>NC_133449.1:75012555-76447555 GCF_048565385.1 Saimiri boliviensis | reverse complement strand
ACAAGGAGACTCCATCTCAAAAAAACAAAGGTGAAGAAACCTTGATCTAAAAATAAAAAACAGGTCAGGCACCATGGCTCACACCTGTAATCCTAGAGGTTTGGAAGTCTGAGGTAAGAGGATGGTTTGAAGAAACAAGTTTGAGACCAGCCTGGGCAACACAGCAAGGCCTCGTTTCCACAAAAAATTAAAAACTTAGTTGGGCGCAGTAATTCCTCCCTATACTCCTAGCTACTTGGGCTGTACCAGAAGAATTCTACCCATCACCCTGGAGATCGAGGTTACAATGAGCTATGATTGTGCCACTGCACTCCAGCATGGGAAACAAACAGAGTGGGTCTCTGTCTCTTTAAAAAAACAAGGTAACTCAAGATGGATTAAAGATAAAGAAACAAACAAGGCTAGGTGCAGTAGCTCACACCTGCAATCCTAGCACTTTGGGAGGCCAAGGTGGGCGGATCACTTGAGGCCAGGAGTTCAAGACAAGCCTGGCCAACATGGCAAAACCCGTCTCTACTAAAAATTCAAAATTAGCTGGGCATAGTGGCTCACACCTGCAGTCCCAGCTACTCAAGAGGCTGAGGCAGGAGAATTGCTTAAACTTGAGAGGTGGAGGTTGCAGTGAGACAAGATCGTGCCACTGCACTCCAGCCTGGGTGACAGAGCAAGATTCAGTATCAAAAATAATTAAATAAAACATTTCAAAGAAAGGTTCTCATTGAGTTGCGTGTCTTTGATAAATGCAGTCATTACCTTCCTGAGGTTGCCATCAGGATCTTCAATGGATTCAGATATTGACTTCGTATTGTTAAAATCATAGTGTCCCAAGACCTTATTCTTCTCAAAATAAATAAAAATTCACACTCGAAGTTGCTAGGTCAGGCTGAGCATGGTGGCTGACACCTGTAATCCCAGCACTTTGGGAGGCCAAGGCAGGTGGATTACCTGAGGCGGAATTCAAGACCAGCCTGACCAACACGGTGAAACCCTGGCTTAAAAAAAAAAAACAAACAAAAAAAAACCACACAAATCCCATCTCTATTAAAAATACAAAAAAAATTAGCTGGGTGTGGTCCCCGTATTCCCAGCTACTAGAGAAACTGACACAGGAGAATCACTTGAACCTGGGAGGCAGAGGCTGCAGTTAGACAAGATTGTACCACTGCAAGAGGCTCTGTCTCAAAAAAACAACAACATAAGTCAAATGCTCTAAATGCTTCTTGTAAAGTTTTTTGAAGCCATATAAAATGTATTCAAAATACAATACACACCTGTAGAAATGCCTAACCATTCACTGAAAGGCAGCTTATGACATGTAAAAGTTCCAAATCCAAGAGGCAATGCACACATCTTTAATATTCCAGCTCTATTTTTTCAATATAAATATGTTTTAACAGTCCCATTTCAAATAAAAACGCACCAATGCCAAATGGTCAATATAAACTTGCAACTGCAGAATATCAACTTCAGCAAGCTAAAAAGATGGTATCTAAATAAACCCTATGCTAACTTAGAAGGTACATACCATCTGGCATGTTATTTACACAGCAATAATAATCTTATCCCTCAGAAACACCTTGTAAACACTGGATACTTAATGATAGGGTAAAAACCATGCATTATTGAACTTGATTTTTATATCAACAGAATTCACTAACACTCTTTAAAATATTGAGAACAAATTGATTCAAATGGTACCATATTCCCATGGAAGCAAAACTCAACCTTCAAGTCATATAGTTGTACATCAGCATCTTACATAGTCAGTGAGTCATATAGTAAACGTTTTCAACCAAATAAGGACCTAACTTATTAAAAGAAAGATGCATTCCTAGACAAATTCTTAGAATGTGGGAGTCCATGCTACACTTTCCAGTTCCTCTCCTTCACAGAAGCTAATTTTAATGTACTGTTTAAGTACCCCAAATCTGAAATCTGAAATACTCCACAATCTGCAAGTTCCAAAGCACCAACATGACACTTAAAAGGAAATGCTCACTAGAGCATTTCAGATTTGGGATGCTTAACCAGTGAGCATAATGCAAACATTCCAAAATCTGAAAAAGCGCGAAATTTGGAACACTTCTTATCCCAAGCATTTCCAGTAAGAGACACTCCACCTGCACCACAGAAAAAGGTTTAAGGCTTTCAACACACTATTAAAAATGTAATTTACGCTGGGCGCGGTGGCTCAAGCCTGTAATCCCAGCACTTTGGGAGCCCGAGGCGGGTGGATCACGAGGTCGAGAGATCGAGACCATCCTGGTCAACATGGTGAAACCCCGTCTCTACTAAAAATACAAAAAATCAGCTGGGCATGGTGGCTCGTGCCTGTAATCCCAGCTACTCAGGAGGCTGAGGCAGGAGAATTGCCTGAACCCAGGAGGCGGAGGTTGTGGTAAGCCGAGATCGCGCCATTGCACTCCAGCCTGGGTAACAAGAGCGAAACTCTGTCTCAAAAAAAAAAAAAAAAAAAAAAAAAAAAAAAAAAAAAAAAGTAATTTACAAACAAAGAAAAAAAAAGTTCAATCCAGTTCTGAATCAATCTTAGTTTAAACATTTGTTTAGCCGGGCGCAGTGGCTCATGGCTGTAATCCCAGTACTTTGGGAGGCTGAGGCGGGTGGATCACCTGAGGTCAGGAGTTCGAGACCAGCCTGGCCAACATGGTGAAACCTCATCTCTTCTATAAAAAGAAAAAAATTTTTAAATTACAAAACAAAAACAAAACAAAACAAAACCAAACAAACAAACAAAAAACCCCACACACATTTGTTTATTCTACAAGCTAAAAAATGTAAATTTGGTACATTTCTACATCAATGCCATATATAATTGAAACATTTATTACAAATATCAGCCCATTAAAACATCAAAATTGGCCAGATGCAGTGGCTTACATCTGTAATCCTAGCACTGTGGGAGGCTGAGGTGAATGGATCACTTAAGGCCACGAGTTTGAGATCAGCCTGGCCCATATCATGAAACTCGTTTTTACTGAAATACAAAGTAACAGCCAGGCATGGTGGTGCACACCTGTAGTCCCAGCTACTTGGGAGGCTGAGGTATGAGAATTGCTTCAACCCAGGAGGCAAGAGGTTGCAGTGAGCCAAGACCATACCACTACACTCCAGCAGCCTGGGCAATATTGGGAGACGGTCTCAAAAAAAAAAAAACACCACCAAAATTGATCTTTGGAAAGATGGTCAATAAAGTACAGTGATCTGTTCTCTTTACTTACACAGGGTATGCAGGACATCGTTACTACTGTTCTCACAATGAAATATTAATAGTTCTGAGAACAATGCCATGGAAGACAAATAGCTAACAGTAATTCTAATAACTCTAAAGCGGGAGTTCTTAACTTAGGGCTCGCCTAGATAGTCTAGAATGAAACCTACTTTGATAATCTTTTTTTTTTTTTTTTTTGAGACGGAGTTTCGCTCTTGTTACCCAGGCTGGAGTGCAATGGCACGATCTCGGCTCACCGCAACCTCCGCCTCCTGGGTTCAAGCAATTCTCCTGCCTCAGCCTCATGAGTAGCTGGGATGACAGGCATGCGCCACCATGCCCAGCTAATTTTTTGTATTTTTAGTAGAGACGGGGTTTCACCATGTTGACCAGGATGGTCTCGATCTCTTGACCTCGTGATCCGCCCGCCTCAGCCTCCCAAAGTGCTGGGATTACAGGCGTGAGCCACCGCGCCCGGCCTTACTTTGATAATCTTAAGAGAAATGGATCTATACAAACATTCACCATTCTTATATGGATGTGTATGGCCTCAAACATACTGATAAAAAAAAATCTAAAAGATTAAAATTTTATTATTATTATTATTTTTTTTTTTTGAGACGGGAGTTTCGCTCTTGTTACCCAGGTTGGAGTGCAATGGTGCGATCTCGGCTCACCGCAACCTCCGCCTCCTGGGTTCAGGCAATTCTCCTGCCTCAGCCTCCTGAGTAGCTGGGATTACAGGCATGCGCCACCATGCCCAGCTAATTTTTTGTGTTTTTAGTAGAGACGGGGTTTCACCATGTTGACCAGGATGGTCTCGATCTCTCGACCTCGTGATCCACCTGCCTCGGCCTCCCAAAGTGCTGGGATTACAGGCTTGAACCACCGCGCCCGGCCTAAAATTTTATAATTTACAGGAGCTTCACTCATGATAGCCAAAAGGTGAAAGCAGGTCAGGCATAGGAGCTCTCGACTGTAATCTAAAACAATTTGGGAGGCTGCGGCAGAAGGATCACTTGAGTCCAGGAGTTCAAGACTAGCCTAGGCAACATAGTGAGATCCTCTCTCTACAAAAAATAAAAAGGTGAGCCAGGTATGATGGTGCAAGCATGTAGTCCCAGTTATGCAGGAGATGAGGCAGGAGGATTACTTGAGCCCTGGAAGTCAAGGCTAGAATAAACCATAATCCCGCTACTGCACTCCAGCTTGGGCAACAGAGTGGGATCCTATCACACACACACACAAAAAGTGAAAAGCCCCCAATGTCTATCAACAGATGAATATACAAACAAAATGTGATATACATGTATGCAGGTACAATGGATTATCTGGCTTAAAGGGGAATGAAATTCTGGTACATGCCATAACAAATATGAATATTGAAAACACATGCTATATATTTTTAGACAATGTGAAAACAATGAAATACTTTTTTTTTTTTTTGAGACAGACTTTCACTCGTTGCCCAGGATGGGGTGCAATGGCGCAATTTCGGCTCACTGAAACCTCTGCCTCCCGGATTCAAGCAACTCTCTGTGCCTCAATCCCCCAAGAAGCTGGGAGATTGAGGCAGGAGAATTTGACCTAGAGGCCACCACACCTGGCCCCTAGGTCAAATTTTTTCAACAAGTCACAAGGAAATCTGATGGAGAAAAATAATCTCTCCAATAAATGTTGCTGGAACAATCATATAACATGTACAAAAATAAACCTTGGGAGACCGAGGGGAGAAGAAAGCTTGGGCCCAGGAGTTCTAGGCTCCACTGAGGCATGAATATGACACTGCACTCCAGCCTGGTGAAACAGCAAAACCCTGTCACTATGAACATTTTTTAACAAATTAGCTGAGTGTAGGGGTGCACACCTGCGGTCCCAACTACTAGGGAGGCTGAGTTAGAAGGATCGTTTGAAACTGGGCGGTCAAGGCTGCAGTGAGCTGTGATTACACCATTGCACCTCAGCCTCGGAGACCAAACGAGATCTTCTCTTAAAAACAAATAAATAAGCCAGGTACAGTGGCCCCTGTCTGTAATCACAGGTCTTTGGGAGACCAAGACAGATGGATCATGAGATCAAGAGTTTGAGATCAGCCTGGCCAATATGGTGACATGCTGTGTCTACTAAACACACAAAAATTAGCTGGGCATGGTGGCAGGCACCAGTAGTCCCAGCTACTCAGGAAGCTGAGGCAGAAGAATCACTTGAACCCAGGAGTCAGAGGCTACAGTGAGCCTAGATCATGCCATTGAACTCCAACCTGGCAACAGAGCAAGACTCCGCATCAAATAAATAAATAAATAAATAAATAAATAAATAAATAAATAAACGTTGACCCTTATTTCACATCACATACAAAATTTAAAATCCATCACAGAATGCTTTTTTCAGACAGGGTCATTGTCGCCCAGGCTGGAGCACAATGGCATGATCTTGGCTCGCTGCATCCTCCTGCTCCTGAACTCAAAGCACTCCTTCCACCTTAGCTTCCCAGTAGTCAAGGACTACAGGGGCATGCCATCATGCCTGGCTAATTTTTTCTGTATTGTTTATAGAGACCAGGTTTTGCACTAGCTGGTCAAGAGACCCACTGAACTTGGCCTCCTATTGTTGGTATTATACATGTGAGCCACTGTACTCAGCCAAATCACAGATCTCAACACAAGAGCTAAAACTACAAAGCCTCTGTAAGAAAACTTACAGGATATCTTCTTTTTTTTTTGAGATGGAGTTTCGCTCTTGTTACCCAGGCTGGAGTGCAATGGCGCGATCTCGGCTCACCGCAACCTCCGCCTCCTGGGGTCAGGCAATTCTCCTGCCTCAGCTTCCTGAGTAGCTGGGATTACAGGCACGTGCCACCATGCCCAGCTAATTTTTTTATTTTCAGTAGAGACGGGGTTTCACTATGTTGACCGGGATGGTCTCGATCTCTTGACCTTGTGATCCACCCGTCTTGGACTCCCAAAGTGCTGGGATTACAGGCTTGAGCCACTGCGCCCGGCAGGATATCTTTTTTTTTTTTTTTTTTTGGAGACAGTCTTGCTCTGTTGCCCAGGCTGGAGTGCAGTGGTATGATCTCAGCTTACTACAGTCTCCGCCTCCCCAGTTCAAGCAATTCGCCACCACACCTGGCTAGCTTTTTTTTATCTTTACTAGAGATGGGTTTTCACCCTGTTGACCAGGATGGTCTTGAACTGCTGACTTCAAGAGATCCACCTGCCTTGGCCTCCCAAATTGCTGGAATTACAGGTGTGAGCCACTGTGCCCAGCCAAGAACTTACAGAGAACTTTAATTTACCTTTGCATGACAAAAATTTCTTGAATACCACACAAAAAGCATGAACTATACAAATAAAAAAAAATCAACATTGAATTCAATCAAAATTTGAAATTTCTGCTCTTCAAAAGACACCGTTACAAAATTAAAAAGGAACCCACAGACAGAAAACACTTGCAAATCATAGAGTTAAGAAAATACTCCAGACTAGACTACAGAAAGCCCTTAGATCTCAATAAGAAAATAGCCCAGCCGGGCACGGTGGCTCACGCCTGTAATCCCAGCACTTTAGGAGGCCGAGGCAGGCAGATCACGAGGTCAAGAGATCAAGACCATCCTGACCAACATGGTGAAACTCCATCTCTACTAAAAATACAAAAATTCACTGGGCGGGGTGGTGTGCACCTGCAGTCCCAGCTACTCAGGAGGCTGAGGCAGGAGAACTGCTTGAACCTGGGAGGCGGAGGTTGCAGTGAGCAGAGATCGCGCAACTGCACTCCAGCCTGGCGCTTGGTGACGGAGCAAGACTCTGTCTCAAAAAAAGAAGAAAGAAGCCGGGCGCGGTGGCTCAAGTCTGTAATCCCAGCACTTTGGGAGGCCGAGGCGGGTGGATCACGAGGTCAAGAGATCGAGACCATCCAGGTCAACATGGTGAAACCCCGTCTCTACTAAAAATACAAAAAATTAGCTGAGCATGGTGGCACATGCCTGTAATCCCAGCTACTCAGGAGGCTGAGGCAGGAGAATTGCCTGAACCCAGGAGGCGGAGGTTGCGGTGAGCCGAGATCGCGCCATTGCACTCCAGCCTGGGTAACAAGAGCGAAACTCCGTCTCAAAAAAAAAAAAAAAAAAAAAAGAAGAAAGAAAGAAAGAAAAAAAATAGCCCATTAAAAACTGTGCAAATTTCTTAATAGATGCTTCACCAGAAACCATACTACCATGGCAAAGAACATGTAAGGATATGTGATGCAACGCAGAACAGCACTACTTCACATGGAAACGGAAATTAAAACCACGATGAGGTGCTACTGTATATGTATTACAACGGCCAAATTAAAAGCACCGTGTAGATCAAGTGTCAGCCAAGATGTGAAGCACACTTATACACAATATATTGGTGAGACTGATACAACCACTTTGGAATACAGCTGGATACTTAAACATACACCAAAACATCCATATGGCCCAGGGCAATTGCTCATACCTATCATCTCAGCACTTTGGGAGGCCAAAGTGGGCGGATCACCTGAGGTCAGGAGTTTGAGACCAGCCAGGCCAACATGGTGAAACTCCATTTCTATTACAAAAACAAAAATTAGGGAGGTGTGGTGGTACATGCCTGTAATCCCAGCTACTTGGGAGGCTGAGGCACAAGAATTGCTTGAACTCGAGAGCCGGAGGTTGCAATGAGCCAAGAGTGCCACACTGCACTCCAGCCTGGGCAACAGAGTGTGACTCTGTCTTAAAATAAGTAAGTAAATAAAATAAACCATATAATTCAGGGATCCCACTCAAATGAGTGACAACAAGCATATGTGGAGTGGTGCAGTGAAGGTGAAAGTAACTGGAGAGAGGGAGATCTTGATTACACAAAGTTAGTTTCATGGGAGCATGCACAAGGCAAAACTTATCGAACCGTACATTTTAAACCTAATAAATAAGGCAAATACAGGAAATTCTCAAAGGCCAGTATCAATTAAAGGAAACACGTTAAATAGCTTCAATACAATCAATGGGAGATCTTAAGCAGGAGTGACCCGATTAGTTCTGTTTCTGAAACTTTTGAGACTCTGTGGTGAAAAAATTGTAAAGGACACAGAGAAGTAGGTGTCAGTGAGCTCACTTAAGGTATTTCAGAAATTTCAGGGTATTTTGAGACTGAAATAAGGTGATTTGGTAAAATGCAGATATTTCACGAAAAGCAGTTGGGAATCCACTGCTTACTGATACTCAGCACATAGAAGCACAGGGCTTTCTAAACATTAGTTAACCCCCAAAGCCTCACAACACAAGCCAAAATATGAGGTCAAATAATGTACCCAGTATTATGGTGCCAATAAATGTACCACATGTGTCTCACCTCAAAGGAGAGCACTAAATAAGAATTTATGAGTGGATCAGCTTTGGTCTGCCAACCAAAGACACGAAACTGTACAACTCAGAAATTTTAGTGGCCCAGCTACTTATAAAACCCAACCTTGTAATTACGATCTTTCCACTTTGGACTAGCTGTTTCATAAATTAGCTTCTTCTCTAAATTGAGGAAGTGAAACAATGTGAGCAAGTTTTTTTTTTTTGACACAAGAGTTTTGCTCTTGTTATCCAGGGTGGAGTGCAATGGCGCAATCTTGGCCCACTGCAACCTCTGCCTCCTGGATCCAGAAGATTGTCCTGTCTCAACCTCCCGAATAGCTGGGATTATTGGCACCTGCCACCACACCCAGCTAATTTTTGTATTTTTAAAAGAGACAGGGTTTCATCATGGTGGTGAGGCTAGCCTTGAACTCCTGACCTCAGGTGATCTGCCCACTTTGGCCTCCCAAAGTACTGGCTGCGATTACAGGTGTGAGCCACCTTGCCCAGCCTAAATGCCATTTTTAAAAAAGGATGGGGGATTATCTGGATCATGACTCTGATAGAGAATCAAGACCACCTAGAGGACCTTTATGACTTCAGTGATGGCTAGTGATGGTGATACACCTGAACCCCAGCACTTTGGGAGGCCAAGGATGGAGCATCACTTGTGGTCAGGAATTCAAGACCAGCCTGGACGACATAATCAAACCGTATCTCTATCAAAAATTAGAAAAAATTAGCTGGATGTGGTGGCACATTCCTGTACTCCTAGCTATTTTCAGGGCTGAGGCATGGTAAATGCCTGAGCTCAGGAGTTTGAGGCTACAGTGTACTACGACTATGCCACTGTACTCCAGCATGGGTAGCACAGTGGTATCTTATATCAAAACAACTGAATAAATAAAAAAAGACCACTCTTTATTTGAAAATTCTTCCATTTCACATATTAATATTTCCCAGCTAGGTATGGTGGCAATTTGGGACACCAAAGTAGGAAGACTGTTTTAGGTCAGAAGTTTAAAACCCACTTGGGCTTCACAGTGAGACTCTGTCTCTTTTTTTTTTTGAGATGGAGTTTCGCTTGTTACCCAGGCTGGAGTGCAATGGCGCGATCTCGGCTCACCGCAACCTCCGCCTCCTGGGTTCAGGCAATTCTCCTGCCTCAGCCTCCTGAGTAGCTGGGATTACAGGCACGCGCCACCACTCCCAGCTAGTTGTTTTTTTTTTTTTTTTGTATTTTTAGTAGAGACGGGGTTTCACCATGTTGACCAGGATGGTCTCGATCTCTCGACCTAGTGATCCACCTGCCTCGGCCTCCCAAAGTGCTGGGATTACAGGCTTGAGCCACCGCGCCCCGCCCTGGAGACTCTGTCTCTTAAAAACATTATTTTATTTTTATTTATTTTTTTTTTTTTTGAGACAGAGTTTCGCTCTTGTTGCCCAGGCTGGAGTGCAATGGCGCGATCTCGGCTCACCGCAACCTCCGTCTCCTGGGCTCAGGCAATTCTCCTGCCTCAGCCTCCTAAGTAGCTGGGATTACAGGCACGTGCCACCATGCCCAGCTAGTTTTTTGTATTTTTAGTAGAGACGGGGTTTCACCATGTTGACCAGAATGGTCTCGATCTCTTGACCTCGTGATCCACCCGCCTCGGCCTCCCAAAGTGCTGGGATTACAGGCTTGAGCCACCGCGCCCGGCTTAAAAACATTATTTTAAATTAGCTGGGCATGATGGTGTAGACCTACAGTCCTAGCTACTCTCAAGGTTGAAGCAAGAGGGCCAGGCGTGATGGCTCCTCCCTATAATCCCAGCACTCTGGGAGGTTGAGGTGGGTGGATCACCTGAAGTCAGGAGTTCAAGAACAGCCTGGCCAACATGGCAAAATCCTGTCTTTACTAAAAAACAAATAAATAAAAATTTAAAAAATTAGCCAGGCATGGTGGTATGTGCCTGTAATCCCAGCTACTTGGGAGGCTGAGGCAGGAGCACTAGAACCCAGGAGGCAGAGGTTGTACTGAGCCAAGATTGTGCCACTGCTCTACAGCCTGGGTAACAGAAAGAGAATCCATCTCAAGAGAGAGAGAGAGAGAGAGAGAGAGAGAGAGAGAGAGAGAGAAAAGCCTGAAGCAAGAGGACTGCTGGAGCGCAGGAGTTCCAGGCGATGAACCATGATTACGCCACTGCACTCCCGCCTGGGCAACAGAGTAAAACCTGAATCTTTTAAAAACAAAGAAAAAAAGACACTCTGAGCCCTAATATCAATGAGCTTATAGTTTGGAGGATGGCGAAAAAGGTGACTAATATAGCCAAGTGTAATACGGGCTGCGAAGGACAAAACACGTATGACGCAAACAGGCACATATGGCCTAAAGCTAAATGAAAATCTAGAAGAATATAATAAATTTTAAATAACATAAATCTCATTTAAATGTTTTGTTATCTCTCCCTTTCTCTTGTTATAAAAATATCTTTTGGAAAATTAAATGTTCTTTTAAACATCCTTACTTGCTAATTATGTGTATTGTTTGCTCTTTAAAATTTTATTCTGTGACCCACTGGCACAGGATACACTAAGGTATAACATAACAAGAGACAAGTAACCCAGTCAAAAATCCTGAGATTTTCCTGACAGTAATTTAGACAAGCAGCCTAAACTGAAAATGCCATTACTCTAAAAGAACATGTAAAAATTAACATATGCTGTGGACAAGAACCTAAAAGCAGATAAAAGAAATTCTAAATCAGAAACAAATGCAAGAATCTCATTTTGGCATACTCTTGTGCAGTGAAAACTTTCCTTCCTTTAAAATACATCAGGCATTTCTTTCCATTTATGTGAATGAAACTTGGCTAAAGGGCCAGACTTAAGACTCTATCATTCTGTTCTTTTTTTTTTCCAGCACTAACTTGCTGTATCATTCTGTTGTTTTAGCTTGTGAAGCATTCATTAGATACACCTAATCCAATGCTGATCAAATTAGCATGTGTTTTGTCTTCCCAACTTTAACACTGTAAGGTACAGCACTTTGATGTACAGGTAACCTTAATGTTTATATTAAGGTTATATTATTATATAACCCTCTTAAATATTTTAAATATATTAAATAACCTTATATTAAATATTTTTAACCTTAATATTTAGTAGTACTTGGTACAAAGAACATGCATGATATGCACCCCAGGTAAACAAATATATACGCTGTGGTAGTTGTACAAAGGGCAGCTACAGCTAACAAGCAGAGAATACCTCTAAAAGACAGGACACTATGGATAAGGCAATGCAATATTTTAAATTAATATGTAATTTCTAATACCAAAGTTACTTAAAGATGAAGGAAAATTAATGTTCAGAAGATCTGATCTATTTTGTGAAATAAATCTTTAGGGTAAAGAAGGCTCCCAGTCAATATTAAAAAGGTAAACATGTGGACTAGGTGTGGTGGCTCATGCCTACAATCCCAATACTTTGGGCCAAGGTGGGAGGATTGCTCAAGCCCAGCAGCCAGTATCATGGGCAACGCAGCAAGACCCCATTCCTACAAAACATTGAAAAAAATTTTTTTTTTTTTTTAGTACGGTATGGTGGGGCATGCCTGTGTTCCCAGCTACTTGGGAGGCTGAAGTAGGAGGATTGCTTGACCCCAGCTATTTGATGGTGCCACTGTACTCCAGCCTGGGGAACAGTGTGAGACCGTCTCAACAAAAAAGAAAATAAGAAAACTTTTTTTGAGTCAGAGTTTCGCTCTTGTTACCCAGGCTGGAGTGCAATGGCGCGATCTCGGCTCACCACAACCTCCGCATCCTGGGTTCAGGCAATTCTCCTGCCTCAGCCTCCTGAGTAGCTGGGATTACAGGCACGCGCCATGCCCAGCTAATTTTTTGTATTTTTAGTAGAGACGGGGTTTCACCATGTTGATCAGGATGGTCTCGATCTCTTAACCTTGTGATCCACCCGCCTCGGCCTCCCAAAGTGCTGAGATTACAGGCTTGAGCCACCGCGCCAGGCTAGAAAACTTTTTTAAATTAATTTTTTTATGTTAACAAATCTAACCATGATATTGATAAACTGGTATAATCATATATTTCAAATCTGGAAAAGATTTTCCAGAACAATCAAATGTGATAAAAAAGAGAGATGCTGCAAAGGCGGAAGAACATTAAATTAAAAAATAAGAAGAAGAAAAAAAAGATGCAGATTTAAGAATAAAAGGAGGATTTAAAATCATACTACAGTAAAACAGCACAAAAATAAAAAACACCTTTTGTTGGTATGGCAGGTCATGGCCAGTAACACATGAATAAAACAACAGTAGTAAAGAAACACGGAATGATTACGTCAAAGATCCTTGAAGAGTATAGATGAAGTATGAAGGACCTAAATTGTGCTTATTAATTTCTCAGTCCAACACAGAACATGATCTAAAATAGTTTCAAACCAATAATAAAACATTTAAAGAAATGAGAACCTCTTTTAGGGTACACTATTTGCTCCTGTACTATCACTCTTAATGTACGATTTATGATGTATTAAAGAAACTGCCATTGATTATCCTTAAGATTCTTAAAAAAGGGCTGGCACGCACGGTGGCTCACGAGGTCAAGAGATCGAGACCATCTTGGTCAACAAGGTGAAACCCCGTCTCTACTAAAAATACAAAAAATTAGCTGGGCATGGTGGCACAGTCTGTAATCCCAGCTATTCAGGAGGCTGAGACAGGAGAATTGCCTGAACCTAGGAGGCGGAGGTTGCGGTGAGCCGAGATCGCGCCATTGCACTCCAGCCTGGGCAACAAGAGCGAAACTCCGTCTCAAAAAAAAAAAAAAAAAAAAAAAAAAGGATACTGGCATTAAAATGTAATCATATTCGACTCTAAATGTGCTCAAAATTTGTCAAGGTTTAAGTCAGATTAGCTGAGTAAATCCACATCACTATTCTACCATAATGATAAGAGAAAGCAGGTGAAGGACGCTACTTAAAGACCAATAAATAATCAAAGAAAGGAGACATATTTTAAATGAAAATGACACTAGAACTCTCATATGCTCTGTAATGAAGTCAAGGAAAAAATTTGTTTTTCAGAGACAAATGAAATAGAGTAGGTAAAAAGGCAGTGTATCATAACTGAAATTACCCGCATCAAAGAATCCCAAGAGACTAACCTAGACTCAGGTTTCTCAAAATATGACTATACTTCTCAAGGTAGCAGACAGAAAAGTTAAATTATTAATAAGAGGTATCACTAACACCTTCATTTTCTGATCATTTTCATTTAAGAAGCCAACCTCTAACAAGGCATTCCCAGAATCACAAAAGGTAAAAGAGCCTTGTGATTTTAGTATGTAGCTTTTCCCTTCCTGGGTTAACCTTACATGTTACAATACTTATTGCTTATCAGTTACTGTCTGGTGAACTTCAGACATATTCCACATTAATTATGAGGTTTTTTGTTTGTTTGTTTTTTTGGAGACATGGTCTCCTTTTGTTGCCCAGGCAAGAGTACAGTGGCACAATGATGGCTCACTGCAGCCTCAACCTCCTGGCTCAAGGGGTCCTCCTACTTCACCCCTCAGATAGCCCCCCATCCCCTGCCACCTACACAACACCTGGCTAATTTTTTTTTTTTTAAAAACAAACTTCCCACCTCAGCCTCACAAAGTCCTGGAATTACAGGCTTGAGCCACTGCCCGGCCCATATACATATATACATACATATATATATATTTTGGAAACAGGGTCTCACTCATGTCACCCAGACTGGAGTACAGCGGCAGGATCATGGCTCACTGTAGTCTTGACCTTCTAAGCTCAAGTAATCCTCCCATATAGCTGAGACCACAGGCATGTACCACCACCACACCTGGCTGGTTTTTTAATTTTTTTCCAGACCAGGTCTTGTTATGATGCCTAGTCTGGTCTTGAACTCCTTGGCTCAAGCGATCCACTCACCTCAACCTCCTGAAGTGTTGGGATTATAGGCATGAACCACGATGCCAGGCCCCCAGCCCATATTTTTTTATATATTTTTATTTTTTTTATAAAGACGGGGTTTCAGGCTGGGCGCGGTGGCTCAAGCCTGTAACCCCAGCACTTTGGGAGGCCGAGGTGGGTGGATCACGAGGTCAAGAGATCGAGACCATCCTGGTCAACATGGTGAAACCCTGTCTCTAAAAATACAAAACATTAGCTGGGCATGGTGGCGCGTGCCTATAATCCCAGCTACTCAGGAGGTTGAGGCAGGAGAATTGCCTGAACCCAGGAGGCGGAGGTTGCGGCGAGCCGAGATCACGCCATTGCACTCCAGCCTGAGTAACAAGAGCAAAACTCCGTCTCAAAAAAAAAAAAAAAAAAAAAGAAAAAAAAAAAGACGGGGTTTCACTATGTTGGTCAGGCTGGTCTTGAACTCCCGACCTTAGGTGACCCGCCCGCCTTGGCCTCCAAAATGTTTGGATTACAGGCATGAGCCACCGTGCCAGGCCCCCAGCCCATATTTTTAACCAGAATATTTATTGTCAGAGTTTTCAATAGTTTGTCTACTTTTTCTCCCAGAAGATTAACTTACAATGGCCTTCCTATACCCACCAATACAAACAGAACCTGCTTTGCCTCATGATAAAAGCAATAAGCTTCATTAGAGCAAAATATACTGAAGATTTATTATATGCCTCCTCAGTCAACTATAATAAAAATGCCAGGAATTGCCAGGAGTAACAAAATTTTGAATTTATAATTCTTTATTATATTTTCCTACCTTCACACTGGTTCCTTGGAAGAATCTTCCACCTTGTTTTTATCACATTTTCCAAAATTTGTAGTCCATAATACTGAAAATTGGAGAATAGAAGCATGTGAATATATTGCTATATAGGACTGGCAACTCTCAGGATTCACAAATGGACAGACATTCACACATTTACATCTAAAGTTTCAAAAACATTATGCTACCAAGTTTATTTACATATATTAAACAAGTATCTATTCACCCATATACTGAGTTTTCATGCATTTTCCTCATTTTATTGTTTACTATTCTATATAACGTCCTGCTGTTTATACATGCTCACACCAGGAAGAAGAACCAAATAAAAAGCCCTTTAGCAGCCAAATGGGCTTATCTGTTGAAAGAAAAGTAGCAGCCAGATACGAATTCACAGCATAAATGACTACTCATAGGCTCACGTACTTTAACACGAACAGGCTCCTAAGAATTTAGCAGCTTGGATGCTATCAAGCTTCCTACCATCCTCTAGGAGTTGTAAGCTTTTGGCCAAATATTATTGTCACAGAAACTTTCTATAGAAAGTGTTTATAAGCATCACTGGTGTGTTACTTAAGGAGCAGCAAGACAACCCATGGGTTTATTTATATTTTAACCCCACCCTTTATAATTGCTATTTCTACTAATTTAAAGATAAACTTTTGTGCACAGTCAAAATAATACACAAATGCATGTTGCAATCTGTTATCTACCTTTCAGGTATTTCTTCCTAAATACTGACAGTTATAACTAAAAGTATAAAAAGTTAAAAAATAGAGATACCACTTTCAAGCCATTTTGCCCCTCCTGCTGATTACTCACTCTAAATAGTCAACAATATTTATAATAATTTATAAAGGTCCAGGAATTACTACTTGAATTATTACTATGACCAATTAGTGTGGATAGGCAGGAGGAAGAAAAGGGGCACAACCGTCGTGGTACATTTCAACTGAATTAGGGAAGAATTAGCTATAATACCTGAAAGGTAAACTCATTCATACATAGACATATAACCTCAGATTGCAAGTTTTGGCTGAGAATAAGAGTTCATCTTTAAAATGGTTAGTCATTACACAATAAAATAGGAGCATTAGTATTTCAACCAAAGGGATCATGTGAATGCTCATTTTATCGAAAGCACAATATAGACTGTCCCAAACTACATTGTGCTCAAACAGTGAATGTTTTTGCTGTTTTCTTTCATTTTAACATTTCACACTTTTCAGGAAAATTTTGCCACTGCAACTAAAATACTACATTTGCAGAACATTCCTTAAAATCTTTCAAAATAAAAACAAGCCCAAAGCAAAATTCTCTAATTACAAATTTGATGCTATTAAAACGTTTCATAATCAGCAGTAAATAGTGATGCTTTCTAACCTGCTCATTTTTAAAAACACAGCTCTCTATTATGTCTAGGTCTGAGAAATACATAAATAAGCAAAAAAGAGAATTTTCCAAATGCCTAAAATTCTTAGCTTTTAAAAACATACTACCCTAAACGTTTTAACTTTGTAGGCATGAAATCAGATTGTCAAGACTCAGTAAGTCCAAGCAATGCACTGCTTACAATGTATCCTCTTGCCAAAAATCAATTTAAAAGTCTTTAAAACACTAAGAAACAAAATTCACCATATAGTTAGAAAAAGAAATCTTAAAGATAACTTCAATCTCAAACTTTTTGTCTACATTTTTAATGGAAAGACATTGTTCTTTATTGCTATATTTACTTCTTCCTTACTATTTCATATTTTGTTACCTAAAATTACTATTTAGTAATATGTAGCTATTTCCTACAACTGTATAAAGGTAGCATAGGCCTGATGAAGAAATTCATATTTCATCTTTCTGCCAAGGGGGTTGAAGCAGGGAGCCCAATCAAAGCTTTGCCCATGTTAGGTCAGTGGAATACATCTGTTACCATAATATCCTAAAACCCAACCTCTCCCAGACATAAAGACTTTGCCTCTGAAACTGAAATAAAGATAACTTATATTCTTTAAAAAAAAAAAAAAAAGGCGGGAGTCAGGCACCGTGGCCCTCAACTATAATCCCAACACTCTGGGGAGGCCAATATGGAGGACCAAGAGTTCAAGATCAGCCTGAGCAACATAGGGAGGCACCCTCTATTAAAAAATTAGTAGGCTGGGTGCGGTGGCTCACGCCTGCAATCCCAGCACTTTGGGAGGCCGAGGCGGGTGGATCACGAGGTCAAGAGATTGAGACCATCCTGGTCAACATGGTGAAACCCCGTCTCTACTAAAAATACAAAAAATTAGCTGGGCATGGTGGTGCGTGCCCGTAATCCCAGCTACTCAGGAGGCTGAGGCAGGAGAATTGCCTGAACCCAGGAGGTGGAGGTTGCAGTGAGCCGAGATTGCACCATTGCACTCCAGCCTGGGTAACAAGAGCAAAACTCCGTCTCAAAAAAAAAAATAAAAAATAAAAAAATAAAAAAAATTAGTAGATTAGCAGGCATGGTGGTATGCACCTGTAGCCCTCACTACTTGGAAGGTTGAGGCAGAATGTCACTTGGAGAGTTTGAGGTTACAGTCAGCTTTGATGATACCACTGCACTCCAGTGTGGGCAACAAACTGAGGTTATATCTCTTCAAAGAATTTTTAAGTATTTTTGCTGGAAAATCTGAAGTGACAGTCAAATCTCAAAGCCAATGACAAATCATTATAATCCAAACATTTTGAATTACAGTTTTGCTTTACATCTCGGAACTTGAGAAATCCACTGCTGAGTTATGAAGATGAGGGACAGATAACAGCAAAGACTAAATGAAAAAATAAATGCATGAAATGATCCCTATGGTAGAAATTTCTACTGAGCCCTTAGAAATACTTATTTTATGCATTGAATTCCCCTTTCCCCTCCCACCGCCCATGAAACAAAACAATTGATGAACAGAATTCAGTTAAAGGGAATCAAAAGGGTAGACCTTGTGGAGGCCTGCCGTCAAAGCCTAGCTGTGTCAGTTGCACAGGAAGACACCCCTTTTCTTCCTATTACAAGCAATCAACATAATGGAACATTATGATTAATATCAGGTAGTGTTAACATCTTTAAAGAAAAAAAAATGATTGCATAAAAGCCAAATGTCATAGTGCATAAATTTAGCACCAAATCATTTGTAATTTATGTAAATTGAAGAATTCTTTACCTGTTGCTTTCTTTCTGTTCCTCTAATCATCTCATTTTTCACAAGACAAATTTGAGTTTTTAAAAATACTGTTGATAAATCAACTTAAACATTAGTAATGTCTGTCAGTATAAAAAGCAAAATTTACCAGGCAAGCAAACAGGCAAACACTGTTATGTTACTTAAGGTTAGCACTTTGAGGAAGTTCTGGACTGTATTTTTGACCTAAAATTTACAAGATGTCAAAACTAATATTTTTAAACTGTTAATTAACATAGTCTGGTTTCAGAAACAGACGTGAATATGGCTATTTTCTGTTTTAACACAATGTGTATCAAGTGGAAACCTTTCGTGTATTAAACAGAATGCCATAGTATTTTATTACTTTAAGGCAGTTTAAGGAGAAGTGTGAATCATCAAGCCTAAAACAGATAAAACACATTTTGATCAACCCTTCTGTTCAAACTTAAAAAAGGACCCGAATTATAACATTTTCCATTGTAAATAAAAACTGAGAGCTATCCCATTAAAAGCCCAATGCCATGGAGTAGGGTTTTAAGCTGTCCATACAACTTGGTGTTAAGAGGTGCCTAGCCTGTATTATATTGATTACTTGCCCAAAATAATTCCTTAATGTTATGTTTCATCTCTGAATAACATTCAGAATTCATGCTACTAAGACCTGTATACATATTCTAAAAAGAAAAAAACAAGAACAGACAACCAAAAAAGCCACCTTGCATACTAGTCCCATTATAAACTAAATTCATAATTCTTAGGACTATTTGCAAGAATTAATAATATGCTTAAGACTAAATTTAGAAACAAGTTAACAATATAAATGATTTGAGATAACAAATGCTAATACTAAAAATGAGATACCTTCCTCAAAGTTTATGACTGGAAGAAAAGAAATAACAGATTTTTAAACCAGCACTTGCTTACTTTCGTATTCATATTCTGAGAAAATTCCAAAATTGTGTCGACTCTTGTCCAAGCATCAGGATGCTCCTTTAAATGTGTCAGTACTTCTTGAGCCATTCTTTGCTAAAATATTACAAAAAAAAAAAAAAAAAAAATTAAGCTAATGTGTTCTTTTGAATCATTAAAATAAAAACTATTGAACAAGGCACAAATCACAAATCCTAATTGGACAGATTCTATTATCAATGTTCAGAAATATTTTTAAAATTAGACCTTACAGAAATAGAAATAAAGTCATGTAAACATGACTCCTAATCTTTTTTTTTTTTTTTTTGGAGACAGAATCTTGCCCCATCACGCAGGCTGGACTGCAGTGATGCGATCTTGGCTCACTGCAACCTCCACCACCCGGGTTCAAGTGATTTTCCCGCCTCAGTCTCCGGAGTAGCTGGGATTACAGGCATGCACCACCACGCCCGGCTAATATTTGTATTTTTAGTAGAGATGGGGTCGCACCATATTGGCCAGGCGGTTCTCCAACTCTTCTGACCTCAAGTGATTCACCTGCCTTGGCCTCCCAAAGTGCTAGTATTACAGGTGTGAGCCACCACAACCAGCCAACTCCTAATCTTTAAAGGTGCAAATATTTCACTTCTTTGAAATACAGCAACGTCTTTGGGGAGTAAATCTGGTTTACTTTTTAGTCTCAAAACGCAACTGGATCTCAACCCATCTTCTCTGTAGCAAATGAGTTCTCAGCATTGAAATCAACCAAAAACCACCTAAGAATCCTTATCTAGGCCAGTAGCAGTAGTTCATGCCTGTAATCCCAACACTTTGGGAGTCTGAGGAAGGAGGCTCACTTGAGGCCAGAAGTTCAAAACCAGACAGCCAGCCTGGGTGACAGGCAATGTAGTGAGATCGTAACTCTACTAAAAAATAAAAATTAAAAGAAAAAAGCTGTGCTCCCTTTGGTAGCACATACACTAAAATTGGAACTATACAGAGAAGATTAGCATGGCCCCTGCGCAAGTATGACACGCAAATTCGAGAAGCATTCCATAAAAAAAAAAAAAAAAAAAAAAAAAAAAATGCTGCACACTGTGGCTTGCACCTGTAGTCCTAGCTACTCAGAAGGCTGAGATGGGAGGATCACTTAAGCCCAGGAGATTAAGGCTGCAGCGAGCTATGATGGAAAATGTGCCACTGCGCTTCAGCCTGGGCAACTGAGCAGAGACCCTGTTTCTGGAAAAACAAGAAATTACATCTACTTAGATAAGTTACATAATGTAATGTAGCAGGGCACTCTGCTTTACAAGTTACCAATATCTCTCTAACTACAAAAATATATTTCATGGAAAGACTGCTGAAAACTAGGTCTAAGACAAACCACAAATCCCAAATACTTACATACCCTTTAAGCTCTTTAAAAAGCTCTTAAAATTTATTGTAACCATTCTTTCTCCATTCTGAAATTTCACTAATTTGATGTATGAAATCCTTGTTTTGGAAAGTATTTCCTTTTATGTTTTCATATTTTTAACATGCAAACCCAGAAATATTAAGCTATGTACTCATCTCGTGTTTTTGTCAGTTTTTCTTTTAACATAAAAAAAAATTTATGGAAACCACCTTTGTGCCTTTCACTATTGCCATTTCCTTCCTGTGCTCTTTTTTGAGTCGAGTCTCGCTCTGTCGTTCATGCTAGAGTGCAATGCCGTGATCTTGGCTCACTGCACCCTCCACCTCCATGGTTCAAACAATTCTCCAGCCTCAGCCTCCTGAATAGCTGGAATTACATGTGCCCACCACCATATCCAGCTAATTTTGTATTTTTAGTAGAGACGGGGTTTCACCACGTTGGCCAGGCTGGTCTCGAAATCCAGACCTGCCTCAGCCTCCCAATGTTCTGGGATTACACCTCTGTTCCTTTTTTAAAAGGCAATTTCTTTCATGAACTTGGTGTCTTTTCCTATCCATATTTTCATACCATGTGTGTAAATTTCATGAACAGGGTTGTACGGCTACCAAATTTTATGTTAATAGTATACTTGAGATGGTTTTCACTCTTGATGACCAGGCTGGAGTGCAATGGCGCAATCTTGGCTCACTGCAACCTCCACCTCACAGGTTCAAGCGATTCTCCTGTCTCAGCCTCCCGAGTAGCTGAGATTACAGGTGTCGGTCACCATACCCAACTAAATTTTTTTGCATTTTTAGTAGAGATAGGGTTTTACCATGTTTGCCAGGCTGGTCTTAACCTCCTGACCTCAGGTGATCCGCCCGCCGCGGCCTCGTAAAGTGAGCTACCATGCCTGGCCGTGTTAATAGTATACTTAAGAATCTTTTGCCGGGCGTGGTGGCTCATGCCTGTAATCCAAGCACTTTGGAGGCCAAGGTGGGCGGATCACCTGAGGTCGGGAGTTCAAGACCAGCCCGACCAACATGGTGAAACTCCACTTTAAAAAAGAAGAATATTTTAGGCCAGGCACGGTGGCTCACACCTGTAATCCCAGCACTTCGGCAGGCAGAGGCGGGCGGATCATGAGGTCAGGAGTTTGAGACTAGCCTGACCAACATGGACAAACCCCGTCTCTACTAAAAATATAAAATTAGCTGGGCAAGGTGGCACAAGCCTGTAATCTCAACTACTAGGGAGGCTGAGGCAAGAGAACGCATGAACCCGGGAGGCGAAGGTTGCAATGAGCCAAGATCATGCCATTGCACTCCAGCCTGAGCAACGAGAGCAAAACTCCATTTCCAAAAAAAAAATTTTTCACACAACATTAACAGATTTTTACCAACAGTTTCAATTCTACTGACAAGAAGCAATGGCTTAATCTTTTTCACTTTTATTTCTTTAAAGGTTGTTTTATACCCCAATCAGATTCTTCCTATTTCTTTTCTACTAAAAGTTGTAAGCAAAAAGTTTGGGCGAGGTGTGGTGGCTCAAGTCTGTAAACCCAGGAGTTCAAGACTAGCGTGGCAACAAAGAAAAATGTTTAATAATGAGCCAGGTGTGGTGGGATTTATAGTCCCAGCTACTCAAGAGGCTGAAGTAGGAAGACTGAGCCGGGGAGGTCAAGCCTGCAGTGAGCTGTGATCATGCCTTTGTGTTCCAGCCTGTATGACAGAGCAAGAAAAAGGTTTGATGACTTTAAAATCTGTCAATTACCTTTCTCTTATACTATACTTTATCATCGGTTTAACTCTATGGTTATAAACAAGAAAGCATCAAAAAGAGGGCAGGAAGCACTCTTATAATCATCTCTGACAAAGATATCTTATACTCTAGCTTGGCTTTTATTCTAGTCTTTTAAAAAATCCTATGTTTGGCTGAATGTGGAGGCTCACACCTGTTAATCCCAGTACTTTGGGAGGCCGAGGCAGAAGGATCACAAGGTCAGGAGTTCAAGACCAGCCTGGCCAACAGAGTGAAACTCCGTCTCTCATAAAAATGCAAACAATTAGCTGGCATGGTGACGCGTGCCTATAATCCCAGACACTTGGGAGGCTGAGACGGAACTGTTCAGGAAGTTGCAATGAGCTGAGATCAGGCCACTGCACTCCAGCCTGGGCGATGAGTGAGACTCTGTCTCATTAAAAAAAAAAAATTGAATACTTATTATCCTGGCTTTGATGCTTTATTTCAACCACAATCTTTTCCTCAGGTAGCAAATACAATACCATATTAATGACTATTCCATACATCAATCAGCAAAACACACTGTTACACACGCAATAATATGGTTTTTCTCTACCCAGAAATCCACCAGAACCACTGTGGTTGCCTGAAATGATCAGATATAAGATACCTGCCTCCATTTTGAGTCTGTGATTAGAAGAGTTAATGTGTATACTTGAAAATACAACTACACACATTTTTATTTGATCTCATTAAAGGACTGATGGGTATAATGCGTCATGAGAAATGATACAAGGCAGAAAGAATAATGATGTGAGTTATCTAGGGCCAAAGCACATTTTAGCAATGTTCTGATCTTCTCCCTGAGAATATCTAACTAGATAACCATACCTAACTAGAGGAAAAGTTGTAACAAAGATCCTCACATAGTAAAAGTTACTTGGTCAAGTTGCCATTTTGACAGATGCTTTGAAGGGATAAGCTTTCTACACAGAATCAAATACTTCCCACACTATCACCACTCATTTCAATCTCTACATCAATCATGTTCTTTCCTGTGGCAATTTTACTTTCTGATGTTACTTCTAGTATTTGCATCCTAATGTATTCTAATCCTATCATTCTTACATAATGTTCTTTATAAACTTAAAATCCCAGGAGGGGCTTAAAAAAAAAAAAAAGACACAAAAGCAAACTAAAGGGAGAGAAAACCCAGCATCTCCCTTGTGCTACTAACTGAATGGTGAAAGCATTTTAGTTGCTAAGCAATAAAGAGTTCAAGATCCTAACAGAACACAATATTGGCGAAAACATCCAACTCTTCCCCTATGTTTTTTCTAGCTGTCTACTTGGCTAAAAATAGAAAAATGCTATAACAGAAGGTAGTCCTAATGTCACAGTGCTAAATATCCTACTATACTACTAACCATGTATGCAAAAGTTCTGTCTACAGTTTGAAAGCCACTCTTCTAAATAATTTCCTCCCCTCCCCCAAGTTACACATTCCTTTTAAAAAAAGGGCTACCTACAGCTGATTTTTTCCCAGTTGACTTTAAAAGTTTAATTAGTATAATAAATTTTACTTGCCATTATTACTGCATATTTTATGAGTAGCAAAAAATATTTTTTTCAATTTCAAGCGAGTGTGTATCACATATGCTAAATCATTTTAATTATACTGCTAAATGTACCCTTTAAACAGAGTGCCTTCTACCTATTAAGCACTGTAATAGGTGCTTTACAAACCTCATTACTAACCCTCCAGTCTCCTGTAGGGCAGGTCACATTTGCACATGGGACTTAACAAATGACTCGAGAGAACTTCCAGGAATCATATTAAGACATCTAACATTAAAAACATGTTTTCCACTACAGCTCTCTGCTACTACTACTTTTCCTTTGAAATAAGACCCTCAAGGAGCTGGTAAACAAAAAGTAGACTGAACTAAAAGTTTAAAGACATAGTATTTTTAGAGAACAAAACAACTCATTAACCAGCTTTAAGCCCTAAATCTGTGTCTTCATTTATCATACAAGTTTCCTAGGTATTTTCATGCAACTGATTTGAGACAAAATCCTTTTACTTTGGGAAAGTTAACCTATTGTCATTATAAACAAAAAAGAAAAATTAGAGACTTTTCTTAATCTGCTTTTTATTAACAAGTCAACTTTAAAACAAACCATTAAAAAATTAAAAAAAAAAAGAAAAAAACCCTAAATTTCTGAATACTGTGAAACATTAAAAGCAGTATTACTATAACATATTCTCAATTACAAAAATTACCATTAATTCTGTTATAAGCCTTGAAGAACACTAGTCTACGTTGGTTTATTTATTAGATCCTTTAGATGTTGTGAACTACCTTAGTGCCAAGATTAAACAGTATTAGTAGGTGAATATATGCGGAAAAAATTAAATGCCCTTTTCCCAATGGCTACAGACCTGTGTTTCTAATAATATATTCAAAGTTGAACCCAACCTTAATTTCACAGTTTATTCCAAAAGCAGCTGCTTTCTATGCATCCCTGCTAGAAGAAATGAAGCTTAAAGCTTCATGTTGAATGCATAGCATGAGGAACAACTAAATGACAGGGTAATACTGATGGACAATTTTTCAAGAATGCTTTTGGAGATAACACACTGATTAAAAGCCCCTAGAGGGGCCAGGCTCCATGGCTCACGCCTGTAATCCCAGCACTTTGGGAGGCTGAAATGGGTGGATCACAAGGTCAGGAGTTCAAGACCAGCCTGGCCAAGATGGTGACACCCCATCTCTTTATTTAGAAAAAAAAAAAAAAAAAAAAAAAAAAAAAAAAAGGCCGGGCGCGGTGGCTCAAGCCTGTAATCCCAGCACTTTGGGAGGCTGAAATGGGTGGATCACAAGGTCAGGAGTTCAAGACCAGCCTGGCCAAGATGGTGACACCCCATCTCTTTATTTAGAAAAAAAAAAAAAAAAAAAAGGCCGGGCGCGGTGGCTCAAGCCTGTAATCCCAGCACTTTGGGAGGCTGAAATGGGTGGATCACAAGGTCAGGAGTTCAAGACCAGCCTGGCCAAGATGGTGACACCCCATCTCTTTATTTAGAAAAAAAAAAAAAAAAAAAAAAAGGCCGGGCACGGTGGCTCAAGCCTGTAATCCCAGCACTTTGGGAGGCCGAGGCGGGTGGATCACAAGGTCGAGAGATCGAGACCATCCTGGTCAACATGGTGAAACCCCGTCTCTACTAAAAATACAAAAAATTAGCTGGGCATGGTGGCACGTGCCTGTAATCCCAGCTACTCAGGAGGCTGAGGCAGGAGAATTGCCTGAACCCAGGAGACAGAGGTTGCGGTGAGCCAAGATCGCGCCATTGCACTCCAGCCTGGGTAACAAGAGCGAAACTCCACCTCAAAAAAAAAAAAAAAAAAAAGCCGGGCGCGGTGGCTCAAGCCTGTAATCCCAGCACTTTGGGAGGCTGAGGCGGGTGGATCACGAGTTCAGAAGATCGAGACCATCCTGGTCAACATGGTGAAACCCCGTCTCTACTAAAAATACAAAAAATTAGCTGGGCATGGTGGCGCGTGCCTGTAATCCCAGCTACTCAGGAGGCTGAGGCAGGAGAACTGCCTGAACCCAGGAGGCGGAGGTTGCGGTGAGCTGAGATCGCGCCATTGCACTCCAGCCTGGGTAACAAGAGTGAAACTCCGTCTCAAAAAAAAAAAAAAAAGCCTCTAGGAATAGAAATCTGGACTAACAAGCCTATAGAATCCCTACAGAGTAATTTTTTTCTACTTTTAGAGCTTCCATGGCCCTTTTCAATGATACAGTGAAAGTAGTATCATTGGATTTCACAAGGGAACTGAAACATTTATACATGATGCTTTTTGGACTGTCTATAAAGGACAATACTACATCCACGTTTGGTTTTCAAAAGTGTAATGGCACTCAAGGTTTCTCAATTATGCAATATAAATATCTTGACATCTAAGTAACCTCATTATCTACTAGCTGAACATTTATCTAACCAGAAATCTACTGTTCTGGCAACAAAACTACCTTAAAAGATTCCTGGCTGGGCGTGGTGGCTCACACCTGTAATCCCAGCACTTTGGGAGGTGGAGGCATGTGGATCCCTAGGTCAGGAGATGGAGACCATCCTGGCCAACATGATGAAATCCAGTCTCTACTAAAATACAAAAAATGAGCAAAGCAGGGCAGGGCATAGTGGTGCACGCCTGTAGTACCAGCTACTCAGGAGGCTGAGGCAAGGGATTGCTTGAACCTGGGAGGCAAAGGTTGCAGTGAGCCGAGATCAGACCACTGCACTCCAGCCTGGCAACCAAGCAAGACTCCATCTCCAAAAAAAAAAAAAAAAAAGAAAAAAAAAAATTCTGACCCAACTGAAGAACTTTTTACTCATTCGATAACCTGTTTGGGCCAGGCGCAGTGGTTCATCCCTGTAATCCCAGCACTTTGGGAGGATGAGGTGGGTGATCACCTGAAGTCAGCAGTTCAAGACCAGCCTGGCCAACATGGTAAAACCCCGTCTCTACTAAAACCACAAAAATTAGCCAGGCATGGTGGTGCGCACCTGTAATCCCAGCTATTAGGGACACTGTAGCAAGAGAATCGCTTGAATGCAAAGGTTTTAGGGACCCAAGACAGCGCCACTGCCTGGGCCACAGGGCAAGACTCTGTCTCAAAAAAAAAAAATTTGGTCCTATGGGTAAAAAAAAGTCAAGGTTGTTTTCTTGTAACACATACAATTTAAATTTAAAATTTCATACACATTTGTTTCACCTTTTAATTGGGTTCAAAAAGGCCAAAAGCCTTAAACTGATCAAAACATGGTTTATGTTTAATTCTCTACATTAACAGTACTACTTAGAAAGTGAGCAGAATTCAACATAAAAATACTTGGTATTCCTGGTTTTTTTAAACAAACACATCTGTGAAATATTTCTGTAAATGTTTCCAAAGTAAAAGAATCATGTAGCTCCAACATATTAAGTATATATAAAAATACAGAGAACCTTTAATACCTACAAAGTATTTATTAGTAACACTCAGCTCTTAAGGACAAAACAAGCCTAATATTTCAAAACCCACTCTAACCATGTCAAACATTATGCTATTTCTTTCTACAAACCAATTATCATTATGGTTAATATATAATTCCAAATTAATGCAAACTGTGAAATATCTTTTTTTAAAATTGTAATTTAAAATTTTATTCTAAATCCAACAACTCTGTTACACTGTCATAATGTTACAAAGATTTGGTTGGCTACTTTACCTGGGCTCCTTCTCCATGGTATAAGCAATTCACCACATTATCTAATAAGTTGATATCCAGTTTTTGGCTGAAATCGAGCAGCTGACGAGCTGCATGGTCTGCTAACATTGTCATAATTGCTGGCATAGATTACTGAAAAAGAAAAAAAAAAATTGAAGCTGTCTATGAAGTTTTGGTATTATCAAAAACTTTCTACAAGTTATTTTACTTCAATCATGTTATTCCAAATATTTTAATGAATACTTTAGAGACTTTAATTATTACAAAAAAACGATAGTAAAATCAAGTAACAAAAGCTGAAATTACTGAACTACTTGATAATTACATAAGTTATCATAGTCCATTCAACTTTTTCAGAGTTTATACACCAGATTTTCCTATTCTACTAATATGTATAAAGCATGATAACCTATTATTTAAATTCATCCACTATTAGGATTATATGGTCCTAAAAAGTGATACAGTTCAATATCTTGATGTCAAAACTTTTTCAGCAAGTAGGATTATTAAGTTCCAGTGAATGTGATTTTCTTTGCAAGCAGGGTCTTCTGAGTAACTTAGTAAAAGCTCACTTCACATTATAGTAACTTTAAAGATATGCTATAAAGATAGAATGGGCTGGGCAAGGTGGCTCACACCTATAATACCTGCACTTTGGGAGGCCGAGGCAGGCTGCTCACCTGAGGTCAAGAGTTCAAGACCAGCCTGGCCAATATGGCGAAAACCCATCTCTACTAAAAATACAAAAATTAGCCAAGCATGGAGGTAGGCGCCTGTAATCCCTGCCTCAATCCTGCCACCACTCTCCAGCCTGGGTGGTAGAATTAGACTCCATCTCAAAAACCAACAAACAAAGAAAATAGACAGATGTTAAAAGTTAAATTCGGATATACAATAATTCCTATTGTATACAGCAATAGGAATTATATATATATATCATATATCTTATATAAGAATTATATATCTTATATATCTTGGTATAAATTCCCTTAACCTTTACAGAAATAACTTAGTTTCTACACTCAAAACATTCAAATTGTTTCAACCCTCAATGAATTGGGGGATTGTAATTACATTTACAAACATATTTACTATAGGACCTAGGAAAAAAACTTTATGGCAATATGCCAAACAAGATTTTTTAAATTCCAGGTATTCATTAGCAAGGTAAAAGCTCTAAAAGCGTGCCCATTTCCAAATAAAAAAGAATTCTAACAGAACAACGAGCTACTTCACCCAAATACGTATCACTTAAAACCTACTAGTTCATATGCAATGTTATCCATTTAAGAGGATTCTACTCTAAGATGTTAGCACACATCCACTTTTTTGTTGCCCAGAATTATTGTAAAAAGTATTTTTCCTCTGCTTTTCTTCAAAGCCAATGTCACTCAAACCTGACTGGTTAAGTCAGTAGCCCTTAACCTTTTTTGGGGTCAAAGATGCCTGAGACTCTGAGGAACCAACAGTTCTAACCCAGTTTTTAAAAACTCACTATTTTGTATATACAATTACAAAGGATTCAGGACATCCTGAAAGCCATTCACGGCACCCCTGGTTTAGTGTATTTAGAACTAACAAGGTCAGATCTCCACTTCTTCTCATTTTAGGAACTTCCGTGGACCAGAAAATGAGTGGCTAATTTCTTTACATTATACTTGGACATACTAGCCTGGCAGGGGGGAAAAAAGCGTCAATTCCAGGGTATTTTATAACAGCTTTAAAATGTCCATAGCAATAATTGCGGCGATTTCAATGCAAAGGTTTTACTTAAAGATAATGTCTGTTACAAAAGATTAGAACTCCAAAAGATGAGTCACTTATGATTGATAATAATGTAAAAATGATGTGAAACTCAAGAAATTAGGAGTTCAAGAACTGGTCCATTATTGACAAAACTGATGAGACTTCAAAATGTTTTGTAGTAGGCATTAAACAAACGTTTTTAAACAGTGGAATACTTGTTACCAGACAAAAAGCCGAGATCTAAATACCGAGAGGAAATACATATTCCACAAATAAATGTGTAAACCTTCCTCCACCTTCAAGTACCATAAAATTTAAAAGATCAGAACAATCTTAATATTTGAGGCTTGAAAGCAATGTCCACAAAGCAATATCTATGTATTGAAAGTTTTCAAATACTTTGGTAAGAAAAAATGAACAAACTTTTCACCTATTTACTACTACCATAGTTTAATGCCAAAGCAAAACAAAACAAAAGATTAAAATGACTCTCTTCAAAGTTTCGCTTTCAAATACACTGTCCTTACAGAGTTCTACGAATTAGATTGGTATGAAAAACAAGATTTAGAATAGAAGGGTTTAAATAGAATAATTTGCCATCCTTAGAACTAGCGGCTGTCTTCGAAATAACCTACCTATTCTTGAACTGTACGTAGTACAGAAATGGCGGCTTTGTGGTCAATGCCAAGCACATTTAGTCCCCCAAATCAAAACGCTTCCAAAACATTCTTTCCACTAACAGCAGCGTCCCACACTTAAGATATACAAGCAAATAACCATAGTGGGAGAGGTGTAACCATAAACGCTCTTTTCTCGTCGGGCTCTTCAATCCTAAAATCCACTCACTGGATAGCATACACTAGGGATTATCCAGCTTATGGATGCTGTAACTCTACAAGTGACCCCCCCAATGCCAGTTCCTATCCAAAAACCAGAAAATTATAACCGTTGCTTTATCTAACTTCACACTAGGAAGAAAAAAAAAAGTCGCAACAAAGCGAAAGACTTCTCCTTAGGTTTGTGGGCAATCGCCTGCTTCATTCAGGAGAAACACACCTCACTAGGGCCCGCCCTCCCCTTGCTTCCTACCCGAACCGATTTGCAGCCCTTCTAACTATAGCACACGGGAGCACGCAGTCACCCCGCCCATACTCGGGAGGAGGCATGTAGACCAGGCGCCTTAAGTTCACCGCCCCTTTCTCTGAGCAGCATGGCCTCGGCGTGATCAGAGGAGGTCCGGGCTGACCCAGTACAGAATGCCTCCTCTACTACACCACTTCCTCCCACCCACCCTAAACTCAGACATCGGAATGAAGGAGAATCAGGGCATCCTACACTGTAAGAGAGCAGCAGTAAATGGTTTAACCAACTTATCACACTGAAACCCCTGAAAAGAAACTCTAAGACGGAATCCCATGTGCAGGTCCCTGAAAAATTCATCTTTCCTACTTCACATGCCACTCCGCAAAAACCCGGAGAGCTTTCGAGTTTCCTTGCTGGAGGAACAGGGAGTCGGCAGCCCCTCCCTCCCCCATCCCAAGCTTTCCACCGAGGGGGCCACGTGATGCAGGCGGACGTTTCAATGCTGCTGCACTAAATATTTCTGGAAACTTCCACTCCTAATAATTTACAGAGATGTTCCTGAAATCACCCCAACTTCTCCCCAACCCGTGGGGCTGAGGAAGCCCTTCCATTTCGAGAGGCGCCCCGCTTCACTATCACGCTCCTCGCCTTCCTCCACCGCCACCCGCACACGCGAATGACCCAGCAAGCGCTCCCCTCCCGCGGCCGCCTCCCCGCCTCCATCCCCCAGCGGCAAAAGCGGCTCCATTCAATCGCAGGCTCCGCCGTGGGCCCGGCGCGCCCCCGGCCCGCCCGCCGCCTCCCGGGCTTGCTTCCCGCGGCCGCCGCCGCCGCCGCCGCGCCCCACGCCGGCCTCCTCCCGCCCGTCCGCGACGCCGCCCGACCCTCGGCCCCGAAGACACAGTCGACTTACCCAGAGATTTAACCAACTGCTCCTTCCTTCCTTGTTGGGGGATTAGGGCGAGGGAAGGTGGGGAGGGGGGAGAGGGGACGAATCAAGGTGGGTTTCACAGTTTTCCCACCTTAAAAAAGGAAATTTTAAAAACGGAGAGGAAAAGGGCAAAAAAAAGCTCAATAATATTTACTATTTCAGGGACGCTTCCCCCCAACACACACACCCACCCGCCCCCCAAAAAACAAGGGGAATTAATCTGGGGAATAAATGCTCCCGCCCGGCTAGGAGTGAGGGAAGGGGGAGGGAACGGGGTCAAGTCCTAAAGATTCAGCCCCAGGGGGACCCTCCAGCCACAGGCAGCAGCAGAAGTGGCAGGAGTAGGGGGTGTAGAGTCCACACGGCCGGGGGGACGCTCTGCTGCCAGCTGCAGTCCGACTCCCCCCTACCAAAACACGGCTCCCTCTCTCACGCGGCTCCGGCGCTGGGCCCCCCCACAGGCTCGCCTAAACTTTCCCCCCTTCTCTTGCTCCTCAGCGACTGGTGGTTCCCCCCTCCCCCTCTGGGTGGTTGCACGGACTGCAGCAGCAAAGACTGGAACAGGCACGGCCGCCGGGGCTGTAGCTACTGTTGCTCTTGCTGATGCTGTAGCTCCCGCTGCTCCTGCCGCGGCCGCTGCAGCCGCTTCTCCCCCTCCTCCTAGTGCCTCAAACTCGGAACCGGTTGAAACCGGTTCAGACTGGGAGATTCCATCTCGGTTGAGTTTTCAGCCCATGGCGCCGCGGAGCGTTTGGAACCTGGGCCTCCGCCCCCAGCCCGCCCTGCTATTGGTCAGTTCCAGCCACAGCCGCGCCATGAGCCTATCTCTCGTTGGTCCGAGAACCAGTCAATCCCACCTCAAGGCTCCACACGAGCCCGCCGCTTCGGCCCCCGCCTCTTTTCAGCAGCGATTTGCCCGCAGAATGGGGGAGGGGAAGTGGGACGGGTCTAAAAGCAAGAGGAGAGGGGTGGAGGAGGAGGAGATGGGACGAAGAGCCTGGCTGAATAGAAAAGAGAGTGAAGGAAATCTGCGTGGAGGATTGGTTAAAACGAGCTGTCAATCAAGCACAGCCCGCCTTCGACTTCCCTTCCCCCCTCCAGACCTCCCCCTCCCAGTGCCTAGTTCGCAGGCCCGGCCTTTCCCGCCGGCTCATTGGCTGGGCGCCTTCGGTGACGGAGAGGGTGGGGCGCAGCTCGTGAGCGTGTGGTGGCGCGAGTTTGATCGCTGCGCGCGGCAGCGTTTGCTCGGCTTCTCCCGGACTCGGCTGGTCCACCCCCCACCGGATCCCGCCAACCTGCGAGGCCTGAGCCGGCGGGAATCAGGATCCGCCCCTCAGATGGGGGCAGCGTTCGGAAAAGGGAGGAGACTCTCCGTTGTTTTGAACTCTAGGAGGGGTGGAGAAAGGAGCGAAAAGAACACTTCCGAGGCCAACTGTAGGCCCCAGACCTCTCAACCATTTTAGAGGCCTGGGTTTGGGGCCAGGTAGCTGAGAGAGAAAGGTTGGGGCGAGGCGCAGGGTGTGCCTTCTTGGCGCCTTGTGAGGTTCTCAGGGTCTTGGAAAAGATACCGAAATACGTCTTGGGAAAGTCTCCTTAAAATTTCAACTCTTGTCTCCCCGGGCTGGAATTTGGCCGCTTCAACAACCACCTTTCCTGAAAACCAAAACACCGCAATTCTAAGTGATTGGTTTAACAGTGCATGTTTTGGCTGGGTGAGCTTTCATGCCAACTGCGTCCCACCTGGTGCCCTTGATCTGCCACACTCAGATTTTCCTTTCAGCCTATCTGCCCTTCATGTACTAAATCACCAAATAGTATTTTCTGTGCAAGTCACATGCACGTGGCCTTTCACGTGGTTGCCTCTCATTTGTTCCCAAGTGTCCTCCAAATCAGCTTTACAGATTGTTGTATGCCTAAGAGCAAATAGCCTACCAAAATTTACTAGGCCCATTGTGCCACCAAGAGGTGGATAAATGGTTTATTAAATTAATAAAATTTTCTTTAGCAAATGTTCACTCACGATGGACTATGGCTAACCAAAGCATCACTTATTCTAACGCCCCCTCCAATAAAAAAAAACCTCAACAACTCAATTCTTAGATGTACCAGAATGATTTGGGATGATTTTCAGACCTAAGGTGTTTTTTTTTTGTTTTTTTTTTTTTTGAGAAGGAGTCTCAGTCGTCGCCCAGGCTGGAGTGCAGTGGCGCCATTTCGGCTCACTGCAACGTCCGACTTTCTGGTGTGTATATATATATATATGTATATATACACGCACACGCACACGCACACATATGTACATATATAAGCATATATGTACATATATATAATGTACTATGTATGATATATGATGTACAGTTAGTTAGCCCTCTGTATCCGTAGTTCCCCTATCCTCAGTTTCAACCAGCCCTGGGTGGAAAATATTCATAAATATTCAAATAATAATATAGGCTGGGCCAGGTGGCTCACACCTGTAATCCCAGCACTTTGGGAGGCCAAGGTGGGCGGATCACGAGGTCAGTAGTTCGAGACCAGCCTGCCCAACATGGTGAAACCCTGTTTCTACTAAAAATACAAAAATTAGCTGGGCGTGGTGTCCGGCACCTGTAATCACAGCTACTCGGGAGGCTGAGGCAGGAGAATGGCTTGAAACCGGGAGGCAGAGGTTGCAGTGAGCCGAGACCACACCATGGCACTCCAGCCTGGGTGACAGAGTGAGACTCCCTCTCAAAAAAATAATAATACAACAAGAAAAATAAAACAACTATTTACATAGCATTTACATTGTATAAGGTATACAATATATATGATGTAAACTTTAAATCATATAAGGTATTATAAACAATCGAAATTAAAGTGTAATAGGAAGTACACAAATACAGTATATACAAATACAGTAAATCCTCACTTAACATGCTCATGGAGAGGATCTTGGAAACTTTGACTTTAAACACAAGGATGGGCCAGGCATGGTGGCTCACGCCTGTAATCCCAGTGCTTCGGGAGGCCGAGGTGGGCAGATCACATGAGGTCAGGAGTTTGAGAACAGCCTGACCAACATGGTGACCCCTTCTCTACTGAAGATACAAAAATTAGCCTGGCATGGTGGTGGGCACCTGTAATCCCAGCTACTCAGGAAGCTAAGGCAGGAGAATGGGGGAACCCAAGAGGCAGAGGCTGCAGTGAGCTGAGATTGTGCTACTGCAGTCCAGCCTGAGCAACAGAGCAGGACTCCTTCTCAAAAACAAGTAACAACAACAAAACCCACAAGGATGTATAACAAAATCAATTTTACCATAGGCCTATAATTCCAGCATTTTAGGAGGCCGAAGTTGGAGGATCGCTTGAACCCAGAAGTTAGAGACCAGCCTGGGCAACATGGTGAAACCTGGTCTCTACCAAAAATACAATAATTAGCTGGGTATGGTGGCATGTGCTTGTAGTCCCAGCTAGTCAGGAGGCTGAGGTAAAAGGATTACTTACTTGAGCCCGGGAAGTTGACGCTGCATGAGCTGTGATGATGCCATCATGCCACTGCACACTCCAGCCTGGGTGACAGCAAGACCCTGTCTCAAAAAAAATTACCAATCTAATTCAGACAAAAGTATGATAGTATGTGATGCTAAAACCAGGTGGGAATTTTTTTTTTTTTTTTTTTTTTTTTTTGAAAAAGGATCTTACCATGTTTCACCCAGGCTCACTGCAGCCTGGACCTCCCAGGCTGAAAGGATCCTCCCTGCTGCAGCCACCTGAGTAGCTGGGACTACAGGCACATGCCATGACGCCTGGCTAGTTTTTGTATTATTTTTTTCAGAGAAGGGGTTTTGCCATGTTACCCAGGCTGATCCTCTTGTAGGCAAGCGATCCTCCTGCCTCAGCCTCCCAAAGTGCTGGGATTATAGGCCTGCCACCTTGCCCAGTCAGGATACTCTTCTCTTCTTTTCTTTTTTTTTTGAGACAGAGTTTTGCTCTTGTCGCCCAGGCTGGAATGCAATGGCGCAAACTAGGCTCACTGAAACCTCTACCTCCTGGGTTCAAACAATTCTCCTGCTTCAGCCTCTGGAGTAACTGGGATTACAGGCATGCGCCACCACGCTTGGCTAATTTATTTTTAGTAGAGACGGGGTTTCTCCATGTTGGTCAGGCTGGTCTCAAACTCCCAACCTCGGTGATCTGCCCACCTTGGCCTCTCAAAGTGCTGTGATTACAGGTGTTAGCCACGGTGCCTGGCAGGATACTCTTTTCAAGAAAAAATTGGCCTGGGAAGATGAAGTCTGGTTTGTACCCCTATTTCTGTCAAGCTCAATTCAGTGTCGAGAATGTTTATGGAAAATTAATGAGTATTCTGTCTGATGTTAAGTTCCCTATATCACCAAGACCTCAGTAAATAATCTATGTAGTGTCCCCAGCTAAAAAGGGGTGAGATTAAAGTGTAACGGGAAGTGTACAAATACAGTATATGCAAATACAGTAAATCCTCACTTAACATGCTCATGGAGAGGATCTTGGAAACCTACATTGTCTGTGAAGCCTCAAATCAATCAGGAGCAGAATCAGTAGTTGCCTGCAGGTGAGTTGCTGCCTTTTTGAGAACATAGTGAAAAAATATGTGACAAAGCTGCTAAATGTAGGAGTTACAGTTTGACAGTCTGAGAAATCTGTACAGTTCTATGAGGTGACATTCAACAATGGATCCCAAGATTCTCTTACTCCTGGAGAAATGAGAGAAGTGTCACTTAACCTGGACCATTCTCAGACAGCTATAGCTGTTTTTGTTGAAGTACTTGTAGGCCAAAAATAAAAATAATGAAATGGGGTTATAGGTCTGCTGTAATAGTCAGTTTGGGCTGCTGTAACAAAGTACCATGATCTGGGAGGCTTAAACATTTATTTCTCACATTATTGGAGGCTGGAAGTCTGAAACCAGGGTGTCAGCATGGTTTAGGTTCTGGCAAAGACCCTCTTCAGGGTTGCAGATGGGTGACTTCTTCCTGTACTCTCTTGCGAAGGAAAAAATAAGGCTAGAGAGGTTTCTGGGGTATCTTTTTTTTTGGAGATTGAGCTTCACTCTTGTTGCCCAGGCTGGAGTACAATGGCGTGATCTCAGCTCACTGCAATCTCTGCCTTCCAGGTTCAAGCAATTCTTCTGCCACAGACTCTTGAGTACCTGGGATTACAGGCATGTGCCACCACACCTGGCTGATTTTTGTGTTTATTTAGTAGAGACTATGTTTTACCATGTTGGCTAGGTTGGTCTCGATCTCCTGACCTCGTGATCCGCCCGCCTCAGCCTCCCAAAGTGCTGGGATTACTGGCATGAGCCACTGCGCCCAGCCTCTGGAATCTCTTTTACAAGAGCACTAATCTCATTCATGAGGATTCGACCCTCATGATCTACTGATCTCCCAAAGGCCATACCTCCTAATACCATCACATTAGGGTTTAGGATTTCAACATGCTAATTTTCAGGAGACACAAACATTCAGTCCATTGCAATATATAAGGAGCAAAATAGAGTAGGGAAACTAAAGTTGGTACCCGTGGGTTGAAAAGATATGCCATTTCTTTCTTTCTTTCTTTCTTTCTTTTTTTTTTTTTTTTTTTTTGAGACAGAGTTTCACTCTTGCTGCCCAGGCTGGAATGCAACGGCACTATCACAGCTCAGCAACCTCTGCCTCCTGGTTCAAGCAATTCTCCTGCCTCAGCCCCCCAAGTAGCTGGGATTACTCCACCACGTCTGGCTAACTTTGTATTTTTTGTAGAGATGGGGCATGCTCCACCACGTCTGGCTAATTTTGTATTTTTTGTAGAGATGGGGTTTTTCCATGTTAGTCAGGCTGGTGTTGAACTCCCAACCTCAGGTGATCTGCTTGCTTTGGCCTCCCAAAGTGCTGGGATCACAGGCGTGAGCCACCATGCCTGGCCATTGCAATTCTTTCTCACTCAAAAACATTTCATGATGGGCCAGGCAGGGTGGCTCATGCCTGTAATCTGAGCACTTTGGGAGGCAGCAGTGGAAGGATCACTTAGGGCCAGGAGTTTGAGATTAGCCTGGGCAACAAAGTGAGAGCACCCCCACCATGTCTCAGAAAAAAATAAAATAATTACCCCAAAAAATTGTATTATGTATTAGGTGATAAGAAACAGAAAAGGAAATAAAGGGAGTGAAGAAGTGCCATGAATTTAGTCGTTCAACAAATATCAAGACCCCATTATTTCCTGATTATTGTTCTAAGTTCTGAGGATTCAAGGGGGAACAAATCCAACAAAAATCCTTGCTTTCATTGAACTTTGAGTTTAATGGAGGACAAAAGTCAATAGTGTAAATAAGTCAGAGAATTCATATGTTGCACAGTGGTTAAGTGCTATGGTTAGAAATGAGCTGGGTGCGGTGGCTCATGCCTGTAATCCCAGCACTTCGGAAGGCTGAGGCGGGCAAATTATTTGAGGTCAGGAGTTTGAGACCAGCCTGGCCAACATCGTGAAACCTGGACTCTGCAAAAATACAAAAAATTAGGCCAGGTGCACTGGCTCATGCCTGTAATCCCAGCAATTTGGGAGCCCGAGGCGGGTAGATCACCTCAAGTCAGGAATTCAAGAACAGCCTGACCAACATAGTAGAGCTGGGGTTTGTCTCTACTAAAAATATAAAATTAGCCTGGCGTGGTGGCACATGCCTGTAATCCCAGCTACTCCAGAGGCTGAGGCAGGAGAATTGCTTGAACCAGGGAGGCAGTGGTTGCGGTGAGCCAAGATTGCGCCATTGCACTCCAGCCTGGGCAATGCCTCAGCCTCCTGAGTAGCTGGGAATACAGGTGCACACCACCATGCCCCACTAATTTTCTTTTTTTGTATTTTAGTAGAGACAGGGTTTCATTATGTTGTCCAGGATGGTCTCGATCTCCTGACCTCATGATCCGTCTGCCTCAGCCTCCCAAATTGCTGGGATTATGGGTTTGAGCCACCACGCCAGGCCTATATATATATATATATATATATATATATATATATATATATATGTTAAATATACATATATACACACACACACACGTATGTATTATTTTTTTTTAGAGGCGAGGTCTCACTGTGTTGCCCAGGCTGAAGTGCAGTGGCTATTCACAGGCACAATCTCAACACTGATCACCACGGGAGTTTTGACCTGCTCTGTTTCTGACCTGGGCAGGTTCACCCCTCCTTAGGCAACCTGGTGGTCCCCCACTCCTGGGAGGTCACCATATTGATGCCATACTTAGTGTGGACACCCGATTGGCATAGTGCACTACAGTCCAGAGCTCTTGGGCTCAAGGGATCCTCACACCTCAGCCTCCTGAGTAGCTGGGACTACATGCATGTGCTAGCCGCCTGGCTATTTATATATATATTTTTTCAAAGATGGGGTTTCACCATTATGGCCAGGCTGGTCTTGAACTCCTGACCTCAGGTGATCCACCCACCTAGGTCTCCCAAAGTGCTAGGATTACAGGCATGAGCCACTGCGCTCGGCCTCTTTTTTTTTTTTTAGCTCTTACACAGAAGAATATTTTTGTATATTTTTGTGGCAGGGGCTTGCTCTGTCACCCAGGCTGGAGTACAGTGGCGTGATTGTGATTCACTGAAGCCTCAACCTCCCTGGCTCCAAGTAGTCCTCCTGCCTCAGCCTCCTGAGTAGCTGAGATTACAGGTGTGCATGAATGCACCCAGCCAACTTGTTTTATTTTTTGTAGCAACAGGATCTCACCATGTTGCTGAGGCTGGTCTCAAACCCCTGGGCTCAAGCAGTCCTCCAGCCTTGGCCTTCCAAAGTACTGGGATTATAGGCATGAGCCCCAGTGCCCAGCCCTCAGAGATGTTTTAAAGTGTATTTCTAGAGCAGAAGAAATTCCTCTCTGAAGAGATCAAATTGTCATCATAAACGCATTAGTAGAAAATTCTCAGTACTTCCCCTGCTTTCAGTTGGGATTATGTTTAAACCATTTCAAGCTGGTATCTACTTGCTTACTGAGAATGTCAGATCAAACAGCAGATAGACCATAAGCCCAGACAGATGAGAAGGTGAAGGTAATTACGAAAACAGCAAGCATAATAATGGGTAACATTTATTGGGCACTTACTTTGTGCTAGGAACTTTTCTAAACATGTTATGGTATCTATTCATTTAATTTTCACAACATTCCAATGAGATAGTCATTATTATTGCCATTTTAAGATGGGGAAATAAATACAGAAAGTTAAGATATTTGAAAAGAAAATGAAAATTAAAAAGTAATTAATTAATGACAATTGAATGAATGAAATGTCAGCTGACTCCATTTTTGGACTTAGCCCACCTGCACCCACGTGAATTAAAAAAAAAAAAAAGAAAAAGAAGTGTCAAGAAGTTTCCTAGAGGAATAAACTCTTTTAGCTTTTTTTCTTTCCCTTTCTATTTGAATATAAATCAGAATATTGAATAAAAGAAAAAAATATTATCCCCTACTACTTATTTATTTAATATTATTTAACCATTCTATTGTCTTTCTATTTAATTATTTATTTATTTATTAGTAGAGATGGAGTTTCACCATGTTAGCCAGGATGGTCTTGATCTCCTGACATCGTGATCCACCCACCTTGGCATCCCAAAGGGCTGGGATTACAGGTGTGAGCCAGCATGTCTGGCAGGTTATGTGGTTTTTTTTGTTTTTTTTTTGAGACAGAGTTTCACGCTTGCCACTCAGGCTGGAGTGCGATGGCACAGTCTCAGCTCACTCCAGCCTCCACCTCCTGGGTTCAAGTGATCATCCTGTCTCAACATCACGAGTAGCTGGGATTATAGGTGAGCACCACCACATCCTGATAATTTTTGCATTTTTAGTTGAGACGGGGTTTTCTCCAAGTTGGAGAGGCTGGTCTCGAACTCCTGACCTCAGGTGATCCTCCCCATTTGGCCTCCCAAAGTGCTAGGATTACAGCGTGAGCCACCAAGCCCAGCCTTATTATGTGTATTAAATACATTTTTGACTTACAATAGTTTCAGCTCCTATGTTGAAATGGGTTTATTGAGATGTAACCCATCGTTTAAGTCCAGGAGCATCTGTGTAAGCATAAGGTCATAATATCCTTCACTACCAGCTCCTTTTTTTTTTCTTTTTTAAAGAACAGTGTCTCGCTATATTGCCCAGGCAGGTCTCGAACTCCTGGGCTCAAGCTGTCCTCCCGCCTCTGCCTCCCTAAGAGGTGGGATTACAGGCGTGAGCTACAGCATCCAGCTACCAGCTCCTTTTATAATAATTATTCAATTTCATGGGTGTGTAAAAATTTTTTTGTTTATACATACATACATTCATTCCTCTTCTCCCTTTCTTTTTTTGAGACCAAGTCTTGTTCTGTAGCCCTGACTGGAGTGCAGTGGCATGATCTCAGCTCGCGACAACCTCCGCCTCCTGGGTTCAAATTATTCTTGTGCCTCAGCCTCCAGAGTAGCTGGGATTACAAGTGTTTACCACCATGCCCAGCTAATTTTTGTATTTTTAGTAGAGATGGGGTTTCAGCACGTTGCCTAGGCTGGTCTCAAACTCCTGGCCTCAAGTGATCCACTTACCTCATCCTCCCAAAGTGCTGGAATTACAGGTGTGAGTCACTGCACCCAGCCTCCCTTTTTATTTTCACTTTGGAAGTATTAAAATGAAAAAAAGGAAGTCTCTTGGAATTGAAATCAAGGAAAATTATCTTCTCACTCAACATTTTCCCCAAAAAAACTTTTGAAGATTGTCAAAGGGGCTTTTTTTTTTAAAAAAAACTAGGCTTTGAATCTTGGATACTTACTCTTTTCTAGATGGATACAATAATCTGCTGGATATCAAGTAGTAGTACTTGTTGCTTATAAGAAAACAACTAAACTGGGGCTGGGTGTGGTGGCTCATGCCTATAATCCCAGCACTTTGGGAGACTGAGGTGGGAGGATCTTGAGGTCAGGAGATCGAGACCATCCTGGCCAACATAGTGAAACGCGTCTTTATTAAAATACAAAAAACTAGCTGGGCATAATGGCACACACCTATAGTCCCGGCTACTCAGGAGGCTGAGGCAGGGGAATTGCTTGAACATAGGAGGTGAAGGTTGCAGTGAGCCGAGATCGAGCCACTGCACTCTAGTCTAGTGACAGAGTGAGACACCGTCTTAAAAAAAAAAAAAAAAAAAAAAAGAGGCTGGGCTCGGTGGCTCAAGCCTGTAATCCTGGCACTTTGGGAGGCTGAGGCGGGTGGATCACGAGGTCAAGAGATCGAGACCATCCTGATCAACATGGTGAAACCCTGTCTCTACTAAAAATACAAAAAAAATTAGCTGGGCATGGTGGCATGTGCCTGTAATCCCAGCTACTCAGGAGGCTGAGGCAGGAGAATTGCCTGAACCCAGGAGGTGGAGGTTTCGGCGAGCCGAGATCTCGCCATTGCACTCCAGCCTGGGTAACAAGAGTGAAACTCCGTCTCAAAAAAAAAAAAAGAAAAAGAAAAAGAAAAAGAAAAGAAAACAACTGAATTTGCCATTTATTAGTATCTACTACTTGCAGATGCTTTATATATATGTGTGTGTGTGTGTGTGTATATATATATATGTTTGTGTGTGTATATATGTATATATATATGTGTGTACGTATATGTATATAGAGAGAGAGTCAGAAATAGGGCCAAAGTAATTTTAAATTTCTAGACGTTTGAATATCTAATAAAATAAAAAGTGAGATTTAAAAAAATCTTGTATACAGTGAAATCTTGCTTATGCCGTACACCATGAATCCAAAGAATGTATGATTTTATAAATTTAAACTAAAATGAAATTTTTCTGATTTATCCAGATAAGTTTTTCATGACACTTTTTTTTTGAGGCAGAGTCTTGCTCTGTTGCCCATGTTGGAGTACAATGGCAAGGTCTCACTCAGCTCACTGCAACCTCTGTCTCCGAGGTTCAAGCCATTCTCCTACCCTCAGCGTCCCAAGTAGCTGGGATTACAGGTGTGTGTCACCATACCTGGCTAGTTTTGGTATTTTTTTTTTTTTGAAAGGGAGTTTCCCTCTTGTTTCCCAGGCTGGAGTGCAATGGTGTGATCTCAGCTCACTGCAACCTTCGCCTTCCAGGTTCAAGCAATTCTCCTGCCTCTGCCTCCAAGTAGCTGGGATTACAGGCATGCACCACCACACTGGCTAATTTTTTATTTTCAGTAGAGACGAGGTTTCTACATGTTGATCAGGCTGGTCTCGAACTCCTGACCTCAGGTGATCCACTCACCTTGGTCTTCCAAAGTGCTGCTGGGATTACAGGAATGAGCCACTGAGCCCAGCCTTTTTTTTTTTTTTTTTTTTTTTTAGACAGTGCCTCGAATTGTCACTATTGTCACTCAGGCTGGAGTGCATTGGTGCAAACATGGCTAACTGCAGCCTCAACCTCCCTGGGCTCAGGTAATCCTCCCACCTCAGCTTCCCAAGTAGCTGGGACTACAGGAATGCAACACCATGGCCAGCTCATTTTTGTATTTCTTGTAGAGATGGGGTTTCACTATGTTGCCCAGGCTAGTCTCAGATTTCTTCTTGTTAGAGACAGGATCTCACCACCATATTGCCCAGACTTGTCTCAGAACTCCTGAGCTCAACTAATCTGCCCAATTTGGCCTCCCAAAGTAGTAGGATTACAGGTGTGAGCCACCACACCCAGGCTCATGACACTTTTCTTTGCCTACCAAGATTCAGTCCATTGGACCCTTAAAAAAGTATTTAAATATATTTTCATTCTTTTTTTTTTTTTTTTTTTTTTGAGACGGAGTTTCACTCTTGTTACCCAGGCTGGAGTGCAATGGCGCAATCTCGGCTCACCGCAACCTCCGCCTCCTGGGTTCAGGCAATTCTCCTGCCTCAGCCTCCTGAGTAGCTGGGATTACAGGCATGCGCCACCATGCCCAGCTAATTTTTTGTATTTTTAGTAGAGACGGGGTTTTACCATGTTGACCAGGTTGGTCTCGATCTCTCGACCTTGTGATCCACCTGCCTCGGCCTCCCAAAGTGCTGGGATTACAGGCTTGAGCCACCGCGCCCGGCTATTTTCATTCTTTTTAAACCTACTCTGAGATTGATGAAAGCTGAAATATTTGAAAATATTTAAGTCTTTCCTACATAAATCAAATTATACCAAAGAACACATTGAAAGTAATTTGCCTAATAATTTAACTGTAAGTTTTCTGTAGAACCTAAATATAATTGGTAATGTACTACACAGTCTTTTCTTTCCAGATTGTGTTTACACCATGACAAGCAGCACTTCTATTTACTAGGTAACAACAGAATTCCCCAACAAGGGTTTGACAGTGAATTTGGGGAAAGCAGAGCACAAAATGAGCAAATAAGATGGGCAAGGGTGCATGAAGCTGAGGCCAAGGCAGAATGGCAACACTGAACAACTGGGCCACCTCTGAGGCTGGAGAGGCTGTGCAGTCGCAGGCTGGGCGACTCAGGCTTAGTGGAAGCCATATGCTATCCAGAAGGCTGAGTCAAAACAAGCCTGCTGACTCGCCAGGCTGAGGAAATAGAAAACAGCTCAGGGTTGGCCTACAGAGGCAGTTAAGTGGGAGACAATGAAGATCACAGACTTAATTACCCAGGTGGTATTTGCATTCCTGTGATAGACAAGTGGACTCAACTCAAGAAAGCTATGGAGAAGAACTAAGATTTTATGAGGATAGCCAGTATAAACAGTTTCAGCCTCTTCCTCCCTCACCAGAATGCAAACCTCCCCAGCACATGCAAACTTTTCAGGTTTCTGGTTGAAAATAGAGCAGCCAGGAGGCCAAGAAACCCCTGCTATACACAGATTAGTCCAAAGGTTTAGAGAGCTCCCATCCACTGACTTTCTAGCATTTTCAAAATCCACAGTGGTCCACAATGACCTGTGTTCTTTTCTTTCCTTCTTTCTTTCTTTTTTTAAAATAAAGATGGGGTTTCACCATGATGCCCAGGCTGGTTTTGAACTCCTGACCTCAGGTGATCCACCCACCTAAGCCTCCAAAGTATTAGGATTACATGCGTGACAATGCCCGGCTCTGACCTGTTTTCTAAGTTGATGCTTCCACTCCATGGCTAGAAAAGACTGGAGGCAAGTCAATGGAGTTGTCACTCAGTCGTGTCATGAAAATTTGTACAATTTTTTTTTTAGACCAAGCTTCACTCTTACTGCCCAGGCTGGTGTGCAGTGACACAATTTCGGCTCACTGCAAACTTCACCTCCCAGGTTCAAGTGATTCTCCTGTCTCAGCCTCCCGAGTAGCTGGGATTAGAGGCATACGCCACCATGCCGGCTAATTTTTTATTTTTAGTAGAGACAAGGTTTCTCCATGTTGGTCAGGCTGGTCTCAAACTCCTGACCTCAGGTAATCTGCCCACCTCAGACTCCCAAATGTTCTGGAATTATAGGTATGAGCCACCATGCCTGGCCACAATCTTTTTTTTTTTTTTTTTTTTTTGAGACGGAGTTTTGCTCTTGTTACCCAGGCTGGAGTGCAATAATGGCGCGATCTCGGCTCACCACAACCTCCGCCTCCTGGGTTCAGGCAATTCTCCTGCCTCAGCCTCCTGAGTAGCTGGGATTACAGGCACGCACCACCATGCCCAGCTAATTTTTTGTATTTTTAGTAGAGACGGGGTTTCACCATGTTGACCAGGATGGTCTAGATCTCTCGATCTCATGATCCGCCCGCCTCGGCCTCCCAAAGTGCTGGGATTACAAGCTTGAGCCACTGCGCCCAGCCTAATCTTATCTTCTAGTAGGGTCAGCTCTGATGCTAGAGAAAGATACAAAGATAGAAAAGGTAGTCCTTGAAGTAAGTAAGCCTGAGACAGATCAGCAAGGGACAGTTGGAAGTTTAAACAGCTCCTCATCACCTTTCCATCAAAAGAGTTTATTTGTTCCTAATACCCCATTGAAAATGTAAAATGTGGCCTGTTGGGGCTTCCAGCCTCCTATTAACTTGTTACAGAGCTCAGCACAGCTATCTGGATGCTCTGGCTGAATCCTCATCATGAGAGATGTGAGTGCCCTTCCATAGACTGGAACCAGAAGGGAAGAACAAGCCTTCCCTTTCCTTTCAACCATGGTCTTTTCATACTCCAAAGCGGTTCTCTCCAGAGAGGACCCAGAGGACTGCAGGCAGCCCTAAGACCATTTGGGGCAACTCCTAGAAGAATTATCTTCTGGTCTCTTCCTTGAGGGAAGCAAAATTGAGGATTAAGTCAGTGTCATTTCTCCCTTACTGTTTTTCTCCCAGATGAATGATGTGGGTAAGAAGAGTGCTTTCAGGCATTTAAGCTTTAATGGGAGTGAAAGATTTGCAAGTGAAAGATATATTGCCACGTGAGGGTGGGGGCTGGGGGAAAGGTAGCTAAGGGAGGAAAAGAGGACCAATAAAGGACCCTAAAGGGCCAAAAAGAGAGCCAGTAACAGGGATAGAGTCAATGGAGCTTCCAAGACAAACTCTGCCTGTGCTGGAATCTAGAGAAAGAAGAAGAATCACATGCAGATCTAAAAAGGCAATCAGCCGGACGTCATAATGAGCTTCTCAGTAGGAGAGCATGAGAGAATTTGCTTTTATTGGCCTCAGCAAACATGAAACCCCCAGGGTCTTATGCATAACTTCATTGGTTGTTGAAGGCTGCCACCAAACAATTAATACTGTGGAAATAACTGGCATACAGAAAAACAAACAATATTTACTCAGGGGACAAGAACACCTTTATTTTTGAATTCCACATTTATATTTCAAATTCTGTTCCTACAGGAGACGTATGACTCTGCAATAACTTCACAAGGTGGAGAGATAGGTTTCAGCTCTACCAAAAAAAAAAAAAAAAATTCCACAGGACCAAACAATATTTTTATAAATGTTGCCACATAAAAAAAAAAAAATTGGAGTAGTAAAATGGGACAGAGAAACATGTTCGGAATCAGAAGTTCTGGATTTCCTCCCAGTTGTGCCCTTAATAGATGGAGCTCTTTGCCATTTATGATCAAACTACTAGAAGGTTCCTAATATCTTTCCTGGATCAATGATAATACTTAACTTCCGTATATTCTTTTCTTCTTGAAGATAAAAGCAGATAAAGAGAAGTGCAGAAATATTTTTTTGATAAGGAATTTTGTGAATGTGAAGTTTAAGAAAGTTTAAGGAAGCATTATCCATACTAATTCAGTCATTTATTCACATAAATAAATTTTTTTTTGAGTGCCACCATGTTTTATGTGCTGTACTGGGGCTGGGAAGTCAATGATTATTTCCATAGGCAGAAAAGGACTGAACAAAAACAATGTTTTTTTAATAATTGGACCCATAATAGTTTTAATCACACATTGTTTCATAAATTTAATGTTTAGGTTTGTTAAAATTTAATTGTTTAAATTTAAAAGTTTTATCCTTAACAAGTGGGGAGTTCATTTAGTTGTATTGTTGGATCTTTTTTGTTGTTAAATACCAGGGAGTTGTTATTTATTTATTTATTGAGATTCTGTCTCCTAGCTGGAGTGCAGTAGCATGGTCTCAGCTCACTGCAATCTCCACCTCCTGGGTTCAAGCGATTCTCGTGCCTTAGCCTCTCATAGCTGGGATTGCAGATGTGTGCCACCACACCTGGCTAATTTAATTTTTAGTGGAGACAGGGTCTCACCATGTTGGCCAGGTTGGTCACAAACTCCTGACTTCAAGTGATCCACTGGCCTTGGCCAGGCTGGTCCCAAACTCCTGACCTCAACTGATCCACCCACCTTGGCTTCCCAAAGTGCTGGGATTACAGGCATGAGCCACCACACCTGGCCTGGTTTTTGTTGTTGTTGTTTAAACATGGTTTAGCTTGGTCTCCCAAGCTGGAGTGCAGTGGTATGATCATGGCTCACTGCAGCCTTGACCATCTGGGCTCAAGCTATCTCACAGCCTCAGCTTCATAAGTAGCTAGGACCACAAACGTTCACCACCATGCCTGGCTAATTTTAAAAATTATGGGTGGAGACGGCCGGGCGCGGTGGCTCAAGTCTGTAATCCCAGCACTTTGGGAGGCCAAGGCGGGTGGATCGTGAGGTCAAGAGATCGAGACCATGGTCAACAGGGTGAAACCACGTCTCTACTAAAAATAAAAAAAAATTAGCTGGGCATGGTGGCATGTGCCTGTAATCCCAGCTACTCAGGAGGCTGAGGCAGGAGAATTGCCTAAACCCAGGAGGCAGAAGTTGCGGTGAGCTGAGATCGCGCCATTGCACTCCGGCCTGGGTAACAAGAGCGAAACTCTGTCTCAAAAAAAAAAAAAAAAAAAAAAAAAAATTATGGGTAGAGACAAGATCTCATCATGTTACCCAAGTTGGTCTTGAAATTCTGAGCTTAAAGGAGACTTCCACCTTGACCTCCCAATGTACTGGGATTATAGTCACCAGCCACCATTCCTAGCAATCAGGGAGTTTTTTCATTGAATAATCTTAGAAGAAGTCTTTGAAGAGTGTTCAGAATCACTTGGTTAAAAAAGTTTATTGATAGACCAGGTGCAGTGGCTCACACCTGTAATCCCAGCACTTTGGCAAGCAGAGGTGGGCAGCTCACCTGAGGTCAGGAGTTCGAGACCAGCCTGACCAACATGGAGAAACCCTGTCTCTACTAAAAATACAAAATTAGCCAGGTGTGGTGGCATATGCCTGTAATCCCAGCTACTTGGGAGGCTGAGGCAGAAGAATTGCTTGAACCCGAGATGTGGAAGTTGGAATGAGCTGAGATCACATCATTGCACTCCAGCCTGGGCAACAGGAGCAAAACTCTGTCTCAAAAAAAAAAAAAAAAAAAAAATTATGTATTGATAATCTGCTCCATGCCATGCTCTGTTGTAGGTGGTGAGGATAGGGTAGGAAATAAGTCAGTCAGAGCCCCTGCCCTCCAAGAACTCATACTTCTGGGTCCATTAAAATATGATAATTTTCAACTAGTATGCATTTATGCAATTAAAATTCTGGAGCATGCTTGTCAAGCTTCATAAGATGGGCCTGAAATTTTAAAAGTGATTTTTAAAAATAATTTAAGACTTTTCTTATTTAAACATTTTTTGACAAATTGCCACTTTTTCTAGCACTGCTGTTAGTGTTCATTTCAAGAAAATGAATGTGAGGTCGGGCACAGTGGCTCACGCCTGTAATTCTAGCATTTGGGAGGCTGAGGTGGGTGGATCACCTGAGGTCAGGAGTTCAAGACCAGCCTGGCCGTAATGGTGAAACCCATCTTTAAAAAGAAAAGAAAAAAAATGTGACCATGCCACTTTCTCTTCTCCTTCCCAGCTCTTTATCCCTCCCTCCCACCTCACACTCCAAAAAAATCCTTCCAGGCATGGTGGCTCATGCCTGTAATCCAGCACTTTGGGAGGCTGAGGTAGGAGGATCACTTGAGACCAGGAGTTTAAGACCAGCCTGGGCAACATAGCAAGACCCGCCATTTCTACAGAAAATACAAAAACTAGCTGGATGTAATGGTGTGCCTGAGCCAGCTACTGGAGAGGCTCAGGCAGGAGGATCACTTGAGCCCAGGAATCCCAGGAGGCTACAGTGAGCTATGATGGTGCCACTGCACTCCAGCCTGGGCAACAGAGTGAGACCCTGTCTTAAAAAAAAAATTCCTTCAGTGGCTACACATTACCTTACAAGAAAAGAAACCCCAACTCCCTAGCAAATCAGACAAGGTGCTTGGTGACTGGGCCCTCTCTCTCCTAGTCCTGTTCATGATGTCCACGTAGGCCACACTGATTGCTGTTTCTCAGAGTAACATGCTCTCCAGCTCTGGGTCTTTATGCATTCTGCTCCCTTGATCCAGAATGCTCTTCACCCCATCCCTCCAGGGTCTTTGCTGATTCCCTGGACTTGGTTCTTCCATGCCTTCCACAGTTACTGTGCCTACATCCATCCTGGGACTTGCCTGCTGCAGTGCAATGGCCCACTTAAACATCTATCTTCTGACCACAGGGAAAAGTTCCAGGGTGGTGTATGGGAACCAACATGTAGACAGCTTTAATAAAAGATATTTTGAGGAAATAAATGAAGTAATACATATATCTCTTAAGATAACACTCCAAGTAGGGTGAACAGCATGAGAGAAGGCAAGCAAGGTGAATTGAGGACTCTAAAAGGAATTCAGAATGGCTGAGCACATTCAGAGATGGGACAAAAAAGGAGAAGCAAGGATACTTTCAACCAGTGAGACAATTTAGACTTCATCCTGAGGACAATGGTGATTTATTAAAGGGCTTTAGAAAAGGGAGAAATTAGATTAGTATTTTAGAAAGAACATTCTGGGCCTGGTGTGGTGGTGTGCAACTGTAGTCCCAGCTACTTGGGAGTCTGAGGTGGAAGGATTGCTTGAGTCCGGGAGGTCCAGGGTGCAGTGAGCTGTGATCATAACAATGCACTCCAGCCTGGGTGACAGAGCTAGACCCTGTCTCAAGTTAGTGAAAACCAAAAACCAAAACCCAAAACAAAAACCATTCTGAAGAATACATTTGAAGCAAAAAAAGACTGAGGACAAGGAGCTATGTTATAGTGACTATTGCAGAAAACCAAGGGAGAGCTGGGGCTGGCTTGAAGTAATGGAGCAGCCTTGAGGATGGCAGGAAGTGGAAAAATTCAGGAAATGTTAAGGGATCAGAATTGTCAGAACTTGGTGGTTAATTGGCTGTGCATCTTCCCTCCCCAGTTGAGTGATAAACTTCTGAAGAGCAGAAATTCTGTAGTTTATGTCTTTGTATTCTATTGAGTTACCTATATTGCCTACCTATAGATGAGGTATTCAATAAATATTTGTTGAATTACTGAAAGAATGAATGAAACTTTATGGCTACTTGCAAAACAGCTGATAAATTCTTATTCTTAAAAATAAAACTGGGGCCCAGTGTGGTGGCTCATGCCTGTAATCCCAGTGCTTTGGGAGGTCGAGGCAGGTGGATCATGAGGTCAAGAGATCAAGACTGGCCGGGCACGGTGGCTCAAGCCTGTAATCCCAGCACTTTGGGAGGCTGAGGCGGGTGGATCACGAGGTCAAGAGATCGAGACCATCCTGGTCAACATGGTGAAACCCCGTCTCTACTAAAAACACAAAAAATTAGCTGGGCATGGTGGCGCATGCTTGTAATCCCAGCTACTCAGGAGGCTGAGGCAGGAGAATTGCCTGAACCCAGGAGGCGGAGGTTGCGGTGAGCCGAGATTGTGCCATTGTTCTCCAGCCTGGGTAACAAGAGTGAAACTCCGTCTCAAAAAAAAAAAAAAAAAAAAAAGATGGTGAAACCCTGTCTCTACTAAAAATACAAAAATTAGCTGGGTGTGGTGGTGGGCACCTGTAATCCTAGCTACTAGGAGGCTGAGGCAAGAGAATCGCTTGAACCCGGGAGGCGGAGGTTGTGGTGAGCCGAGATTGTGCCACTGCACTCCAGCCTGGTGACAGAGCAAGGCTCTGTCTCAAAAAAATAAAATAAAATAAAATAAAATAAAATAAAATAAAATAAATAAAAGTGGCTGGGCATGATGGCTCACAGCTATAATCCAAGCATTTAGGGAGGCTGAGGTGGGCAGATTACCTGAGGTCAGGAGTTCGAGACCAGCCTGGCAACATAATAAGACCCTCATCTCTACCAAAACATAAAAATTATTAGCCAGCCATGGTGGTGTGCAACTATACTCCTGGTTACTTGGGAGGCCGAGGCAGGAAGGAGGATCCTTTGAGCCTAGAAATTCAAGGTTACAGTGAGCTATAATCATGTCATTGCACTTTAGCCTGGGCAACAGAGCAAGGCCCTGTCTCTTAAAAAAACAACTTAAAAATACTTTTTTTCAGGCCAAGCATGGTATTTTCAGGCCAAGCACGGTATTTCAGGTCAAGCTCATGTCTATAATCCCAGGACTTTGGGAGGCTGAGGTGGGCAAATCACTTGTGGTCAGGAGTTTGAGACCAGTCTGGCCAACATGGTAAAACACTCTTTCTACTAAAAATACAAAAATTAGCCCAGCGTGGTGGTGCATGCCTGTAGTCCTAGCTACTCGGGAGGCTGAGGCAGGAAAATCACTTGAACCTGGGAGCAGGAGGTTGCAGTGAGCCAAGATCGTGCCACTGCACTCCAGCCTGGGCAACAGAGAGCAGCTCTGTCTCAAAAAAGGAAAAGAAAAAGAAAATATATATATATATATATATTTAAACTATATATATGGCCAGGTGCGGTGGCTCAAGCCTGAGGTGGGTGGATCACAAGGTCAAAAGATCGAGACCATCCTGGTCAACATGGTGAAACCCCGTCTCTACTAAAAATACAAAAAATTAGCTGGGCATGGTGGCACGTGCCTGTAATTCCAGCTACTCAGGAGGCTGAGGCAGGAGAATTGCCTGAACCCAGGAGGCGGAGGTTGCGGTGAGCCGAGGTCGCGCCATTGCACTCCAGCCTGGGTAACAAGAGCGAAACTCCGTCTCAAAAACAAACAAACAGGCCAACACACTATATCTATATCTATATCTATATCTATACATATATATATGTATATATATATATGGAAGAAAGGAGACTTATTCTAAAGCAAATGCTTAAACAGATCCCATTTCACACAATTTGTACAAAGAGAAAAAGTTTGTACCACCAGTCACTTAGAATGATATTATGTAAAGATCTCCTGTCCAATCAAATATAAAAGTATATGTATATTTAAAATATATTTAAATATGTATTCAAAATGTATTATAAATGTAGAAAAGTAGGCCGGGCGCAATGGCTCACGTCTGTAATCCCAGCACTTTGGGAGGCCCAGGTGGGTGGATCATGAGGTCAAGAGATCGAGACCATCCTGGCCAACATGGTGAAACCCTGTCTTTACTAAAAATACAAAAAATTAGCTGCACTCCTGTAGTCCCAGCTACTCGAGAGGCTGAGGCAGGAGAATTGCTTGAACCTGGGAGGCGGAGGTTGCAGTGAGCTGAGGTCTCGCCACTGCACTTCAGCCTGGCACCTGGTGATGGAGTGAGACTCTGTCTCAAAAAATAAATAAATAAATAAATATAGAAAGGTATATATTTACAAGTATATATATTAAAATACATATATATATTTGGAGACAGTGTCTTACTCTGTCACCCTGGCTGGAGTGCAGTGGTGCGATCTTGGCTCACTGCAACCCCGGCCTCCTGGGTTCAGGCGATTATCATGCCTCAGCTTCCTGAGTAGCTGGGATTACAGGCATGCACCACCACGCCTGGCAATTTTTTTCTACTTTTAGTAGAGATGGGGTTTTACTTTGTTGGCCAGGCTGGTCTTGATCCACCTGCCTGGGGCTTCCCAAAGGGCTGGGATTATAGCCATGAGCCATCATAGCTGGCCTGCAATATAAAAGTATATTATAGGTACATATGTTTTGAGAAATCTTGTTGCTTAGATATGTCAGAAATGTCAGAAGCAGTGTTCTGTGCTTTCTGTACAGAAAAAATTTGTATACTTTTCAGATTCCCTCTGCAAATCTTGTAACTCATAAAATATATATATATATATATATATATTTTTTTTTTTTTGAGACGGAGTTTCGCCCAGGCTGGAGTGCAATGGCGTGATCTCGGCTCACCGCAACCTCCGCCTCCTGGCTCAGGCAATTCTCCTGCCTCAGCCTCCTGAGTAGCTGGGATTACAGGCACGCGCCACCATGCCCAGCTACTTTTTTGTATTTTTAGTAGAGACGGGGTTTCACCATGTTGACCAGGATGGTCTCGATCTCTCAACCTCGTGATCCACCCACCTCGGCCTCCCAAAGTGCTGGGATTACAGGCTTGAGCCACCGCGCCCGGCCGTAACTCATAAAATATTGAACTATAATTCCTGAAGTTATAGGGCAAACCAACTCACAAAAAGATGTGCCAGGTATGGTGGAGGAGGTCATTACAGATAATCAATAACCCATTAATGGAAATCAGCAATAATCTTAACAGTTAACATAACAAACACATTTAGCCTATATAATGAATGCTTTGATTCATTCTTCAACTTTTACTTACTTATTTCCATAATCAAAAAAGTGATGGCAAAATCTTAAATTTTGAAGTTCAATATCCTGTCAAAACATTTTCAAACAAGGTCTTAATTAATCATATACACAAAAAAGAAACAAAATCAGGAAGACTAATTTGTCTTCAATTTGCATACCTCTTGGTAGTAAACTGGGAAAGGAATATCATTATAATTATTATTGTTGTTGTTATTGCCTAGAGACAGGGTTTTGTGCTGGAGTGCAGTGGCTCAATCACAGTTCACTGTAGCCTTGAACTCCTGGAAGCAAGTGATCCTCCCACCTCAGCCTCTCAAAGAGCTGGGACTACATGCATGCATGCACCACCATGCCTGGCCATTATTATTATTTTTTTGAGACAGGGTCTGGCTCTGTTGTCCTGACTGGAGTGCAGTGGCACAAACATGGTGGTTCACTGCAGCCTCGATCTCCTGGGCTCAAGGGATCCTCCTGCTTCAGCCTCTCATGTAGCTAGGACCATAGGTACCAGCCATCACACCCAGCTAATTTTTAATTTTTGTAGAGACGGGGTCTCACTTTGAATCCCAGGCTGATCTTGGACTCCTGGTCTCAAGCAGTCCTCCCACCTGGGCCTCACACAGTGCTGAAGTGCACGGGTGTGCCACTGATCTTGGCCTGTGCTTTCTTGAAAATATTGAAAGGCACAAGAAGAACCAAAGATGGAAACAATTTTAAACTATGACATTCAAATTTTAATTTTTTTTTTTTCTGAAACAGAGTCTCACTCTGTCACCCAGGCTGGAGTGCAATGGCACGATCTTGGCTCACTGCAATCTCTGCCTCCTGGGTTCAAATAATTATCCTGCCTCAGTCTCCCGAGTAGCTGGGATTACTCGGCACCTGGCACCATGCCCAGCTAATTTTTGTATTTTTAGTAGAGACAGTTTCACCATGTTGGCCAGACTGGTCTCAAACTCCTGACCTCAAGTGATTTGCCCACGTTGGCCTTCCAAAGTGCTGGGATTACAGGCATGAGCTACCATGCCTGGCCAATTTTATTTTATTTTTAATTTACACATAATTATACCTATTTGTGGAGAACAATATGATGTTTTGATACATATATACATTGTATAATGATCAAATCGGGGTAATTGGCATATCTCTCACCTCAAACATTTATTATTTCTTTGTGGTGAGAACATTCAAAATCCTCCCAAGAACTCGGGAGACTGAGGTGGGAGTATCACTTTATTTATTTATTTATTTTTAAAGACTAGTCAAGTGCAGTAGTGAGAAGGGGAGAAAGAGTAGAACCAGGAGTTCGATCTGTAACTGACTGTGAACAATCAATTGAGATAACTCACTACCTTTAGACCAGCCGGGAGTATCACTTTAATCCAGGAATTTGAGAACAGCCTGAGCAACATAGTGAGATAGCATATATTTCTTTTTTTTCTTTCTCTTTTTTGTTTTAGACAGGGTACTGGCCTATTGCCCAGTCTGGAGTATAGTGGCTTGATCAGAGCTCACTGCAACCTTGACTTCCTGGGATCCAGCTCTTGAGTAGCTGGAACCACAGACATGCGCTGCTATGCCTGGCTAATTTATTTTTTATTTTTTGTAGAGACAGGGTCTCCCTATGTCACCCAGGTTGGGCAAGATAACATTTCAAGGCTGGGCATGGTGGCTCGTGCCTATAATCTCTGCACTTTGGGAGACTGAGGCGGGTGGATCACAAGGTCAGGAGTTCAAGACCAGCCTGGCCAAGATGATGAAACCCTGTCCCTACTAAAAATGCAAAAAATTAGCTGGGCATGGTAGCATGTGTCGTAGTCCTAGCTACTCAGGACGCTGAGGCAGAGAATTGCTTGAACCTGGGAGGTGGAGGTTGCAGTGAGCTGAGATTGTGCCACTGCCCTCCAGCCTGGGCAACAGAGCGAGACTCCGAGGAAAAAAAACATTTCAAGAAGCAGCAGCATTGTGATTTAAAACTGTGGATGTCAGTGTGTGATTTTGAGTCCCAGCTCCTCTATTCCTCGCTCTGTAACCTTGTGCAAATTACCCACCCTCTTTGTGGCCCAGCCTCCCCATCTAAAATGAGGATAACAACAGGACCTATTTTGTTGTTGTTTTTTAATTCTTTTTTTTGTTGTTGCCAATCCCTCTCAAACACTGTTCAGAACAGGACCTACTTCAAAGGATCGTTGTGAGGATTGTTATTTAACATACGTAATACTGGTATTGCTTATATGAAGCTGCCTACCGCTTGGTAAGCACCCAATATTAAGTATTGTCATTAATACTATTTATCAGTCACTAAGTGTTTTCTGGTTGTCTATGTACAGTCCATGGTACCAGGCACTCTCAGGCATTCCAAAGACATGCTGCTTTCATGATTTGGTTTTTATTTGACTGATAAATAATAACCATGACAAGTGGTATTCAGATATTAACAAGATATTATATTTGTCACTTGACCAATATGCACAGTGTTTTCCTTGGTTTAAAAACAAAACAAAACAAAAATCTGTGAACAGAAGGGAACATTAGATGTTACTAGTGACCAGTGGTTAAAAAAAAAAAGGGGGGGGAATCAAAACAAAAAACAAACAAAAAAGAAAATTAAGTTCAATATAATTACCGAATAGGTAAGGCATGGTGGCTACGCCTGTAATCTCAATACTTTGGGAGGCTGAGGCAGGTGCATTGCTTGAGCCCAGGAGTTCGAGACCAGTCTGGGCAACATGGCACAACCTTGTCTCTACAAAAATATAAAAATTAGCTGGGTGTGGTAGTAGGTACCTGTAGTCCTAAGCTATTCAGGAGGCTGAGGTGGGAGGATCACCTCCTGCGTCCAGGAGGTTAAGGCTGCAGTGAACCATGATTGTGCCACTGCACTCTTGGCTGGGTGATAGTGAGACTTTGTCTCAAAAAAAAAAAAAAATTTTTTAGGCTGCGCGAGGTGGCTCACACCTGTAATCCCAGTACTTTGGGACGGTGGGTGGGTGGATCATGAGGACAAAAGTTCATGACCAGCCTGACCAATATGGTGAAACTCTGTTTCTACTAAAGATATTATTTAAAAAAAAAAAAAAAGGTAGCTGGGCATGGTGGCACACACCTGTAATCCCAGCTACCCAGGGGGCTGAGACAGGAAAATTGGAGAATCACTTGAACCCGGGAGGTGGAGGTTGTGATGAGCTGAGATCTCACCACTGCACTCCAGCCGGGGCAGCAGAGTGAGACTCTGTCTCAAAAAAAAAAAAAAAAAAAAAAAAAAAAATTATAAAAGATTACCAAATAATTATCCCTCAAGGTCAAAGAATAATTTTGTCATAGGGAGTGATTATCAGTCTCATCAAGTCACTCTGAAAGGAGATCCCAGCATTTGGGATTCATTTTCAGATGGTGTTTACAGTCTCTCCCTCTGGTGAGGAAATGTGTTTTAGGAAGACATTAAAAATCTTGAACATTATCTTTATAATTTTTATTCATTCAGATTTACACAGCTTGAAGTGCCACATTTGATATCTACAGCAATAATTATAAAACAATGTCTTTCTCTTTTTTAGAATGTCATGAGAAGGAAAAAAAAAGTATTTTCCCACTGAAGTCATAACCTTCTAATCAGAGATTCAGAACTTTATTACTCAGCACCTGTATCAGCAATAATGTTAAATTCTTTTTTTAAAAAATAAATAATTAATTAATTTTGAGATGGAGTCTCACTCTGTAGCCCAGGCTGGAGTGTGATTGCTTGGTCTGGGCTCACTGAAACCTCTGCCTCCTGGGTTCAAGTGATTCTCCTGCCTCAGCTTCCCAAGTAGCTGGAACTACAGGTGCATGCCACCAGTCCTGGCTAATTTTTATGGTTTTAGTAGAGATAGGGTTTCACCATATTGGCCAGGCTGGTCTTGAACTCCTGACCTTATGATCCATCTGCCTTGGCCTTCCAAAGTGCTGGGATTACAGGCGTGAGCCACCTCGCCCAATAAATAATGTTAAATTCTTTACAAGATGAAGAACAGACTAAAAGTAATTTCAGAGTTTTAAGCTGTATATTTGTATTGTTATTTTTATTTTGGAAAGACAACAAAATCTGTTGCTATATCATTTCATTTATTTATTTATTTATTTTTGTAGAGATGAGGTCTCCCTGTGTTGCCCAGGCTAGTCACTAACTCCTGGCTTCAAGCAATCCTCAAAGTGCTAGGATTATCTGCTTGAGCCATTTCACCTGGCCTATCATTATAATTCTCTTAACTTTGGCCAACAATATTAAATAGCTATTGAAGGACTAGAAACTCCCTAATGATATTATAATTCCAGAGTACCTTAAGGCAGGCAAAGAGCTACAGTTGTAATAACACTAATTAGGATAAAAACTATGTCAGTCTGCATCCCAGGAATAAAAAATAAATAAATAAAAACAAAGATAAAACCAAGATTTATTCTGATATTCCCCAGTTTCCGTATTTGCATTTGTTCCTCTGCCAGAACCACATGCTTGGATTTTTTTTTTGTAAAATTCTTCGAGGTCTCTCCTAAGTAGAGTAATTAGGTGATGTTTGAGCAGTGAGCCATGTTGCAGCAGTTGGGGTAGGGTGGAATGAAGACCGTGTGGTCTACCTGCATATGCATGACAGAGAAGACTCTCCAGAGCTTCAGGAGCTGATTATCCTCACAGCATAATGATATCTATAGGCAATTGAATCTAATTATCCTAAAAATAGTTAATAATCTGTAGCTAACGAGACCTGTAAATTCCCAGATCTAAAATAAAAATTCCTAGATCTAAAGTAAAGAGAATATAGTCTCAGGGAAATATAAAGGAGTGTGCCAACTAAGTAAATTTGTATTACAGACTGCTTGATAATTGGTGATGAATTATTTGGGGTTCATCTATTCACCATCATTATCTGAAACTTATACAAAAGCCTCCTAACCTTTCTAGAGCAGCTAGAAAGATTTTCTTTTCTATTCTTCTTCTTCTTCCCCTTTTTTTTTGAGACAGGGTCTTGCTCTATTGCCAAGGCTGGAGTGCAATGGCACAATCATAGCTCACTGCAGCCTCAACCTCCCAGGTTCTCCCACCTCAGCCTTCCAAGTATCTGGGACTACAGACACATGTCACCACACCAGGCTAATTTTTTTTTTTAGAAACGGGATCTCACTGTATTACCCAGGATGGTCTCAAACTCTTGAAATCAAGGAATCCTCTTGCCTTTGCCTCCCGAAGTGCTGGGATTACAGGCATGAGCCAACACACCAGGCTCAAAAAGATTTTAAGAAATCCAAATCTCAGCAATCGGAAATGCTCTGGATTGAGAGTTTCACAGCAAGCACAGCTGAACCCGGGATGGTCCAGCTCTGTGGGGAAGGGGCATCTGCCATTACCGAGGCAGTCCACCACTACGGAGGTAGTTTGCCTTTGCTGAGGCAGTCTGCCATTACAGAGAGAGTCTGCCATTATAGCGGTGAGCCACCATTGCTGAGGCGGTTCTAACTACACTTATATAAACAGGGCTACAGGGAAGATCACATGGCAGCTGGGCAGAGCCCACAGCAGCTCAGCAAAGCCTCTGCAGGCAGACAGTGACTAGGCTGTCTCCTCGCTGGGCAGGGCAGCCCCGAAAAAAAGGCAGCAGCACAACAGAAACTCATAAATAAAGCTCTAACTCCCTGGGACAGAGTACCTCGGAAAAAAAGGGGGGAGAGGATTTATGAGTTCTGCTTCAGCAGACCTAAACATACCTGCCCAGCAGCTCTGAATGAACACTGGAGCTCACAGCTCAGCACTTGAGCTCCTATAAAGGACAGACTGTCTCCTCAAGCAGCTCCCTGACCCCCATATATCCAGAGTCACCTCATAAAGGACAGCTCAGACTGACATCTGGCGGGTATCCTTCTGAAACAAAGATAGCAGCAGAAGAAACTGGCAGCAACCCTTACTGTTCTGCAGCTGCTGTAGGTGATCCCCAGGCGAGCAGGGCCTGGAGTGGATCTCAGCAGTCCTACAGCAGAGGGGCCAGACTGTTAGAAGGAAAACCAAGAAACAGAAAGAAATAACTTCGTCATCAACAAACTGGATGTCCACTCAGAGACCCAATCTGAAAGTCAACAACTACAAAGATGACAGTGGATAAATCCACAAAGATGGGAAGAAACCAGCACAAAAAGGATAAAAACACCCAAAACCAGAATGCCTCTCTTCCTACAAGGGAACACAACTCCTCACCAGCAAGGGAACAAGGCTGGATAGAGAATGAGTGTGATGAAATGACAGAATCAGGCTTCAGAAGGTAAATAATAAGAAACTTCTGTGAGCTAAAAGAACATGTTCTAACCCAATGCAAAGAAACTAAGAACCTTAAAAAAAGATTTCATGAAATGCTAATGAGAATAAACAACTTAGAGAGGAATATAAGTGAATTGATGGAGCTGAAAAACACAACATGAGAAATTTGTGAAGCATACACAAGTTTCAACAGCCAAAGTGACCAAGCAAAAGAAAGGATATCAGAGGTCAAAGATCAACTAAATGAAATAAAATGAGAAGGCAAGATTAGAGAAAAAAGGGTAAAAAGGAATGAACAAAGTCAACAAGAAATGTGGGACTATGTGAAAAGACCTAATCTATGTTTGATAGGTGTACCTGAATGTGACAGAGAGAATGAATCCAAGCTGGAAAATACTCCTCAGGATATTGTCCAGGAAAACTTCCCCAACCTAGCAAGGCAGGTCAATATTCAAGTCCAGGAAATACAGAGACCACCACAATGATATTCCTCAAGAAAGTAATCCCAAGGCACATAATCGTCAGATTCACCAGGGTTGAAATGAAGGAGAAAATGCTAAGGGCAGCCAGAGAGAAAGGTCGGGTTACTCACAAAGGGAAGAAGCCCATCAGACTCACAGCAGTTCTCTCAGCAGAAACCCTACAAGCCAGAAGAGAGTGGGGGTCAATAGTCAACATCCTTAAAGAAAAGAACTTTCAGGCCATGCCTGGTGGCTTATGCCTGTAATCCAAGCACTTTGGAGGCCAATGTGGGCAGATCACCTGAGGTCGGGAGTTCAAGACCAGCCTAACCAACATGGTAAAACCCCGTCTTAAAAAAAAATTATAAAAAGAAAAGAACTTTCAACCCAGAATTTCATATCCAGAATTTCATATCCTTCATAAGTGACGGAAAAATAAAATCGAACAAGCAAGTACTCAGATAGTTTATCACCACCAGGCCTGCTTTGCAAGACTCCTGAAAGAGGCACTAAACACAGAAAGGAACAACCAATACCAGCCACTCCAAAAACATACCAAATGGTAAAGAGCATCAACACAATGAAGAAACTGCATCAACTAATGGGCAAAACCACCAGCTAGCATCAAAATGACAGGATCAAATTCACACATAACAATATTAACCCTAAATGTAAATGGGCTAAATGCCCCAATCAGAAGACACAGACTGGCAAATTGGATAAAAAGCCAAAATCCATCGGTGTGCTGTATCCGCGAAACCCATTTCACATGGAAGGATACACAAAGGCTCAAAATAAAGGGATGGAGGAAGATTGAGATAGTCTTTTTTTTTTTTTTTTTCTGAGACGGAGTTTCGCTCTTGTTACCCAGGCTGGAGTGCAATGGCGCGATCTCGGCTCACCGCAACCTCCGCCTCCTGGGTTCAGGCAATTCTCCTGCCTCAGCCTCCTGAGTAGCTCGGATTACAGGCATGTGCCACCATGCCCAGCTACTTTTTTTTTTGTATTTTTAGTAGAGACGGGGTTTCACCATATTGACCAGGATGGTCTCGATCTCTTGACCTCGTGATCCACCCGCCTCGGCCTCCCAAAGTGCTGGGATTACAGGCTTGAGCCACCGCGCCCGGCTTTTTTTTTTTTTTTTTTTTGAGACAGAGTTTCGCTCTTGTTACCCAGGCTGGAGTGCAATGGCGCGATCTCGGCTCACCGCAACCTCCGCCTCCTGGGTTCAGGCAATTCTCCTGCCTCAGCCTCCTGAGTAGCTGGGATTACAGGCATGTGCCACCATGCCCAGCTAATTTTTTGTATTTTGAGTAGAGACGGGGTTTCACTATGTTGACCGGGATGGTCTCGATCTCTTGACCTCGTGAACCACCTGCCTCGGCCTCCCAAAGTGCTGGGATTACAGGCTTGAGCCACCGCGCCCGGCTGATGGAGGAAGATTTACCAAGAAAATGGAGAGGAAAAAAAGCAGGAGTTGCAATTCTCATCTCTAATAAAATAGACTTTAAACAAACAAAGATCAAAAGAGACAAAGAAGGACATTACATAATGGTAAAAGGATCAATGCAACAAGAAGAGCTAATGATCCTAAATATATAGGCACCCAATACAGGAGCACCCAGATATATAAGGCAAGTTCTTAATGACTTACAAAGAGACTTAGACTCCCACACAATAATAGTGGGAGACTTTAACACCCCATTGTCAATATTAGATAGATCAATGAGACAGAAAATTAACAAGGATATCCAGGACTTGAACTCAGACCTGGACCAAGCAAACCTAATAGACATTTACAGAACTCTCCACCCCAAATCCACAGAATATACATTCTTCTCAGTACCACATCACGCCTACTCTAAAACTGACCACATAATTTGAAGTAAATCACTCCTCAGCAAATGCAAAAGAATGGAAATCCTAACAGTCTCTCAGACCACAGTGCAATCAAGTTAGAACTCAGAATTGAGAAACTAACTCAGAACCGCACAGCTTCATGGAAACTGAACAACTGGCTCTTGAATGTTGACTGGATAAACAATGAAATGAAGGCAGAAGCTGGGTGCAGTGGCTCACGCCTGTAATCCCAGCACTTTGGGAGGCTGAGGCGGGTGGATCACGAGGTCAAGAGATCGAGACCATCCTGGTCAACATGGTGAAACCCCGTCTCTACTAAAAATACTAAAAATTAGCTGGGCATGGTGGCGTGTGCCTGTAATCCCAGCTACTCAGGAGGCTGAGGCAGGAGAATTGCCTGAACCCAGGAGGCAGAGGTTGCAGTGAGCTGAGATTGTGCCATTGCACTCCAGCCTGGGTAACAAGAGCGAAACTCCATCTCAGAAAAAAAAAGAAGTAAGGAAAGATCTAAAATCGACACCCTATCATCAAAATTGAAAGAGCTACAGGAGAAAGATCAGAAAAACTCAAAACCTAGCAGAAGACAAGAAATAACTAAGATCAGAACAGAACTGAAGGAGATAGAGACACAAAAACTCTTAAAAAATCAGTAAATCCAGGTGCTGGTTTTTTGAAAAGATCAACAAAAGAGACAGATCACTAGCCAGATTAATAAAAAAGAAAAGAGAATAATCAAATAGATGCAATAAAAAAACAATAAAGGGGATATCACCACAGATTCCACAGAAATACAAACCATCATCAGAGATTATTACAAACAACTCTATGCACATAAACTAGTAAACCTGGAAGAAATGGATAAATTCCTGGACACTTGCATTCTTCCAAGCCTAAACCAGGAAGAAGTCGAAACCCTGAATCAAGCGTCCCCAAACTACGGCCTGTGGGCCGCATGCGGCCCCCTGAGGCCATTTATCCGGCCCCCTGCCGCACTTCAGGAAGGGGCACCTCTTTCATTGATGGTCAGTGAGAGGAGCACAGTATGTGGCGGCCCTCCAACGGTCTGAGGGACCGTGAAAAAAGTTTGGGGACGCCTGCCCTGAATAGACCAATAACAAGGTCTGAAATTGAGGCAGCAATTAAGAGCCTACCAACCAAAAAAAGCCCAGGTCCAGATGGGTTCACAGCCAAATTCTACCAGACATACAAACAGGAGCTGGTACAATTCCTTCAGAAACTAGTCCAAACAATCCAAAAAGAGGGAATCCTTTCCAAATCATTTTATGAGACCAATATCATCCTGATACTAAAACCCGGCAGAGACACGGCAAGAAAAAAAAACTTCAGGCCAATATCCATGATGAACATAGATGCAAAAATCTTCAATAAAATACTGGCAAACCGATTGCAACGTCACATCAAAAAGCTTATCTACCATCATCAAGTAGGCTTCATCCCGTGGAAGCAAGGCTGGTTCAACATATGCAAGTCTATAAAAGTAATTCACCACCTAAACAGAACCAAATACAAAAACCGCATGATTATCTCAATAGATGCAGAGAAGGCCTTTGACAAAATTCAACAGCCCTTTATGTTAAAAACCCTCAATAAACTAGGTATTGATGGAACATATCTCAAAATAATAAAAGCTATGACAAACCAACAGCCAACATCATACTGAATGGGCAAAAACTGGAAGCATTCCCTTTGAAATCTGGCACTAGACAAGGATGCCCTCTCTCACCACTCCTATTCAATATAGTATTGGAAGTTCTAGCCAGAGCAATCAGGCAAAAAACAAACAAACAAACAAACAAACAAACAAAAAACAAAAAAAATCCAAAAAAACAAATAAAGGGTATTCAAATAGGAAAGGAGGAAGTCAAATGGTTTTTATTTGCAGACGACATGATTGTATATTTAGAAGACCCCATTGTCTCAGCCCAAAATCTCCTGAAACTGATAAGCGACTTCAGCAAAGTCTCAGGATACAAAATCAATGTGCAAAAATCACAAGTATTCCTATACACCAATAACAGACTTAAAGAGAGCCACATCAAGAACGAACTGCCATTCACAATTGCTACAAAGAGAATAAAGTACCTAGGAATACAGCTAACAAGGAACATAAAGGACCTCTTCAAGGAGAACTACAAGCCACTGCTCAATGAAATAAGAGAGGACACAAACAGATGGAGAAACATTCCATGTTCATGGTTAGGAAGAATCAATATTGTGAAAATGGCCATACTGCCCAAAGTAATTTACAGATTCAATGATATCCCCATCAAGCTACCAATGACCTTCTTCACAGAACTGGAAAAAAACCACCTTAAACTTCATATGGAACCAAAAGAGAGCCCATATAGCCAAGTCAATTCTAAGCAAAAAGAACAAAGTGGGAGGCATCACACTACCAGATTTCAAACTATACTACAAGGCTACAGTAATCAAAACAGCATGGTACTGGTACCAAAACAGAGATATAGACCAATGGAACAGAACAGAGGCCTCGGAGGCAACACAACACATCTACAACCATCTGATCTTTGACAAACCTGACAAAAACAAGCAATGGGGAAAGGAGTCCCTGTTTAATAAATGGTGTTGGGAAAACTGGCTAGCCATATGCAGAAAGCAGAAACTGGACCCCTTCCTGACACCTTACACTAAAATTAACTCCAGATGGATTAAAGACTTAAACATAAAACCTAACACCATAAAAACCCTAGAAGAAAATCTAGGCAAAACCTTTCAGGACATAGGCGTAGGCAAGGACTTCATGACCAAAACACCAAAAGCGTTGGCAACAAAAGCCAAAATAGACAAATGGGACCTAATCAAACTCCACAGCTTCTGCACAGCAAAAGAAACAGTCATTAGAGTGAATCGGCAACAGAATGGGAAAAAATTTTTGCAATCTACCCATCTGACATAGGGCTGATATCCAGAATCTACAAAGAACTAAAACAGATTTACAAGAAAAAAAACAAACAAGCCCATTCAAAAGTGGGCGAAGGATATGAACAGACACTTTACAAAAGAAGACATACGCCAGGCACGGTGGCTCAAGCCTGTAATCCCAGCACTTTGGGAGGCCGAGGCAGGCGGATCACAAGGTCAAGAGATCGAGACCATCCTGGCCAACATGGTGAAACCCCGTCTCTACTAAAAATACAAAAAAATAGCTGGGCGTGGCGGTGTGCACCTGTAGTCTCAGCTACTTGGGAGGTTGAGGCAAGAGAATTGCTTGAACCCAGGAGGCAGAGGTTGCAGTGAGCCAAGATTGTGTCACTGCACTCCAGCCTAGTGCCTGGTGACAGAGTGAGACTCTGTCTCAAAAAAAAAAAAAAAAAAAAAAAAAAAGAAGACATACATGAGGCCAACAAACATGAAAAAATGCTCATCATCACTGGTCATTAGAGAAATGCAAATAAAAACTACATTGAGATACCATCTCACGCCAGTTAGAATGGCGATCATTAAAAAATCTGGAGACAACAGATGCTGGAGAGGATGTGGAGAAATAGGAACACTTTTACACTGTTGGTGGGAGTGCAAATTAGTTCAACCATTGTGGAAGATAGTGTGGCGATTCCTCAAGAATCTAGAAATAGAAATTCCATTTGACCCAGCAATCCCATTACTGGGTATATATCCAAAGGATTATAAATCATTCTGCTACAAGGACACATACACACGAATGTTCATTGCAGCACTGTTTACAATAGCAAAGACCCGGAACCAACCCAAATGCCCATTGATGATAGACTGGACAGGGAAAATGCGGCACATATACACCATGAAATATTATGCAGCCATCAAAAACGATGAGTTAGTGTCCTTTGTAGGGACATGGATGAACCTGGAAACCATCATTCTCAGCAAACTGACACAAGAACAGAAAATCAAACACCACGTGTTCTCACTCATAGGTGGGTGCTGAACAATGAGAACACATGGACACAGGGAGGGGAGTATCACACACTGGGGTCTGTTGGGGGGAAATAAGGGAGGGATAGCGGGGGGTGGGGAGTTGGGGAGAGAGAGCATGGGGCGAAATGCCAGATATAGGTGAAGGGGAGGAAGGCAGCAAATCACACTGCCATGTGTGTACCTATGCAACAATCTTGCATGTTCTTCACATGTACCACAAAACCTAAAATGCAATAAAAATAAATAAATAAAAGAAATCCAAATCTAATCAATAATTTATCCTACCTAAAAACCTTCAGTGGAAACCCATTGTTCTTATTAAGCCCACGCATCTTAACAAATTTTGTCAAGTCAGCCTTCAAACTGCAGAGGTTTGTCCCCTCATTCCTAGGGGTCAGCCATGTGGGCCTTGTGGCTCCCCAAAGGTATGGAGCCTGTTGTTTGGGTAGGCAGTTGTCTCTGCCTGTAACACTTTCTTCATAATCTTGGCTACAGTAATTTTGCTTACCTTCAATTCTCACTTTAAAAGCCACTTCCCAAGAGAGACTCTCCCAGATTATCACCTCTACAGCGTCTCACACTTTAGTATTTCTTCATTCATCCCACTGCAGTCAAGTCTGTCAATGTCTTATCTCTTCTAGATTGTTTGTTTGTTTGCTTTTTTTTTTTTTTTTTTTGAGACGGAGTTTCGCTCTTGTTGCCCAGGCTGGAGTGCAATGGCGCGATCTTGGCTCACTGCAACCTCCGCCTCCTGGGTTCAGGCAATTCTCCTGCCTCAGCCTCCTGAGTAGCTGGGATTACAGGCACCCGACACCATGCCCAGCTAATTTTTAGTATTTTTAGTAGAGACGGGGTTTCACCATGTTGACCAGGATGGTCTCGATCTCTTGACCTCGTGATCCACCCGCCTCGGCCTCCCAAAGTGCTGGGATTACAGGCTTGAGCCACCGCGTCCGGCCAATCTCTTCTAGATTGTTAATAATGGCTATGTGTTTCTTCAATGTGCAATCCCAAGCAGAGTACCTGACCAAATAGTAGGTGCTCAGTTAATCTTTTGCGGAATGAATGAATGCATTTATTATGCACCCACTACATTCTACTACATGCCAGACATCTGTGCTAGGCATTGTGGGTGGGGGTAAGAGAGGAGCAAGACAGAGTGTTGCCTTCACAGGGATCCGACTTGCACACTACTATCACAGAGCAGAAGGGCTTGGAAGGCAAGTGGGCACCAGGTGCCTCGGGAAGAGGGAGGAGCAAAGTGCCAAGTCTCAGAAAACACAAAAACAAGCATTTCCAATTACAACGTATGAGTCTCCGAACAAAAACCTGCATAACATTATCTCCCTTGTTCCATCTCCTGACTGCCTCTGGTGGTTGGTATTCTTTTAGGGTTGGTAAAGGAACTTGCCCAAGGCCACAGCCAGAATTTGAATCCAGTTTATCCAGGTCTTCAAGCTCCAAAGCAGAAAGCAGACACACTTTGTCATGCACTGTTAACAATTTCAAAGGAGATCAAAATGGCCAAAAACATGTTTTTCCCATTTCTTTTTTTATAGGCCATTTAATATATTTTATTTCTGCCTTTTTTTTTTTTTTTTTTTTTTTGAGATGGAGTTTCGCTCTTGTTACCCAGGCTGGAGTGCAATGGCGCGATCTCGGCTCACCGCAACCTCCGCCTCCTGGGTTCAGACAATTCTCCTGTCTCAGCCTCCTGAGTAGCTGGGATTACAGGCACGGGCCACCATGCCCAGCTAATTTTTTTGTATTTTTAGTAGAGACGGGGTTTCACCATGTTGACCGGGATGGTCTCGATCTCTTGACCTCGTGATCCACCCGCCTCGGCCTCCCAAAGTGCTGGGATTACAGGCTTGAGCCACTGCGCCCGGCCTGCCTTTTTTTTTTTTTTTTTTTTTTTTGAGACAGGGTCTCACTCTCTCACTCAGGCTGGAGTGCAGTGGCACAATTTCAGCTAACTGCAGCCTTGACCTCTCAGGTTCAAGTGATCCTCCCACCTTACCACCCTACCTGGCCTGCTGCCCCAGTAGTTGGGACAACAGGTGTGCATCACTATGCCCAGCTAATTTTTAAAAAATGGCTTTGTAGAGAAGGGGTCTCACTGTTGCCTAGGCTGATCTCAAACTCCTGGGCTCAAGGAATCCTCCTGCTTCCACCTCCCAAAGTGCCTGGGTGACAGAGTGAGACCCTGACTCAATCTATTTTTTTTTTTTTTTTGAGACGGAGTTTCGTTCTTGTTACCCAGGCTGGAGTGCAATGGCACGATCTCGGCTCACCGCAACCTCCGCCTCCTGGGCTCAGGCAATTCTCCTGCCTCAGCCTCCTGAGTAGCTGGGATTACAGGCACGTGCCACCATGCCCAGCTAATTTTTGTATTTTTAGTAGAGACGGGGTTTCACCATGTTGACCAGGATGGTCTCGATCTCTCGACCTCGTGATCCACCCGCCTCGGCATCCCAAAGTGCTGGGATTACAGGCTTGAGCCACCGCGCCCGGCCCCCTGACTCAATTTAAAAAAACAACATACAAACAAAATCTATCTGTTCCTCTACATTCTTATTTTGCCTCATTTTTTCACACAAAAGGTAGCATACCATACACAATGTTCTGTACCTTGTTTTTTCCAGTTAGTGATATATCTTGAAGATCTTTCTTTTCTCTTTTTTTCTTGAAGATCTTTATCAGCACATCATTTTTTTTTTTTTTTTTTGAGACTGCAAACTCCACCTCCCAGGTTCAAGCCATTCTCCCTGACTCAGCCTCTCGGGTAGCTGGGATTACAAGCCCCCACCATTATACCTGGCTATTTTAAAATTTATTTTATTTTTAAAAAATTAATTAATTAATTTTTTGAGATAGAGTTTCACTCTTGTTGCCCAGGCTGGAGTGCAGTGTCATGATCTCCGCTCACCACAACCTCCGCCTCCCTGGTTCAAGGTATTCTTCTGCCTCAGTCTCCCAAGTAGCTAGGATTACAGGCATGTCATCACTCCTGGCTAATTCTGTATTTTTAGTAGAGACAGGGTTTCTCCATGTTGGTCAGGCTGGTCTTGAACTCCTGACCTCATGTTCCACCTGTCTCAGCCTCCCAAAGTGCTGGGATTATAGGCGTGAGCCACCATGCCCGGCCTACATTGTTATTTTTTGGGGCATAGTATTCTACTTGATGGATATACTGCAGTTTATTTAACCAGTTCCTCCTGAGGAACGTTTGGAATGCTTCCAATTTTTTGCTATTACAAACAATGCTGGAATTAATAGCCTTGTACGTAGGTCAATTAACATGTGTGCAATAAATCCACAGGATACATTTCTAGGAGTGATATTGCTGGATCAAAGGCTATATGCATTTGTGATTTTTTTTTTTTTTTCGGAGACAGATTCTTGTTGTCACCCAGGCTGGAGTGCAATGGCGCAATCTTGAATCCCTGCAACCTCCGCCTCCCAGGTTCAAGAGATTCTCCTGTCTCAGCTTCCTGAGTAGCTGGGATTACAGGCACCCAACACCACACCGGACTAATTTTTTTGTTTTTAGTACAGATGGGGTTTCACCATGTTGGCCAGGCTGTTCTCAAACTCGTGACCTCAGGTGATCCACCCACCTTGGCCTCCCAAAGTGCTGGGATTACAGGCATGCGCCACTGCAACCTGCCACATTTGTAATTTTGACAGACATTGCCAAATGTCCTCCATAAGGATTAACTCAATGTACATTCCTGACACCAGTGGATGAGAGCACTTGTTTTCCCAGAGCCTCTCAACACAGGGTTAACAAACATCTGGTTATTTGCCAATGTGATGAATTAAAAATGGCACCACAGCATTTTTCACATTATTAGTCAGGTTGAACATTTTTTTTTCATGTTTAAGAGTTTGTATTTCTTCTCTCTGAACTGTCTGTTCATATCTGGTGTTCATTTTTCTCTTTTTAAGTGTTTTTCTATGGGTTTGGTAGGAGCTTTTTCTATATCAGGAAGATTAGCTTTTGCTTGTGAGGTAAGGAGCAGCTACTTTCCTATAATACTGTTTTAAAAAATCTTTTATTTATTTTTTTTTAAAGATGGGGTTTCACTATAATGGCCAGACTGGTCTTGAACTCCTGACCTCAGGTGATCCAACCACCTCGGCCTCCCAAAGTGTTAGGATTACAGGCGTGAGCCACCGTGCCCAGCTGTTTTAGAAATTCTAATCAATGCAACAAGGCATGTATTAAATATGATGTAAAAATACTCAAAAGGATAAAGTTCCTGGTCAACAGAGTGGAAGGCAAAAAAACAAAACAACAAAACAAAAACAAAAAAACAAACAAACAAAAAACCCAGACTAGGTGCAGTGGCTTACACCTGTCATTCTAACATTTTTGGAGACTGAGGTGAGATCTCTTGAGCTTAGAAGTTCAAGACCAGCCTGGGCAACATGGCAAAACCCCATCTCTATTTTTTTTAAAAAAGAAAGAATTAAATTAAATTTTTAAAAATTGAAGTAAAGAAAAGGGCAATAATATCATTATTCGAACCTGATTATATAGCTAGTTTAAAATTGATTCAACTTAATAGAATTAATTTAATACCTCTAGGTAAAAGAAATGAAAAATACTGGTGGGTCCAATAAGAAGATGTAAGATAATACACTCTTTTTTTTTTTTTTTTTTTTCCCCAAGAGGGGGTTTCACAGTGCTGGTCAGGCTGGAGTTGAACTCCCGACCTCAGGTGATCCGCCCACCTTGGCCTCCAAAGCGCTTGGATTATAGACGTGAGCCACCACACCCGGCTGATAATACACTTTTTAACACCATTTTGATATTAGCAATTAAAAATATGATGAAAAATAGGGGGGGCACAGTGGCTCACGCCTGTAATCCCAGCACTTTGAGAGGCCAAGGTGAGTGGATCCCTTGAGGTCAGGAGTTTGAGACCAGCCTGGCTAGCATGGCAAAACCCTGTCTCTACAAAAAATACAAAAATTTTAGCTCAGTGTGGTGGTACATGCCTGCAGTCCCAGCTACTCCGGAGGCTGAGGCAGGGAGAATTACTTGATCCCAGGAGACGGAGGTTGCAGTGAGCTGAGATCACGCCACTGCGCTCTAGCCTGGGCAACAGAACAGGACTCTGGAGAAAAACAAACAGAAAGCCGGGCGTGGTGGCTCAAGCCTGTAATCCCAGCACTTTGGGAGGCCGAGGCGGGTGGATCACGAGGTCGAGAGATCGAGACCAACCTGGTCAACATGGTGAAACCCTGTCTCTACTAAAAATACAAAAAATTAGCTGGGCATGGTGGCGTGTGCCTGTAATCCCAGCTACTCAGGAGGCTGAGGCAGGAGAATTGCCTGAACCCAGGAGGCGGAGGTTGCGGTGAGCCGAGATCGCGCCATTGCACTCCAGCCTGGGTAACAAGAGCGAAACTCTGTCTCAAAAAAAAAAACAAAAACAAAAACAAAAACAAAAAACCCAGAAAAACAAATATGCATCCTTGTAGTATTCTTTTCCTGTGTTCTTACTTTTTTTCTTTTTACACATTGTAACTAGTTGTTCTAATTACAGATCATTATGACTACAGACCCAGTGGTTGATTTTAAGCCCTGCTGTGTTACTGCCCTGTCTCTACAAAAACAAATAAATTAATGAATAATAAATAAAATAAATACAAAAATTATCTGGGCATGGTGGTGCAGGTCTGTAATCCCAGCTACTCAGAAGGCTGAAGTGAGAGGACAGCTTGAGCATGGGAGGTGGAAGTTGCAGTGAGCTGAGATTGTGCCAGTGCACTCCAGCCTGGGACACAGAGTAAGACCCTGTCTCAAAAACAAAAATGAATAAACAAAAACCTCCAGCATGGGCCTAGACAGTACAGTAGGTATAGTTAATACTAAAATCTGAAATGAAAAAGATATCCAATACATTTATTCAGTTGTGGGACAGAAATTTCTCTTAATTTCTTTTCTTTTTTTTAGCACGTCAGCGATATAAAATTTTTTAATTTTTAATTTTAATTTTGTCTCTTTTTTTTTTTTTTTGAGACAGAGTCTTGCTCTGTCACCCAGGCTGGAGTACAGTGGCATGATCTCACTGCAACTTCCACTTCCTGGGCTCAAGTGATTCTCCTGCCTCAGCCTCCTGAGTAGCTGGGACTACAGGTACACACCACCATGCCTGGCTAATTTTTGTATTTTGTATTTTTTTTCGTTTTCTGAGATGGAGTCTCACTTTGGTGCCCAGGTTGGAGTGCAGTGGCACAATCTCAGCTTACTGCAACCTCTGGCTCCCAGGTTCAACTGATTCTTGTGTCTCAGCCTCTCAAAGTGCTGGGATTACAGGCTTCAGCCACCGCGCCCGGACCTTATTTTTTTTATTTTTAGTAGAGACAGGGTTTTGCCATGTTGGTCATGTTGTTATGGATTTCCTGGCCTCAAGTGATCCACCTGCCTTGGTCTCCCAAAGTGCTGGAATTACAAGCATGAGCCACTACACCTGGCCAATTTTTCCTTTTCGCTCTTTCTTTCTTTCCTTCTCCCTTTCTTCCTTTCTTCCTTTCTTTCTTTCTCTCTCTTTCTTCCTTTCTTTTATTATTATTGCTATTATTTTGAGATAGAGTCTTGCTCTTGTCACCCAGGCTGGAGTGCAGTGACACGATCTCGGCTTACTGCAACCTCTGCCTCCTGGGTTCAAGTGATTCTCTTGCCTCAACCTCCCAAGTAGCTGGGATTATAGGCACCCGTCACAGCGCCCGGCTAATTTTTGTATTTTTAGTAGAGATGGGGTTCCGCCATGTTGCCAGGCTGGTCTTGAACTCCTGACCTCATGATCCACCTGCCTTGGCCTCCCAAAGTGCTGGGATTACAGGCGTGAGCCACTTCGTCCAGCCAATTTTTTCTTTTTTAGTCTTTAGAGACAGGGTCTGCTTGGTCATCCCAGCAGGAGTACAGTGGCACGATCACAGCTTAGTCGAGACCAGGAGCCTCGAACTCCTGGTCTCAAGCAGTCCGTCCACATCAGCCTCCCAAGTAGCTTGGACTACAGGTGCAGGTCACCATGCCAGGCTGTTTTTAAAAACTTTTTGTAGAGACAGGGTCTCAGTTGTTGCCCAGGGTGACCTTAAACTCCTGGCCTCAATCATTTCTCCTGCCTCAGTCTCCCAAAGTGCTGGGGTTACAGGCTTGACCTTCTCTCTTTTAAAACACAAATCTCGGGCCGGGCGCGGTGGCTCACGCCTGTAATCCCAGCACTTTGGGAGGCCGAGGCGGGTGGTTCACGAGGTCAAGAAATCGAGACCATCCTGGTGAACATGGTGAAACCCCGTCTCTACTAAAAATACAAAAAATTAGCTGGGCATGGTGGCGCATGCCTGTAATCCCAGCTACTCAGGAGGCTGAGGCAGGAGAATTGCCTGAACCCAGGAGGCGGAGGTTGCAGTGAGCCGAGATCGCGCCATTGCACTCCAGCCTGGGTAACAAGAGTGAAACTCCGTCTCAAAAAAATAAAAAATAAAAAATAAAAATAAAAAATAAAACACAAATCTCACTTGCCTTCCAGTACATCATTCATGCCTGGGTTTCCTCCTACTCTGGTTTTCTTTTCCAGATCCTTCTCTTTTCCTAGACTGCTAAAAATCAGTTTTGAGGCTACTCTTCTAGCTCTACTCTTGTTTCCTTGGTGATTGGATGAAAGCCCCATGCTGATGAGTCCTAGGCTCTTCGTGACTCTTTTGAATGGCTCTCTGATTTAATCTCCTGCTGAACTGCTCTCCCACTCTCTCATTTCTAGACCTACTGCCAATCTCAGAGCATTTTCGCTGTTCCTCCTTCCATGGTTCCTCCCTTACTTCACTCAAATGTCTGCTAAAGCTCAAATGTTGTCTCTTCAGAGAGTCTTCCATTGATCATATTATCTAAAATGACACACACCACTCCAGACCTCCTCTCACCCCTTATCCTGCTTCACTGTTTACTTATCTATTATCAGTCCCCCTAGGAGGGCACAGACTTTTCTGTCTTGTTCACTACTACATCCCCAGGGCCTAGAACACTGACTGGCACATGATAAGCACTGTAAATGTTGGAATGAATGAATGCTGCTTCCTCTGGCTAGAATGCCATCCCATCTGCCTAATTCCTACTGCAAAAATAAAACTACTTGTCTTAATAGTCTTTTTTGTGCAGAGCATACAGCTTGATTACATTTAATTTTTTAGTTGACATTGACATACCTAGACCTCAGGATAAAAAATTTCTGTTTAAGCATTTTCTTTTCTTTCTTTTTTTTTTTTTTTTTTTTTTTTTGAGACAGAGTTTCGCTCTTGTTGCCCAGGCTGGAGTGCAATGGCGCGATCTTGGCTCACCGCAACCTCCGCCTCCTGGGTTCAGGCAATTCTCCTGCCTCAGCCTCCTGAGTAGCTGGGATTACAGGCACACACCACCATGCCCAGCTAATTTTTTGTATTTTTTTTTTTTTAGTAGAGACGGGGGTTTCACCATGTTGACCAGGATGGTCTCGATCTCTTGACCTTGTGATCCACCCGTCTCGGCCTCCCAAAGTGCTGGGATTACAGGCTTGAGCCACCGCGCCCGGCTAGCATTTTCTTAATTTTGTATGTAAAATGTATTTTTATACAGAGACATATTTACACATTATATATGTATATATCTGTGAATATATATAAAGTAAATATAACACAATGTTAACAACTGGTGACTGTCTGTGAAAGACATATTATTATTCAGTGTATGGTTCTTGCAACTTTTCCATAGATTTGAATTTTTTTCTTTTTTTTTTTTTTTGAGATGGAGTTTTGCTCTTGTTGGCCAGGCTGGAGTGCAAAGGCACAATTTTGGCTCACCACAACTTCTGCCGCTTGGGATCGAAGGATCCTCCTGCCTCCGCCTCCCAAATAGCTGGGATTAAAGGCATGTACCACTACGCCCAGCTAATTTTGTATTTTCAGTAGAGATGGGGTTTCTCCATGTTGGTCAGGTTGGTCTCAAACTCCCAACTTCAAGTGATCTGCCCGCCTTGGCTTCCCAAAGTGCTGCGATTACAGGTGTAAGCCACTGTGCCCAGCCTCAAAATTTTTTTAAAGTTAAAATATATGTCGGTCATGGTGGCTTTGCAGGGGTTGGGGGGACAGGTGTGAGAACTATTTGAAGCCAGGAGCTTGAGACCAGCCCATGCAAACTAGTGAGACTCTATCTCTACAAAAAAAAATATTTAAAAATTAGCCAGGGCCAGGCGCAGTGGCTCATGCTTGTAATTTCATCACTTTGGAAGGCTGAGGTGGGCGTATCACGTGGTCAGGAGTTCAAGACCAGCCTGGCCAAGATGGTGAAACTCTGTCTCTACTGAAAATACAAAAATTAGGCCAGGTGCAATGGTTCACTCCTGTAATCTTAGTACTTTGGGAGGCCGAGGCAGGTGGATCACCTGAGGTTGGGAGTTTGAGACCAGCCTGAATAACATGGAGAAACCCTGTCTCTATTCAAAATACAAAATTAACTGGGTGTGGTGGCACATGCCTGTAATCCCAGCTATTCAGGAGGCTGAGGCAGGAGAATCGCTTGAACCCAGGAGGCAGAGGTTGCCGTAAGCCAAGATCGCATCATAGTACTCCAGCCTGGGCAACAAGAGTGCAACTTTGCATCAAAAAATAAATTAATTGCCGGGCGCGGTGGCTCAAGCCTGTAATCCCAGCACTTTGGGAGGCCGAGGCGGGTGGATCATGAGGTCAAGAGATCGAGACCATCCTGGTCAACATGGTGAAACCCCGTCTCTACTAAAAATACAAAAAAATTAGCTGGGCATGGTGGCGCGTGCCTGTAATCCCAGCTACTCAGGAGGCTGAGGCAGGAGAATTGGCTGAACCCAGGAGGCGGAGGTTGCGGTGAGCCGAGATCGCGCCATTGCACTCCAGCCTGGGTAACAAGAGCGAAACTCCGTCTCAAAAAAAAAAAAAAAAAAAAAAAAAAAAAATAAATAAATAAATTAATTAATTAATTAAAAAAAATCTTTGTGTAGTCTGCAACTAAAACAAAAAAGAAAAAAGAGTGCAACTTTGTCTCAAATAATAAATAAATAAACAAATAAATAAATTAGCTGGGTGTGGTGGTATGAACCTGTAGTCCCAGCTACTTGGGAGGCTGAGGCAGGAGGGTTGCTTGAACCCAGGAGGCTGAGGTTGCAGTGAGCTGAGATTGCATCACTGAACTCCAGCCTGGCAACAGAGACTTTGTCTAAAAAAAAAAAAAAATTAGCCAGGTATGGCAGCCCCACACTTGTAATGCTGACTACTTGGGAGGCTGAGACAGGAAGACCGCCTGAGCACAAAAGTTCAAGGCTACAGTGAGCTATAATCTTACCACTGCACTCCAGCCTGGGCAACAAAGGTGATCCTGTCACAAAACAACAACAAAAGACAAAGCATATGTGTATTTTTATTTTAATATAATTTTTCTGTTGTTTTGTTTTGTTGAGAAGGAGTTTCACTCTTGTTTCCTAGACTGGAATGCAATGGCACAAATCTCAGCTCACTGCAATCTCCACCTCCTGGGTTCAAGCGATTCTCCTGCTTCAGCCACCTGAGTAGCTGGGATTACAGGCATGCACCATCATACTCAGCTAATTTTCATATTTTTAGTAGAGACTGGGTTTCTTTTTTTTTCTTTTTTTTTTTTGAGACAGAGTTTCACTCTGTCACCCAGGCTGGAGTGAAGTGGTGTGATCTTGGCTTAACGCAACTTCTACCTCCCAGGTTCAAGCAATTGTCCTGCCTCAGTCTCCCGAGTAGCTGGGATTACAGGCATGCACCACCACGTCCAGCTAAGGCGACTGGGTTTCTCTATGTTGGTCAGGGTGGGACTCCCTTAATTTTTCTATTTTATAGATGTTAGATTATTTTTAGAAGGCTCTAGTAATACACACACACACACACTCACTTAATAAATTTTAGAGTTCCCATTTCTGAAATTCTCTTTCCAGCATGGGTTGTTATTTTAAGGTTATTTTAGTTTTTATTTTCCTGACTACTATTTTCATATATGTGTTGATCACTTGAATTTCCTCTTTTGTGGCTATGTTTCCTCTTCTGTTCATATTCTTTGCCTCTTTTGCTTGCTTTACTTGTCTTTGTCCCTCCCTGTCTCCCTCTCTCCCTGCCTCCCTCTTTTCCTCCTCCCTCCCTCTCTCCCTCCCTCCCTCCCTCCCTTCCTTCCTCTCTCTCCCTTTCTCTTGCTCTCTCTCTCTTTTTTTAAAATGAAGTCTTGCTTTGTCACACAGGCTGGAGTCCAGGAACCAGATCTCGGCTCACTACAACCTCCGCCTCCCAGGTTCAAGGGATTTTCCTGCCTCAGCCTCCTGAGTAGCTGGGATTACAGGCAGATGCCACTATGTTTAGCTAATTTTTTGTATTTTTAGTAGAGACGGGGTTTCACCATGTTGGCCAGGCCGGTCTTGAACTCTTGACTTCAGGCGATCCACCCACTTGGGCCTCCCAAAGTGCAGGGATTACAGGCATAAGCCACCTCACCCAGCCACTTGTCTTTTTCTTATCAATTTGTAATATTATTAACTCTTTCCTGGTCATATATACTGCAAATATTTTTACCAGTCTTTTGATTTTGATGATAGTTTTTGCACTTTTTCGTTGTCATTGCTTGTCCCTCTGTGTAGTCAGATATATCTTTTTCCTTCTGTTTGTTTTCTGCAAATATACTCTATTAAATCTTTAAAAAAATTTTTTTAAGAGATGGAGTCTTGTTGCCCACCAACTCCTGGCCTAAAGCAATCTTCCTGCCTCAGCCTCCCAAATAGGTGGGACAGCAGCTACTGCTGTACTCTTAATGTAATATAAAGAGACAAGACAGAGGCCAGGCGTGGTGGCTCAAGCCTGTAATCCCAGCACTTTGGGAGGCCGAGGCGGGTGGATCACGAGGTCAAGAGATCGAGACCATCCTGGTCAACATGGTGAAATCCCGTCTCTACTAAAAATACAAAACATTGGCTGGGCATGGTGGTGCATGCCTGTAATCCCAGCTACTCAGGAGGCTGAGTCAGGAGAATTGCCTGAACCCAGGAGGTGGAGGTTGCAGTGAGCTGAGATCGCGCCATTGCACTCCAGCCTGGGTAACAAGAGCAAAACTCCACCTCAAAAAAAAAAAAAAAAAAAAAAGAGAGACAAGACAGAAAACTTACTTTTGTTCTGGGACTGTGCACCACCACACCCAACAGTCTTTTTCTTGTTGGGCTTCTGAGTTGGGCAGCTGCTTAGGCCTCTCTAACCATAAATTGATACAATTTTTTTTCCTATAACCCAAGCACTTTGTGAGGGTAAGGGGTGAAGATTGCTTCAGGCCAGGAGTTCAAGACCAGCCTGGGCAACAGACTGAGACCCCATTTCTTTCTTTCTTCTTTTTCTTTTTCTTTTTTTGTTTTTCAGAGACAGCGTCTTGCTCTGTCACCCAGACTGGAGGGCAGTGGCATAGCCGTGACTTACTACAGCCTCAAAGTCTCGGGCTTCAGTGATCCTCTGCTTTAGTCTCCTGAGTAGCTGGGATTACAGGTGTGAGTTGCTGTGCTTGGCCTAAATTTCTTTATGTTTTGTAGAGATGAGCGTTTTGCTACGCTACCCCTGGCTGGCCTCAAACTCCTGGGCTCAAGCAATCTCGTCTTGGCCTCCAAAGTGCTGAGATTACAGGTGTGAGCCACTGCTGACTATCATGCTTCTTTTTAACAACAAGGCTGGGTGCGATGGCTCACGCCTGTAATCCAAGCACTTTGGAGGCCAAGGCGGGCAGATCACCTGAGGTCGGGAGTTCAAGACCAGACTGACCAACATGGTGAAACCCCGTCTTATAAAACAACAACAACAACAACAAAAAACAAATATATGTGTGTGTGTGTGTGTGTGTGTGTGTGTGTGTGTGTATGCGCACACGCGCATATAAATATATGTTTTTGTTGTTATATTTGTTATATATATTCTTAAATATACATACATACATATATATGCATAGTGGTATATTATAACAAATATAACAAATTTGTTATATTTGTTGTATGTGTGCATATATAGAGATGTATGTGTATATATATGTGTGTGTGCGCATATATGTATATATATATGTGTAAATTAAAAATAAAAAGGCTTGAAAACTACGATCTGTAGATAAAACCAATGTTTAAATGCAAGATTACAAAATTGTGGGTGGGGCCAGGCACATTGGCTCACGCCTGTAATTTCAGTACTTTGGGAGGCTGAGGCAGGTAGATCTCTTGAGGCCAAAAGTTCGAGACCAGCCTGGGCAACATGGCAAAACCCCATTTCTACTAAAAATTAAAACAATTAGGCCGGGCGCGGTGGCTCAAGCCTGTAATCCCAGCACTTTGGGAGGCCGAGGCGGGTGGATCACGAGGTCAAGAGATCGAGACCATCCTGGTCAACATGGTGAAACCCCGTCTCTACTAAAAATACAAAAAAAAAAAATTAGCTGGGCATGGTGGCTCGTGCCTGTAATCCCAGCTACTCAGGAGGCTGAGACAGGAGAATTGCCTGAACCCAGGAGGTGGAGGTTGCGGTGAGCCGAGATCGCGCCATTGCACTCCAGCCTGGGTAAAAAGAGCGAGACTCCGTCTCAAAAAAAAAAAAAACAACAAAACAACAAAAAACAATTAGCCAGGTGTGGTGGCACATGCCTGTAATCCCAGCCTCCCTGGCTGAGGCATGAGAATCGCTTGAATTGGGGAGGCAGAGGTTGCAATGAGCTGAGATTGTGCCACTGCACTCCAGCCTGGGTGCCAAAGCAAGGCTCTGTCTCAAAAAAAAAAGAAAGAAAAATTAAAAACAAATAAAAAAACAAAACTGTGGCCAGGGATAGTGACTCATGCCTGTGATCCCAGTACATTGGGAGGCTGAGGTGGGAGGAGCACTTGAGCCTAGGAGTTTGAGACCAACCTTGAGCAACATAGTGATACCCCATCTCTACAAAAAAATACAAAAATTAGGTCAGGGATGGTGGCTCATGCCTGTAATCCCAAAACTTTGGGAGGCTGGGGCGGGCGGATCACTTACGATCAGGAGTTCAAGACCAGCCTGGCCAACATGGTGGAACTCTGTCTCTATTAAAAATACAAAAATTAGCCGGGCATGGTGGCACATGCCTGTAGTCCCAACTAATCAGAAGGCTAAGGCAGGAGAATCACTTCAACCTGGGAGGCAGAGGTTACAGTGAGCCGAGATGACGCCACTGTACTCTAGCCTGGGCGACAGAGCAAGACTCTGTCTCAAAAAAAAAAAAAAAAAATGAAAAATACAAAAATTAGCCAAGCATGGTGGCATAGGTAAGCCTGTAGTCCTGGCTACTCAGGAGGCTGAGGTGGGAGGATCACCTGAGCCTGGGGAGGTCAAGGCTGTGGTGAGCTGTGATCATGCCACTGCACTCCAGCCTGGGCAATAGCAAGAGACCCTGTCCCACAAAAAAAGAAAAAAAAAAGCTGTATATTTAATTTTGTTTTAAACTGATATTGTTTGTTGAACTTAAAATGATAAGGAGAATTTGGACATACCACTCTTTGCCCAAACTTTTCTCCTCCTCTGGTCTTTCCTCAATTGCTCCTTGTACTTGGGTGTTTGGGCCCTTCTCTTTTCTCCCTTTGGAGTCCCTTCTGGCTTCATCTCTTCATTCTTCATCCTGTAGCTCTTGGCCCATCACCTTGCTCATTCCTTTGCCTTTTCACCTGTAAGGGTGCCCAGGCTAAGCCAGTGCTTCCCATTATCCACAATAGCCGTTTAAAATCTCCACAAACCTCTGACCCACCCTTCCCTCCCTCCAAGAATGACCTCACCTCCAACTTTAGAGAAAACAGAGTCTTTGAAAGGAACTCCCCCGACTTCCTGCCTCCAAAATAACACCCTTTCACCTATTAAGGCTATTTTTTTTCTACCTATGCTGTGGATCACACTCTCCCCACTCCCATCCTCTTGGGCTTTGTGCAATTAATCATTCTCTCTTTCAGAATCTTGAACCTCTCTGGCTCACTAAACAGTCAGTTTATAACCCAACAGTTGGATCAGCTCAGCACAAAAGCTCCTGTTTGTCTATACCTAGGCACTTCTGTGATGCTCCTATACTCATGACCCAGCTGTTTTTCTTGTTGTCCTGGCTCCTCTTTGGCAAGAAGATTAAGTTTACTGAATAAGCAGTGACAAATAGCTAGAAGAAGCTTCTAGGCATATACTTCTTTGCAAGCTTTTTTTTTTTTTTTTTTTTTAAATCATCATGGAGTTGATGCTTTGGGCCATATTTGTGGAATGGAAGTTAGAAAAAATTCTTGAGAATTTTTCAACCAGTGGTTTTGGTTACACAGAGAAAGGTGGGGAGGGAAAAAGTGGAAAGACTTAACCAAGTCACTGAAAATAATATTGGAATAATTGTCAAGTATATACCAGGACAACAATAGAGAGGATGGTTTTACTTTCTGGATTTGTCAATGAGTCATAGGCATCTCTCTAGAAGCTTGTAATTATTAAGACCAGTTGGCAAGAACGAACAATTTGCAGAGACCCAAGGATCCAAAGAACCTACCAAATGACAGGGCTCAGAAACTGAACTTGCAGTTATCAACATCTCATAGACAAAGAAAAGATGATACATTATGTACAATGAGGACATCGATGTCCTTAATCTTTTTGAGAAGGCATTCAAACTAGAATCCATAAACATCGACTTAGCACCGGTGCCTGGTAATTTTTTTTCTTCTCTTCTCAACTCCTTTTTCCAAAATTTAAAAGATAAATGAAAACATTTAAGGCCTTTGTGGCCTTTAAGTTCCCCAGGTTTCATTCTCTACATTGCTTATATTGCCAAACTATTCACATTCATTTGCCCTGTCCTCCATTAAGTGCACTGAAGATTTGTCTTTCTAACTATTCCTTGACACCCTGGTAATAAGTAATGTTAGAAGGCAAGATACCTTGTTGATATTGAAATAGCCTCCTGCCAAAAACCTTTGCTAAATTAAGATTTAATCTTATGCCCTTAGCTTCTATACAAAGGTGATTATAAAAAAAAAATGTGCTTAGGCTGGGCATGGTGGCTCATGCCTGTAATCCCAACACTTTGGGAGGCTGAGACAGTGGACCACAAGGTCAGGAGTTTGAAACCAGCCTGGCCAACATGGTGAAAATTCATCTCTATTAAAAATAGCAACAATTAGCTGGATGTGGTGGCGGTATAGCAGGAGCAGCCGTGGGAAACGATCTCCCGGACACCGAATATTGGAGGAAGGAGTTTATTGCGCCGGGAGCAAGGTGGCGTATTTGCCTAATATCCAAGCTCACCTAACAAAGGAAGGTTCCTTCTTTATATAGGCTTACACTTTAGATGTTACAAGTGGAGGAATCTTAGGTTTATAGCTTAACATATGAAAAGGGTCTCAGTTTACAGTCTTAGGAATTACATATGAAAAGGGTTTCAGTTTACAGTTTTAGGAATTACATATGAAAAGGGCTTCGGTTTATAGTCTTAGGAATGAAAGGGGGAAGTTGATCTGAGATGCCTGGGTTTCCGTCTTCAGTGGGTACCTGTAATCCCAGTGATGTGGGAGGCTGAGGCAGGAGAATCACTTGAACCCAGGAGGCAGAGGTCACAGTGAGCTGAGATTGCGCCATTGTACTCCAGCCTGGGCAACAAGAACAAAACTCCATCTCAAAAAAAAAAAAAAAAGTCTTTTCAAATAAATGTTTCCTGTATCTTTTGCAAAGTCAAATCAAAGACATCCATTTATTCATTCACTTAACAAATATTGAATCCTGATCACATCCCCAGCCAGGCTGGGGATACAAACATGAATGAAACTTAGCTCTTGCCCTGAAGGAGAACACAACCTGGTAAGAAGCAGACACCTAAATAAATCTTGATATAGTGTTAGAGTGTCTGTAATTAGGAGAATACATAAAGTGCTATGGGAGCAAAAGAAGAGGGAATGAGTAGTTTTGCCTCAGGATAGAGGATGCTTCTCATAGGACTCATAAAAAGGTTGGATGGCCAGGCCTGGTGGCTCCTGCCTGTAATCCCAGCACTTTGGGAGGCCAAGGCGGGTGGATCACTTGAGGTCAGGATTTCGAGACCAGCCTGGCCAATATGGTGAAATCCTATCTCTACTAAAAATGCAAAAATTAAAAAAAAAAAAATTAGCCATGTGTGGTGGTGCACGCTTGTAATCCCAGCTACTCAGGAGGTTGAGACAGGAAAATCACTTGAACCTGGAAGTTGCAGTGAGCCAAGATCACACCACTGTACTCTAGCCTGAGTGACGGAGTAAGATTCCATCTCAAAAAAACAAACAAAAAAATTAGCCAAGTGTGGTGGTGTGTGCCTATAGTCCCAGCTACTTGGGAGGCTGAGGCAGGAGGATGGCTTGAGACCAGGAGGTTGAGGTCGAGGCTGCAGTGAGCCGTGATAGCACCACTGCACTCCAGCCTAGGTGACAGAATCAGACCCTGTCTCAAAAAAAAAAAAAAAAAAAAAAAGAAAAGTAGGTTAGGGCATGATATGATTTTAAAGAGCCTTGAGGTTTCATGGATAATGTTTGTAGGCCCTGGAGACACACTGTCCTGTGTAACCTCTTAACCATTTACTAGCTATGAAATCTTGGGTAACCTAATGTCCTAAGCCACATTTCCCAACTCTAAAAGAGGAATGCACTCATTCAATAGTATTCATCAAGCATCTACTACAGGCTAAGCACAGAATGATAATAATGCCACTTTATACGGTTGTTGTGAGGACAAGTCAATAAATGAAAAGCATCTTTTTTTTGTTTGAGATGAAGTCTCACTCTGTCGCCAGGCTGGAGTGCAGTGGCACAATCTTGGCTCACTGCAATCTCCATTTCCCGTGTTCAAGCAATTCTCCTTCCTCAACCTCCCAAGTGGCTGGGACTATAGGCAAGTGGCACCATGCCCAGCTAATTTTTGTATTTTTAATAGAGATGGGGTTTCTCCATATTGGTCAGGCTGGTCTTGAACTCCTGACATCAGGTGATCCACCTGCCTCAGCCTCCTAAAGTGCTGGGATTACAGGCATGAGCCACTGAGACTGATCATGCAAATCATCTTGAATGCTATCTGACCCACAGTAAGTGCTGGCTAAATCTTAGTTACTAGTATTGTTTGTTAAAATGTTAAATACCTTCATCTATGAGAAAGGGTATGCTTTTTATCCTGAAAACAATAGGGAGCCATTTAGGATTTCTAGGGAAGGAACACAATTGGATTTCATTCTAGAAAGATGATTGGCTACAGAACAGGATAGAGGGGGGAAGTCAGAGAAGAGAAATTGAAGATGAGAAGAATAATTCAAAGGTAATCTGGGCATGGTGGCTTGTGCTTGTAGTCTCAGCACTTTGGGAGGAGGAGTTTGTGAAGGAGGATCACTTTAAGGCCAAGAGTTTGAGACTAGCCTGGCAACAAAGTGAGACCCCATCTCTACAAAAAATTTAAAAATTACCTAAGGATGGTGGTGTGTACACCTGTGGTCACAGCTACTCTGGAGACTGAGGTGGGAGGATTGCTTGAGCCTAGGAGGTTGAGACTGCAGTGACCTGTGATTGTGCCACTGTACTCCTGCCTGGGTGACAGAGTGAGGCCCTGTCTCAAAAAGAAAAAGAAAAAGAAAGAAAAGGAAGGTGATTCCAATAGTGAGGGTTTGAGGACCTAACATATATTAGTGGTGATAGGATTGGAGATGAAGGTAGAGAACCGAACCGAGAAATGTTTGGATGAGAGAATTTACAAATGGATTTGGTAGTAGAGATGAAGATACAGAATCAAAGGTGATGCTCCCATTCTGGTTTGGATGATGGGATTAATGGTGCCATTAGCTGAGATAGGTAATGCAAAAAACTGAGCAGAGGTTGAAGTAAAGAATGATGACAGGGCTGGGTGTGGTGGCTCAAGCCTGTGATCCCAACACTTTGGGAGGCCAAGGCAGTTGATCACAAGGTCAGGAGTTTGAGACCAGCCTGGCCAAAATGGTGAAACCCTGTCTCTACCAAAAATACAAAAATCAGCCAGGTGTTAATTCAAGAACATGTAAAGTTTAAAAAAAAAAAAAAAATTAGCCGAGCATGGTGGTGTGCACCTGTAGTCCCAGCTACTCAGGAGGCTGAGGCAGAAGAGTCGCTTGAACCCGGGAGATGGAGGTTGCAGTGAGCTGAGATCGAGCCACTACACTCCAACCTGGGTGACAGAGCGAGACTTTATCTCAAAAGACAAAAATAATCCAAGTCATGGCACCAAAAAAAAAAAAAAAAAAAAAAAAAAAAAATTAAAAATAACAACAACAACAATGAAAGAATGATGACAAAGTGCCTACCTTGAACAATAGGAAAGAAATGTAGATTGATAGGTGAGAATAATAACTTTAATATGGCCTTCAATGTGAAAATAGAAAGAAGGAAAGAAAGAAAAAAGAACAGAAACAAGTCTGAACTTCAACAGACAGGGTGCTGTAGTCAGAGATTTGCAATTCATTTGGTGTATATGGGAATTGAATCAGGGAGTGAATGAGATCTTGCTTAGACAGGCTTGAAAAATACTAAGGTTTATACACATATGTATGCCTGTGTATATATAAAATGTTCGTCTCTATTTTACAGATAAGGAGATGAGGCACAGAGAAGATCAGTAACTCACCCAGCGCCAGGGTGGCGTGGCTAGTAGTTTGCCTCCCAGCGCTGGGCTTCTAAATGACCACTAAATCTGACCTCTATATGGCCAGATTGTTGGTTTTCTCCTTTAAAAAAAAAAAAAAATCAGAGACAAAGATGGGCGTGATGGCTCACACCTGTAGCCTCAGCACTTTGGGAGGTCAAGGCAGATGGATTGCTTGAGCTCATGAGTTCGAGACCAGCCTGGGCAACATAGTGAGTCCCCTGTCTCTACAAAAAATACAAAAATTAGCCAGGCGGCCGGGTGTGGTGACACACACCTGTAATCCCAGCACTTTGGGAGGCTGAGGCGGGTGGATTACCTGAGGTCAGGAGTTCCAGACCAGCCTGGCCAACGTGGTAAAGCACCATCCCCAAAAAACCTGTCTCCAAAAAAAAACTAAACCAGAAAAAAAAAAACAAAAAAAAACAAAGGACCAGGCACAGTGGCTCATGTCTGTAATCCCAGCACTTTGAGAGTCTGAGGCGGGCAGATCACAAGGTCAGGAGATCAAGACCATAGTGGCTAACACAGTGAAACCCTATCTCTACTAAAAATACAAAAAATTAGCTGGAGGTGGTGGCATGAACCTGTAGTCCCAGCAACTTGGGAGGCTAAGGCAGGAGGATCTCTCGAACCCGGGAGGTGGAGTTTGCAGTGAACCGAGGTCATGCTACTATACTCCAGCCTGGGCAACAGAGCCCATCCCCCCTGCCCCCCCCCCAACAAAAAAGAAACAAAAACAAAAAACAAAGAAAAATTGGCATGGTGGTGCACATCTGTAGTCTCAGCTACTCTGGAGGTTGAGTACTATATATACAGATACGTGTGTGTGTGAATATATATATATGTATATATAAATGTTTTTAACATAGTCATCACAGCTGAAGAAATCCTTAAAGATAATAGCAGAGTTTCCAAAAGCACTTCATAGTACATTTAGGCCCTTGAGGGAGATCTGTCTCCTCTAGGACAGTCTTTCTTCTAAGAGGATATTTCTTCTTGTTGTTTTTTTTTTTTTGAGACGGAGTTTCGCTCTTGTTACCCAGGCTGGAGTGCAATGGCGCGATCTCGGCTCACCGCAACCTCCGCCTCCTGGGTTCAGGCAATTCTCCTGCCTCAGCCTCCTGAGTAGCTGGGATTACAGGCACGCGCCACCATGCCCAGCTAATTTTTTGTATTTTTTTAGTAGAGACGGGGTTTCACCATGTAGACCAGGATGGTCTCGATCTCTTGACCTCGTGATCCACCCGCCTCGGCCTCCCAAAGTGCTGGGATTACAGGCTTGAGCCACCGCGCCCGGCCTCTAAGAGGATATTTCTAGGAATTAGGAGCAGGAATTTGGCCAACCTGGGTTCCCGATATTTCTATTGCCTGTAATGGAGTAAAGGGGAGAAGGAAAACATTTAGAAAGGGTGATAACAGGGAGCTGTTCTATTTTATTTTATTTTTGAGACAGGGTCTCACTCTGTTGCCTAGGCTGGAGTGCAGCAGCTACTTCTATTTTAGAAAGTTTGAATTTGAAGTGATGGAAGTACATCTGAGTGGAGATATACTTTTGGCTGCAGAAATTATTTTATGTACATATCTGAAGACTTGTATACATACATGTTCAAACCCTTTGACCTTGTAATTATTCTGTTAGAAGTTTTTCATACGGAACTTACTGAAAAGAGAAGGAAAACTGGAAAAGCACAATAATGAAAAAAGGAAACAATCTAATTGTTAATAACATGAAAACAGTTAAGTAAATTATCCGCTTGATATGATATAATAGATTATTATATGACTATTAAAATATAGTTAGGGGCTAGGCACAGTGGCTTGTGCCTGTAATCCCATCTCTTTGCAAATTCCAGCCCTTGGCTAAATCTGGAAGGCTGAGGGGGGTGGATCACCTGAGGCCAGAAGTTGGAGACCAGCCTGGACAACATGGCACAATCCCATCTCTACAAAAAGGTACAAAAATTAGCCAGGCCTTGTGGCATTTGCCTGTAGTCTCAGCTACTCAGGAAGCTGAGATGGGGGAATCAGTTGAGCCCTAGAGGTAGAGGTTGCATCGAGCTGTGATTGTACCACTGCACTCTAGCCTGGACGACAAAGTGAGGCTCTGTCTCAAAGGAAAAATAATAAATAAAATATAAATAAAGTAATTATACCAGCTTAACTCCCACTGGCAGTGTATAACATATCCTTTTTTTTTTTTTTTTTGAGACAGAGTTTTGCTCTTGTTGCCCAGGCTGGAGTGCAATGGCGCAATCTCGTCTCACTGCAACCTTCGCCTCCCAGGTTCAAGGAATTCTCCTGCCTCAGCCTCCTGAGTAGCTGGGACTACAGGCGCACGCCACCTCTCCCGGCTAATTTTTGTATTTTTAGGAGAGACAGGGTTTCATCATGTTGGTCAGGCTGGTCTCAAACTTATTTTTTAATTTAATAAACCTCTCCCCGCCCCTGGTCTCAAACTTCTGACCTTGTGATCCACCTTCCTCGGCCTCCCAAAGTGCTGGGATTACAGGTGTGAGCCACAGCTCCTGGCCTAACATTCTTATCAGCATGTGTTATTATATGATTATTTTTCCTTTTTGACCATCTTAAGGTTATAAAGTGTGTCTCCTTTTGGTTTACATTTTCAGTTCTGTGATTCCTAATAAAGTTGTGTGCATTTTTTCTTTTTCTTTTCTTTTTTCTTTTTTTTTTTTTTTTGAGACGGAGTTTCACTCTTGTTACCCAGGCTGGAGTGCAATGGCGCGATCTCGGCTCACCGCAACCTCCGCCTCCTGGGTTCAGGCAATTCTCCTGCCTCAGCCTCCTGAGTAGCTGGGATTACAGGCACGTGCCACCATGCCCAGCTAATTTTTTGTATTTTTAGTAGAGACGGGGTTTCACCATGTTGACCAGGATGGTCTCGATCTCTCGACCTCGTGATCCACCCGCCTTGGCCTCCCAAAGTGCTGGGATTACAAGCTTGAGCCACCGCGCCCGTCCTTCGTTTCTTTTTTTTAGGGGGGGATGGGGAAGAGTCTTGCTCTTGTTACCCAGGCTGGACTGAAATGGAGTGATCTGCAATCTCCGCCTGCAACCTCCGCCTCCTTGGTTTGAACGATTCTCCTTGCCTCAGCCTCCCAAACAGCTGGGATTACAAGTGCCCGCCATGCCCAGCTAATTTTTGGCATTTTTAGTAGAGACGGGGTTTCACTGTGTTGGCCAGGCTTGTCTTGAACTCCTGACCAAAGTACTGTAATCCCAGCACTTTGGAAGGGTAAGGCAGGTGGATTGCCTTACCCTCCCAAAGTGCTGGGATTTCAGGCGTGAGCCACCACGCTAGGCCTGGTGGGATTTTTTCATATGTTTATTGACTGTTCAAGTCCCTTCTATGAAATGCCTCTTTATATCTTTTGCCTTGGTTGGTTATATATCTTTTGTTTAAGCCTTTTGTAAGTACTGGGAGTGGAGGCTAAAAGGTTTTGCATAGGTTATGTTATGAATCCTTGCAATCTACTGCCTTGACTCCTGTTTTAGAGCAAGATATTTATATATGTTAATGAATCTTTGCTACTGTAAGCTACCTATCTATAGATTTCAAGAAGAAGAAACACATTTCTAAGTTTCCTAACCTTTAGCAAAGTGTAATGCCTCCACACCCAACACATTTATTTTAGGAAGGACCTTAATTCTGACTTTATTTCACAAATGTTATTTGAAAGCAGCATTAGATTTATCAGCTAAGGAGTTTTTTAAAAATCAAAAATAGCATGCATTTGAAAAAGAAGACAGTGGGCTGCTAGTAGTTTAGCCCCCTTGCTACTGTAAGTGTGAAACACAGACCAGCAGCATAACATCAACTGGGAACTCATTAGAAATGGAGAATCTTGAGCCTTACCCTAGATCTACTGAATCAGAATGTGCATTTTAAAAAGGTCTCCAGGTGACTCACTGGCACTTTTCAATTGCAAAAGCCTGGTTAGCTAAATGGTGGTAGACACTACATGTAGGATATGGTTGGCACTGGGGCTGAAAGAATGTCTTTGTTTTTTCAGTGTATATGGAGCCTGGCATTGTTAGGTATAAACGCTTGAATCTCTGAGGGGCCCATCTAGGTGAAATGGATCTGAGAACAAGCAAGTTACCTTGATCCGTCAGGCAGTGTTCTGGTCTTACAGCCCCAGAAAAATAAAATAGACTAAACAATGTGGCCAGAAATATATCTAATTGAGGTCTAACTCATTTTTTATTTTTTTCTAGAATGATCTATAATTGATCCAACTCTTCATTTTGAATGTATGATTCAGGCTGACAGTCTTACATTAACTAGATGGGTTTAACTAATAGGTTTTTGAGCCCTAGAAACTTAGAAATCATTTGTACCAACAATCTCACTTTACAGATGAGGCAAATGAAGAAGTGAGAGATCACACAGCCTTCAGTGGCAGGATGACAGTCCCAGTCTTGAGCTTTTGTCATTTAATCAGAGGCCCAGATTAGGAATTTCCCAATTCCCTAAATACATCTGGCCTGAGGTGGGTAAAATTCAGTATTTTTTTTTTTTTAATGATTAAAGGAATTAATATCTGTGAAAATAGCCTGGTAATTTAAACAACATAAACGGCAACTTTTTTTGGTTTTGAGACACAGTCTTGCTGTCACCCAGGCTGGAACAGAGTGGCGCCATAACAATCCACTGCAACCTCAACCTCCTCGGCTCAAACCATCCTCCCACCTCAGCCTTCCCAGGAGCTGGGACTCCAGGTGTGCAACACCACACCCAGCTAGTTTTTGTATTTTTTGTAAAGGCAGGGCTTTGTTATGTTTCCTGGGCTGGTGTTGAATTTCTGGGCTCCAGCAATCTGCCTACCTTGGCCTCCCAAAGTGCTGGGATTACAGGCATGGGCCACTGAGTCTGGCATAAAGCAACTTTCTTAGTGAAAAGATTCTATAACAAGCCAGGTGTGGTGGTTTATGCTTATTTATTTATTTATTTATTTATTTTTTTGAGATGAAGTTTTGCCTTTGTTACCCAGGCTGGAGTGCAATGGTGCGATCTTGGCTCACCGCAACCTCTGCCTCCTGGGTTCAGGCAATTCTCCTGCCTCAGCCTACTGAGTAGCTAGGATTACAGGCACGAGCCATCATGCCCAGCTAATTTTTTGTATTTTTAGTAGAGACAAGGTTTTCACACAAGGGTTTCACCAAGTTGACCAGGATGATCTCGATCTCTTGACCTCGTGATCCACCCGCCTCGGCCTCCCAAAGTGCTGGGATTACAGGCTTGAGCCACCATACCCGGCTTATTTATTTATTGTTAAGATGGGGTTTCGGCCGGGCGTGGTGGCTCAAGCCTGTAATCCCAGCACTTTGGGAGGCCGAGGCGGGTGATTCACAAGGTCGAGAGATCGAGACCAACCTGGTGAACATGGTGAAACCCCATCTCTACTAAAAATACAAAAAATTAGCTGGGCATGGTGGTGCGTGCCTATAATCCCAGCTACTCAGGAGGCTGAGGCAGGAGAATTGCCTGAACCCAGGAGGTGGAGGTTGCAGTGAGCCAAGATCGCGCCATTGCACTCCAGCCTGGGTAACGAGCGAAACTCCGTCTCAAAAAAAAAAAAAAAAAAAAAAAATGGGGTTTCACCATGATGGCCAGGCTGGTCTTGAACTCCTGACCTCAGGTGATCCACCCACCTCAGCATCCCAAAATGCTAGGATTACAGGCATGAGCAACCACGCCTGGCCGGTTTATGCTTATAAACCCATCTTTTGAGGAGGCCAAAGTGGGAGGATTGCTTGAGGCTAGGAGTTCCAGATCACACTGAGGAACATAATGAGACCCTGTTTCTACAAATTAACAGACAAAAAAGATTATATAACATTCAGCCAATCTCGATTGTTAAGCAGCAAAATAACTTTAATACCACCATCTTCAGTGCTCCTTTCTAAGTCCAGGGCAGTTAGAAAGTTTGGATCTAGGCCAGGTGTGGTGGCTCAAGTCTGTAATATTCCAGCACTTTGGGAGGCCAAGGTGGATGGATCACATGAGGTCGGAAGTTTGAGACCAGCCTGACCAACATGGAGAAACCCCATCTCTACTAAAAATACAAAATTAGCTGGGCGTGGTGGTGCATGCCTGTAATTCCAGCTACTTGGGAGGCTGAGGCAGGAGAATCCCTTGAACTCGGGAGGCAGAGGTTGCAGTGAGCTGAGATTGCGCCATTGCACTCCAGCCTGGGCAACAAGAGCAAAACTCTAAAAGGAAGTTTGGATCTAAAGAAGCATCTGGTAGGCTGGGTGTGGTGACTCACGTCTGTAAGCCTAACACTTTGGGAGGCCAAGGAGGGCAGGGATGGATCACTTGAGGCCAGGAGTTTGAGACCAGCCTGACCAACATGCCAAAACCCTGTCTCTACTAAAAATGAAAAAAAAAAAAAAAAAAAAAAAGCTGGAAGTGGTGGTGCAAGCTTGTAGTTCCAACTGCTTGTTGCAAGGGTGAGGCAGGAGAATTGCTTGAACCTGGGAGGCAGAGGCTGCAGTGAGCCAAGATCATGCCACTGCACTCTAGCCTGGGTGACAGAGCAAGACTCTGTCTAAAAACATAAATAATAAAATAAAATAGAAGCATGTGTGGCTCGGCGAGGTGGCTCACGCCTGTAATCCCAACACTGGGAGGCCGAGGCAGGTGTATCACAAGATCAGGAGTTCGAGACAAGCCTGATTAACATGGTGAAACCCCGTTTCTACTAAAAATACAAAAATTAAAACAAAACAAAACAAATAAATAAATACAAAAATTAGCCAGGCAAGGTGGCATGCACCGCTAGTCCCAACTACCTGGGAGGTTGAGGCAGGAGAATCACTTGAACCCAGGAGATGACAGAGGGTGTGGTGAGCCGAGATTGCTCCATTGCACTCCAGCCTGGGCCACAGAGCAAGGCTCCGTCTCAAAAATAAAAATATAAATAAATAAGCATCTGACACTCAGACTTCCCCACTATTCTTACCATATTCTATCCTAGAATAAAAAAAGAGTCCGGGCATGGTGGCTCATGTCTATAATCCTAGCACTTTGGGTGGCTGAGGTGGGTAGATCACCTGAGGTTGGGAGTTTGAGGTGAGCCTGGCCAACATGATGAAACCCTGTTTCTATTTAAAAAAAAACAAAAAAAACCAAACAGCTGGGCGCCTTGGCTCACGCCTGTAATCCCAGCACTTTGGGAGGCTGAGGCAGGTGGATCACCTGAGGTCAGGAGTTTGAGACTAGCCTGACCAGCATGATGAAACCCCGTCTTTAAAAAAAAAAAAAAATTAGCTGGGCATAGTGGTACATGCCTGTAATTCCAGCTGCTCGGTAGGCTGAGGCAAGAGAATAACTTGAACCCAGGAGGCAGAGATTGCAGTGAGCTGAGATTGCACCATTGCACTCTAGCCTGGGCAACAAAAGCAAAACTCGCCGGGCACGGTGGTTCAAGCCTGTAATCCCAGCACTTTGGGAGGCCGAGGTGGGTGGATCACGAGGTCAAGAGATCGAGATCATCCTGGTCAACATGGTGAAACCACGTCTCTACTAAAAAATACAAAAAAATTAGCTGGGCATGGTGGTGTGTGCCTGTAATCCCAGCTACTCAGGAGGCTGAGGCAGGAGAATTGTCTGAACCCAGGAGGTGGAGGTTGCGGTGAGCCGAGATCGCGCCATTGCACTCCAGCCTGGGTAACAAGAGCGAAACTCCGTCTCAAAAAAAACAAAAACAAAAACAAAAAAAACCCAAAACTCTGTCTCAAAAAAAAAAAAAAGGTAATACGTAATACAAAAAATTGGGGATGATAGTAAGAGGAGTAAAGGATTACATGCCTGTAATCCTAGCACTTTGGGAGGCCAAGGCGGGAGGATCCCTTGAGCCTAGGAGCTGGAGACCAGCCTTGGGCAACAGGGCATGGTGGTGAAACCCTGTAGCTACTTGGGAGACTGAGGCAGGACTGCCTGAGCCCAGGAGGTCAAGGCTGTAGTGAGCTGTGATTGGGAGTGAGACCCCATCTCAAAAAAAAAAAAAAAAAAAAAAAAGAAAAAAGAGTAAAAAATAAAATAAAAGAGTTCAAAGTAAAGATTTAAAAGTTTAACTCTGTAAAAAAAAAAAAAAATTAAAATATGTATTCACAAGGAATGCGGGGTTGAATGGTGGGGGGAGTTTAACTCTGGTGACTTCCTAATCCCTAAATTACATTGGTTTAAACTAATTTCATGGTAACGGCAGCGGCCCCACCTCCATCCAGAAAGGCAGACATGGAAGGACCCTATTGTTCTGGGTTTCCTTTCTTTGTCCACTCCCGGTCTCTGAACAGTCACATTAAGCCATCCTTCTCCTGATCTTTGGGATCTAAAAAAGACCTGGGGTCAAGTTTATGACAAATATTGTTGCTCCCCTGTTTTAAAACTTCCCTTTCCCCATAAGGAGTGTTACTGTGGTCAGTGGGGACTTCTACAACTAATAATAAACACAGATTCAAGCAGCTCAAAGGGATTCACACATACTTTTTAACAATGATGAAAGATACAAATAAACTGTCAGCAGTGGTCATCTCCCTGGAAAGGAGTGGGACTGGGTGGAGGGAGGTCAAGGGCAATTTAATCTTATCTGAATTGTTAGAATATTTTGCAAAGTGGTGGGGCATTTTGGCTTACACCTGTAATCTCAGAACTTTGGGCGGGTATGGCAGGAGGGTCCCTTGAGCCCAGGAGTTGCCTTGGGCAACAGGACAAGACCTCATCTATACAACAAACAAAACAAAAAATTTCGCTGGCTGGGAGTGGTGGCTCATGCCTGTAATCCCAGCATTTTGGGAGGCAGATGCGGGCAGATTGTCTGAGCTCAGGAGTTGGCGACCAGCCTGGACAACACAGTGAAACCATCTCTACTAAAATTAAAAAAATTAGCTGGAAGTGGCGTTTTCGGCCTGTAGTTCCAGCCTCTTGGGAGGCTGAGGCAGAATTGCTTGAACCCGAAACCAGAGGCGGAGGTTGAAGTGAGCCGAGATCTCTCCACTGAACTCCAGTATGGGTGAGAGATTGTGACTCTGTCTCAAACAAAATAAATAAAATAAAATAAAAACAAAAACAAACAAATTTAGCCACGCGTGGTGGCACACGCCTGCAGTCATCCCAGCTACTTGGGAGGCTGAGGCATGCGGACCTCCTGATCTCAGGAGATCAAGTCTGCAGTGAGCCATGATCGCGCCACTGTGCTCCAGCCTGGGCAACAGAGCAAGACTCTGGCTCAAGAAAAGGAAAAAAGAGGCAGGTTGCAGTGGCTCACGTTTGTAATCCCAGCACTTTGGGGAAGCCGAGGTGGGCAGATCACGAGGTCAGGAGTTCAAGACTAGCCTGGTTAACACAGTGAAACTCCATCTCTACTAAAAATACAAAAATTAGCTGGGTGTGGTGCCAGGCGCCTGTAATCCGAGCTACTCAGAAGGCTGAGGCAGGAGAATTTCTTGAACCTGGGAGGCGGAGGTTGTGGTGAGCCGAGACATTGTAGAGCAGCCTAGGCAACAAGAGGGAAACTCTGTCTCAGAACAAAACAAAACAAACAAACAAACAAACAAACAAAACCCTAGAAGAGTCTGGGCACAGTGGCTCATGCCTGTAATCCCAGCACTTTGGGAGGCTGAGGCAGGTGGATCACCTGAGGTCGGGAGTTTAAGACCAGCCTGACCAACATGGAGAAACCCTGTCTACTAAAAATACAAAAATTAGCCAGGTGTGGTGGCACATGCCTGTAATCCCAGCTGCACTGGAGACTGAGGCAGGAAAATCACCTGAACCCAGGAGGCAGAGGTTGCAGTTAGCTGAGATTGCACCATTGTACTCCAGCCTGGACAACAAGAGTGAAATTCCATCTCAAAAACAAAACAAAACAAAACAAAACAACCCTGGAAGAAAACCTAGGCAATACCATTCAGGACATAGGCATGGGCAAAAACTTCATGACTAAAACACCAAAAGCATTGCAACAAAAGCCAAAATTGACAAATCGGGTCTAATTAAACTAAAGAGCTTCTGTACAACAAAAGAAACTATCATCAGCTGTGAACAGGCAATCTTACAGAATGGGAGAAAATCTTTGCAATCTACCCATCTGACAAAGGTCCAACATCCAGACTCTACAAGGAACTTAAACAAATTTACAAGAAAAAAACAAACAATCTCATCAAAAAGTGGGCAAAGGACATGAACAGACATGTCTCAAAAGAAGACGTTTGTGGCCAACAAATATATGAAAAAAAGCTCATCATCGCCGGGCGCGGTGGCTCAAGCCTGTAATCCCAGCACTTTGGGAGGCCGAGGTGGGTGGATCACAAGGTCAAGAGATCGAGACCATCCTGGTCAACAAGGTGAAACCCCATCTCTACTAAAAATACAAAAAATTAGCTGAGCATGGTGGTGTGTGCCTGTAATCCCAGCTACTCAGGAGGCTGAGGCAGGAGAATTGCTTGAATCCAGGAGGCGGAGGTTGCGGTGAGCTGAGATCGCGCCATTGCACTCCAGCCTGGGTAACAAGAGCGAAACTCCGTCTCCAAAAAAAAAAAAAAAAAAAAAGCTCATCATCACTGGTCATTAGAGAAATGCAAATTAAAATGATAATACGATACTATATTGTGTCAGTTAGAATGGTGACTATTAAAAAGTCAGGAAACAACAGATTAAAAAGTCAGGAAACAACAACAATAAACAACAGACTATTAAAAAGTCAGGAAACAACGAGGCTATGGAGAAATAAAAGTGCTTTTACACTGTTGCTGGGAGTGTAAATTAGTTCAACCATTGTGGAAGACAGTGTGGTGATTCCTCAAGGATCTAGAACCAGAAATATCCTTTGACTCAGCAATCCCATTATTGGGTATATATCCAAAGAATTATAAATCATTCTATTATAAAGACACATGCACATGTATGTTTATTACAGCACTATTTACAATAGCAAAGACTTGGAACCGACCCAAATCCCCATCAATGATAGACTGGATAAAGAAAATGTGGCACACATATACCATAGAATACTATACAGCCATAAAAGAGAATAATTTCACATCCTTTGCAGGGACATGGATGAATCTGGAAGCCATTCATTCTCAGAAAACTAACACAGGAGCAGAAAACCAAACACCACATGTTCTCATTCATAAGTGGGAGCTGAACAATGAGAACACATGGACACAGGGAGGGGAACATCACACACTGAGGCCTGTTGAGGGGTGGGAGGCAAGGGGAGGGAGAGCATTAGGACAAATATTGAATGCATGCAAAGCTTAAAACCTAGATGACGGGTTGATAGGTGCAGCAAACCATCATGTCACATGTATACCTGTGTAACAAACCTGCACATTCTGCTCTTGTATCCCAGAACTAAAAGTAAAATAAGGAAAAAAAAGTAATCATATAATTTCTCATCCAAACATTTAAAAAGCAGGCATAACACGTAACAGGGTCTTTCCCAAACAAAACAGGACTTGTGGTTACCTTATATGTAAAATGGTTTTTTAAATGAGGTTTCTCCATGATGGTCAGGCTCGTCTTGAACTCCCGACCTCAGGTGATCCACCCACCTCGGCCTCCCAAAGTGCTATGATTACAGGTGTAAGCCACCGTGCCCGGCCGGCATTTTTTTTTTTTTTTTTTTTTTTTTTAAGAGACAAGAGGCTGGGCGCGGTGGCTCAAGCCTGTAATCCCAGCACTTTGGGAGGCCGAGGTGGGTGGATCACGAGGTCGAGAGATCGAGACCATCCTGATCAACAAGGTGAAACCCCATCTCTACTAAAAATACAAAAAATTAGCTGGGCATAGTGGTGTGTGCCTGTAATCCCAGCTACTCAGGAGGCCGAGGCAGGAGAATTGCTTGAACCCAGGAGGCGGAGGTTGCGGTGAGCCGAGATCGCGCCATTGCACTCCAGCCTGGGTAACAAGAGCGAAACTCCGTCTCCAAAAAAAAAAAAAAAAAAAAAAAAGAGACAAGATCTTGTTCTGTCACCCAGACTGGAATGCAGTGACACAATCACAGCTCACTGCATCCTCCTACCTCAGTCTCCTGAGTAAGTGGGACTCAGGCGTGTACCACCACATCTGGATAATTTTTCTTACTTTCAAAGAGACAGGGTCTTGCCATGTTGTGTGGGCTGATCTTGAACTTCTAGGCTCAATCAATCCTCCTGCCTCAGCTTCCCAAAGTGCTGGGATTACAATCTTGAGCCACTGCACCTGGCTCAGTATATATTTTTATGAGAAAAAAGAAGCAAAGTTCCAAACTTTTTAAGATGGTACTTCTGTGTAAAAATGAGAAAAATTTTGCCTACATAGGCATAAAGGGACGGTGGAAGCACACTCTGGAGAAACAAGGTAGAGTGAGAAACAGTGGGAAATCTTGTGTGTGTGTTTGTGTGTGTGTGTGTGTGTGTGTGTGTGTGTTTTTGAGACAGAGTCACCCTCTGTTGCCCAAGTGGGAGTGCAGTGGTGCAATCTCAGCCCACTGCAACCTCTGCTTCCTGGGTTCAAGCAATTCTCCTGCTTCAGCCTCCTGAGTGGCTGGGACTATAGACGCCGGCCACCATGCCCAGCTAATTTTTTGTATTTTAGTAGAGACGGGGTTCTCACCAAGTTGCCCAGGCTGGCATTGAACTCCTGCACTCAAGCAATCTGAACGCTTTGGCCTCCCAGAGTTCTGGGATTACAGGCCCTGTTGGAAATTTATGTATTTTATTTATTTTTATTTTTTGAGACGGAGTCTTGCTCTGTCGCCTAACCAGGCTGGAGTGCAGTGGCATGATCTTGGCTCACTGCAACCTCCTCTTACCAGGTTCAAGTGATTCTCAGGCCTCAGCCTCCCCAGTAGCTAGGATTACAGGTGTGCACTACCATGCCCAGCTGACTTCTGTATTTTTAGTCGAGACTGCGTTTCACCATATTGGCCAGGCTGGTCTCCAACTCCTGACCTCAAGTGCTCCACCCTCCTCGGCCTTCCAAAGTGCTGGGATTACAGGTGTGAGCCACCATGCCCAGCCTTATGTATTTTAGATTATGAATGTATTATATTAGATGAAAAAAACAATAGAGAAACTCTACAAATACAGGGTTGAGGGGGACATCGAGGAATGACCGCTTAAAAAATAGCGGAGCCTGGTAGTGCACACCTATAATCCCAGCTACTCGGGAGCCTGAGGTGGGAAGATAGCTTGAGCTAATGAGTTTGAGGCTGCAGTGAGCTATGATACTGTCTCTGCACTCCAGCCTGGTTGACAGAGTGAGACCTCATCTGTTAAAAAAAATTTAAAAATAGCCAGGCGCGGTGGCTCAAGCCTGTAATCCCAGCATTTTGGGAGGCCGAGGTGGGTGGATCACGAGGTCAAGAGATCGAGACCATCCTGGTCAACATAGTGAAACCCCGTCTCTACTAAAGGTGCAAAAAATTAGCTGGGCATGGTGGCGCGTGCCTGTAATCCCAGCTACACCAGAGGCTGAGGCAGGAGAATAGCCTGAACCCAGGAGACGGAGGTTGCGGTGAGCCGAGATCGTGCCATTGCACTCCAGACTTGGTAACAAGAGCGAAACTCAGTCTCAAAAATAAATAAATAAATAAATAAATAAAAATAAAAAATAAAAAATAAAAATAAGCAACAAAAAAATGAGTACCGGCCGGGCGCGGTGGCTCACGCCTGTAATCCCAGCACTTTGGGAGGCCGAGGCGGGTGGATCACAAGGTCAAGAGATAGAGACCATCCTGATCAACGTGATGAAACCCTGTCTCTACTAAAAATACAAAAATTAGCTGGGCATGGTGGCGCACGCCTGTAGTCCCAGCTACTAGGGAGGCTGAGGCAGGAGAATTGCTTGAACCCAGGAGGCGGAGGTTGCGGTGAGCCGAGATTGTGCCATTGCACTCTAGCCTGGGTAACAAGAGCGAAACTCCGTCTCAAAAAAAAAAAAAAAAAAAAAAAAAAGAGTACCAGGCTTCTAGTTGGGGTGATAAAAAATGTTCTGGAACTAGATAGTGCTGGTTAGACAACATTATATTTAAAGCCCCTGGGCTGTACACTTTAAAATGGTAAACTCTATTTTATGTACATTTTTCCATAAGAATAAGAATAATAAAGAGTACCAGGCTTCTAGTTGGGGTGATAAAAAATGTTCTGGAACTAGATAGTGCTGGTTGGACAACATTATATTTAAAGCCCCTGGGCTGTACACTTTAAAATGGTAAACTCTATTTTATGTACATTTTTCCATAAGAATAATAACTAAAAATTAATGCACAAAGGGCTGGGCGCAGTGGCTCACACCTGTAATCCCAGCACTTTGAGAGGCCAAGGCAGGCAGATCACTTGAGGCCAGGAGCTCAAGACCTGTCTGGCCAACATGGTGAAACCCTGTCTTTGCTAAAAATACAAAGATTAGGTTGCGCATGGTGGCTCACGCCTGTAATCCCAGCACTTTGGGAGGCTGTGGCAGGTGGCTCACCTGAGGTCGGGAGTTTGAGATTTGAGACTAGCCTGACCAACATGGAGAAACCCCATCTCTACTAAAAAATACAAAATTAGCCAGGTGTGGCGGTGCATGCCTGTAATCCCAGCTACTCAGGAGGCTGAGGCAAGATAATTGTTTGAACCCAGGAGATGGAGGTTGTGGTGAGCCGCGATCACACCATTGCACTCCAGCCTGGGCAACAAGAGCGAAACTCCGTCTCAAGAAAAAAAAAAATAGCCAGTCCTGGTGGTGCATGCCTGTGATCCCAGCTACTTGGGAGGCTGAGGTATGAGAATTATTTGAGCCTGGGAGGCAGAGGCTGCAGTGAGCAGAGATCACACCATTCACTCCAGCCAGGGCGACAGAGGGACACTCTGTCTGAAAAAACAATAAAAAGTACGGTGGCTCAAGCCTGTAATCCCAGCACTTTGGGAGGCCGAGGTGGGTGGATCACGAGGTTGAGAGATCGAGACCATCCTGGTCAACATGGTGAAACCCCGTCTCTACTAAAAATACAAAAAATTAGCTGGGCATGGTGGCACGTGCCTGTAATCCCAGCTACTCAGGAGGCTGAGGCAGGAGAATTGCCTAAACCCAGGAGGCGGAGGTTGCGGTGAGCTGAGATTGCGCCATTGCACTCCAGCCTGGGTAACAAGAGCGAAACTCCGTCTCAAAAAAAAAAAATAAATAAATAAATAAAATAAAATTAAAAAGAAAGAAAAATAAGTGCACCAAACATACATACACTTACACAAATATGGATTTGTTATCTTCAGACTGAAAGAACCCAACTTAAGGCTCCAGGCTGAGGTGATCTCAAAAAAAAAAAAAAAAAAAGGGAACCCAACTTAGCCTAACCTATTATTTTGTAAATATCTCATTAATAGATTACAATGTGTCCACAAACCTCTTCAGAGAGCAGCCAGGTTAAATTAGCTATTATAGATAAAACTTAGTATCAGAAACATTCATAAAGGCTGTGCATGGTGGCTGATGCCTGTAATCCCAGCACTTCGGGAGGCTGAGGCTAGAGGATCACTTAAACCCAGGAGGTCTAAGGCTGCAGTGAGCCACTGTACACTAGCTTGGGCAACAAATGGAGAGCCTGCCTTGTCCGCCATTCCCCGCCCCCTCAAAAAGAAAAAAAAAATCCAGAGGTAAATGACAAATGTAAACAAAAGTTTCAAGGTTTATAAAGAACCTTAAAAAAATAAAGACCATGAAAGAGTCAGAATTTTTTTTTTTTTTTTAATTCACTTCTGTGCAGGTGGGCTAATGCTGAAAAGGGTGTTAGCCCAGAATTTTTTTTTTTTTTTAGAGATGGGGGTTCACCTTGTTGGTCAGGGTGGTTTCAAACTCCTGACCTCAGGTGATCCACCCACCTCGTCCTCCCAAAGTACTGGGATTACAGGTGTGAGCCACCGCGCCCAGCCTAAAAGAGTCAGAATTTACCAGTGCTATTTGTACAGAAGATGAAACAAGTCATCTAAATAGAAAGATCCTGACTGGGTCTGGTGGCTCACACCAGTAATCTCAGCACTTTGGGAGGCTAAGGCAGGTGGATGACTTGAGGCCAGGAGTTTGAGACCATCACGTCCAACATGGCAAAACCCTGTCTCTACTAAAAATTCAAAAAACAAAAGCAGATCCTGGTAGAAAAAGTAAAACAGTAGGCTATATTTATATGACAGGATAGTTTTTTGAGATGCTAATTATTATTTTTTGAGATAAAGTCTCGCTCTGTTGCCAGGCTGGAGTGCCGAGGTACTATCTCGGCTCACTACAACCTCCGCCTCCTGGGTTCAAGCGATTCTCCTGCCTCAGCCTCCCAAGTAGCTGGGACTACAGCTGTGCGTCACCACGCCCAGCTAATTTCCATGGCCAGCTAATTATCGTATTTTTAGTAGAGACAGGCGTTTCACCATGTTGGCCTGGATAGTCTTGGTCTCTTGACCTTGTGATCTGCCTGCCTCGGCCTTCCAAACTGCTGGTATTACAGGCCTGAGCCACTGCGGCCAGTTGTGATGTTAATTTATTAACTGTAGCAGTGTGTTTTGCTCACTACAGTATTTCTCACTCCCCACACAACCCCACTCACCTCACTCTACACAGGTCCTTTGTGTCTAGGTCTTTTGTTATTCCCTTCCTAGGAAGTATGCAAGAGGGAAAGCCAATAGCCGCTTAAAGTCTAGTGCTCTTCCGGTCTTTTGTCGAACTGTAAAACCAGTGGAAGAAGGGAGGAAAGAGAGAGAGAGGAACCGGCCTGGGAAAGGAATGGAGTAGGAGTGGGGAAGACAAGGAAGGGTCCTGAAGTCTCATGAACTTTATTACTATTTTGGGGTCCAAGGTAGGGGTAAAGACTTCAGAGTAGATTGGGGTTTCTAGGACCTCAAGGTGTCCTGCTTGGGCAAAAATGTCCACACTCCTCAGAGTAGAGTGCTGTTGCATGATAGGGGACCACATGGCCTGAGGCTGAGATTTTTTGGGGGCATTACAGGCTAGAAATTCGAGCTCCTCTCGTGATACCCCAGGTACCACATAAGGTACTCTCAACAGTGATTATTAATTTCCTATCACTTTAGTTGGATGGGAGCCCAAATATGGGAATAAAAGTAATATTTTCTTATTTTACATATGTGCTAAAATTCATACTCAACATATTAGCTTTCTATAAATACCTTTTTTTTTTTTTTTTTTTTTTTTTGAGACTGAGTCTCTCTCTGTCTCCCAGGCTGGAGTGCAGTGGCACGATCTTGGCTCACTGCAACCTCTGACTCCTGGGTTCAAGCGATTCTCCTGCCTCATCCTCCTGAGTAGCTGGGATTACAGGAGCCAACCACCACGCCCACCTAATTTTGTATTTTTAGTAGAGATGGGGTTTCACCATGTTGGTCAGGCTGGTCTCAAACTCCTGATTTCCTGATCCACCCGCCTTGGCCTCCCAAAGTGCTGGCATTACAGGTGTGAGCTACCACGCCCGGCCTATATATACCTTTTTGGAAATTAAATTGTAGTAGGCAGAATAATGGCTTCCCAAAGATGTTACTAGAATCTGTAGATATGCTACTTTACATGGTAAAGAGACTTTGCAGATGTGATTAAGAACCTTCAGGGTCTTAATGGGGAGATATGGTTCAAAGTGTCCAAAGCTGCAGCTATGTGGCATGAATAAATCTAGAGATCTAATATACAGCAGGAAGACTGTAGTAAATAATATTTTATACTGAAAGCTGCTAAGCAAAAGATTTTAGGTGACCTTACCACAAAAAAAAGATAAGTATGTGAGATGATGAATATGTTCATCAGCTTGTCTGTTGTAATCATTTTATTATGCATATGTATATAGAAACATCATGTTGTACATCATAAATACATACAATAAAAATACATAAATATTAACAGCCAGGTGTGGTGGCTCATCCCAGCACTTTGGGAGGCTGAGTGGGGACGACCACTTGAGCTCAGGAAGTTCAAGACCAGTCTGGGCAAAATAGCGAAATCTTGTCTCTACTAAAAAATTTAAAAATTAGCTGGGTGTGTTGGTGTGTGCCTATAGTCCCAGCTATTCTGAAAGTTGAGGTAGGAGGAATGTTTGAGAGCCCAGGAGATTGAGGCTACAGTGAGCTATGATGGTGCCATTGCACTCCAGCCTAGACAACAGAGTTAGACCCTGCTTTTCTACTCCCCCACCACCTGCCAAATATACATATGAACAAAAACAGGCCTAATGCGGTGGCTCATGCTTGTAATCCCAGCACTTTGGGAAGTAGAGACAAGTGGATCACCTGAGGTCAGGAGTTCAAGACCAGCCTGGCCAACATGGTGAAACCGCTGTCTCTACTAAAAACACAAAAAATTTTGCATTGGAAGCAAATTATTTTCTGTGTGAAAAAAAGGAAAAAAAATTAACTGGACTTGGTGGTGTGCACCTATAATCTCAGCTACTCGGGAGGCTGAGGCACCATAATGGCTTGAACCCAGGAGGCAGAAGTTGCAGTGGGCTGAGATCGTGCCATTGCACTCTAGCCTGGGCAACAAAGTGAGACTTTGTCTTAAAAAAACAAAAATAAAGTAAAATAATAAATAAGAGCAGTGGCTTAAGCCTGCAATTCCAGCTACTTGAGAGGCAGGAGCAGGAGAATTCCCTAGAGCCAGGAGTTTGAGACTAGCCTGGGCAACATAATAAGACTCGGTGTCTAAAAAAAAATTAAAGTTAATAAAGGCAAGTATGTGTATGGATTCATATATATATATGATTCATATGTGTTTGGATTCACATATATATGATTCATATATGTGTGAATTCATATCTATATCTACACACACACACACACACACACACACACACACACGAATTCCAGATGGGGAGGGGATTATCCTAGATCATTCCAATAAGAATAATTTAATAACAAGAGTTTTGGTTGTTTTTGTTTGTTTGTTTGTTTGTTTTTTGAGGCAGAGTTTCGCTCTTGTTACCCAGGCTGGAGTGCAATGGCGCGATCTCGGCTCACCGCAACCTCTGCCTCCTGGGTTCAGGCAATTCTCCTGCCTCAGCCTCCTGAGTAGCTGGGATTACAGACACGCGCCACCATGCCCAGCTAATTTTTTGTATTTTTAGTAGAGACAGGGTTTCACCATGTTGACCAGGATGGTCTCGATCTCTTGACCTCATGATCCACCGCCTTGGTCTTCCAAAGTGCTGGGATTATAGGCGTGAGCCACCGCGCCCAGCTGGTTGTTTATTTTAGGACAGGGTCTTGTTCTGTCGCTCAGGCTGGAATGCAGTGGTGAGATCTGGGCTCACTGCAACCTCTGCCTCCTGGGTTCAAGTGATTCTCCTGCCTCCGCCTCCCAAGTAGCTGGGACTACAGGCGTGTGCCACCACACCCAGCTAATTTTTGTATTTTTAGTAGGGACACGGTTTCATCACGTTGGCCAGGTTGGTCTTGAACTCCTGAACTCAAGTAATCTGCCCTCCCTTTGGGATTACAGGGCTGGGATTACAGGCATGAGCCACCGTGCCTGGCTATAACAAGGATTTTTAAAAGCAGGTGAGCCAGGCTCAGTGGCTCACACCTGTAATCCCAGCCCTTTGGAAGGCCGACGGGGGCAGATCACGAGGTCCAGAGTTTGAGACCAGCCTGGCCAACATGGTGAAACCCAGTCTCTACAAAAAATACAAAAATTAGCCAGGCCTGGTGGTGTGTGCCTGTAGTCCCAGCTACTTGGAAGGCTGAGGCAGAATTGCTTGAACATGGGAGGCGGAGGCGGAAGGAGCGGAGAACGTGCCACTGCACTCCAGCCTGGGCGACATTGCGAGACTCTGTCTCAAAAAAAAAAAAAAAAAAAAAAAAGTGGGCGAATTAAGTAAGAGCAGAGATTGGAGTGATGTTATGTATAATAAGGACTCAAGGCTGGCTTTGAAGATAGGGGAAGAGGCCAGGAGTTAGGGGCTGGGCCTGAGAACCCGGGAAAGGAAAGAAGGTGAAAGCCTCCAGAAAGGAGCACAACCCTGCCAACATCTTGATTTTAGTCCAGTGAGTTTAAAATCAGACTTCTAAGGCCGGGCGCGGTGGCTCAAGCCTGTAATCCCAGCACTTTGGGAGGCCGAGGCGGGTGGATCACGAGGTCGAGAGATTGAGACCAACCTGGTCAACATGGTGAAACCCCGTCTCTACTAAAAATACAAAAAATTAGCTGGGCATGGTGGTGCGTGCCTATAATCCCAGCTACTCAGGAGGCTGAGGCAGGAGAATTGCCTGAACCCAGGAGGCGGAGGTTGCGGTGAGCCAAGATCGCGCCATTGCACTCCAGCCTGGGTAACAAGAGCGAAACTCCGTCTCAAAAAAAAAAAATAAAAATAAAAATCAGACTTCTAAGCTACTCAGCTATAAGAGAGTAAATTTATTCAGCCTTGTGAGGTCTGAGGAAAAACAGAAGAAAAAACAAGTAAATTTGTTTGTTGTTAGCCACTAAGATTATAGTAATTTGTCACAGCAGCAATAGATCACAAGCACATGGTTATGGAGCCAACTTCTTTTATCTTCTTGTCTCTGCTAACTAGAAAAGTCTTTACCTGTAATTTGGTTTTTTTATTGGAAGGATAGTAGCCTATATAAATGGCCACTCCCACTGCAAAATAAGAACATATTCTGGTTTATAAATAATTCTTGGGAGGTTTGGTTAACATGATTCAGTCCCTTGCAGTCTGAGCATGGTGTTATTTCTGGAAATTGTAAGACGCCACTCAGGTAATGGGAATGTACCAAAGAGAATTTCTGACCTTGCCTGGTGGTATATTGACTCATCTTGTGACAGTCAGGTGGCTGGTTTGTTCCACCTTCAGCGATGACATTTTGTGCTTGCGAATACCAAATACCAGATGAACACACATAAAGGATATTAACAGTGTAAACCAGAAAAACGGTAAGGGCCAAAGAAAGGTGCAAAGAGTAAAATCTATTCAGAGAAATTTGAAGGAGGGCTCCCAAAGTCTTCTGATAGGGAGGACCTGAGGAGTCTGCAAGGGAAGGAGGGCTTGAATTGGGAATTAATATCAATAAAATACTAGAGGCAAATGAAGTTAAAACAGAAGAGATTGGCTGGGCATGGTGGCTCATGCCTGTAATCCTAGCACTTTGGGAGGCTGAGGTGAGTGGATCATGAGGTCAGGAGATTGAGACCATCCTGGCCAACATGGTGAAATCCTGTCTCTACTAAAATACAAAAAATTAGCTGAGTGTGGTGGTGCATGCCTGTAGTCCCAGTGACTCGGAAAGCTGAAGCAGGGGAAGTGCTTGAACCCGGGAGGCGGAGATTGCAGTGAGTGGAGATCACTCCACTGCACTCCAGCCTGGCAACAAAGGGAGACTGTCTCAAAAAAAAAAAAAGCAAAAAAAAAAAAAAAAAAAAAAAAGCAGAAGATATAAAAGATGAGATTAGAAGTATAAAAGATAAGATTAGAAGGGTAGATTGAAATAGCTTCTGTAGGAATGTGATGGTTGAGGAATTTGGATTGGGCAACCAGGAGCTAACAAAGGTTTTAGGGAAGGATCAAAAACATAGTTTGGGGAGAGATTCACCTAGATTTACGGGGTTATAGTTCTGTGAACTAGGCTAGCACTTAAATACATTCTGAATTCAAACATGAAATGTAAACATGAAATTCAAAAAGACAACAGGGATTAGCTGGGGGAATGAAAAGACACACTTTTGGTCTTTACTTCTCAAACCATGTCATGGCTAGATGTTCCTCTCAATTCGTGTTGAATAGATAGCATTTCTGTTGTATTAGAGTATGAAGAGCATGAGAGCAAACTGTGTCCTCTGAAAAGGAAAATCTTTTAGCTTGAGCCAATTTTTTTTTTTTAAATTTAAAAATTAAGTATGTGCCCTTGACATAGTCTCAGGAGGTCCTGATGACATGTGCTGAGCCAATTTTAATAGGAACTGAAATTCTGAGGCCTGCAGGTTTACTTATTCCAGTGCTTCAGAGGCTAAAGTCCCTCTGGATTTTTAGCTTTACAAAAATATTTATTTTGAAATTGAGCAAATCTGTAGAAAAATCTTGTGCTGAGTACTAGTCTCTAAATTATTTATGACTCCAAATTTTCTGCCAGTCTTTTTTTTTTTTTTTTTTTTTCTTTGAGACAGAGTCTTGCTCTGTCACCAGTCTGGAGTACAGTGGCAAGATCTTGGCTTACTGCAACCTCCGCTTCCTGGGTTCAAGTGATTCCCCTGTCTCAGCCTCCTGAGTAGCTGGGACTACGGATGTGTGCCACCACACTCGGCTAATTTTTTGTATTTTAGTAGAGACAGGGTTTCACCAAGTTGGCCAGCATGGTCTTGATCTCCTGACTTTGTGACCCGCCCACCTCGGCCTCCCAAAGTGCTGGGATTACAGGGGCGAGCCACCGCACTCATCTTTCTGCCAGTCTTGATTGTGGTCTGACCATAGATTTTATTTTTTTTACTTATTATTTATTTATTTTTTGGAGACAGAGTTTCAGTCTTGTCACCCAGGCTGGAGTGCAATGGCACAATCTTGGCTCACTGTAACCTCCACCTCCCAGGATTAAGGGATTCTCCTGCCTCAGCCTGCCAAGTGGCTGGGATTACAAGCATGCACCACCAGGCCCAGCTAATTTTTGTATTATTTGCAGAGACAGGATTTCACCATTTTGGCCAGGCTGGTATTGAACTCCTGACCTTAGGCGATCCACCTGCCTCAACCTCCCAAAGTGCTGGGATTCTAGGCGTGAGTCACTGCACCTGACCAAAATTTCTATGCATTAAGAAAATATGTATACTTTAAAAAAAAATAGATATGTAGTGTCCCACATAGCTGAGGTACCACAGTTTGCTTAGTTGTCCCTTATTGTAGGCCATTTTGTTTGTTGGTTCATTCATTCATTCATTCTTTTATTCATTCATGGTAAAACTACCCAGGCTTTGTGCTCATTCTCAGCATGTGGACATAAAAGTCACAGCTCTTGCTCTCAAGGAATATATAGTCTAGGAGAGACAGATGTGGAAAACAAGTATAGTACAGTTATATATAATCGAGATGAACCTCAGTGTTCAGGAATATCTACCATGCCCCAGTTCTTCCTGAGAGATTACACATTCCTCACCTCACTGACAATGGCAGTGAGCCTGGGACTAGGTTCCTTTCCCAGGGACTGTGCGCATCAGGGCTATGGGGAGGAGCACTGGCACTGTTAGGCAGAGGCTGCATTTGACACTTCTGGAGGATAACCAAGGATGATGGGTGCTAAGTCTCCTATAACCAGGGGTCTCCTGTGCACTGACACTGCTGAACTCAGGGGCAGCTGGAATTTGGCTGACTAGTAAATAGGTGCTGAGTTCTGAGACGGAGGCTCTAATAATCCCCTAGGCCAGCCTCCAATCAGCTGTGAAGGTGGTGGGGAGAAAAGGAGGCCAGATCGTGTCAGTCTCAAACAGGGCTGTCAAGGGCAGCAGGAGATATGGTATGGCAGGCATGATAGATATCTTCTGGGTGGCTAAGTGATAAGTAGTTGGAGGTGGGGATGAAGGTGGTTTTTAGTATTTTCTTAAGATAAAGGACAACTGAGAATCTACATATATAGGGTTGCCTAAAATACAAGACACTTGGTTATATTTGAATTCCAGATAAATGCAAATAATTTTTTTAGGCTGGGTGCAGTAGCTCACTCCTGTAATCCTAGCACGTTGGGAGGCCGAGACGCGCAGATCACTTGAGGCCAGGAGTTCAAGACCAGCCTGGCCAGCATGGTAGTACATGCTATAATTCCAGCTACTTTGAAGGCTGAGGCACAAGTATTGCTTGAACCTGGGAGGTGGAGGTTGTAGTGAGCTGAGATCATGCTACTGCACTCCAGCCTGGGCAAAATAGTGAGACTGTCTCAAACAACAACAAAACAAACAGAAAACCAGGCTAGGCATGGTGGCTCACGCCTGTAAACCCAGCACTTTGGGAGGCTGAGGCAAGTGGATTGCCTGAGCTCAGGAGTTTGAGACCAGCCTGGGCAACATGGTAAAACCCTGTCTCTACTAAAAAGTACAAAAAATTAGCTAGGTGTGGTGGTTGTGCACCTGTAGTCCCAGCTACTTGGGAGACTGAGGCAGAAGAATTGCAAGAACCCAGGAGGCAGAGGTTGCTGAGATTACGCCACCACACTCCAGCCTGGGCAACAGAGTGAGACTTCATCTCAAAAAAAACCAAAAACCAAAAACCAAATAATTATTTCAGTATACTTATGTCTCAAACATTGCAATTGATATAGGGTTGCTAAATCTGGCATTCTTGTTTAGATGCAGACAAAAAGATAGGAAAAAGGCATGTTGTGGACATGGGGGTGAGTGAATAAGGAGGGTACTTAGGTCTGAAGAATTAACTTTAAACAGAAGTACCCAATTTTATTTCTATTTATTTTATTTTTTTATTTTTTGAGATAGGGTCTTGTTCTGTTGCCTGGGCTGAAGTGCAATGGTACCATCATGGCTCTTTGCAGCCTCAACCTCCTGGGTTTAAGCAATTCTCCCAGCTCAGCCTCCCAAGTGGCACCACCATGCCCAGCTAATTTTTTAATTTAATTTAATTTTGACATAGGGTTTCACTTTGTCACCCAGGCTGGAGTGTAGTGGTGAGATTTTGGCTCACTGCAGCGTTGACCTCCTGGGCTTAAGTGATCCTCCTGCCTCAGCTCCCCAAGTAGCTGGGACTACAGGCACACGCCATCACACCAAGCTATTTTTGCATTTTTTGGTAGAAGAGTTTTTGCCATGTTGCCCAGACTGGTCTTGAACCCTTGAGCTCAAGCCATCCACCCACCTCAGCCTCCCAAAATGCTGGAATACCTCTCTTTAAAAATAGAAGAGATGGGGCCAGGCACGGTGGCTCATGCCTATAATTCCAGCACTTTGGCTGGAATGGGTAGAGGCTGAGGTGGGTAGATCATCTCAGGTCAGGAGTTCAAGACCAACCTAGGCAACATGGTGAAACCCCATCTCTACTAAAAATACAAAAGTTAGCTGGGCATGGTGGCTTGCACCTGTAATCCCAGCTACTGGGGAGTCTGAGGAAGGAGAATCGTTTGAACCCGGGAAGCAGAGGCTACAGTGAGCTGAGATTGAGCCACTGCACTTCAGCCTGGGTGACAAGAGCGAAATTCCATTTTGAAAGAAAAAAAAAGAAGAAGAAAAAAAAATTTTTTTTTTTTTTTTTTGAGGCGGAGTTTCACTCTTGTTATCCAGGCTGGAGTGCAATGGCGCGATCTCGGCTCACCGCAACCTCCGCCTCCTGGGTTCAGGCAATTCTCCTGCCTCAGCCTCCTTAGTACCTTGGATTACAGGCACGTGCCACCATGCCCAGCTAATTTTTTGTATTTTTAGTAGAGATGGGGTTTCACCATATTGACCAGGATGGTCTCGATCTCTTGACCTCGTGATCCACCCGTCTCGGCCTCCCAAAGTGCTGGGATTACAGGTGTGAGCCACTGTGCCCGGCCGAGAAAGATGTGGAGAGCTCAGAAAAGCCAGAATGATTGAACAGGTGCTAAACTGGTAAATGAGAGAAGGTTAAAGGTTGAGGCTGTTTCATTGGTTAAAAGGGAAGGCCGGGAGCCAGAGGTCAGGGTGAGGGAGGGTGGGCAGTGGTCACAAATGACTTCAAGCATTTGGAAGGTTAAAAAAAGATCCCTAACCACTTTTTGCTTGTTTTTTAGAGACAGGGTTTCACTGTGTTGCCCGGCTGGAATGCAGTGGCTATTCACAGGCATGGTCATAGTGTGCAGCTCCAAATTCCTGGGCTCAAGCACTCCTCCTGCCTTAGCCTCCGAAGTTTTTGCTGGGATTAAAGGTATGAGCCATTGGGCCCAGCCTAATGTTATGAATTTCTAGTGTTTCTTTTCAGAGATAGTCTATCAATATACAAGCAAATATACATATATTTTTCTTCCCCTCTCCTCCTACCCTCTACCTCCCACCTGTTTTTTACACAATTGCATGCCTTTATACTTTCCAATAGATCATGGCAATTTTTCCTGTCAGTGTAAGTATCTTCCCTTTCCTTTTCCTTTAAATTATACTCGCCAATATTTCATCGTATAGTGGAGTGTAATTTATTTCACTGGCCTCCTTCTGATGGACATGCGAGTCTAACTTCTTGTCAATATAAAAAATATTAGAGCTGGGCGCAGTGGCTTATACCTGTAATCCCAGCACTTTGGGAGGCTGAGGCAGGTGGATCACTTGAGGTCAAGAGTTCGAGACCAGCCAGACCAACAATGATGAAACCCCGTCTCTACTAAGAAAAAAATACAAAACTTAGCCGGGCGTAATACCAGCTACTCAGGATGCTGAGGCAGGAGAATTGCTAGAATCCAGAAGGTGGAGGTTGCAGTGAGCCAAGACTGCACCATTGTACTCCAGCCAGGGGGACAGAGGGAGACTCTGTCTCAAAAAAAAAAAAAAAAAAAAGGGCTGGGCGCGGTGGCTCAAGACTGTAATCCCAGCACTTTGGGAGGCTGAGGCGGGTGGATCACGAGGTCAAGAGATCGAGACCATCCTGGTCAACATGGTGAAACCCCGTCTCTACTAAAAATACACAAAATCAGCTGGTCATGGTGGTGTGTGCCTGTAATCCCAGCTACTCAGGAAGCTGAGGCAGGAGAATTGCCTGAACCCAGGAGGCAGAGGTTGCGGAGAGCTGAGATCACGCTATTGCACTCCAGCCTGGGTAACAAGAGTGAAACTCTGTCTCAAAAAAAAAAAAAAAAAAAAAGATACATTGCAATGAATATTCTTTATACACACACACACACACACACATATATATATATATATATATATATTTTTTTTTTTTTTTAAATAAAGATGGGGTTTCACCATGTTGGTCAGGCTGGTTTGGAACTCCGGACCTCAGGTGATCTGCCCGTCTTGGCCTCCAAAGTGCTTGGATTACAGGCGTGAGCCACCACGCCTGGCCCTTTTTTTAATATTTTTATATTTTTTAATTAAAAATATTTTTTATAAGAAACCTCAACTGGAACAATGAATATTCTTGAAGACATATCATTTTCCACACATGTGAATATTAATAGGATATATAGTTACAATGTTGTGTCAAAGGGTATATCTGTATGTCATTTAAAAAATGATTTGTGTGCTGGGCATGGTGGCTAATGCCTGTAATCCCAGTACTTTGGGAGGCCGAAGTGGGCAGATCACCTGAGGTTGGGAGTTTGAGACCAGCCTGACCAACATGGAGAAACCCCATTTCTACTGAAAATACAAAGTTAGCTGGGCATGGTGGTGCATGCCTGTAATCCCAGCTATTCAGGAGACTGAGGCAGGAGAATTGCTTGAACCTGGGAGACAGAAGTTGTGCTGAGCAGAGATCACGCCACTACACTACAGCCTGGGCAACAAGGGCGAAACTCTATCTAAAAAAAAAATAATTTGTTTTAAATTGTGGTTAAAAAAACACATACCATAACATTTACTATCTTAACCATTTTTACATGTACATTTTAGTATTAAGTGCATTTATATTGTGAATGTATATACATGCAATGGAATGTTATTTAGCCTAAAAAAAAGCAGGCTGGGCAAGTTGGCTCACACCTGTAATCCTAGCACTTTGGGGGGCAGAGGTGGGAGGATTGCTTGAGGCCAGAGTTCAAGACCAACCTGACCAACAAGGTGAGATGCTGTCTCTATTTTTGAAAAAAGGCTGACACGATGGCTCACACCTGTAATCCCAGCACTTTGGGAGGGCGAGGCAGGTGGATTGCCTGAGGTTGGGAGTTTGAGATCAGCCTGTCCAACATGGAGAAACTGCATCTCTACTAAAAATACAAAAATTAGCTGGGCATGGTGGGGTATGCCTGTAATCCTAGCTACTTGGGAGGCTGAGGCAGGAGAATTGCTTGAACCCAGGAGGTGGAGGTTGCAGTGAGCTGAGATCATGCCATTGCACTCCAGTCTGGGCAGCAAGAGTGAAAGTCCATCTCAAAAAAATGAAATAAAATAAAATATAAATAAATAAATTATCAGCCTGTGCTCAGTGGTTCACCCTGTAATCCCAGCACTTTGGGAGGCTGAGGTGGGCTGATCACTTGAGGTCAGGAGTTTGAGAACCAGCCTAGCCAACATGGTGAAACCCCGTCTGTACTAAAAAATACAAAAATTAGCCGGGGTGGTGGCATGCACCTATAATCCCAGCTACTTGGGAGGCTGAGGCAGGAGACTCGCTTGAACCTGGGAGGCCGAAGTTGTAGTGAGCTGAGATTGCACCACTGCACTCCAGCCTGGGTGACAGAGCCAGATTCTGTCTCAAAAAGAAGGAAAGACAAAAAAAAAAAAAAAAAAAAAAAAAAAAAAAAGACAGATCCCACACATGTCCTTACATGGGGATTAAAAAAAAAAAGCAAAATGAAGCCTGAAAAACATAGGGAAACCCCATTTCTTTTTCTTTTTTTTTTTTTTTTTTTTTGAGATGGAGTTTCGCTCTTGCTACCCAGGCTGAGTGCAATGGCGCAGTCTCGGCTCACCGCAACCTCTGCCTCCTGGGTTCAGGCAATTCTCCTGCCTCAGCCTCCTGAGTAGCTGGGATTACAGGCACACGCCACCATGCCCAGCTAATTTTTTGTATTTTTAGTAGAGACGGGGTTTCACCATGTTGACCAGGATGGTCTCGATCTCTTGACCTCGTGATCCACCCACCTCGGCCTCCCAAAGTGCTGGGATTACAGGCTTGAGCCACCGTGCCCGGCCGGGAAACCCCATTTCTAAACAAATAAACAAACAAAATATTAGCCAGGTATGGTGGTGCATGCCTGTAGTTCTAGGCTAGGGCAGGAGGATTGCTTGAGCCCAGGAGTTCAAGGCTTCAGTGAGCTACGATTGCCCCACTGTACTTTAGACTGGATGACAAAGCAAAACTCTTATCTCTAAAGAAAAATAAAATAAAAAATAAAAAGAATAATATGTATTTGCTGATAAGCACAGGCATAAAGAAACTCGGGAAGGTTACATAAGAACAAATAATAAAGGCTAGTTATTAGGGATGAGTTATTGGTGATTGGAGACATGGATGAGAATTTTTTAGTATATTTTTTAAGTAATTCGGAACCATATGACAATTTCTTTTTTTTTTTTTTTGAGGCGGAGTTTCGCTCTTGTTACCCAGGCTGGAGTGCAATGGCGCGATCTTGGCTCACTGCAACCTCCGCCTCCTGGGTTCAGGCAATTCTCCTGCCTCAGCCTCCTGAGTAGCTGGGATTACAGGCACGTGCCACCATGCCCAGCTAATTTTTTTTTTTTTTTTTTTTGTATTTTTTTAGTAGAGACAGGGTTTCACCATGTTGACCAGGATGGTCTCGATCTCTCGACCTCGTGATCCACCCGCCTTGGCCTCCCAAAGTGCTGGGATTACAGGCTTGAGCCACCGCGCCCGGCCTGGTCTGGATCTCTTGACCTCGTGATCCACCCGCCTCGGCCTCCCAAAGTGCTGGGATTACAGGCGTGAGCCACCGCGCCCGGCCGCATGTGACAATTTCTTACATGAAAATTAGATTTGACCAGGTATGGTGGCTCACACCTGTATCCCAGCACTTTGGGAGGCCAAGGTGGGTGGATCACTTGAGGCCAGGAGTTTGAGACCAGCCTTGCCAACATTGGAAACCTCATCTCTTATTTTTTCTTTTGAGACAGTCTCACTGTACCTTCAGGTGATTCTCCCACCTCAGCCTCTGGAGTAGCTGGGATTACCAAGGCGTGCCACCACAACCAGCTAATTTTTGCATTTTTAGTAGAGATAGTGTTGGCCATGTTGGCCAGGCTGGTATCGAACACCTGATCTCAAGTGATCTGCCTGCCTTGGCCTCCCAAAGTGCTGGAATTAAAAGCATGAGCCCTCAAGCCCAGCCTAACTTTTAATTTTGAAAGAATTTTAGACTTCGATCAATGTTGCAAGAATAGTATAAAGAATTCCCAGCCAAGTGTGGTGGCTCCCAGAACTTTGGGAAGCTGAGGTAGAAGGATTGCTTGAACCCAGGAGTTTGAGACCAGCCTGGACAACATAGGGAGTCCTCATCTCTAAAAAATATACAAAGTTTGCCGAGCATGGTGGCATGGGCCTGTGGTCCCAGCTACCTGAGAGTCTGAAGTGGGAAGGTCACTTGAGCCTGGGAGGTTGGGCCTGCAGTGAGCTGTGATAGTGCCACTGTATCCAGCTTGCGTGACTGAGTGAGACTCTGTCTCAAAAACAGAAAAAAAAAAATCTCTTCACCCGTATTCTCCAGAAGTTAGTATTTGCTGCATTTGCCTTGTTTTTTTTCTCTCTTCATATATGTATACATAATTCTTTTCTGAACAATTTGACACATATGACAAATGATTCCCCTTTACTCCTAACCACTTTAGTATGTAGTACCTAAAAAGCAAGGTTGTTCTCTAACACAATCAGAGTTGTATTTTTAAAAACGGAAATGTGACATTTATACACTAATATTATTTTAATCAAGAGTTTATTAAAATTTCATCAAGGATCTTTTTTTTTTTTTTTCTTGAGAAAGAATTTTGCTCTTGTGGCCTAGGCTGGAGTGCAATGGCATGGTCTCTGGTCACCACAACCTCCACTTCCCATGTTCAAGCCATTTTCCTGTCTCATCCTCCCAAGTAGCTGAGACTACAGGTGCCCACCACCATACCCATCTAATTTTTGTATTTTTCAGTAGAGATGAGATTTCACCACATTGGCCAAGCTAGTCTCAAACTCCTGACTTCAGGCAATCTGCCCACCTCTGCCTCCCAAAGTGCTGGGATTACAGGCGTGAGCCACTGTGCCCAGCCAAGGATCTTAATATAGTTATTTATGGCAAAAGAAAAATAACATTTTTGGGCTGGATGCAGTGGCTCACACCTATAATCCCAGCACTTTGGGAGGCCGAGGCAGGCAGATGGCTCAAGTCCAAGAGTTCAAGACCAGCCTGGCCAATATGGCGAGATCCCCGTCTCTACAAAAAAATAGAAAAATTAGCTGAGTGTGGCAGCATCCACCTGTATTCCCAGCTACTTGGGAGGCTGAGGTGGGAGGATCACCTAAGCTCAGGAAGAGGAAGTAGCAGTGACCTGAGGTAGCACCACTGCACCCCAGCCTGGGTGACACAGACTGTTGTCTCAAAAAAATGTTTTAAAAACCACAAAACATCTTTTGGGAGTAAAAGTGTCTACCCCCACTGCTTGACTTAACTAGCCTTAAAAAATAAATAAAAGAAGGGCTGTGTGTGGTGGCTCATGCCTGTAATCCCAGCACTTTGGGAGGCAGAGGTGGGCAGACCATGAGGTCAATAGATCAAGTGGAGATCATCCTGGCCAACATGGTGAAACCCCGTCCCTACTGAAAAATACGAAAGTTAGCTGGGCATGGTGGCACACACCTGTAGTCCCAGATACTCGGGAGGCTGAGGCAGGAGAATTGCTTGAACCTGGGAGGCAGAGGTTGCGGTGAGCTGAGATCTCACCACTGCACTCCAGCCTGTGACAGAGCAAGACCTCATCTCAAAATAATAATAATAATAATAATAATAATGATAATAAAAAATAATAATAAATAAGATGATTTGTCTGATCACATAAATTTATAGTTACCCAAACGAAATATTTTATTTACAAATCAAAAATAAAAACAGGCCGGGTGCGGTGGCTCACGCCTGTAATCCCAGCACTTTGGGAGGCCGAGGCGGGTGGATCATGAGGTCAAGAGATCGAGACCATCCTGGTCAACATGGTGAAACCCCGTCTCTACTAAAAATACAAAAAATCAGCTGGTCATGGTGCTGTGTGCCTGTAATCCCAGCTACTCAGGAGGCTGAGGCAGGAGAATTGCCTGAACCCAGGAGGTGGAGGTTGCGGGGAGCCAAGATCGCGCCATTGCACTCCAGCCTGGGTAACAAGAGCAAAAACTCCGTCTCAAAACAAACAAACAAACAAACAAACAAAAAACAAAAAACAAAGGCTGAGGCAGGCAAATCACTTAAGGTCAGGAGTTCGAGACCAGCCTAGCCAATATGGTGAAACCCGAACTCTACTAAAAAATACAAAAATTAGCTGGGTATGGTTGTGTACACCTGTAAACCCAGCTACTTGGGAGGCTGATGCACAAGAATTGCTTGGGCCTGGAAGGTGAAGGTTACAGTGAGCCAAGAGCACGCTACTACATTCCAGCCTGGACGCCAGAGAGAGGCTCAGTTCAGAAACAAACAAAACAAAATAAAAACAATATACACATTCAAATATACAACATATAAAATTCATACTGGATTATAGGTGGATTACAGGCATGAGCCACTGTGCCCAGCCATTTAAAATAATTTTAAATGTCATTATTTGCGGAAAGTTTTTTTTATATGGCAAGTGAAGGGTAGTGGTATTTCATTGTGGGAAATATTTTGTATTTTGGTAGCGAAAGGGTCTTGCTATGTTGACTAGGCTGGTCTCTATCTCCCGGCCTCAAGCAAGTCTTTCTTTCAGCTTGGCCTCCCAAAGTGCTGGAGTTACAGGTGAGAGCCACTGCATCTGGTATAGAAATCTTTTTTTGGAGTTTTGCTCTCGTTGCCTAGGCTGAAGTGTAATGGCACAATTTCAGCTCACTGCAACCCCCAGTTTAAAAAAAAAAAAAAAAAAGACGTCCTCTGGCTTCAAGGAGGGTTTAGAGTTAACGCATTCATTAAAAAATTCAAGAGATTCTCCTAATTTTATGTTTTAAGTAGAGTTGGGGTTTTTCCATGTTGGTCAGGCTGGTCTCAAACTCCCGACTTCAGGTGATCCGCCTGCTTCAGCCTCTCAAAATGCTGGGATTACAGGCATGAGCCACCACAGGGCCAGAAGCCATTTTTTAATGAATGAGTTAACCCTAAACCCTCCTTGAAGTGAGAGGACGTCCTTTTTTTTTTTTTTTTTTTTTTTTTAAACTGTCTTCCATTTCAGCTTTTTTTTTTTTCTCTTTTTTCTTTTTTAAAGTCCGAGTTTCACCATGTTGATCAGGATGGTTTTGAACTCCTGACCTCAAGTGATCCGCCCACCTTGGTCTCAAAGTGCTTGGATTACAGGCATGAGCCACTATGCCTAGCCTCCAGCTTTTTTTTTAAACTGGCTTCTCCCATTCCAGCTGTCAGGAAGTAAAAACAACATCCCACTAGCAAATCAGTTACCAGGGCTCTAACTCTTTGGGGGAGGGCTACATGGATTAAATGAAGTTGAAGATAAAAATTCTCTTTTCATGTCTGACATTGAATCTTTCTGATTTTTCTTCTGTCTGCAGCCCATCTAGGGTCTATGAAATCATTCTACTCCCAGGGCTCTGCAAGGTTATTTTGCTTCCACAAGTAAAGCAAAGGACCATCTTGGAACTGATCTGTTCACCCCTGGCAGGCAGGCTGCTTGCTTGTTCTCAGACTGTGATTTCCTAGATATCTGGAACCAAGTGTCACTTATTTTTGAATATCCAAATCTTTTCTTTTTTCTTTTTTTTTTTTTTTTGAGACAGAGTCTTGCTCTGTTGCCCAAGCTGGAGGGCAATGGTGCAATCTTGGCTCACTGCAACCTCTGCCCCCCAGGTTCAAGCAATTCTTCTGTCTCATCCTCCTAAGTATCTGGGACTACAGGCACACACCACTGCACCCAGCTAATTTTTGTATTTTTGGTAGAGACAGGGTTTTGCCATGTTGGATAGACTGTTCTTGAACTCCTGACGTCAGGTGATCCACCCGCTTCAGTCTCCCAAAGTGTTGGGATTACAGGTGTGAGCCCCCATGCCTGGCCCAAGTATCCAAATCTTAACACAGCACCTTACACATATCAGGTGCTCAAAAACATTTGTTGCATTGAATTGACGCATTTATTGCATTTTCAAAGTTTAAAGGTGATTCATTTAAACTTTTGGTTCTGTCAATGGAAGATGTCAATGGAAGATGTCAATGGAAGGATATAATGTTTGTTCAAAAAATTTTGTTCAGTACCTATTAGCCAACTATGTTACAATCGATGTGATTTAATGCAAGTCTGTGACCATTGCTTGAAAGAAAAACCACTCAAAACATACATCTTGCTGATGGCGCAAGAGAAACAACTACTTTTCATGAACGGTAGTAGCAGTCTTCTAACTGGTCTCCAGCTTCCAGTCTTATCCTCCAACCCTACCTCCATCTACTTCTCACATTGGCCAAAGTAAGCCATGATACTTTAAAAATATAAAACTGATTAAGTCTCAGGTATAAAAGAGAAAAAAATAAAAATATAAACCTAGGTTAGGCCTGGTGGCTCATGCCTGTAATCGCAGCACCTTGGGAGGCCAAGGTGGGTGGATTACTTCAGGAGTTTGAGAGCAGCCTGGCAATACGGTGACTCCTTGTCTCTACAAAAACATACAAAAATTAGCCGGGTGTTGTGGCACGAACCTTTAGTTCCAGCTACTTGGGAGGCTGAGGTGGAAGGATCTCCTGAGCCCAGGAGGCAGAGGTTGCAATGAGCCAAGTTTGAGCCACTGCACTCCAACCTGGGTGACAAAAACAAACCCTGTCTCAAAAAAAAAAAAAAAAAAAGGAAGAAGAAGAAGAAAAATACAAACCTAATTATGTCACTCCCTTGGCAAAATCATTACAGCTGGGAAGGCTATAAGGCCTTGTGTGATCTGCCCTTTGCCTACCTCTCCAGCTCCATTCTGACCTAGGGCTTCTGCAGTTGCTATTCCCTCTACCTGTATCTTCTACTCCAGGCTCTTTGCATGGCTGGCTCCTTTATAGCTTCTAAATCTCAGCTTGAATGTTGCTCCTCAGAAAGGCCTTCTCACAATATTGTTCTGTAATTTCTTTTTTTTCCTCCCCCACAGCTTCTGCACTACTCAGAGAACAATTCTGAGATTTGTTCTGAGCAGGCTCTCAAGTGGTCCCTCCCTTCTTAGTTCATGTTCTGTGCTTTCTCAGATTGTGTTTTTATCTATTTGGCATCCATTAATCACAGGGCCAAACAAAGTGGTTTACATCTCCTCTGTAACCCACTTTCACAGATGAAAAAAAAAAAAAAATCACATAACAAACTTACCAACCAGGCCAGATGTGGGGGTTCACTCTTATAATACCAACACTTTGGGATACTGAGGCAGGAGGATTACTTGAGATCACTTGAAACTGGGGGTTCAAGACCAGAACACCTTCTCTAACAAACAAACCCTTCAACCAGTCCAAATGTCCAACCACCTTCTTTCTCTAATTCTCACACACCAGGCCGATATTTTCCACTCCCTAAACCAGCCCAGGGCCAGGTTCTGGACAACTAGAGACCATCCCTACAGCCCAGAGCTCACTGACATTATTCAAACTAACAATGCTAAGCTGTTTAGCCTTCTCTGTCTTGCCTTTTTTTTTTCTTTTTTCTTTTTTTTTTTTTTAGAGATGGGGTTTCTCCATCTTGGTCAGGCTGGTCTTGAACTCCCGACCTCAGGTGATCTGCCCACCTCGGCCTCCCAAAGTGCTGGGATTACAGGCGTGAGCCATCGTGCCTGGCCATCTTGCCTTTTTCTTGGTAAACAAGATAAAGGCTCTCTCCTCCTTTCCATTTCTCCCTCCTGACCAAACCTGGTGCTTCCCCGTGTGGCCCTGCACGGTGGCACACCCCCTTCTCTCAGGAACTGTTAGTAATAAATTCTTCTTTCAGTGGCATTAGCCTCTCTCCCATGTTGTCACCAGTCACCTTTATAAATTAAGACATGAAGGCCAGGCACAGTGGCTCACATCTGTAGTCTCAGCACTTTGAGAAGCTGAAGTGGAAGGATAATTTGATGCCTGATTTCAAGATCAGCCTGGGCAACATAGCAAGACCCCATCTATACACACACACACACACACACACACACACACACACACACACTCACTCAATCAAGATGTGGGTTGGGCACAGTGGCATGCATCTTGTAATCCCAGCTACTTGGGAGGTTGAGGCAAGGGGATTGCATGAGACCAGGAGTTCAAGGCTGTAGCATGCTATGATTGCTTCTGTGAATAGTGACTGCACTCTAGCCTTGACAACATAGTGAGATCCTGTCTCAAAAAATCCATTAATTAAGGTCTAGGCACAAATCAAACACCCAACCTAAAGTGACCTCTCTTAGTTGCTCATTCATGACCTCTGCTTATTTTTTTCAAAGCATTTCTCCTTATCTATTTTCCATCTATCTATCATCTATCTATCCATCTATCTGTTTATTTACTATTTGAGAGTCTCACTCTGTCACCAGGCTGGAGTGCAGTGGTGCAATCTCAGCTCACTGCAACTTCCACCTCCCGGGTTCAAGTGATTCTCCTGCGTCAGCCTCCCAAGTAGCTAAGACTACAGGTGTGCACCACAACGCCCAGCTAATTTTTGTATTTTTAGTAGAGATGGGGTTTCACCATGTTGGCCAGGATGGTATCAATCTCCTGATCTCATGATCCGCCTGCTTCGGCCTCCCAAAGTGCTGGGATTATAGGCGTAAGCCACGGCACCTGGCCCCTTATCTATTTATTTACTTGTTTATTATCTATGTCCCTAAAACTGAATATAGGTGCCAGGAAGGCAAGAACCTTGTCTATCTTGATCACTATTTTTTAAAAAAATTTGAGACAGCGTCTTTCTGTTGCCCAGGCTGGAGTGCAATGGCGTGATTATGACTCACTACAGCCTCAACCTCTCAGGTTCAAGCATATCTTGATCACTCTTGTATCCCCAGTATTTGGTTGACAATAAGCACTCAATCAGTATTTACTAAATGTGTGAATAAATACATAGAAAAATTACTGTTATTTAGTAAGGGGTGTGTTAGATGCTATAGGCAGAACAGTGGTCACAGATTTTAAAATAGAACATTTTGTTAAAGAATTTACAATTACAAAAAATGCCTCATATAAATAATATTTCCCAAGAAGCTTGGACTATTATTTTTCCATAGTCATGTCTTTTCATTTTTAAATAGTTCCATGAGGTGGAGGTGGCGGATGGGGGTGGTAAACACAATGATATTTATTTTGGAAACATAGACATGAAAATTACTTTTATTTTACATGCTGAGAGTAGAAATATGACCCCTATGCAATGCAAGATTTGCCCTAAAGCTGAAAATGGACAAGACATTTGCATTCCCATCTATTATAACTGGACCAGAACTTCAATCACCAGCTGAAAAAATAAACACAGAATCAGCAGGCATTTGCCCTGCACCCGGAGTGCATTCCAAAGTGAAAACTGTGTGCAAATGACCTAAAGATCTAATGCCTCATGATTTTGAAGTAATAGTTATGCAGTAACAGAGAGTATAGGGCAGTGTGTCTTTGAAATTAATACCCATGTGGGAGAAGGCTCAGGAGACAGGGGAATCACATTTGGGCCAAAAGAAAACCATGTAAGATTTCCTTCTTCTTCCTTTCTAATGATAAAACCATTAGGGCCACTAGAATAGAGATGGTTTTACTGTAGGTGGGATGAAACAGTGGGTCCCAGGATTTGCAGCAGTTGCCTGGCTTTCATCAGAAGCATAATGGGGCAGGTGCTCTGGTTTGCACCTATAATCCCAGCACTTTGGGAGGCCAAGATAGGAACATTGGTTGAGTCCAGGAGTTCAAGACCAACCTGAGCAATATGGTGAAACCCCTATTTCTACAAAAATACAAAAAGTAGCCAGGCGTGGTGGTGTGTGCCTGTAAACCCAGTTAGGAGACTGAGTCATGAGAATTGCTTGAACCTGGGGAGGCGGAGGTTGCAGTGAGCCAAGATTGTACCACTTCATTCTAGCCTGGGCAACAGAGCAAGACCCTGACTCAAACAATAAACAGATAAAATAAAATATAATAAAATAAGAAGCATAACAGGACATGTGGAGGGCCAGTCTCAATGTCTCCCGGATTGTTGCTCAAGGCGAAGTGAGAGTTGCCTTGATTGGCCCTGCTGTGTAAGGAAGCCTGACACAAAGCAAGCCTGGGGAAGGACCAGAGATCTCCGTATAGATCTCTACAGTGCATACAAAAGACAGAAAGCCAGTTTGTACTCTGCTTGGTTTAGGGATTATACAGAGGTGCAAGCCACATCTTCATAATTTTCCCAATCACAGCGGTCTCAGATGATCTTGTTTTTTTCTTCTTTATCTTAATTTTGATTTCCAATGGTAGAAATGGTGGTTACCTCAAGTATACAGTAGTAGCATACTTTTATCTGCCATACCACCTTTTTTTGGTTCTTTGAATGTGTCATGATTCCTATTCTGGTTTCTATTGCTGTATATGAAATGACTTCAAATTTAGTGGTGTAAACAAATACTCTCTTTTTATACTTAAACCCTGTGGGTTAGGAATTCATGAAGGGTACAGTGGAGGTATCTTGCCTCTGCTCCCTGGTGTCGTGCCTGGGGCCTCAGCTGGGAAGACTCAAATGCTGGAGGTGGTTTGACTGGCTGGGAGCTGTGATAGTCTGAATGCTTCATGACTCATCTGCACACAGGCTGACCTCAGCTGGAACTGTTGACCAGAGCACCTACTTACAGCTTCTCCATGTGCCTTGAGGGCTTCTTCTTTCTTCTTTCTTCTTTCTTCTTCTTTCTTTCTTTTTTTTTTTTTGAGACGGAGTTTCGCTCTTGTTACCCAGGCTGGAGTGCAATGGCGCGATCTCGGCTCACCGCAACCTCCGCCTCCTGGGTTCAGGCAATTCTCCTGCCTCAGCCTCCTGAGTAGCTGGGATTACAGGCACGCGCCACCACGCCCAGCTAAATTTTTGTATTTTTAGTAGAGATGGGGTTTCACCATGTTGACCAGGATGGTCTCGATCTCTTGACCTCGTGATCCACCCGCCTCGGCCTCCCAAAGTGCTGGGATTACAGGCTTGAGCCACCGCGCCCAGCTTTTTTTTTTTTTTTTTTTGAGACGGAGTTTCACTCTTGTTACCCAGGCTGGAGTGCAATGGCCCGATCTCGGCTCACCGCAACCTCCGCCTCCTGGATTCAGGCAATTCTCCTGCCTCAGCCTCCTGAGTAGCTGGGATTACAGGCACGCGCCACCATGCCCAGCTAATTTTTTGTATTTTTAGTAGAGACGGGGTTTCACCATGTTCACCGGGATGGTCTCGATCTCTCGACCTCGTGATCCACCCGCCTCGGCCTCCCAAAGTGCTGGGATTACAGGCTTGAGCCACCGCGCCCGGCTTTTTTTTTTTTTTTAATAAAGATGGGGTTTCACCATGATGGCCAGGCTGGTCTTGAACTCCTGACCTCAGGTGATCCACCCACCTCGGCCTCCCAAAGTACTAGGATTACAGGCATGAGCCACCATGCCTAGCCAATTGAGGGCTTCTTATACCATGATTCTTCCAGCTTCCACCTGCCATCTAGTCCCAAAGCTAATGCTACATATTTTAGGCTTTTCTTATAACAATGCCCCATTTCTTTTCTTTTTTTTTTTTTTTTGAGACGGAGTTTTGCTCTTGTTACCCAGGCTGGAGTGCAATGGCACGATCTCGGCTTACCTCAACCTCCGCCTCCTGGGTTCAGGCAATTCTCCTGCCTCAGCCTCCTGAGTAGCTGGGATTATAGGCACGCGCCACCATGCCCAGCTTATTTTTTGTATTTTTAGTAGAGACAGGGTTTCACCATGTTGACCAGGTTGGTCTCGATCTCTCGACCTTGTGATCCACCCGCCTCGGCCTCCCAAAGTGCTGGGATTATAGGCTTGAGCCACCGCGCCCGGCGTAACAATGCCCCATTTCTAGGTAATAAAATTATGATTGGTGCATCACAAACCACCTCAAAGTTAGTGGTATTTAGCAATATCCATTTTACTTAATTTATGTGAATAGAGTACAACAGGGAAGGTTTGTCACTGCTCCACAGTGTTTGAGTCCTCAGAGGAGAAGACTCAAACATAGAGAATGAGTCATTTGGCTAGTGGATGAAGTCATCTGGAGACTTCTCCATTATGTATCCAGTGCCTGAACCAGAATGTCTCAGACACTAGGCTCAGCTGGATCTGTAACTGGAGCACCCACAAGTGGTTTGGGCTTCTCACAGAAAGGCTGCTGGGTCTGAGACAGAGTCTCCTGAAGGCAAGCTTTCTAATAGAACCAGGTGGGTACTCCCTGGCTTTTTCTGACCTAGCATCAGAAGTCATGCAGCATCAGGCCGGCCCAATAGCTCACATTTGTAATCCCAGCAGTTTGAGAGGCTGAGGTGAGTAGATTGCTTGAGGTCAGGAGCTCAAGACCACCCTGGCCAACGTGATGAAATCCTTTCTCTACTAAAAATACAAAAATTAGCCAGGTATGGTGGTATGCATCTGCGATCCCAGCTATTTGGTAGGCTGAAGCAGAAGAATCACTTGAATCCAGGAGGCAGAGGTTGCAGTGAGCCAAGATCGCACCATTGCACTCCAGCCTGGGTGACAAAAGTGAAACTCCATCTCAAAAAAAAAAAAAAAAACAAAAAAAAAAACCTACAAAATTAGCCAGGTGTGGTGACAAGCACCTATAATCCATTACTCGAGGGACTGAGGCAGGCAAATCCCTTGAAGCCGGGAGGCGGGATTGCAGTGAACCAAGATCCTGCCATTGCATTCCAGCCTGGGTGAAGGAGCAAGAGTCAGTCACAAAAAGTAAAAAATAAAATAAAAAAATAAAGTGTGCAATTTGGTTGGATGCAGTGGCTCATTCCTGTAATTCTAGCACTTTGGCAGCCCAGGAGTTTGAGACCCGCTTGGGCAAGATGGCAAAACTTCGTTTCTATTAAAAATAAAAAAATTAGCCAGACATGGTGGCAAGTGCCTGTAGTTCCAGCTACTCAGGAAGCTGAAGTGGGAAGATCCCTTGAGCCTGGGAGTTTGAGGCTACAGTGAGCTGAGATTGCACCACTGCTCTCCAGCCTGGGTGACAGAGCAAGACCCTGTCTCAAAAATAAATAAATAAATAAATAAATAAATAAAGTACACAATTCAATAGCTTTTAGTATATTTACAGAGTTGTGCACCCATTACCATCATCAATTTTAGAACATTTTATTATCCTACAGAGAAACACTTATCTACTATCCATCGATCTACTCATCATTCCCTCAGCCCTAGGCAACCATTAATCTACTTTTTGTCGCTATAGATTTGCCTATTCTGAACATTTCATATGAAGTGAATCACATACTATGTGGTCCTTTGTGATGGCTTCTATCACTTAGCATCAGGTTTTCAAGGTTCAACCATGTTGATTCTAGATACCTCCCTTTCTCTCATCAAATTATTATGTTCCAGCCTTACTGAAGCAGCCATGCTTTTTCTTACATCGCATCCTTGGAAATGTTCTCCCCACAGGTACTACTGATTGGCTCTGCCAATATTAATTACAATCCCCTTCTAGTGTGTCTTACTCTATGGCAAAAACTGGAACACTAACCAGTGCATTTTCCAGAGCTCCTTTCAGCTAGATGAAAAATAGAACGTAGGTTCTGCCAAGCAGATGCTCCCATATGAGATTTGAATTCAGAATTGAGTAAAATTGGGGGTTGGGGAGCCATCTGCCTTATCGGCGTGGCTTGCAGAAGAGGAGAGAATGTGCTCATGGTCAGCAGCTTCCTGTGGGGCAGCTATGATGCTCCCCTACAGAAGAAACTGTGGGATTCTGGGGTTGGGGATTGCTCCTAGAAGCTCCACCTAGAACCTGCTCCTCCAGCTCTTCCTACATTAATTTTGAACACCTGCTAATATCTGATCATAAGTGCATTCTATTGTCCCTGGAAGATTCTTTAAGAGCCTCTATGGTTGTTCTCTTTCCTATCTCCAATGAGATGAAATTCTTGTTATTCAAGATCAGTGACTGGTCCAAGTGTGGTGGTTCATGCCTGTAATCCCAGCACTTTGGGAGGCCGAGGCAGGTGGATCACTGAGGTCAGGAGTTTGAGGCCAACCTGGCCAAGATGGTGAAATCCTGTCTCTACTGAAAATACCAAAAAAAAAAAAAAAAAAAGGGCGCGGTGGTGCATGCCTGTAATCTCAGCTATTCAAAAAGCTGAGGCAGGAGAATCACTTGAACCTGCAAGGTAGAGGTTGCAGTGAGCCAAGATCACATCACTGCACTCCAGCCTGGGTGAAGGAGTAAGACTCTGTTAAAAAAAAAAAAAAAAAAAAAAAAAAAAAATTCGATGACTGGCTAGCCGTTCTGTTTTAAAAGATCTCCAGGGACTGAAATCTTGACATCTCCCCTCCTCAGTTACAGATTCTCCCTCATAGTCAAGTAGCTTTTCTTGATATCAGAGCAAACACTTTAGAGCAGTGCTATCCAATAGAAATAGAATGCAGGCCACACAGGGAATTCCAGATCTAGTAGCCATATTAAAAAAGTAAAAAGTAAATTAGTGAAATTAATTTTAATCATATATTTTAATTAATTAATTAATTAATTATTTTCGAGATGGAGCCTTGCTTTGTTACCCAGGCTGGAGTGCAGTGGCAAAATCTTGGCTCATTGCAACCTTCCTCTCCTGAGTTCAAGCAATTATCCCGCCTCAGCCTCCTGAGTAGCTGGGATTACAGGCATTCGCCACCACACCTGGCTACATTTTGTATTTTTAGTAGAGACGGGGTTTCACCATGTTGGCCAGGCTGGTCTTGAACTCCTGACCTTGTGATCTGCCTGCCTCGGCCTCCCAAAGTGCTGGGATTACAGGTGTGAGCCACTGCACCTGGCCTTGTTTTTGTTTTGTGAGACTCTTACTCAGCCTGAAGTGTAGTGGTGCCATCATGGCTCACTGCAGCCTTGATCTTCTGGGAAATCCTCCCACCTTAGCCTCCTGAGTACCTGGGACTGCAGGTGTATGCCACCACACTCGGCTATTTTTCCTGTTTTATTTTTGTTTTGTTTTAGGAGATGGGGTCTCACCATGTTTCCCAGGTTGGTCTGGAACACCTGGGCTCAAGCAATCTTCATGCTTTGGCCTTTCAATGTGTTGGGATTATAGGCGTGAGCCACCGTACCCAGTGGCAAAGCTAATTGAATGAGGAGGGCAAAGGGGCCAGCCTTCTGGTCAGGAGCTGTTGTTGATCTGATATGAGGCCCCTCCTCACTTTCCCTACACTGCCTGCGCCCTTCCCTGTGCCCAAACTTGCTATTTATTCAGGCCCACCACAGCAGCCTGCAGTAGCACCCAGTCTCCTTCCTTCCTTCTTTTCTTCCATCCTTCTTTCCCTCCCTCCTTCCTTTTCTTTTCCTTTCTTTCTCTCTCTCTTTCCCTCTCTTCCCAACTTTGTTTTTTCAACAGGGTCTTGCCATGGCATCATCTTGGCTCACTGCAACCTCTGCCTTCCGGGTGCAAGTGATTCTCCTGCCTCAGCCTTCCAAGTAGCTGGGACTACAGGCATGCACCACCAAGCCTGGCTAATTTTTGTATTTTTAGTAGAGATGGAATTTAACCATGTTGGCCAGGCTGGTCTTGAACTCCTGACCTCAAGTGATCCACCTGCCTCAACCTCCCAAAGTGCTGGGATTCTAGGTGTGAGCCACCATGCTTGGCTAGCACTGATATTTTTAATACCATACCATTTGCTGGTTCATGTTACCCAAGTAGCAGGGCTGCTTTTGATTGTCCTTTTGATTTCTTGCCTAGACTGAGAGGCCTCTGCATTATTTTAAGCAGGTGGGGAACACTCACCCTTAATAGGAGCAGTAGGTCTCTTCTGTAGGCCCATATGCTTTAGAGCAGGTGTCCCCAAACTTTTTACACAGGGGGCCAGTTCACTGTCCCTCAGACTGTTGGACGGCCGCCACATACTGTGCTCCTCTCACTGACCACCAATGAAAGAGGTGCCCCTTCTTGAAGTGCGGCGGGGGGCCGGATAAATTGCCTCAGGGGGCCGCATGTGGCCTGCAGGCTGTAGTTTGGGGATGCCTGCTTTAGAGGCATCTATAGTCTCAAGGTTTTTAAGTGCATCAATCCAAATATCTCTGTCCCAAGTCTCAGGATTTCACTTCTTCCTAGTCAGGACCTTGACCTTGATGTAGCAGACTTGCTAAGGCTAAGAATTCAAATTCCTCTGGAGTTCAGCCACCTTTACAAGTAAGTGCAGGGCCCCATCTCAAGGCTTTTCTGCCCTCTGGCTGTGGGAGATGTGAGTCTCTAAGGGCTGCCATGCAGCCCCTCTTGGTTTTCACACTTGGCCTTCAGTTGGTGATCCGTCACCTTCTCTCTTTTGATGTCTTTTTAAAATACATCAAAGATCCTCAGAAAGAGTCATCTGGTTCCATTGTCCTTTAAGGTTAGTAATTTTTCCAATCTCTCAAAACCTTAGATATAACAGTGGCTGGTGCATTCCCTTCCAGGAGTATTTCATCCAAGTTCACCACTAGTGAAAGTTTAACAACTGCACTGCATGCCAGGAGCTGGCAGTGCAACTCCTTCCGCCAATGACGGGGCCTGCATTGCCAGCTGGCAGATAGGTAATCTAATTCCAAATCCCATTGCAGAGTCTGTTTCCACAAACCACTCCTGGCCCTGGCTTACGTTGGGTTCTCCAGGAAACAGACTCTGAGATGAAGGTTTTTGTGCAGGTGGTTTACTAAGGAATGTTCTTAGAGTCAACACTTGAGTTTGGGAGGCTGAGGCGGGCAGATCATATGAGGTCAGGAGTTTAAGACGAGGCTGGCCGACATGGTGAAACCCCATCTCTGCTAAAAATACAAAAATTAGCTGGGCATGGTGAGGCACGCCTGTAGTTCCAGCTACTCAGGAGGCTGAGGCAGAAGAATAGCTTGAACCTGGGAGGCGGAAATTGCAGTGAGCTGAGATCATGCCACCACACTCCAGCCTGGGCAACAGAGTGAGACTCCATCTCAAAACAAACAAACAAAAAACACCCATAGAACTGGGCAGAAGGAGGCAATGCTGTCACAGCGAACACCAGGGTCATTCTGGAGCAGTTGTGAACCTTCAGGGTTATCCCACTGTGGGAAATCAAAGTGTACCATCCCCAAATATACTTTTTTTTTTTTTTTTTGAGACAGAGTCTTGCTCTGTCGTCCAGGCTGGAGTGCAACGGCATGATCTCGGCTCACTGCAACCTCCGCCTCCCAGGTTCAAGCAATTCTCCTGCCTCAGCCTCCTGTGTAGCTGGGATTACAGGCACATGCCACCACACCCAGCTAATTTTTGTATTTTTAGTAGAGATGGGGTTTCACCATGTTGGTCAGGCTGGTCTTGAACTCCTGACCTCATGATCCACCTGCCTCAGCCTTCCAAAGTGTTGGGATTACAGGCATGAGCCACCGAGCCCAGACCAAATACACTTCTTTGGCATATTTCAAGGTGGCTCCTCAGAGGGCTGCAGACACAGGAATAGCTCTGTAAAGCTGTCCTTTGTGGGAGAGATTTGTACCTCTAGAGAAAATCTGTATTAGTGAAGTAAGCAAGAGATGCCAACAAAGGCTCTCTCTGAGACGCCCTTATCAAGATCTAGGGAAGATTAAGTCACAGGAAAAGGAGACTAAATCTCTGGCATTTTAAAAAGATCTGACAGCAAAACTTTACCACAGGTTCATCTATTCTCTCTGAGGGCTGCTACTTGAGAGGATTCATCCATATAACAAGACAGCCTTTGCTCACCCCTGATTTTCTTCCTCTCATCCCCCAATAAACCTGTTGCCACCTCCCACCAGGAGCTCCAAGCCTCTCTTCCTTTCTGTATAGTATAAAAACACCAGTCATTTGGTCCTTCTTTTAATCTTGCATTTTGTGTGGCTCCTGTGCATATCATAAATTTGTATGCCTTTTCTCCTGTCAATGCCTGCTGCCAGTTTATTTCAGCAGATTTTAAGACTCAAACTAGGGCCGGGCGCGGTGGCTCAAGCCTGTAATCCCAGCACTTTGGGAGGCTGAGGCGGGTGGATCACAAGGTCAAGAGATCGAGACCATCCTGGTCAACATGGTGAAACCCCGTCTCTACTAAAAATACAAAAAATTAGCTGGGCATGGTGGCACGTACCTGTAATCCCAGCTACTCAGGAGGCTGAGGCAGGAGAATTGCCTGAACCGAGGAGGCGGAGGTTGCGGTGAGCTGAGATCGCGCCATTGCACTCCAGCCTGGGTAAGAAGAGCGAAACTCCGTCTCAAAAAAAAAAAAAAAAAAAAAAAAAAAAAAAAGACTCAAACTAAATTTAAAAAAGAGTCAGGCATGGTGGCTCACACCTGTAATCCCAGCACTTTGGTTGATGTGAGTAGATCACCTGAGGTCAGGAGTTCGAGACCAGCCTGGCCAACATGGTGAAATCCCATCTCTACCAAAAATAAGAAACTAAGCCAGGTATGGTGGCACACACCTGTGGTCCCAGCTGCTTGCGGGGGCTGAGGTGGGAGGATCCCTTGAGCCGGGAGGCAGAGGATGCAGTGAGCTGAGATCGAGCCACTGCATTCCAGCCTGGGCAAAAGAGTGAGACCCTGTCTCAAAAAAAAAAAAAAAAAAAAAAATTAATTAATTAAAATACATAAATAAATAGATAAAAGCCTAGGTGTGGCGGTTCATGCCTGTAATCTCAGCACTTTGGGAGGCGGAGGCAGGAGGATCATTTGAGCCCAGGAGTTTGAGACCAGCCTGGCAACATAATCTGTAGCTACAAAATAATTTTTTAAATGTTTTTTCTTTTCTTCTTTTTTTCTTATTATATATAATATCTGCAACCCAGCTACAAAAGATTTTTTTAAATAATAAAAATGAAATTTAAAAGACTCAAACCTTCAGAGCAGGAGGGAGAAATTCTCTTTGCCCCTACACCACTCTGAGGCAAGGGAGCTGGCCCCTGTCATTCTACACTGAGGGATGGCTGGATGTGGGCTCTCCCCAGGAGGGGCTGTGACTGACCTTAGCTGAGGTGGTTGTGTTTGCAGAGGGCAATTTCCTCAGAGAACTCAGCTTAGAGCTGTCATCCTCCAGCCATCCCAGCAGCTGAGGTGAGGAAAGCCTCAGGGCTGAAACAGGGGTCTGGGTGATGCCCCAGTGTCCACCTCAGAGATTATAAGTAAAATTGAGTAAAGGATTAGTGAGAAAAGGGATCAAAAACAGTTCACTGGAGAAAATTCTGCATGTATGTCACAATAGGAAGAAGAATTGTCAGAAAAGAGATGCCAGAGAGAGAACAATTTTTTTTGAAACTTATTACAAAGCTGTGATAACCAAGACGGTGTGATGCAGGCATAAAGATAGACCTATAGAACAATGGAATAGAACTGAGAGTCCAGAAATAAACCTATACATCTGTGTTCAATTGATTTTCAACGAGGGAGTCAACACCATTCGACGAGAGAACAGTCTCTTCAACAAATGGTGCCAGGACAATTGGAAATCCACATGCAAAAGAAAGTTGGTCCCTTAACTCACACGATAGGCAAAAATTAACTCCAAATAGATCAAAGACCTAAATATAAGAGCTAGAACCATAAAACTCTGATTAGAAAACTTAGGAATAAATCTTCATGATCCTGGACTTGACAGTAGTCTCTTAGACACCAAAGCTTAAGCAGCAAAATAATAGATAAATTGTACTTCATCAAAATTTAAAACTTTCATACATCAAAGGATACTATCAAAAGAGTCAAAAGACAAACCACAAGATTGAAGAAAATATTTGCAAAACATGTATCCAATAAGGATCTAGTATCCTTCCTAAAGAAATGTTACAACTCAACAGTGAAAACAGGCAACTCAATTTTAAAATGGGGCCAGGAGTGGTGGCTCACAACTGTAGTCTCAGCATTTTGGGAGGCCCAGGTGGGTGGATCACTTGAGGCCAGACTGGCCAACATGGTGAAACCCCATCTCTACAAAAAATACAAAAATTAGCTGGGTGTGTTGGTGCACACTTGTAATTCCAACTACTCAGGAGGCTGAGGCACAAGAATTGCTTGAACCCAGGAGGCAGAGGTGGCAGTGAGCTGAGACTGCACCATTGCACTCCATCCTGGGCAACACAGTGAGACCCTGTCTCCAAATAAATAAATAAGTAAATAAAATAAAATACATAAAAATGGGCAAAGTTATTTTATATCTTTTATGGGTTTAAAAAAAATGGTCTAAGGATTTGAATAGACATTAAAAAAAATCCAAATCACCAACAAACACACGAAAAAATGTTCAATATTATTAGTCACTAGGCAAATGCAAACCAAAACCACAACGTTAAGGTACCACTGTATACCCACTAGGATGACAATAATTTAAGACAAAGAAAAATAGCTGGGCGCGGTGGTGCGTGCCTGTGGTACCAGCTACTCAGGAGGCTGAGGTGGGAGGATCGCTTGAGCCCAGGAGCTCTGGACTGTAGTGCACTATGCTGATCAGGTGTCCACACTAAGTTTGGCATCAATATGGTGACCTCACGGGAGTGGGGGACCACCAGGTTGCCTAAGGAGGGGTGAACCAGCCCAGGTTGGAAATGGAGCAGGTAAAAACTCCCATGCTGATCAGTGGTGGGACTGCGCCTATGAATAGCCACTGCACTCCAGCCTCAGCAACATAGCGAGACCCCGTCTCTTAAAACAAAACAAAAAAAAGAAAGAGAAAAAGAAAATGAAAATCAACAAGTGTTGGTGAGGATGTGGAAACAATGTAACTTTCGTACACTGCTTGTGGAAATGTAAAACAGCATAGCCAGTGCCTCAAACAGTTAAAAATAGAATTACCGTAATATCCAGCAATTCCACCAAAGAATTAAAAACAGCCATCCAAACAAAAACTTACACATGAATATTTATGGCAGCAGCATTCACAATAGCCAAAAGGTAGAAATAACCCAGTGTATCGTATCTGATGAATGGGTAAACAAAATGTGGTGTGTGACACACACACACACACACACACAAACACACACACACAATGGGATGTTATTCTGCCATAAACGGAATGAAGTACTAATGCATACTATAATGTGGATAAACCTTGAAAACATGATGCTGAGTGAAAATGACCAGACATAAAAGGCCACATATTATATGATTTCATTTATATAAAATACCCAGGCTGGGTGTGGTGATTCATGCCTGTAATCCCAGCATTTTGGGAGGCCAAGGCAGGAAGATCACTAGAGCCCAGGAGTTCAAGACTAGCCTGGGCAACATGGTAAAACCCTGTCTCTACCAAAAAATAGAAAAAATTAGCCATGGTAGCATGTACCTGTAGTCCTGGCTTCTTGGGAGGCTGAGGCGGAGAATCACCTGAACCCAGGCAGTCAAGGCTGTAGTGAGCCATGATTGCACCACTGTAGTCCAGCCTGGGCCACAGAGTGGGACCCTGTCTCAATAAATAAATACATACATACATATATAAAAAATAAAAATATCCAGAACAGGTACATCTATAGCAACAGAAAGCAGATTATTGGTTGCCAGAAGGAGGAGGAAATGGGTGTGGGGAGTGACTTTGTTTGCACAGTGGCTTTAAGGATAATGAATATGTTCTGTTTGGCATGAAGTACAGCAAAAATAAACAACTAAATAAATACAAATGAAAATGAAAAAGAAAATGTTTTGAGATTAGTGATCATGGTTGATAGGGATATACTTAACATAAAATGTGCAACACTTATACACTGAAATCTATAAAATACTGCTGAGAGAAATTAAAGAACTAAACAGACTTATACCATACACCATACATATTTATCAAAAGGCTTCATATATTTAAGATGTCATTTCTCTTCAAAATGATCTGTACATTCAATGTCAGATTTCTCAGCAGCAGCACAAGTGACATTTTGGGATGGATGGTTCTTTTCTTTGTTGTGAAAGGCTGCCCCGTGCATTGTAGGATGTTGAGCAGCATCTGTGGCCTCTACCCACTAGATGCCAGTAGCAACCCCCAGTTGTAAAAATTGGAAATTTCTCCATATATTGCCTAATATCTCCTAACGCATAATATTATGCTTAGTTAAAAACTGCTGGTTGACTGGGCTCATGGTACACGCCTGTAATTCCAGAACTTTGAGAGTCCAAGGCAGGTGGATCACTTGAGTTTATGAGTTCAAGACCAGCCTGGCCAACATGGTGAAATCCTGTCTCTATAAAAAATACAGAAGTTAGCCGGGAGTGGTGGCATATGTCTGTAGTCCCAGCTACTTGAGAGGCTAAGGCAGGAGGACTGTTTGAGCCCAAGAGTTTGAGGCTGCAGTGAGCCATGATTTCACCACTGCACTCTAGCCTGGGCAAACAGTGAGAGACTGTATCTCAAAAGAAAAAGGAAAATAAAAGCTAGAATTACAAAACTTCAAGAGAAAAGAAATAATCCTAGTGACTTTGTTTAAGGCAATATTTGGTAGAGACGGGGTTTCACCATGTTGGCCAGGCTGCAAAATAAAATGCAAAAACCAAGAATTATAAAAGAAAAAAAAAGATAAATTGAACTGTATTCGTTTCCTAGGGCTACAGCAACAAATTACTCCAAAATGGTTTTTTTCTTTCCTTTAAAAAAATTTTTTTTGAAACAGAGTCTTGCTCTATCGCCAGGCGTCAGGCTGGAGTGCAGTGGCTTGATCTCGGCTCACTGCAACTTCCACCTCCCAGGTTCAAGCAATTCTCCTGCCTCAGCCTCCCAAGTAGCTGGGACTACAGGTGCATGCTACCATGCCCAGCTAATTTTTGTATTTTTAGTAGAGATTTCACCATGTTGGCCAAGATGGTCTCAATCTCTTGACCTCATAATTTGCCTGCCTTGGCCTCCCAAAGTGCTGGGATTACAGGTGTGAGCCACCATGCCCGGCCAACACAGGGTATTCTAAAGCAACAGATATATGTTCTCTCAGAGTTACAGAAGGCAGAGGTTCAAAATCAAGGTGTGGACAAGGCCACATCCTCTTTGAAGGCTCTAGGGGAGGATCCTTCCTTGCTTCTTCCAGCTTCTGGTGGCTCCTGGTGTCCCTTGGCTTGTGACAGCAGAATTGCAATCTCTGCCTCTGTCTTCAAGTTACAGGCATTAGAACCAGAGTGACTCCATCTCGAATGGGTGAGCCAGGAATGGTCAGGATTGGCTTTGCAAGGTACAGGACACAAAGACCTCACTGATAAAATGGAATGTAGTAAAGAAGCCAGCCAAAGCCCACCAAAACCAAGATGGCCATGAAAGTGATCTCTGGTCATTTTCACTGCTCATTAAATGTTAATTATAATACATTAACACGCTAAAAGACACTCCCACCAGCACCATGACAGTTTACAAATGCCAGGGCAACATTGGGAAGTGACCCTACAAGGTCTAAAAAAGGGGAGAAACTCTCAGTTCTGGAAACTCCCCACCACTTTCCCAGAATACTCATGAATAATCCACCCCTTGTTTAGCACATAATCAAGAAAAAAATAGGCCAGATTTGGTGGCTCACACCTCCCAGCATTTTGGGAGCCTAAGGTGCAAGGATCACTTGAGCCCAGGAGTTTGAGACCAACCTGAGCAAAAATAGCAAGACCCTATCTCTACAAAAAAATTAAAAAAGGCTAGGCTTGGTTGGTCACTCCTGTAATTCCAGCACTTTGGAAGGCCGAGACAGGTGGATCACGAGGTCAGGAGTTTAAGACCACCTGGCCAACATGTTGAAACCCTGTCTCTACTAAAAATAGAAAAATTAGGTGGTTATGGTGATGGGTGCCTGTAACCTCAGCTACTCAGGAAGCTGAGGCAGGAGAATCATTTAAACCTGGGAGGTGGAAGTTGCAATGAGCCGAGACTGTGTCATTGCACTCCAGCCTGGGCGACGGGGAGAGACTCCATCACACATAAAAAAAGAAGCCAGCATGTGCTTGTGGTCCCAGCTGCTTGGGAGGCTGAGGTGGATCACTTGAGCCTGGGAGGTAGAGGCTGCAATGAACCAGGATCACACCACTGCATTTTAGCCTGGCTGACAGAGCAAAGCCTTGTGCCCCGACAACCCCTCAAAAGTAGACATTAAATATTAATTTAATTAAAAACAGTAATATAGGGTAGGAATTTTAGCACTTTGCCTAAAATAGTTCCATCTGTTAGCTTTAGGACTGCTTTATGTAGATTTTTGGTTCTTCGTTGCTATTAGATCGTTGGTTATGAATTTTTAGTAGTCATTATGTTTGTCCATGGTGGAAGTGTCCTCCTTCCCACATCTAGTTTTCTCCTTCTATTCTGCTTTGAATGTGGAAATCAGATGATCAGGCTTATTTTATTGTTTAAAATTGTTTAGCGGTGGAGAAATTCTACCTCCATTCTCTTGGGTCCCAGTTGGGCCTAATAATTATGTTTGTGTTTATTTTATTTTTGAGATAGGTTCTTGCTCTATCACTCAGGCTGGAGTGTAGTGGCATGATCACAGCTCACTGCAGTCTCAGCCTCCTGGGCTGAAGCAATCCTCTCACCTCAGCCTCTCAAGTAGCTGGAACCACAGGCATGTACCACACCTAGATAATTTTTTGATTTTTTGTAAAGACAAAGTCTTGCTATGTTGCCCAGGCTGGTCTTGAACTCCTGAGCTCAAGTGATCCTCCTGCCTTGATCTCCCAAAGTGCTGAGATTACAGGTGTAAGCCACCATGCCTGGCCTGGGCCCAAGAATTAAGCTGACATAACATAGATTAATAGGAGAAAGCATAACACTGTTTAAGTTTTACATGGCATGGGGGCCCTCATAAAGAAACAAAGATCCAAAGAAACAAGTCAGTTACTTATATGCTGAGTTGGACGAAGAGTAGTGAACTATGAAAATGTGATAAGGCAAAGGGGCTTGGGCTAGAGTAGTTAATTGGGGAGAGAAGTAGCCAGGAAGATAAGGGTTCGTTTAACAAGTCTTTTTTGTTCGGAATTCCTTCGGACTCAACTTTCTCATCCTTAATGATGTTGCATCTTTCTAGTATAGAGAGGGTGTCTTTCCCATGGGAATTTTATCTTCTGCTTTTAAGAAAGAGCACAAAGGTCAAGGTTATCTTCTTATACCTTTTGTTTTTATTATTATTATTATTTGAGATGGAGTTTGCTCTTGTTGCCCAGGCTGGAGTGCAATGGCGCATTCTCGGCTCACCACAACCTCTGCCTCCTGGGTTCAAGCGATTCTCCTGTCTCAGCCTCCCAAGTAGCTGGGATTACAGGCATGTGCCACCATGCCCGGCTAATTTTTTGTATTTAGTAGAGACAGGGTTTCACCATGTTGGCCAGGATGGTCTCGATCTCTTGACCTCGTGATCCGCCCACCTCGGCCACCCAGAGTGCTGGGATTACAGGTGTGAGCCACCGCACCCGGCCTATTTTATTTTTCAATAAAGAAAAGAGGTTTTCATCAGAATGGAGCCTTTCAGATTATTAATTTGAAAAAAAAAAGGAAAGAAAAGAGGTTTAGGTCAGGCGTGGTGGCTCATGCCTGTAATCCAAGCACTTTGGAGGCCAAGGCGGGCAGATTACCTGAGGTTGGGAGTTCAAGACTAGCCTGACCAACGTGGTGAAACCCCGTCCTAAAAAAAAAAAGAGAGAGGTTTAATTGGCTCACATTTCTGAGGCTGTATAGGAAACATGGTGCTGACATCTGCTCAGCTTCTGGGGAGGCCTCATAAAAGTTATAGTCATGATGGAAGGCCAAGGGGGAGCAGGGAAATCACATGGCAAAGCAAGAGCGAGAGAAACCTGTTGTTTTTCTCTCTCTCCTTCCTTCCTTCCTTCCTTCTTTTCTTCCTTCCTTCCTTCCTTCCCTCCTGTCCTTCCTCCCTCCCTCCCTCCCTCCCTCCTTCCTTCCTTCTTTTCTTTTCTTTCCTTTCTTTTTTTAAGATGGGGTTTCACCATGATGGCCAGGCTTGTTTTGAACTCCTGACCTCAGGTGATCCACCCACTTCAGCCTCCCAAAGTGCTAGGATTACAGGCATGAGCCACCGCGCCTGGCCAACGTGTTGTTTTTCCAGTGTCTTTAACTTACAGAATCAGTACTCCAGGATAGCATATCTCAATCCTCTCAGTTCCCCAATCCAGGACTTCCCTGGAAGTGGTTCTGTGGCCCCAGCTACTTGGGAGGCTGAGATAGGAGAATCACTTAATCTGGGGAGCTCAAGTCTGCATGTAGAAAGCTGTCATGGCACCACTGCACTCCAGCCTCGGTGACAGAGCAAGACCCTGTCTCAAAAAAAAAAAAAAAAAAAAAAAAAGTGATAGTCTAGTAAAAGCTTTGGTAATATAACCAATGTTTTAAATTGTGTCCTTTTATAAAGAGGACAGATTCTTGTTGAATTTATACAGATAACCATTTTGCCATGAAAATAAGAATACTCACTGATAGTTTCTAAATTCTGGAAAGATCAAGCAGGGAGAAAAAAATACATGTTTCAGTTCTGCTTACAATATTATATTTTGCCAAATTGCTTCAAACTATATATAGTTTGAGAGAAATGAAAAAAGATTTCCTAAATCTGGAAAACAAAATGTTTAAAGAATCAGCAATGGTTCAGACAAATAATTTTGTTTAAAAAAATAATTTTTAAAATAAATTCATTCAATTCCATGTAATTAATTCTTGTTTTGCTTGATCTCGAATGAACAGTTTTATGAATCCGATTTTTCCATTAGAATTCTGAATGTTCTTATCCAGTCCAATCGTGTGATCTCAACGTTATCACAAACCTATTTTCCAGTGGACTTCTCTGAGTCTTTTCCATGAATATTTTTGAAGATAAACAATTTTAGGCTGGGCGCGATTTGCTTGTGCCTGTAATTCCAGCATTTTGGGAGGTTAGTGTGGGAGAATCGCTTGAAGCCAGGAGTCTGAGAATGGCCTGGGCAATATAATGAGACCCTGTCTTTACAACTAAAAAGAAAAAAAAAGAAAAAAAAATGAAGATAAACAATTTTGGATTGTTGATGTTAAGGGTTTTTGGGAAGAATCAAAATAAACAATTGCTGTCTGCAAATGACAAAAGACTTAAAGTAGCCATGGTTAAAGATCTGATGAGAGTTTTCTAGAATAATAACTCAACTGGCAGGGAAATTTGCCTATTTTCTGTGTCATACAACAATTTAAGATTATAACTAGAATTACGACTGATAATGCTATATTAAGACGTATCACTTTTTAGGAATTTCAGACAACTTCTGGGACACTTTTATTATATTTATTTATTTATGAGATGGAGTCTTGCTCTGGCCCACAAGCTGGAATGCAGTGGCACAATCTTGGCTCATTGCAACCTCTGCCTCCTGTGTTCAAGTGATTCTCCTACCTCTGTCTCCGAGTAGTTGGGACTACAGGCATGTGCCACCATGCCTGGCTAATTTTTATATTTTTAGTAAAGATGGGGGTTTCACCAGGTTAGTCAGGCTGGTCTCAGACTCCTGACTTCAGGTGATCCACCTGCCTTGGCCTCCCAAAGTGCTGGGATTACAGGCATGAGCCACTGTGCCTGGCTTGGAACAACTTTATTTTATTATTCTTTTGAGTTGGAATCTTCCTCTGTTGGCCAGGCTGGAGTGCAGTGGCTTGATCTCCACTCACCGCAGCCTCTGCCTCCCGGGATCAAGCAATTCTCTGCCTCAGCCTCCCGAGTAGCTGGGACTACAGGCACATGCCACCACGCCCAGTTAATTTTTGTATTTTTAGTAGAGACGGGGTTTCACCATATTGGTCAGGCTGGTCTCGAACTCCTGACCCTGTGATCCACACACCTCGGTTTCCCAAAGTGCTGGGATTAGGGGCATGACCCACCGCGTCCAGCCAGAACACTTTTATATTAATGATATATATCCAAATATAACATAAGGAAAGTTAAATACTACCTTTGACAATGCTACCCATGTGAATTTTCCATATCAAATAAGCCTAATTACTATCTCCCTCTCTCTTTTTTTATTTTTTTGAGATGGTATCTTGCTCTGTTTTCCAGGCTGGAGTGCAGTAGCGTGATCTTGGCTCATTGCAACCTCTGTCTCCTGAGAATATGGGACTACAGGAACACATCACCAACCCCAGCTAGTTTTTGGATTTTTACTAAAGATGGGGTTTCCCCTTGTTGCCAGGGCTGTTCTCAAACTCCCAACCTCAAGTGATCTGCCCACCTGTCTTGAACTCCCAAAGTGCTGGGATTACAGGTATGAGTCACCACATGCCGCAGCTTTAGTATCTCTTTTTCATTTTTTGTTTTTGAGATAGAGTCTTGCTCTTGTTGCCCAGGCTGGAGTGCAGCAGCATAATCTCAGCTCACTGCAACCTCCATCTCCCAGGTTTAAGCTAGAATTACGACTCCTGCCCCAGCCTCCCCAGTAGCTGGGATTACAGGCACCCGCCACCAAGCCCGGCTAATTTTTTTTGTAATTTTAGTAGAGATGGGGTTTCACTGTGTTGGCCAGGCTGGTCTCAAACTCCCGAGCTCATGCATGATCTGCTTGCTTTGGCTTCCCAAAGTGCTGGGATTACAGATGTGAGCCACTGTGCCCAGCCATACTATCTCTTTACATATAGAGGAGAAAAAGTCTTTTGAGAACTTCCGTGGGCACATCTGGAAATTCCAGAAGTTAATTTGGGGTAAAAAAAACGCAATTCAGAATTTGCATATGGAAGTTTGTCAAAAATGTCAAAAGGTTTAAGATATTTGATTACAATAGAATCACAGATCATTATGAAATAAAACCAAAGTAACAAAGATTTAAGAGGTAAGCTGGGCACAGTGGCACATACCTGTGGTTTCAAGCTACTTGGGAAGCTGAGTTGGGAGGAGGATACTTTGAGCCCAGGAAGGTATTTGAGTTCAACCTGGGCAGCAAAGTGAGACCCTCTCTCTACAAAATGAAAATAAAAATATAAAAATAAAGACTTCAGAGAAAAATACAGAAAAGTTACATAGTTGTGGGAAAAAAACATCTTAAATCTCTCATTTATTTTTATTTTTATTTATTTATTTTTTTTAGTCAGTTTAGCTCTGTCACCCAGGCTGGAGTGCAGTGGCAAGAACTTAGCTCACTGCAACCTCTGCCTCCCTGGCCCAAAACATCCTCCCACTTCAGCCTATTGAGTAGCCAGGACGGTGCCTCCATCCCTGGAAAATTTTTTAGTTTTTTTTTGGTAGAGATGGGGTTTTGCTATGTTGCCCAAGCTGGTCTCGAACTACTGGACTCAAGCCATCCTCCTGCCTCAGACTCCCAAAGTGCTGGGATTACAAGGGTGAGCCACTGTGCCCAGCCAGATCATTAATTATTGAGAAGATTTACTTTTCTTAAATAATTGAAGACTTAATAAGAGTAAATAGGCCAGCCGGGCCCGGTGGCTCATGCCTGTAATCCCAGCACTTTGGGAGGCCAAGGTGGGTGGATCACGAGGTCAAGAGATCAAGACCATCCTGGTCAACATGGTGAAACCCCATCTCTACTAAAAATACAAAAAATTAGCTGGGCATGGTAGCATGTGCCTGTAATCCCAGCTACTCAGGAGGCTGAGGCAGGAGAATTGCCTGAACCCAGGAGGCGGAGGTTGCAGTGAGCCGAGATTACGCCATTGCACCACTCCAGCCTGGGTAAAAAGAGCAAAACTCCGTCTCAAAAAAAAAAAAAAAAAAAAAAAAAAAAAAAAAAAAAAAAAAGAATAAATAGGCTAGGCGCAGTGGCACACGCCTGCAATTCCAGCACTTTGGGAGGCCAAGGTGGCTGGAGCACCTAAGGTTCGGAGTTCGAGACCAGCCTGACCAATATGGTGAAACCCTGACTCTAAAAAAAAAAAAAAGAATAAATAAAGCACAGGACATTATTTTGATCAAACACAAAATATTTGTTTCTTAATTAAAAGGGAAAGTACAATAAAATACTTATCTCTATCAAAAGCAGATATATACTCCAATAAAATGTTGTCCTTTTTTTTGGAGACAGAGTCTCACTGTTGTCATCCAGGCTGGCATGAATGGTGCCATCTCAGCTCACTGCAACCTCTGCTTCCTGAGTTCAAGTGATTCTCCTGCCTCAGCCTCCTGAGTAGCTGGGATTATAGGTACCCACCACTATGCCTGGCTAGTTTTTGTATTTTTGGTAAAGACGGGGTTTCACCATGTTGGCCAGGCTGGTCTTGAGCTCCTAACCTCAGGTGATCTGCTTGCCTCAGCCTCCCAAAGAAAGCAAAGACCTTCGGTGTTTATTTTTTAAATAATTTTTTATTTTGAGACAGTCTTGTTCTGTCACCAAGACTGGAGTGCAGTGGCACAAATATAGCTCACTATAACCTCAATCTTCTGGGCTTAAGTGATCCTTCCACTTCAGCTTCCCAAGTAGCTGGGACCACAGGTGTGCACCACCACCCTGGCTAATTTTTAAATTTTCTTTTTGTAGGCCGGGTGCAGTGGCTCACGCCTGTAATCCTAGCACTTCGGGAGGCTGAGGTGAGTGGATCGCCTGAAGCCAGGAGTTCAATACCAGCCTGGCTGTCATGGTGAAACCCCATCTTAAAAAAAAAAAAAAAATTTTTTTTTATAGAGCCTGGGTCTTGCTCTGTGGCCCAGGCTGATCTCAAACTCCTGACCTCCAGGGATTCTTCTGCTCTGGACTCCCAAAGTGCTGGGATTACAGGCATGAGCCACTGCAACTGGCCAGACCCTCACGGTTAGCCAAGCTCTCAAATCATAAAACAATTTAAAAGGAGAATCACACAAAAGACACAGACAAGGAAAACAAGGACTATTCCAGGGAGGCTGTGGATCAATAACCAATGGGTAGCCAGAACTAAATTCACAAGAATCACACTTCAAAGAGCCAATTCTTACAAATGATATTCTCCTGCCAATCCAGATTTAGAAAAGGGACCAGGAAAATGTTCACTGTTCTCTCTCAACTGCATTCTACAGAGATCCAGGAGAGCTGACTTTGATAAGAATTCTACCAGTTTTTGTGAGGTCTCTTGGGATCTAATCTGCAGGCTCTAGAGTGAGTTGGGGTAGCTCCAGCATTTGAGGATTACAGCCTTGTTGCCTGAAAGTGTAGGAGTGGAAAAATTCCACCTCCATCCTCTTAGGGTTCCAGCTGGGTTCAAGAATTGAATCAACATGAAACAGAAGAAAAACATGATACTGTACTTTTACATGTACTTCTTTATAGGAGCCCTCATAAAGAAATAAAGACCTGAAGAAACAGTCAGTTACAGGTCAGGCATGGTGGCTCAGACCTGTAATCCCAACACGTTAGGAGGCCAAGGCAGGTGGATCACTTGAGCCCAGGAGTTTGAGACCAGCCTGGACAACATGCTGAATCCCTCGTCTCTACAAAAATAAAAAAAGCAAAAATTAGCCAGGCGTGGTGGTTGTACACACCTGTAGTCCCAGCTACTAGGAAGGCTAAGGTGGAAGGATTGCTTGAGTCCAGGAGGTCAAAGCTGCAGTGAGCTGTATTTGTGCCTCTCCACTCCAGCCTGGGTGACAGAATGAGACTTTGTCACGAAAATAAATATTAAAAAAGAAAAAGAAACAGCCAGTTATTTATATAGTGTGAAAATGTCACAAGACAAAGGGGTTTCAGTTAGGGTAGTTAATTGGGTAGAAAAGTAGTTAGGAAGATAAGGGTTAGTTTAACAAGTCTTGTTTGTATAGAATTCCTTCAGCCTCAACTTTCCTGTCTTTGATGATGAGGCTGTTGCATCTTTCTAGTACAGGGAGGATGTCTTCCCTGTGGGAATTTATTTTCTGCTTTTAAGATCACAAAAGTTGGGCCGGGCACAGTGGCTCACACCTGTAATCTTAACACTTTGGGAGGCTGAGGCGGGCGGATCACCTGAGGTCAGGAATTTGAGACCAGCCTGACCAACATGGAGAAACCCCGTCTTTAAAGAAAAAAAATCACAAAAGTCAAGGTGATCTTCTTACATCTTTTGTTTTTTAAGTGTGTTTAACTTATATAATCAATATGTTAGAATAGCATTCGTTTGAAGACCACTGGGGTAGACTTAAAAAATGGCTAACCATGCCTTAAGAATATATATATATATTTTTAAAGATGGGGTTTCGGCCGGGCGCGGTGGCTCAAGCCTGTAATCCCAGCACTTTGGGAGGCCGAGGCGGGTGGATCACGAGGTCGAGAGATTGAGACCATCCTGGTCAACATGGTGAAACCCCGTCTCTACTAAAAATACAAAACATTAGCTGGGCATGGTGGCACGTGCCTGTAATCCCAGCTACTCAGGAGGCTGAGGCAGGAGAATTGCTTGAACCCAGGAGGCGGAGGTTGCGGTGAGCCGAGATCGTGCCATTGCACTCCAGCCTGGGTAACAAGAGCGAAACTCCGTCTCAAAAAAAAAAAAAAAAAAAAAAAAAAAGATGGGGTTTCACCACGTTGGACAGGCTGGTTTTGAACTCCTGACCTCAAGTGATCCACCCGTCTCGGCCCCCCAAAGAGCTGGGATTACAGGCATGAGCCACTGCATCCGGCCAGAAAATATTGTTTTAACCACTTCAATTGGAATATATAAAGTGTAACTTAGCCGGGTGCGGTGGCTCAAGCCTGTAATCCCAGCACTTTGGGAGGCCGAGGCGGGTGGATCACGAGGTCAAGAGATCGAGACCATCCTGGCCAACATGGTGAAACCCCGTCTCTACTAAAAATACAAAAAAAAATTAGCTGGGCATGGTGACTCGTGCCTGTAATCCCAGCTACTCAGGAGGCTGAGGCAGGAGAATTGCCTGAACCCAGGAGGCGGAGGTTGCGGTGAGCCGAGATCGTGCCATTGCACTCCAACCTGGGTAACAAGAGCGAAACTCCGTCTCAAAACAAAACAAAACAAAACAAAACAAAACAAAACAAAACAAACAAAAAAAAAGTGTAACTTGCTTAAGACTTGCTTATACACTTTACATATGTGATCTTTTTTGTGATATCTATATTGACCTGTGCAAAGGGTTTTTCTTTCTTTTTTTTTTTTTTTCTTTTGTACCTATGGATAAATTACCTAACTCTCTGTGTGGGAAATAGCCACACAGACAGTTAGGCCAAATTCTGTAATGAGTAAACTCTGTAATGAGTAGCCAAATTATAAACTATAGAGGAAGGAATATAGTACAAATAATGATATACCTTCAGTAAAATACATCTATATGCAAGTATCAAACTTTGAGGAAATCAGATATAGAACCATTAATTTAATCTAATTTAATTTTATCTTGAGACAAGACCTTGCTTTGTCACCTGGGTTGGAGTGCAGTGGTTCGATCATAGCTCACTGCAGCCTCAATCTCCTGGCCTCCAGTGATCCTCCTCCCTCAGCTTCCCAACTAGCTGGGACTATAGGTGAGTGCTCAACTAACTTCTAAATGTTTTTCTGTAGAGACATGCATGATATTACTATGTTGTCCTCGACTCAAGCGATCCTCCCACCTTGGCTCCCCAAAAGTGCTGGGATTATAGGCATGGGCTACCTCGCCCAGCGAGTTTCATTAGATATCGTGAGAAAACTTTTCTTATGGATTTAATGAAAACATATAAGTGTAAACATGAATTGACCTGTCAAGTAACGTGGAGTTATGTTTTTGTTAGTGAGAAATAGACAATATTAAATAAAATGAGATTATAAATAATTGACTAATATTGGAATGTTTTAAAAATTTTATTTTGTTCTGCAAATGGAGTCTGAATAACTTATCATATGATTTGATACAAATATTTTATAACTACCTTGTTGAAAAACACACCAAATTTGAAAGAAGTCATGTAAAAGTTTTATTGGTTTGTTTTAGCTAGCATGTCATGGAAAGTTTGGTGATCCTAAAAATGTATTTTAGTTACATTTAAGATAATCAGTGGGATGTGGTGGCTCACGCCTGTAATCACAGCACTTTGGGAGACCAAGGTGGGAGGATGACTTGAGCCCAAAAGTTTGAGAGCAGCCTGGGCAACATGGTGAATCCCCATCTCTACAAAAAAATAGAAAAATTAGCCTGGCATGGTGGGGCATCCCTGTAGTCTTACCAACTAGGGAGGCTGAGGTGGGAGAATTGCTTCAGCCTGGGACGTCAATGCTGCAGTGAGCTTTGATCGTGCCACTGCACTCCAGCCTGGGTGACAGAGTGAGATCCTGTCTCAAAAATAAATAAGTAGGCCAGGTGTGATGGCTCACACCAGTAACCCCAGCACTTTGGAAGGCCAAGGTGTGTGGATTGCTTGAGGCCAGGAGTTCCAGATCAGCCTGGCCAACATGGTGAAAACCTCATCTCTAAAAATAAATAAATAAAGTAAATAAACTAATTAAAATAATCAACTTCTTTGGCCATTCCAATGCATTTCTTTCCTGCTAATGACGTGAGTTTGAGATGAGTATTGAGAATAGCTGAAAATTATCATATTTACATATGTGAAAAAGCTATTTTTTAGCATTTTTTAAACAGATGCTGTCTTTGCTTTGCTTCCTTAAGATCAAGGCATTTGCCGATAATTCTTAGAGGATGGAAAAGATCTTATTCCCACCACCCTGCTGTACCATGTATTTTATTCAGAGCATAACAACAAGAGCCAAAATAGCCCATTCTTCAAGCCAAGTGTCACTCTTAACAGAAGTATGTGAACGACAGAAAAATATTGGTTCCTTGTTGATTGTTGACAATTTCCCGTTCGTCTGATGCCTTGGTGGATATTTATCTGATGGTGCCATAAAATAAGATTTCGGGTGAATAACAGGTGTGCTTTCCTTTTTGAAAAGCCGGAGATGAGCTACTGTGAACATGGGTGCTTTCCCAAGCAGGTTGATTTTAGGAAAGAGAACACATTGAAATTGAGGATCAGATTTCCACAAAGCTATCCATAATTGAGCATCTCCTGGAAAGCATTTTGTATTCCCAACACTGGGAGCCCCCAGTTTGAAGACCACTGGGGTAGACTCAAAAATGGCTAAATATGCCTTAAGAAAATATTGCCATCTAGTGGCAACTACTCAAGTCATAGGCACAAAGACCTAAAGGTTCCCTTGACCCTTTCTTTGAAGGACACCTCTGTGTGATTCAGCCACAAGTAGCAAAATATCTTGTGTTTATATTGTATGTTTACTTAACATTACTCTTTCTATACACACTGTGTTATCTACTATTCCAAGCAAGCCCTTAAGATGCGCACGCTCTTTTATAGATGGGGCATGTGAGGAACAGAAAGGGCAATTTATCCAAGATCATATTTCCATTTATTTATTCAGGATCCATTTATCAGGCACTGTTACATGACTGGCATTATTCTAGGCTTGGACAAGGGGCATGGGTTATGGGTGAACTGAAAGATGACTAAGACACATGTCCTCCCGTCATTCACAACCCAGTGGGGAATCAGGACTTGTATCTAGGTCTACTAATGTATATCAGCATCCTTCTCGCTATACCATGCTACAGTAAACATAAATGTTGGCAAGGTGTTCGAGTGATCCCGGGAGTCCTTGCAGTCATATAAAGTCAGTCATGGAGGGTGGTTTCCAAGCAAAATGACTCACTGAATTAAAATGTCATTTGAACAGAGTGCCTGCCCTTCTCTCCCCTTCTAATCTGCTGCGGGCTTGGAAACCCACTAAGGAAATTTATTTTTTATTTATTTATTTATTTATTTTGAGACGGAGTTTCGCTCTTGTTACCCAGGCTGGAGTGCAATGGCGCGATCTCGGCTCACCGCAACCTCCGCCTCCTGGGTTCAGGCAATTCTCCTGCCTCAGCCTCCTGAGTAGCTGGGATTATAGGCACACGCCACCATGCCCAGCTAATTTTTTTTTTGTATTTTTAGTAGAGACGGGGTTTCACCATGTTGACCAGGTTGGTCTCGATCTCTCGACCTCGTGATCCACCCGCTTCGGCCTCCCAAAGTGCTGGGATTATAGGCTTGAGCCACCGCGCCCGGCCTAGGAAATTTATTAAAAGAGTATTTAACATATAAATAAATGATCTGAATGAAAATCCTGGAAGCTTCCCAAGGAGTGTCATGTATGAGCTTCGGAACATAACCTTGACTTCTGCTTTGGCCATTCTTGGGACTTTCTTAAGATGGCTCTCTCTGAGCTGAGGCCAGGCAGCTGAGTTAGGCAGTGAACTGTAAGTGGGCAGTGTTACAGTTGAACCGATAATTGTGCTGTAATGAGCACAACGTGTTAGGAAAGACCCACATTCTCATGGCATGCCCGCTTCCCCCAGCCTCATGTTCAGGATTTTCCCCAACTCAGTGCAGAAATTGATGCACTTTATGTTTTCTGAATATTCCAAGTTCTTGCCCAACTCAGGCCTTTGTAATATTTCTCCCTCTCCTGAACTCTTCACATGTCTGGCTCTTTATCTTTCAGGATTCAGCTTAAATGTCACTTTTAGAAAGCCCTTCACCAACTGCTCTACCAAATGAATACAGGGTCCTCCACCTTACCAATGCGCTCTGCCAATACCTTGTTGTGTCCTAAAAATGCCCTATTGACATTTTTCGATGCTAACTTAAACTGAAGCACTATCACCTTTTAACTAACACAATTTTTTTTTTTTTTTTTTTTTTTTTGAGATCAAGTCTTGCTCTGCTGCCAGGCTGGAGTGCAGTGGCACGTATTCAGCTCACTGCAATCTCCGCCTCCCAGGTTCAAATGATTCTCCTACCTCAGCCTCCTGAGTAGTACAGGCACATGCCACCACACCCAGCTAACTTTGGTATTTTCAGTAGAGACAGGGTTTCACCGTGTTGGCCAGGATGGTTTCTATCTCCCGATCTCATAATCCACCAGCCTCAGCCTCCCAAAGTGCTGGGATTACAGGAGTGAACCACTGCACCTGGCCACTAATACTATTTTGTCTACATTTTTATTGGTCTATCTCCCTCCACTAGAAAGTAAGCTTTGTGAGGACAGGAGTTGTGTCTATTTGGCTCATTTCTGTATCCCTACCACCTAGAATGGAGTTGGCACGTGGTAGGCCCTCAGTAAGTATCAGTGAATGAATTGAATGAGCACTCTTTCCCTCTTTGTCTCAGATGGACATTCTCAGTAAGTGCAGCCAGACTGCCAGACTGGCCTGGTTTTCTTAAATAGATTCTGACAGTTTCAGTTGGCAGCTCATGAAGCAGGACTGCTGTGTGCCTTTGTTCCAGCAAATGGACTTCAAGTCACCTTCCCAGGACCTAAGCTTCTTTGGGACAGGAAATCAGCCATTGATTAGGTACATAAAGTCGGGGCTTCCTAAGTCTGTGCCGCCCTATCATTGTTTAACTATGGGTAAGAGGTTACAGTTCTGTCCTGATATCAGGTTAGCGCTCCTCCATTCCTAACCACAACTGCACCTCTGTTAGAAGCTGGCTCTCTAGCCTGGGTGCCACAGATCACTGCAGCAGGGTGGCCCTGGGGCGAGGGGAGCTTCCCTCACTCATCCTTCCCTGCTTCTGTATAAACAACGCCAACTTTATCCCCTGCTGGTATTAAGAGTAGATGTCTTGTAAAAACAACCATATGTCTTCTGTGAAGGGCTGAAAGTGGACTGTTGAGAACCAATTTCCAGTGAGACCCATGGGACCCAGGAAGAACCAAGGTCCTGAGCTCAGTGACTTTGGGAGACATCCATGAAGGTCCAGTTTGTATACACTACTACTCTTTTTTTTTTTTTTTTTTTTTGAGGCGGAGGCGGAGTTTCGCTCTTGTTACCCAGGCTGGAGTGCAATGGCGCGATCTCGGCTCACTGCAACCTCCGCCTCCTGGGTTCAGGCAATTCTCCTGCCTCAGCCTCCTGAGTAGCTGGGATTACAGGCACGCGCCACCACGCCCAGCTAATTTTTTGTATTTTAGGTAGAGACGGGGTTTCACTATGCTGACCAGGATGGTCTCGATCTCTTGACCTCGTGATCCACCCGCCTCGGCCTCCCAAAGTGCTGGGATTACAGGCTTGAGCCACCGCGCCCAGCCTTACAGTACTACTCTTAACATTGCTATGAAGAATCCCTGTTCTCCTAGGAGGGGTAGGGCTGAATCCTTCTGTTGCAAGGAGCTATCAGCCAGTACCTTATCCCTGCCTCCAGAGCAGCCAGTCCTGCTGGGAGTATGGCCTTGCAGCCTCCAGTCCCTACTGCCTCACTTTGTTTGCTTCTTCTAAACTCACTACCTGGAAAAATTCCATACATACCCTCTCTTCCTCACCTACTGCAGTCCACTTTTGAGTTCCTTGGATGGGATAAGTATTTCCCATCTTTGCACACCTTGAATGCAATAAAAGTATTTCCCATGTCTTTGCACACGCTGTTCTGTCTCTACCTCCATAAAAGGCCACTTCCTCTCAACTAACATTGTTCTATTGCCTTGTGGCTTCTGTTTTCACCTGTTAAGCAACCCAACCTGCATTTGCCAATGTAATCAAAGATGTATCTGTTTCTAAATGTGTGGATGTGTGTAGGGAGAACTAACGTTTTGTGAATGTCATCCTATCCAAGAGCATGGGAGACCTTCCCATTTGTTCCAAGTCTTTGCTGTGTTCCTGAGAAACATTTTAAAGTTTTCATCATATAGATCTTGTACAATTCTTGGCAAGTCTATTCCTGGGAATTTAAAATTTTTTATTTTTGGGACAAGGTGGAGAAGTGGCATAATCATGGCTCACTGCAGCCTCAACCTGCTGGGCTTACATGATCCTCCCACCTCAGCCTCCTGAGTAGCTGGGACTACAAGCACGCACCACCCTGCCCAGCTAATTTTTGTATTTTTTTGTAGAGACAGGGTTTCACTATGTTGCCCAGGTTGATCTTGAACTCTGGGCTCAAGCAATCTGGCCACCTAAACCTTGCAAAATGTTGGGATTATAGCCATGAGTCACCATGCCTGGTCTGGGAATTTATGTTTTTTGTTGCTATTCTAAATAGTATCTTTTCCCCACTATACCTAATTGATTGCTATACCACTATACCATAAAGATAATTGGTTTATAGACATTAATTGAATTTTTGTTTTTAGTGGATTTTCTGATTCTGTTGGGTTTTCTGCATATATAATGATAGAATCTACATGGTGATACTTTATAACTTTTTTCCAGTTTTGATACCATGAGTTACCTTCTCTTGTCTAACTGCATTGACTAATACATCTAGAAAGATGTTAAAGAACATGGTGATAGTGGGTATCCTTGTCTTGTTCCTGAGTTTAGTGGGAATGCTTCTCTTGCTTCTCCCTTAAGCATCTGGCTATTTTTGGTTGTGCATAAATCTCTTGAATCTGTCCATGTCTATCTTCACTGCTGTCATCTTAGTTCAACACAACATGATCTTTCACCCGGACTACTGTAAGAGCTCCCTAATTTTCATTTTCATTTTTTTTTTTTTTTTTTTTGAGACAGGGTCTTGGTGCTATATCAGCTCGCCACAGCCTTGATCTTCTGGGTTCAAGCAATCTTTCCTCTTTAGCCTCCCACGTAGCTGGGACCACAGATGCATACCACCATGCCTGGCTAATTTTTGTGTTTTTTGTAGAGATGGGACCTTGCCAAGTTGCCCAGGCTGGTCATGAACTCCTGGGCTCAAACAATCTGTCCGTGTTGGCCTCCCAAACTTCTGTGATTACAGGTATGAACCACTGTGCCTGGCCTCATTTTCATTCTTGTTCTTTCCAGTTTATTCTCCACATAACAGCTGGAACGTTTTCACAAAAATGAAACTTTGATCATGTTGTTTCTCTCTGAAAACCTTCCAGTGGCTTTTCATTTCTTTTGGGAGAAAGTCTAAAATCCTTAATGTGATTCACAGGCCCTGCGTAATTTGGCCTCCACATGCGTTTCCAGCATCATTGTGTACCCACTCTTGCTCACTTCCCACAGTCCAGCTCACAAAGGCCTTTCAGTTCCTTGGGCGTGATAAGTTTCTCCTACCTCCAGACTTGGCACATGCAAAGGTTCTTTATCTCTCTGCTTAGCTAATCTCATCCTACTTACCCTTTGCATTTCAGCTTCTCACTCACTTCCTCAAGAAGATCTTCCCTAACACCTCAGCCTAGGGGTTATATACAGGTATTGATCGACTTATGACCTATGCAACTTATGACCATTTGACTTTACGACCACAACCCCTAGCCACGACTACTCAGCATCTGGTAGCGCAAACGTTGCCCAGCTGGGCATACGACAGTGCGGACCAGCTTCCGGCAGCACTACCATCTCCGCGTGCACCATTTCAACTGTTATCCCAGACTCGGTACAGCAATTTGTGTTTTGTGTCTTGGATATTTTTCATCAAACCCCTCCCAAGATGTCTACCAAGAGGAAACTGTCTTTGTCTACGCCTCAGCCTGCCAAGAAGGACAGAAAGGCCATCGATCTCGACATGAAAATGAAGGTAATTAAGCAGTGCGAAGGAGGAAAGAAAGTGAATGTGATTGCACGTGATACGAAGTTATCACACTCGACTGCAAGGATTGAACAGATGGCGCACGATGTGTTTCGTCTGTATCGTGAAATTTATGAAAAAAAGAAACATACAATTCAGACAAAGCTCACCGTGTTTATGAAAAAACCAACTCCAGTAACCCCAACTGCCGCCTCAGATGACGATATCAATGATCCGCAGCCAAGTACCAGCGGCCAATAAAAGGTTTCGTATGTGTTTATATATTTTGATATGTTTTGCAATTGGGAAAATGTTTCCTATGGCATTTTTTACACCTGTATTTTGTATTTTTGTATGCACCTGTATTTTGTGATTTTGTATGTTTTGCAAATATTAAACCAGTTGTACTGGTAATGCAGTGTTTTACTTAAACCTGACAAATGTAAAAATAAGAAACAAAATGGTGTAGAGATGATACAATGGCATAAAGTGAACAAAGAAAATTATGATATATAACAATAATGAAAGAAAATTATGATAAAATATGACTTAAATATTTTTATAACATCATTTCACAGTACTGTACATATAGCCTATTCAACTTACGACCAAATCGTGTTACGACCAGTCTGTTGGAACCAATCATGGTCGTAAGTCGAGGACTAGCTGTATGCTCATTGCACCTTCTCCTTTTCTTTTATAGTCCTTTTCACCATAGCATGCTTAAATATAACCATTTATATCATTTTTTTTTCTTTGTTCTATGAAAAACATTTATATCACTTAAAAAAACTGTCTTTCCTGCTGGATTGTGAATTGTTCTAGTATCTGGTATATAGTCAATTCTCAGTAACTACTTGTTAAATAAATGAATATAAATTATTCATAATATATTGAAGACAGAAGAACTGCATTCCTGAGGTTTTTTGTTGTTGGTTTTTTAAAATTTATTTTTCTAAGATGGAGTCTTGCTCTGTGGCCCAGGCTGGAGAGCAGTGGTGCAAGCTTGGCTCACTGCAACCTCCACCTCCCTGGTTCAAGCAATTCTCCTGCCTCAGCCTCCTGAGTAGCTGGGATTACAGATGCCTGCCACCATGCCTGGCTAATTTTTGTATTTTTAGTAGAGACGGGATTTCACCATGTTGGCAAGGCTGGTCTCAAACACCTGACCTCAGGTGATCCACCCACCTCAGTCTCCCAAAGTGCTGGGATTACAAGTTTGAGCCACCACATCCAGCCTGTTTTATTTATTTTTTTCTGGTGGAGTCTTGCTCTGTTGCCCAGGCTGGAGTGCAACAGCACGATATTGGCTCACCACAACCTCCACCTCCCTGTTTCAAGCAATTCTCCTGTCTCGGACTACCGAGTAGCTGGGATTACAGGTACGTGCCACCATGCCTGGCTAATTTTTGAATTTTTATTAGAGACAGGGTTTCTCCATGTTGGCCAGACTGTCTTGAACTCCTTACCTTAAGTGATCCACCCACCTTGGCTTCCCAAAGTGCTGGGATTACAGGTGTGAGCCACCGCACCCAGCCACATTCCCGAGTTTTTATATAAAAAAATCTTAAGTTCTGTGACTCTGCAATCATGAGTGTGTGGTGTCTTTGCAGGGGAAATATGAAATAATACCAAAGCAAAGAGATTAGAAAATGGCACATATTATTACAACAGATAATAAGGTATTTGACATTCCCTACTGAGGTCATGTCAAAAGGACTCCAGAGCTAACCTGAAGATGCTCCCATTGGCCAAAGATGGAACAATCTGTGTAATAATTGCAATCAATTGAGACACATCAAATATGTTTATCTCATGATGATATCAAGCAAATAAAAACCCAGAGTTAACCTTCTGGAGGATGGTGGGGAACCACCTTATTCTTTTGAAAACTGGCAATAAAGAGAAAAAAAATCAAGCATTTGTTTTGCCTTTCCTACATTAACTTTACCTCTGTGTAACTGAATAGTAAATGAGGGAAAGTGACTTTTTAAAGGGTGCATTCCAGGTAATAAATGAAGAAAAATGATAGAATTAAATCATCACAGTTTTGCAACCTAGATTGCAATAGATCTAGGCAACGATTATCAATGACTGATGATGACATCATTATCTGGTACTTTAACTGAATAGAAGTATACAACACAATGATAAAGTGTCTTGTAAGAAAAGAAAAAGCCAAACCTGAATCTGATCAAGACTCCAGGTCTAACTCCCATTTACAGAAAATAAAGGAGACAGAGGAACAGGTTGTATTATACCACAGGGATGTAATGAACGAAGTCTAGAGTCTGGGAAACTGTAAGACAGAAGACTTGGTTTCTTCTACAAAAAGCTGGGGGGAATAAAAAGAGATATAGAAGAGGATGCAAAGATTTGAAGACTTAAAAGGATGTGTCAACCATTTGCATTGTATGAACCTAGGTTTTTTTTTTTTTTTTTTTTTTTTTTTTTTTGAGATGGAGTTTTACTCTTGTTTCCTGGGCTGGAGTGCAACCGTGTGATTTTGGCTTGCTGCAACCTCCGCCTCCTGGGTTCAAATGACTTTTCTGTCTCGGCCTCCCAAGTAGCTGGGATTACAGGTGCCTGCCATCACGCACAGCTAATTTTTTGTATTTTTAGTAGAGACAGGGTTTCACTATGTTGGCTAGGCTGATCTTGAACTCCTGACTTCAGGAGATCCATCTGCCTCAGCCTCCCAAAATGCTGGGATTACAGATGTGAACCACCATGCATGACTAGACCTAGTTTTTAAATTTTTACATTAAAAAAATCTGTATTTTTTAGGGATGGGGTCTCTTAACTATCACTCAGGCTGAAGTACAGTGGCACTATCATAGCTCAATATAGCCTCAAACTCTAGGGCTCAAGTGATCCTCCCAACTAGCTGGGAATAGATGTCTGGGCCACTATGCCCTGCTAAGTTTTGGAGACAGGATTTCCTACATTCCCCAGTGTGGTCTCGAACTCCTGGGCTCCAGTGATCCTTTTGCTTCAACCTCCCCAGCAGCTGGGATTATAGGTGCAAGCCACTGTGTCCAGCGTGTATGGACCTTATTTGGATGTCTGGATTTTTGAAAATACTAAGGAATTATTGGGTTTTTAAGCTGTTATTATGCTTAATATTATTTTTAAAGAGCATCCCTATCTTTTAGAGATACACAGAGAAATATTTACAAATAAAATGATGTGATATTTGGAATTTGGGTCTAGTTAATCCTGGGTGGAGAGTGTGGGTAGGGGAGACAAAGAAGGCTAGATAGCCTATGAACTGAAAATTGTTGGCCAGGCGTGGTTGCTCACACCTGTAATCCCAGTTCTTTGGGAGGCTAAGATGGGCAGATCACCTGAGGTTGGGAGTTTGAGACCAGCTTGACCAACATGGAGAAACCCCCTCTCTACTAAAAATGCAAAATTAGCCAGGTGTGGTGGCACATGCGTGTAGTCCCAGCTACTTGGGAGGCTGAGGCAGGAGAATCGCTTGAACCTGGGAGGCGGAGGTTGCGGTGAGCCGAGATTGTACCATTGCACTCCAGCCTGGGCAACAAGAGGGAAACTCTGTCTCAAAAAAATAAAAGAAAAAAGAAAATTATTAAGACTGCTTGATGAGTTCTTGGGAATTCATTTCTATGAATCTGCTTCTTTTACATAAGTATAACAGGTCAAAACTTTAAAAAAATTAATAGAAGCAGGACAGTGGCCATGAACATCGGAATCCACTAAGGACTGTGTAACAACTCACCTGCTGAAAAAAAAAATTATTAGGAAAGGGAAAGACAGCATTTCTTCTGGCCTTCAATATATCAGACTCAAAGCTAATTCCAGGAAGCATTCTTAAAAGCAACACAAATCTGGTGTTGAACGTCTAAATCCTGACAGTTTGAGACTTGAAGGAGCAGTTGTTCCTTACCAATGGCGAGGCCACAGGCAGAGCTTTAGAATCTCAGGGTGTTAGCAGCTGTGGTGGTGGCTCACACCTATAATCCTAGCACTTTGGGAGGCTGAGGCGGGTGGATCATGAGGTCAGGAGATCAAGACCATCCCTGGCCAACATGGTGAAACCCGGTCTCTAAAAAAAAATATCTATCTATCTATCTATATATGTATATATATAAAATAAAATAAATTTAAAATTAGAAAAAATTTTTTAAAAAGAAACGGCTGAGGGCATTTTGTCCTGGTTGCATCCAGACAATCCAGACAGGACAGGACAAAACAAAATGACAACGAAGACTTATTCCAGTTGAGGTATTGTCCTGTACTACTTGGATTTCCAAGAAGAAAGCTGGATTCAGGGCAATCCTTTTTGCCCAAGCCTTTTTAATTTTTGGCTCTCGTTCCAGCACTCTCACAATAATGAACAGCACAATTCGTGAGAGTAAATTGGATTTTTATTGAATGAAAGTAAAGAATACAACGATTCAGTGTAGACCAGAGCTCTTCAATAGAACTCTCTGTGATGATGGAAAAGTTTTATCTGCACTATAATATGGTAGCCATATATAGCTACTGAGGACTTGAAATACGCCTAGTGTGATTAAGAAACTGAATTTTAAATTTTATTTAATTTTAACTATTTTAAATCAAAGTCTCCTGTGGTAAGTGGCTATTGCATTGGACAGCACAGTTTGACGGTATGTAATATATATAGTAATTGCTTCCTTAATACTTTCTACTGTTAAGTCCACCGCAAAGAATGCTTTATTCTTGCTAGCTGAACAAGTCAGTCAACATTAATTTTAGTAGACATTCTTCTTCTATTCTTATTATTCCTATTACAACTCCTATATTTAAAAACCGCCCAACACCCCTAAAACAAAAACCAAAAAAACTAAAGATTTTTATTTTTCCTTTCCCATATATCCTCCAGGAGACAAATAGGTATATGCAATAGTGCTAAAAAGGGCTAGTTATTTATTTAACAATTTGCAAATCTGGCAGCCCCCAGAATGAGAAGAGGGTTTTGTTTTGTTTTGTTTTGTTTTAGGCAGTCTTGGTCTTGTTGCTCAGGCTAGAGTGCAATGGCATGATCTCGGCTCATGGCAACCTCTACCTGCTGGGTTCAAGTGATTCTCGTGCCTCAGCCTCCTGAGTAGCTGGGATTACAGGCACACGCCACCAAACCCAGCTAATTTTTGTATTTTTAGTAGAGATGGGGTTTCACCACGTTGGCCAGGATGGTCCTGATCTCCTGACCTCATGATCTGCCTGCCTCAGCTTCCTAAAGTGTGGTGATTACAGGCGTGAGCCACCACGCCTGGCTGAGAAGAGGTTCTGAGTAACTCCTAAAAGGGTCTAATCCACATTTTCTATCTTATATAACATATTAATTTAACAAATATTTAACGAGCACCTACCTTCCCAGCCACTGTGTCTATTGACTGTAATGGATGCTGTAGTATGCTGTCCAGATATCCTCCTTCAGGAGGAAGGCACTTATTTTCCCAGCAGCTGGGTATACTGACCCTAACACCTCCTGTTAGGCCCCACCTTCAACTATGAGGATCATATTTCAACACGAAGTTTGGAGGGGACAAACATCCAAACCACAGCAGGGTTATAAAAGCCAGACCCACTTGCTGAAATTTGTGTCAACCCTGAAAGGCCATCCGAGGTCCAGAGCTCCCTGGATGGCTGAGGCCTTTGTTGCAACTGTATTTTCAACTTGTCCTTTTGCCCATCCAAGCTCCTTGAGTTATTACCAAATGCAAACGTCCATTACAGACAGGCTGGGTTCTAACCCTCAAGGAAATTATAGTGTTCTGGAAGGGGTGAAGAAATGGAAACCCAGAGAAGTTTAAGGACTAGCCCAAAGTCGTGCTACTTATTCATGGTGGTCAGGACCAGAATCCATTTTTCTGGCATTTGGTGTAGTGCTCTTCCTAGTGTACCATGTGGCCTTATTAATAAAGCACATTGCATCAGGGAATTTCAATCTGCTGTGGAACCTGTATTAAGGGAATAAGATACCTTTCTAAAATGTTAAATTGGGCAATAGACAAATTGATTCCACTGGGAGCAGTACTTCTCTTTTCTCTCCTCTCCTTTTAGGCAAATGCTTTCCTCTTCCTGTAGACACAGGACCCTCATGGAAGTTTCTGTCTTCTTTTTTTTTTTTAATTAAAAAAATCTAAATACTTTTTAAATTTAATTAATTTTTTTTTTTTTTTTTTTTTTTTTTTTTTTTTTTTTTTTGAGAAATAGGGTTTCTGTTACCCAGGCTGGAGTGCAGTGGCACAATCATGGCTCACTACAGCCTCGTCTTCCTAAGCTCAGGAAGATCCTCCCACTTCAGCTACTCTTGAGTAGCTGGGACTACAGGCATGCACCACTATGTTTGGCTAATTTTTGTAAAGACAGAGTTTCACTACATTGCCCAGGCTGGTTTTGAACTTGTGAGCTCAAGAGAACTGCCCACCTCAGCCTCTCAAAGTGGGATTACAGGCGTGAGCCTCTGCAGCCAGTCAACTTTCTTCTTAGATGGCCCAGATCCCTTGACCACAGGGGTTGGTTGTGAGGTGCCTACCAATCCTAGTAGCCTGGCCATCGATGGTCCAGAGATGGACACATGACCCAAACCAGGTCAATCAGTACCTTTCCTAGAGTTATTCTTAAACTAGAGCTAAAACTTAAGTAGGTGCTGTCATCCTGGTTGAAAGATATGATAATGAGTTTAGTGGATAAATTGTCATCTTGGGAAGAAGCTGGGTTGAGAGAAAGAGACTTCCCTGGAGAGGGTAGTGAAGATAGAGAGGGATGGGAAATCCTGATGGCAATGTGTCTCTCTTTGGAGACATACCCAAGGCCAGTGCCTCCTTTGCCCTACCTAAGAACTTGGTTACCTGAGCAAATGAATTTTCTCCTTTTTGCTTAATCCAGTTCAATGTGGGTTTCTGTCCTGTTGTCCTACCACCCTAGCAAATTGATTCCAATTTTCTTTCTTTTTTTTTTTTTTTTTTTTTTTTTGAGACCTGAGTTTTGCTCTTGTTTCCCAGGCTGGAGTGCAATGGCACGATCTCGGCTCACCGCAACCTCCGCCTCCTGGGTTCAGGCAATTCTCCTGCCTCAGCCTCCTGAGTAGCTGGGATTACAGACACGCGCCACCATGCCCAGCTAATTTTTTGTATTTTTAGTAGAGACGGGGTTTCACCGTGTTGACCAGGATGGTCTTGATCTCTTGACCTCGTGATCCACCCGCCTCAGCCTCCCAAAGTGCTGGGATTACAGGCTTGAGCCACCGTGCCCGGCCTTGATTCCAATTTTCTGTTTTGCTTTGTCATCTGTGTTTTGTGAACTCTGTTTTACATAGCTTGCATCATTGACATAGAATTTTGTATTCTTCTTCATGTGCTCTTACTTCACTCATATTTTCCCACAGGTGACCATGGCCATAAATTAGTAATCCTGACGAATTAATACACCACGATCTACTTGTTTCCCAAGTATAGAATATTTAGCCTTTTTGCTTTTTTTCCTTGTTATGCTTAACACTGGAATGACCAACTCGGTGTACATAGCTTTATTCTTCTGCTGAATTAATTCTTAAATGTCTAAGAGTAGAATTGCTGAGTTCAAGCGTACAAATGCTTTCATGGTTTTTGACAGAAAAGTGAATATTTTTTACGTTTGGACATTTGAAAAAAGTTTGTTCAGATGTCCATTTAGAGAAATCCTTAGGTTTTTGTTTGTTTGTTTGTTTGTTTTAACAGGGTCTTGCTCTGTCACCCAGGCTGAAGTGCAGTGGTATGATGACAACTCACTGCAGCGTTGACCTACTGGGCTCAAGGGATCCTCTTGCTGCAGCCTCCCAAGTAGCTGGGACCACAGATGTGCGCCATCACACCTGGCTAGTTTTTTTTTTGTAAGATGGAGTCTAGCCATGTTGACCAGGTTGGTCTCAAACTCTTGGCCTTAAGAAATCCTCCGCCTCAGCCTCCCAAAGTGCTGAGATTATAGATGTGAACTGTCGTGCCTGGCCAGAACTCTGCATTTAAAGTTGAGAGCCTTGAGTCATGCTCTCCTGCCCTGATTCTGGCCCTAGAGTAATTGCTGCTGTTGCTCATCCAGAACACGCATCTGGGTGGGAAGCAGCACCCGAAGGCCACAGTAACTGCTGTACTTGGTTTTTGCTTTGCTCAGGAGTGGAGCTCCAGAGTGTGGTGTAGGGTTGTCACAAAGGAAAAGGAGGCCGGGAGGGGCCAGATGCACCAGAAGGGGGTTTCAAAATACCAAGTTCTCCCTATCCACAGCCAGACTCAGAATCTCATTAAAGTGAGTAACCCCTCCACAAGGGATTCTAGTAACAAGTCTCTAGTAAATCTTATTATCTTACCATCACACCTTGGATTTTTCCTTCATAGCACTTATTATTGCAAATAATTAATTATGCAATTTTTTGTCCAGTTTTTTGGTATTTAAGGATTCTTTTTTTTTTTTTTTTTAAGACAGGGTTTCACCAGGTTGGTCAGGCTGGTCTTGGACTCCCGACCTCAGGTGATCAGCCCACCTTGGTCTACAAAGTGCTTGGATCACAGGCGGGAGCCACCACGCCCGGCCTAAGAATTAATTCTTAAGGGGATGTTAATTTAAGGATTACTTCAACAGAAGGCAAAATCTATCCACATTATGCTGTCTGTAAACTCCATGAGAGCAGGGATTTGTGTCATTTTTGTTCACCCCTGCATCCTAAGTACCTAAAACAGTGCTTGACACACAGTAGGCCCTGAATAAATATTTGTTGAAATGAAGAAATAAGTAAATTAACATAATAAAAGTAATGAGATTAACTATTAGTAGCTGGGACCACAGATATGCACCACCATGCCTGGCTAGTTTTTGTATTTTCAGTAGAGATGGGGTTTTACCATGTTACCTAGGCTGGTCTCAAACTCCTGAACTCAAGGGATCACCTCAGCTTCTCAAAGTGCTGAGATTACAGGTGTGAGCTACCATGTCCGGCCTTAAAATGCTTCTTAAGGAAGTTTGTGAGCATTTACCAAGTGCTGACATATATTGATGTTAAATCAGCCTTTTGCATATTTTATAATAGAAGACCAACATATCCAAATAGAAGGTTAATTCACAGACTTTCTCTGACTGTGAGAAATTATTCTGGCTTTTAGTCAGCTAGATTAGAAAGAGCTCTGGATTATGAGTCTAGATTAGTTAAGACACCTGGTTCTTATTCTAGCTCTGCCCTCAAACAACCTGCTAGATCATTAGGAGCCTCTCTGAGCCTCTGGGACTCCTTTTTTTTGAGATGGAGTTTCACTCTTGGGTTCAAGTGATTCTCCTGCCTCAGCCTCGGGAGTAGCTGCAATTACAGGAACCCGCCAGCATGCCCGGCTAATTTTTTGTATTTTTAGTAGAGACGGAGTTTCACCATGTTGGCCAGGCTGGTCTCAAACTCCTGACCTCAGGTGATCTACCTGCCTCAGCCTCCCAAAGTGCTTGGATTACAGGTGTGAGCCTCCATACCTTGTCAACCTATGGACTCCTTCTACTGGGCGAGAAGATTGAATTTAAAAGACTACTAATAATTTCTATCAGTGGGATAGCCAATGGTGCTTTTCTGAAAGCACATTTAGTATCTAAGCATGGCATTAGTAATTATGAACATGAAGAACTGGTTAAAACATTTGTTGCTGTGGCTAGTACAGTCTTAAGATCATTACAGGGAAGTGGATGCTAAAATACAAAGTTCACATTTCATGAACTTGAATCATGATTGCTCTTCGGCCAAGCAATTCAAAAAGCTCTCTCAGAACAGGTTCAGTAAAGCCCACTTATATTTAATGCTGCTGGAGAAGGAAAGTGAAATGTGATGAAAGATACACTGAAATTAACCCAAGGCAGACCCTTTGCTATTTGCAGGTCTGTAGTAGGACCATTTTACTTACTAGCTTTGTTCTGTGACCTTATAAGTGTCTCTTGAGCTTCCGGCACTCGATATTTCCCTCAGATACATTTCCTCTGTACTGCTTATCTTGTAAAATTAACTACTGTGTAACAGATGTATGAGCCAAAGGTAATTTTATGAGAAACTTGAGTGAAAAGCAATCAATCTTTCAAGGTCCCTGAAGTCCTGAGATCATAAAGAAAAAGCTAAATAAGTAGTTTCTGGCTTTTTGCCTTTGATTTCCTTCTTAGTTTCAGTTTTCTTTTTCTGAATCTCTCCCCCCAGAACTTCCATGGCATATATGGATGCTCAAAAACAAAACAATGACAAATACTGGGCTGTTAAAAGGTCACAGCCCTGGCTGCCAAAAGACACAGCCAGGCTGGCCTATTAGTGGAAATTTACAAATGATAATAGGCTGACACTTTTGCTTTAAGAGCTACTCCCACTTGGGGACCTGAAACTGTAGTCACTGACACAGCAAAAATTGATTAATTATTTGATTTACTGGGAGGAGCCCTATCGATCAAGTTCATTTACAGTTATTAGTTATTCTACACACGATCACAGTTTACTTTTGGCAACCACAGACACTTCAGTACTTACAAGGGGTAAAAATTAAATTATTGTTAAGTTACAAAATCATGGGCTATCCTCATTACCGTAAACCCAATCTTAACTCATGTTCGAGTTTAAAATTCTAAATTGTTTTCAGTTTTCCTCCTGGTTATAAGATTGTGTGTGTGTGTGTGTGTGTGTGTGTGTGTGTGTGTGTGTTATGTAAAACACAAATCTAATGACTGTTTTGAAAAGATCTAGGCAAAGGGTCATGACAACAATTCAGCTATTTAGCACAACTCTCTGTAAACAAATCACCAGAGAAAGGCTTAAAGTGAAGTAATAATTCCGGCTCATTGTCAGTGAATAAACATCAGGCAGCTATAGACATGTTTAATACATTCCTGCACTCTCTTAAAATACAAATTAATACAAAATAGCATTTTGTGACTTGAGGTAATTGCCCACATGACTGAGCTGTGTATCTCCAGGAGGTGCATAATTAAAGTATGGATTTGTGTATGGAACATGCAATGCTCGGAATAAATATTTTGAAATGAACATTTATTTCACAGAAAAGGCAAGGGAAGTGGATAATAAATGCTGGCAATGGAGAAACCAGACACAAGTAACAAACTCTGCTCTGCTAGAGGTGTAAACAAACTACCTCCTCGGCACCAAGGAGGAACAATTTAATCCAGATGGGAGCACAGGCATCCCAGAGAAAGGGAAGTCATGCCTGGGCTGCCTGGGAAGATGAGTATTATTTTGATTAATACAGGAGGAGGGAAGGCATTCCAGTGGGAGGAACAGTGGAGGGAGTGAAATAGGGAGAACAAAAAGCATCACCTAGGATAATTCTGGGTGAGGGAGAGGTGGATGGGAATGGCAGAGGTGACATTGTGGGGCTAGTTTCTCATTTTGATGGGCCTTGAATGTTGACCTAAAAAATGTGAATCCATTAAAGAAAAAAAATTTGTGAATCCATTAAAAAAAAAAAGATACGGGCCGGGCGTGTTGGCTCATGCCTGTAATCCCAGCACTTTGGGAGACTGAGACAGGCAGATCAGTGAGGTTGCAGTGAGCCGAGATTGTGCCATTGCACTCCAGCCTGGGTAACAAGAGCGAAACTCCGTCTCAAAAGAAAAAAAAAAAAATTAAAAAAAAACAAAAAAACATTTAAATACTATGAAAAGTTGTAAAAAATGCCGGGAGAAGGAAAATGTTCATTTTTTTTCTTTTTCTCTTTTTGCTTTATTTATTTTTGCCTTCAAGATTCCTAGCAATATACAACAGTAAAAACTGTTCTATTAAAAAATATAATAATTCCAGGCCTGGTGCAGTGGCTCACACATGTAATCCTAGCACTTTGGGAGGCCAAGGTTGGCAGATCACCTTAGGTCAGGAGTTCAAGACCAACCTGGCCAACATGGCAAAACCCCATCTCCACTAAAAATATAAATAATTAGCCAGATATGGGGGTACACACCTGTAATCCCAGCTACTTGGGAGGCTGAGGCACAAGAATCGCTTGAGCCTGGGAGGCGGAGGTTACAGTGAGCTGAGATTGTGCCACTGCACTCCAGCCTGGGAGACAGAGTGAGATTCTGTCTCAGAAAAAAATAGTAAATACACACACATATACATACATATATATATATATATGAATTCCACAACTCCAGAGATAACTATAGTTAGGGCAAATGAGTATTACTAAAACTTTATTATTATTTTTTAGACAAAGTCTGGTTCTGTCACCCAGGCTGGAGTGCAGTGGCATGACTTGGCTCACTGCAAACTCTACCTCCTGGGCTCAAGCCACTTCAGCCTCCCAAGTAGCTGGGCCTACAGGCACACACCACCACACCCAGCTAATTTTTGTATTTTTTGTAGAGATGGGGTTTCACCGTGTTGGCCGGGCTGGTCTCTAATTCCTGACTTCAAGCGATCTGCCCACCTCAGCCTCCCAAAGTGCTGAGATTACAGGAGTGAGCCACTGTGCCTGGCCTTAGAATTTTAATAATTATTGTTACATTGCCTTGCAAAAAGTTTATGTCTATTATTACTCTCATCAATAGTGGATGAGGTTGTTTGTTTGTTTTCCCACATATTTGCCAGCATTGGGCATTTTCATTCTTTTAAATCTTTGCTGGCCAAGTGTGGTGGCTCATGCTCGTAATCCCAGCACTCTGGGAGGCCGAGGTGGGCAGATCACCTGAGATCAGGTGTTTCAGACCAGCCTGGCCAACACAGTGAAACCCTGTCTCTACTAAAAATACAAAAATTAGCTGGGCATGGTGGCACATGCCCATAGTCTTAGCTACTCAGGAGGCTGAGGCAGGAGAATCACTCAATCCTGGACATCGAGCACCATTTTGTGATGACCATTTGATTATTTGCTGCTAGTTTGAAATGTTCCCTTTATCTTAACTCACCAGTGCATCTCCAGCAGCTAGCACATAGGAAGCGCTCAATAAATGAAGGAATGTGATAGGAATGATCTATTGCTTTTTTGTTTTTTTTTTTTTCCTTTTTGTGGAGAACAGGATCTTGCTATATTGCCCAGGCAGGTCTCAAACTCCTGTGCTCAAGCTATCCTCCCACCTCTGCCTCCATTAAGAGCTGGGATTACAGATGTGAGCCACAGTGCCCTGTGATCTATTGCTTTTTTGAAGAAAAAAATGACATGATCACATCTGTGTTTTAGGACCACAGTTCTAATGACAGAATAGAGAAAAGGCTGCGAGAACAGAAAACCACTGAATTCTTGATTTAATGTTGAAAGAAAAACTTTAGGCAAATTCAATTTAATAGAGCATAATTGAGTAAAAAATGATTCACAAATTGGGCAGCACATCCCACCCCCAACTATAATAGGTTTAGAGAGACTTCTAGGGTGCCGCATGTTCAGGCAAGATTTATGGGCAGAAAGAGGAAAGTGACACAGAAAACAGAAGTGTGGTACAGAAACAGCTGGACTGCTTACAGCCTGGTGCTTGTCTTGAGCACTGTTTGAACCGCTGGCCACCTGTGATTGGCTGAAGTATAGCTTCTGTGATTGGTTGAGACTCGGCTCTTTGTTACAAGCGTAGTTTACGGTCTATTTACACATCCAGTTAGGTTATAGTTTACTGTATGGTAAAAACTTTAGGCCAAACTTAAAATATTTAAGGAGCTTTAGGCTAAATTTAATCTATCATAGTCAGAAAATAATTAAAATATTTCAGGAAAGAAATGGCAAATGCCTTAGGGTAGTACCAGTGGGGATAAAAAATCGGAGTGGCTATGGAGCATGACAGGTGTGGAATTGAGAAAGGTTGGTGCCCATTTAAGCAGGCAAGAAGAGGAAAGTTAAGGACACCATTAAAGAAGACTGGGGTTTCTAGCATCAAGGGACAACAGTATAACAAAGTTAAAGATCTTAGTTGGCTTTGAGATTCTAGAATCAGGCAATATCTTATTCCATAAAATAGAGTAGGTGTTTGGATTGAAACTGGCCTAATTGTTCCATAAAACTGATGTTTATGATTTCTTTTGAATAAACTTAAAAATTGATCCTCACAGTCTTAAAACTTGAGAAAGTTGCATTTGTCTTATCTGAGTTCCTTTCTCAGGAAACCAACCATCAGGCCTCTCAAATAGTACCAAGGAGCTGAAAGTTAACAGATCATTGCATCTGAACAGAGACTCAAGACTTCTTAACCCATCATGATTGCCTAAATGATCACCTGCTTACTGTTGACCAATTTATTTTCCTTACCTCTGCCTAATTCCTGTTTTTTCTGCATATAGTTACATTTCTTCCCTGCTACAGAAACCTCTGATTTTAGTTGGTCAGGGAGATGGATTGGAGACCGATCTCCCATCTCTTCAACTGCAGGACTTGATTTAAAACCTTCTTCTCTGGCAATATTCAATGTCTCAATGATTGGTTTTCTGTGCACCAAGCAGCAGCACCTAGCCCAAACCCCTGGAGTTTTAGTAACATGATGAGCTGAGCAGAAGAGGTTGGCTTTATAGACAGACAAGGGCTGAAGAAAGCAGAAGCAAAGAACAGAGCATATTAGTTACTTCAAAGCAACTTTTCTTCTAAGGTGGGAACAGAAGGCTAAAACAATAGAAAAACAACTAGTTAATGTCAGATTACTTCAGGCCCCTTCTTTTGTGTAAGGATTAAAGCAGAGGGAACTTCATTATCATGTGGATTGAAGATTGAAACTGTAAGTCTTTCTCCTGCCTTCTAGGAAGGTGAGATAAGAATTTAGCGTGGGTTTGGAGACTTAGAACTTTAATACAGATGACTATATATATTTTTTCCTGCCTCAGGTTTATTTGTACAAATAGCACAGGAGGACCCCAGCTCCATGCAGATGGCAGTCCCAGGGGGGGTCACACCAGTCCTTCTGTCCTCACATTGGCAGACAGAGATATCTACTCTGAAGCCTTTGTAGGGACCTGGGCACCTTTGGGAGCCTGAGCTGGAAGTGAAGCTGGAGCTGCAGCCTGGGCCTTGGTTTGATCCTTGGACTTGGCCTTGACCTTCGGCTGGAAGAGCCTCAGCCCCTTGGCAGTGTGTGCACGAGCACGCTTCCCAAACTTGGGGTGGGCAATGTAGGCAAGTCAATTGAGCTTGTGGCTGACACCCTTTGGGATCTTGGGCTTAACCTCCTTGGGCTTTAAGAGGGCCTTGATGGCCTTAGCAGGTGCACTCCTGGCCTTGGCACTGTTGGCCTGCGTCTCCTTTAGGCCCTTCTGGTTGTGCTTCTTGTCAAAGCACATGTTCCTCAGGAACTTGGGGTCCACCCCCTTAAGAGATTCGTATCTTTGTGATTGGGGTTTCTTGATACCATTTCTGTGCCATTTTCGGGACTGGTTGTGTGTGATGTGGTTCTTGGACTTGGCCATGTCTGCACCTAAGCCACGGTTCCCGAAGCGCCTAGGACCAGAAGCAATGACTATTTTTTTTTTAGCCTGGTCTGTTGGCGCCTAGTAAAGAAGCTGAGTCCAAAACAATGGCTTCCAGTAATTGTTTTGTTTTGTTTTTTTTTTCTTTTTTCTATTTCCAGTAATGGGTATAAGCAACTAATAATTTTTATTTATACTAGCTTGGGTGGCTGCGTGGATTTTGATATAGTTAATGGAAATATGAAACCCATAATGAGACCCACCTTCTCCTCTCCTTCTACTTGTGACATTGTTCTCATTTCCTCTTGCTTTAATTATGATAGTGTTCCATCAGTTTCCCTATTCTGCATCTTTGGTGTCTAATTTTCCACTGGAGTCCTCCGTCTAGAAGTGTGTTCAAGTTGCCCTTTTCCTCAACTACACTATTACTGTAGACTTTCCTTTGTTACCCCCATTGCCTCACCTTTTAAAAACCATCACTCACCACACATTAATTCATCCACTTGTTTAATATTTATGGAGAGCTTTCAATATACTAGTTTTTTTTTTTTTTTTCAAAAAAATGTTTTTTAAAATAAAGACGGGGTTTCAGCATGTTGGTCAGGCTGCTCTTGAACTCCCAACCTCAGGCAATCCGCCCACCTTGGCCTCCAAAGTGCTTGGATTACAGGCATGAGCCACCATGCCCAGCCAATGTGCTAGCATTAAATTAAGTTTAGCCTAAAGTTGTCTCTTTACATATTTTATTTATTTTTTGAAACGGTCTCACTCTGTCACCCAGGATGGAGTACAGTAGCACCAACATGGCTCACTGCAGTTTTGACCTCCCAGGCTCAGATAATCCTTCCACCTCAGCCTCCCAGGTAACTGGGACCACAGGTGCATGCCACTGCTCCTGGCTAACTTTTTGTAGAGATGGGGTTTTGCCATGTTGCCCAGGCTGGTCTCAAACTCCTGGGCTCAAGGGATCCACCACCTCAGCCTCCCAAAATGCTGGGGTTATAGGCATGAGCCACCACACCCAGCCATATTTACATATAAGGTTTCTCTGTACATAGTGAACTATAACCTGACTGGATGTGTAAACAGACAGTAACTGAAACTGTCTTTGCAAAGATTATGACAGTGAGAGAAATCTAACATAGATGACTTCATCTTGGCTTTAGCCTCAGGCTGGCTGTCTCTGCTCATTCCTGGACATAGGCCAAGCTAACCATCAGAATAATTTAGCATATTCATTTATTTATTTTTGAGATAGGGTCTTACTCTGTTGCTTAGGCTGGAATGTGACTTCTCCAGTTGCTTCTCGAGATAACGTCACTATTGTGAACCTAAGATTGGTCTTTTGAGATGTATTTCAGACTTTTGCATTCTGACCCCACCCCAACTCACGACTCTTGACCCAACTGATCCTGTGGCCCCCACCCAGAGATGGACTCAGGGCACAAGGACTCTTTTCCACAGCCCTGTGATTACATTCCTAGCCAATCAGCAGCACCCATTCCCTACCCCCTTGCTCACCAACCTATTCTTGAAAGACCCTACTTCAAAGCCTCTGGGGAGACTGATTTGAGTAGTAACCACGTGGCTGGCCTGGCATTAATTAAACTCTTTCTCTACTGCAATACATGGCCTCAGTGAACTGGTGATGCCTGTGTAATGGGCAGGAAGAACCCACCAGGCGATTATATAACCTACTCTGGTGCCAATCACCAAGTGTTGGCCAATCAAAGGTGGCTAGCTTTTCAAACTGGGTTCAAATAAGGCAAATGCCAAGCTGTAACCAATATATTTCTGTACCTCATCAGTACCTCACCTTCCTTTTTCTGTCCATAAAACTTCTTTGTCCAAGCAGTAGCACCAAACCTTCTTTGAACCTATTCTGGTTTGGAGGCCTCCCAATTCATGAGGGGTTCTTTGCTCAATTAAATTCTGCTAAATTTAATTGTCAAAGGATTCTTTTTTTTTTTTTAACACTAGTTATGGTTACTAGGGTTACCAGCAAATAAGAGACAATAATCTCTGCTTCACTGGAACTGACATACTCTTCTACTTACTCCTTATTTCCTTTTATGTGCTGCCACCATTTTCCTGGAATTTTTATTCTGAAGGTTGATGATGACTTCAAGATTGTTAAATTCAAGAGTCATTTCTTGGTCTCTTTGACATTGTTAACTGTAAGGCTGGTTGCCTTCCCTGGAGGCCAGACACACCCACCTCTGCACCCGGCACCAGGCTCTGCACTCAGCACCTAGCTGTGCCACATGGCTCCCCGGGAAGGCTCCAGCTAATGCAACCCTGGCCAGTTCTTGCACTGGAAAACCCGCCCAACAACCCGCCAACCAATAGCGGCCTGCCCTGTCTCAATCCTGCTCTCCTGGACCCAATTAGAGCACCCAGCTGTTGCTTGTTCCTCCTAGCCATAAAAACCCCACGCCCCAGGAACTCAGCCCAACTTCTCTGGCCCTCTTTCCCTGGGACCATAGAACCTTGCCCGGGCAACTGAATAAATTGGCATTTTATTTTCTTATACTGGCCTCAGTTTCCTCATTTTAAACTCAGCAGTGACCCTTACATTGACCCACTCTCTTTTCCTTTAGCTTCTTTAACTCTTCTCTCTGCCTCTTCTGCTATTCTTTCTATTCCCTGGATGGTTTATTTATGTTTCCTTCTCTGCCTTTCCTTTGTTTCCCTCATCTTCCTACTCATGTTTTAAGGACTGAAGCTATGCTCACAGGGTTAACAAAAATTCTGGACAGAAATACAATTTTTATTAAGCACGAATCAGCCTGCACTTTGACAAACTTCCTTGTAGGTGAAAGTCTGTAGACACTGACGACACTAGATGCCGACTGTTTGCATTCCCATTGTTCCTATAGACAGGATTTCTGAAGTTAGATAGATAAGATCTCTAATGTTAGAATCATAAGACTTTGTTTAGGAATTGCTTAAGCAGATCTTGAATTCCAGTAGACCAGCTGATGCCAAACAATTTAAAGACCCCCAAAGAAAAAACAAATCAGCACTAGAATATCATTTCCTCATCTTTCTCTCCCATGATTCCTGCCCCCTCCATCACTTTTCAGCCAATCAACAATCTCTACACTTCAGCTCACTCCAAAGCCCTTAAAATTCCTAGCCTCAGACTCCTCAGGAAGATGGATTTGAGGTTTTGTCCTGTTTCCTTGCTAGGCGTTACAAGTAAACACCTGTCTCTGCTGCAATACAGTGTCTCCGTGTATTGACTTGCAGTGCACATTGAGCAATGGACCTATTAGGGTCATAGGACTAGCTCTCAGTTATGACATTTGACTTGCGCTGTAACTATGTGGGTATGTTTTATCTAGTCCACAGTTTCCTGAAGTATTTTCCATTGAATAGGAGTTTTTTAGGTTGTTAATAGATGCTATGTAACAAAAGGGTTTGATGATCACGTACTTTTGGGAAATTCTGAGCTTCTCTATGGCAGAACTTCTTAGAGTAATAAACATACTAATGAGAATTATGAACCACCTACAGAAGAAATTATATACGATACTATGTTCCCTTCATGTCTTTCCTATTTTTGAGTTGCATTTTGTAGGACTTCTGTTCTGAAGAACACACTTCAGAAGGCATTATACTAGCTTTTTGAGAGCCAAGACCTTACTCTGTTTATTTATTCTCTAGAGAACTCTGAGGAATATTTTGGTTATAGTAGGGATTCAATACATTTCAATAAGTAGAGACTAAGTTGAAGGGATTTCAGGTACAAAAGTGAAAGGGCAGGAAAGCATGGGGTCATATTTAGGAGCATTTGATTCAGTGGGGCAATAAATGATGAGGAGAAATCCTATAAACAATTGTGTACCAACAAATTAGATAATTTATTCCTAGAAAGACACAGGCCAGGCATGGTGGCTCAAGCCTGTAATTTCAGCATTTTGGGAGGCTGAGGCAGGTGGATCGCCTGAGATCAGGAGTTTGAGACCAGCCTGGCCAACATGGTGAAACCCCATCTCTCCTAAAAATTAGCTGGGCATGGTGGTACATGCCTGTAATCCCAGCTACTTGGGAGGCTGAGGCAGGCGAATCACTTGAACCTGAGAGGCAGAGGTTGCAGTGAGTCAAAATCGTGCCATGCACTCTAGCCTGGGTGGCAGAGAGAGACTACTCTGTCTCAAAAAAAAAAAAAAAAAAAAAAAAAAAAAAAAAAAAAAAAAAAGACAAACCTATAAAAAAGTAACTCAAGAAGAAATAGGCAGTTTGAATAGATCTATAACAAGTAAATACATTTAATTAATGATTTTTTTAAAAATCACAAAGAAAATCCTGAGCCCAAATGGCTTCACCACTGATTTCTAACAAATATAGGTACAATAGGTACCATTAAGCCTGTGGATGGAGGAATGGGGACTTTACTCATCAGTAATGGACTGCTGAAGCTTAGAAGAGGAGAACGACACACTCAGGGCAGGTCAAATTCCTCTTTCCAAATGGAGATGCTGCTGACCCGCCTGGATCATCAACACTCCTAAACTGGGCTGGACCAGGCTGGTTCTGGATGTACAGGGCACAGGTTCTGTGACTTGCACTGTTTGATCAGACATGGAACTTAAGGCTGTGAGATAGTCTCATAGTTCTGAGCAGGAATGTGGTATCGGAAATAGTCATAAATATCCTAAATCCCCAAATCGCCAGCAACAGGGCCTTAATGTCACCCACCTGTCTAGAAATTAGTCTGAAAGTAGGTTAATGCTGGTATGAAATGGACAGCTTCCTGTTGCTTCAGGAAATTGATGTCACTTTGGCTAAATCAGGTTAAGTTTGGCTTTCATAATTTTTAGCAAGGAATCAAAGCTTCTCAGAAAAATGTGATCAAAGTTCATCTCAAACTGTAGCCATAAGCCTCACCCAAAATTGTCTTAAATATTACAAAATCCCCAAATGAGCTTTCTCCCTATACCTCTCCTTTTTAAAAATTTTTTAAATTTTTTGAGGTGGAGTCTCGCACGTTGCTCAGGCGGGAGTGCAATGGTGTAATCTCAGCTCACTGCAAACTCTGCCTCCTGGGTTCACACGATTCTCCTGCCTCAGCCTTCTGAGTAGCTGGCATTACAGTTGCACACCACCACACCCGGCTATTTTTTTGTATTTTTAGTAGAGACGGCGTTTCACTATGTTGGTCAGACTGGTCTTGAACTCCTGACTTCATGATCCACCCGCCTTGGCCTCCCAAAATGCTGGGATTACAGGTGTGAGCCATGGTGACTGGCCTCTATTTTTAACACTATATTTGATTAAAATAGGAACACAGGTACTTTGTCTCACGAAATTATCTTCTGCAAATTGTCTTACTTCTATTCCTGATCTTCAGTAAAACAGGAATGTGACCTCTGGTACCGAGTTTGTTTACTTTGAGGCATTCAATGAATATCAGTATGACTTTTCTTTCATGTTCTTCTCACTTCCATCTTTCTGTTCGGCAATCTCTGTGGCAAATGTAATGCTTAATTTCCCTTACTATCTGAATTTATTCATTTGCCAAATGTTTATTGATCATTTTCTTTCTTTCTTTCTTTTTTGCGATGGAGTCCTGCTCTGTCGCCCAGGCTGGAGTGCAGTGGAACGATCTCAGTTCACTGCAACCTCTGCCTCCTGGGTTCAAGCAGTTCTCCTGCCTCAGCCTCCTGAGTAGTTGGGATTACAGGCACATATCAACATGCCTGGCTAATTTTTTTGTGCTTTTTTTTTGAGATGGAGTTTCGCTCTTGTTACCCAGGCTGGAGTGCAATGGCGCGATCTCGGCTCACCGCAACCTCCGCCTCCTGGGTTCAGGCAATTCTTCTGTCTCAGCCTCCTGAGTAGCTGGGATTATAGGCACGCGCCACCATGCCCAGCTAATTTTTGTATTTTTAGTAGAGACGGGGTTTCACCATGTTGACCAGGATGGTCTCCATCTCTTGATCTCGTGATCCACCCGCCTCGGCCTCCCAAAGTGCTGGGATTACAGGCGTGAGCCATCACGCCCGGCTTTTTTGTGCTTTTAGTAGAGATGGGGTTTCACCATGTTGGCCAAGCTGCTCTCAAACTCCTGACCTCAGGTGATCTGCCTGCCTTGGCCTCCCGAAGTGCTGAGATTACAGGCATGAGCCACCCCACCCGGCCTATAATCATTTTCTGTGCTGTAAATGCTGACCTAGGCTCTGGGGATTGAGCAGTAAAGTCCTGCTTTCATGGAACCTATGTTCTAGAGAAGGAAACAGATAATGAGCAAATAGATATGGAATAGTGGTGGCAGATGCTTTATAGAGAAAAAGTCAAGGGCTAGAGAGTGATAGTGCTGTTACTGTAGATGGGATGTCTAGGCAACCAGGTTTCCCAGAAGCCATCACATTTTATTAAAGATCTGAAAGCAAGAGGAAACTTTGCAAATATCTAGAGGAGTGGTGTTCTGAACAGAGGGAACCACAAGTACAAAGACTCTAAGATGTGAACGTGATTTAGGTATGAAAAAAAAGGTAAGGAAGCCAGAATGCAGCTCAGTGTACCAGGGGTGCCTAGTAGGAGATGAGGCCGGAGGAAAGGTGGGTGCTATGATCTGAATATTTGTCTTCCCCAACCCCCAAATTCATATCTTGAATCCTAACCCCTAAGGTGCTGGTATTAAGAAATGGGCCTTTGAGGGCTGGAAAGGTGCAGTTACTACTTTTTTTTTTTTTTTTTTTTTTACTTTTTATTTTATTTTAATGACCTTTTAAAAACACATCTCACCAAAACTATTTTTTTAAACAGTTATATAATATTGTCAGCTTCTCTCACTTATCTAGACAGCAAATTTTAGACTTTCTAAAAAATTAAACTTTTGCTCAGCTTGGTGGTACACACCTGTACTGGCGGTATATACCAGTCTCAGCTGCTTGAGAGGTTGAGGCAGGAGCTTCACTTGAGCCCAGGAGTTCCAGACTGGGAACATAGTGATACCTTGTTTCTTACCTTTTCTTCCTTTTTTTTTTTTTTTTTTTGAGACAGAGTCTTGCTCTGTTGCCCAGGTTAGTGTGCAATGGCGTGATCTCTGCTCACTGCAACCTCTGCCTCCTGGGTTCAAGTGATTCTTGTGCCTCAGCCTTCCAAATAGCTGGGATTACAGGCACCTGCCACCATGCCTGGCTAATTTTTGTATTTTTAGTAGAGACAGGGTTACACCATGTTGGCCAGGCTGGTTTTGAACTCTTTACCTCAAATGATCTGCCTGCCTCAGCCTCCCAAAGTGCTGGGAATACAGGCTAAGACCCTAAAAAATTAAACTTTTGGCTGGGCACGGTGGCTCACACCTGTAATCCCAGCACTTTGGGAGTCCAAGGCAGGCAGATCACAACGTCAGGAAATCGAGACCATCCTGGCTAACACGGTGAAACCCTCTCTACTAAAAATACAAAAAATTAGCCAAGTGTGGTGACACACGCCTGTAGTCCCAGCTACTCGGGAGGCTGAGGCAGGAGAATTGCTTGAACCTGGGAAGTGGAGGTTGTAGTGAGCCAAGACTGCCACTGCACTCCAGCCTGAGCAACAGAGCAAGACTCTGTCTCAAAAAAAAAAAAAAAAAATTAAACTTGATATTTTATTTTATTTTTTTTAGCTTACTGATCCTTAAATCCAGGAGAAATAATTAAACTTTTAATTTTGAGATCATTGTGGATTCATATGTTGTTGTAAAAAATAATTCAGAGAGCTCTTCTATACCCTTTACCTAGTTTCCCCCACTGTTAAGATCTTGCAAAGTTACACTATAGTATCACAACCAGGATACAGTCAAGATACATAATATTTCTATCACCACAAGGATCCCTCATGTTGCCCTTTTATAGACATACTCACTTTAATAGGCTTGAGCTGGGAGGCAGAGGTTGCAGTGAGCTGAGATCACACCACTGCACTCCAGCCTGGGCAACAGAGCAAGACCCTATCTCAAAAAAAAGGAAAAAAAAAAATAGGAGGGGTATTAGGGAGCTTGTTAGCCCCTCTTCCCTGCCACTATGTGAGGATACACAAAGCCACCATAAATGAAAAATGAGCCCTCACCAGATACCTAATCTGCTGGTGCCTTGATTTTGGACTTCCCAGCCTCCAGAACTGGGAGCAATGAATATCTGTTGTTAATAAATTACCCAGTCTAAGGTATTTTGTTATGGCAGTCCAAATGATTAAGACAATGAATAAAGCTGCTATAAACATTTGTGTACAGGGTTTAGGGTGGACATTAAGTTTTTATTTCTTGGACATGAATGCCTAGGAGTGCTATTGCTGTGTCCTATGGTTGTTGCATGTTTAGTTTTTTTTTTTTTTTTTTTTTTTTGAGACAGAGTTTCGCTCTTGTTACCCAGGCTGGAGTGCAATGGCACGATCTCGGCTCACTGCAACCTCCGCCTCCTGGGTTCAGGCAATTCTCCTGCCTCAGCCTCCTGAGTAGCTTGGATTACAGGCACGTGCCACCATGCCCAGCTACTTTTTTGTATTTGTAGTAGAGACGGGGTTTCACCATGTTGACCAGGATGGTCTCGATCTCTTGACCTTGTGATCCACCCGCCTTGGCCTCCCAAAGTGCTGGGATTACAGGCTTGAGCCACCGCGCCCGGCCTGCATGTTTAGTTTTTTAAGAAACTGTCGAACTGTTTTTCCAAAGTGGCTGCATCACTTTACATTTGCAGCATCATGTATGAGTGATAGATTTTCTCTACATCCTTGTCAGCATTGGTATTGTCACTATTTTTAAAATTTTAGCCATTCTTTTGGGTGTGTGTAGTGATATCTCTCTGTAGATTTTTTTCCTTTATTCTTTAAGAAACAGAGTTTGTCACCTAGGCTGGAGTACAGTGATGTGAAAATTCTTTATGTAGTTGAGATACTAGTACTTTGTTGAATATGTACTCTGCTGAATGTTTGCAAATATTTTCTCCCAGTCTGTAACTTGTCTTTTTTTTTTTTTTTTTTGAGACGGAGTTTTGCTCTTGTTACCCAGGCTGGAGTGCAATGGCACGATCTCAGCTCACCGCAACCTCCGCCTCCTGGGTTCAGGCAATTCTCCTGCCTCAGCCTCCTGAGTAGCTGGGATTACAGGCACGTGCCACCATGCCCAGCTAATGTTTTGTATTTTTAGTGGAGACGGGGTTTCACCATGTTGACCAGGATGGTCTCGATCTCTCGACCTCGTGATCCACCCGCCTCGGCCTCCCAAAGTGCTGGGATTACAGGCTTGAGCCACCGCGCCCGGCCCTTGTAACTTGTCTTTCCATCTTCTTTATGTTTTTTTGCAGAGTAAAAGTTTTAAATTTTAATGATTTCCAACTTACCAATTTTTCCTTTTATAGGTTGGCTTTAGAAAGCTAGGCTGGGCATAGTGGTTCACACCTATAATCCCAGCACTTCAGGAGGTCAAGGCATTCCAGCCTGGGCAATGGAGCAAGACCCTATCTCAAAAAGAAAAAACAAAAAAACAAAAGTATCTTTACCTCACTTTCGATTTTTTTTCCATTTACTTATTTATTTTTTTGAGACAGAGTCTCCTCTGTTGCCCAGATTGGAGTGCAGTGGTGTGATCTTGGCTCACTGCAACCTCAATTTCCTGGGCTCAGGCAATCCTCCCACTTCTGCCTCCCCAGTAGCTGGGATTACAGGCACATGCCACCATGCCCAGTTAATTTCTGTATTATTAATGTTAAAATGTTAACATTTTAGATCTATTTAGGTGTAAGCTTTTAGACTTTATTCATTTTATACTATTCTACTTTGGTAGAAACAGGCTTTCAACGACAGGAAACAGTTCTGACAACTAGTTAAGGACAGGAATGAGAGGAGGTGGCAGAGTGAGACTGATTTCTAAAGTAGTCATTGCTTGGGACTATTTCTGGGCTATTTACCATGTATAAGCACTCATATTTTATTCTATTAGCTATGATCAAGAAGTGTTTATTAAGCCCTCCAAGGATTTTGTTCTCTTTTTAAAAAAGCAGTATTTATTTTACTGATTATAAAAAATGCTAATCGTAGAGAATGTAAAAAAAAATTAAAGTATAAAGAAAATTCAAGTGGCCCAGAATCCTACTATTTAGCAATAACCACAATTAACATTTGGATGTAGTTGTTTACAGTCTCTTATCTATGCCATATATGTTACTGTTGTTGATTTAGATTAGACTTTCCAATTTTGTCATTATGTATGCCACTGCAGTGAATATCTTTTACGTATATATCTTAGTTGAATTTTTTTTTTTTTTTTTTTTTTTTTTGAGAAGGAGTTTTGCTCTTGTTACCCAGGCTGGAGTGCAATGGCACGATCTTGGCTCACTGCAACCTCCATCTCCTGGGTTCAGGCAATTCTCCTGCCTCAGCCTCCTGAGTAGCTGGGATTACAGGCACCCACCACCATGCCCAGCTAATTTTTTGTATTTTTAGTAGAGACGAGGTTTCACCATGTTGACCAGGATGGTCTTGACCTCTTGACCTTGTGATCCACCCGCCTTGGCCTCCCAAAGTGCTGGGATTACAGGCTTGAGCCACTGCGCTTGGCCAAATTTTTTTTTGAGACTGAGTCTTGCTCTGTTGCCCATGCTGAAGTACAGTGGTGCGATCTTGGCTCACTGCAACCTCCACCTCCCAGGTCCAAGTGTTTCTCCCTTCTCAGCCTCCCAAGTAGCTGGGACTACAGGTGCCCACCACCACATCTGGCTAATTTTTATATTTTTAATGGAGAGGGGGTTTCACCATGCTGGCCATGCTCTTGAACTGCTGACCTCAAGTGATTTGCCTGCTTCAGCCTCCCAAAGTGCTGGGACTACAGGCGTGAGCCACCATGCCCAGCCTTGGTTTAATTTTTTTGTTTTTTTGAGATGAGGTCTTACTCTGTTACCCAGGCTGGAGTGCAGTGGTGCAATCTCCGGTCATTGCAACCTCTGTCTCCCAGGTTTAAGTGAGCCTCCCACCTCAGCCTCCTGAGTAACTTGAACCACAGGCATGCACTACCATATCAGGCTGATTTTCTGTGTTTTTGGTAGAGATAGGGTTTTGTCATATTGCCCAGGCTGGTCTCAGACTCCTGGGCCCAAGCTATCCTCCTGTCTCAGCCTCCCAAAGTGCTAGGATTACAGGCATGAACCACTGTGCTCGGCCAAGAAAATATTTTCTAGGAAAACATAAGATTGGGCAGAATTCCTAACAGTGAAATCCAATCAGTCACATCCTATTCTGAGGCCCTGTGGAGTTTAGCATTATAGGGGGGCTGTTAAATTGACTGATACAATATATGTGTATCGTAGCAAGGCTGGCAGCTTTTATCAGTTTAACCATCCTATGAAAACCAGTTTGCCACTTGTGAGAGAAACTGAGTTATGCTATATCCTATTTCTACATATGTATGGACAATCATGATTTTTCGGAATACCAATTTTATGAATTTTTGATTTACAAAATTTCATTAAAGCCTTAAATTCAAGATGTTTCTGAAGCTGGTAAAACTTCAAAATAGAACATTATAAAATGAAAAAGTTGTCAGTATATTGTCTCTCTCTCTCTCTCTCTCTTTTTTTTTTTAAGACGGGGTTTCACCGTGTTGGTAAGGCTGGTCTTGAACTCCTGACCTCAGGTGATCCGCCCGCCTTGGCTTCCAAAGTGCTTGGATTATAGGCGTGAGCCACCACGCCCGGCCAGTATATTGTCTTTAAACAGTCAAACACAGCCTTGGTGTAACTGAAAATAAAAACTTCTAAGTTCTGTTGCACAGCTTGTAATCACCACCACCCTTAGTACCACACATAGTATATTACACATATGAAAGGTGACTTTTGTGCATAGCCAACAGCAAAAGTGTCTGATCCTCTCAGAGCCCTGCACTTTGAAGGTATTTTTATTAGATAGGTGTGGTATCACAAACCTCTGATGTTGTTTCCAATTCTGTGTTTGCTTAGTTGACTTCCAAGACAGACTTTCATGCCCGTAACCCATGGTAGCTTCCTGCTTGATATTTACATACATCTGTGCTGAAGTTTGGGAAGGTCACTTGAATGAACAATGCTTGACAGTGGTGTCACTAATCTTTCAATATGTATGCTAATTATACATAAAGGTATATCCTTATACATAAACTTTCTTTTCAAGACACAGTCTTCCTCTGTCATGCACGGTAGAGTGCAGTGGCATAATTTTGGCTCATTGCAACCTCTGCCTCCTGGGTTCAAGTGATTCTTGTGCCTCAACCTCCCAAGTAGCTGGGACTACAGGCATGTGCCAACATGCTCAGCTAATTTTTATATTTTTTGTAGAGATGGGTTTTTGCCATCTCGGCCAGGCTGGTTTTGAACTCCTGATCCAAGTGATCTACCTGCCATGGCTTCCCAAAGTACTGGGATTACTGGCGTGAGCCACCATGCCTGGTCTTTATATCTGAACTTTCATGTGTGAAATCATAATGCAGTTTCTTTGATGAGTCTTATCATAACATCACTCATTCCACACGACTAAAAAAATCAGGAATCCTTCCCAAATCATTTTATGAGACCAACATCATCCTGATACCAAAACCCAGCAGAGACTCAACAAGAGAAGAAAACTTCAGGCCATTATCCATGATGAACATAGATGCAAAAATCTTCAATAAAATACTGGCAAGCCAATTGCAACAGCACATCAAAAAGCTTATCTACCTTGATCAAGTAGGATTCATCCCGGGATGCAAGGCTGATTCAACATACGCAAGTCCATAAATGTAATTCACCACATAAACAGAACCAAAGACAAAAACCACATGATTATCTCAATTGATGCAGAGAAGACCTTTGACAAAATTCAACAGCCCTTTATGCTAAAAACCCTCAATAAACTAGGTATTGACGGAATGTATCTCAAAATAATAAAAGCTATTTACGACAAACCAACAGCCAATATCATACTGAATGGGCAAAAACTGGAAGCGTTCCCTTTGAAATCTGGCACTAGACAAGGATGCCCTCTCTCCCACTCCTATTCAATATAGTAATGGGAGTTCTAGCCAGAGCAATCAGGCAAGAAAAACAAATAAAGGGTATTCAAATAGGAAAGGAGAAAGTCAAATTGTTTCCATTTGCGGACGACATGATTGTATACCTAGAAGACCCCATCGTCTCAGCCCAAAATCTCCTGAAACTGATAAGCAACTTCAGCAAAGTCTCAGGATACAAAATCAATGTGCAAAAATCACAATTATTCCTATAAACTCAATAACAGACTTAAAGAGAGCCACATCAAGAACGAACTGCCATTCACAATTGCTACAAAGAGAATAAAATACCTAGGAATACAACTAACAAGGAACGTAAAGGACCTCTTCAAGGAGAACTACAAGCCATTGCTCAACGAAATAAAAGAGGACACAAACAGATGGAGAAACATTCCATGTTCATGGTTAGGAAGAATCAGTATTGTGAAAATGGCCATACTGCCGAAAGTAATTTACAGATTCAATGATATCCCCATCAAGCTACCAATGACCTTCTTCACAAAACTGGAAAAAAACCACCTTAAACTTCATATGGAACCAAAAGAGAGCCCATATAGCCAAGTCAATTCTAAGCAAAAAGAACAAAGTGGGAGGCATCACACTACCAGATTTCAAACTATACTACAAGGCTACAGTAATCAAAACAGCATGGTACTGGTACCAAAACAGAGATATAGACCAATGGAACAGAACAGAGGCCTCGGAGGCAACACAACACATCTACAGCCATCTGATCTTTGACAAACCTGACAAAAACAAGCAATGGGGAACGGAGTCCCTGTTTAATAAATGGTGTTGGGAAAACTGGCTAGCCATGTGCAGAAAGCAGAAACTGGACCCCTTCCTGACACCTTACACTAAAATTAACTCCAGATGGATTAAAGACTTAAACATAAAACCTAACACCATAAAAACCCTAGAAGAAAATCTAGGCAAAACCATTCAGGACATAGGCGTAGGCAAGGACTTCATGACCAAAACACCAAAAGCGTTGGCAACAAAAGCCAAAATAGACAAATGGGACCTAATCAAACTCCACAGCTTCTGCACAGCAAAAGAAACAGTCATTAGAGTGAATCAGCAACCAACAGAATGGGAAAAAATTTTTGCAATCTACCCATCTGACACAGGGCTGATATCCAGAATCTACAAAGAACTAAAACAGATTTACAAGAAAAAAACACACAAGCCCATTCAAAAGTGGGCAAAGGATATGAACAAACACTTTACAAAAGAAGACATACACGAGGCCAACAAACATATGAAAAAATGCTCAGCATCACTGGTCATTAGAGAAATGCAAATCAAAACTACATTGAGATACCATCTCACGCCAGTTAGAATGGCAATCATTAAAAAATCTGGAGACAACAGATGCTGGAGAGGATGTGGAGAAATAGGAACATTTTTACACTGTTGGTGGGAGTGTAAATTAGTTCAACCACTGTGGAAGACAGTGTGGCGATTCCTCAAGGACCTAGAAATAGAAATTCCATTTGACCCAGCAATCCCATTACTGGGTATATATCCAAAGGATTATAAATCATTCTACTATAAGAACACATGCACACGAATGTTCATTGCAGCACTGTTTACAATAGCAAAGACCTGGAACCAACCAAATGCCTATTGATGATAGACTGGACAGGGAAAATGTGGCACATATACACCATGGAATATTATGCACCCATCAAAAATGATGAGTTCATGTTCTTTGTAGGGACATGGATGAATCTGGAAACCATCATACTCAGCAAACTGACACAAGAGCAGAAAATCAAGCACCACATGTTCTCACTCATAGGCGGGTGTTGAACAATGAGAACACATGGACACAGGGAGGGGAGGACTACACACTGGGGTGTGTTGGGGGGAAATGGGGGAGGGACAGTGAGGGGTGGGGAGTTGGGGAGAGCGAGCATGGGGAGAAATGCCAGATATAGGTGAAGGGGAGGAAGGCAGCAAATCACACTGCCATGTGTGTTTATGCAACAATCTTGCATGTTCTTCACATGTACCCCAAAACTTAAAATGCAATTTAAAAAAAATCAACTTTACTGGCACATGATTTACATGAAATGTACCCATTTTAACTGTACAGTTTTATGCACTTAGATAAATGTACACACCTGCATTCTGTATGATTTTGGGGAGACAGGAGACCTGAGTTCAATCCTAAACGGATAATTTACTAATCATGTGACCTTGGGCAAATTACCCTAACTTTTGAAAGCCCTGGTTTTTCTCTTGGTAAAATGAGGAGATCTCATACAAGTTGTGAAGGTTCAATGAAATAAACAGCAAGCATCCTGCAAACAGCCAGTTTCCAATTCACCTTTTATTACCAAGTGTGATAAAAATCTCACTTAATAATAAAAATAATAAAAATATTTTAATAAATATCAAATCCAGGATAATGAAACAAAAATCAAGTGGGAGTACTTTCACTCTGTAACCAACTACTGCTGAATAATAATAATTATTTTTTTAAGACAGTCTCACCTTGTCACCCAGGCTGGAATGCAGTGTTGTGATCTCTCCCGGGCTCAAGCCATCCTCCCATCTCAGCCTCCCAGGTAGATGGGATTATAGGCGTGCACCTCCATGCTCAGCCTGAGACAGCTTCTGTAATTATTCTAGCACAATGCTAAGCACTTGCAGCAGGTGAGTGGTTTGTTTCCTTTACATTCCCTACAAGAAGTGTGAGAGGAGCCTTCTTCAGTTTTGGAAAACACAGGCAAACAACTGTATGTGCTAAGTCACCTGGCTTCATTTTGATCACAATGGCTTCCAGTAGCCAATGAATACTTGCTGTGAGTGCTACCCGATGTCGGGCCTAAGGAAAACCAGATGACAGTGGCTTCAGGTCATTTTTTTTTTTTTTTTTTGAGACGGAGTTTCGCTCTTGTTACCCAGGCTGGAGTGCAATGGCGCGATCTCGGCTCACCGCAACCTCCGCCTCCTGGGTTCAGGCAATTCTCCTGCCTCAGCCTCCTGAGTAGCTGGGATTATAGGCATGCGCCACCATGCCCAGCTAATTTTTTGTATTTTTAGTAGAGACAGGGTTTCACCATGTTGACCGGGTTGGTCTCCATCTCTCGACCTTGTGATCCACCCGCCTCGGCCTCCCAAAGTGCTGGGATTACAGGCTTGAGCCACCGCGCCCGACTGGCTTCAGGTCATTTTTTATGTCTGATATATTTCATTGGAGTTTTTTCCCCCCAATACCCAAAGAGATACCCAAAGAGAACTCTGAAAACACCAATACCCCAATTTCCTGCTTTGTGCCTGCATTTCTCTAAATATTTCCATCTGAACTTGGTCTGCCTGCATTTCTCTAAATACTTCCATCTGAACTTGGTCTGCGAGTATTAGGTGTCATATGTCTACTGTAACTACGAGGCATCCCGCGGACTATAATTAAAAGGCAGTTTGAAATGACTGACACTTTGACGATGATTCTAGCCATTTCTATTTTCTGACAACGAATCTGCCCCTCCAAAAGTTTAGTGCCCCTTCATCTCCTTACTCCTTGATTTTTCTTGGTTAGGCACTCCATAATTCAGCAGCATTCCTTTCTTTCCACAATTTATCTACCTACTCCCTTTCTCATCATTTGAGTCCGGCCGGTGAGCCAGGAGGAAGAAACCCAAAGGGATCTTCAGGGTCCGCGCATCTCAACAGGTCTCACCGCAAATGCACACAGGAGAGGTGACACAATCCTGGGGCCTAGACGGGCCCTTATGGGAAAGAACCCCGTGTTTGCTTCGGGCCATTCTACCAGGAGTCCACAAGGTCTGTGGGCCAGCGGCAGGGCGCGAACTCGTCCCCCCAAAAGGAGTAGAGGCAGGAGGAAAAGGAGGAGGAAGTGGGCACGCAGGCCGAAGCCTCGTGGACCCTCAGTGCGGGGCTTGGCCGTGTCCTAGGGGGCGTGGCCTCAGAGCAAAAGCGTAGGGCGGGGCCAAGGTGCTGAAATGGGGAGGGGCCTCGTGGTGGGAGGAGCCTCCTGTGGGCGGGGCCCAAGGGAGGCGGGGCGGGGCCGCGGCTAGAGGCAGCCGTTCCCGGTTTTCCTTGAGAAGGTCACCTGCCTGTAAGACCCCGGAGCCCGCATTCCTCTCCCATAGCCTGCGTGACCAGTGTGGGTCACCAGCCTGAGCGAGGACACTTAGGATGGTTTCTGCTCTCATTTTCACTTTCCAGTCCCTTTGCAGACTTGGAGGGGAGAAAGGGGCGGGGCAGACCCTGGTTTCACCGCCCTGCCCTCGGCTGGCCCCCATGAGGGGGCACAGGCAGGGGGTTCTGCAGGGCTGCCCCTCCGCAGTGCCACCCTAACCCGAGATTCCCACCCCTGAAGCTGTACAGGATAAAATGCACACTGACGGGGGTCATAATAAATAACAGAAGTATTCCCAGGCCCCAGCTATCTAAAAATGTTCTTCCAGCGAACGGACTAGTTGCCTTTTTTTTTTTTTTTTTTTTGTATTTTGTTTTGTTGTTTTTTTTTTTTTAAGTAGAAAACTGGACCCTGAGGCCAGGCATGGTGGCTCACACCTGTAATCCAAGCACTTTGGAGGCCAAGGCGGGCGGATCACCTGAGGTCGGGAGTTTAAGACCAGCCTGACCAACATGGTGAAACCCCGTCTTAAAAAAAGAAAGAAAGAAAACTGGACCCTGAGAAATACATTCAGTCAGGCTAGTCTGTGAGCAGCAGGACATGGCACACCCTGGGAAACAAAGGCAAGGTTTTCCCTCCCAACTGCTCGTAGGTGACATGGGTCCTCTCTCAGCGGCTCCCTGCACATGATTCTTTTTCAGAGAGACTATTCCATTTCTCTAGTTTTGTGACACCCTCTTAACTGAATTCCTTCACTTCAGCTTAAGTCTTGATTGTGTCACCTACCTCAATGCTAATCTAAAGGACCAACGGAGAGTAAGCCTTTTGAGGAAAGAAAGAAAACTATATAATTGCTTTATGTATTCGGTTTAACCAGCCAACTTCTGTGTGACACGGTGGTTTAACTAAGACATATGACACAGAAAAGTAATTATAATTCGATATTATACATTTAATAACAAAAACAAATGATAGACACAAAGGTAGCATAGGTGAGGGAATGACTAATTTCATGACATGTGGGGAATGGGAGCCTAAGAAAAAGTTTTGGCAGGGCGTGGTGGCTCACGCCTATAATCCCAGCACTTTGGGAGGCCGATGCAGGCAGATCACTAGAGGTCAGGAGTTCGAGACCAGGCTGGCCAACATGGTGAAACCCCGTCTCTACTAAAAATACAAAAATTAGCCAGGTGTGGTACCACGTGCCTGTAATCTCAGCTACTGGGAGGCTGAAGCAGGATAATTGCTTTAACTTGGGAGATGGAGGGTGCAGTGAGCCGAGATCGAGTTATTGCACTCCAGGCTGGGTGAAGAAGCAAGACTCTGGCTCAAAAACACAAACAAAAAACAAACAGAAAAAGGGCCAGGCACAGTGGCTCACGCCTGTTATCCCAGCACTTTTGGAGGCGGAGATGGGTGGATCATGAGGTCAGGAGTTCACCAGCCTGGTCAACATGGTGAAACCTCACCTCTGCTAAAAATACAAAAATTAGCTGGGCGTGGTGGTGCATGCCTCTAATACCAGCTACTGAGGAGACTGAGGCAGAAGAATTGCTTTAACCTGGGAGGCAGAGGTTGTGGTGAGCTGAGTTCTTGCCATTGCCTTCCAGCCTGGGTGATAGAGAAAAGTTTCACCCTGCAGTGAGGCCCATCTGGGGGGTATTTGAAGCACCAACAGGAGTGTAAGAAAAGAAAGCCCATGAAGTAGATACTACTAAGTGACTACAAAATGCCGATTGGCAACACAGAAAAGAAACATAAGGAGGTGCAGAATTCCCTTTGTTTTTCTTTCTTTCTCTGTGTTTCTTTCTCTCTCCTCTTTCTTCTTTTTCTCCCTTTCTTTCCACAGGTCTCATTCTATCACCCCGGCTGGAGTATAGTGGCACTATCATTTAGTTCCCTGCAGCCTCAAACTCCAGGGCTGTAGGGTCCAGCTCTACTAGGGTCATGGGGTGTCCCCTATCTCTGTGCCAAGGGGCTGGATCCTAGAAATAAGGAGATAGGACACCAAAAAACTGGATAAAGGCAGCTGGGCTCGGGGCCAATGTCACTTACAAGCGGAGACAGGCAAGGCCCTGAGTGTCCAGGCGCATCTGTATTTATTAGGTATAGGTTAGGGGGAAGGGTAGTGAGTGAGGTCATCTTAAGGATAGCGATAGGCTCAAGACAATTATGTGTGCGATAAGCAAAGGGTCTATCCCCATTAGGTCACCAAGAGAAGGAGGTGGTCAGTGTGCAGCAAGGGGCCCATCCCTAAGGAGGTGGGCAGTGCGCAGTAAGGAGGGTGCAGTATGCAATGTCTCTTATCTAGGGGCAGGCTACTTCTAAGAATTCCTATAGGAGGATGCTCTGAGTTAGCATAATAGCAACAGAGCTGACAGAGTATACAGCCACCTGCAGGCTGCTACTAAGGATTTCTATAGGAGGATGCTTTGAGTCAGCACAGTCGCGAGAGAGCTGACATGGTGTATAGCCACCCAGGAGCGATTATATCAGAGGGGTTTTAAGCCCTTAGATGTACACGGGATTGCCAGCCTTAGACCAGCTTTCTGCAAGAGCTAGACACAAGTTACTACAATTCCCTTTCAGGAGGAGTGACTCTTGCTTCAAGCCTGCCATACAGCAGATATCTTTATGGTACTGAACGCTGCTGCCTGGGCCGACCTGCCATGTAGCGCATGCCCTTTCAGGCAGGGGCACTACTGCCTGGGTCATTGATTCTTGTCCTGGTGTGGCTGTTTTTACCCCATGCTCTACAACATGTCTGCTCTAGGCATTCCTCTGACTGCAAACTAAGATATAATTATATAAAAATATTATATATAATAAATGAGTAGTAAGATATTCTTCAGGCACTAATTGTGCTGGAGGTCTGCTTAGCTCTCCTTCCTCGGTGCCCAGATTTACCCAGAAGGGCTCAAGTCATCTTCCTGCTTCAGCCTCCCAAGAAGCTGGATGTACAGGTGTGCGCCATCACACATGGCTAATTAAAAAAATTTTTTTGTAGAGAGGGGTCTGGCTATGTTACCCAAGCTAGTCTCTAACTCTTGGGCTCAAGCAATCCTTCTGCTTCACAAAGTGCTGGGATTACAGGTGTGAGTTGCTGTGCCTGGCCATTCCCTTAATTTTAAGTAGGCAGCAAAGAGACTTGTTGAAAAATGGGGTGAAGAGGTAGAGAATTCCTTTTTTTTTTTTTGAGACGGAGTTTCGCTCTTGTTACCCAGGCTGGAGTGCAATGGTACGATCTCGGCTCATGGAAACTTCCACCTCCTGGGTTCAGGCAATTCTCCTGCCTCAGCCTCCTGAGTAGCTGGGATTACAGGCACACACCACCATGCCCAGCTACTTTTTTGTATTTTTAGTAGAGATGGGGTTTCACCATGTTGACCAGGATGGTCTCGATCTCTTGGCCTCATGATCCACCCGCCTCGGCCTCCCAAAGTGCTGGGATTACAGGCTTGAGCCACTGCGCCCGGTGAGAATTCCTTTTACTCAAATCATAAACATTACAGAAATATAAAACCCAGTCCTTTATAATTCCCACTCCAGGAAAGACCAATGTTGTCATATTGGCATATATTCTTCCAGGATATGTATTCATAACTAATATTGTTTTCTATAGAAATGAAATATCTCTGCATATACTGGAGGTGGTAGAGGAAAGTGATGGAGTGCTCTGACTCTGACAATCTGATGTCACCTGAGCTGGAATGCAGGGTTCACTACTTCCTAGTTCCATCATCTTCAGAGGTTATCTTCACCTCTACAAAATGGCACTGTAATGGTACCAATTGTTAATTGAGATTTTAAATGTCTGAGAGTATATTTTGTGCATGGGAAGGAACTCATAAAGCTGCTTGCATCTCAGTTGGTATTTATTATGGCAGTAAATTTTAAGCCTAGTTGTTATTAAGCATTTAACCACATTTCTCAAATTTCATTATTATTATTTTTCGAGACAGAGTCTTGCTCTATTATCCAGGCTGGAATGCAGTGGCCTGATCTCAGCTCATTGCAACCTCTGCCTCCCAGGTTCAGCAATTCTCTTGCCTCAGCCTCTGAAGTAGCTGGGATTACAGGCACATGCCACTATGCCCAGCTAATTTTTGGTATTTTTTTTTGGTAGAGATGGGGTTGCACCATGTTGGCCAGGCTGGTCTCAAACTCCTGACCTCATGAGCCACTGCACCTGGCCCTATTTATTTATTTACTTATTTTAGACGATGTTTTGCTCTTTCGCCCATGCTGGAGTAAAGTAGTGTGATCTCGGCTCACTGTGACCTCCACCTGCTGTGCTCAACTTGATTCTTCTGGGATTCTTCCCAGCCTCCCGAGTAGCTGGGATCATAAGCACATGCCACCACACCTGGCTAATTTTTATATTTTTAGTAGAGATGGGGTTTAACCATGTTGGCCAGGCTGGTCTCAAACTCCTGACTTCAGATGATCCACCCGCCTCAGCTCCCAAAGTGCTGGGATTACAGGCATGAGCCAGGGTGCCCCGCCTATCAATTTATTTTAAAATAAAACCCTTTCACTTGTACTTTGATTAATGCTCAGTGAGTTTATTAATTTAATCTGACAGATTAAATTTCCCATTTAAACACTATTTATAAAGGTAATAATTTTTTTTTTTTTTTTTTTTTTTTTTTTTTTTTTTTTTTGAGACGGAGTTTCGCTCTTGTTACCCAGGCTGGAGTGCAATGGCGTAATCTCGGCTCACCGCAACCTCCGCCTCCTGGGTTCAGGCAATTCTCCTGCCTCAGCCTCCCGAGTAGCTTGGATTACAGGCATGTGCCACCATGCCCAGCTACTTTTTTGTATTTTTAGTAGAGACGGGGTTTCACCATGTTGACCAGGATGGTCTCGATCTCTTGACCTTGTGATCCACCCGCCTCGGCCTCCCAAAGTGCTGGGATTACAGGCTTGAGCCACCGCGCCCGGCAGGTAATAGAATTTTTTAAGCATTGTAAACTTATGAAACCATACAGATTTAACAAATCAAATTCTCTTACATATTTCAACAGTTTATAAATTTCATTAATTAAATTCCCTTAAATATGTCAAATCCGCATATTCCTGTATCTGATGGTCTCAGGTACTTCATGCCCCTACCAAGGCAGGTTGACACTGTACTCTGTAAAGCACCTTGGCCCATTCTCAGCCCAGTCCTGAGCATTTATAAACTGAGTATTCTTGTAGGAGTCCTCCTGAGCACTGAAAGGGCATTGGTTAGGCGCATAGGCTCCCGGCCAGCCTGCTGAGGTTTAAATTGTGGCTCTGCTGCACCTTTGGGCAAATCATATAACTCTTTGTGCCTTTATTTTACCATCTGAAAATGGGGAAGCTGGGCATGGTGGCTCACGCCTTCAATCCCAGCACTTTGGGAGGCCGAGGCAGGCAGATCACTTGAGGTCAGGAGTTTGAGACCAGCTCAATTAACATGGTGAAACTACATCTGTATTTAAAAAAAAAAAATTAGCTGGGCCTGGTGGCACATGCTTGTAGTCCCAGCTACTCAAGAGGCTGAGGCAGGAGATCATCACTTGAACCCGGGAGGCAGAGGTTGCAGTGAACCGAGATCACACCACTGCACTTCAGCCTGAGTCAAAGAGCAAGACTCCATTTCAAAAAAAAAAAAAAAATCAAAATAAAATAAAATGAAAATGGGTAGTAGTTGTATGTACCTCATAGAGTTATTGTGAGCCTTATCTGAATTAGTGCATGCAAAACACTTAAATGTCTGGCAGGTAGTAATCACTCAATAAATGTTACAGTGTGAGTCAAAATTTAGTAAGTCAAATTCTCCCAGGCATCTGCACAGCGTAAAAACCAAACCTATACTTGAAATCCAATTCATGTAACTGATTAAAATATTCACTCTACCTCTAAATTGGTCAAATCCTAACTATTTCCATTAAAAAACAGTATAAAATGTTGGATTTTTTTCCAGCCTGTGAGATTCTCTAAAACATCTCAAACACAGAGAATGCATACACAAGCATCACAGTGAGGTGAACGTTTGTAATTACATCTTGGTAAATATAATTTATACAAGGTATCATTAAAACTATATTAATTTCTTCGTGTGGCAGACACTATCCAATGAAGAGGAACAGATGAATTTTGGGGTGGTCAATCCAATGTTGTTTTCAGGACTGTCAGTCAACAATTTGAAATTGAGATTCTAGATTTAGAGGTATTAGTCAAAGATTCCAGATGGGGGTGTGGAGGGATGGGGGATGGGGGAGGCACATCTCCTGGGAATTCCACTGGCGTTACCAGTTAAGAAGCTGAACCCTTGTAATAGCTGGACTCTGTCTGCCGTTTAGTGGGAGCTCAGAGCCCATCCCTTTCGGCTGTGATTCATTTTCACAACCAAGGGCATTCCCTATCCCTTACCAATTTTACCTTTTTACCTAATTTTTGTGATAACCCCTTTAAATGTTGCCTTGCTTGATTTGAGAGGATGGAATTTAACACGTTCCCACTGAAGAGTTCAGCTAATCTCTTTGCTTATTAAAGTTAATTAAATTCTTCAGCTCTTTTATATTTTATTTTCTCACCTGTCTAATATACAGATGAATAAGATAGAATTGTGATAAGCTACCATTAGGAGAAATACCTTATGTTGACGATGGGGTGATGGATGCGGCAAACCACCATGGCACATGTATGACTATGTAACAAACCCGCACATTCTGCACATGTACCCCAGAAATTAAAGTATAAAAAAAGGAATTGTGATAAGCTTTAAATGACATTTTATAAATTATAATTCTGGTAAATAGTAAGTGCTCAATGAATATTAACTACTACTATTACCATTGTTATTACATTGTTACCTTTTTCAGCTTTTTTCTTTTCTTTTTAAGAGACAAGGTCTCACTCTGGCACCCAGAGCATTCAGGCTGGAGTGCAGTGGTGCAAACATAGCTCATTGTAGCATTGACCTCCCAGGCTCAAGTGATCCTCCCACCTCAGCACTGCAAGTAGCTGGGACCACAGGTGCACGTTATCATGTCCAGCTAATTTTGGATTTTCTGTACTGACAGGGATTTTGCCATGTTGTCCAGGCTGGTCTTGAACTCCTGAGCTCCAAGCCATTTGACTGCCTCGGCCTTCCAAAGTGCTGGGATTACAGGCGTAAGCTACCGCACCGTACCTGGCTATTTTCTTTTTAATTAAAAATATTTTTTTTCAATCCTGCTTCTTCTGTATAGGTTGCCTATTTTAGTGGCCATGTGTAATCCACTAGATGTACCATAATTTACTTGACCTAAACCTTTTTTATTGGTATATATATTTTCAATTTTTTAAATAATTATATACAGTATTATGACACATTAGTACATGTATCTTTGGGTATTGTACAAGAATACTTTTTTTTTTTTTTAAGACAGGGTTTTCTTCTACCACCCAGGCTGGATTTTGGTTCACTTGTAATCTCGACATCCCTGGCTCAATTCACCTTCCCACCTCAGTCTCTCAAGTAGCTGGGACTACAGGTGCGCACCACCACACCTTGCTAGGTTTTACATTTTTTGTAGAGACAAGGTTCCACCATGTGGCCCAGGCTGGTCTCAAACTCCTATGCTCAAGCAGTCCTCATGCCTCAGCTTTCCAAAGTGCTGGGACTACAGGCATGAGCCACTGAACCTGGCCAGGATAAATTTCTAAAACAGACTTGTGTCAAAAGCTATGTACACTTAAACAGTGATAAGTATTGCCAAATAATGCTCCAACTTAGCAATTTACAGTAGCCTCAACAGTGTACTAAAAAGATGATAAAGAGCCTGACTAGAATTCCTCACACAGGGCAGAGAAAGCCATTCCAGGCAGTGAAAATCATACAACCGAAGTTACTGAATTGCTTTGGGGAAAGTCACAGTTTACATCTAGCCTCATTCCCCTCTCAAATCATGTAACTGTATGTAAGCCAGGGACTTAGTGAAGTCATAAGATCTGTAGCTTTAGATTTATAAAATGGGGAACATACCATACATATCGCTTTGTGATCTGCTTTTATTTGTATTTATTTATGTTTTGAGACGGAGTCTTGCTCTGTCACCCAGGCTGGAGTGCAGTGGCACAATCTTAGCTCATTGCAATCTCCACCTCCTGTGTTCAAGCAATTTTCCCACCTCAGCCTCCCTAGTAACTGGGACTACAGGCACATGCCACCATGCCTGGCTAATTTTATGTATTCTTGATAGAGACAGGGTTTTGCCATGTTGGCCAGGCTGGTCTCGAACTCCTGACCTCAAGTGATCCAGTCACCTCAGCCTCCCAAAGTGCTGAGATTATAGCCATGAGCCACCACACCTGGCCTGTAATCTGTTTTTATTTTTTTACATTTTCAAACAAGAGGCAACTTTTTATATCAATAGACTTCCATATTATTGTTAATGGATGCAGAATACTTCATATAAATCTATAATAGTTTACTTTTTCCTTTCTTTTCCTTTTAGATTATTTGACAGAAAATACAAAGAAAATTGTTGTAGCTAAATATTTGCTTGCATCCTTAATCATTTTTCCAGGATAAATCCCCAGAAGTGGAATCACTGGGTAAACAGATAAATGCAATTTTAGAGCTTTGGTTCATATTACAAATTACCCTCCAGAAAGATTGCTCCTTTTCTTTTCTTTCTTTTCTTTTTTTTTTTTTGAGACCGAGTTTTACTCTTGTTGCCCAGGCTGGAGTGCAATGGCATGATCTTGGCTCACTGCAATCTCTGCCTCCGAGGTTCAAGTGATTCTCCTGCCTCAGCCTTCCCAAGTAGCTGGGATTACAGGTGCCTGCCACCACACCCAGCTAGTTTTTATATTTTTAGTACTGAAAGGGTTTCATCATGTTGGCCAGGCTGGTCTCAAACTCCTGACCTCAGGTGATCCACCCAACTTGGCCTCCCAAAGTGCAGGGATTTACAGGTGTGAGCCACTGTGCCCGGCTGGCTAATTATTATTATTAATACTATTCTATTGAATGGAAGTGCCATAATTTCTCCAGCCCCCATATTGGAAAATTGAGCTGTCTCTATTTTTTTTTAAATTACAAACAGTTTTTTTTTTTTTTTTGAGACAGAGTCTCATTTAATTGCCCAGGCTGCTAGAGTGTAGTGGCACAATCTCAGCTCACTGCAACTTCCACCTCCTGGGTTCAAGCGATGTTCCTGCCTCAACCTCTCAAGTAGCTGATATTATAGGCATGTGCCACAACACCTGGCTAATTTTTGTATTTTTAGTAGAGACGGGGTTTCACCATGTTTGCCAGGCTAGTAATCCCTAACTTCTGACCTCAACTGATCTGCCCACTTCGGCCTCCCAAAGTGCTGGGATTACAGGTGTGAGCCATGTGCCTGGCCTAAAATGACAAACAGTACTTCAGTGAATATCTTTATGCATGTATTTTTTTATACTTATGTGAGTGTTCTCACAGAATGTATTCCTAGAAGTAGAATTACTAGGTCAAAGGGAAAGAATATTTTAAAATTTAGTAGATATTATTAAAAAGCCTTCTAATAAAGTTTACCACTGTACATTTCTGCCTACAGTGTATGAATACATATTTCCCCTGTGAGTTTGTAATTAAGTTAAACTTAATTGGAAACATACGTCAAATTCCATTTCTTTCAAGGAATGGTAGGACTTTCAACAAATGAGTATAATATATTTACTCTCCTTTGATCACACATTCAAAACCAATCATTATGAATGCTAAAAGAAAACTGCATAACAGACCCATAGGGAAAATTAATGTCTTGACTTGCAGCTTGTCACAGACAGATGTTTTAATAACAGCTCATTTCAGTCTCCAAAGTAAATAGATTTTTTTAAGTAAATAAGCAATCAATAAATACTTGTTTAATAAATAAACTAAGGCTTAATGCTTTGGGGAACAACTTTGTGTGGAACTCCTTCACAACATTGTGCAATATTTTCTCAGAATGGATTCCCAGAGATGATATTACTGTGTCTAAACGTACAAAACATTTTGGGCTCTTGATACAGATTGCCAAATTTCCTTCCAAAAAGTTGTACCATTTATATGTTCCTTCAGATTTGTCTTCCTGCACAAATTAAAAGCAAAGTAATTTGATAGTTGAAATGTCACCTCTATTTTATTTACAAGTATTACTAACTAATGAGATTGGATGTTTTTGGTGTCTTTATTGCCAATTTGTTTTTCCTTTTTCTGAATGGACTATTTGTTCTTAGCTCCGTTGAATAGTTGTATATTAGTATTTTTCTTAGTGACTGTTAACTATGTACACGTGAAGACTATTATCCTTTTGCTATATTTGTGACAGGTTTTCCTAGGTTGTTCTGGTCTCTCTCTTTTCCTGCTGCTTTCTGGCACATTACTGTGCTTTTTTTCAGCAAGTGCATTTGTTCTCCTAGCTGTCTTTTAGGCAAAACTGTAGCTAACTTCAGTTTTCTTAGCCCCTATTCCTCCTCTCTTGTCCCACTTAGAGTTGCTGATAAAACTTTATTTACAAAAACACCAGCCAGCTGGCCCATAGGCCATAGTTTGTTTTGATTTTCAAAAATATTGCATTAATAGACCATTCTTGGTTGGGCTCAGTGGCTCATGCCCTAGGTGATGGAGTCTGACTCTGTCTCAAAGAAAAAAAATTATTGATCTTGATTGCTACAATTTTGGGTGTTCCCTTAATTTTGTGCTTTTTGCACCTCACTGTAGTCCTGGTCCTGCCTCAGGGCCCAGAATGCTTTATTTCCAAGTCCATGCAAGTTACGAGGCTCCTGCTATGTTCAGTTAGGTGGAGCATCCTGAAAAAAAATAGTTTATCAAACGAAGCATTTCCAGCTTCAACTAAGGCACAAAATTATGTGAATTTCCTAGTTGCTTAATATTCTTCTGCTCTGTTGAGATGGTTTGTTTCAAGACAAGTCTGGGGCACGAAGTGAGACCCCATCTCTACAAAAAATTAGCTGGGCATGGTGGTACACCTGTAGTCTTAGCTACTTGGTAGGTTGAAGCAAGAGGATTAAGCCCAGGAGCTGGAGGCTACAGTGAGCTACGATTGCACCACAGCACTCCATTCTGGGTGGCAAGCTATAAATAAATGGAGATGGTTTGTCATAAAGCTCATCATAATTGAAATGATAAAAATCATATTTAATAGTTTTTTGGCATAATATATGTTAAAATATGAAACATGATAAAAATAAATTATATACGTTTCTTTTTTTTTTTTGAGATGGAGTTTCGCTCTTGTTACCCAGGCTGGAGTGCAATGGCACGATCTTGGCTCACCGCAACCTCTGCTTTCTGAGTTCAAGCAATTCTCCTGCCTCAGCCTCCCGAGTAGGTGGGACTACAGGCACGTGCCACTATGCCCAGCTAATTTTTTGTATTTTTAGTAGAGACGGGGTTTCACCACATTGACCAGGATGGTCTCGATCTCTTGACCTCGTGATCCACCCGCCTCGGCCTCCCAAAGTGCTGGTATTATAGACGTGAGCCACCGCACCCAGCCCCCGCCTTTTTTTTTTTTTTTTTTTTTTAAGGAGTCTTGCTCTGTCACCCAGGCTGGAGTACAGTGGTGTGATTTTGGCTCACTGCAACCTCTGCCTGCCGAGTTCAAGCAATTCTCCTGTCTCAGCCTCCTGAGTAGTCGAGACTACAGGTGCATGCCTCCTTGCCTAGCTAATTTTTGTATTTTTAGTAGAAACGGGGTTTCACCATGTTGGTCAGGCTGGTCTCAAACTTCTGACCTAAGGTGATCCACCTGCCTCGGCCTCCCAAAGTGCTGGTATTACAGGCATCAGCCACTACACCCAGTCAGATTTCTTTATTGTTACTTTTGGGGTACAGATATTAATAATTATAATCATGTCCTTTAAAATAATAAGCAATGCTGGGCATGGTGGCTCATGCCTGTCATCCTAGCTACTTGGGAGGCTGAAGCAGGAGGATTGCTTGAGGCCAGGAGTTCAAGAGCACCCTAGGCAACATAGTGAAAACTTGTCTCTAAAAAAATAAAAACTGAAAAAAAAAGCACTACTTTGTATTTCTACAAATAATTTACAGTTACCAGAAAGGAAATAAAATCACGGATTCCAGTAAATTCTCACTGGATACTGTTTAAATATGTTGGTCTAAATTACCACTTATACTTAAGAGATGTTTGCCCTGATTTAATATGCAAAAGACCAGTTGTCTCTCAGTCAAAATGTAGATATGAACTGCTTTATGGTAAAACACTGTGTTCATTTCCTGTTGCTGCTAGAACAAATTACCAGAGTTAGTGACTTAAACAACAGACTTCTTAACTTACAGTTCTGGAGTCAGAAATCCAAAGTGGTCTTGCCAGGCTGAGATCAGGGTGTTGGTAGTGGGCTGCATGTCTTTCAGGAGGCTCTGGGGGTGAATTCGTTTCCTTGCATTTTTCCCAGGTTCCAGAGGCTGCCTGCATTTCTTGGCTCAGGGTGTCTTCTTCTGGCATTCCTCTGCACCCTAAACCCCGCTTCTGTTGTCCCATCTCCCCGGACTCTGACTCTCCTGCCTCCCTCTTTCACTTAAAAGAACGCTTATTATTGCATTGGGCCCACCTGGAAGATCCAGGGTCATTTCCTCATCTGAAGATCCTTAACTTAATTCTATCTGCAAACTCCCTTTTTCCATGTGAGGTAACATATTCACAGATTTCAGGAATCAGAACATGAACATCTTCAGTCATTATTCTGTCTGTTGTGGACACTATTTCTAACATTTCTAATAATGAAATCAAAGTTGGAGTTATATCTCTGCAAAGGGATGGAGAAAGAATTCTTATTTCACTGTACTTTAGACCTTGGCCAAAAGCTAACAGCATTTGAAGCAAACTCTTTAGCTACTTGTTTTCTTAGAATCTGGGAAGTTTTGAAATCTAAAGGGTTCTGAATACCTTCTAAGATTTCACTCTATATAATATATAATCTCATCTATCTGTGCTATGCTAGACCCCTATTAACTTTAACCAGGATCACACCAGGTTCAAGAGGCTGAAGAAGAGACCCAGAGCCAGCAAACGAGACACAGGATTTTATTTGGGGGAAGTTACCTACAGGGACAATCCAGCAGTAGCTGGCTAGACAGAACCACTTGCAAAAGGCATGCAGTGAATATAGCACCTTCCCTCAGCACCCTCCCCCCAGCAACCTCCACGTGGCAACCCTGCCTCCCTCCCTCCCCTCTTTCCTTCCTTCCTTCCTTTTCTTTCTTTTTTTTTTTTTTTTTTTTTTTTTTTTTTTTTTTTTTGAGACAGAGTCTTGCTCTGTTGCCTAGGCTGGAGTGCAGTGGCATGATCTCAGCTCACTGCAACCTTCACTTCCTACATTCAAGAAATTCTCCTGCCTCAGCCTCCCAAGTAGCTGGGATTACAGGCACCTGCCACCACACATGCTAATTTTTTTGTATTTTTAGTAGAGATGGGGTTTCACTATACTGGCTGGGCTGATCTTGAACTCCTGACCTCAAGTGATCCACCTGCCTCGGGCTCCCAAAGTGCTAGGATTATAGGCGTGAGCCACTGCGCCCGGCCGGCAACCCTCATTTGTTAAGTTATTGCTGCTGCCAGGTGCATCTGCCATTCAGGGTATGCTTAAGTTAAATTATTGCTGTCAGGTGCATCTGCCAGAAGGTCATTCTCAGGCTACGTGCAAGTTAAGTTATTGCTGTCAGGTGCACCTACCTTACAATCCAGAACATGGCAACACTGCTGAAGCCTAGGAAGTGCCTGCACACACACATAAGCTGTCTCCAGTAGCCAAAACAGCTGACAAAAAGATACTGAGAGCCTGTGTTTCACTCATAGGAAAACCTTAGACCACACCTTAGAAAACCTTAGATTCCACCCCTTCACATGTAGTTCTAATAGTTTCACGCTTGACATATAGTTCTAACAAGCTTGGTTATCTCATTTTCAATCCTTAGCTGATTTCAAGTAGAAGATTAGGAAGGCAAGAAGGGAAGCTCTAGGCAGATAAATTGACAGACCTAAAAAGACTTGAAGATTCTAGACAATAATGTGCCTCATTTATATGATATAGTCAAGTGCAATAAACTTATACTAAATCTGTGCATTTAAGTCAAAAAAGGAAGGTGGGAAGGAAGAGGTGCTTTAAGTAAAATTTATAATTCTCAAACATTTGACCAATCACTACCTCTCTGGGCTTTTCCTTATTCATCTAAAAAAAAGAAACATTTAATGTCTAGGCTCCTGTTTTCTGTAGAATTCTATGATTTTAGGTGACAACAAACGGCTTGCCAGCAAGGAGTCAATCAGGAGTATTGTGATATAAACTTTGTGTTTTAGACAGTGTCTCATTCTGTTGCCCAGGCTAGAGTGCAGTGGTGCAATCACGGCTCACTGCAGCCGCAACCTCCTGGGCTCAGGTGATGATCCTCCCATCTCAGCCTCCTGGGTAGCTGGCACTACAGGTTTCATTTTTAAAAATGCCTGGCTAATTTTTAAAAATTTTTTGTAGAGACAGGATCTTGCCATGTTGCCCAGGCTGGTCTCAAAGTCTTGGGCTCAAGGGATCCTCCTGTCTGGTTCTCCTGCAATGTTGGTGGTATTGGGATGAGCCACTTAGCCTGGCTTTTGGACTATTTCTTAAACATTGTATTTGCTACTACCACCACCACTACTCTAGTGCTTTACCAGCACTTAAATACCTCCAATGTCTGGGACGATTAGGAGTGAGACAGACAGGGTAAACACTTCAATCATGTCAGAAGCATCATTTTTCATAACCAGAATAACAAATATTTATGATGATTTAATCTAAACAGCAATTAATAAACAGCTCTTTTGTATGCCAGGCACTGTCAGGTGCTAAGTCTTCCTGAGAAATAAATGTATTTTTATACGTTTCAGGAGACAAGTGGAAAGCAATTTGGCAGCAACTACATGAAAACTTTTAAAATATATAAATATTTTGATTCAGAATTCTTTTTTTTTTTTTTTTTTTGAGATGGAGTTTCGCTTTTGTTACCCAGGCTGGAGTGCAATGGCGCGGTCTCGGCTCACCGCAACCTCCGCCTCCTGGGCTCAGGCAATTCTCCTGCCTCAGCCTCCTAAGTAGCTGGGATTACAGGCATGCGCCACCATGCCCAGCTAGTTTTTTGTATTTTTAGTAGAGACGGGGTTTCACCATGTTGACCAGGATGGTCTTGATCTCTCGACCTCGTGATCCACCTGCCTCGGCCTCCCAAAGTGCTGGGATTACAGGCTTGAGCCACCGCACCCGGCCCAGAATTCTTACTCCCAGAAGTTGTCCACGTTTCTGCTGGATGAGTGCGAGTGCCCAAAGATATCTTTTCAAGCATGCTTAGTTCTGCGTTGTTTGTAACAGAAAAACACTGGAAATGACCTAAAGGTCCAACAGTAGAATGAGACCTACATATACCAACATGAAAAGATGCCCAACAGGTACTGCTAGATGACAAAAGAAAGTTAGTTGTAAGACTGTATTTTTTATTTTGTTTATATATAGATATGAATACTTGGATGCAGTATCTGGAGGCATATACAACAATTCCTTTCCTTTCCCTTTCCTTTCCCCTTTCCTTTCTTTTTTTAAGACAGGGCCTGGCTTTGTTGCCCAGACTGGAGTGCAGTGGCACAATCTCAGCTCACTGCAACCTCTGCCACCTTGGTTCAAACAATCCTCACACTTCAGCCTCCCGAGTAGCTGGAATTAGAGGTGCACACTAACATGTCTGGCTAATTTTTGCATTTTTAGTAGAGACAGGGTTTTACCATGTTGCCCAGGCTGGTCTCAAACTCCTGGACTCAAATAATCCCTCTGCCTCAGCCTCTTAAAGTACTGGGATGACAGGCATGAACCACCCCACTGGCCAACAAACTATTAACAAGTGGCAGGATTATGGAGATTTTTCTATTTTTAAAAATAATGTTCATTTAAAAGTAATAAATGCATTACAGAAGAAAAAATAACAAAGGTAATAAAAAAAAGAATAATACAAAATGAAAGGCAAGACATTAAATAAGACATTTTACAAATATGTTCATAGGGAAGTATTGAAAATTTATTGAGAACAACATGTTTTCCAAGAATTCAGAACGGATAAGTTGTTCCACCTGCAGTTTTCTGACTCAGCAGCTGGATGCTATGTTCTTTCACTCAGTTACCCCCTCTTTATCCTGGTTGATTTCCAGCTTTCAATAAAGCTTTTCACCTGATGCAGGATAATAGCGAGTGCATGTGTCCTGGTTTGTTTACCACGAGTCTCTCAGAGGAAATCATGTGCATCTGTCTGTTTACTTTTCCGTGGAACCTAGAAGGTCACCTCTAAAAATAATCTTGCTCGGTGTTAGAGCTTCTGTGACACAGAGGTACATACCTCACATGCTCTCCATAGTTAGTGCCCTAAGCCAGGCATATCCAGTTCCCAAATGACTCAGATCAGGGAAGGAGGGGAAGGCAGCTGCCAGCTAAGATGTCCAGCTACTGTTTTCATTTAAGAACAGATACAGAGGAAGCCCTTTACAAAATGGGACACACTCATGGCTGCCTTTCTAGATCAGTGATGTTGAACTTTTAAATATGTTTATTAGCTTTTTGTATTTCTTCTTTTGTGAATTTTCAAAGGAAATATTAGGAGAATTTCTGAACCAGAGCCCATGCTATGGCTATTTGATTTTGCAGTAGACACATTTGGGTGCCTCCTTTGGCCCTGAAGCTCTTATTGAAACAGGTGGGTCTGAGGAACTGCGCTTATGCCTGAGGAACACTCTCTATTTGCCCCTGACCTCTGCCTCACTATTCCCAGGCTGAACCTTTTATGATCCCATGCTGGGCTGGGACTACATTATGAAAGGCCTTAAAAGCCAGCCTGCAGAGGTTGAACAAGGGAGTAGGATGTTGAGAGTTCTGCTTTAAGAGATTAACCCAGCATCAGTGTAAGAGACATGAGACAGAAAAGTGAGTAGAGAAATAGATCAAGAAGTTAGAAGTTTTTTAGAAGTTAGAAGTCTTTTTGTTGGCTGGGTGCAGTGGCTTACGCCTGTAATCCCAGCACTTTGAGAGGCTGAGGCGGGTGGATCACCTGAGGTCAGGAGTTTGAGACCAGCCTGGCCAACACAGTGAAAACCCATCTCTACTAAAAATCCAAAAATTAGCTGGGCAAGGTAGTGGGTGCTGTAATCCCAGCTACTCAGGAGGGTGAGGCAGGAGAATCACTTGAACCAGGGAGGCAGAGGTTGCAGTGAGCCAAGATCGTGCTGTTGCATTCTAGCCTGGGCTGCAGAGTAAGACTCCATCTCAAAAAAAAAAAAAAAAAAAAAAAGTCTTTTGTCAGCTGCTCTGCCTATGTAGTAGCTATTCTTTTATTCCTTTACTTTCCCAATAAACTTGCCTTCACTTAAAAAGTGTCGTCCAAATCAGAAATAATGAAAGCCTGAACTAAAGTCATGAGCAGGAGAGAAGTAAATAGAAAGACAGGAATTGAAGAAGCACGTCTATAAAATTGTATAGCTGATTGGATCCAGGATGTAAAGGAGTTCCATAGGTCCCAGAAGATTCCAAGATATGTGCTAGGAAATTGGTAGTGCTGCTGTGGAGGAGATGTCCCACGCTGGGCTCTACCTCGTCCTCTTCTGCCTCTTCAGGGATCTCATGCCAACAACTGTTTTGTCATCTGTCTTCAATTATTTACTGCCATTGATTCCTTTCCATTTAGGCCTATTTAAGAATCTCCACATTTTAGAAACAAAGTAAACCAAAACAAACCAAAATAAACTTTCCCTCTTGAGAGGAAGAATAGACTACTATTGTCCTTATCACAGAAGTAGGGAGTCAAGAGACGCTATCCATGATTAATGGAACAAAAAAGGGAGCTTAAGTATGTTGCAAAGAGGGCCAGTGGAGAGACTGAGAATGGAGATACAACCTCTTTGGAGGAGAGGGGAAAAAGAGGAGTGTAAGTGAATTAAATTCTCATTCAGTGTATCAGGAGTTTAACAGAGAATGTCCAAGGCTGATAAATCAAGAAATGGACCTCCAGCGATCTGGAGGTTACAACAACACAGAAGCAATTCAAAGTGCTTGCCTCTTCTCTTGGGAAAGGATGGCTCAGTACTGTTGCTTTTTTGAACCATTTGCATGTATTTCTTTGATGAAAATTTTAAAGGTTCCCCGCCCTTTTTAAAAACATATCAAAAAGAACCTTTATTACTTTGATAGGAGTGTCTTGTGCTTCCTTGCCAGATGCTTTTGGAGCAGGTGTTCCCTGGGACAGCACTTTTTGACCCTTCTGAGCTTTCAGAAGAGGTCCTGCCTTCTGGCCTGTGGCTTTCTGGGCAGGAACCTTCCGGACTGGAGCCTTCTTGCCCTCAGTGGTCATCTTTTTTGCTGGAACTTTAGAGCAGGTGCTTTTCTGGTAGAAACTTTCAGGAGAGCTGCCATAAGAAGCTTTCTAAACTGATTCTTTTTTATTTTTTGAGACAGAGTCTCACTCTTGCTGCCCAGGCTGGAGTGCAATGGCACAATCTCGGCTCACTGCAACCTCCGCCTCCTGGTTCAAGCAATTCTCCTGCCTCACCCTCCCGAATAGCTGGGATTACAGGCATGCGCCACCATGCCCAGCAAATTTTGGTATTTTTAGTAGAAACGGAGTTTCACCATGTTGGCCAGGCTGGTCTTGAATTCCTGACCTCAGATGATCCACCCACCTTGGCCTTCCAAAGTGTTGGGATTACAGGCGTGAGCCACCGCGCTTCTAGCTTAATTCCTGATTATTCTTTTCCTCATTTTATTTGCCTTCATGGCTTCAAAACAATTAAAATATGTCATCTTGGCTTTCCTTTCTCTGGCTTCAATCTTCTTGGCATCGTGTGGCTACCCATTTTGCATTGAGGTCTACCTGCTGGCAGGCTTGTTGGACATACCTTTGGTGGGCACTATGTGGGAACTTGAGGATGAAGTCAGTGCATTTGAAAGACATGGCCTATCTCCTTACCTGAGTGCAAGGTCCATCAACCAGAGCCCTGTTTTCATCAGTAACATCTACACTGTGACAACTTTCCAGCATAAGGTCCAGAGGAGACATAGGCCAAATGGCAAACCTCCAGGAAGTTCCTGAACACCATGATGGCAGCGTTTGGCAAGAAGGAAGTTTTCTTTTTTTTAGTGTAATGGGGAGAGAAGGCTTTAAAAAGCTTCCCTAAATTCATGTCTCCTTATGGCTACCATTTTTTCCTCTTCTTCCTTGAAATATATTCTTTAATATAATAACAGTAGCTAACACTTAACTAAGTTATTGTTATGTGCCAGGCATTGGCACGTAACATTCATTCATCAAATCATTTAATCTTTGAAGTGAGCTTATTGCAATGAGACATCTTTAATGAATTGTCTATTCCAGGCATCCCCAAACTTTTTACACATGGGGCCAGTTCACTGTCCCTCAGACCGTTGGAGGGCCGCCACATACTGTGCTCCTCTCACTGACCACCAATGAAAGAGGTGCCCCTTTCTGAAGTGCGGCGGAGGGCCGGATAAATGGCCTCAGGGGGCCGCATGCAGCCCGCGGGCCGTAGTTTGGGGACACCTGGATTCTCACCATCCTCATTTGCTCACCATCCAATCTCTTCTCAGCTTATCACAAACTGGCTTTTGCTATCCAAACTCCATTTAGACTATCAAGGGCACTGATGACCTCCCTATTGTTGAAACTGGTTACACTTGTAGTGGCTTTGGTTACACTTGCAGGGTGTGTGTGTGTGTGTGTGTGTGTGTGTTTTCTACCTTCTGACATCTTCACAGTTCTCCTCTGAGGTCTTTCTTCTGCTGCCCACCTCCTAAATATTGGTATTCCTCAAAGTTCCTGCTCCAGCCTTCATGTCCTCTCGCTTCCTGTCTCTTTGGATCATTTATATACTCCCATTCCTCAAGTTGCCACTGATGACACTCAGACCTTTGTGTCTATCCCAAACAGTTCTTTCTCCTGAGTTGTGAACCCACATGTCACTGTCTATCCTGATCTGGTGTCCCACTGGCACCTCAACAAGTCCTCAGTGAAATGCATCCTCATCCCCTGACACCTGCCCTTTCTCCTGTGTCCCTTTCTCAGTGACTCCACTACCATCCACACAATTGCCCAGCCTGCAAATGTAAGTCTTGCACATCTAGTCAGCCACCAAGTCCTGTGCTCTCTAGTCTTCTTCATCCAGGGGGCCTCTCCCTTCTTTTGCACCATCATCATCCTCTCTCATCTGGACTAAGCCAGTGGCTTGCTCAGTGTCTTTCCACTCACAGTAAGCCCCTCCAGTCCATTCTCCACACACAGCCAGAGTGATTCCTTCTCATATGCAAACCTGCACCTGCCTCTCCTCCACTTAAAAGCACTGAATGGTTTCTTGCACCTTCATTCTAGACTCTAGAGGGCCTCTGCTTACCTCTTTCCCAGGTTCCTTCTGCACTGGCTCCTGCCACGCTAAAACCACGTGCAGCCTCCCAGCTCTCTCTCTCCTGTTTTCAGCCGTTTGCACTCACTGCTCACCACTTCCTCCTACCCCATTCTCTTCCTGTATAATTCCTGCTGGTCTTTCTTGATTCAATATAGATGTCGCTTCTCTGGCGGAGTTTTTCCTGACCCCAAGACCCTATCCCAGCACTTCCATACTACTGTATTTATCCATATCTTCTCTGTCACTGAACTGCCAATCTTTTGAAGACAGATGGTATGTAATCCATCCTGCCAGAGAGCTTCAATCTATTGAATGAATCATGGGAGGCAGATGTATGGATTGGAAAGAGCATGGAGTCTGAATTCAGGCAGACCTGGATTTGGGTTTCTTTTTTATTTATATGTGTTTATTTTTTGAGATGGAATCTCGCTCTGTCGCCCAGGCTGGAGTGCAGTGGCACGACCTCGGCTCACTGCAACCTCTGCCTCCTGGGTTCAAGCGATTCTCCTGCCTCAGCCTCCCAAGTAATTGGGATTACAGGCCTGCACCACTATGCCCAGTTAATTTTTTTTATTTTTCACAGAGACGGGGTTTCACCATGTTGGCCATGCTGGTCTCGAACTCCTGACCTCAGGTGATCCACCCACCTCGGCCTCCCAAAGTGCTGGGATTACAAGCATGAGCCACCATGCCTGGACTGGATTTAGGTTTTCTTCCTCTTCTGGGTCTTGCTTTTTCCAGGTGTAAACTGGAGACTGGTATTCCTTCCTCCCAGAGTCATTGTGAAGGTTAACTGAAGTTCCTGGCACAGGAAGGGCATACGGGCTCTTGTAGCTACTTGTGTGTTCTCTTTCCCTATTCTCAGCAAGTGGGAACCTCAGTGGTTTGAAGACAGTAAGGATGAACTTAGAGGTGGGTCATGTAGGAGGCAAGGCCAGTGGGGAGCTGTGAATTGGGCCTGATGTGGGAACTGGAGGTGCAGGTTGAGTTGTCAGTTTAGGGGCCCTGAGCTGAGGCTTTGGAGTAAATGAGATTTCCCAAGTGAGACTGGCTTGAGGACGGCTCAGACCTAGGAAGCAGTAAAAATACCAGCCTTCGAAAAGGCAGGGGGAAGAAAGGCCTGGGTGGCAGAGACAGCCAGGATGAGGAGGGGGAGAAATAACAGCTTACACACTGCCAAGAGGTGGAGGAGAAAGTACCCGTGGGTTTGGACTGGATGAGGTCACTGATGTCCTTGGAAAGAGGATGTAGGTGATAGTTTTGTGTGGTTAATCATTTGTTCTAGGTCACAGAAGAAAGAGGGGGGCCGTGTAGGACTGAGAGTTCCAGAGCAAAAGCTATCTGAACCGATAAGCAGGGAAGGAAGAGCTGAAGAGAGCAGCAGCGTAAATGCCCCAAAAACTAACGACCACAGGGCTCACAGAGGCACCCCAGCACCCACATACCGGGCCCTCCCCAGTCTCTCCCCATCCTCACTGACTCCTGATCCCTCCCAAGGATACCAAGGAATAACCCGGCCCGGGTGGCAGGAGGATGCTGGGGAGGGATCTACAAAAGCAAATTCTTCTGTAGAAGAGTTTGGGGGTTTTGTCTGATAATAACCTTTCATAATTTTCTGTGTCAGGCCTTGTACTCATTACCTCATGCACTCCTCACAACATTCCCTTAAAATATTATCGTCTGTTTACTAATGAGAAACCCAAGGCTCAGAGAAGTTAATTAGCCAGTTGGAAGCCAAATGACTGGCAAATGATGAGCTAAGATGAACCTGGGATCTCTGTGACTCCAGAGTTCCTGCTGTTACCTGCTTTGCTGGGGAGGGTGTCGGGGAGTGGATGGAGGAAGGGCTTCAGAAGCCTTAGTCGGGGACTCCAGGGAGAGGCATGGGAAGGCCTCTGGGAAGCTAAGGAACCTGTTTGTGTACATAACTCACTTCCAACTCTGCAGGGCCAAGGCTGGAACCATCTAGCATGGCACAGTCCCAGAGCACTTTTTGTACCGCTGGAATGTTCTCTATGCTGTCTGACATGGTGCCACTAGCCACCAGGGCCACTGAGAACTTGAAATGTGTCTGCCATGACCAAGGAATAGAATTTTTAATTGTATGCATTTTAATTAGTTTAAATTTAAATTTGAAAACTGATACTGGATTTAGTTACTGGAAAAAAATTAAGTATATTTTGAACAGTTTGGTATATAAAACTAATTTTTCCATTTTTAATTTTATGGAGTCTAAATACAGATAAAATATTTCTTTTCCTTTTTTATTTTTTGAGATGGAGTCTTACTCTGTTGCACAGGTGGGAGTTCAGTGGCGTTGTCTCAGCTCACTGCAACCTCTGCCTTCCAGGTTCAAGTGATTCTCCTGCCTCAGCTTCCCAAGGACTGGGATTATAGGTGCCCACCACTCCTGGCTAACTTTTGTATTTTTAGTAGAGATGAGGTTTCACCTTGTTGGCCAGGCTGGTCTTGAACTCCTGACCTCAAGTGATCTGCTCACCTCAGCCTCCCAAAGCGCTGAAATTACAGGCATGAGCCACTGCACCTGGCCAGATCAAGTATTTCTGATGAGAATTTAGCATCTGAATTGAGATTTGTTCTAAGTGTAAAACACACTAGTGTTCAAAGACTTGTGAAAAAAGAACAACTAGTTCATTAATAATTTTTAATTGACCACCTGTTGAAATATTTTTTATATACTGTATTAAGTAAACATTATTAAAATTAGTTTCACTTGTTTATAGAAAAAAATGTTTAAATATGGCTACCAGAAAAATTTTAATGAAATATGTGGCTCAAATTATATTTCTTTTGGATGGTCTTGACCCAGAGGCAGAGTCCTGGTACTAACAGAAGTTCCACTTAGTGGTGGGGTTAGAGAGGCCTTTCTCCACCTTTTACTACTCTCTCTTTTTTTTTTTTTTTTTTAAAGACAGGGTCTTGTTCTGTCACCCAAGCTGCAGAAAAGTGGTGTAATCTTGGCTCACTGCAACCTCCACCTCCAGGGCTCAAGCAATCCTCTCACCTCAGCCTCCGTAGTAGCTGGGACCACAGGTGTGAGCCACCATGCCTGGTCAATTTTTGTATTTTTTGTAGAGATGGAGTTTCACCATGTTTCTCAGGCCAGTCTTGAACTCCCAGCCTCAAGTAATCCTCCCACCTTGGCCTCCCAATGTGCTGGGATTACAGGCATAAGCCACCTTGACTGGCCTCAGAGTTTAATTTTAAAAGAGAGCAGAGGTCATGTGGATGCTTCACATAAAGGAGTGACTCACTGACATTGGATTTCAGTCCTCTGGGAGGGAATGATTTGGCTTTCCAGGAGTCTCTATTGAGATCTAGCTGTTGGTAGGTACCCCACTGTGTACCTTACTTCTTAGTCTATCTTTACTTCTTAGATTTCTAAGATTGTCCCAATTTATATGTTCTGACCATGTAACTACTCATACTTGTCCAATCTTGAATCCCAGTATAAGCTTCCAAAATGTGCATATGTAGGGAATGACCAGTTCTGCTTCTGTATCATGCTGCTCTCCTTATTCCTGAAAAAGATCTTTCAACCCTCAGCAGGGGTTGCAAGACATCTGTAGCTGCAAATCTGTCTTGCTCATGCCACCAAACAGAGATGACATCACTGAGTGAGAAACTAAAACACTGAAGATGGCACATTTCCAAAGTTTCTGCTCCCCAAAGCCCCCATAAGGTCATGTGCTAAAATGCCTTATGTAGCCTTGATCTAGAGCAAATTAGCCTCAGTCTCTTTATATGTAAATTGGGAGAAATAATAGAGACAGAGTAGACTCATATTGTTACTTGGAGGACTAAATGAATTCATATATGTAAAGTGCTTAGCCCATTGTCTAGAACATAATAAACCACCAGCTCACTCTACGTTAACTATTAATATAAAATAGGTGTAGGATACTTCTAAATGTGTGTCAGAACTCATTTGGTCACATGTGATAGACACCTGATTCCAATTAGAATGATTATTGGAAACATACTGAACTAAAAAGGTTAGAACAATCAGACCCAGGAGAGCTGGGTACAGCTGGACCGCAGAGCTCCGACACTGCAGGCACTTTCTGTCTCCTCTCTGGGTGTCTATGTCTGTTGGTTTCTTTCTCATTCACTGCAGATGGGCTTCCTCATATGGCCAGAAACCAACAACTCCTGAGCCTATCTCTTGCAACTTCCTGCACTAGAGAGATGTTCTTCTTCTTAAAAAACAACAAAAGCCAGGGGAAGGACTATGCGTGGCCTAGCTTGGGTGTCCATCCTTATACAAGTTCAACTTTGACCATGGTAACCAGAACATATAAGAGCATGATTGCTCCTGCTGGAATCCTGTGGTTGGGATTGGGGATTTGGATAACAAGTTCTCAAGGGAGGGTGCTGAGTGGCCCCTTGCTGCGTTCAGTCATTGGCTAGGACTGCAGGGGTGGGAAAAGCATGGCCTCAGCTCAACAGATCTCTATTGAGATCTATCTATTGGTGCAGCCGGTCTTAAAGGTGCTGCAGCTGGAGGCTGTCCACTGACTGCTCTCCTTGCAGCTGATTATTCAGTTCTTTCTTGAAGGGAAATGCAAACAGTGCACCTATCTGTGGTTGCCATGAGCCACTTCTTGTTTTTATTCTTGAGGGCTCTGCCCTCATGATCTAACCATCTCCCAAAGGCCCCACCTCCTAACACCATCACCTTGGGGGTTAGGGTTTCAACACAGGAATTTAGGAGAAGTCCATGATTTTGGGTCACAGGTAGCCTCTGTCTGTGCTACCATGCCACCGCTTCACATGCCCATTGTGCCCATTCCAGTGACAAAGCTTGTACCCACACATTGAGCTGACCCACCCGTAAACCAAGCATGGGCTTTTCTTACTCGGTCTGTTGGTCATGATGTTCCCCAGGACCACAGGTGTAAGCTGAGGTAGGGGCACTAGTGCCCTTACCAGGCCCAGATGTCCCCAGTCAAGTTATACTGGGATTACCCCAAATTATCGACCTTGCAGCCAGGAGAGGAAGTGGGCACAGCTTCTCAGGGGGTACCAGTTGCCTGCAGGGGAGAGGCCTCTGCAGTGTCTTTCTGCACAGGGAGGGGTGGGCCATCCATGCAGATTTTGGGGGTACCAGGGAGTCTGCAGATATGCCGTCTTTCAGGTCATTCACTCAGATTTTCCCATCCTGTTTCAGGGCCCCAGATTTTCTCAACTGGGGCACAATAGACCTGCCTTGACCAAGCATTCAACCATTTTGGGGAACTTTGACCCTGACTCTCAGGGTTTGTTCCTTAGTTGTGCTAACTCTTTCACCCTATAAATTACTGAAGAGACCCTCTGGTTCTCACACTTAGCCATAACTGTTTGTTGACTGCCCTCTGTTTGCAATGCTTCCTCTGTAGCAGGGATCCCCAACTCACGGGCCACGGACTCATGGGCTGCACAGAAGGCGGTGGATGGCAGGCAAGTGATCGTTACCACCTGAGCTCCGCCTCCTGTCAGGTCATCAGCATTAGATTCTCATAGGAGTCCAAGCCCTGTTGTGAACTGCGCATGTGAGGGATCTAGGCTGCACATTCCTTATGAGAATCTAATGCCTGATGATCTGTCACTGTCTCCCATCATCCCAGATGAGACCATCTAGTTGCAGGCAAGTAAGCTCAGGGCTCCCACTGAGTCTACATTACAGTGAGTTGTATCATTTCATTATACATTACAATGTAATAATAATATAAATAAAGTGCCTAATAAATGTAATGCACTTGAATCGTCCTGAAACCATCCCCTACCCCATCCGAGTCTGTGGAAAAATGGTCTTCCACAAAACTGGTCCCTGGTGCCAAAAATGTGGGGGACGGCTGTTGTGTACGATGTCAATGCAGCTTTTGAGCAATCAGCTCACTCCATTGTTCCCGTGTGAGGTGCCTCCCCTCCCCCAGGTCCCCGTGCTTTCCAGGGCTTGAATCCTCTCACCAGCCAGTGTATTCTCCACTGGGATGTCACTCTCAAGTCACTACTGACGGTATTTTTAGCAAATGGGCTAGCCCTTGTGACTGGGACTATCCCTGCCCAGATACCACTTGGGATGCACTTCTCCTTGCCAGCTGGGAGGCACGCAGTTCAGTCCCCAAACACAGCTTGTTGTTTCCGACTGCCTTCAGGACCAGCTGTGCTGATGGGTCCTTATGGAAGCAGACATCAAGGCAAAGTTAGAAGGGGGAGAGATTCGTTGTGGGTAATATCTGGTAAAGGACAAGAGGGAAAAGGAGCGGGAGTAGTCCGGGAAAGTCTCTAGGCCATGGTGCAGGTCTGACACCTGTAAAGGCAGAGGAGAAAGGAAGGAAGGTTGAACAGGAAGCGCCTCAGGCTGAGGTGTAGCTCTGAGAAAATCCTAGAGGGTCCCTCGCTGGGCTGTGCTCAGACACTGGCTGGGAGCTTTCTGGAAGAAAAGTCGGTGGTGTGCAGGGACTAGAAGGAGGCAGGAGAGGGGTTTTGGTAATGATATGTTTTTTACTCTGGGTTTTGTGTCTGTGTTAATTTTATAAATTTTTATCAAGTTCATTTCTGACATGAGAAATTCATGTGTGCTATATTTCAATCTTTTAAAAATCATGAGTTTCTGCCTTTGGCTTCCAAATAGCCTTAATAAACAACCTTAATTAGGATTTTGAAACTCAAACCCTAGGTGGGGATAGTTTTATATTGGAAAAACAAATTGGTGGCCAGGCATGGTGGCTCACTTCTATAATCCCAGCACTTTGGGAAGCTGAGGCAGGTGGATCACCTGAGGTCAGGAGTTTGAGACCCGCCTGGCCAACATGATGAAAATACAAAAATTAGCTGGACATGGTGGCACATGCCTGTAATTCTAGCTACTGCAGAGGCTGAGGCAGGAGAATCACTTGAACCCAGGAGGCAGAGGTTGCAGTGAGCTAAGATCACGCCACTGCACTCCAGCCTGGGTGACAGAGCAAGACTCCATTTCAAAACAACAACAAAACAAATTGGTAATATACCCAGAGGGTCTTAGAAATGTATTAACCAATTTCTAGAAATGTATTATATAGAATAAACCATACAATGTATAAAGTCTTAAGTAAAAAGATGTTCATTATTACAGTCTTTATAGTAGTGAACATTTGAAAATATCATAAGTTTGCATCAGTATAGAAACTGCTGAATAAATCATGGAATGTAATACAATGGGATACAATGAAACAGTTAAAAACAATGGGGTGAGAAACTATATTTCATGGCATGGGAGTATGTTCATGATACAACATTAATAAATGAAAAGAAAGCACAAATATATGCTTAATATAATCCATTTTACCAAAAATGTTTTAAAAAGCATGTTTTTATAGTTAGAAGAAAGAATGAGTATTCTACATAAAATATTAATAGTGCTTATCTTTGGGTAGTATATTAAAATGATTATTTTTTAAAATCTTTTTAATGTTTAATGTTTCTGTTTTTTTATGATGAAAATTTAATTCAGATGCTCCCCGACTTACAATGGGGTTGTATCCTGATAAACCCATCATATGCTGAAAAAGTGGAAAATGCATTTAAGATACCTAACCCAGGCCAGGCACAATGGCTTACGCTTGCACTTTGGGAGGCTGAGGTGGGGGGATCATGAGGTTAGGAGTTAGAGTCCAGCCTGGCCAACACAGTGAAATCCCATCTTTACTAAAAATACAAAAATTAGCTGGGTGTGGTGGTGTTTGCCTGTAGTCCCGGCTACTTGGGAGGCTGAGGCAGGAGAATCCCTTGAACCTGGGAGGTAGAGGTTGCAGTGAGCCAAGCTCTCACCTGGGCAACAGGGCAAGACTCCATCTCAAAAAAAAAAAAAAAAAAAAAAGAGACCTAACCTCCTAAATATCATAGCTTAGACTAGCCTACCTTATACATGCTCAGATCACTTACATTAGCCTATGGTTGGGTGCAACCTCTGGCAATACAGCTCACCGTAGAGTATTGATTATGTGCCCTCTCGATGGTGTGGCTGATTGAGAGCTGTGGCTCATTTGCCACCCTCCAGCATTGAGAGAATATTGGACTGCACATTGCTATCCTGGGAAAAGATCAAAGCTCAAAATTCCAAGAATTGTTTCTCCAGAATGCAGACTGCTTTTGCACCATTGTAAAGTCAAAAAATCATAAGTCGGATCATCATAAGTTGAGGACTGTCTTTTCTAGTCAGAGCCCTTCCCCTCCAAAACTATTTTTAAAAAATAAACACATTGGTCTCTCTCTCTTTCCATATGTATATGGAGAAATTTTATATATATATATATATATATATATATATATATATATATATATATATATATTTTTTTTTTTGAGACGGAGTTTCGCTCTTGTTACCCAGGCTGCAGTGCAATGGCGCAATCTCGGCTCACCGCAACCTCCGCCTCCTGGGCTCAGGCAATTCTCCTGCCTCAGCCTCCTAAGTAGCTGGGATTACAGGCACGCGCCACCACGCCCAGCTAGTTTTTTGTATTTTTAGTAGAGATGGGGTTTCACCATGTTGACCAGGATGGTCTTGATCTCTCGACCTCGTGATCCACCCGCCTCGGCCTCCCAAAGTGCTGGGATTACAGGCTTGAGCCACCGCGCCCGGCATATAGATATAATTTAAAAAAAATTTTTTAGACAGGGTCTCACTCTGATGCCCAGGCTGAAGTGCAGTGGCGTGATTATGGCTCACTGCAGCCTCAACATCCTGGGCTCAGGTGATCCTCCTACCTCAGCCTCTTCAGTAGCTGGGACTATAGGCACATGCCACCATGCTGGCTACTTTTTGTATTTTTTGTAGAGACAGAGTTTCACCACGTTGCCTAGGCTGGTCTCGAACTTCTGGCTCAAGCTGCCTGTCTCAGCTTCCCAAAGTGCTGGGATTACAAGAGTGAACCACTGTGTCTGGCCTGGTCTATATTTTTAAATGTGTAATTGATCTAATCCTCAAGGTTTATACTGAGCATCTACAAAGAGCAGAACTTTGTGCTAGGACTTTATGAGGATTTTTTTTTTAAGGAGACTGAGAGAATGTCCTTTACTTTGAGAAGTTTATTTTCTTCTTAGCAACTTAAGATTAGACACGCACAGAATTAGAGAATTATTCAGTTGATAATAATTATTCAGTTGATAATAATTATTCAGTTGATAATAATAATAACCAGGTTATGAGATACTTTAGGGTAGGGAATCAAAGCTTACTCATCAATGTCCACCCATAGACTTTCACATTACCTAGAATATGAGATAGAAATTCCATTTTTATTAGTTGGCCAAAAACGAATTAATTAATGAATAATAAATGAATGAAAAAATGAACACTGGATGAGTTGTTGATATGACTATTGATATTTTAACCAGCTTATACTTTTGTATTTAAGTAATATAGTGCATTTCACTTAAAATACAAAAGGGTAAGCTGGTTAAAATAACAAGAGTCAAGACTTAGTAAAACATTTTTTTTTTCCTTGACTTATCATCACTCCGAAAATGCCACTGGAGGATTTTGTTTCCACCCCTACAACTCTGGGCTCCGCATGGCTAAAGGGGCTGGTATGGGCGTGCACTCTTGCCAGGGGATGCAGTGAACTACAGGCTATGGCTGCTGCCTTTGGAGTCCACGGAGTGTCCTATGGATACTTTGGAGTCCTTGTGTCCGGGGGCCAGGAGGCAAGCAGAGGAGTCACCATCTTGGCAGAAGTCATTGACCCTGATCAGCAGGTAGAAGCAGGGCTCCTGTTACACAGTGGGGATGAGTTCAAGGTATTTAGAACCAGGGAGTATTATGGACTGGATACAGAATTGGCATTGCAATTCGCAATCATGTTTCAGCCGCCATCTACAAGGTGATGACTCCTGAATCCTTAACTCTTTCATGAGTTTCAGGCAAATACTTTAAACAGCAAACTTGATGATGACACCTGGATGTTACACAAGGGCTACAATACACAGTCACAGTTGAGCTCATTTTTTCTGCTAGCCCGTTCCTCCTTCTCCTGCTAATGCCACTCATGCCAGAATCTTGAGTCATTCTAGATTTTACGTTTTCTCTCAGTCTTCACATTCGATTTGTTGCTAAATCTTGTTAGCTATATCTTCCGTAGCTTTGGAATTTGATTTTTCCTCCCCTCTGGCCTCCTTCCCTCCAGCCACACTTCCTTACCATCCATCTTCATTATCATTCTCAAAATGATCTTTCCAGAATGAAAATTTAATCATGCTTCTCTTCCTTAGATTGTCCAATGCTGCCTCGGGGCTGTAGGTTAAAGCCCACACCCCTTGGTTAGCCTGGCTTGTATCTGCCATGATCTGGTCCTGTATGCCTTGCTTATCTTCTGCCTGCAGTGCTAAAACTCCTAGTGATGGGGATTGCATTCTCCACATCTCTGTAGTTCCAGTGCCTAACACAGTTTTGGGAACTTAATAGAGATTTTCTAAATAAATGAACAAGAAGATAAGACCTGAAATGGGCTTTTAAGATTGAGCTGGAAGGATAAAATATAGATAGAAGATCCATTCTGCGTTCTTCAAACAATTATTGAGCTACTATGCTGAGCTTATTAATGAAAGAGATTCCTTGTCACTTAATATTTTTATCTCCATGGCCTGCCAAGTGCTTGGTACATAGTGGGCATTCAATACACTTTGGATTCATTGATAAGTAAATCAACAAATGGTAGTGTATTGTATTCAGCCAAGCAATCTTTTTTTTGGGGGGGTGGGGAGCGGGTAATGTAATGTCTAATTAATTATAGAGCAATGAATCTGAGGAAGAGATGAAAACTTCATTCTTTGTGAAGGGGCCACTACGCTGGCCAGATACCTGAGCAAACAGGCCAGGCCTCCAGGCAATTACATCAAGCACATTTCTCATTGCCCAGAATGTGGACTTGCTATTGGAGAAGACACCTGTTTTTCTGAGGTCAGTGGCTCCAGCATTAGATTTAATAACTGTAACCAGATCTGGCTGCAGATGCTGCCAAAACAGGGATATCCCAAGGTGCTAATTTTGGATAAATACCTCCTTGATGCTTTCAGTCTTTCAAGATGAAGATTACATGCTCTAGTAAATTATAAATATGATTGAAGTTTCCATTTTCAGTGAATAGTTAAACTCATGTTTTTTATAGTTAAGATATGCAATGGACATGCTGGCATTTTTATACTTATATTAAGATTCACAATAAAGTATTTTACAAGGTCCCGGGAACTTATTTGCAAAGTAAAGTGTTCTGAAAAGTTACTCTGTTATGATATGATCACTCCCTTTGGAGAACTTGCAAGTAAATTTAGTTAGTTAAAGCCTCTGCCAGCATGCTTGCAGAACGGAGAAAAAAAAAGGACATCTACAGTTGCCAGTTGCTTTTATCTGTTGCTTCTTCTGATCCTTAATTTGAAGAAATTCTATTTTGCTGCAGGTTCACGTCTCTGAGTTATTTTACCCCTGGACTTTTCCCCAATGGTTAGAGTCTCTTGAGCTTGTGGGGAACTCAGTGGTTCATGATATAGTGACTTGCACTCAAAATACAATAGGGTAAGCTGGTTAAAATATCAATAATCAAGACTTTGCAAAGCTTTTTTTTTTCCTTGATAGGAAGGGTATTAATCGACTGCATTAGTTAAATGGATATGTTAATATTCTTAATATTAAGATCTAAATCTTAATATTCTTCCACTGTTAAACTAAAATGTGGCCAAATGCTTTCTACTATCATGCCAATGTGAAATGACTTCTTTTTTTTTCTTTCTTTGAGACAGAGTTTCACTGTTGTTGCCCAGCTGGAGTGCAATAGCATCATCTTGGCTCACTGCAACCTCTGCCTTCCGGGTTCAAGTGATTCTCCTGCCTCAGCCTCCTTAGTAGCTGGGATTACAGGCATGTGCCACCACACCCAGCTAATTTTTGTATTTTTAGTAGAGAAAGGGTTTCCCCATGTTGGTCAGGTTGGTCTTGAACTCCTGACATCAGATGATCTGCCCACCTTGGCCTCCCAAAGTGCTGGGATTACAGGTGTGAGCCACTGCACCTGGCCGAAATGATTTTTTTGCTTTCAGCTTAATTAGCTAGAAACTTCAACAAAACTTACGTCTTAAAGTGAGATGGTTTCCTTTTGACCTGATGGGGCAGAGAATGAAGAGATGAAAAGGAAGGAGGCCCATTTTATTCATTCTGGTGACCAAGAGAATTGGAGCTTTAGGGAAAGATTTACCCAGAGACGATAAGGTGCCATTTACAGTTCTCTAAAAAAAATTATAAGGCAATTTGATTTTTAATGCTTTTGCAATTTTTTTTTTTTTTTTTTTGAGACAGAGTTTCGCTCTTGCTACCCAGGCTGGAGTGCAATGGCGCGATCTCGGCTCACCACAACCTCTACCTCCTGGGTTCAGGCAATTCTCCTGCCTCAGCCTCCTGAGTAGCTGGGATTACAGGCACACGCCGCCATGCCCAGCTAATTTTTTGTATTTTTAGTAGAGACGGGGTTTCACCATGTTGACCAGGATGGTCTCGATCTCTTGACCTCGTGATCCACTCACCTTGGCCTCCCAAAGTGCTGGGATTACAGGCTTGAGCCACCGCGCCCGGCCTGCTTTTGCAATCTTAATGTAGTGGCTTTTTATAGCCCTGAGCTGTGTGCATCCCAATGTCAAAGTGGGTTTCTAAAGATCATACTTTCCTGCTGTTTCCAAAATGATTTCTTTCTTAATTATTTGCAGACTTAGGATTTCATTTGAGAACAATGTGAAATGCCTCTGACTAGTTGTGAGCAAAGCTGGTCACCTGATGCCTTCAGTTAGTCAAGAGCAAAGGCAGCCTGGTTGGAGTTTAGCATATGAGGCAGGCACAGAGTAGCCTGATGGTTAGAGGCTTAGCTCTGGAATCTGGTGAGCTGGGTTTTGCATCTGGGGCACACTACTCACTAACTGTGAGACTTGTGCAATTTCTCTCATCTGTGGGAAGGGAAAAACAGCAGCACCTGTTGAGTGTAACACTGCCCAGCAGATAGTAAATGATTGTTAAATCTTATTAACTAAAAAGGGCTGGGCATGGTGGGTCATGCTTGTAATCCGAGAACTTTGGGAGGCTGAGGCAGGTGGATCACGAGATCAGGAGATCAAAACAATCCTGGCCAACATGATGAAACCCCGTCTCTACTAAAACACAAAAAATTAGTTGGGCATGGTGGCATACGCCTGTAGTCCCAGTAGTCCCAGCTACTTAGGAGGCTGAGGCAGGGGAATTGCTTGAACCTGGGAGGTGGATGTTGCAGTAAGCGGAGATTGCGCCACTGTACTCCAGCCTGGCAACAGAGCGAGACTCCATCTCAAAAAAAAAAAAAAGAAAAAAAAGAAAAAAGAAAACAAGCATTGAGCATTGGCAGCAGTGGAACATTTTCTGTAGTAAGCCCTGTGGCTAAAACAATGTATAAGATACTTGTTTCGCCCTTCCCTGGCTGGTTGGAGAGAAAGGATGTATCCACACGTATGTTTATGTAAACATACATAAGAGACATGGCACGTGTGTGAGAGGACGAGGAGTCCAAGAAGTCCTGTCAAGGAGACAGACAGGAGCTTGGCCTTAGAGGAGAAGCAGGAGCCAGATGAGCTGACCACAGCCAGAGGACATGCTCAGGGCTGTCACAGTTGCATAAATGTTAACCTCATTGAACATCGCAGGTACCTCAATGGCTAAGAATTCATGGGGCAGGAAAGAGGGGGAGGACTTAAAAAGTCATTGACTGACTCCTCCTCCTCTTCTTCTCCTTCTTCTCCTTCTTCTCCTTCTTCTTCCTCCTCTTCCTCTTTTATTTATTTATTTTGAGACAGAGTCTTGCTCTTTCTCCGAGGCTGGAGTGCAGTGGCACGATCTCGGCTCACTGCAATCTCTGTCTCCTAGGTTCAAGCGATTCTCATGCCTCAGCCTTCTGAGTAGCACATGTCAGCATGCCCGGCTAATTTTTTGTATTTTTTAGTAGAGAAGGGTTTCACCATGTTGGCCAGGCTGGTCTCAAACTCCTGACCTCATGTGATCCACCTGCTTTGGCCTCCGAAATTGCTGGGATTACAGGTATGAGCTACTGTGCCTCGCCAATTATTATTTTGCTGAGATAGGGTCTCACTCTGTCACACAGGCTGGAGTGCAGTGTGTGATCATGGCTTACTGCAGCCTCAACTGCCTAGGCTCAAGCAATTCTCTCATACCAGCCTCCTGAGTAGCTAGGACTACAGATGTGTGCCACAACCTTGGCAATTAAAAAACATTTTTTTTAAAAAAATTCACAGCCCAGCTATAAAGTTTCCTGATACAAAACATTTTTTTTTTTTAAATAGAAACAGAGGGTCTCACTATGTTGCCCAGGCTGGTCTTGAACCCCTGGCCTCAAGCAATCCTTCCACCTCACCTTCCCAAAGTGCTGGGATTACAAGCATGAGCCACCACACCTGGTGACTGATGTGTGGGTGTATGTGTGTGTGTGTGTTTTGAGATGGAGTTTAGCTCTTGTTGCCCAGGCTGGAGTGCAATGGCGCAATCTTGGCTCACTACAACCTCTGCCTCCCAGGTTCAAGCGATTCTCCTGCCTCAGCCTCCCGAGTAGCTGGGATTACAGGCATGCACCACCATGCCCGGCTAATTTTGTATTTTAAGTAAAGATGGGGTTTCGCCATGTTGGACAGGCTGGTTTTGAACTCCTGACCTCAAGTGATCCACCCACTTCGGCCTCCCAAAGTGCTGGGATTACAGGCGTCAGCCACCGCGCCTGGCCATGACCGATGTTTTATCTTAACTGAATATTTTCAGTTTGGTCATTTGAAACCAAAAATTGTTGCTGTTTAAAAATACTTTCTTTAACTGAACTAAATGTTTTGTTAAATGCAGAACAGAAATAATCTGCTACAACAAAATCAAAAACTATTGATGCACCTAAAAGTGTCTAGTTTTCTTTGGGAATAATATAAATAGATATGATCCTTGGCTTTAAGATTCAATCAAAACTCTGAGCCATCCAAGTTTATACATACTTTATAAATCACATTTAAGGAAAGGTGTGTGGTTCAATATAGTCCAAGGGAAATATGATAGTAATTTCAAGCAGGTTGGTAGCAATGAAGAAAGGGAGAAGTGTATATATTCAAGATCTTCTTAAGTCTATTTTATACATAGCATATTGTGAGAACAAGCTAGTCGGTAACATTTTCCAAATGACTCTTCTCTATGGACAGTAAAGGTATTTGGTGCTCTATTGTGACCAGAAACTGTATCAAAACTTAGTAAAAAAATAAAAATAAAAACCTCAAAACACTGACATGATATGGGTAGAACTACCATATTGTCTCCTTTGGAATCCGCCTCATTCATTTATTCAAAAATTAAAATGTTTTCCTGCTGTGTGCCACGTGTGATGTGTTAGAACTGTATGTACAAAGTAGTTTTGTTTCCTGCTGTGATGGAGAAAGATAATAAACAAGCAAGTAGATCACTATATAATTAGACATTTATCTATTTACTCATTTATGAAATAATTATTGAGCACATATTATGTGGGTTTGGGAATACAATAATGAGCAAAAATAGACTTGTCCCTCACTTCATAGCATTTACTGTCTGAGGGAAGAGATGACCTACTCAAGGAGCCATGCTAGAGAAGGTAGAGTTGCACCTGTGTTAAGAGCTGTGACGGAGTATATAACAAGGTAATGTGATCTCACAAGGAGGTCAAGGGAGTCTTCCCTGAGGACATTGAGAATCAATGGAGAACTGAAGGATGAGGAAGAGTTAGCTAGGCAAAGGGAGGGAGAAGAGAGCATAACGGACAGAGGGAACAGCATGTGGCAAAGGTCATGGTATGTCCTAGAGGCTGCAAGACAGTGTGGCTGGAAGAGGAAGATGAACTTGTGAAGGAGACAGAGAGGGTGCAGCAGGAGATGAATGAGAGGAGGAGGTTTCAAGAAGAAGGACATGGGCAGCAGAGTCAGAGGTTAATACGAGAGCTGAAAAATGTCCCGTGGATTTCACAACATGTGGGTCCTTGGTGAGCTCAGTGGAATGACCGGCCAGAAGCCAGAATGGCATGGCTTGAGAGTGAGTGGAAGGTGAGGAAATGTAGGGATCAAGAGCATTGAATAGGAATTGCATTTGGCCACATGTAATGGAATCTGCTGAAGATAGCTTAATTATATTGGGTTATTTCTCTCACATAGCAAGAATGACAGAGGTTGACAGTTCAGGCTGGTGCAGTGGTGCCACAATGTCATCAATGTTCTAGAATCCTTCATCTTTCTGCACTGTCATCGTTAGTAGTGGCTTTTTTTTTTCCCCCATTGTGAGTGCAAGAAGGCTGCTAATTCTCAAATCAGTGTTTCAGATAGGAAAAAGGAAGAAACATCAAGGGGGAAAGGTTGGTGCCATTTCAGGAAAGCAAACATTTGCTATAAATTCCCAGATGACTTCAGCTCACAAATCACTGGCCGTAACTGTGTCACATGGCCACTCCTAGCTGCAAGGGAGGCCGGGAAATGTAGATCTTTAGCTTGACCCATTGCTGCTCCCCTCCCACAAATCAGTTTTTGTTAGAAAGAAGGGAAGGTGAATTTGGGGAAGACAACTACAGCAGCTACACAGCAAATACAAATGATACATTCAAAAAGCATGTCCATAAAGGGAAGGAGAGAGATGAGATGTTCTTTGGAAGGGGATGTGGGACTGAGAGACTTCTTTAAAAATAGGTATGAGGCTGGGTGTGGTGGCTCTTGCTTGTATTCTGAGCACTTTGGGAGGCCAAGGTGGGTGGAATTTGAGACCAGCCTGGCCAACATGGTGAAACCCCGTCTCTACTAAAAATACAAAAATTATCTGGCATTGTGGTGGGTGCCTGTAATCTCAGCTACTTGGGAGGCTGAGGCAGAAAAATCACTTGAATCTAGGAGGTGGAGGTTGTAGTGGGCCGAGATAGCACCACTGCACTCCAGCCTGGGCAACAGGAGTGAGACTGTCTCAAAAAATAAATAACAAATAAATAAAAATAAAGATGGGAATGACTTGAATGGGTTGAGAGCTCAATTCAGAGGATCTAATTAGGGTAGGTGGGGAGAGACTGAATGTACAAGAGCAGAAAAAGATAACTGATAAAGTAGTGCTTCTTAGAAGTAGGGAGGTAATGGACTCCAAATCAGGAAGAAGGGGTTAACATTAAAGAGTAATCAGTATAAATTCTCTATTGTAACAACAGGAAGGAGGAAAGGTAGGCTTATATGTTTTATATTGAGAAGATTGGGCTTCTATTTCCTCTACAATGTAGGAGGTGAGGTTAGCTGTTGCCAGCGAGAGGGTAAGAGGGGGTGGTCAGAGATTTGAGAAGTTAAAGTTGGAAATCCCTGGTGTGGAGAGTGATGAGTCATTTGATCTGAGACATTTAGCAGCAGACATTTCTATGATGGTAATGATATGAACTGTCATATTTCCCAAGTAGACCAGTGACTAGCATGAAAGGTCTTTAAAAGTACCTAACTGATGGAATCAAACACTTACTGAACATAATGAATTTTCCATGCTCTACCTAATAAAAGCCTAATTGTTCATGTTCCTGTTGAATGAAAGATTTTCTCTACACTGCTCAGGGAAGAAAAGTTTAGTAATCTTCAACTGCTAGAGAAATGTATTCATGGATACTAAAGTATTATGCAAAAATGAAAAGTCAGAAAATCCAGGGACAAGCTGTACCATACATACAGAATCCTTGGATTTTTGAGAAATGGGGAAAAATTGAAGAAGTATGTATTTGTGTGTGAAGGGCACAAATCTAAGGAAAAATTGGAATAGAGCAAAATTACAATAATCATATCTTCTGGAACACGTTTGTAAAGCCAGAATTATCTTTCAGTACTTTTTCGGTCCATCAGGAATAGATCTGGAGTGTCTAAATTGGTGTGTGTGTATATAAATTACTGCATTTTCTTACATGCTAACAAATTCCAATTCAACCTGAACTTGACATGAGAAGTCTGAAAGTGCCTTATAATTAAAGCTTTAGGCATATTCAACTGCATCTTGAGGGGATACATTATTTGAATTTGTGGAAAGTTATGTCCCCTTGACAAAAATCTACTGTGCTTCATAAATTGAGAAATCCACTTATCTGATTGTTTTAAATGAGTGGTATGAAGATTAAAAAGGGGTAAAGAGAAAAACAGAATCAATATTTAGCTTTTACTGACAGAATATAAAAGATGATTGTATTAGTCTGTTCTCGCATTGCTACAGAGAATTACCTGACACTGGTAATTCATAAAGAAAAGAGGTTCAATTGGCTCACAGTTCGGCAGGCTGTACAGAGAGTAAAGGAAACTTAATAATCATGGAGGGAAGCGAAGGGGAAGCAGGCATGTCTCACATGGCTGGAATAGGAGCGAGAGAGAAGAGGGAGGTGCTACACACTTATAAACAACCAGATCTCAGGCGTGGTGGCTCATGCCTGTAATCCCAGCACTTTGGGAGGCCCAGGCGGGTGGATTGCTTGAGGCCAGGAGTTCAAGACCAGCCTAGACAAGATGTTAAAACCTGTCTCTATTTTTAAAAATACAAAGAACAACCAGATCTCGTGAGAGGTCACTCACTATCATGAGAACAGCACGGGGGAAATCTGCCCCCATGATCCAGTCATCTCCCATGAATCCCCTCCTTCAACATTGGGGATTACAATTTGACCTGAGATTTGGGCAGTCATGTAAATCCAAACAATTATCAATAATGAACTTGTTTCCTTTGATTATTTTTTCAGAAGTAATCTTAGGTCACTTTTTCTTGTGCTACATTATTTTATAAGTATACATCATATATATATATATATATATATATATATATATATATATATGTTTTTAAGATTACACAATAATTTATTTGTTGAGAGCCTCCTCTCCCAACCCTTGCAGTCTCTAGGTCACTTTTTCCACTTGTAGATTTTGTGCACAAGCCCCAGAAAGATAGGTGGGGGCAGGGGTGCTGTGTACTGTTCAGTAAGACCTATAATGTGGTTGTAACTGTCTTCCTCATACTGCGAGAACACGGCCGGCAGATCCAGCTCCTCATGTAATGCCTTCACCCGGGCCACCTTCTCAGCCTCCTTCTGCCCGTAATTTTCCTTCAGGATCTGTACTGTTCCAGAGTGGCCTGCTGCAGACACTGAACTACCAGCCAGCTGCATTTGTTGTCCTGGATGTCAGTGCCAACTTTGCTAGTCACACTGGGGTTCCTAAAGAGGTCAAGGTAATCATCCTGAATCTGAAAGAACTTTCCCATCTCCAGCAGGATCTTCTTGGTATTGGCATGCTCCTTCTCACCATCAATTCCCGCCATGTACATGGCTGCAGCTACAGGAAAGTAGAAGGAGTAGAAAGCCGTCTTGTACTTGACAATAGATTTGTACCTCTTTTCAGTGAATCTGCCAAGATCCGAATTGCCCTGGGGCGCTGTGATGAGGTCCAGGGTCCGCCCAATCTCAGTCTGATAGGAACTCTGCAGGAAGAGCTCGATCGGGTTCAGGTAAGAGGGCTGCTCCTGGCAGTAGAGCTTCAGCAGGCAGTAGATACATGCTTCCAAAAGGACAGCATCATTGATGGCATCCAAACCCATGCCTGGCTTCTGATACCAGCAGATCTGTCCCTGGCAGGTGAGGGATGAATCCATGATGTCATCTGGTACCAGGAAGAAAGCTTGCAGTAGTTCCACACACCAGCCCACAGTCAGGGCCTGCTGGAGACTATCAGCATCCTGTTTCTTTGGCTCCACCAGCTCCCGGGAACGCTACTAGCACCATCAAACCCCGGTGATACTTGCCTCCAATGGCATTGTACTCCAGGACCTCCTTGAGCCGAGCAATAGCATCTCCTGTCTCTGGGTGCCCTATCTCATCCTCAGTCAGCACCCTAATGATCTGGGAGAAGTGCTGAATGAAATCCTGCTTTTCTTGGGCATAAACATCTGATTTCTGGTCTCCACTCATTCTGAGGGAGGGGCAAAGGGCTCTATTCCTGGATGCGGGTTCCTGCTCCACATCTTATATTTTTAAACAATGTTTAAATTTTAATGTAACTGCTCCCCATTGCTACTAAGGGAGATGGTGTAAGAAATCACTGGAAAAAGGCAGGGTTCAGTCATTCTATAGCTCAAGCCCAAGCAACATGGAAAATCAGAAGGGTATATGCATGCAATAAATGATAAAATTTTTAAAAATGACTTTGTATTCTGCTATCTAAATGCTTTACCTATGAAAGACCTACCCCTCCTCATCTTAATAGAGTAATTGCTACTTAATTTCTATCATCTAAAATATTGATACCCAATTGGAACCCAGTCCATGAAAATGGACTTTTTCAAGACTCCAACTCCAAAAGATTCTTTTGCCAAATGTATTTGTTGCATTTGATAGTGACACATAACATTCTCTTCTTCTGCTGCTAGAAATGGAATTTTTTCTAGATTTAATTTGTAATTTTAACCAGTTCTATCATTACAAGTTTCCATTTGCAGCATTAAAAGCAAACTCTACTTCTGATTATATTTCAAAAGGTCAGAGCCTTCTCTTAATGTGTTTTTCTATTTGTTGGTCTCCTTGTTTCACATATTTTTTGTCAAATGGTGTGTCTGACAATGTCTTTTCAGTTAAGTATTTTTCCTAATAACTGATCATGACAATACATCTGGACACAGGATTCACACTACTACAATGTTAGACCAGATTCATCTAAGTAGTGGGGTGGTGTTGTAGCTTTGCCCAACTGAGTAAATATCTGGCCTCTTGTTAGGTGTTGCTACAATCACAAAAGTAGGCCTTTGTGGCAGTTCCATTCCTAGTTGGACAGATGAAGGATTCATCCCTGAAACAACTGGCAAATAATTTGAGGAAAATCTATCCATACATGTGAAACTATAGTGGATATCTACCTATTGCTTTTGCCTATCTAACCTCGATTTCTGCCTCTTCTACTGACAGCACACTGATAGTCCCTGGGGAATCCAACCCTTCCCACTCTTGATCCATTTGGCTTGGAGGGCTATCCCACTCCTTAGATCCAGGATGAATGTACAGTTCATGTCTGGCTCATCTTTGCATTTCATCCACTTGACAATAGTGATTGGATTCAAGATGAAAACATGACTCAAGAGAGTCCAATCAGAACTCATCCCAAGACTTGCTGGAATTATTTGAAAAGCAAAACTGTCTGTCTTCCAGGGTTATTAAGCTAGAAGGGTACAATTCTGGAGCCACTGGTAGACATCTTGTCTCTACCTATAGAAAGCCTGCTTGAGAGTGAAGCCCAGGATTTTATATCTAGCAAAACGGACTCAAATACAAAGGACACAAACAATTTGCTATCAGGAAATATGTTGTCATGTGCCTTTCCTCAGGAACATATTAAAGAATGGGCTGGCCGGGCGCGGTGGCTCAAGCCTGTAATCCCAGCACTTTGGGAGGCCGAGGCGGGTGGATCACAAGGTCGAGAGATCGAGACCATCCTGGTCAACATGGTGAAACCCCATCTCTACTAAAAGTGCAAAAAATTAGCTGGGCATGGTGGCACGTGCCTGTAATCCCAGCTACTCAGGAGGCTGAGGCAGGAGAATTGCCTGAGCCCAGGAGGCGGAGGTTGCGGTGAGCCGAGATCGCGCCATTGCACTCCAGCCCGGGTAACAAGGGCGAAACTCCATCTCAAAAAAAAAAAAAAAAAAAAAAAAAAAAAAAAAAAAGAATGGGCTGGCCGGGCGTGGTGGCTCACGCCTGTAATCCCACCACTTTGGGAGTCCAAGGTGGGCGGATCACCTGAGGTCGGGAGTTGGAGACCAGCCTGACCAACATGGAGAAACCCCAACTCTGAAAAAAAAAAAAAATTACATACACAATTACTTCTAGATCTAAGACAAATGAGCGTAGAAAGAGAGAACATGTAATGGCTACATGCTCTGGTTAGTGTAGTTAAAGAACAGATGCTTTTAAGCAGGGGAAATGGAGACAGCACAGGCAAAAAAATTAGCTGTTTTCAGTAAACACATCAGTGGTGATACTGTTAGTGTTGCTAATAGCATCGAAACTATGAGTTATTCTAATTATCTCATTCCCTGTGTTCTTGAGAATCAGAATTCTTGGTGTAAAAGAAAGAAGATATAAATGTGATAAAGAAGAAGGTAGGTAAAAATGCTGAATTTGAATTGGAAGTGTGTGCCTGCACAAATTTATGCTTTATCTTTAAAAACTAGATATACATTTCCAAGACCTGTCTACTAAAAAGGCCTAAAAATATTGATCGCCCTAGAGCAATAAGCATCCCTAGCACCTAGATTGTTGTCTTGAAATACCATCTCTCATACTGGTTGGGAAATGGCCTCTAACCTGATCCCCTAAGAGCCCTGCTGCTGCCTAGCCCCTCTAGAGATCCTCAAGAAACATGCACCAAAACATTAATACCTAGTACTACAGGGGTGCTTCAGGACCTTTCTCCAGCCCTGTGGCTGGTGTCCATTCTGACTAGTTGGCTTCCCATACCCACAGCCATGCCCCTTCCAGCTGACTATCTTCCCACCCCCATCATGAACATCATGAACTTACCTTTGTCATGCAGCACGCTAGGTTATTCACTGCAGTATCAATCACTTCTTCTATAATCTGACTTTTAAAAATATAATTTTTCTTCTAGAGAAGTCAAGGAGCGGCTTCTAGAGACTTTTTCTTCTAGAGAAGTCAAAGGGTGCAGTGGCTTATGCATGTAATTTCCACACTTTGGGAGGCCGAGGCAGGAGAATTGCTTGAGTCTAGAAGTTTTAAAACAGCCAGGGCAACATACTGAGCTCCTGTCTCTAAAAAATAATAATAATAATTAAAATTAGTTGGGTGTGGTGGTGTGTGCCTGTAGTCCCACCTATTTGGGAGGTTGAGGTGGGAGGATTGTTTGAGCTGGGAGGTTAAGGCTGCAGTGAACCATGATTGCATCACTACCTTCCAGCCTGGGACAGAGGAAGACCCTGTCTCAAATATATATATGTGATATAATCATATATGTAATGATATATGATACAAAATATGTTTTTATTATATATATTATTATATATTATGTTTTATTATATATAACTATGTATTTTATTATATATAGTTATATATAATAAAAATTTCTTCTGAATCAGTTTTGTGGGGAAAAAAACAAAAAAAAAAATAAATAAAAGTTAAAAGAGTGGAAAAACCCAAATAGCTTCCTTATGTCTTCTTTTTTTATTTTTTGTAGAGACAAGAGTCTCACTATTTTGCCCTGGCTGGTCTCGAACTCTTGGCTCAAACAATCCGTCCACCTCAGCCTCCCAAAGTGCTGAGATAACTGAAGTAAGTCACAGGGCCGGGTCAAGATGGGATCTGAGGCTGTACCCAATTTAATTCCACAGGCAATCCATCAATTACATTCCTTCGACAAATAAAGTAAAATATTTCAAGTTAAATTCTGACCCTTTTCTAAAGTCTCAAAGGATTTTAAAAGTAGACAGGATTTTTAAATGTATGTTTTGTCCATGTGTGGTGGTGGCTCATGCCTGTAATCCCAGCACTTTGGGAGACTGAGGCAGGTGGATCACCTGAGGTCAGGAGTTCAAGACCAGCCTGGCCAATATGGTGAAAACCTGACTCTACTAAAAATACAAAAATAAGCTGATTGTGGTGCCTGTGATCCCAGTTGCTCCGGAGGCTGAGGCAGAAGAGTCATTTGAGCCCACAAGATGAAGGTTGCAATGAGCTGAGATGGCGTCACTGCACTCCAGCCTGGCCGACAAAGCGAGACTCTGTCTCAAAAAACAAATAAATAAAATAAATGTTTTTATCGTTTTTTCCTCCTGGTTATAGCTGGTGGATGTCAAATCACCAGTGCTCTGGAATTGGTTTAATATGATCTAATAGCACTATTTGTTCCCCATACTCCTTTTTCTATGGTCATTTACTCTAAAGCATAATTTCATAGATTAAGATTTACTGAGTTGTATTTTGAGCCAGTTGGCAAAGCATTCATTTTAATACATCCAGTTATAGAATCAGCATTTAATTTTTTTTTTTTGTAATTGCTACTTCAAACTTTTTGGATCTTGACAGTTATTCACCTTCCTAGTAAAAAGCTGTTTAACAATTTGATATATTTTAATTAAAAATACCTATCTCATGGGCTGGGCGCGGTGGCTCACGCCTGTAATCCCAGCACTTTGGGAGGCCGAGGCGGGTAGATCACGAGGTCAAGAGATCGAGACCATCCTGGTCAACATGGTGAAACCCCGTCTCTACTAAAAATACAAAAAATTAGCTGGGCATGGTGGTGCATGCCTGTAATCCCAGCTACTCAGGAGGCTGAGGCAGGAGAATTGCCTGAACCCAGGAGGCAGAGGTTGCAGTGAGCCGAGATCGCGCCAGTGCACTCCAGCCTGGGTAACAAGAGCGAAACTCTGTTTCAAAAAAAAAAAAAAAAAAAAAAATACCTATCTCCTATTTACAAGAGACACAAATAGAACAAAATGCCAGCTGGGGGTGAAGGCTCATGCCTGTAATCCCATCACTTTGTAAGGCCGAGGTGGGCAATCACCTGAGGTCAGGAGTTTGAGACCAGCCTGGCCAACATGATGAAACCACATCTCTACTAAAAATACAAAAACTAGCAGGGACATGGTGGCACATGCCTGTAATCCAATCCCAGCTACTTGGGAGGCTGAAGCAGTAGAATCACTTGAACCTGGGAGGCAGAGGCTGCAGTGAGCAGATTGTGCCATTGCACTCCAGCCTGGGTGACAGAGCGAAACTCCATGTCAAAAAAAAGTCAGAGAAAAAGTTAAAAATAAAGGTATGGAAAAGATTCAGTAGGAAAATACTAACAAAAAGGCAGATATAGCACTTTTATACTCATTATTCTACTTAGATAATATTCAATATGGCAGCACTGCAGTATCATCCATATATAGTTGTTTTATGGAGTAAGTAATCTGAGAAAAAAACAGGTAATAGAGATGATTTTCTAAGCCCACTGTATGACCCTTGCTTTGTCCCCACCCCATTGCCTATTGCATCCCCCACAATTCAATAGGCTACCAGTTCCAGTTTCCCAGTATTTTTACATCCACTTCCAATGGACTCTGGACACATCCCTTCAAGTCTTTCCTTCAAAATCTAGCACTGAATAAAACCAACTACACCTGCAACTGGGGCTCAACGCGCCTTAAAGTCAACACCTTAATCTTCGCCTATGCCCAGTGACACCTTGGCTAGGTGTTGGCCCCCTGCAAGCCTGCCCACATCAACTCCAGCTGGATTCCATCACAGACCTGAGCTCAGGCTGAATCTCCATTTAGTGAGAGGCTTTTCAGGATCCTGAGTCTCACTCAGCCCAGTCTGTTGAGACCACCAGCCCTGAACTCTGCACTCAGCACTTGGGCTCTGAGCTTTTTCTCCTCTGTGCATGATTTAAGAGCCCACCCAACTGTGGTAGTTCTTCCTCCTTTCTCCCTCAACTCCAAACAATTACATTTATACCCAGGCTTACTTTTCCTAAATACATATTATGCTGAATGTTACCCTCTTATTCTGTGCTAGGCACTCAATCACCAACTCTAGTTTTTTTAAAAATAAGTTTTGACTATGATCCACAGTAAAATACATATATTTACATTGTGACAAGGTATAAGGTTTTCCCTAAATAATACTTAATCCCTTACCATGTGGCAATGCAATCTGATATTTTCTTTTTTATTCTATTTTTAAAACTCAGCCATTAAATCGATTTCTTTAACCACTAAGGGATCAAGACCCTCAGTATGAAAACACTTGATCTAGAGAGACTCCTCCGTCCCCCTAACACTCTGTTGGTATATTGTTGATCAGAACCAGGTCAGATAATATGAAAGCATATCTAAAGCAATCACTGCCTTGTTCCCTGGATTTCCTAAGGAGTCATCCTTACCAATGGGACAATAGTCCCCCGGGTGTAAAAGATGTACTTTCAGTACTATTGTTGTTGGAAATGGTGGAGACTTATTTAAAGCCTTCTAGAAAACATTCAATTTGAAATCTTGTTAAGAACCACAGGATTGAAAGTGAGGCAACCCAGGTCTTTGTCTCAACCTGCCACTGATCACTGATCACTGATCACTGGGAGATAAATCACCCAGCCTCTGTGAACTAAAGGGTCTCAGTCTAGAGCAGGCATCCCCAAACTTTTTACACAGGGGGCCAGTTCACTGTCCTTCAGACCGTTGGAGGGCCGCCACATACTGTGCTCCTCTCACTGACCACCAATGAAAGAGGTGCACCTTCCTGAAGTGCGGCGGGGGGCCGGATAAATGGCCTCAGGGGGCTGCATGTGGCCCACAGGCCGTAGTCTGGGGACGCCTGGTCTAGAGGATTGTATATAAATCTGATGATTCATTCATTCATTCATTTGATCATTCATTTGACAAGTGCTTCAGTAACTATGTACCAGGAAGGTAGAGACCTGGCTGTCACTGTTCATCTGACAATTCAAGCTGGAGGAGCCCCAAATTTATCACCCATTTTATGTCATAATATGCCTGGGTTGTTCATCAAATTCATGATTCATCATTCACCACAGGGGAATAAGCTACTTCCTATAAGCACAGTATCCACACTTCATTTATATAAACCGTTGAATAAAAATCTCTCTAAGATGTTTAAATACTACATTGTACCTAATTTCATTAATGGCTTAATTAATTCTGACAGGAGCCTACTTTTACTTAAATTTTACAAATTCTTATGTAAGTTTAATTTAAAATGTCCAAAATGTGATTTTTGCTCTAATTGGTTCTACTTTTTTTGGAGGGGACAGAGTCTTGCTCTGTTGCCCAGGATGGAGTGCAGTGGTGTGATCTCAGCTCACTGCAACCCTGCAACCTCTGCCTCTTAGATTCAAGCAATTCTCATGCTTCAGCCTCTCGAGTAGCTGGGATTATGGGCATAGGCCACCAAGCCTGGCTAATTCTTGTGTTTTTATGGAGATTTGCCATGTTGGCCAGGCGGGTCTCGAACCCCTTGCCTCAAGTGACCCACCTGCCTCAACCTCCCAAATATTTTATTTTCTTCTCCACCATTTGTTAACTCCTTTAGTTGAACTGTAACACCAGATGAGTTCTCACAGTAAGTAGTAAGAATATTACCAAAAGCCATTTCTACAGCAACATAGGCAGTGATAGCTTAATCTTACACAAAAGAGATTGTGAATTATGTAAACTATTACACAAAACCCGAATCAGATGTATCCCCCAATCCCCAATTTAGCATTATCGCAAAAATATCCAGTCACTCCAGTGTCACTTGATGGGAGGGTGTGATGGAGGAGAAGCCAGAGTGACCAGACCACAGTCTTAATTGATTGCCAATTTTACAAAGACACACGGCTGCGTGAACACATCATGAGGGACCCCCACTCCCAAGCTTTGGAAGGAGCTTGGACAAGTCAAGGGTCCTAAGCTTTACTAGATTCATGGTAAATCTGCTCCTACACATATCATTTATTGAATGAAGGAGTGAATACGGTGAGGTAATAGTCAGCATGGCTCCAGAGTTAAATAAATCTGTGTTTGATTTTTAATTCCACCATTTACTAGCTGTTAGTAAATGACTTTATTTCTCTGTGCCTCAGTTTTTCAATCTGTGAAAAGGGAATAATACCATCTATCACATACGGCTGTTCTGACTTATTAAAAGACGTAATGTATAAAGTGTGTTTTTAAGAGCAATATAGGCGGGGCATGGTGACTCACGCCTGTAACCGTAATCCCAGCACTTTGGGAAGCTGAGGTAGGCAGATCATGAGGTCAAGAGATTGAGACCATCTTGGCCAACATAGTAAAACCCTATCTCTACTAAAAATACAAAAATTAGCTGGGCATGGTGGCGCTTGCCTGTAGTCCCAGCTACTTGATTGCAGTGAGCGGAGATCTCGGGCCACTGAACTCCAGCCTGGCGACAGAGCAAGACTCTGTCTCAAAAAAATAAAATAAATACTTACGTGAAGATGATGATGACGACTGTGCTGTATCAAATATGATAAATTCTCAAGGGTTGTTGAGGGTTTAATAGTTTTTGATGCTGTAATAAATGTTCTCAAACAACTGTGACTTTTGAGTTCCTTTGACTTGGATTTTGTTTCCAAAATTTTTCAAGATTCTGCAATAAGATCTGGCAGAAAAATGACTTAAAGAAGTTTTTAGACTAGGCACAGTGGCTACACTTGTAATTCCAGCACTTTGGGAGCCTGAGGCAGGAGGATCACTTGAGGCCAGGAGTTCAAGAACAGCCTTGGGTAGCACAGCAAGACTTTGTACCTTAAAAAAAAAAAAAAAAAAGCCAGGTATGGTGGTGTGCACCTGTAGTCCAGCTATTCTGGAGATTGAGGTGAGAGAATCACCTTAGCCCAGGAAGCTGAGGCTGTAGTGAGCCATGATCATGCCACTGTACTCTAGCCTGGGCAACAGAGTGAGATCCTGCCTGCCCTGCCCCCCATTAAAAAATATTCTATTTTGAGCAGAGAAGTAGCACAAACAAGGAGTCAAGGTAGAAAAAATGGCAAAACTTCAGGAAATCTTTTCATATTCCCAAGATCCAGCGATATAACTACAGTTGACTCTGGAGCAATGAGGGACTTCAGACACCAACCCCCAGCACAGTTGATAATCTGTGTATAACTTTTGACTTTCCCAAACTTTAACTGTTAATAGCCTACTGTTAACCAGAAGCCTTATGTATAACATAGTTAACAAAAATTTTGTATGTGGGCTGGGCACAGTGGTTCACGCCTGTAATCCCAGCACTTTGGGAGGCCGAGATGGGTGGATCACAAGGTCAGGAGTTCAAGACCAGCCTGGCCAACATGGTGAAACCCCATCTCTATTTATCTTTTTAAAACAAACAAACAAAAAATTTGTATGTGATATGCATTATATACTGTCTTCTTACAATAAAGTAAGCTAGAGAAAAGAACATATTAAGAAAATCATAAGATGGCTGGGCGTGGTGGCTCACACCTGTAGGCCGAAGGGGTGGATCACTTGAGAGCAGGTGTTTGAGACCAGCCTGGTCAACATGGTGAAACCCCATCTCTACTAAATATACAAAACTTAGCTGGGCATGGTGATGCACGTCTGTTCCCAGCTACTTGGGTGGCTGAGGAAGGAGAATAGCTTGAACCCAGGAGGCAGAAGTTGCACTGAGCTGAGATCTTGCCACTGTACTCCAGCCTGGGCAACGGATTTAGACCCCACCTCCTCCCCCACAAAAAAAAAAAAAAAGAAAAGAAAATTATAAGGAAGAGAAAATATATTTGCTATTTATTAAGTGGAAGTGGATATTCATAAAGGTCTTTGTCCTTGTCATTTTTATGTTGAGTGGGCTGAGAGGAGGAAGAAGAGGAGGAATTGGTCTTGCTGTCTCGGGATGGCAGTTCTGTGAGTTTTTTCAAATCGTTGCAAATCTTCAAAAACTTTTCCAATATATTGATTGAAAGAAATCTGCGTACAAGTAGACGAGCACAGTTCCAACCTGTGCTGTTCAAGTGCCAACTGTAAGTTTTATGCTATTGTCAATTAATTCCAAGGGCTGTGATTTCCCTTAGCTTCATCTCTGCTCTGTGGCCTCCTATCCATCTTGTATCAACTAGAGTCCTTTGCACAATGTTAGCTCTAGTTTCCATGAATTTTCCTATACTATGTCCTTTTGTAAAACCTTCCTTTGTTTTGCATAACTAAAAGTTACAGTAGCAGGAAAAGCTTAGGATGGGAGAAACATTCTGCCACCACTTCTTGGCTCTGAGTAGAGTGGCTCCCTCACTTCCCTATCAGAGTTTTGCTAGTGTTTGGAAGTGGCCAGATGCTAGACGTAGGCATCTCGGAGTGCTAACAGCCCCCAACTGCTTGCTAATCAGTCCAGATATTCCGCGCCCTGCCCCAAAAAGTTTTTTAGAAGGAAGAGTTGTAGATGTTCCATATATATATATATATATATTTATAGAATTTATCATATATTTATTATAAAACTTTTATTTATAGACTACAAATTATTACATATGTAGTATATATATTTCAGTGTCCAGTAGATAAATACATTTGCTGTTTTGAGAAACTGAAGAAGTGACATTTACTATTAATGTTCTGTTTCTAGAAGCAGAGATGAAAATCTTTGCTTTAGAGAAAAGTTGCCAAAATAAAACCCACGAAATGCTAATGACACACAGGAATCCATCGATTGTTCTTGGAGACAACTGTGAAGACAACTGCAGGCAGTTGTAAGGCATCTGAAGGTTTAAAATGTTCAACCTTCCATTCAGGGATATATATTAGCAGCATCATTAGCAGGACTATGCACTTTTAGAGTGAGAGACTTTAAAATTTTTTTTTTTTTTTTTTTTTTTTTGCTTTTCTAATTGCCAGTGTAGGCTGGAGTGTCTTTGAAAGTGATGGTTCTTGGAAGATGTAGGTGTATTTTTGTTAAAGCATTTGCTCATGGGAGATTTAAGACTAGACCGTAGGCAGGATTATGTGTAAGTCTGAACTAGTCTTCCGCCTTTGCTAGGAGAAAAGCTCCTTCCTCCTATGCTAGTGAAAAGGACTTAAGAATGCTTTGGCCGGGTGCTGTAGAGAAGATACTGCAGCATGGGATAAGAGTGTGGCATCCCACACGTGCCATCATTTGAGATGAGTAATTGGCTTTGGAAATATTATTTTGGCCATATGGAGCCAGACTGTGTTTGAGAGCATCCTAAACACATAAAGAACTATCAAAACCCAATAAGAAGATTAGCAACCCAAATTTTTACAAAATGGGCAAAATAATTGAAAATTTTTTTAAATTCCCATATGCTAGGATGAAAAAACATTTTATAGAGAAAATATAGAGATGGCCAATAAATACATAAAAAGATACTCTACACCATTAGTCATTAGGTGATTGTAAATTTAAATTACAATAAAATTCTACCACACTTATTAGAATAGCTAAAATGAAAAACTGACCATATTAAGTATTAAAAAGGTTACAGATTAACTGGTACTTTTGTACATTGCTAGTGGGAATGTAAAACAATAAAACTATTTTGGAAAACTTGGCAGTTTCTTAAAAATCAAATATATATCTACCACATGACCCAGCCATTCTACTTCCAGGTATTCACCCAGGAGAAATGAAAGCATGAGCCATATAAATAATGGCGTATACACCAATGTTCACAGCAGCTTTATTTGTAATGGCCCAACACTGAAAACAATTCAAATGTCTCTTGACAGTTGAACAGATGGGCAAATTATGGCATATCCATAAAACTGGATGCTAGTTAGTATTGAAAAGAAGTGAACTATTTAAAAATTAAATATTTTAAAACATTTTTGTAGAGACAAGATCTCCCTGTATTGCCCAGGCTAATTGCAAACTTCTGGCCTCAAGGAATCCTCTTGCCTCAGCCTCTCGAAGTTATGGGAGTACAGGAGTGAGCCACCATGTCCAGCCAGGAATGAACTATTGACAGATGTAATCACATGAATGAAACTCAAAATAACTAGGCTGAGTGGAAAAAACAGACAAAATGGAGTATATACTATCTAATTCCATTTATAGAAAATTATGGAAAATGCAAATTAATCTATATTGAAAGAAAGCAGATCAGTGGTTGCCTGGGGATGGGGGTTAGAGCAAGAGAGAGGGGTTACTAAGAGGTATGAAAAATCTTTTGAGGGTGAAGAATATGTACATTATCTTGACTTTGTGATGTTATCTCAGGCTAGACTGAACATAAGTCAAAATATTTCAAACTGTATGCTTTAAATATATGCTTGTTTAAGGCTGAGCATGGTGGCTCATGCCTCTACTTACTTACTTACTTACTTAATTAATTTATTTATTGAGACAGAATCAGAGTCTCATTCTGTCACCCAGTCTGGAGTGCAGTGGCTCAATCTCCGCTCACTACCACCTCTGCCTCCCAAGTACAAGTGATTCTACTGCCTCAGCCTCCTGAGTAGCTGGGACTACAGGCTCTTGCCACCATACCAGGCTAACTTTTGTGTTTTTAGCAGAGACGGTGTTTCACCATGTTGGCCAGGCTGGTCTCGAACTCCTGACCTCAAGTGATCCACCTGCCTTCACCTCCCAAAGTGCTGGGATTATAGGTGTGAGTCACCACGCCCAGCCGGCTCACGCCTCTAAGACTTTGAGAGGCTGAGGTAGGAGAACTGCTTCAGCCCAGGAGTTGAAGACCACCCTAGGCAACAAAGTGAAACTGAAACTCTGTCTCTACAAAAACATCGAAAAATTATCCAGGCACCATAGTGCATACCTATGGTCCCAGCTACGTGAGAGACTGAGGCAGGAGGATCACTTGAGCCCTGGAGGTGGTGGCTGCAGTGAGCCATGTTGGTGCCACTGTACTCCAGCCTGGGTGACAGAGCAAAAGCCTGTTTCAAAAAAAAAAAAAAAAATAGGGGCTGTTTATTATATTTCAATAATACATGAGTAGGTAATGTTCAGAGGTCCCAAGGATCTGTCTCTTACTTCAACAGTGTTTGGATGGAACAGACCTGGGGACTCATAAATAAATAAATAAAATTTAAAAAGGATATCTGAGTAAAGCTGTTAAAAATAGCATATTTCCCTTCGGAAGGCTGAGGTGGGCAGATTGCCTGAGGTCAAGAGTTCATGACCAGCCTAGCCAACATGGTGAAACTCCACCTCTGCTGAAAATAGGAAAACTAGCCAGGCATCATGGCACAAGCCTGTAATCCCAGCTGCTCCGGAGGCTGAGGCAGGAGAATCCCTTGAAACTGGGAGGCAGAGGTTGCAGTGAGCTGAAATTGCACCACTGCACTCCAGTCTGGGTGACAGAGCGAGACTCCATCTCAAAAACAAACAAACAAAAACTATATAGCGTTATTTCGAACTCCACTTTCTCATAAAAAAAAATTTTTTTTGGCCTGGCATAGTGGTTGGTGCCCGTAATCTCAGCACTTTAGGAGGCTGAGGCAGGAGGATCAGTTAGGGCCAAGAATTTGAGACAAGCCTGGGCAACACAGAAAAACCTTGTCTCTACAAAATATGTTTTTTAATTTTTTAAGGTTTTGTTGTTTTTTTTGTGTGTGCTTTTAGGTCTAACATATACAGTATTCACTTTCCCCTCAACCAGATCCTATAAAAGACCCACAGCCACTTCAATGCCTCCATAGACAAGGAGAGTGTAAAGAAGTAGAAGCAGAAGTAGCAGAAATCTTAACTGATTGCTGTTAAAGTATCGAAATCTGGCGGGGAGGCCAAGGACAGAGGATTGCTTAGCCCAGGAGTTTGAGGCAGCCTAAGCAACACAAAAAGGCTCTGTCTTTATAAAAAAAATAATTTAACAAATTAAGTGAGTTTAGGTGCAGGTGAGCCTGTAGTCTCAGCTGCTCGGGAGGTTGAGGCAGGAGGATCACTTGAGCCCAGGAGTTCCAGGCTTCAGTGAACTTTGATTACACCACTGCACTTCAGCCTGGGTGGCAGAGCAAGACCCACTCTCTAAAACGAGAAAGAAAAAAAGAGAAAATATTTACAAATTTTACAAAAACATATGCTCATTTATATACACTGCAAGAGCTTTTTCCAGGGTCTTGGAGGAGGCCTGCGTGAGTGCAGGATGGATGCAGACTACCTCCTAAGCATTCCCTGGGTTTGGCGGAGGCAGGGGACGAGGGTATAGACCCAGCAGTGGAATAGACTCCTCAGCTCCATAGGCTCAGAGCTGTAGTTTGGACATTAAGCTGCATGGCCCTGTTCTGAGGTCATAAGCTAGTGAGGCCCCAGGATGTATCCGTGGGATGTATCCATTACACAAGAAATAGGGCAAGTTTTGAAAGGTCAGTGGCACCATCGTCTGCAGTTTACACATGATCACCAACACAGACCTGCCCTGTCCCTCAGGAGATGGGCTCACGTGCTCAGGCAAAGAGAATTAAGACAAGACACATGGATTCTATTACTGTGCTGCTGTGGCTACTATCCACTGATTTGTGACTTAAGGCAGATCACATAATCTCTAGGTGTTGGTTTCAACACTAGCAAAATGAGAATCACAAGAATTACCTATTTGTGGGTAATTACTTTCCATGGAAATAATTTGAATCCTTGTTCTGAAATTTGGCTGAGCTCTTCCATTATCTAAAGTTCCTCTTGTAGCTGGAGATATAATCAAGTGAAAGAGGATTAGATAGCATGGGCAGGGGGCCCCAGGTGGAGGAGCCGCTGGCGCTCTCCGCTCCGGCCTGAGGAGAACTCACTGAGCCTTGGAAGGAGCCTCTGCAAGTGAGCGTCCTGAAGCTTACACCTTGTTTGCTTCAGGTAAAATCTGCTGCTGTCTGGAAGTCTTCTATTATAATTTTTTAACATTTTTTGAATTACTATTTATTGGGTCCTTGCTTTGTGCCAGCCACATATATGCATGTCAGTTTTTCTCAACTTTAGAAACACATGAAAAGCTTTTAAAAATATACCAACCTAAAACTAATTGAAATCAAATCTCTAGGGGTGGGGCTTGAGTATCTAGTTTTTAAGAGCCCCCAGATGATTCCAATGTGCAACTGGAGTTGAAACTCTCAGGTCACTATGCTACTTTACATGTTAGCTTTTTAAATCCTTACACAAGCCTGGAAAATAGGTCTCTTATCCATATTCAAGTATATAAATAAACTGAGGTTCACAGAGGTTTACTCAAGAGGAAATCACAGAGTCATAATTCAAACTCACACTAGTTTGACTTCGCATGCTGTTTTGCTACACCAGTTCCTGTTTTGCTATGTGCCTCTTGGAGAAAGAACAAACTTTTTCATTCAAAGGCAAAATGCAGTAATGAACAAAATATCATGAAATTTTCATGGCAAATGTGACCTCCTTAATTTTTTTTTTTTTTTTTTTTTTTTTTTTTTGCAGACAGAGTTTTGCTCTGTTTCCCAGGCTAGAGTACAATGGCAAGATCTTGGATCACTGCAACCTCTGCCTCCCAGGTACAAGTGATTCTCCTGTCTCAGCCTCCCAAGTAGCTCGAATTATACCGGCATGCACCACCACATCCGACTAATTTTTTTTTTTTTTTAATTCAGTAGAGACGGGGTTTCACCATGTTAGTCAGGCTGGTAGTGAACACCTGACCTCAGGTTCCACCCACCTAGGCCTCCCAAAGTGCTGGGATTACAGGGGTGCTCCACCGTGCCCAGCCAAGAAAAAAGAAATTTACCAATTTAATAAACCTGCACGTGAACCCCTGAACTTACGAGTTAAAAATAAGCGGTAAAAGAAAAAAGGAATGAATGTGTGTATGTGTTATGTTTTTTCTGCTGTTCTTCTTGTCTGTACATCATTCCTATTTCTACTTCTTTTTTCTTTTTTCTTTTTTTTTGAGACAAGGTTCACTCTGTCACCCATGCTGAAGCACAGTGGCATGATAATGGCTCACTGCAGCCTCTACCTCCTGGACTCAGGCGATCCTCCTGCCTTAGCCAGAGTAGCTGGGACCACAGGTGCATGCCACTAGGCCCAGCTGATTTTTTTTATTATTTGTAGAGACAAGGTCTCACTGTGCTGCCCAGGCTGGTCCTGAACTCTTGGGCTCAAGCGATCCTCTTACTTCAGCCTCTCAAAGTGCTGGGACTGCAGGTATGAACCCAGCCTATTCCTAAGTCTTTTGAAGAATATATCCTCCTTTCCTCCAACATGTGCTTCTGGTGGGGTTATCAAATAAACTCAGGCTCCGAAACCACATGTACGGACAGTTGACCCAAGCCCAACCAAACAGGAGTATCTTATTTTCATGGCCATATTTACTAATACAAAACAGAATAGGTAACCCAACATGGTCCAATAAGTCTCTTTCTATAGGAATGAATGAAGTCAACACGTGGATAAGCTGAGCCAGAGTTGTGGAGGATGAGGGGGTGTAGATAGACAAAGAGAAACCTGGAAGGCAACTGCATTTGAGCCACTAGATATGGCAGCCACGTTCACCTTTTAACTTTCCAGGGACATAGGTCAAACAATTCCCTTTTGTGCTTAAGCTTATTTGAGCTAGGACTCTATAACTTACAACTAGAAGAGTCCTGACTAAATATAATGTATAAAGAAAGACTATTTCAACTTTGAGGAGGATTGGTCAGCATTGCAATCTTCCATCTCTGAAAGGCAGTGAACCTTCAGTATTGTCCAGGAAAATAGCTATCACAGACATAATCCTATAGTGAAAATGGAATCAATAAGTCCTTAAGATCAGCCAGCTAATTTCCCTTGATCTAGTTCCCAGTGTACCAAGAAGCCTCTGATTATAAATTGTCTTCACAGGTAGAACTGCCTTGAAAGAGAGTAAGCAATGAACGAGAATATCCAGTATACTGAATACTTGTTTTGTTAATTGTTAAGCAATAAGTTGTCAATGCCCTAAAATGAGATCACTTTGGTGAATGCTAATATTGAATTTTCTGAACCTAGAAAGGCCTCAAGCCAACATAATCTAGTGGTTAAAATATAGATTCTAGCACCAGACTGCTTGGATTTGAATCACAGCTCTGCTACTAACTGCATAATTTGTGTTATTCAACCTATCTGTTCCCTATTTTCTCATCTATAAAATCTATCTGTTCCCTATTTTCTCATAGTGTTGTTAAATGAGAATTATATGAGTTAATACCTATAAAGAAAGTAAAACATAGTAAATGCTATATAAATACTTGAAAAATTAAAATAAATGTACTAAGGTGGGAAAGAGACCTGGGATGTGGTATCCACTCCAGGGAGACTGTATTGAGAGTACGTATCCAAAACACGAAGTTTAGGACCTATTTCAATTATTTAGAACCTATTTCTCTCTATATATCTTTTTTTCATATTATTTCTAAGTGATGGGCTAAATTCTAAATTTCTGGAGGACAGGAACTGTGCCATACTCATCTTTATGTTTCTAATACCTGAGACTTACTTGATAGGCCCAGAGACAGAAAGTACCCTGTTCATGGAATCCAAAGATGTGGGTTGACACTTCACTATACCGCCTACTATTTTTCCTGGATCAATTTGGTTAACCTCTCTCACCCTTGTTTCCTGCAGCGGCAGTAAAATGAGAATAATAATACCTCTCTCAATTATTGTGAAGATGAAAGAAGATAATTTAGAGAAGTGTCTGGGATGTTGTACATGTTCAATCAACATGGCTTTCCTTCCAATGCTAAAGTTTATAGTTATATAAATATTTTTCATATTATTTAAGAAAACATTCCTTTAAGCATTCTATGACAAAACATCTTTGCAGAGCTTATAAAGTCAACTGTTAGCATCATGACAATAAGTATTTAAGAAATACCTAAAAGACTGGGTATGGTGGTTCATGCCTGTAATTCCAGCACTTTGGGAGGTCAAGACGGGTGGATCACCTGAGGCCAGCAGTTCAAGACCAGCCTGGCCAACATGGTTGAAACCCCATCTCTACTAAAAATACAAAAATTAGCTGGGCATGGTGCTGGGCACCTGTAATTCCAGCTACTTGGGAGGCTGAAGCAGGAGAACAGCTTGAACCTAGGAGGTGAAGGCTACAGTAAGCTGAGATCACACCAGTGCACTCCAGCCTGGGTGACAGAGCAAGAATCTGTCTCAAAAAGAAAATACATAAAACATAAACGTATGAGTTTTTTAGGGAAATCATTTCACTTTCTGAATCCTTGGCCAGAACTTTTAACTTTAAATGAGATAGGATCAGGTGAGATACTGGTTGGTGTACTAGTCACTAAAAATCTTCCTTACAGGGAATAGGAAAATAAATTCAAATGTATTCACTTCTTTATACATTCAAAATCTATTTTGATGAGCATCTATTATAAGCTAGGCACTTTGATAGAGATTAACTACTCATTTTCTATGTTGAATCTGAAATGAACATAATTTGCATCTTCTTTAGCTTTAGTTTTAACAGATGACATGTTCAAATTTCTTCAGATGCTGATTACTCATTCATTCTTTCATTCATTCAATATCTGTTGAGATCTGTTCTATCCCAGTCACTCTGCTAGATGCTGGGGACATAATAGCAAACAGACAGATAAGGCCCCAGCCATCGGAGCTTACATTTTCATTGCAGGAGGGGAAGGCAAAGAAGTAAAATAATTACAAACTGCCATGAGCACAAGAAGGGACACGAAAAGGAAGAAAGATGTACAATCATAGAGGAGGGGGCAAGGAAGCTTCCATTGAGGTGCTTAGGGAAGGTCTCAAGGGCAGGGATCATCTGGTTCAATGCTCTGCGAGGGGCACATAGAACATGCCTGGAACAGTAGGCACTGAATAAATGAATAAGGAGATAACACATAAGCGAAATCCAAGATTGGCAACCATTCAAAGAGAAGAGCATTCCAGGCAGAGAAACAGCATGTACAAAGTCTCTCGAGTGGAAAGGAACTTGGAATGTTTGAGTACTTGAAACAGACCAGTGTGGCTGGAGCAAAGCGATCAAGGAGGGACAAGAGTAGGAAAAGATGAGGTTGGAAAAACTGACAGGGACCAGCCAGATTATGCCAGGCCTCAGAAGCAATGGTAAGGAGTCTGTAGTTTATATAATTTAAAAAAATATACACAGATTAATTCTAGTAACATGGGTATCACTAGAGGGAAATATATTCACTAACCAAGACACTACAGATGTTCCTTTTTTTTTCTTTTCAAGTTAATCAAACTCTTTATTTGAAGACAGGGTAAAATACATATAAATATTTGTCTTTCACTTCTAGTTCACAGATTTGGCTTTTTAACTTTTAAGTTCAGAGGTACATGTGCAGGTTTGTTACACAGGTAAACTGTGTCATGGGAGTTTGTTGTATAGATTATTTCATCACCCATGTATTAAGACTAGTACCCCATTAGTTTTTTTTCCTGATCCTGTTCATCCTCCCACCCTCCACCCTTTAATAGGCCCCAGTGTGTGTTGTTCCCCTTTATGTGTTCCCATACAGACGCTCCTTGATTTACAATAGGTGTCAGTCCAATAAAACCATCTTAAGTTGGAAATATTGTAAGTCGAAAATGCATTTAATACACTTAACCTACCAAACATCATAGCTTAGCCTAGCATACCTTAAACATGCACAAAACACTTCAATGGCCCAACATTACATTAGTTGGGCAAAATCATCTAACACAAAGCCTATTTTATAATAAAGTACTGAATATCTCATATAACTTACCGAATAATGCACTTTAAGTGAAAAATAGAATGCCTCTATGGGTACTTGAAGTATGGTTCCAACTGCATACATACTGCTTTCGCATGATTGCAAAGTTGAAAAATCGCAAGTCGAACCATTGTAAGTTGAGGACCATCTGTATATTTCCATGACTGGTGAGTGAAGTTGACAAGAGAAGGATCATAAACATGTACTTGATGGAACTCCAGGCATGTTAGCATAGTTCTTAGTAGGTCTTAAAATGGGAATAAAACTCAAGGCTTTATTCTGAGAAATTCTTCAAGTCTCTTTGTTAAATTGACATCAGCACTAGAAAAGTACGCAATATCTGCATAGATTTAAACAACTTTTTATGACAAATTATTCATAGTCGAACTGATTCTTATTATCAACTGCTCTGCCAGTTTAGTCCAAACCACCATCATGGCTTGCCTGAATCATTGCAATAGCCTCACAATTGGTATTCCACTTCTGCCCATGGCCCCCCTCACTAGATTTTTTACCCAGTGAAATGATACTTTCAAAATGCAAGTTAGATCATGTTCATTTTCTGTTTAAATCTCGTCTGTGGCTTCCCATTCTACTCAGGATGAAATAAGCCCTTCTATGATGTACCTCTCCGCCACAGTCTCTACCCACTCTGATCTCATTTCCTATAGCTTTCCACTTGTTCACCCTACTCTATCCACAACAGTATCCTTGCTATTCCTCAGTTATGCCAAGCACACCCACCTCAGTATCTTTGCAATTCTAATGTTTTCTAAACACTCATAGGTAATGCCCTAACTTCCTTAATAGCTAGGTTTTTCTTAACTACCCCCATATAAAATAAATTTTCTCATCTCTCTCTGTCCTCTCATCTTGATTTTTAAAAAACATTTTAGCTGCCTCAGGACATCTTCCAATATCTTATTATTCTTCACAGCATTATTTTAAAATGTTTCATTTTTAAATAATTGTAGACTCATATGTAGTTGCAAGAAATTATACAAAGATTCTGTGTACTCTTTACTCAGTTTCCCACAATGATCACATTTTACAAAACTGTAGTAAACTATCATGACTAAGATATTGACATTGCTACGGTCAAGATATAGAGTATTTCCACAGTTCTACTACCCCAGGATCTTCATGCTGCCCTTTTATAGCCACACCTACTTCCCTTCAACCCCTACCCGCTCCTTAACCCCTGACAACCACTAATCTGTTCTCTATTTCTATTGTCTTGTTACTTCAAGAATGTTATATAGCCCAGGCATGGTAGCTCACTCCTGTAATCCCAGCACTTTGAAAGCCCAAGGCGGGCAGATCACTCAAGGTCAGGAGTTTGACACCAGCCTGGCCAACATGGTGAAACCCCATCTCTACTAAAAATACAAAAATTAGCCTGGCATGGTAGTGCGTGCCTATAATCCCAACTACTCAGGAGGTTGAGGCAGAAGAATTGCTTGAACCCCGGAGGCAGAGGTTGCAGTGAGCAGCGATCACGCCACTGCATGCCAGCCTGGGTGACAGAGTGAGATCCGTCTCAAAATAACAACAATAACAACAACAACACAGATTCCTGGGCTCCATCTCCAGAGTTATTGATTCAGTAGGTCTGGGGTAAGGGCCGAAAATCTGAATTTCTGACTAGCTCCCTGATGACATTGATGCTGTTGGTTCATGAACCACACTTTGAAATTCACTGTCTTAGAACATTTTTAAATTTCCCTTCTCAACTTCATCTGCCTGATTTATTACTTAACCTTTAGTCCTTCTCTCAGTCCAATACATGGTGTTCCATGGCACACTGTACTTACCTTATCACACCACTTATCACACTGTACTGTAAGATCTTATTAGTAAGTGTTTCTTGCTCACCAGACTGTATCCTCAACACCTAGCACAGAGTCTGGCACAGAATAGGCACTCAATTTATATAATGACTTAATAAATTCCTTAATTTGACACTTTTATAATACACTCAGCTAAAACAGCATCTGTACAGCCATAGGATATTTAGAAGGAAATGCTCCTATATGCTAGAAATAAATGAAAATATCGAGGCAAGGATCTCTTGATTGATAGGTTTAAGGAAAAATACATCTAGGTTTTTAAATTTACTATTTGCCGGGAAGTTTTTGTGTTTATTGGAATTCATTTTAACCAGAACACCATACTGAAATAATGATGGACAAAAAAGGTCAAGAATGCAAGTTGATTAAAAAAAAAAAATTTGCATGATCTGCACATGTACCCCAGAACCTAAAGCACAATTTAAAAAAAAAGATATACATTTGGTTCTGTGCAGAAAGGTGGGACAATTTGAATTGGGGAAGGTGCAGGGGTCAAGATCTTAGGTAGATTTAAAAATTTTCTGATTGGCAACTGACTGAAAGAGTTATTATCAATAGTAAGGAACGTCTGGGTTATGTTAAGACGTTATGGAGACCAAAATTTTATCATGCAGATGAAACTTCCAGATAGCAGGCTTAAGAGAGAACAGACTGTAAATGTTTCTTATCAGACGTAAGGTCTCTGTTAATGTTCATGCTGGAGGGTACAAGGAGGCATGTCCAACCCCTACTTCCCATCCTGGCTTGAACCAGTCTTTCAGGTTAAATTTTAGAGTGTCCTTGTAGAGGAGGAAGTCCATTCAGATGGTCGTCAGGGGATCTCAGAATTTTATTTTTTGCTTACATTCTGGCCTTATAATTTTATTTTTGTTTTTAGTTGTTTGACTATTGACAGTCCTAAAAAACAAAGAAATGCAATCAAGTAGACTTAGGACTCAAATATTCAAAGTTGTAGCTTTAGGCAAAAAATTATCTTTTTTTTTTTTTTGATACAGAGTCTCACTCTGTTTCCCAGGCTGGAGTGCAGTGGCGAGGTCTTGGCTCACTGCAATCTCAGCCTCCTAGGCTCAAGTGATTCCCTTGCCTCAGCCTCCCAAGTAGCTGGGTCTGTGGGCGCGGGCCACCACGTCGGGCTAATTTTTTGTATTTGGTAGAGACAGGGTTTCACCATGTTGGCCAGGATGATCTCGATCCCCTGACCTCATGGTCGATCTGCCTCAGCCTCCCAGAGTGCTGGGATTGCAGGCATGAGTCAGGGCACCCTGCCAAATTATCTTTAAATATAAAAGAATACATTGCTAGCTGGGTATGGTGGCTTACTCCTGTGGTCCCAGCATTTTGGGAGGCCAAGGCCAGCGGATCATGAGGTAGGGAGTTTGAGGCCAGTCGGTTCAATATAGCGAAACCCCATCTCTAATAAAAAGGCAAAGATTGGTGGGGTGTGGTGGTGTGCGCCTGTGATTCCAGCTGCTCGGGAGGCTGATGCGGGGGAATTGCTTGCACCTGGGAGGTGGAGGCTGCGGTAGGCTGAGGTTACGCCACTGCACTCCAGCCTGAGTGACAGAGTGAGACTCCGTCTAAACAAACAAACACAAAAAACTTGACCCATTATTTTTTCAGTAACTGCTTCAAAGTCTATATTCTGTTCTAGAAGGGCATACTTGCTGGGCGTGGTGGCTCACGCCTGTAATCCCAGCAATGTGGTAGGCTGAAGCAGGTGGATCACCTGAGGTCAGGAGTTTGAGACCAGACTGGCCACATTGGCAAAACCCCATCTTTATGAAAAATACAAAAATGTGCTGGGCGTGGTGGTGGGTGCCTGTAATCCCAGCCACTTGGGAGGCTGAGGCAGGAGAATTGCTTGAACCTGGGAGGCAGAGGTTACAGTCAGCCAAGATTGTGCTATTGCACTCCAGCCTGGGAAATGGAGCAAGACTCTGGTCTTTAAAAAAAAAAAAAAAGGTGCACTCTTTGCCTTCAGACTAAACATCCCAAACGACAAGACTAAACATCCCAAACAACAAGACTATCTAACACAGCCAAGTCTTAGCATTAACAACTCTTTGACTCAGACCTGGCCAGATGTTGAAATCTGAACATATTTTCTTGTAGAGGTCTACAAACCATTGTCTAAAATTCCAAAATAAAAAAACTATAGAAACCTGAAGTTATGATTTCATAAGTTTGTGGCAAACTCATTTAGCTGCAAAATCTGACCGGAACAGGTATCTATTTCTAGCCTTTGTTTATCATACTTAGGGTTAATACTGATGCATTTTTTGCATGCATATTCCTATGTTTGATTACAAGACGATACTCCAGATCCTACTGGGCTGTTACAGAATATATGAGATATGCATTATATTCCTGTCTAAAATCCTGACAACTCTGAATTCTGAAGCACATCTGGCAAGAAAGAATTTGGATACAGGATTATGTGCCTATGGTAAGAGTGAGATATGAATTTCTCTTAATCTCTATTTTTTATCTACTCTATTCCAAATATTTATCCAAATTATACCCTCTGTTACCTTGTTTTGTATGTGAAAATTGGTCTTGAAAGTAGTTTTCTTCATTTTATCTATTTTAATATCAGTTAAATGTGTTGGAAATTCAATGTTTCTATTCATATGTTAGACTTTCTTTTTAAATCAGGTTATAGGAAATTCTATACTTCTTTGGGATCCTTGTGGCTCACTTCTATCAGATGAATCATCGTCATCCTCATATGAATCATCGCCAGAATAATTCAAAGTACAGAACTAAAAAATATATCTAGTGGATAACATTATTTTTGAATATATTTGAAAGATTAATGTCACATTTACAAGCCATTGACATTTGGCAGTCTCAACAGGTGAAAGCCAAATTTTTGCAGATAAAGATGTCAAGGGGGCAATGACCAACTAAAATTATTGTAAAGAGAAAAGAAAAAAGCCACTCACCCACCTAAAATATATTTAGGAATGAACTGAACAAGAAATGTATGGATCTATGTGAAGAAAATGCTAGTGGAAAACTTTAAAAGAAACCTTGGGTAAATGGAGGACCACATGTTTTCAGGTGGCAGTTTTACAACAAAGAGAAGCCATTCAGTCATTCAGAGCTTAAGTTGAAAGTGGGGTGTATTTGTTGTTGAATGAGCTTAAGTTGAAAGCAGGGTCTATTTGTTGTTGTTTGTTTGAGACGGAGTGTTGCTCTGTCGCCCAGGCTGGAGTGCAGTGGTGCGATCTCGCTCACTGCAACCTCTGCCTCCCAGGTTCAAGTGACTCTCCTGCCTCAGCCTCCCGAGTAGCTGGGATTACAGGTGCCTGCCACCACACCCAGCTAATTTTTGTATTTTTAGTAGAGACAGGATTTCACCATGTTGGCCAGACTGGTCTCAGAGTCCTGACCTGAGGTGATCCACCTGCCTCGGCCTCCCAAAGTGCTGGGATTACAGGTGTGAGCCACCACATCTGGTGGAAGAGGGGGGTCTATTTGAAGGAGGAGGGAGACCTTGTGGGATCCCTAAGAATAGATAGGGCAGTAGAGACTTAGTAGTGGCAAGTCAGGACGTAGAAAGCCCCAGAACCCTGGGCAGGTAATCCATCATCTCCCTCTAGGGTCACAGGACTTCATAACTGTTTATCTGTGAATCTGCTTCTTTCTGCAGCCTTGCTTTTTCCGTACTACCTACATGTGGATCAATCATCTCTCCCTCCTTTTCCCTTGTGTCATCATTTTCTAGGTCAAGAGACCAGTTAAAACTATGCAACTGCACATTTCCAGGAAAGAGAATCTGATTGGACGAGCTTGAATCAGTTTTCTACCCACCTCTAGTCCAATCAGCTATGGCAAGGGAGAAACAGGTTAACAAAAGGATAAGGATGCCAAATGGAATGTGGGGGAGTGGTGGAGGCAAACTGACTGGCATGTGCATTATAGATGAGCAGTTCCATACTGCGGAGAGGCAATACAAGAGCACAGGCTCTGGGGTCAAACTGCCTGGGTTTGACTTTTGACCTTGTCACTTATTAGCAGCTTGACTTTGGAAACGGAAATTATTCCATTTCTTTATGCCTCAATTACCCCATCTGTAAAATGAGGGTGATGAATAGAGTTGTGTGAATTAAATAACACAAATAAAGCACTTTGTAGAAACCACATAAGTATCTATTACTTTTAAAAAGATATTCATTTCCCCTAAATTAATCAATAAAAGTACTGCAATCACAATCAAAATTACAATTCTTGCCGGGCACGTGGCTCAAGCCTGTAATCCCAGCACTTTGGGAGGCCAAGGCGGGTGGATCACGAGGTCAAGAGATCGAGACCATCCTGGTCAACATGGTGAAACCCCGTCTCTACTAAAAATACAAAAAATTAGCTGGGCATGGTGGCACATGCCTGTAATCCGAGCTACTCAGGAGGCTGAGGCAGGAGAATTGCCTGAACCCAGGAGGCGGACATTGCGGTGAGCCGAGATCGCGCCACTGCACTCCAGCCTGGGTAACAAGAGCGAAACTCCGTCTCAAAAAAAAAAAAATTACAATTCTTTTTTAATTTGACAAAGTTTAAAGTTACCATGGAAGAAATAATCTATCTCTGGAGAGGATGGCAGGGATATCCTCTGCCATCCTGGGAAGAGCACACAGATTTATCCACTACTGGTAATGTTCTAGGTTAGGTTGAGGTTGGCTTCATATTATTACGCTTTTAAACTTACACATATTACAAAATTATATTTTATGCATATTAAATATATTTTTAAGACAATTATTAAAGACTAGCAAGCAGAGATTTACACAATCAGAAATTTTTAAATAATCTAAAGGTATGTTAAAACAGTATTACTGCCCAGTAACAGATAAACCAATGAAGCAGAAAAAGTACATATGGACATTTAGTACAGTCATCCCTTGTTATCTGTGTACGACTGGTTCCAGGAACCCCCATGGATAACAAAATCTGAAGATGATTAAGTCCATTACATAAGACGCAGTATTTGCATATGACCTATGCACATCCATCCTCCCGTATACTTTAAATCACTCTATATTACTTATAATCTAGAGTGATTACATTCTACATTACCTAATATATAAATCCTATGCAGATAGTTGTTATAGTGTACTGTTTACATGATAATGACAAAAAAAAAAAAAGTCTGTACCTGCTCAGTACGGATGAAACCATGCCTTTTGTTCCCCCAGATTATTTTCAATCCCAGGTTGGTGAATGCATGGATGCAGAATCCACAGATAAAGAGGGGCCAACTGCATTTTATATAAAGGTACCATTTTAAATCAGTAGGGAAAACTGAGTACTCAACATATGGTACGGGGCAACCAGCAAGTCATTTAGAAAAAGAAAAAAACTAGAGTCTTCCCTTGCTCCTTATAAACTTCAGATGCAGTAAATATTGAATTATTATTATTATTATTTTGAGATGGAGTTTCGCTCTTGTTGCCCAGGTTGGACTGCGATGGTGCAATCTTGTCTCACGGCAACCTCGGCCTCCCGGGTTCAAGCGATTCTCCTGCCTCAGACTCCCGAGTAGCTAGGATTACAGGCATGTACCACCATGCTCGGCAAATTCTGTATTTTTCAGTAGACAGGGTTTCTCCATGTTGGTCAGGCTGGTCTCAAACTCCTGACCTCAGGTGATCCACCCACCTCAGCCACCTAAAGTGCTGGGATTATAGGCGTGAGCCACCTTCCCCAGAGAAGTATTATGTTTATTTATTTATTTATTTTTTTGAGACGGAGTCTCGCGGGGTCACCCAGGCTGGAGTGCAATCTCGGCTCACTGCAACCTCCGCCTTCTGGGTTCAAGCAATTCTCTGACTCACCCTTCTGAGTAGATGGGATTACAGGCACCCACCACCATGTCCGATTAATTTTTGTATTTTTAGAAGGGACAGCATTTCACCATCTTGGCCAGGCTGGTCTTGAACTCCTGACCTTGTGATCCACCGGCTTTGGCCTCCCAAAGTGCTGGGATTACAGGCGTGAGCCACCACCCCACGCCCGTAGAATTATTTTTTTTAAATCCTAAAAATGCTAGGAGAAAATAAAGGTAAGCATGACATCAAAGCTAGAAACAAAAGAAATGACTCCTTAGATATACGTACATAAAAATTAGAAACTTCCTTCAGTAAAAGAAAAAAGAATACAGGCGATATTAAAAGATGAGTTTTAAAAACAGGAAAAATATCTGTAAATATCTCAGTTAAAGGTATTTCTAACAAACAAAAAGCACCTGTAATTTCTAAAATGTGAATACTTCATTTTAAAAATAGGCAAAAGTCACGAACTCGCAATTCCCAAAAATAAAGCCAATAATTATATGAAAGATGTTCAGTTTTACACGTAGGCAACAAAATGCAAATTAAAACAAGAGTCTTTTTAAAAGAGATGATAAAGATTATAAAGATTGACAGTATCTAAGATTACCAAGGAGATGCAGACAGGATATTCGTGTTCTCATACTGTTAATGGAAAAGTAGTAAATAAACATGTTTCTAGGCGAGAGTCTGGTAACATCGTCTAGAATCTTACAAACCTGCATTTTCCTTGATCCAGTAATTTTATTTATATGAATCTATTATAAGAAAATAATCAGGGACCTGTACAGATTTACATATAAGAATATTCATCTAAGACTGTAGAAGTGGCCGGGCGCGGTGGCTCAAGCCTGTAATCCCAGCACTTTGGGAGGCCGAGGCGGGTGGATCACGAGGTCAAGAGATCGAGACCATCCTGGTCAACATGGTGAAACCCCGTCTCTACTAAAAATACAAAAAATTAGCTGGGCATGGTGGTGCGTGCCTGTAATCCCAGTTACTCAGGAGGCTGAGGCAGGAGAATTGCCTGAACCCAGGAGGCGGAGGTTGCGGTGAGCCGAGATCGCGCCATTGCACTCCAGCCTGGGTAACAAGAGCGAAACTCCGTCTCAAAAAAAAAAAAAAAAAAAAAAAAAAAGACTGTAGAAGTGAAAAGTTGGAAATAGCTGAAAAGTCCAACCATTAGGGAATGGCTGAACAAATTATGATATCCACACAGCCACTAAAAATGATTCTGTAGGCTGGACCCGGTGACTCAAGCCCGCAATCCCAGCACTTGAGGAAGCTAAGGTGGGAGGATAACTTGATGCCAGGAGTTCAAGACCAGCCTGGGCAACAGGGCAAGACATTTTTAAATTTTTCTCAAAAAAAAAAAAAAAAAAAAGTAAGCGATATTTTAATTTACCTGCAAAGACATTACTGGGAAATAACTTGCTTACATTTTTTGTTTTACGAAAACCAAACACCTTTACATGTATTATGAAAACTCTAAATGTATGTAGCAATCAATATGTTAACAGGAATACCCATGGTGGCGAGAATGAGAGTTTAAGTTTCTTTTATAAACATTTATGTACTATTGAACTATTACAGGGAGCAGGCTTTTTAAAAAAGCACTGTTCTTCTTACAATCAGGAAATACAGGACACTATCACTCCACGGGGGAGACGAGCACTGGGAGGACACCACGCCAGCGAAGGCAGGTCAACACAGGGCTCGCTGACGCCGCCGGTCGCCCGCGCCTCGCCCCGCAGCTCTCCGAAGAGCCCAGTCACCGGAAACACGCCATGCCTGGCCTCGGAAATTCTGGGCATCGGACGGACAGCTGGTGACCTCACAAGGAGGAAAACGGCCACCTTCTGAAAAAAACACGAACTCCTTTTTCCTGTATGAGAACATTTCTCATTCACCTGAGCCCGGCGTTTCCATCCTTAGGTGTTGGGGGGGAGGTTGGAAGTGGGCGGGGTGACAGTTTCCTCTTGGAAACGAAAAACAGCCAGCTCACACAGGAGAGGCTTGGAGTCCGCCCCGCGGACAGCCGTTTCTACGGGTGACGACATGTGGTAACGCGCCTAAGGGAACGTCGGCAAGGGAGACTATTGTGTTCCCCAAATCGCCCTGAAAGGAGGACGGAAGTTCAACGGAACCGGAGGCGTAGAGGCAAGGCATGATTTGATTGGTCTGCGGCGGCGCAACGACGAAGCGCAGGCGGAAGTGCGCGCGTGCGCAGACGGTCCCCGCGCGTCGGCGCGTCTCTCACGCCCTTGCGGGTGCGCAGGTCTCTAAACGGGGCGGAGCAGGGGGAGTGATGTGTGCCTTCCGGAAGGACGCGCATAAATCCTCACCCATAAGTAACCCGACGCCGTAGTCAAACAAGGCCCTCCTACAAGACCAAGTCCTTGGCGGGTGTGGCACTGCGAAAGCCGAGGAGGGAGAAAGGCGGCCCGGCAGAAAGTTCAGGTCAGCTGCCGGCCGTTCCCGGCTTAGCCTAGGGTGGGGTGGGATCGACTCCCCGGAACATCCCGGCTGAAGACCTCGCTGAACCGCGAAACCGCCGAGGGACTGTTGGGTGGAGAGGCTTTGGAGACGGACAGGCTCTCTTTCCTCGTGAGGGTCATGGACACGCTTACTTGAAAACCAGATAGACCTGGCAGCTGTGTCTGGGGTGAAGGTTGATGACCATTTATTTTTAGGAGAGACGGCTTCGCCATGTTGTCCAGGCCAGTCTAGAATTCCTGACCTCAGGTGATCTGCCCGCCTCAGCCTCCCAAAGTACTAGGATTACAGGCGTGAGCCACCACGCCTGGCCTGATGTGAGATCTTCAAAGTCTTTGTAATTTATCTGTAAAAAACCTTGATTTGTTAGTATATTAAAACAGTTGTAAATGATGTAAACTTAATTCTGTTCCCTTTGCCTAATTATCTAACTTTATGGTGATTAGTAACTGCTGTAAAAGTCTAACATTTGAGTCCCAGAGAGTAGACAAGAATGACCACATTTTGGTAGAGTAGTACCTTCACTGGAGACCTGGAAACCGGGTAAGGCTTCCAGGTCAAAGATTTCCAGACTAAGTGGAGAATCATGTTTAAAAGAAAAATAATATGTTCATGTATGAAATTCTTCAGGCTTAAGGACCTGTTTGACTTGAAATAAATTGCATAATTCAGTGATGGAAACTTGTGTTAGGCAATATTGACCCACTGGCCACTATTATTATAGTTTTAAAATCCTCTTAATTGTAGATACTAGAGTCTTTTACTACTTGATTCTTACAGGGAATTTTGTTTTAGATGAAATGCAAAATTGCAAAAAGGCAAGTTTGAATATAATCACTTTATTTTAAGGAAGAGACAAATTGAAAATGTACACATTTTTACTAAAGTTTTAAAATAATTAGATGTTTAGGCAGGCACATTAAAAAATACAGATAAAAAGGAGCAAAAAATCATCACCAATCCACTGGTCAGAGTTAACTGCTGTTAACATTTTAGTGTTTTCTTTCTGTTGTTTTTTCCTATCATATATCTTACAAATATTGAATCACTATAAACAGTGTGTTTTTTAGAGGAACATAAATCAACCTGTGGCTTTAGCTGGAGAGTAGGACTATTGAGACTGGGTGATGTATGAAGAAAAGAGGTTTAATTGGCTCATGGTTCTGCAGGTTTCACAGGAATCATGGTGCTGGTATCTGCTCAGCTTCTGGGGAGGCCTCAGGAAGCTTTTACTTGTGGTGAAAAGTGAAGAGGGAGCAGGCATGTCACTGTCAAAAGCACAAAGAAGAGGGAGTAGCGGGGTGGGGAGTTCCATACACTTAACCAGATCTCATGAGTTCTCACTATTCCAAATATAGCACCAAGCCATGAGGAATCCACTTCCATGACCAGACACCTCCCACCAGGCCCCACCTCCAATATGTAGATTACATCTCAACATGAGATTTGCATGGGGACAAATACCCAAACTGTATCAGGTACATTATGACATTAAAAATCCCTTGACTCAGATTAGCTCTAGAGCTTCCTTTACCTCTGGTCTTTGTGTTTGTGTGTGTGTGTGTGTGTGTGTGTGTGTGTCTGTGATGGAGTCTCACTCTGCTGCCCAAGCTGGAGTGCAGTGGCACAATCTTGGTTCACTGCACCCTCTGCCACCCAGGTTCAAGCGATTCTCCTGCCTCAGCCTCCTGAGTTGCTGGGATTACAAGTGTAGGCCACCACGACCGGCGAATTTTTTTATCTTTAGTAGAGATGGGGTTTCACCATCTTGGCCAGGTTGATCTTGAACTCCTGACCTTGTGATCCACCTGCCTTAGCCTCCCAAAGTGCTGGGATTACAGGCGTGAGCCATTGTGCCTGCTACCTCTGGTCTTTTTAGTTAAATAAGCATCTATCTATCCATCTATCTATCTATCTATTTGTGTATTCTTTTTTGTTTATGCTCATTTGAATTTAGTTTCTGCTATTTACAACATAAGGATTTCTTAAGGGCACAGTCCTGTGGCAGACAATACTAGTTGACCCTCAAAATAATTCTTCCTCTTTCAATGGTAACAATCCTCAATTTTTAGGTGGGTATAAATGCTCAGAATATAAACACATCTCCAAGCCCTTTGGCAAGGTGTACCCTTGTGACTATGTTTCGGCCAAAAAGATAAAAGCGGAAATACTATGTACAACTTTCAGGAAGTGTCCTTAAAAGAGGAACTGTCTGCTTTCTCCTTTACCCTTCCTTCTTCCTGAGATGGCTGGAGCTGTATTACAACCATTTTGGATCATGAGAGAATTAGGAAGAAATTAAGGTCATGCAAGGCAGAATATCAGAAAAAAGAAAACTGGGTTCCTGACACAATGAAGCACCATATCCAGCTTGGAGCACTTACTTCCTACTTTATATAAGAGAAAAACAGACATATATGATGTAAGCTACTGTTTTTTGGGTGATTTTCTTTTTTTGTCATTCAAAGCTGAGCCAAATACTAGCTAACACTAAACCTTATATATGTTTCATTGTGTACTTTATTTTTATTTAAAAAAAATTTTTTTAGACAGGGTTTCAGTCTGTCACCCAGTCTGGAGTGCAGTGACATGTTCACAGCTCACTGCAGCCTTGACCTCCCAGGCTCAAGTGATCCTCTTGCCTCAGTCTTCTAAGTAGCTGGGACTACAGGTGCATACCACTGTACCCGGTTACTTTTTTTTTTTTTTTTTTTTGTAGAGACAGGGTTTCACCATGTTACCCAGGCTGGTCTTGAACTCCTGAGCTCAAGCAATCTGCCCGCCTCAGCCTCCCAAAGTGATGGGATTACAGATGTGAGCCAACACACCTGGCCTCATGGTGTAATTTCTTGCAAGTCAAACTCTACCATGTAACTTATGAATCACAAATGAATCCCACTCCAAAGTTCTGAATTATTCCAGTTTTTATGTGACATTTTTGATGGGATAAATGAGCATTAGAAGCAAATGTGCTATATTGCAAGAGAAACACAAAAAATGGGAGGATGAACATGAATGTATCTTTTTTTTTCTAATGTATTGAATGTGGGAGTCTCAAACCTTCCAGTTGTTAAAAGGGTCAATTATGGCTCCAATAATTTAAATTATAATGTTAATATTTGGGCCTGGAAATATCTTTTTAAATTATGTATATTCAATCAGCTTTAAAATATTGTAAAGCGGCCGGGCGCGGTGGCTCACGCCTGTAATCCTAGCACTTTGGGAGGCCGAGGCGGGTGGATCATGAGGTCAAGAGATCGAGACCATTCTGGTCAACATGGTGAAACTCCGTCTCTACTAAAAATACAAAAAATTAGCTGGGCATGGTGGTGCGTGCCTGTAATCCCAGCTACTCAGGAGGCTGAGGCAGGAGAACTGCCTGAACCCAGGAGGCGGAGGTTGTGGTGAGCCGAGATCGCGCCATTGCACTCCAGCCTGGGTAACAAGAGCAAAAACTCCGTCTCAAAAAAAGAAAAAAATTGTAAAGCTAGAAAACTTGTAACATCTCTGCTTTAGGAAGTTTCTAGTTCCAAGTAAGATGGAGTGAGCAAATCCCAACCTATCTCTCCTACTGAATGTAGCTATTAACCTGGAAAAAATGCATGGCTCCCACACTTGAGAACTCTGAAAAGTAAATCTAAACAGAAAGCTTGGAGAAGAAGGCATGAATATGAAGTACCACTGAACATGCAGAGAGCTTACCATTTTTTCCCCTCTGATATCCTTAATCTGGAATCGGTGGCAGCCAAAAAGCCTGAAGTGCAAATCAATGTGGACAGAAAGAGCTCCAGGAGAAGACTTCTAGATCTGGCTTGAGGAGTGGGAAAAGAGTTTCCTAATGTACAGACGAAGTAGGGGAAATCTCATGTGCTGTGTTTTTTCTTTTTTTCTCCATTCTCTAGCACCCAAATCTCAAGTAACCCTATAAGAGCAGAAGTGAAAGTGACAGTAATGGTAAGAGGAGGCAGCAGGTGCCTAAAACTTTGAGAAAAGAGAACTTTTCTCTGTGATCAGAGGAGCTGTGCTCCCCAAACTCAGAGTAGGGCAAATGACAAACCCCCATTGCTTTCTTTTTTCATCTTTGTCCTACTGCTGCTTGGCTCCAGACATAAGCATGGTCATGGGAAGTGAACAGCAAAGTAGTGTATGTACTTGGCTGGGCACAGTGGCTCATACCTGTAATCCCAGCACTTTGGGAGACTGAGGTGGGAGGATCACTTGAGCCCATGAGTTCGAGATTAGCCTGGGCAACACAGCGAGACACTGTCTCTACAAAAAATACAAAAATTAGTTAGGTGTGGTGGTGCATGCCTGTAGTCCCAGCTACTCAGGAGGCTGAGTTGGGAGGATCTCTTGAGCCCAGGAACTCAAGGCTGCAGTGAGCTGAGATTACACACCTCAGCCCAGGTGACAGAGACTCTGTCTCAAAAAATAAAAAATAAAACCCTAGTTTTCTGATCAGAGAACTATAATAGGGAGCTCCAAGGGATTGGGATAAAACAAGGAAATTGAGTAGAGGAAGGAGCAAAAGTTTATGATTTCTGGGCTAACTCCCACACTGTGCTTGTGTGGATCTGATACTCACCACTGTACCACAGTCTGTGAGAACTGAGCTACAGTTCCTGCTCCAGACCTCGACTGACCACTGGGTGGAGAACATTCAGGACCGATCCAAATGACACTGCAAAGACTTTGAAAACAGAACTGATAATAAAATTACAACCTAGAGAAGCCTAATTGGAGTTTACACTCTAGTCCCAATCTGATTGATTATGGCTAACACAGAAATATCAACATTCACTCCAGAATTTAAACAAGACCTCTAGTCTCGTAGCATAATATTCAAAATAACCAGGATAAAATCTAAAATTACTCACTTTCTTAAATTTCATTTAAGAAACCAGAAAAATCTAAACTTGGAAAAGATCACTGACAGACACTAAGATGACACAGATATTGGCATTATCCGACAAAGACATTAAAGTAACTGTTTGAAACTTCACAGGTATGAATGTCCATATTCCTCTCCACACTTGGGAAGTTTTTAGCCATTTCTTTAAGATATTTGCCCCCTTTCTCTTTTCCCTCTTAAACTCCCCTAATGCATACATTCGTTCTCTTGATGTCCCATAAACCCTGTACACTTAATTTTTTTCTCCTGACTAGATAATTTTATATTACCAGTCTTCAAACTCAGATGCTTGCCTCTGCTTGATCAATTTTGTTGAAGCTCCCTCTTGCATTTCATTTAATTCATTGTATTCTCCAGCTCCAGAATTTTTAGTTGGTTTTAAAAATGATTTCTACTTAATAAACTTCTCATTTTATTCAAGTAAAAAAATAACTATTAAAAAATGTTATGACAACATCCTTGAAATAAATGAAAACATAAGAAAGTCTTGGCAAAGATTTTCTTTTTCTTTTCTTTTCTTTCTTTCTTTTCTTTTCTTTCTTTTTTTTTTTTTTTTGAGACAGAGTTTCACTCTTATTGCCCAAGCTGGAGGGCAATGGCATGGTCTCAGCTCACTGCAACCTCCGCCTCCTGTGTTCAAGCAATTCTCCTGCCTCAGCCTCCCAAGTAGCTGGGATTACAGGCACCTGCCACCATGTCCAGCTAATTTTTGTATTTTTAGTAGAGATGGAGTTTTAGCATGTTGGCCAGGCTGGTCTCAAACTCCTGATCTCAGGTGATCCGCCTACCTCAGCCTCCCAAAGTGCTGGGATTCCTGGCATGAGCTACTGCCCCCAGCCAAGATTTCCTATTTCTGTTGTATTTAGTTCTTCCATTGAAAACTGAAAAATACAATAGCCAAAATTTAAAACCCTGATGGACTCAGGACAGAATAGAGATGGCAGAAGAAAGAGTCAGTGACCTAGAAGGTACATGATAGAAATTACTGATCTGAACAACAGAGAGAATGAAAGATTTAAAAAATAGAGAACAGACCCTTGGGTATCTGCAGGATAGTACTAAAATGCCTTGTGTATATTATTAGAGTCCCAGAGAGGGGAAAGACTGTGATGTAGAAAAATGTGTTTGGCTGGGTGTGGTGGCTCGTGCATGTAATCCCATCACATTGGGAGGCCGAGGTGGGTGAATCACCTCAGGTTGGGAGTTCAAGACCAGCCTGGCCAACATAGAGAAACCCCGTCTCTACTAAAAGCACAAAAATTAGCTCGGTGTGATGGCACTATTAATTCCAGCTACTCGGGAGGCTGAGGCAGAATCACGTAAACCTGGTAGGCAGAGGTTGCAGTGAGCCATGATCACACCACTGTACTCTAGCCTGGGCAACGGTGAGACTCCGTCTCAAAAAGAAAAAAAAGATGTTTGAAGAAATAATGCTTGATAACTTCTCAAATTTGTTGAACGGCATAAACATACAGATTCAAGAATCTTAACAACCCTAAAGGATAAATGCAAAGAAATCCATGCTCAGACACATCATAATCAAACTGCTGGATAACTAAACACACCAAAAAAACCTTTCTTTTTTTAAGAGACAAGGCCTCACTCTGTTGCTCAGGCTCATTGCAGCCTCAACCTCCTGGGCTCAAGAGATCCTCTAGCCAGAGCCTCCTTAGCAGCTAGGACTACAGGTGCATGCCATCATGCCTGGCTAATTTTGTACTTTTTTTCTTTTTCTTTTCTTTTCTTTTTTTTTTTTTTTTTTTTTTTTTGCAGAGAAAAATTCTCACTATGCTGCACAAACTGGTCTCAAACTCCTGGGCTCAAGTAATCCTCCCACCTCAGTTTCCTAAAGTGCTGGAATTACAGATGTGAGCTACTGTACCTGGCCCCCCAAAAACCTCTTGAAAGAGACTTTATCCGGGAATCTAGAGGGAAAAAAATGCTTTACATAGGGGAGCAATGATTCCAATGATGATGGATTTTTTTAATAAGAAATCCTGGGCTGGGCGCAGTGGCTCAAGCCTGTAATCCCAGGACTTTGGGAGGCCGAGGCAAGTGGATCACGAGGTCAAGAGATCGAGACCATCCTGGCCAACATGGTGAAACCCCATCTCTACTAAAAATACAAAAATTAGCTGGGCGTGGTGGCATGCACCTGTAGTCCCAGCTACTCGGGAAGCTGAGGCAGAAGAATTGCTTGAACCCAGAAGGTGGAGGTGGCAGTGAGCCAAGATTGTGCCACTGCACTCCAGCCTGGCACCTGGCAACAGAGTGAGACTCTGTCTCAAAAAAAAAAAAAAAAAAAGAAAGAAAGAAAGAAAGAAATAATCCTGGCCGGGTGCGGTGGCTCATGTCTGTAATCTCAGCACTTTTGGAGGCTGAGGCAGATGGATCACTTTAGGTCAGGAGTTCGTGACCAGCCTGACCAGCTGGCCAACATGATAAAACCCTATCTCTACTAAAGATATAAAAATTAGCTGGATGTGGTGGTGCATGCCTGGAGTCCTAGCTACTTGGGAGGCTGATGTGGGAAAATCACTTGAACCCAGAGGCCAAGGTTGCAGTGGGCCAACATTGCACCACTACACTCCAGCTGGGGCAACAGAGAAAGACCCTGCCTCAAAAATAATAATAATAATAATAATAATAATAATAATAAAGACAAACAGAAATGGTAAATATATATGTAAATATGATTTATTCTTCTACACTTGTTTAAAGTATGTTTGATGGTTGAAAGCAAAAACTATAACTATGATAGGGTTTTCAATGATTACAGATGCCATATATAAGACAGCAATAAGATATAGAGGGGGACTATGCATTGGTAATGTTTTTAAATCTTGCTTATAGTGGTAATATATTAATTTTAAGTAGACATTGAAAAGTTATACATATTGTAATCTCTTGAGCAATCATTAAAAAATTGGACAAAGACATATTATAAAAATGTCAATAGATATATTAAAATGGAATACTAGGCTGGGTGTGGTGGCTTACGCCTATGATCCCAGCACTTTGAGAGGTCAAGGTGGGCAGATCACCTGAGGTCAGGAGTTTAAGACCAGCCTGGCCAACATGGTGAAACCCCATCTCTACTAAAAATACAAGATTAGCCAGGTGTGGTGGCACACACCTGTAATCCCAGCTACTCAGGAGGCTGAGTGTGGGAAGTAGAAAAGTTCCTTTCTAAAGTTTCCTTTCTTGTTAAAAAAAATAAGTGCTAATAACTTTGTTAAGCCCTATCCTGTGCAGCTGTTAGACATGCCATGCTTACAGGCATGTAGTACATTCTATATCCTTATATTTTAACCAAGATATCTGTGCTGGACATGCTCACAGGCATGTCCCAGCTTTCCACTGCTTTTACCTGTTTAGAAAAGTTTGAAGTTATTAGCAAATTAGGTTTTAGTTTAGATTGTGAGGTCTGGCTGCAGCCAATGGAGATCAGATGCAGCAGTAAGGACGGCCCCAAATGCATAAGGGATACATTTATGTGTTTTCCAGTATTGGAAAACTATTATGTTTCAGCAAAGAATACTATTCAGGAATTTAAAAGGTACAGACACTCATATATGCAACATGGATTAATCTCAAAAAACAGTGCACTGAGCAAAATAAGCTGAGAGCAAAAAGGTACCTACTGTATTAATCCATTTATATGAAGTTCTAGGAGATGGAACTGAGCATAAGAGATCTTTCTGGGATGACAGAAATGTTCTATATCTTAATAGGGGTATTATTTCATGGGTGTACATATTTTTCAGGAGTCAACTAACTATACATTTTAGATCTGCCCAGTGAGGCGGCTCAAGCGTGTAATTCCAGCATTTTAGGAGGCTGAGGTGGGTGGATCACGAGGTCAGGAGATCAAGATCATCCTCGCCAACATGGTGAAACCTCGTCTCTACTAAAAATACAAAAATTAGCTGGGCGTGATAGCGTATACCTGTAATCCCAGCTACTCAAGAGGCTGAGGCAGGAGAATTGCTTGAACCTGGGAGGAGGAGGTTGCAGTGAGCCAAGATCTTGCCATTGCACTCCAGCGTGCGCAACAAAAGCAAAACTCCCTCTCCCAAAAAGAAAAAAGAAGAGAGAAAAGAAAATCAACATCATCTACCATCTTAACAGCCCAAGGAAGGAAAACTACAGGATTATGTAAACTGATATGTAATTACCAACTGTGTGTCAATTGAGAAAAATTGAAAAAAGTGAATGCCAATTTATGATTGAAAGAAAATAAAACCTCTCAGCAGACTAGGGATAGAAGGGACTTCCCTCAACATGGTAGAGGGTATCTTCAAAAAAACCTTCAGCTAACATTATCCTTAGTGATGAAAGGCTAAATGCTTTCCCCTTAAGATTAGGAACAAGGCACAGCTGTCTACTCTTAACCACTCCTACTCAGCATGGTGTGGAAGTCCTAGCCAGTTAGCAAGAAAAGGAAAGAAAAGGCACACAGATTAAAAAGAAAGGGGAAAAAAAAAAAAAAACTGTCTCTATTTGCAGATGACATGGTTATTTACAAAGAAAATTCTAAATAATCTGTCAAAACAAAAACTAGGACAAATTAAGTGAGTTTAGCAAGGTTGCAGGATACAAGTTCAACATACAAAAATCAATTGCACTTCTTTATATATTAACTTTTTTTAATTTAAAATTTTAAAATGTTTAATTACTTTTTAAAGCCAGAGTCTCACTCTGTTGCCCAGGATGGAGTGCAGTGGTGCAATCATAGCTCACTGCAGTCTCCAACTCCTGGGCTCAAGTGATCCTCCCACCTCATACTCCCAAGTAGCTGGGACTACAGGCATTCACCACCAAGCCTGGCTAATTTTTAAATTTTTTGTAGAGACAGGATCTACTTATATTGCCCGGGCTTGTTTGAAACTCCTGGCCTCAAGTGCTACCACCTCAGCCTCCCAAAGTGCTGGGATTACGGGTGTGAGCTTGACGCCAGGGGTTCAAGACTAGCCTGGGCAACACAGCAAGACTATCTCTACAAAAATATTAAATACAAAAAATTAAAATAGTTTTTAAAAGGAAAATTCTAGGAGAATCAGTGAATACAATTCCAACCTGAGGGACAAGGGTAATACAATAGAAGAGATTTTGAGACAGATTTTTTTTTTCTTTTTTTTTTTTTTGAGACAGAGTTTCGCTCTTGTTACCCAGGCTGGAGTGCAATGGCGCGATCTCGGCTCACCACAACCTCCGCCTCCTGGGTTCAGGCAATTCTCCTGCCTCAGCCTCCTGAGTAGCTGGGATTACAGGCACGCGCCACCATGCCCAGCTAATTTTTTGTATTTTTAGTAGAGACGGGGTTTCACCATGTTGACCAGGATGGTCTTGATTTCTTGACCTCGTGATCCACCTGCCTCGGCCTCCCAAAGTGCTGGGATTACAGGCACCGCACCCAGCCCAAGAGACAGATACTTTTTAGGTTTAGGAGTAGGCCAGAGACATAATGACTATGACGTCCATCTGGGTAACGTAGGGAGCAGACAGGCACTGAAAGACAACGGGAAACAAGCAAATCTCTGGGTAAAGTACTGGCAAGATTTACAAGGCTGCGGTTCAAGCCAGGCTCCGGGCCCAGTAGGGCGCCAGAATTGGAATCCAGTAACAAGGTCTGAAGTCAAACTGGTCCTTGAAGGAAAGCGACAGACTGACTCATTGTTCTTGAATGTGTACAGGGTCTAAGTTCATCTCCAGGATGGAAAGGACTGTTCTGAATCCCTCACTAGTGCAGAGAGAGAAAGCGGTATACTTCCAGGTTTGTCTTGGAGGTGGGGAATGGAGGATTGGGATGGTTTTCATTGTAAAATGTGCCGTGAACAAAGAAATCCCTCCATAACATGAATGTTATTGAGTAGCCAAGTCGTGATGTAGAATGTCATGTTTCTGAGATTTCTCATGGACAATCAATACCATCTGTATCAGTCAGGATCCGGGAAACAGACAGCACCTTCAAACTGGGTGAGGGGAGTTTATTAAAGGGGCTAATTAGAAAGGCAAGGTTTAGACAAAATAAGGGAGATGTAGGCCAGGTATGGTGGCTCACATACCTGGAGTTCAAGACCATGGAGGCCGAGTTGGGAGCCCAGGAGTTCAAGACCAGCCTAGGCAACATGGTGAAACCCTGTCTCTACAAAAAACATAAAAATTAGCCGGGCCTGGTGGTGCATGCCTGTGGTCTCAGATACTCAGGAGGCGGAGGCGGCAGGATGGCTTGAGCCCAGGAAGTGGAAGCTGCAGTGAGCTGAGATCTCGCCACTGTACTCTAGCCTGGATGATGGAGTAAGGCCCTGTCTCAAAAAAAAAAAAAAAAAAAAAAAAGAAAGAAAGAAAGAAAGAAAAGAAAAAGAAAAAAGGGTAGGGAAATGCTGTAGTATCCTAGGACTAGTAACAGTAGGGAGGTATTTTTTTCTTATGCTTGAAGGGGAGTGGAGGATGGTTGCTAAACCCTTGAGGGAGAAGTGGGTTGTGTGGGCCCCTGACAGGAGCCATAGCTTTCGCTAGAGGGAAAGTCAACCTGTGGCTATGTGGCAGTCGGGGAGCCAGGGAAATAAGCACCCCTTCCTGACTCTTTCCCCAACTTCCTCTCAGGACCAGCACCCCTCCGCATTTGCTGAACCCAGCTAGGCGCCATAGTGATGCAGTCCAGATGGGTCTGCCTCTCAGGCACAGAGCAGGCCAAAAAAGGGAGAGAATGAATCCGAAGGGAAAAACAGAAGACTGTGCTGTGCACATTGCTGTTAAGTTTACTCAGAGAGGGTGTCCAGGCCTGAGTATTTTGGTTTTCTCGTCTGTTTTTGCCTCTGCTATTATATCTTGGATTTTAGGCTTACCTTTCTTTTGGGCCTATGGCCTTCTGTCCACTAAATTCACACACTCCCTGGGAGGGTCAGAGCTGAATCATCTCTGAGCCCCTATGTCGCTATTAATTCCAACCGAAGCCAGAAAAGGAAGGCCGGGACAGGAGAGGATAACTGGGACAAAGCGCATAACTGAAGCTCTTACTCCTCTGAGCACGATGCTAGTTATTTAGTTGAGGGACAGGCAGCCCTACAGTGCCCTGTGAGGAAACAGAAGCACAGCCCTAGGAGGCAGCCTTCCCCTGACTGGAGGAAGGGAATGAGCATGAAGCAAACCTCTGGGGGTTATTATCACTCCGCCTGATTCTGCCCAAATAAGTAAAGGCTTCATTCTGATTTCCACTGGAGCATAACCACCAGAAAATAATGAAAACTGGCCTCATGGAAGGAATACTCTGTTGGCAGCTTTCTGCTGCATTTTTGATGATCACCTTCTTGCGTTTTAAGTTTTTGCCACTGGCAGAATGAGATACGGTTCTTTTTTGCAAGAAAAAGAACCATATATTTTGTTGTAGAGAATTGATCTATAAAGAAGATATGTTACACTTAAATTGCCTTCTATCAATGCATTCTGTCATTAACATGAGAAATGAATAATTGAGGCTAGGCGCAGTGACTCATGCTGGTAATCTCAGCACTTTGGGAGGCTGAGGTGGGCCAATCGTTTTCGCTCAGGAGTTCAAGACCAGCCTAAGTGAACAAAAAAAATTAGCCAGACATAGTGGTGGGCACCTTTAGTCCCAGTTACTCAGGAGGCTGAGGTGGGAGAATCACTTGAGCCTGGGAGGTGGAGGTTGCAGTGAGCCAAAGGTTGCAAAGAGCTGAGCTTGCACCACTGCACTCCAGCCTGCATGACAGAGCTAGACCCTGATTCAAAAAAAAGGAATAGTTATTATGATTGTGGAACACACAGTGCAAGTGAAATGTGACTTCTTTATAATAGCCTATGTGCACATTTTAAATGAAAAGTATGTATGGCTTTTATAATTATTTTCTTTTTTTTCTATGTTACGTTTGTTCTGATTATACTTATTGAAATGTAAAAATAAAAATCAGCAATTGATGTACAATACATGAGTATCTAAGGAAAATCTAGTGGTGTTTCTGATGCCTCTTGAACATTTCAAGATGTTTGAATAGATGTCTATGAATTTTCATTTACAAAGTTAGATTATTATTCCAAAAATAGCTTAGAAAAAGATAGTTTTCAAAATAGAGTATTTCCTGTGATTTTAAGTTTCTGGGTGAGTTTTTATAGTGCTTGAGGAAAGAAAATATTATGCAAGTCATAAAGGTTTACAGAATTAGAAAGTGAGTGAAAACATTTTCATCTTATCACTTCTATATATGTGTTTTAAACTAAATGTTCTTATTTGATTAATCATATTTGGAATCAAAATTTAGACAGCTCATTGCCAGACAACAAATGTAGACTGGAGGCCTTTTTGATACAGCTGAATTACATCAGAGCAGATTATTTTATCTATAGACTAACGAAAAACAGCAACACCACCCTTTCCACACTGAGTTTTGTTTTTTTTTTTTAGATGGGGTCTTGTTCTGTTGCCCAGGCTGGAGTACAGTGGCACCATGTTGGCTCACTGCATCCTCCGCCTCCCAGGTTCAAGCCATTCTTCTGCCCCAGCCTCCTGAGTAGCTAGGATTATGGGCATGAGCCACTGCGCCTGGCCCAGGCTGAGCTTTTTGGCGGGGGACAGAGTCTTGCTCTGTCGCTAGGCACCAGGCTGGAGTGCAGTGGTGCAATCTCAGTTCATTGCAACCTCTGCCTCCCGGGTTCAAGCAATTCTCCTGCCTCAGCCTCCCAAGTAGCTGGAACTACAGGCATGCATCAACATGCCCAGCTAATTTTTGTATTTTTTAGTAGAGACGGGGTTTCACCATGTTGGCCAGGATGGTCTCGATCTCTTGACCTCATGATCCACCCACCTCAGCCTCCCAAAGTGCTGGGGTTACAGGCGTGAGCCACCGTGCCCAGCCCAGGCTGAGCTTTTAAATCTTACCCTTTTCTATACTAGCAAAGAGGCAAAAAAGGTATTTTATCTGTTGATGTTAAAGTATGCTTCAAGAAATATTCAAACTTCCCTTTATATTATCTCTACATATTAATAAAATATCTGAAATTAATAGCAGATATTGCAATTAGTAAAAGCAATCAAATATTATGCCTTTACTTTGGTGATTTTAAATTATAGTTTCCCTGAATACTCAAACATTTAGCACAGATAGCTCCCTGGAGATGACAAAATGCAGCTTAAACACAATTCAACTCTTTTATTCTCCAGTGTGTGTGCTCTGTTTCCATGGAAATTACATGTTGACCAGGAATTGTAAAAATACTATATGCAAACATGTCTTAGAAGCAAACCCTTTTAGAGAATAATGGTGATTTGAGTCACTCCATTAAAATTGTTCAAATAATAGAAAATAAAACTGTATTTTCTTCAGCAGAGACCCTTCTGCAATTTCCCTTAGCTCAATATATTAATCTAATAGCATTGGAGATTATAGGGACTTTAATTTGCCTTTTAATGAGAGTAAAATTTAAACTTAATGATTTATGTAAATTTATTCATCCAAAAAAGATTAAGAACTTAGTCTGAGTAAGGTGTTGTCCAGGGTGCTCAAAGGAACAGAGAGCCATATGCCAGTGCCATAGTGGTGTAAAGTGGGAAGACTACAGTAAAGCTGATGATCAATGTGCTCTGGGAGTGTGGAGGAGGGAGGGATACAAAGGAGGGATACATGTCTTCTTGCATGACATGGCATTTGAACTGGGTCTTGAAAATGATAACCTGAGGCCAGCTGTGGAGGCTCATGTCTGTAATCCCAGCACTTTGGGAGGCTGAGGTAGGTGGATCACTTGAAGTCAGGACTTTGAGACCATCCTGGCCAACATGGAGAAACCCCATGTCTTCTAAAAATACAAAAATTGCCAGGCATAGTGGCACATGTCTATAATTCCAGCTACTTGGGAGGCTGAGGTACAAGAATCACTTGAACCCAGGAGGTGGTATCTGCAGTAAGCCAAGATCACTGCACTGCACTCTAGCCTGGGCATCAGAGTCAGACTCTGTCTCAAAAAAAAAAAAAAAAAAAAAAAAAATAGAGAACTTGAGTAGAAGATGCTTTCTGATGAGAGAAACCATCTGAGCAAAGGCATGGAGGTGGGAAAACCAAGGGCGTGTTCGAGGAATGGTGAGAAATCCAACTGGCTGATGTGTAAAGGACACTGTGGGAAATAAGATGAAAAGGTAGGCTGTGGCTAGGCCTTGAATGCCATGCTAATTTGGATACGATGCTCAAGAGCAGTAGTGTTCAATTAAGGGATTATAATCTGGACTGTCAGCAGTTGAATGTTAAATGATGAGAAAGTGGCTGGGCGCGGTGGCTCACACCTGTAATCCTAGCACTTTGGGAGGCCGAGGTGGGTGGATCACCTGAGGTCAGGAGTTCGAGACCAGCCTGGCCATCATGGTGAAACTCCATCTTAAAAAAAAAAAGAAAGAAAGAAAGAAATGATGAGAAAGTAAGGGAAGGAAGTAGATCAGTGCATTGAGTAGAGTATTTCCTCCCTTTGAGGAGGAAGAGCATAGAGAAATAGCTTCAAGGACTAGCCACCTTGAAAAATGGTTTACTGGAGACATAGGGCAGTTTAAAAATATGTCCACAAATTTTTACAAATTCCTTTCTTCAAGAGGTGGTGATGAATTCTGCTCCTTTGAATGTGGGCTGAATGTAGCAACTAACTTCTAGCAAATAGAATGAGGCAGAAGTGACTGTGGGCCATTTCTGAGACTAGGTCATAAAAGGCACTGGGACTTCCTGTTGCTTGCTTTCTCGGATCACTCGCTCTGGGGAAGCCAGCTGCCATGTTGAGGATACTCAACCTTGGAAGTGGATTCTCCAGCCCCAGTGAAGCCTTCTGATCACGACGGCCCTGGTTGACATCTTGACTGCAACCCTGTGACTGACCCAGAGCTGGAACCACCAGAAACTAAGCTGGTCTCCTATTCCTGACCTACAGAAACTGTGAGATCATGTGTTTGTTGTTGGATCTACTAAACTTTGAGGTAATTTGTGACACAGTAATAGATAACTAATGATGAAGGAAGTTGGAAAAGGAGAGTCTTTTTTTTTTTTTTTTAGCCAGGGTTTCTCTTTTGTCACCCAGGCTGGAATGTAGTGGCGTGATCTTGGCTCACTGCAACCTCCACCTCCTGGGTTCAAGCAATTCTGCTGCTTCAGCCTCCTGAGTAGCTGGGATTACAAGTGCATGCCACCACATCTGGATAATTTTTGTATTTTTAATAGAGATGGGATTTCACTATGTTGGCCAGGCTGATCTCAAATTCCTGACCTCAGATGATCCACCCACCTCAGTCTCCCAAAGTGCTGGGATTACAAGCATAAGCCACCTCATCCAGCTGGAAAAGGAGTGTCTTAAACATGCCTGTGGATAGAGAAGGAGCTAGAGGAGACCAAGAGTGAAGATCACACAAGGAGAGGGGAAATCATAGGTCAAATTCTGGAGGACTTTTCTAGGGATAGGATCATCAGTTAAGGGTGAAGTTATTTTTGGAAAGGAAGAGTGAGGATCAGGAAAATTTTTAGATTGGAAGGATGGAAGGTGATATCAAATTTTTGGTTCCTTCATTAGAGGAGGAGATCAGGTCATCTGCTGAGTTAAAGGAACCTCTGGGATCAAGAGCTCCGAGAGGGCAGGAAAAATTGGAAGAGCTACTGTGCGATATCATGTAGACAATCAGATAAAGCAAGGAATACAATTCCCTCCACCTAGGCTTAGCACCCTGGGAGAGTTAGCTGAGAAAGCAGACAGGGGTGGGGATTGGTAAGACAGATATGAAAGACCAAATGGGCAGAGGATTCTGAGAGGCTAATGTAATTAAAGTGACTGGGCATGAAGTCTAGACAGGGCACATGGGCATGTGAAATTATAAGAGGAGTAATAAACTGAGACTATAAAAGGGTGGAACTTCCACAGCAACTATAATCTATATAACACATCTCACATTTTATTCATAAACTCCCTTAGCATCATGTAACTTTTTTAGTGCGTATGCCTAGTTGCCCCAGTGAGATAATAAACTCAGGGTAATGACCCAAGTTTAAACATTTTATACCCTCTTAGAAGCTAGCACTTTGCTTCATAAGGATTCATATATTTGTTGAATCAATGAATAAAATCATTCTAGCACTGTGTGTGTGTGTGTTCTGTTTTTTATTTCCTTCACAATAAGCCTCTGATTAAAGCTAAAGATCTGCTCCTGTTAGACAGTCAAAGGATTCCATCCATTTTTGTATTTTTAGTAGAGGCGGGGTTTCTCCATGTTGGTCAAGCTCTAGAGTTGGGGTTTCTGGATGTTTTTAAGAAGTATTATATAATTATTTTAAAAAGAACAATACTTCATTGACTAAAGACAATAAGGCTAATTATGCCTATGTGAAACAACCTTGAAATAAACCTTTGGTGATTTCTTTTCAATCTGAGAAAAAAAAAAAACAATACAATTGAAAAGGTTTAGAGGAAAATAAGAGACTAGCTGGTCTCTTCCTGAAAAATCACGGGAAGCGGAGGCCCCTATTGAGAGGAATTTAAAGAAGCTTAGATCTGCAATGGAGGCTCTGAGAGGAGTGTCTGGTTTTTGAAGATTATTAGTACAAATGGCTCCTTAGCCTGAGAGGACATCTATGTATCCTTTACCTGGCACACTCTTCTATCATTGCTTCCCTGGAAAAAGTAGACCTGCTGAAGTCTATTAAGAAACAATTGAGGCCAGTCACAGTGGCTCACACCTGTAATCCCAGCAGTTTGGGAGGCCAAGGCAAATGGATCACCTGAGATTGGGAGTTCGAGGCCAACTTGACCAACATGGAGAAACCCCGCCTCTACTAAAAATACAAAAGTAGGCGGGTGTGTGATGGCGGGTGCCTGTAGTTCCAGCTACTCGGGAGTCTGAGGCAGGAGAATCGTTCGAACCTGGGAGGTGGAGGTTGTGGTGAGCCAAAATTGTGCCATTGCCCTCCAGCCTTGGCAAGAAGAGTAAAACTCTGTCAAGAAAGGAAAGAAAGAAAGAGAGAAAAAGAGAAAGAGAAAGGAAGGGAAGGAAGGAAAGAAAAGAAAGAAGTAAAGAAAGAGAAAGGAAGGAAGGAAGAAAGGAAGGGAAGGAAAGAAAGAAAGAAAAGAAAGAAGGGCTGATACCAACGATGGCAAGTTTAGTTTTCATACACTTGGTATGATTGAGACAAAGATGGAAATCATTTGATTATTAAAAAGAAACAGAATTCAGCCACAATCAAATGCTGATTTTCCTCATTGAAAAGGAAAGAATCAATAGAAGAACACATATAAAGCACTGAGACTAAATTACCAAAAATTGTACCTGAAACTGAGGTGTAATGAGAAATCGTATGCCATGCACGGTGGCTCATGCCTATAATCTCAGCACTTTGGGAAGCCGAGGCAGGAAGATCATTTGAGCTCAGGAGTGGGAGGCCAGCCTGGGCAACATGACGAAAACCTGTCTCTGCAAAAAATACAAAAACCAGCCTGGCATGGTGGCATGTGCCTGTAATCCCAGCTACTTGAGAGAATGAGTGGGAGGATGGCTGGAGCCCAGCTAGAGGTTGCAGTGAGCTGAGATCACGTCACTGCTCTTCAGCCTGGGTAACGAGTCTCAAAAACCCTGTTTTTTTTTTTTTTTTTAATAGTTGAACCCTCAAGGCTACTCTCAAACACAATACCTTAATCACATTCAAGAGAATAATGATTTTTGCATGTTGGCACAACAGAGATTTCCATAATTTAACTTTAGACAGCTGTTCTCTCTTCATTAGTTGAGTAGACCAAATATAAAAGAGTTTGTTTATACAAACATTTTACAAGAAGTTATGAAATCATGACACTGTGTTGTATGATTGACAAGGTCTTTATGCATTTATTTTGCAGTACAAAAGACTACCTAGGTGGATGTCACAATGGGCAACTTCTTTTCCTCAGTGCCTCCATCCAATCCATAGAAAAGAGGTGTGTTCAGCAAACCCGGATATTTCCATAGAGACATAGAGCAGAAAATGCCAGGATAAATTTTACAAATCAACTAAACTGATAGTGCCGTAGGTAAGAATGCAGAAATGAAAATTATCTATTTCTCAAATCTCATACCAAATCCAAATGATGCTGTTAAGTACTTTAAAGACATCCCACTGGAAAACAGATCATGGTTTTATTTGCCTTCTTCCAATTAGAAAGATTGCTGCTTCATTCTGTATGTTGGTGCCCAGAGAGCTTACAATGGTGAGAGCATGGAAAGCAAAAGAAATACTCACCGTCTGGAAAGCAACTCAAAGCAGACGTTGTGCAACAGAGCTCAGGCAAAGTCACAGCATCATAGGTGAAGGAGCAGGCTTTACTGGGAAACTTACAAGCTGAGGGTCTGCAAGAGGAGGCATGGGGGATGTGCTGGGGTCAGGGCTGTTACAGTAGGTAGCTAGTGAGGTATGGGCAGGGTAGGAGAGGGCTCCCCTCACACACACACCAGGAGTGTCCCCCAACCATCAGGTGATGGTCAGGCAGTTGTTAACTGTATCTCTAAAGTAATAACTGGTCGCAGCTGCCACCAGAGAAAGGCAGTCTCCTAACAGCTAGAAAATGCTTGGCCAGGCGTGGTGGCTGTAACCCCAGCTACTTGGGAGGCTGAGGCAGGAAAATCACTTGAACCCGAGGAAGAGGTTGCAGTGAGCTGAGATGGTGCCACTGCACTCCAGCCTGAGCAACAGAGCAAGACTTCGTCTCAAAAAAAAAAAAAAAAAAAAAAAAAGAAAGAAAGAAAGAAAGAAAAAATAATGCCTGAAGGTTGGGCATGGTGAATCATGACTATAATCCCAGAACTTTGGGAGGCTGAGGCATATGGATCATTTGAGCCCAGGAGTTCAAGATCAGACTGGGCAACATGGCAAAATCCTGTGTCTACAAAAAATACAAAAATTAGCCGGATATAGAGGCACACAAATAAAATCCCAGCTACTCAGAAGGCTGAGGTGGGAATATCACTTGAGCCTGGGAGGCCAAGGTTACAGTGAGCTGAGATGGCACCATTTCACTCCAGCCTGGGTGACAGAGTGAGACCCTGACAAAACAAGAAAGAAGGGAAGGGAGGAAGGGAGAGAGGGAGGGAGGGAGGAAAACACCTGAAACTGGTGATCAGCAGCTTCCCGATAAGATCTCAGGAGTGGGGAGAAGTAACAAGACCCTGGAAGCATGCCAACACGTAAAACCCCAAGTCAAAAGTTTAAATAGTGCACTTGGACTCTTAAGTCACCCACTTGGCCCTCTTCCAAGTGTACTTTTCTTCCTTTCGTTCCTGCTCCAAAGCTTAATACAGTTTCACTCGTGCACTAAAACTTACCACAATATCTCCTTCGGCCTTATGCCCCTCATTTGAATTCTTTCTTCTGATTAGGCAAGAACAGAGACCATTGCAGACCTGCGCGGATAACTGCCACCACTAAGGTGTTCTGTTGGACAGGGTGTTCTGTGGGGCAGGTCATAGCGAGCATTCCAGAAGGCATGTCCCTTCCTTCTTGTTCTCCCTTATAAAAGACCAAAACGGGGCCGGGCGCGGTGGCTCAAGCCTGTAATCCCAGCACTTTGGGAGGCCGAGGTGGGTGGATCACGAGGTCGAGAGATCGAGACCAACCATGGTCAACATGGTGAAACCCCGTCTCTACTAAAAATACAAAAAATTAGCTGGGTATGGTGGCGCATGCCTGTAATCCCAGCTACTCAGGAGGCTGAGGCAGGAGAATTGCCTGAACCCAGGAGGCGGAGGTTGCGGTGAGCCGAGATCGCGCCATTGCACTCCAGCCTGGGAAACAAGAGCGAAACTCCGTCTCAAAAAAAAAAAAAAGACCAAAACGTGGACATCCTTATCCATGGGGTCCACACAGACAATGTGGCATCAAGCTGTCTGGATGTAGATGCCAACTGTCAGGAGTTATCTGAGAAGGCCAGTTGCCTCTTATCTGGAAGTCTTGGGTGCCCGTTGGAAGTTGCAGCCCCTCCATCGGGGAGGGAGAAAGTCATGGGGAACTGAGTTTGGAAGAAATAGGAAGGCACTGGGTTACATTTCCTTCACAGCCCTGGAAGCCCAGAGTCACCTCTGGGGGTCATCTTCAGACTCCCCCGTTTCACCACTGGCACTGGTCAGTGGCATCATCTTTTAACATAAAAGCCATAAAAGGGCCCGGTGCAATGGCTCATGCTTGTAATCCCAGCACTTTGGGAGGCTGAGGCAGGAGGGAATCATTTGAGCTCAGGAGTGGGAGACAAGCCTGGGCAACATGGCCAGATCCCCATCTGTATAAAAAATATATGTCTATGAGCATTTTAAGACTCCTTGTTTGCAGCTCCTAGGACCTTTTATTTTATGCTAGTGTAAGCAAAATTTAATTTTTTTTTTTTTTTTTATAAAGTTGGGGTTTCACCATGATGGCCAGGCTGGTCTTGAACTCCTGACCTCAGGTGATCCACCCACCTCGGCCTCCCAAAGTGATAGGATTACAGGCGTGAGCCACTGCGCCGGCCAATTTAAATATTTTTTAAGTTGGCAGTTAAAATCACGAGGTCAGGAGTTCGAAACCAGCCTGGCCAATATGGTGAAACCCCCATCTCTACTAAAAATACAAAAAATTTAGCTGGGCGTGGTGGGTCATGCCTGTAGTCCCAATTACTGGGGAGGCCGAAGGAGGAGAATCGCTTGAACCCGGGAGGCGGAGGTTGCAGTGAGCCTATATCGTGCCGCTGCACTCCAGCCTGGGCGACAGAGCCAGACTCCATCCCAAAAAAAAAAAAAAAAAAAATAGAATTGTATGTGCCTTTTAGTTCTTTTTGGAGGCTACCACTAACTGATTGCCACCTGCTGGAGAAGAGAAGAAGTGCAGCCGGCCGCCGGCCGCCTTGTCGGCCTCTGCCGCGGCTTCCGCAGCCCGAAATCATCCCGCCCTCCAAGGCACCGCCCTAGTGCCCCAGGTGAAACGGTGTGTGCGGTGGACTTGGGCAGAGGCGAGTCCCCGCCCTTTCCGTTCCTGTGGAGTATGGTGTGTGTCCCCTGCACCCATCCCTTTACTGTAGGGGTGGGCACAAAACAGCAGGCGGACACCCCTGCTGGAGAGAAGCTGAGGAAGTGCAATGGTAAGAGGAGCGGCGGCCACACCTGCTGCTGTGAGGATCTGAGCAGGGTTTAGTTTTATTATTATTCATTATTAAATTCTAGGATACATGTGCAGAACGTGCAAGTTTGTTACATAGGTATACATGTGCCATGGTGGTTTACTGCACCCATTAATCCGTCATCCACCTCAGGTATTTCTCCTAATGTTCTCCCTCCTCTAACCCCCAACTCCCAACAGGCCCCAGTGTGTGATGTTCCCCTCCCTCCCTGTTCCCGTGTGTTCTTATTGTTCAACTCCCACTTACGAGTGAGTACATGCAGTGTTTGGTTTTCTGTTCTTGTGTTAGTTTGCTGAGAATGATGGTTTCCAGCTTCATCCATGTCCCTGCAAAAGACATGAACTCATCCTTTTTAATGCCTGCTGTTTTTGTGTTTGTTTTTTGAGATGGTCTCTGTCTCCCAGGCTGGAGTGCAGTGACACAATCAGCTCACTGCAAACTCCGCCTCCCAGGTTCAAGTGATTCTCCTGCCTCAGCCTCCTTAGTAGCTGGGATTACAGGCATGTGCCACCATGCCCAGCTAATTTTTCTTTCTTTCTTTCTTTCTCTTTCTTTCTTATTTATTTATTTATTTATTTATTTTTATTTTATTTTTTGGAGAGGCAGGGTCTTATTTTCTTGCCCAGTCTGGTCTTGAACTCCTGGCCTCAAGTGATCCGCCGAAGTGGGCAGTTCACTTGAGGTCAGGAGTTCGAGTTCAGCCTGGCAAACATGGCAAAACCCTGTCTCTACTAAAAGTACAAAAATTAGCCGGGCATGGTGGCGTGCACCTGTAATCCCAGCTACTGGAGAGGCTAAGGCAGGAGAACTGCTTGAATCTGGGAGGTGGAGATTGCAGTAGGGGAACCTTCGAGGGGAAATTGTTTTTCAAAGCCATCCACTTCTTTTCTTCCCGACTGAGTCCTAGTTCAGGGAACCACACTCTCCCACTGAGTCTGCCTCAACCTACCCTGAAGGGTGTCTGCTTCCAGCCTTGCCAGCATCTGAGCCATTAGCATGATCAGCAACTAGAATGATCATTATAAAACGCAGATCTGAGAACGTCTTTGCCCTGCTTGAAAATCCTTCAATGGTCTGGCATGGTAGTGCACACCTGTAATCCCTACTATTTTGGAGGCTGAGGTGGGAGGATGGTGTGAGCCCAGGAGTTGGAGGCTGCAGTGAGCTATGATTGCCACTGCACTCCAGCCTGGGTGACAGAGTGAGGACCTGTCTAAAAGAGAAAGAAAGAGAGTGTGAGAGAGAGGTGGGAAGGGCAGGGAGAAGAAAGAAAGGGAGAGAGAAAAAAGAGGGAGTGGGAGAGAAGGAGGGAGGGAAGGGGAGAGGATGAAGGGAAGGAGGGAAGAAGGAAGGAAGGAGAAAGAAATGGAAAGGAAGGGAGAGAAGGGATCCGTTCACTGTTTTTGGAGTCCAAACCCTCTAATAAGTTTATGGGGCCACTGCAGGGCCGGCCCAGCCTCTTATTTTAACCTGGTGCTTGTCCACGCAGCCTCCCTTTCTCAAGCATGATCACTTCTGGGCCTTCATACACACTCCCCTTCCTCACGCAGTCACTGTTGGAGGAAATGGCCTTTTTCTTCTTCTTCAGGCCTCAGCTTCCTTTCGGAAGAGGTTCCCGGCCTCTCGGAGACTGACTGGGCTCTGCTTCACTCTCACAGTCACTCTTAGCCCAGTCCCATGAACCATTCACAGCCTATGAGAAGCTGGGTCCTCTCTCCATCCCCTTACACTTCAGGCTCCCCGAGGGCAGGATCGAGTCTTGTTGACTGTTGTATCCCCAGGGTCTAGTGTGCCTGGTGCATAATAGGCGTTCAGAAACTAGGAACCTGTTCATCAGTGAGAACACATGGACATAGGGAGGGAAACGACATCCAGCCGGCCTGTCGGGGCTCGGAGGGGAGGTGGAGCCACAGGGTAAATAGCTAATGGCACGCCGGGCTAACACCTAGGTGATGAGTTGATAGGTGCAGCAACCCCCCATGGCACATGTTTGCCTATTTAACCTGCACGTTCTGCACGTGTATCCAAGAACTTAAAGTTTTTAAAAAACCTGTTCATGTTGCATGAATAAATGAAATGGCATAGTTGAAGCATTTTTAATTCTCAAAAAAAAGTATGCCATCAATTTTATGTACTAAATTGGAATCAAATTCTTTAAAACTAGATTTTCTTTCTTTCTTTCTTTCTTTCTTTCTTTCTTTTTTTTTTTTTTTAAGAGATTGGATTTCACCATGTTGGCCAGGCTGGTCTTGAACTCTTGACCTCGTAATCCACCCATCTCGGCCTCTCAAAGTGCTGGGATTATAGGCATGAGCCACCGCGCCCAGCCAAAACTAGATTTTCTAATAAAGGAGAAATTCCCAATTTACTCTTACGGGTTGATTTAAAAAAAAAATGTGAAAAATAAAATTAAAATGTTTGGCCGGGTGTGGTGGCTCATGCCTGTAATCCCAGCACTTTAGGAGGGCAAGGCAGGAGGATCACTTGACCCAGGAGCTTGAGACCAGGCTGGGCAAAATTGTCCCCCAAAATCTGTTACAAATGAGATAAGACCCATGAGAATCATTCAACTCTTTCTTTTCTTAGACTTGATTTTCTCAATAAAATATATATTACAAGAATGAGAGTTTTTGCCAGGTGCGGTGGCTGACATCTATAATCCCAGCACTTTGGGAGGCCAAGGTGGGCAGATCACGAGGTCAGGAGTTTGAGACCAGCATGGCCAACATAGTGAAACCTCATCTCACCGGGCGCTGTGGCTCATGCCTGTAATCCCAACACTTTGGGAGGCTGAGGCGGGCAGATCACGAGGTCGAGAGATCGAGACCATGGTGAAACCCCGTCTCTAAAAAATAAATTAATTAATTAAAAAAAAAAAAGAACTTAGAAATGGCTGGACTCAGTGGCTGATGCCTGTAATCCCAGCACTTGGGAGGCTGAGGTGAGTACATCACTTGGGGCCAGGAGTTCAAGACCAGCCTGGCCAAAATGGTGAAACCTGTTTCTACTAAAAATGCAAAAATTAGCCAGGCATGGTGGTACATGCCTATAATCCCAGATACTCAAGAGGCTGAGACATGAGAATTGCTTGATGTGAGATTGTGCCACTGCACTTCGACCTGGGTGGCAGAGAAAGACTCTCAAAAAAAAAGAAAAGAAATCTCGTCTCTACTAAAAATACAAAAATTAGCCGGGTGTGGTGGCATGTGCCTGTAGTCCCAGCTACTTGGGAGGCTGAGGCAGGAGAATCACTTGAACCTGGGAGGTGAAGGTTGTGGTGAGTGGAGATCACGCCACTGTACTCCAGCCTGGACAACAGAGAGAGACTCCATCTCAAAAAAATTAAAAATTGAGTTTTTTTTTTGTTTGTTTGTTTGTTTTGAGACGGAGTTTCACTCTTGTTACCCAGGCTGGAGTGCAATGGTGCGATCTTGGCTCACCGCAACCTCCACCTCCTGGGTTCAGCCAATTCTCCTGCTTCAGCCTCCTGAGTAGCTGGGATTACAGGCACGCACCACCATGCCCAGCTAATTTTTTGTATTTTTAGTAGAGACGGGAGTTCACCATGTTGACCAGGATGGTCTTGATCTTTTGACCTTGTGATCCACCTGCCTTGGCCTCCCAAAGTGCTGGGATTACAGGCATGAGCCACTGCGCTCGGCCAAAAAATAGAGTTTTTACAAGACTAAAGTACTATTCTGAAAAATAAGTGTGACTTTGCACTGATTAAATTTGGCCATAGTTAATTAATCCATAATATTTGATATGGTTTGGCTGTGTCCCCACCCAAATCTCATCTTGAATTATAGTTCTTATAATCCCCATGTGTGATGGGAGGGGCCCAGTGGGAGGTAATTGAATCATAGAGGTGGTTACCCCCATGCTGCTGTTCTCATGATAATGAGTTCTCACAAGATCTGATGATTTTATAAGGGGCTTTCCCCCCTTTTCTCAGCGCTTCTCTGCCTGCTGCCATGTAAAGAATGATGTGTTTGCTTCCCCTTCTGCTATGATGGTAAATTTCCTGAGGCTTCCCGAGTCATGCGGAACTGTGAGTCAACTAAACTTCTTTCCTTTATAGATTACCCAGTCTTGGGCAGTCCCTTAGCATGAGAATAGACTAATACAATATTCTTTCCTACTAAAGAAAACTTTATTTGAATAAATCATAGAATACTCTTTTTTTTGAGATGGAGTCTCACTCCCATCTCGCAGGCTGGAGGAGTGCAATGGTGCAATCTCAGCTCACTGCAATCTCTGCCTCCTGGGTTCAAGCAATTCTCTTTCTTCAGCCTCCCAGTAGCTGGGATGACAGGCGTGCACCACCATGCCTGGCTAATTTTTTTTTTTTTTTTGAGACGAAGTTTCACTCTTGTTACCCAGGCTGGAGTGCAATGGCGTGATCTTGGCTCACCACAACCTCTGCCTCCTGGGTTCAAGCAATTCTCCTGCCTCAGCCTCCCGAGTAGCTCGGACTACAGGCATGCGCCACCATGCCCAGCTAATTTTTGTATTTTTAGTAGAGACGGGGTTTCACCTTGTTGACAAGGATGGTCTTGATCTCTTGACCTCGTGATCCACCCACCTCGGCCTCCCAAAGTGCTGGGATTATAGGCGTGAGCCACCGTGCCCGGCCACTTGGCTAATTTTTGACTTTTTAGTAGAGACAGGGTTTTGCCATGTTGGCCAGGCTGGTCTCGAGCTCCTGACCTCAGGTAATCCACCTGCCTTGGCCTGCCAAAGAGCCAGGATTTCAGGCCTGAGCCACCATGCCCAGCCTAATTTTCTTTTTCTTTTCTTTTTTCCTTTTTATTTATTTTTTCTTTTTTTCCTTCTTCTTTTTTTTTTTTTTTTTAGGAGTCTAAAAGCAGATAAAGTTTACATTTTGGACGTCCAAACTAGATTTCAGAAAGGCTAAATAGTCCCAGAATGACCTTATTGTTGACAGTTGCTTGTCCCTTCATTCTAGGGACTCTCAAACACGCCAAAGCCTGCTGAGGCTCCAGCTCTCCCTGGGAAGCTAGACACCCCGGTGTTCAGTGGCATTTGGGAAGGACCCTGAGGTCACAGTCTGGTTTTGTGATGTGGTGATAATGATGCTGTGGTGAACACCAAGGATTTTATATTTTTTCTGCAAATCATGATGGGACCTAATGACACAGCATGTAAAAGTTCTCAAATATTGCTTTCCTAACCTCCGCTCCTCAGTAACTTAACTTGATAGGAGTTTCTTGATGGAAGACAATCAAACATTTTTATGAATGGATCATAAATACTATTACACTGATTCTTTGGAAAATATAATTCTTATTGTTTTATAAGAAAATAGTCATCACTTGCAATAGACTGATGTTTGCGCTCCCTTTGCCTGCAACCAAATTTATATGTTAAAATGTTAAAATTCTAACCCTCAGTGTGTATTACGAGGTGGAACCGCTGGGAGGAAGTAAGGTCACGGGGGTGGAGCCTTCATGAATGGAATTAATGTCCTTATAAAAGGAATCCCAGAGAGTTCTCTGGTCCTTCTGCTATGTGAGGTTACAGCAAGAAGATGGCTATCTCTGAAGCAAGAAGTAGATCCTCAGACACTGTCTTTGCCAGGACCTCGCTCTTGGACTCCCTATCCTCCAGAACTGTGAGAAATAAATCTGTTGTTAAAGCCACTCCGTCTATGGTATTTTTGTTACAGCAGTCTGAACAAACTAAGACATCATCTTTCTTAGTTTTCCAGAAATAAACATGTTTTCCAAGTACAGAAAAGGACAAAAGCAGAAAGCGAAATATACCTTCTGGTATTCTTCTGGTAGGAATTTTCCTCTAGCTACAAGAGCATTAGCGAAGGAGGCTGAACAGTGGTCCCCTAAAATAGCAGGTCCTAATCCCTGATATCTTTGGAACCTGAAAATGTTACTTATTTGGAAAAGGGACTTTGAAGGTGTGATTTTTTTTTTTTTTTCAGATTTTTTTTTAGATGGGGAGTTAGGAGGGATTATCCAGGTGGGTCCTAAATGCTGTCACATGCATCTTTGTAAGAGATGGGCAGAGGGAGATTTGAGACATATATGGAAGAGATAATATGAAAACAGAGGCAAATATTGGAGTGATGCTGCTACAAGCCAAGGAATGCCAACCGACATCAGAAGCCAGAAGAGGCAAAAAGAATGAATTTTCCCCGGGTGCGGTGGCTCATGCTTGCAATCTCAGCACTTTGGGAGGCAGGTGAATTGCTTGAGCCCAGGAGTTCAAGACCAGCCTTAGGCAACATGATGTAACCCTGTCAGGAGGTCAGGAGTTCAAGACTAGCCTGGCAAACATGGTGAAACCTTGTCTCTACTAAAAATACAAAAATTAGCTGGGCATGGAGGCACATGCCTGTAATCCCAGCTACTGTGGAGGCTGAGGCAGGAGAATTGCTTGAACCTGGGAGGCAGACATTGCAGTGAGCCGAGATCGCACCACTGCACTCCAGCCTGGGCAAAGGAGTGAAACTCCATCTCAAAGAATAAAATGAAATAAAATAAACTGGACTTTGGGGAGATAGGTCTGTAGCAAACTGCTTGAATCCTATGCAATGTTATAGCCAGGGTACTAACAACAACAATCATAATGCTGATAATAAAAAATAACCACCACGGCACGTGTATATCTATGTAACAAACCTGCACATTCTGCACATGTACTCCAGAACTTAAAATATAATAATAATTAAAAAGTGAGCCCATTCCAACTGCACTTGCATGTGCACCCACCTTCATCGTCAGTCAGCCTTTGCAGTGTCAAACCCCTGGGCTCACGCTGCCTCCTCCGAGATGTAGATAAGGGAGGGAATTAGAGATCATCTTCACTGGGGAGAAAGGACTTCTGAAACTAAATGAATGATATGTACACCTAACTTCATCAGCTGCACTTTTACCAGATAGCTTAACATTGGGGAAAAACTGTTGGTCCTTAAAGTCAATACGTTGCCACTACTCGCACAAAAAGAAAGCATTTCTGCAGGATTCATTTTTTTCCTTTAAGCTCTTCATACATTGCTTCAAAATATTAATGTACAATGAAAAATAGCATAGAAACCAATGTGACTTCCATTTTATGCTGTTCTCAGTGCCCTAGTTACCAATTTGCATGTGGCCTATCATCATAGAAACACATGTCATAGAATAAAGAACTGTGTTCAGGAGGTTAGGCAGGAGAAGATTTTGTGTAGCAATGATCTTGTTACTTGGTCTTATTGGAGCTGTACAAAAGGCACAAAATGGAAATATTGAACGTGTCAGTCAGCATTGTATCTGCATGCACGTACACAGAAACCCAACCACCATGTCTTTACCAAATAGGGATTTGTTTTTCCACATGGTACGGATTCAAAGGTGCGCAGGCCAGGCTGCTGCATCTGCTCTAGGAACCCAGTTTCCTCCTAGCTCCCTGTACAGTCCTTAGATTGTTGCTTTCATCTTCATGGTGGCAAGACGGCTCCTTGACCATCAAGCTTCATATCCATGAGACAGGCAGGAAGGGGAAGGGAAGGACAATGGGCATGTTCCTGGAAGCACCAACAAGCCACTGTTCGTAGAGCTAAGAACTGGCCAGGTCATGTCATAAAGTAGCCGCAGCTACAAGAGAGGACAGATGTTCAATATTTTAAGTGGATGCACTGTGCCCAGAATCAAATTGGATTCTATGAATAAATACAATGGGAGAATGGCTTTTGGCAAGCAGCTGGTAGCGTCTGCCACATTGGCATAAAATGTGTCTTAAAGATGCTCATTATAAATCTAATATTTATTTTTATTTATTCATTTTTTGAGATGAAGTCTCACTCTGTCACCTGGGCGGGAGTGCAGTGGCACAATCTGAGCTCACTGCAAACTCCACCTCCCAAGTTGAAACGATTCTCCTGCCTCAGCCTCCCAAGTACCTAGGATTACAAGCACGTACCACCATGCCCAGCTAATTTTTGTGTTTATAGTAGAGACCAGGTTTCACCATGTTGGCTAAGCTGGTCTTGAACACGTGACCTCAAATGATCTGCCTGCCTCAGCCTCCCAAAGTCCTGGGATTACAGGTGTGAACCACTGCACTCTGCCATAACTCTGCTATTTATTGAACTCAGAAATTTCTTTTTTTTTTTTTTTTGAGACGGAGTGTCGCTCTTGTTACTCAGGCTGGAGTGCTATGGCGCGATCTCGGCTCACCGCAACCTCCACCTCCTGGGTTCAGGCGATTCTCCTGCCTCAGCCTCCTGAGTAGCTGGGATTACAGGCACGCACCACCATGCCCAGCTAATTTTTTGTATTTTTAGTAGAGACGGGGTTTCACCATGTTGACCGGGATGGTCTCGATCTCTTGACCTCGTGATCCACCCGCCTCGGCCTCCCAAAGTGCTGGGATTACGGGCTTGAGCCACCGCGCCCGGACTGAACTCAGAAATTTCTTATGAGGCCTTAGGGTTGATGCTCACGGGAAATAATTTTCTTCTACAGGGAAATCTTAAAGAACACAACTTTAAAAATTACTGGATTAAGTTCTGCAGACGCTTTTGAATTTTTTTTTTTTTTTTTTGAGATGGAGTTTCGCTCTTGTTGCCCAGTCTGGAGTGCAATGGCATGATCTTGGCTCACTGCAACTTCCTGGGTTCAAGCAATTCTCCTGCCTCAGCCTCCTGAGTAACTGGGATTACAGGCGCATGCCACAAGCCCGGCTAATTTTTGTATTTTAAGTAGAGATGGGGTTGCACCATGTTGGCCAGGCTGGTCTCGAACTCCTGACCTCATGTGATCCTCCCTCCTCAGTCTCCCAAAGTGCTGAGATTACACGCATGAGCACCATGCCCAGCTTTAATAATGTTAATAAGGGATTTTGAATAATGCTACTAGAAGGACCCTAGGAATGTAATACAACTTTAGATTAAAAAACAAAACAAATTTCTATAATTTTCATTCTTCCACATCTCTTCATTTGTAAAATGTATTACACTAAATCAAAACACATAAGACACATAAATCAGATTTAATTTTCAATTAGAATAAAACTCTTTATCTATTTTCTGGGTAAAATTTATTAACCCCTAAAAGCTCTCTTTAAAATGAACTGTTTGTTATAGCACATTACCTTCAAGCAGAAGTACTGGCTGCGCACGGTGGCTCACGCCTGTAATCCCAGCACTTTGGGAGGCCAAGGCAGGCGGATCATGAGGTCAGGAGATCGAGACCATCCTGGCCAACATGGTGAAACCCCGTCTCTAAAAAATAAAAAAAAAAATAAAAAATAAATTAATTTTTAAAAATTAAAAAAAAAAAAGTAATGCATTTGACTTCAGGAGAGCTAAGCGTGAGTGCCAGTTCTTCCATTTATTAGTTGGTGACTGCAGGAACATAAGACCTACCCAGGATCTGCTACGACCTTCGCCTTCCCTGGAGCACCCCAATCTTGCTCAAGTTTGACCCCATTGCATACCCTATGAGAAGCTGACCCCATCCCCAGCACCATAGGTAATCTGCCCTCCCTCCAGTGATTTGGGCAGAAATGGGCATTAGTTAGTATAATTTGGGATTCTAATTAACAATGCTAATGTTGAAAAAATTACCCAACTGTTCCACATCCCTGCATTATAATCTATAAAACAGGGATGATGCTGTTGGCTCCATTTAACATAATCACCCCGATAAGGCAACAATGCCTAATTTCTATACGACAGAAATTCGGGAAAAACTAGCCAAAATGAACAAGACTACACCGGATGTCACTTTGTATTTGTATTCAGAACTCATTTTGGTTGTGGCAAGACAACTGGCTTTGGTATGATTTATAATTCCTTGGATTATGCAAGGAAAAATGAACCCAACATAGACTTACAAGACATGGCCTGTATGAGAAGAAAAAGACCTCAAGAAGGCAACAAAAGGAACACAAGAGCAGAACAAAGGAAGTGGGGGTGGACTACGAAGGCCAACGCCGGTGCTGGCAAAAGGAGTTATCTTCTGCCATTGAGCATTTTTCACAAGAAGATTAATAAGGCTGGGTGCAGTGGCTCATGCATATAATCCCAGCGCTTTGGGAGGCCAAGGTAGGTGGATCACTAGTTCAGGAGTTCAAGACCAGCCTGGCCAACGTAGTGAAACCCCATCTCTACTAAAAATACAAAATTTGGCCGGGCGTGCTAGCGCATGCCTGTAATCCCAGCTACTTGTAAGGCTGAAGCAGGAGAATCACTTGAACCCAGGAGGCAGAGGTTGCAGTGAGCCAAGATCACACCATTGCACTCCAGCCTGGGTGACAGAGCAAGGCTCTGTCTTGGAAAAAAAAAAAAGAGAAAGAGACAGGGCACAGTGGCTCACGCCTATATTGCCAATATTACAGGAAAGGGGTGCTGATTCAGACCCCAAGAGAGGGTTCTTGGATCTTGTGCAGGAAAGAATTCAGGGTGAGTCCATAATGCAAAGCAAAAGCAAGTTTATTAGGGAAGTAAAGGAATAAAAGAATGGCTACTCCGTAGAGCAGTGCTGAGGGCTGCTGGTTGTCCGTTTTTATGGTTATTTCTTGATGACATTCTAAACAATAACAATGGGTGGATTATTTTTGCCTCCCCTTTTTAGACCATATAGGGTAACTTCCTGACATTGCTATGTCATCTGTTATACTGTCATGGTGCTGGTGGGAGTGTAGCAGTGACAACGACCAGAGGTCACTCTTGTCGCCATCTTGGTTTTGGTGGGTTTTAGCCAGCATCTTTACTGCAACCTGTGTTATCAGCAAGGTCTTTATGACCTGTATCTTGTGCTGACCTTGTATCTGATCCTGTGACTTAGAACGCCTTAATTATTTGGACATGCAACCCAGTAAGTCTCAGGCTCATTTTACCCAGCTCCTTTTCAAGATGGAGATGCTCTGGTTTCACATGCCTCTGATGCCAGCATGTTGGGGGATCGAGGCAGGCGGATCTCCTGAGGTCAGGAGTTCGAGACTAGCCTGGCCAACGTGGTGAAACTCTGTCTCTACTAAAAATACAAAAATTAGCCGAGCATAGTGGCCGGCACCTGTAATCCCAGCTACTCAGGAGGCTGAGGCAAGAGAATCTCTTGAACCCAGGAAGTGGAGGTTGCAATGAGCCAATATTGCACCGCTGCACTCCAGCCTGGGTGACAGAGTGAGACTCTGTCAAGAAAAAAAAAAACAAGAAAGAGAGAGAGGAGAAGGAAGGAAGGAAGGAAGGAAGGAAGGGAGGAAGGAAGGAAGGGAGGAAGGAAGGAAGGAACTAAGATAACATCCTAACATAGGTCCCTGAGTTGTTTTTCAGAAACATGGATACCCAGCAAACGAATCCACTGGCACCTAGACTTCGGGTAAGGGGGAACTGAGGACTCAACTCTGATCACCATTTTTTTTTCCTGAAGTTCTTCCTGAGGGGCCTGGAGGAAGTCGCGCCCATGAGCCAGAGCTAACATTCTTTTCTGCTGACCCCAAATATTTAGACAAACCTTTGCTATCTTAACCAATTGCAAATCTGAAAAGTTTTGGATCTATGACCTATACCCTGCCTCATCCCCACCTCCCACCACCCACTTTGAGATGTCATGCCTTTTTAGGTCAAACCAGCCTATAGCTTCAATGTATTGAGTTATGACTTTGCCTATAACCTCTGCCTCTGCCTTTAAAAACCCTTACTTGCTGAGGCAGGCAGATCATCTAAGGTCAGGAGTTCAAGACCAGCCTGGCCAACATGGTGAAACCCTTTCTCTACTAAAAATGAAAAAATTAACTGGATGTGATAGTGGGTGCCTGTAATCCCAGGAGGCTGAGGCAGGAGAATCACTTGAACCTGGGAGACAGAGGTTGCAGTGAGCCAAGATTGCACCACTGCATTCCAGCCTGGGCAACAGAGCAAGACTCTACCTCAAATAAATAAATAAATATTAAAATCCTTACTTGCAAGGCTTTGGGGAGGTCAGGTCTTAAGTGTGAGCTGCCTGATTGTTCTTGCTTGGTGCCCTGCAGCGATAAATACCCTTCTTTTTCTTATTGTAAACTGCAGAGTCAATATTTGGATTTACTGAACCATGTGAGCAGACCCCAGTTCAGCCCTGCACCAGGCATAGGCCCCTGGCCCTCATGGAGCTGCATCTGCCAATGATCTGTTGCAGTGCGCAAAACAGACTCACCCAGAGGTAGGTTCTGAGCAATGCAAAAACACCGATCTCATTCTTTTATTGCTAGACTTCTTTTTTTTTTTTTTTCTAAACCAGTACTATTAGCTTGATTATAGATCTTATTCACTAGGCTTGTTATCAAATTACTTATGTTAGTTTTTAAAAACCTGTTCTGAGCAGGAATTTCTGATGAAAAAAATAAAAACAAATTAACCTATTCTGAGCTAGGCATGGTGGATAGTAAATCCAGCACTTTGGGAAGCCAAGGTGGGAGGATCGCTTGAGCTCAGGAATTCAAGACCAGTCTGGGCAACATGCCAAAACTCCGTCACTACTAAAAATACAAATATTAGTCAGGTGTGGTGGCACATGCCTGTAATCCCAGCTACTCAGGAAGCTGAGGCAGGAGAATCACTTGAACCTGGGAGGTGGAGGTTGCAGTGAGCCAAGATTGTACCATTGCACTCCAGCCTGGACAACAGGGCAAGATCCATCTCAAAAAAAAAAAAAAAAAAAAGAAAAAGAAAAAAATGAATCAGTTGTTGCAATCTGGAAGGATGGTTAGAACCATTCTTCTGAGGGAGTGATCACTACTTAAAAGCATGCATGTTGAAGTTCTTTTTTTTTTTTTTGAGACGGAGTTTCGCCCTTGTTACCCAGGCTGGAGTGCAATGGCGCGATCTCGGCTCACCGCAACCTCCGCCTCCTGCGTTCAGGCAATTCTCCTGCCTCAGCCTCCTGAGTAGCTGGGATTACAGGTACGTGCCACCATGCCCAGCTAATTTTTTGTATTTTTAGTAGAGACGGGGTTTCACCATGTTGACCAGGATGGTCTTGATTTCTTGACCTCGTGATCCACCCGCCTCAGCCTCCCAAAGTGCTGGGATTACAGGCTTGAGCCACTGCGCCCAGCCGCATGTTGAAGTTCTGTTTAAAAACTCACATTATTTTTTAGTCCCAGGTTAAGAGTATAGCATTACTTTACGATGAACAGCCTTCAGATGTGGCAGGGATTGCAGTTGCCCCTATTATTCTGTCACTGTCACTGTGAGATGTTCATTTTAAACACCTAGTGAAGGGAAAATTAATCATGCTTTAAAATCAGATAAAACATTAATGGGCTTGAAATTTTAATACTAATTCTCAGTTTTTAGTTTTCACACAGATGAAACTTTCTTATTTAGAAATAAACCTAGGGAAAGATTTAATGAGTAATTGATATTAAAAAGTTGAAATCACATGTATGCTCTAATTTTTTCACATGAAAGCAATTTTGCTTTCCACATCTTTTTATTTGAAAGAATTGAGTCTCACATTTGTCAGATAAATTACTGCCTAAACTATCTAAGATGATTTTCACATTCTTGTATGGAAATCAAATTTTGAGAGGTTGTAGAATTAACTTAGAAGTGACAACAGTGTGTTCTTTCTTACAGGAGAGCTTGCTAATTGACGTTGAAGCCTGAAATGTCCTCCTGAAAACACTCAAACTCATTAGGTAACAAAAGCCCAGAGGACAGAAATGAAGCAAAGCAAGTTAGTTCTTGAAATGAAACTCTAGAAATCCCAACTTGAGAAAATAAAGAGGCAGAGAAAAAAAAAAAAAAAACTAGAAAAAGAAAAAAAAATCACAAAATAAAAGGCACTTATGAAAGGAAGTGGATTTTTTTGTTTAATTATTTATTTAGTTTTTTAATCATAAGCATTTCGTAGATTGTATGATGGTTTTGAAATTGTAAAAATATGTCTATTTGTTGCATGTCTCTTCTCTCACTGCTTGAAAATGTAAACAAGAACAAGAACTCCCCTTGCCTGTATCTTACCTGTGCAGGATTACAAGCTCAGGTACCAACTGGGCCGATCCCGGAAGAGGCTGTGCAAAGTGGGGGAGGCAAAGATGGACTCAGCACTCTTTCCTTCTTGTGTGGCATTTCCTTTGCAATGTGACTTTGACTTCCTCGCCATCAAGGAGTGGAATGTGTCTCTTCACCCTTTGAATCTGGCCTGGCACCTGAGACTTGCTTTGATCAAAAGAATGCAGTAGGAGTGGCACTGTGGGCCTCAGGAAGCTTCACAGCTTCCCCTATGTCCCTGTGGAACACTGCCCAAGACTGCATGTGAAGAGCCCCAGTCTAGCCTGGTGGAGGAGGACCGGGCATTGGAACAACCTGAGCCAACCCATCTGAGGCCTTTTAAATCAGCCAGCTGACAGCTAGCATCTACCATCTACCACTGGAGGGCATTTTAAATCTTCCAGCCCCAGTCAAGCCACCATATTATTGTAGCCACTGAGTGAGCCCAGGCAAGATCAGCAGAAGATTTGTCACCCAGTTGAGTCCAACCCAAGTTGTTGACCCACAGAATCATGAGCAAAAATAATGGCCGTTGTAAGCCACTACATTTTGGAGGTGGTTTATTATGCAGCAAAAACTAAATTATACAGGAGGTTATCCCAGGAAGCACAGGTGAGGAAATATGGGTAGTAAGACAGAGAACAGAGGTGAGTTAATAAGGGTTCCTCTAAGGAGCAGGTTATGACTATGGGCAATTGAAGCTAAATCCTGCTGGATACCCTCTGAGGAGTCCTGTAGAAATCATCTCAGCACAGTCTCGCCATGGAAAGAGAAGCTGGGTTACTCACCCAATAATTCCTTACCCTATGCCTCACTGACTGAGGGTTCCCTGGGGGATTTAGGTCCCCAGCACTTCTGATCTGCTGTGCAGCCAAGCTGAACAAGGTCCCTGGCATTGGAGAGATCTCAGAGGCAGGGAAGTAGAGGGATGAGGGTGAACTTGAGGTGGAAGCCATCAGTACACATGGGAACTATCCACCCTGGTTGCAAATAAACACAGAGGTAGGCCAGGAGGATGCAGGACAGGACATCACAGCATCTGCTAATCCTGAAACCTGTTTCTTACCAAATCTTCCCTAGTTCAATATGTGGTAACACCATCCTCCAATTGCTCCCCACAGAAATTTCATCCTTGGATGCATTAATCTCTCTTACACTCCACATTCAAATCCTTTCAGTGTTACCTTTGAAATATATCCAGAATCCAAATATTTCTATCTTCTCCACTACAACTCTGGTCCAAGACACCAGTGACTCTCACTTGGATTATTGCAACTACCTATGTATTATTATTATTATTATTATTATTTGAGATAGAGTCTCGCTCTGTTGCCAGGCTGGGGTGCAGTGGCACAATCTTGGTTCACTGCAGTCTCTGTGACCCGGGTTCAAGCAATTCTCCTGCCTCAGCCTCCCAAGTAGCTGGGACTACAGGCACACATCAGCAAGCCCAGCTAATTTTTGTATTTTTAGTAGAGATGGGATTTCACCATGTTGGCCAGGATGGTCTCGATCTCTTGACCTTGTGATTTGCCTGCCTCGGCCTCCCAAAGTGCTGGGATTACTGGCGTGAGCCACCACACTTGGCTTTAGCTTTGTAGGAAGGTATTTTCTAGTCATATCTTCTAGATGAGCCCATCACCCAATGTCAAGAATTATCAACTCACAATTAAGTTTATTTCTTCTATTTTCCCACTCTCTAGCCGCTAGTTGTTTTGAAGCAAATCACATATTTCATGTAGAAATATTTCAGAATGGATCTTTAAATGATAAAAAAAAAAAACTTGCCCGTGTTACAGAGCTCCAGTACCATCATCACACATATGAAAAAAGAATAACCCCTTCATGCCAGTAATCTAGCAGTGTTCACATTTATCCTACTGTCTCTATGAACATTTAGCTGATGTTCTTCAGTGTCTTCTTTAACGCCAGCAACAAGTACCTTTTTCACAGCTGAGTGGGCACCTGGTCCTTGAGAACCTATTCTTGAGACAGCCCTCTTTGGTTCCACAGCTCTCCCATCCACCTTGTGCAGCCTTGCATTCATGGCTGCATCCACCTCTTCCACAGTGGCACAGGTGACAAACCCAAAGACCCTGGAGCACTTGGTGTTGGAATCTCTCCTCAGAGTCTTATCAGTCATACCAAAGCTCAACCCTCCAGTGAAGAGCCGCCGCAGCTGCTCGGCTCTTTAGGAGACTAACAGACATGACAACAGTGGGAAGAGAGACTTTAACGATGCTTCTGCAGCAGTGGCCATGGGCAGAAAGGGGGTTCCTATTAAATGCAGCAGAACACAATTCCTAATTCAAGAGGTATACCCAACCCATCATTAAATATACTGTATGAAGTAACGTTTCTGAATTTCCACCAGCTGCATTTGTCTGTGATGTACAGTGAGGTTCGTCATTTACTTCTCTCAGAAGAATGCTCACTTTTTCCAAGACAAAAAATATCCTCTATGAGGAAAAAATGCAAAAGACGACATTAACATTGTATAATAGAAAAAATCATAAAGGAGCTTTTCTCAAACAAATAACGGTATTCATTAATCTTGAATGTTTAATAAAAAGAAGATGGTATACTTTGTTAGGAAAATAAGTTATCTTGTTCCACTATAGTAATGCTCAGATGGATTGGGAAAAAAAAAAAAAGCAGCATCCTTTTGCTAACCCTAAAAGTTATGGGTTAGCAATGAAAAAGAAAATGAAAATGAAAATGAAAAAGCAATGAAAATGAAAAAGAAAAATGGTTTTCTTGAAAACCATGCCAAGAAAGTGTGTGGTTGAGGAACTGCAACACTTCATGGGAAACAAACAGAGGAATCAAAATAGGACAGGAGGAAGCCTGACAAACTCAGTGTGTTTTAAAAAATGTTCACTAATATGGAACAGTCCACTGAAGATAATGTCAATAGCATTAATGTACAATTAATTTTTTTGTTGTTATTCCTTTCTCATCACCACATTTCCAGGACTTCTCTTTCTATCTCCTTCCTTCCTTTCTTCCCTCCTTCCTTCCTTCTTTCTTTCTTTCTGACAGAGTCTTGCTCTGTCACCCAGACTAAAGGGCAGTGGCATGATCTCAGCTCACTGCAACCTCTGCCTCCTGCATTCAGTTGATTCTCCTACCTCAGCCTCCCAAGTAGCTGGGACTACAGGCATGCACCACCACCATCCCAGCTAATTTTTGTATTTTTTGTACAGACAAGGTTTTGCCGTGTTGCCCAGTCTGGTCTTGAACTCCAGGGATCAGGTGATCCACCCACCTCGGCTTTCCAGAATGTTTGCTGGGAATTTTGATAGCTCTTTAGTCTCCTTTTGTCTAAACAGCTCTCTGCCATTTTTTATTGTTTATTTTTTATTTTTTTGTCTTTTGTTTCATTGTTACTTTGTAAGAGTCCAGGCCAGTCCTCTATAGCCTGCCATATAATTTAGATTTCTCTAATTGTTTGCTTTGATTGGATTCTGGTTAAATGGTTGTGGGCAGAAATACTACCTAGCTAATTTGTGTACTTTGTATGGCATTAAGTGAGGAGGCACAGAATGTCACTTTGTTGCATTATTATGAATACTAAATTTCATAATACTAATCACTTGGTTAAAAGGCTACCCATCAATTCTCTCCATAGTAAAGGCACCTGTATATCTTGATGCTTAAGGAACCTGGTGGTGTTGGGGGGATACTTGGCACAGTGTGAACATCATGTTCTCCAGCATATTTTACCTAATAGTTTCATATTCCCTGATGGTCTTCCCCTGAGTAAGTTATTATGCTGGGGGTCGCAAAATGGTCATTTTCTAATTATATATATTGTCTATCTTAGCTGATAGTCTCTGTAAAGAAGAGCTTTCCATTCTCTTTTATGTGAGATATCACCATGATGCACAAATTCTTCATTTATTCAATGTGTTATAATGTGTTCCCATCATTAAAATTTTAAAATTATGCTCAAATTGTCCTCAGTTTGGCCAGTGGGAGCCCCTATAAGCTGGTTTGTGTGTTTATTTACATCTCTCCATCAGTCTTTGTGCACTTTCTTTCTGGAACAAGAAGAAAAAGGACCATCTTGTACTTTCTCTGCCCAGCCCTGGCATTGGCCATTTATTTGACAGACCCTGAAACCTTGTAATGGAAAATGGTGTTCAAAAATTAGGATCCAGTTGGGCACCATGGCTCATGCCTGTAATCCCAGCACTCTGGGAGGCTGAGGTGGTTGGATCACTTGAGGCCAGGAATTTGAGACCAGCCTGGCCAACAGAATGTGACCATGACTCTGTCGAAAATACAAAAATTGGCTGGGCATGGTGGTGGGCACCTATAATCCCAGTCACTTGGGAGGCTGAGGCAGGAGAATCGATTGAACCAGAGAGGCAGATGCAGCGAGCTGAGGTTGCACCACTGTACTCCAGCCTGGGCGACAGAGTGAGACTCCATCTCAAAAAAAGAAAAAATGAAATTAGGATCTGAATGTTAGGTATGCTCATTTGTACTAGGTGTCATTGTTTCTAGGTCCAGGAAACATATGCTTCTTGGTTTTGGTTCTGTTGTTTGTTTGAGACAGGGTCTTGCTCTGTCACCCAGGCTGGAGTGTAGTGGTAGAATCACTGCAGCCTCAACCTCCTGGGTTCAAGCAATCCTCCCACCTCAGCCTCCTCAATAGCGGGAACCACAAATGCAAGCCACTGCACCTGGCTAATTTTTAATTTTTTTTTTTTTTGTAGAGACAGGGTCTCACTGTGTTGCCCACGCTGGTCTTGGACTCCTAACTTAAACCACCCTCCTGCCTTGGCCTCCCAAAGTGTTGGGATTACAGGCATGAGCCACTGCATCTGGCCCATGTTTCTTTGTTTTTGAAAATGTTGATTTAACACTTTGTGATGAAGTAACCTGAAGGATTTGTCCTAAGCTGAGTGTATCTCAGTGCTGGGCTTGAATGTCTGTCACTCAAGAAAGAGACCCCACCAGGCTTAGTGCTCAGAATCCAGTATTCACATATGGTGAGGTTTGTTGTTAATTATAGTGAATGTAAATCCTTATTTCAATAATCTTCTTGATAATTTTGAATTTGTTGACTTAGTCCAAAGTAAGAATTGATTAGCTCACTATTGTTTTTCCTCCAAATGTGGCTGATTAAGAGCTTGTACCAGGTACAGGGAAGCATTCTTGCATTTTCTTGTTTCCTTGTGCTATGTTAATAGTCTTATCCTCAGTCTGAGGTTTCTCTGCAGGATTTTCTTTTAAAGCTGCTTGTCTGTTTTGTGAGGATTGATTTGGAAAGCTGCTAATATGATCTGTGAAGCGACGAACAGGGCACACACAACCTGAGGAGCATGGGCAAGTTCCATGGGAATGAAAGCTAACGGCCCTGTCCCAGCGTGGCACTCGGCTGCCTGCAGACCGGATCATGTGAGCAGCCAATGACAATCCACGTATTAAATCTTGGTAAAGCTTTGTTTCTTTTTTAGATAAAGTTAGCATAAATGTTCTACCTATTTCAGTTTCTAATTGCAGTTTCTTTTGTTGTTGTTGTTGTTACCCAGGCTGGGAGTGCAGTGGCACGATCTTGGCTCACTGCAACCTCCACCTCCCGGCTTTAAGTGATTCTCCTGCCTCAGCCTCCTGAGTAGCTGGGACTACAGGCACCTGCCACCATGCCCGGCTAATTTTTGTATTACTATTGTTTTATTTTTTTAGTAGAGACGGGGTTTCACTGTTGGCCAGGCTGGTCTCAAACTCCTGACTTCATGATCCGCCCACCTTGGCCTCCCAAAGTGCTGGGGTTACAGGCGTGAGCTACTGTGCCCGGCAATTGCAGTTTCTTTCTGCAGCAAATGGGGCATGTTGCTCCCCTCCCACCCCAGTTGTGTGACCCCACTTGGAAAATGCCTGTTTGGGGCCTCTGCAGCTGATTCCCGGCTGCTTTCCCTGCTTCCTCTCTGGCTGATGCAGCCAGTGTGGCTAGAGTGAAGAGTGACTGTAGGCATGTGATTGCCGAGGCAAGTAGGGCAGAGAATGAAGGGCCACTTGCTCCAAGTCAAAAAGTACACACAGGCTGGCACCGTGGCTCATTCCTGTAATCCTAGCACTTCAGGAGGCCAAGGTGGGAGGATCATGTTCAGGAGTTTGATTCCAGCCTGGGCAACATAGTGAGACCCTCCCCACCCCATTCTCTACAAAAAATACAAAAATTAGCCACACCTAGTGGTGTGTGTCTGTGGTCCTAGTTATTCAGGAGACTGAGATGGAGGAGTTCGTGAGCCCAGGAGGTCGAGGCTGCAGCGAACAGAGATTGTACCACCACACTCCAGCCTTGGCAACAGGGCGAGACCCTGTCTCAATTTTAGAAACCCTCACTTTTACTATAATGGTTGCATAGTTCAGCAGATTGCATCATGAAGAGATGTACCATCTATCTAATGTAAAAAATAAAAATAAAAACAATTTTAAAACCCTGACTTTATGGTAGGGCAGGGTAGAGAGAGAACAAACCCAAACTTCCCAACCCACCATTGCCCCCAGTGTTGAGATAATACTTGTAGATTTGGACAAGAGATGAAGGGATGACTTTGCTATCAGTCAAGGTCAGAGTGCTAATGTGACCCAGGCAGTGGGAGGGGGAATGTAAGGTAATAAATAAAGTGAAAAAAATGTGTTCACAGGAGTAAAACTTCTATGCGTAGCTCAATGTGGGATTTCAAAAGAAATGAATCCTCAGCGTGGAGGTATGTTCGAGTTTATGCTCTGAGAGAAAACCAGTGTCAATGGAGGTCTCACTGCCACCCAAAGATCCAAGCTTGCCTCCTCTCAGGGGGTGTGGGTGTGGGGTTGGGGGGAGAAGCAAGCAAGACTTGAGTTTAGGGGTCCTCTCTGCAGAGCCAGCAGTAACTCAGGAAAAGACATTGATTTTCCATAGAAGCCTAAGGATGAAAAATTTGCGAGACACAGAAAAAGGAAGATAGGCTTTCAATTATTTTTGTTGGGAGGATTGGTTTGCTTTGGGTAAAAGGAGGTATAGTGGAGAAGGAGGGACAAAAAATAGGGAAAGCAGCCCGTGCGGTGGCTCACACCTGTAATCCTAGCACTTTGGGAGGCCGAGGGGGGCAGATCACTTGAGGACAGGAATTCTAGACCATCTGGCCAACCTGGTGAAACTCCATCTCTACTAAAAATACAAAAATTATCTGGGCATGGTAGCACATGCCTATAATCCCAGTTACTTGGGAGGCTGAGGCAAGAGAATCGCTTTAACTCAGGAGGCGAAGGTTGCAGTGTCCGAGATCATGTCACTGTACTCTAGCCTGGGTGACAGGGCGAGACTCCACCTCAAAAAAAAAAAAAAAAAAAAAAGACACATCTTTCAGGGTGGACACAGGATTTTGCCGGTAAATAGCAAACACTTTGCTCAGGTAGGAGAGGCTTCTGGCCCTTTGTACGCGCTTTCCTGGGGCAGAACAATTGGCCACCGGGACATTGGTCATAAGTTGTCCTTTCCCTTGAAGCTGATTCCATGAGCAGTTTCTTTCCTGCTCTCCAAACCATCATACAGCATACTGGCATGGCATTTGGACAAAGATTTTCTACCTAACTTTGTAATTATATGGAATCTCTCTGAGAAAGGTCCACCCAGATACTGGTGTGACTTACTAGAGAACAGTAATTTACAGCTGTAATTTGTTAATCCATGTGTATCCCTAGAGGAGGAAAAGTCTTGATTATATGGAAGGTGTGGGGTTTTAAGATCTATGTAGGAGAATTGACTCAGGGCTTCCCCTGGTCATCTGATGGGCACAGCTCCTTCTTTGTGGACCCCCAGGTGTCAAGGAATAGCTGCACACTCACAGATGGTGACTGATTTGGATAAATGGAGCTGATCACTCACTCTTCAGAGTGCTAGAGGCTGTCAACTGAAAAATGAGATCATCTTTGGAAAGGATAACTTTATTTCTTAAGAAGGGGATTCAGCCTCTGGCTGAAAAACTGAAAGCAAACTTTTTGAAGGAGAAGAGGCTGGGAAGGGATTTATACTGAAGTTGGCCAAGTATACGTATTCAACAGGTTGTAGGAGGAGCTATGAATATTCATGAAAGGAGTCCTGATGATGCATATTGAACAAACATGCATTTATTTTTTCCTGGCTTGCCCTCCTGCCCAGTCTGGAGTGCAGTGGTGTAATCATGGCTCACTGCAGCCTTGACCTCCTAGGTTCAAGCGATCCTTCCACCTCAGCCTCCCGAGAAACTGCGACTACAGGTGAACATCATCAAGTCTGGCTAATTTTTGCATTTTTTGGAGAGACGGGGTTTCATCATGTTGCCCTGGCTTGTCTCAAACTCCTCTCAAGCAGAGGAAAGGGTGAGAAGCAGTGATACAGAATATAACAGTGCTAACAGTTGTCTGAGCATAACTGTGTAACAGTATGCATCTCAACTCATGTTATAGCAAGCATTTCAATTACACAATAATATCTTTGATCAAAGCATTCTGTAGTTCAGGAGTGAGCAGCAAGCAGTCAAAAGATCCAATAAAATGAGTAAGAATCAAAAAAGTTCAAAGAGCAAACTATCATGAACCTAGGAAGTCAGAGAAAATGGGGATAAGTTCTAGATGAACAGAATTTACATACAGAATTCCAATCCATTTCTGAGGCAATACTTTTCTCACTGGTAGGTGACACTCCAGCCACCTACAGACCTCGTGCCCCTTGTCTTGGTGGAGCTCCCCTTAGTCCCCCAACTGAGTCTGAGGGGGCCTCTGTATTTTCCCTCCCATTGCTCCCTTCAGCAGCCCTGACTGCCAGGCACCTCAAATACACTGCTAGCTCAGAACCCCTCAGGCTTGGTCATAATTGTGATGTTGTATCCGTGAGGGCTGGACTTTATCTTTCAGTTTTCTAGCCCCAGGACTGCCCAGAGCCCAGTATAAAGGATGAGTTTAATCCATGTTTTTGAGTTAATGACTAATTCATAAATCCATAATAATCAAGCACACTATGTTTCAGCAAACATCTCAACAATCCATAGCTATCAGAGTAACTTTTTTCTTTTCCCTTTTTGTTTTGAGAGACAGGGTCTCACTCTGTCACCCCGACCGAGTGCAGCGGCACAATCGCAGCTGACTGCAGCCTCAACCTCCTGGGCTCCAGCGATTCTCCCATCTCAGCCTCCCAAATAGCTGGGACCACAGGTGCACACCATCACATCTAGCTAATTTTTTAAATTACTTGTAGAGATGGGGTTTCCCTATGTTTCCCAGGCTGGTCTTGAACTCCTGGGCTTAAGTGATCCTCAGCCTCCCAAAGTGCTGGGAATACAGGAATGAGCCACTGCCTAGAATAACTTTATTTCTGAGATTGTTACTTTAATCTTCACAAGAACATAACACAAGACTATTCTTTTTTAAAGTATGGAATTGTTTTTGTTGTTGTTTTTGTTTGTTTGTTTTTTGAAATGGAGTCTAGCTCTTTTTGTCCAGGCTGGAGTGCAATGGTGCGATCTTGGCTCACTGCTGCAATGGCGCAATCTTGGCTCACTGCAACCTCTGCTTCCCAGGTTAAAGTGATTCTTCTGCCTCAGCCCCCTGAGTAGCTGGAATTACAGGCGCCCACCACCATGCCTGGCTAATTTTTGTATTTTTAGTACAGATGAGATTTCACCATGTCTCAAACTCCTGACCTCAGGTGATCTGCCTGCCTCGGCCTCCCAAAGTGTTGGGATTACAGACATGAGCCATTGTGACCAGCCTAAAGTATGGAATGCTTTATTGGAGGCTTTAAATTATTTTATTTCAACCAGAGAGCTAACTTGTAGATAATCCATGTAAATCATCAGCCTGTCCCACAATACATACTAATTCATTAAATTAACAAAAGCTTAATCTAGGTACTAAGAATACATCAGCAAACAAAAAAGACAGGGAGTCCCTAGTCTCCTAAAACTTACATTCTAGTTGGGGGAGGATTGGCAGTATGGAAAATAATGTCAGTTGATTAATAAAGAAAAATAAAGCAAGGTAGGGGGTTAAGAGTGACTGGGGGAGAATCTGCCTAGTTAGAGTCAGGAAGGCCTCACAAATAAGTGGACATTTGAGTCAAGGTCAGAAGGAAGTTTGGGCTGTATGTCTGTGGATAATTGGGGAGGCATCTTAGAGGAACAGCAAGCACCCTGGGCCTGCAGTAGAAGTGAGCCTGGGATTTTGAATTACAGGGAAACCAGTGAGGCCAGAGCAGTGAGTGATAGGGAGAGTTCCAATATGTGAAGTCAGAAAAATAGCAGATTCTCTGGAGCCTTCAAGGACACAGATGTGAGCCACCATGCGCAGCCTGAAGTTAATGACTTCTTATTTTCTAGGTACAAATGTTGAAATCTTTGCTATTCTCAAGTGACTAGAATTAACTTGAGAAATACTAACATAAAAATCCTTAAAGGCATGCTTATTTGTTTTATAGTGTAGATTAAATCAACAGGGTAAAAGAATAATTGTTACTGCACTCCAGCCTGGGGGATAGAGTGAGTCTCAAAAAAAAAAAAAAAAAGAATTGCTAAATTTTCTATCATACATATATATTTTATTTTGGAGTCGAGGTCTCACTTTGTTACCTAGGTTGGAGTGCAGTGGCGAGATCACGGCTCACTGCAGCCTCAACAAGCTGGGCTCAAACAATCCCACCTTAGCTTCCCAAGTATTGGGAGTACTCGGTACATGACACCATGCCTGGCTAACTTTTGTATTTTTTGTAGCAGGGTTTCACCATGTTGCCCAGGCTGATCTGGAACTCCTGATCTCAAGTGAGCCACCCTCTTCTGCCTCCAAAAGTGCTAGGATTATAGGCATGAGCTACCATGTCCAGCCTTCCATCATATATATAGATGTGTGAGTGTGTGTGTGTGTGTGTGTGTGTGTGTGTGTGTGTGTGTGTGTAAAATAACTTAATCCTCCAATAAGTTCCCAGGCCATTTCTTCTGTAGAAATAAATATGAAGTCATAAGGTATCCAATAATATTAAGAAAGGGCCGGGCGCGGTGGCTCAAGCCTGTAATCCCAGCACTTTGGGAGGCCGAGACGGGTGGATCCTGAGGTCAAGAGATCGAGACCATCCTGGTCAACATGGTGAAACCCCGTCTCTACTAAAAATAAAAAAAAAATTAGCTGGGCATGGTGGCACGTGCCTGTAATCCCGGCTACTCAGGAGGCTGAGGCAGGAGAATTGCCTGAACCCAGGAGGCGGAGGTTGCAGTGAGCCAAGATCGTGCCATTGCACTCCAGCCTGGGCAATGAGAGCAAAACTCCATCTCAAAAAAAAAAAAAAAAAAAAAAAAAAGAAAGGAAACAAAGAGCATAGCCTTCTTCTTGATGTTAGGTTAATCTTGTATAAAGGAAAATCCCATAAGTGAAAAGAATTATGGAGCCAATTCAGATGATACAAATGTACAAAATTTTCAGTTACTTAACACCTGAAAACATGTTTGATTCAACCAATTGACTTCTGACCATCACTGTGTAATGCAACCTGCTAAAGTAATCTTTCAGCTGTCAATTTGATGGTTTTCTTAAGAAAACAGTGACATGCATAGAATGATTTGAAGCTGTCCGTCTCTCTCTCTTTTTTAATTTTGGCTCTGTGTTTACCAGATCATGTCTAACAAAGTGCTTCAAAAGTGATTTCTAACAAAATAATATTCAAATCACAGTGTACTTGATTTAAGTAAAAGTATTTTAAGTCAATAGCTTCTCAGGAATATTCTGTCTTCTGACACCATCATTTGAATATCAGAGTTTGCAAAGAGCTTTTCCATTCATGATTTCATCCAGTCCTTCCTAGAGCCACCCAAGATAGGTAAAATTTCCATTTTTTTTTAAGGTAAGAAAACGAGAACTGGTCTTGAAGCCAAGTGTTTCATGACCAAAGCCCACACTCTCCCCATGTAATTGAGAAGGGACAGGCTACGGAGTGAATCCTTGAAAGCAAGTAATGTTTTAAGTACTATTATAATTTGTAGATTGTGTTTCACTGGCTCCCAATGACCTAGGAGGGAAATGTTTTTAATCCCATGTGTACTCATGCTGAAGTAGCTATAAGTATATAAAAACCATATTTATCTGCACAGTCATTCAAATCTTTATTAAGTACCTACCATATGTACAATCCGGCGCCAAATATTAAGGGAATACAAAGATGAATTTGTAAATGATGCCAATTCCCAAGGAGTTTACAATTTAATAAAAGTGAAAAGTAATTTAACGTGAACTGTAGGAAGGAAATTACAAGTAAACATTTGCCCTGATGAAGAAAAATAATCTTATTTTTCAATTTAAAACACAAATTGCCAGCTGGGAAACACTGCTATTACATACACCTATATGAGTTCATCCTTTTACAATGATGCTGATTGTTTTTAGAAAAGAAAACGTCTTATGCTGTAACAGCTTTATGATTGGTTTCAAATTTTAAAACAAAAATTTGCTTAAAGAAAAAAATTATAGATTCATAAAATCAGATTAACATTGTACACAGAGAGACAAAGTGTGTTTGCAACAATATGTAAAAAGTTGAACACAACTGGGTCTAGCAGTAAAGAGTTAAATCTGAATTACTTTGGATACTTGCCTTAGCCAAGTTATTATACACCATTTCATCATATACAAAATGAGAATACTTGCCCCTAATTTAGATTATAACTCACACATGCCATAAACACTTCCATCTGTAATAATGCAAAAGTTTTAAAAAGCTAGTATAAAAACTTTCCTAATAATTTACGTATCAAAAATAATTTGGACTAGAACTAAGGATTAAAAGAAAAAGGGATGATGGTGTAGACAATTTAACAATAAACTTTCAGTGCAAAAATAAAATTTGTATTTTTTTATACTTTTAAAAATGGCTCAGAGTAGCAAAATAAGTTCAAGGATTTATTCTGTGAAATGTATTTCAGAGAAAAAGAATGGTCAAATAGTATAATTAAAAATACTTATTGATTCACACTATCTAGAAATTTTTAAAAAGTAAATCACCAAAGACCAATATTTCTCTCTCTGCTTTCAATACTAAACCATTTTTTCTACTAAAATTAATGAAACAACATATATTTTTATAACAGTTTGTGACAGCTGTGATTCTCAAACACTTTTAAAAAATACAAAATCATAGTTGCAAAGAGACTGTATATAATGATTTTTAAAACTGGATAGGCAAAGCCTTACTCTAACTGATCAAATGACCAATAAGCTGGATTCAGGCTTTTCAGGCTACAGATGACTTTGCTCAACTGCCCTGCACATATCAGAGGTGTCCCCACAGATGTTCTAAACACAAATACAGCTGCCGACACGCTGACGCTGCAAACAGCAGCAAGGGCATAGAGAGGAGACCTTGATGATTCAGTGTGACTCTTCAACAGATTTCTCTTCTCCACTCTCTTCATCAGCTTCACCTTTTTCTTTGTAATTATCCTGGCTGTTGGTATCAATAAAATAATTTTCTTCCCCATTTTCTCTCTCTTCTATTTTTTCTTCTTCATTAAAGCTAGGGGAAGAAATTTATCAGTCTTTCAAAGGAAAAATGAGTTGGTTTAAATGTAAAAAAAACACTCTGCAAGTATGCCACCGTGTAGCCAGTCTTCCTCAAGTGTATGAGTTCCAATTTGTTATCAAGAAAGTTAAAAACAAAAACAAAACAGAAAATGCTATAAAAGTGCCATCTGAGACTGGGCATGTAGGCTCATGCCTGTAATCCCTGTACTTTGGGAGGCTGAGGCCTGGCCAGCATTTAGTGGAGACCAGCCTGTCTCTACTAAAAATACAAAAATTAGCCAGGCCTGGTGGCAGGCACCTGTAAACCCAGCTACTCGGGAGGCTGAAACAGGAGAATCACCTGAACCCAGGAGGTGGAGGTGCAGTGAGTTGAGATTTCGCCACTGCACTCTCCAGTCTGGGCAACAAAGAGCAAAATTCTGTCTCAAAAAAAAAAAAAAAAAAAAAAAAAAGTCAGCAATTGAGAAATTTACTGTTCCTGAAAACTAATTTATCTATTTATTTCTCTATTTATTATTATTTTTTGAGATGGAGTTTTGCTCTTCTTGCCAAGGCTGGAGTGCAATGGTGCAATCTCCACTTCCCAGGTTCAAGTGATTCTTCTGCCTCGGCCTCCCAATTAGCTGCGATTACAGGCATGCGCCACTACACCTGGCTAATTTTTGTATTTTTTAGTAGAGGCGAGGTTTCTCCATGTTGGTCAGGCTGGTCTTGAACTCCCAACCTCAGGTGATCCGCCCACCTCGGCCTCCCAAAGTGCTAGAATTACAGGTGTGAGCTACTGCGCCCAGCTGAAAATTAATTTACTTCAAAATTTGAGTGACTGATTCTTTAAACATCATTTGAAAGCATACTATTATTTTTGTTACTTATGTCAGTAAGAAATCTAAGTTATTCTGCTTTAAAAAAAATACTTCACAGCCAGGAGCGGTGGCTCACGCCTGTAATCCCAGCACTGTGGGAGGCTGAGGTGGGTGGATCATGAGGTCAGGAGTTCAAGACCAGACTGGCCAACATGGTGAAACCCAGTCTCCAAAAACTAACTAAATAAATAATACTCCACGACGAGAACGTGAATGAGTCACACGTGTTAAAATATCAATGTGTTTTAAAACAGTTCACAGGTCTTTTACTACTGGGTAAAATATTTTTTAAAACAATATAGAACAAAAACATATACATAGTACAAAATTGTATGCTTTCCTGCAGGTAACGATTTTTTCAAAGGTAAACCATTGAGACATCTTATATATGTTACCTTTCTTTGTCTTCGGTGACACTTTTCGTTTCCTGATCACTGAAGTACTCAAGTACTTTTCCACTTTGGCCTTTCTTTGAAACAAACTCATCAGATATTCCTAGTGCTTTTAGGGTAACAGAATAATGCTTTTCTGCTGCCATTCTTGCATTTTTCTACAGGAAAGACAAACCTTTTTAGAGGAGAACAGAAGACTTTAAATTTTCATTAAAAATGTATGGATTAAAAGCACCAGTAATAATTAAGTTCGGCAGTCACAGCTGGTTGAAAATCTGAATACTCTATGACCAACAATTACATATACCCAGAGAAGCTCCCATATATGTGTCCCAGGGGAGGGCATGTACAAGAATGTTCAGGATAGGACTGTTCTTCAATAACCCCAAACTGGAAAGCACCCAAATATCTATTAGTAGCAGAATGGACAAATAAATTGTGGTCTATTCCTACAGCAGAGTAAAAATAAAGCAATGAAAATGAATGAATGAGTTATATGCCACAACATGGATGGATTTCACAAACAGTGGGCAAAAGGAGCAAAACACTAACAAGTGCATATTGTATGATCTATATAAAGTTCAGACATGGGCGTAACAACTATATTGTTTGAGGATAGGTAGACACACTGTAAAACTGCAAGGAAAAACAAGGAAGTGCTATCTTGAAAGAATAGTGCTTACCTCATGGGGAGAGGTAGAGGGCTGTGATCTGGGTTTTTGGGGTGCTGACAATGGTTTATGTTAACACAGGTGGTAACCACACAAGATTGATCTATAATTATTATTATTATTTTTTTTGAGACGGAGTTTCGCTCTTGTTACCCAGGCTGGAGTGCAATGGCGCGATCTCGGCTCACCGCAACCTCCGCCTCCTGGGTCCAGGCAATTGTCCTGCCTCAGTCTCCTGAGTAGCTGGGATTACAGGCACGTGCCACCATGCCCAGCTAATTTTTTGTATTTTTAGTAGAGACAGGGTTTCACCATGTTGACCAGGATGGTCTCGATCTCTCGACCTCGTGATCCACCCGCCTCGGCCTCCCAAAGTGCTGGGATTACAGGCTTGAGCCACCGTGCCCGGCCTATAATTATTTTTTTATATTGTACCTAGGTTTTGTATACTTTTTTTTTTTTTTTTTTTTTTTTTGAGGTGGAGTTTCGCTCTTGTTACCCAGGCTGGAGTGCAATGGCGCGATCTCGGCTCACCGCAACCTCCGCCTCCTGGGTTCAGGCAATTCTCCTGTCTCAGCCTCCTGAGTAGCTGGGATTACAGGCACGCACCACCATGCCCAGCTAACTTTTTGTATTTTTAGTAGAGACGAGGTTTCACCTTGCTGACCAGGATGGTCTTGATCTCTTGACCTCGTGATCCACCCGCCTCGGCCTCCCAAAGTGCTGGGATTACAGGCTTGAGCCACCGCGCCCGGCCGGTTTTGTATACTTTTATAACTGTATAAAGATATCTGAAAAAAATGATTTCATGTAATAATTGTCAGAGGATTTTTTTTTTTTTTTTTGGCTTTTTTTTTTTTTTGAGACAGGGTCTTGCTTTGTCATCCAGGCTGGATTGCAGTGGTGTGATCACAACTCACTGCAGCCTCAACCTCCTGGGCTCAAGCAATCCTTCCACCTTAGCCTCTGGGGTAGCTAGGACCACAGGCACTTGCCACCATGCCCAGATAATTTTTGTATTTTTTGTAGGACGGGGTTTCACCATGTTGTCCAGGATGGTCTCAAAGCTCTGGGCTCAAGCAATTCACCCGCCTTGGCCTCCCAAAGTGCTGGGATTACAGGTGTGAGCCATGGCACCCAGCCAAATTCTTTTATTATATGTATCTACTGTAATTTTTACTCTTTATAAGCCATATCCCCAATCCATTAAAGATGACAAAAGCATCAGTGTTGTAATCTTTACTCCGTGGAGGAAGCAAGGATATAACAAAAGAATATGAATTTAGAACTGGGTTCAAATTTGTAGACTGTCACTTGTTGGCCTTGAGATATGTTGGAATTGTGATGACTTCTCATACCTGGGGCAAGTTGGAAATCATCACGGTTCCAGAGACGGCAGGCTTTACGGAGTCACAAAGTGGGTCCATGCTAGTGCCTCAGCTTTAGTCCATTTTAGCTCCTATGAGTGCATCTGAACTGTAAGAGGGCCAAAAATTGCCCTCTGGATCTCCAACTAAAGCAAGGTGACTAGGAATAACCCAGTTCCAATGTACCAGTGGCATTCATACTGGGAAGGGTGTGGAAGAACACCCAGTCTAAACCCCATATCTAATCAATAAGGAAACCAAGTCTCCCCAAGCCCCTGCCTCAGGGGTGAAGTGGTTTGATTAAGGTCACAAGGCTAGTGAGTGGTAGAACCAAGTCTCTTAACCATTTCCTGGGTCTTTTCTATTACATCATGCTGTTTTCTCTAAGTGGTAGTGGCCGTCCTAGAATTTGAAGGTGACCTCAAGCCTGACTTGAGCAACGTAGTTGTCAGCTATTTGCTAAAGCTAGTATAATAAGGGACCATGGAGTCTAGTGTTACACAGGAAAACCCAAAATAGCAAGGACTGATTACAATGGATAAAACTATCACCAGTTCGTTTCCTGATACTCTGGAAAACTGAAAAAGCAGCACTCAAACTGCTGCTAAAATGCACTCTCTGTGAACAACAATTTTTAGAAAAGTAAGCAAAAATCCATCTAGAGTCTGTGAGTATCAGCAGAGAAGCCTTGGGGAACTGAAAGGAAGCAGAAAATGAGAAATAAGAACTATATCCCAATGATGACAGAGAAGAATAAAGAAACCCCAAACCCAGCTCTGAATGCATTACAAACAGTATATTCTGACTTAAGCAAATTAAATATATAAGACATTAAGAAGACACTAGTCAAAATTTGTGCCAGTAAGCCTTCATTCGACTTTGGTTTAAAATTCAATTTAACATCTTCTCAGTTAATTAATCCTGTGATTTCCAAGAAACAGGACAACATGGTTTGTTCTGTAAAGAATCACCTGCTTATTGTGTTAGGGAATCACTCAGCAGCAGCAAGATATAGCTTCAAGCAAATTTATTAAATACCAGCTGTTAATTAGCAGCAATAGACTACAAGAAAACAGACCTCAGGAAAAAATATACTAAAAAAAAAAGCAATGGTGATTCACTGCCACAGTAACTCTGTATATAAAATTAATTACCTTTTTTTACATCAAATTAAATAACGCATAATTGTTCCTAATTGGAACAAATATTTCCACCCCCCCATATCACCATGTAAAAGAACTATAAAGACTATGAAATAAAAGGAACAGTTAAGGCTAGGCACGGTGGTTCACGCCTGTAATCCCAGCACTTTGGGAGGCTGAGGTGGGTGGTTCACCTGAGGTCAGGAGTTTGAGACCAGCCTGGCTAACATCAAGAAACCCCGTCTCTACTAAAAATACAAAAATTAGGCCATGTGCGGTGGCTCACACCTATAATCCCAGCACTTTGGGAGGCCAAGGCAGATGGATCACGAGGTCAAGAGATTGAGACCATCCTGGCCAACATGGTGAAACCCTGTCTCTACTAAAAAATACAAAAATTAGCTGGGCATGGTGGCGTGTGCCTGTAGTACCAGCTACTAAGGAGGCTGAGGCAGGAGAATTGCTTGAACCTAGGAGGCAGAGATTGCAGTGAGCCAAGATTGTGCCACTGTACTCCAGCCTGGCGCCTGGTGACAGAGCAAGACTCTGTCTCAAAAAAAAAAAAAAAAAAAAAAATTACCCAGGCATGGTGGCAGGTGCTTGTAATCCCAGTTACTCAGGAGGCTGACATAGGAGAATCACTTGAACCCGGGAGGCAGAGGCTGTAGTGAGCCAAGATCATGCCACTGCTCTCCAGCCTGGGTAACAAGAGCGAGACACCCTCTCAAAAAAAAAAAAAAAAAAAAAAAAAAAAAAAAAAAAAAAGACATTTAAAATAACTATACAGTTATTTTCTTTTATTATCAGAGACACTGCAAAAAAAAAGATTAGAAAATTTGTCTTTAATCAGTACCCTAGTTAGAAAGAAAAAAATATTTATTTTTTTAAAACCAGAAGTTTATAGTAGTTCTGTCACTTATTTAATAATTACTAACCCTGGCCAGGCGTTGTGTCTCATGTCTGTAATTCCAACACTTTTTGAGGCTGTGGCAGGTGGACCACTTGAGGTCAGGAGTTCGAGACCAGCCCGACCAACATGGTGAAACCCCATCTCTACTAAAAATACAAAATTAGCCGGGCATGGTGACACATGCCTGTTAACCCTAGCTACTTGGGAGGCTGTGGCAGGCTTGAACCCAGGAGGTGAAAGCTGCAGTGAGCTGAGATTGCACCACTGCACTCCAGCCTGGGCAACAAGAACAAAACTGGATCTTAAAAAAAAAAAAGAAAATTACCAGACCTTTCCTATTTTCCTTCCAGCCCACTTTTCCCCTTAAGAAGAAAAAAAAAAAGTAAAAAAAAAAAAAAAAAAAAAAAAAATTGAACACTTATTTTGTAACAAGCCTTCATGGGATGTATGGGAAAAGCGTTTTGGGTGAAGGGAACACCATATATGAGAGCCAAAAGTGGGAGAAGAAATGTAAACTATAAAACTAACCTATGTTTTTAATACTTAAATTTTTTTGTGGTTTAATTTCATATATACCATTTATTTTTGCCCACATTTTCCCTGGTGCTTAGAAATGGTGAGAATTCACAGCATGACAAAACAACTTATTAGGGCAAAAACTCATCACTAATGGGTCAGAATAGTGCTTTCAGCCTGGGTTAACCCCAGAAAAGCAATGTAAGGTCATCATCTGGATAATTTGATAAAATCCTTCCATTTTGGTCCAACAAATGCTTAACATCTCCACTGTGCCAGCTTAGGTGCTAGGTGCTGGGAATACAAAGATTTGACTACCACCCTTAAAATCAATTAGCTAGAAGGAAAGAGAGACCATTCCACAGGTGATTTCCAAACAACGTGGTAGGTGCAAAGACAGACATGTGTGCAGGCTAATACAAGAACATAGCGGGGAAAAAAGGCACCCAATCCAACCTGGGGAAACAATGCAAGAAGTGATTGTACCATAACACTTGAACAAATAGGAGTTAAGGTAAACATAGGAAGAGGCTCTAAAGATGTCAAGAAAACAGCATGAATAAAGGCTTCAGGTTTGAAACTAGTTGTCTAGTAGTCTGGAACGGCCTGAAAGTAAAGGGTATGCATGGGGGGAAGGCAAGTGTTGTGAGGAGGTGGCATGGGCAGAGGTAGGCAGACTAAAGAGGTTAACAGTCATAGAGGAGTCCGTATACCATGCCAAGATTCATGGATTTATCTTCTGGGAGGAAGCAGGACAGCTTAGGGTTAAGGGTTTAGAAGCAGACCAACTTGGGTTCCAACCCTAGTTCTACCACTTACTAACTATACACCTTATGAGTTACCTCCCTTTTTTGAGCTTCAGTTTCTTCACCTGTAATTTAGAGATACCTATGTTATAGTACTATTTGAGAAGTTAATGGGAAGACCCCTTGATATCATTCACTGAAAATGAGACTAAATGGAATTGGTGAGAATAGATGATTGCCCCTGTTACAAAGGCTTATTAGTTGTCCACCCAGGGTTAACATTTTAGTAGAGGATGGAAATGGCAAGATGAAGATACAATGAATTGTTCTGCAAAGAGCAAGGCAGAAAAATCAATCAAACTATTATGATTCAGATAGGAAATAAGGGTTCTACCTGGCATCTCACCATCAAAGATGGTGAAGGACAGATCCAAAAATTATTTAGGAAGAAAACTTGACAGGTGTCTCAATGACCAACTGAGTGTGGAAGAACTGGGTACACACAGGTAGGAAGATGAGAACAGTAGGGTAGGTGCGGTGGCTCACACATGTAATCCCAGCACTTTGGGAGGCTGAGGTGGGACGCCTCACTTGAGTCCAGGAGTTCAGGACCAGCTTGGTCAACACGGTAAAACCCTGTTTCTATTAAAAATACAAAAATTGGGCCGGGTGCAGTGACTTATGCCTGTAATCCCAGCTCTTTGGGAGTCCGAGGTGAGCAGATCACCTGAGGTCGGGAGTTCAAGATCAGCCTGACCAACATGGAGAAACCCTGTCTCTGAAAAAAAAGTAATAAAAAATAAAATAAAATAAAAATACAAAAATTAGCTGGGCGTGGTGGTGCATACCTGTAATCCCAGCTACTCAGGAGGCTGAGGCAGGAGAATCACTTGAACCTGGGAGGCAGAGGCTGCAGTGAGCCGAGATCACACCACTGCACTCCAGCCTGGGTGACAAAATAAGACCCTGTCTCAAAAAAAATTTTTTTTAAAAATGAGAACAGTAGACACTGGTCTCCAACTTTCAGCCTCAAATGATCCTCCCACCTCAATTTCCCAAAGTGTTGGGATTACAGGGTGTGAGGCACTGACCTAATTTTTCTAATATAAAGATATTTCTGAGACAAACAGCACCATAATAAATCATTGCTGTAGGTATTCAATATTGGTCTTCCCAAATAATAGTTCATTCTTTCTTGTTTTATAGTATCACCCATAATAATTCCTTTAACGTTTTATTTACTTTCCTTTTTCTTTCTAGACCTGTTGGAACATGCCTCACAGGTCACTAACACAAATATTAGTATTTCCAGGTTACATCTGACTCCCTGAAATCATTCTTTCTTGTTTTACAGTATCACCCATAATAATTCCTTTAACGTTTTATTTACTTTACTTTTTTTTTCCCTCGACCCGTTGGAACATGCCTCACAGGTCACTAACACAAATCTGAGTATTTCCAGGTTACACCTGGCTCCCTGGAATTGAGGTTAATAGAAAAAAAGAATATATCAATCTGATTTCCCCCAACCTCCAAAACAATCATATTCACAATTTTGTCTCAACACACATCTGTTTTTACTGCAACTGTGTGTCTTGGATGACTACATTTGTCTGTCTTGTTTCTATCCAACTTCAAGGGTCTCAAGGGATTTCCTGATATTCAAAAAGCATTTATTGAGAAGGGGGCAGGAAAACAATATTATAAAAGAATCACATGAAGACAGCCAGATCTGGGTTTGAATCTCGGTTCTCCTTCTTCTTGTTGTATCATCTAAGCCTCAAGATGTCCCCTCATCTGTGAAATAAGAACCTCAAAGGACCAATATAAAGATCAGTTAAAATAATGCATGTAAAGTGCTTAAGCGCTTGTCTTTCAGCAACCTCTCAAAAAACATTAGCAACCAGTCCACATGTATACACAGAGGTTCCAAATAGCTTTGTACAGTCTCCCTCTTAAATACAAACAGACAACCAAAGATAATCTGAGGAAAGCTTCTAATATGAAAGACAAGAGGCTAAAAAAGAGAAAAAGGAACTTGAAGGAAACCGAGACAATATTACCAGTATGCTCAGGTGATAGTCTGGGTGTGATGGCTCATACCTGGAATCCCAGCATTTTGGAAGGCCGAGGAAAGAGGATTTCTTGAGCCCAGGAGCTTAAGACCAGCATGGGCAACGTAGTAAGACCCCTGTCTTTGCAAAAAAATTAAAAAATTAGCCTGGCATGGTGGCGTATGCCTGTAGTCCTAACTACCTGGAAGGCTGAGGTGGGAAGATTGCCTGAGCCCAAGAGGTTGGTTGAGGTTGCAGTGAGCTGAGATCATGCCACTGCACTCCAGACTGGGACAGAGTAAGACCCTGTCTCAAAAAAAAAAGAAGAGAAAAGAAAAAAGGTACTGCACTCATGAAAAATACCAAAGGAATATTTAATAAATGAGAAGCATTCTGGAAATTATGTCATTATTTTTCATTAGGTAACTTAAAAATAGAGTTGGAAAATAAATTTGAGGAAATCTTCCAGAACTAGAATAAAATAACAATGATTTTTAAAGAAATACAAGAAATGCAGATTAATCCAGAAGGTTTAATATCTAACTAATCCCAGTATAATAGTGAAAAAGGTCCCAAGATGTTGCTTATGCTAGAGGCCTAGAGCAGGGGTCCCTACCACAAACTAGGTACCTGTGGCCTGTTAGGAATCAGGCTGCACAGCAGGAAGTGAGTAGGGGGAGGGTGAGCATTACCGCCCGAGCTCCACCTCCCACAGCTTTAGATTCTCATAAGAGCATGAACCCTATTGTGAACTACTTATGCAAGGGATCTAGGTTGCATGCTCCTTACGAGACTCTAATGCCTGATGATGTGAGGGAGAACAGTTTCATCCTAAAATGATTCATTCCCCCACCCCTCCACCCCACCTCACGCAACCCTAGTCGGTGGAAAAATGGTCTTCCATGAAACCAGTCTCTGGTGCCAAAAAGGTTGAGAACTGCTGGCCTAGAGAGAAACCATTCCAATGTGGAGAAGGACACATGTGTGTTGGATCCAGGGGAGGAAAGGAACTGATGAATTACCAATGTATTTAACTGTTTGAGGGGGATTTTTGAGAGCTAACAGAAAAGTTTAATATATAATAATGATACATACATTGTTGGGGGAATGAGGGAAAGTGTGGGGAAGACCAAACAAAATTAGTAGTTACTAATGAAATAAAACATTTTTTAAAAGGAACTGTGATGATAACACTATAGGGCTCAGCTGCTAACCTTGTTTTACTAAGTCATGACAATGAATTCTGATCTGTGATAGAGCTGACTGGGAAACGGAAGGATGGGGAAAGAGAAGATAAGTGTGCTTCAGAGGACATGGTAAAATAGCTAAATCCTCACCTACCAAATCAATAAGCTAGTAGATAGAGTCTGTAACCAAAAAGATCAAAGAACAGTTGAAAGAATGTTACTGAACAATAAAATACCACTTTGTACCCAGTAGGAAGGCTATATAAAAAGACAGACAAAAGCTAGGTGCAGTGGTTCACACCTGTAATCCCATCAACTTGGAAGGTAGAGGTAGGAGGATCACTTGAGGCCAGGAATTCAAGACCAGTCTGGGCAATACAGCGAGACCCAGTTGCTAAATAAAATAAAATTAGCTGGACATGATGGTGTGGGCCTTTGTCCCAGCTACTGTGGATGCTAAGGCCAGAGAATTATTTGAGCCCAGGAGTTCAGGTTTACAGTGAGCTATGACTGCACCACTGCACTGACCTGGGCAACAGAGTGAGACCCGGTCTCCAAAAATAATTTTTTTAAAAAAATCCAGACAGACAATAACAAGTGCCGGTGCTATTCACAACAGCAAAGACATGGTATCAACCCAGCCCATCAACAGTGGATTGGATACAGAAAATACATTACACATACACCACGGAACACTACACAGCCATAAAAAAGAATGAAATCATGTCCTTTGCAACAACATGGATGCAGCTGGAAGTGAATTAAAGCAGAAACAGAAAAGCAAACACCACATGTTCTCACTTACAAGTGGGAACTAAACATTGGGTACACATGGAAACGGATATGGGAAAAACAAACACTGGAGATAGAAGAGGGACAAGGGAGAGAGGAGGACAAGGACTGAAAAACTACCTATTGGGTACTATGCTCTCTACCTGGGTGATGAGTTCAATCATATCACAAACCCCAGCTCACACAATGTATCTTTTTTTCCTTTTGAGACGGAATTTTACTCTTGATGCTCAGGCTGGAGTGCAATGAATCTCAGCTCACTGCAACCTCTGCCTCCCAGGTTCAAGCAGTTCTCCTGCCTCAGCCCCCCGAGTAGCTGGGATTACAGGTGCACACCACCACACCCAGCTAATTTTTGTATTTTTAGTAGAAATGACGTTTCACCATGTTGGCCAGGCTGGTCTCAAACCCCTTACCTCAGGTCATCCACCCACCTCAGCCTCCCAAAGTGCTGGCTGGGATTACAGGCATGAGCCACCATGCCCGGCATATCCTTGTAACAAACCTGAACATGTACACCTTAAATTTAAAATAAAAATTGAAAGAGAAAAAAAATAAATAAGAAAAACAGAGAAGCAGTGTAAAAAGCAAAAACAAAAAACTTGCAGTTCAGAACTGGAGATAATGTCTTTGGGCCAAAAGCCGATCACTTTATGCTTATAATGCAGAACAGCTTAAAATGGCTTTTCCCCCTAAAGCTGAAATGAAGATGTTAAAACAATCCATCCCTTAAAACGAAAGGCATCATACAAAATTATATCTAAATCAGTAAGCAAAAAGATTACATAACTTTGAGAGACTGTAATGTGCAGATTCACTCACAATGCATGTCCACTGTCCTCAATGAGTCACTGACAAGTACAGTTCTGTAACTATGCTCATCTGTTACTCATAAATTCTCCAATTATCTACTGTCCAATTACAACAGCTTCAAATTCACAACATAGCACCTGTAACCGCCAGTGATTCTGTCAATTGTTAAGCCATGTCACCCATTCAGATGCCTCCTCTATGGGATAAAGGATAAGATGACCTAAAATTGACAAATCTCCCTGAAGGGAAAGATTGTAAAACTGGGCATCAACTTAGTAAAATGAGGGTCCACTGTCCATAAGACTAGTTTATTTTCCCTATAGAAAGGAAGTTCTTTAGTAATTGCAGAGAAGACTGAATTACAGACTCACTTAAAAAAAAAAAAAACTGGCAGAAATAACTCTGATTCAATTTGCCATTTTCTTTAATTTTTTTAATTCTTCAAAGACCTCCAAGTGATATAATGAAGCCTCATCTTAATATCTTACCAAGTTTGTACTGAAAAAAGACCAGCCATTAAAAAACAGCTTGCAAAATTATTTTACAAACTAAATGGCATGTTATTTATCAAGCCAATGTGCTTCATCAAAAAGATTCAATGTTCAGATTATTTTTTTGAGATGGAGTCTTGCTACATGGCCCAGGTTGGACTAAAACTCTTAGGCACAAGCAATCTGCCCACCTCAGCCTCCCAATAGCTGGGACTACAGGTGCACACCATCACACCTGGCTAAATACTCAGATTTAAGCAAAATTACTTAATGGCTGATGTGATGAAGCCAACACAAGCAACAATAATGTATCTGAACAGTTATATAACACTGAAGAAAAATGGACTGTAAATTTAGGAGCTAAAGCTGTAAAAAAACCAAACAAACAAACAAACAATAGCTCTTAAATTCCAATAAACACAACCTGAGCAACTCTTTCAAATAGTAGTGGCCTCTTTTTTAACTTTTCTTCTCTTTCTTCTAGTTCTCGTCGGTATTCTCTCATCCTTTCCTTTTCACTCTTTCTAAAATTAAATAAAAGGAATGGAATTTTAAAAGATCATCTAAGAAATAAGAACTTACATATATAACATTTAACTTATCAACTTGTGGCCAGGTGCGGTGGCTCACGCCTGTAATCCCAGTACTTTGGGAGGCTGAGGCGGGTGGATCACGAAGTCAAGAGATCGAGACCATCCTGGTCAACATGGTGAAACCCCGTCTCTCTAAAAAAAAAACACAAAAAATTAGCTGGGCATGGTGGTGCGTGCCTGTAGTCCCAGCTACTCAGGAGGTTGAGGCAGGAGAATTGCCCGAACCCAGGAGGCGGAAGTTGCGGTAAGCCGAGATCGCACCATTGCACTCCAGCCTGGGTAACAAGAGCGAAACTCTGTCTCAAAAAAAAAAAAAAAAAAAAAAAAAAGACTTATCAACTTGTACAAAGTCAATTAAAAAAAAAAGTAACATTTAACTTAGCTTAGCTGACAAATCAGAAATTATGAGCACAGTTTAGTTTACTTGATTCCTCTTCTATACTGGTTAATGCAAAATAAAATCCTAGGTTCTGAGATCACACATATTATGCTCTAGGAATAGTCTGGACACTTTGATTTCTAAAATCCTCAAGGCATAAATATATTAAAGGGCTTCAAACTAACCTGAAGAGATGAATGAAAGCCCTCTTGTCTCATTTATAAGCATATAAAACCAAGAAAATTTTGGAACAAATTAGCTATCGTCTCTGTAAGGAATTTCTTTTGAAAACAAGACCTTGCTCTTTATTATTATTTTGTCGTTGCTATTTTTGTTTGTTTGTTTTGAGATGGAATCTCGTTCTGTTTCTCAGACTGGCACAGTGGCTCGATCTCAACTCACAACCTCCACTTCCTGGGTTCAAGCAATGATCGTGCCTCGGCCTCCCAAGTAGCTGGGATTACAGGCATGCACCACCACACCTGACTAATAATTTGTATTTTTAGTAGAGACGAGGGTTTCACCACGTTGGCCAGGCTGGTCTCTCAAAGTGCTCGGATTATAGGAATGAGCCACCACCTCTCGCCTATTATTTCTGAGACAGGTTCCCACTCTGTTGCCCAGGCTGGAGTGCAGTGGCTCAATCATGGCTCACTGCAGCTTTGACTTCCTGGGCTCACGTGATCCTCCCACCTCAGACTCTCAAGTAGGTGGGACTACAGGCACATGCCACCACACCTGGCTAGTTTTTTAAAATTTTTTGTAGAGATGGGGGTCTCATTGTGTTTACCAGGCTGGTCTCAAACTCCTGGCTTCTAGCAATCTTCTTGCCCTGGACTCCCAAGGTGCTAGGATTACAGATGTGAGCCATGGCATCCAGCCTCTGCTGTTATTTTTTTCCCCAAAATAAGATCTCCCAAAGGTTAGTGGCAAAGTTAATTCAATGGGAGCAAGTCAAGGGAGAAATAAAGAGCATAGGAATATAACATAAAGAGAAACAGGAACCAAAATACATAAATTTACCGTAGTGTTCTCACTGTTTGGGCAAGATCCTATAATAAATTAAACTATGGTATTTTCTTTATGTAAGATGTAATTGCTACCAAAATAGTAACATTTAATGGATTGGGGAAAATAATTATACTTTTAAATGACAATTAGGCTTAGTTATACACAAGTTAGTGTTATGAAAAAGCTACTGGCCGGGCCTTGGTGGCTCACACAGGTAATTCCAGCACTTTGGGAGGCCGAGGCAGGTGTATCACCTGAGGTCAGGTGATCAAGACCAGCCTGGACAACATGGTAAAACCCCATCTCTACTAAAAATACAAAAATTAGCTGGATGTGGTGGTGAGTGCCTATAATCCCAGCTACTCCAGAGGCTGAGGCCGGAAAATCACTTGTATTTAGGAGGCAGAGGTTGCAGTGAGCCGAGATCAGCCACTGAGATCAGCCACGCACTCCAGCCTGGGTGACAGAGCGACACTCTGTCTCAAAAAAAAAAAGAAAAAAAAAAAAAAGGAAAGAAAAAATGTAAAAGCTACTAATAGTTTACTTCCTAAGGGTAGGTAATTTATTTCTAAGAAACGTTATGCTCAAGTTCATCAAATTAAGCTCCCTTTATCAATAGATTAATGCTAAATTACAAAAGAATACTCATTGTAATTAGAAGCACATATGTGTATTTAGAAATCAGACTAAAAAGTAATAAATCATATTACTTACCTGGCTTTGGGGGAGATATTTTCCTACTTAAACATCAACATTTTTATGTGCAACATCTGGAACACTGGTTTTCAAACTTGGTACTGCATAATTCTAGTAAAGGGGTTCTACGGATTCTATGAATACCTTTATTTTTATTTTTTATTTTTTTGAATTTTTATTTCCCAGTAATGGCTATAAGCAAGAGTATCTTGATTTTTATACTGAAACTAACAAAATGCAACACATACTACTAAACATTAACATATGTCCTAATGAACACATCACATAATGGAAGTTTAACGTCAATGTGTTAATTTGTGCTATCAGACTTCATGCAAACCTTAGAACAAAGCTCTTTGATATATCTGTGTACTGCAATCAAAAATAATATAAAGACCAAGATCAGATACTGGTATAAAATTATAGCTATTAACCAAGGCCACAATAGATGATGCTTTTATTCATCAACATAGCTTCACGGTTCTCACCATGAAGGTGAGTATATATGTTGGTTGTCACCATGAGGTGAGTGTGTGTGTGCTAAGCGTAAGTAACTGATGACAATTTAAATCCATAAACTGAAACACAAATACCATTTTCATCTGCTCATATTTTGCTATCTACTGATTAAAAAAAAAAAGAAAGAAAAAAGTTTGAAAACCAGTGGTCTGGAGGTTCCAGATTTGTTCATGATACCTGAGATATTTTACTCTGCATTTAGATATCTGAGCTAAACTTTGATGTGAGTCATAAGCCTTAGCCCGGGTTGTCAGGAGTTTCTGCAATTCTTTCATTCTTTGCTTCTGTTTAGTTAGCATCCGATTTCTCTCTTCTTCCAACATTTTCTTTTCCTCAAGTGATCTCCTGAGGGTAACAAACTAAGGCTTAATCCACTTGAAGCCAGTGAGAATGTTGTTTAGCAAAGATTTAACATGGGATAATTCAAAATTTGAAAAAAGGCAACCTTTTTTTTTTTTTTTTTTAGACGGAGTTTCACTCTTGTTACCCAGGCTGGAGTGCAATGGCGCGATCTCAGTTCACCGCAACCTCCACCGCCTGGGTTCAGGCAATTTCTCCTGCCTCAGCCTCCTGAGTAGCTGGGATTACAGGCACGTGCCACCATGCCCAGCTGATTTTTTGTATTTTTAGTAGAGACGGGGTTTCACCATGTTGACCAGGATGGTCTCAATCTCTTGACCTCGTGATCCACCAGCCTCAGCCTCCCAAAGTGCTGGGATTATAGGCGTGAGCCACCGCGCCCAGCAAAGGCAACCTTTTGAAAAGGATCTGACTTGTAAAACTAGAAATCTTAAGACTAATATTTTCTAATCCCCCAAAATTTATAAAATGAAAAATATATTCATTTCTTAGAATACCCTCTGATATATCCTATATTATATAATAAAATATCTTATAGATACGATAATAATTTCTATGTATTTTCAAATTTACAAACATAAATTCCATAGAGCTGCATACACTCATCTGGCAACCATGAGTCATTCAGTACTGTGTCTTAGTTACTTACCTTATGGCTTGTTCTCGTTTTCTGGAAGATACTGTGGGCACTGGAGGGTTGCAGGCACAAGGCACAGGCTTTACACTTGCACATCTTACTGGTGACTTATACCTTGGAGACAAATAAGGCCAACGAGTTTCTTTTAAATTTTCTTCATCTGCTTTGATGTCTGCCAAAATTTTTTCTCTTTTAGTAGATGCAGGTGGAGATGTATGAAGATCAAATGGTTTACACACCGTTAAGAGTTTTGGAGACTCATGTTTTGAGAGGTGTTTCTGATCTCTCTCAGGAAGGGCCTCAAAATCAGGAGTCCGGCACCTAGCCTTGTGTTTACACTTCAACTTTACAGCCTGTTCAGGACACCTGGGATTCCTGCATCTGCAAGCTGACCTAGAAGGCAGAGAAGATGAGTTCTGTAAATGCTCCTGGGCTCTCAGCTGCGTCCTAAGGTTTCGATAGAGCTCTTCTTCTTTTAACTTGTCCTTGGTAGTTGAACCATAAGTAGATCGAGGAATGGGTCTGGCTTTAAATCGATTTGTTTTCTTTTTAGACTTAAAAAAGTCTCTCAGCTGCTTTTCCTGGGCTGCTCGCTTCTGCTCCTCTCTTGCTATAAATTTAAATGGCTTTTGTGAGGCCAAAAGAGCTTCTTTGTTTTTCTCCTTCAGAGACCTTCTCCGTTCTTCTTTTTGCTTGATTAAATCATGGTAAAGGGGGAAAAAGACAAACGCAGGAACTGGATTGGCTCGGAATTTCTTCTTACACTCTGGATCCTCTTCTTGCTTTTTGAGCAGTTTATGCGCCATTTCGATATCTGATTTAGATTTCATGGACTCTTCTTTTTTCTTCTGTTCTCTTATCATCATTTGAAAAGGCTCTGGTACTGTAATCGTGGGCACCCATTCTTTTCGTTTCTTCCTTTTTTCAGCTGCTTGGAAGCCAGTATCTTTACAGCGAATATAATCTTCAACACAAAAATCTGTCCACATGTTGTTGATGAGCTCCTTAGCATAGGTCATCATTTTGTCTTTCTTAGGATACTTTTTTTCTAGGTTGGGCAACTCCTCTTCAGAGGAGGACACATATAAGGAGGAAGACTGGCCTAAATCAGGCTCTGAAAATGATGTCATTAATGAGACAGGGTGATAGGAGTTCTTTTCTAATGCAGATCTAAATGAGAAGAATAACTAGGTTATACTTTCAGTTGTATGTGACCAAATATAAAAATTAAGAGTGACATAATTTCTTTTTTTCCCCCCCGAGATGGAGTCTGGCTCTGTCACCCAGGCTGGAGTGCAGTGGTGTGGTCTCAGCTCACTGCAACCACCGCCTCCCAGATTCAAGTGATTCTCTTGCCTCACCTCCTGAGTAGTTGGGACTACAGGTGTGTCCAACATGACCAGCTAATTTTTTTTATTTTTAGTAGAGACAGAGTTTTACCATGCTAGCCAGGATGGTCTCAATCTCCTGATCTCATGATCCACCTACCTCGCCTCCCAAAGTGCTGGAATTACAGGTGTGATCCACTGCACTCAGACAAGAATTACACATTTTCTAAGATCAGGGTATGATCAGAAGAGAGAAGCCGTAGGGCTTGTAAAAATCATCACTTTTATTTGGAATAGAGCTGGGAGATACCCATAAATTATCTACTTTGACTCCTTCATCTTACAGAAAAGGAACCTGAGATGGCAGAGGCTCCTTGTGTCTCACCTCTATTAAATTCTCCCCAAGCTTTCCAGAGTCACTGTCCTGAAGCATATATCTGATTATGTCACTCTCCTGCTTGAAACTTTTTGATAATTCCTCACTGCTATGAAGTTAAGCCTAGATTACAAGCCCTTCAAGACTGGCTATGCCTATCTTTTCAGTCTTACCCCTCCACTGGCTACCCCAGTCCCCATTCTGCATTTACATGCAGTCCTGTGAAGTTCCTCACACACACTATGATTTCTTATGCCATCTTGCCTGTGCATATACGGTTTCTGCTGCCTAGAAGGCCACTACTTATTCCTCCTCCAAGACTGAACTCAGATGTGACACGTTAGTGGAAAAGTCTGGCCTGCATCCCTCCGAAAGTCTGGCATGCTCAACTACTTCTTCCTCTGTAACACTCTGTTACATCATGCTGTAATGTAATTTTTTATTCTTAGCTAGTCTCTAAGCTCCTTGAGGGCATCTTGTTTTTGACTCCTTAGTGCCCAGGCATAATCTGGCACACAGAAGACATGCAAGCATCGCTGACTGATAGATGTGTAAGTCTCAGAGCAGGTAAGTTCACAGCAGAAATGGGTCTGGAAATTGCAGATTATTTTGAAAACATATATCAGATTCATGTCTCTTAGTCCAGAACTCTTTGTACTAAATCATTAATGAGCTCATGTTAATCCATATATTATAAAGAGCTTTTAAAATTAAACTTTTATGTTTATCATTTAAAATGGCTCAGATTAAGTTCTGTTTGTTTTGTTTGTTTGTTTATCATTCGAATGGCCCAGACTAAGTATTTTGATACATGCCCTCAGTGCTATAGGTAGGTCAGAGATAAAAGACCAAATGGCCATTAAATGACCCTCAAACCAAAAGGTCACCTAGTAAGCTGATAAGCCATTAAATATTTTGAATACAATCCTATTTCCATATAGCATTAAGAGTACAAAGGGATTTAAGAGAAAATATTCTGAAATAACTTTGTTCTGTCCTTTTAAGTATACGTTTTATTTTATAGTCCACAACTAATACTGAGTTACAAACTTACCTGGAAGAGTTACTAAGAGAGTCTTCCCTGATGACCAATGGCTGAACTTCCTTTAAATTTAATTTATCCTGGTACATTTTCTCTAATTTTGCCATGGTTTCTATGTGGGCAGCCTTCAACTCTTCTAATTTCTTGAAATACTCCTCATTAGAGTGGTAAATACCAGAAAAGTTCACAAAGTCCTCATAGCTTCTCGGTGCATGTTCACTCACCCCAGAAAAGTTGGTGTTAAAATCGGCCTGGTGGGGAGAAAACATCTGTTATATGGTAACTGGAACTGAAAGATAAATTAAGCTGACACTGATCCAAAATGCTGCTTCTTAAAGAGACCACCTAGTTAGGTTATACATTACTTATGAGCTATGCACACAGAATGAATTATAGGTTACCTGTGGACTATGTACATTTTCCCCACTGATATTCTAAGAATAAGAGGGAGCGAGACCAAACTGTCAGAAAATAAATATTATTTAATCCATTTGAAAAAGGATGATTAGATTCCCAGATCAACCAACAAAAGGTATAACAGGATAGAAACCAACCACCCTTTACAAAGTATTTCTCTAAGGAGCCTCCTAAGTTGTAAGTTTTAACTAAGATGAAGAGGAACACAGTTCTTCCTGCTGCAAACCAGGCAACCACAGCCCAATGCTCTCCTTCCAGCTGCACTCCTGCAGTGTGGCTCCAAGGACTGCCAGTGGAGAGAAGGCAGGGAAATAGAAGGAATGGGGGCAGGGACAAAGTTCTCAGTGGCTTATCAAGGAGGCAGAGGGGAAGCCCTCCTCACAGTGGGGCAAGACCTTTGGAGGGAGTAAGAGGACATGGGAGAGGATAGGAAGGACTTTCAGGGTAGCCGCTCCTGTGGGCACAAAAGCAGTAGCTCCCATGGGTGACAGGGACTTTGGAATGACAACAGAGCAAAGAAAAAAAATGGTGTAATTATTCAACACACAGGTCATGTCCAGAAGGGTCTCACTGGCTTTTTTCCCTCATTTTGCCTTTACATACCTTGCAGTCCTTTTTTTTTTTTTTTTTTTTTTTTTTCCAGACAGCGTCTCACTCTGTAACCTGGGCTGGAGTGCAGTGGTGTGATGTTGGCTCACTGCAATCTCCACGTTCTCCTGCCTCAGCCTCCCAAGTAGCTGGGATTACAGGCACCCACCACCATACCCAGCTAATTTTTGTATTTTTAGTAGAGATGGGGTTTTACCATGTTGACCAGGCTTGTTTCAAACTCCTGACCTCAGGTGATCCACTCACCTCAGCCTCTCAAAGTGCTGGGATTACAGGTGTGAGCCACTATACCCTGCCCTTTCAGTTATTTTTATCAAAGCAACTAAAGAAATAAAACCTCATTGTCTCTATAAATATAAAATTTTTAATATGTTCTCAGTTGAGAAACAATTGAAATTATTTATGATACTATGCACAAATGGCTGCCAACCATGGTTTTAAATTTAATCTACTGTCTGGAACAGACTCAAAATGAAAAAATTTGCTATAGAAAATTATAGATTCAATCTGGTAAGACTCTAGAAAATAAATCTGTTTCGCTTCTCTCAAAAGGAAAATTCAGAAGAGTCAATTATAAATAGTAGTTATAGATATGGTGTTTTTGTTTCCTATTGGAGGCTTCTAAGAAGATATGGTGTTTTTTTTTTTTAATGGATTAAAATCAGTGTACAAGACGACAACGTTGTACTACTTGAGGTAACTTAGAGAAAACAAATTTTTAAAAATCAGTCTTCAATTAGAAATGATACGCAGAAATTTGCTACCAACAACTCTATAAATCAGCGAACTGCTTTACGTATGTCAAACAATTCAATTAAGATAATTCTCTGGTATCTTCTGCTGTTTTTGCATGATTCTCACCAAAAACTTCTTATCTGTGGGATGACTACTTTGTGAATTTCCTCAGTCAATAAGCAATTGGGGGCCATCCTGCAATCACTAGCTGCTAAAAGGTACATTATATTTTTTTTAACTCTACCTTTGAGGCCAGGCATGGTGGTTCACACCTATAATCTCAGCACTTTGGGAGGCCGAGGTGGGTGGATAACTTGAGGTCAGGAGTTCAAGACCAGCCTGGCCAACATGGTGAAATCCTAGTCTCTACTAAAAATACAAAAAATCAGCTGGGTGTGGTGGTGCGTGCCTGTAGCCTCAGCTACTCGGGAGGCTGAGGCAGGAAGATCACTTGAACCCAGGAGGTGGAGGTTGCAGTGAGCCAAGATCATACCACAGCACTCCAGCTTGGGTGACAAAGACTGTCTCACTAAAAAAAGAAAACACAAACTCTACCTTTAAGAAGTTTCCAGTTAGCTTAGGAAAGGACATGTACATAAAAAACTGACAGCTGACTTAGAATGAAACAGAACTTCTGATTCCTGCCCACAAGCTACTTCCAGCTAAGCAGGGAGACAGATGTATGTCACAATGTCAGACACTATGAGACAAAGGCACAATTCACAGAGGTGAGCCAGACTGGAAACATATGGTTGGATGAGGACAAAGTTTGCCAGATCAGGGAGGCAGTGAAAAATAAATAAATCCAAGGCATAGTGCTAGAACATCCATCACCAGTAAATAAGTAGATAAATAAATATGTCTGGAGACCTGGTGAGAAGGCTAGGCTGGAGAGCAGATGCAAGAGCCACCAATTCACATAGTGCAGGTGCAGGTGCAGCCTTGGATATGGAGGAGGCTGCCTGGAGGGAGTGTGGGCAATGAGATGAGGGACCTGAGAATGGAGATGTTGGAGAACACCAACATTTAAATAAGCAGTGGGAAGAGGACTAATAAGGTAGAAAGTGGTATGAGAGAGACAAAGACCAACTGATGAGGGTCTTTGGAGCTTCTGATTGGGTATTCTGACACCACATCTGTAATTTTTCTCCTAAGCCATGAGAACATTCCAAACTAAAAGTTATTTAATTCTTACCCAACCCTTTCACCTTTAAGGGTCATAAGGGGGCTGAAACCAGGTGATCAGTGACCAGGAGCCAGTGGTAGACAGGAAATGGAGGAAGCTTTTATTTGGCTTGAGTTTGGAAGACAGGGGAAGACTTCCTGGAGGAGCTGATATTTGAGATGAATCATAAAAAATGGAGGCCAAGTGTGGTAGCTCATATCTGTAATCCCAGCATTTTGGGAGGCTGCAGTGTAAGGACTTCTTGAGGCCAGGAGTTCCATACTATCCTGGGAAATCACAGTGAGACACCATCCATACAACATGTTTTTTAAAAATTAGCTGGATGTGGTGGCTCAGGTGGAAGGACCACTTGAGCCCAGGAGGTTGAGGCTGTAGTGAGCCATGAGTGCACCACTGCACTCCAACCTGGGCAACAGAGTGTGAGACCTTGTCTCAAAAAAAAAAAAAAAAAAAAAAAAAAAAAAGAAGGCCAGGCACGGTGGCTCATGCCAGTAATCCCAGCACTTTGGGAGGCCAAAGTGGGTGGATCACTTGAGCTCAGGAGTTCAAGACCAGCCTGGGCAACATGGTGAAACCCCATCTGTACTAAAAACACAAAAATTAGCAAAAATTAGCCAGTCGTGGTGGCATGTGCCTTTAGTTCCAGCTTCTCAGGAGGCAGAGGCAAGAGAATTACTTGAATCTGGGGGGTGGAGATTGCAGTCAGCTGAGATCGACCCCTGCACTGCAACAACCTGGGCAACCAAGCGAAACTCTGTCTCAAGAAAAAGGAAAAAAAGAGAAATCTATAGGATCACAGAGTATTTACGGGCAACAGGGGGAAAGGTACCCTAGACAAAGGAAATGGCATTAGCAAATGCGCAGGCTGGGGTTGGGAAGGCTGTGCCTAGCAGAGAGCAAGGTGCACATGGCTGCTGCATAAAAGGAGAGAAAAACGCATAAAGCAATCTTGAGAAACAAACCTAGAAAGGGAGGTTAGGGCAAGGAAAAGGGGTTTCCATCTCCTGTCTACCACTGGCTCCTGATTACTGGTCACCTGGTTGCAGCCCCCTTATGACCCCTCAAAGATGAAAGGGTTGGGTGGAAGTTAAATAACTTTTAGTTTGGAGTATTTTCACGGCTTAGGAGAAAGATTTCCAATGTGTTGTCAGAATACTCATTCAAGCCTGGGCTCTGCATTTAGCAATGTGTTGTGGGCATGAACTTCTTGAACATCAGCTTTAAGATACATAAAGTAGGTATGCCAGGCGTTAAACTAGTGTCTTTCAGCTCCAATGCCACCCTTCTCGAATGCTTTGTGATGCCAGAAGCTGTAACTTTGCAAACCACACTTCTGCTTTGCCAGTGCTCCTCATCAGACTCTGCCAAAAGTAAAGTTAGAGGGAGACAAAAGGCTAGAGGAGAAAGATGGAACTTTCTCCTTCCTCTTAGCCCTCTGTCTGTTTCCTGTCTGCTTGTGTCAGCCCAGCAACAGTTCTTCATTTGGGTAGCAGCAGTTCATTTTAGTAGCAGTGTCTGAATCCAGTTTGTAGTTTGCACTCGAAAAATCAACAGAACTGGCCAAGCGTGGTGGTTCACACCTGTAATCCCAGCACTTTGGGAGGCCAAGGGAGGTGGATCCCTTGAGGTCAGGAGTTTGAGACCAATCTGGCCAACATGGTGAAACCCCGTCTCTACTAAAAACACAAAACTTAGCTGGGCATGGTGGCAGGTGCCTGTAATCCCAGCTCCTCAGGAGGCTGAGGCAGGAGAATCCCTTGAACCTAGGAGGCAGAGGTTGCAGTGAGCCGAGATTGCACCACTGCACTCCAGCCTGGGTGACGGAGTGAGACTCCATCTCAAAAAAAAAAAAGGAAAGAAAGATCGACAGAATTACTTCAAGTCCTTTGCACTTGTTGTTCCCTCTCCTTAGGATACTTTTCCTCCAGATATCCACATGGGCCACTTGCTCACTCCTTCAGGTCTTTATGCAAATGTCATCTTCTCAAAAAGGTCTTCACTGACTATCCTATTTAAAATGATAACTTCTCCCCAGACTCACTGTCAGCCCCCTTGTCTTATTTTTCCCAGAAGTACTCATCACCACTGATGTTCTATATATCTATACTTGATTGTGTATTATATGCCTGCCCCTACCAAAAAGTAAACATTATATAGACAAGAATTTGCTGGGCGTGGTGGCTTAGGTCTACAATCCCAGCACTTTGGTAGGCTGGGGCAGGTGGATCAAGTGAGCCCAGGAGTTTGAGACCAGCCTGAGTAACATGTCAAGGCCTCATCTCTACAAAAAATACAAAAAATTAGCTTGGTGAGGCAGTGTGTACCTATAGTCCCAGCTACTTAGGGGCTGAGGTGAAAGGATTACCTGAGCCCAGGAGGTTGGGGCTACAGTGAGCTATGATAGAGCCACTGCACTCCAGCCTGGGTAACAGTGTGAGACCTGTCGCAAAAAAACAAAACAAAACAAAAACAAAGGCAAGGCTTTGTCTGCTTTGTTCAAAGTTGTGTCTCCAGTGTCTAGAAAAGTATCTCGCTAATGGCGAGTTGTGCAAGAAGTATTTGCTGAATGAATGTATGGTTAAAAAGAAATTTCGACCACGGAAAGAGGTAGAAATTTCTACCATAGGAAGAGGGCAGTTACTTCCTCACAAAGGAATGAACCATGCAAAGAAATGCTGGCTGCTCTAAAGAGCTATATTCTATGGCCAGGCACGGTGGCTCACACCTGTCATCCTAGCATTTTGGGAGGCAGGTGGATCACGAGGTCAGGAGATCAAGACCATCCTGGCCAACATGGTAAAACCCTATCTCTACTAAAATATAAAAAATTAGCCAGGCGTGGTGGCATGTGCCTATAGTCCCAGCTACTTGGGAGGCTGAGACAGGGAAACTGCTTGAACACAGGAGGCGGAGGTTGCAGTGAGCCAAGATTGCACCACTGCACTCCAGCCTGGTGACAGTCCAAGACTCCGTCTCAAAAAATAATAATAATACAGACTGGATATGATGGCTCACGCCTGTAATCCCAGCACTTTGGGAGGCCGAGGTGGGTGGATCACCTGCGGTCAGGAGTTCAAGACCAGCCTGACCAATATGGTGAAACTCCATCTCTAAAATAATAATAATAATAATAATAATAATGAGTTATATTCCACTGAGTATTAAGAAAATGGCCTATGTTCCAAAAACTATGATTAAAACAGGGAGGGTATTTCAAAGAATTGTTTTTAGGCAAAATAATCTATGTGCTGTCATTTTTTTTTTTTTTTTTTTTTTTTTACTGGAACAGACAAATGCTACATTGCTATTCCATCATTCATTCTTTTAGAATATCTCTTCATAGCAGTCATTTACACAAAAAGGATCACATTTATTTGAAAAACATAGAAAGATGAGTAGCTCCTGAAGAGATGTGGCAGGTCTGATACATTATACTTATGTACTGATTTTGCACTGTATCCATTCTATTTTCAGCTTAATACTATTAACACTAGCTGGAACTTTTCAGATAAACTGATATCACAGTGTTTAACCTAAAACAGATGAATAGCTAGTAAATGACCTCCAATTCTAATTTAATCTTTAATGGTCTCCACTGAGAAAATATTTAGTATACAAAATAACCTAGGCAATAGACATTATTTTTCCAAGAGCCTAAAATAGCACCTCTTCCCTTTAATCAGCTTTTTGTGGAATATTGTAAATGCAGCCACCAGATTAGAGGATAATCTTCTCTAGATTGGCTTGACCCATTTAGATAATGAATCCTTCCAGCACCTGTTGCTTTATTAGTAATCAGTACCCATGAAGAATTATTTGTGCTGTAGCCTATACAGTTTCATCTGCAATCTGTAATTTTCATTTGAAAAATAAAAATGTATTTCATAATTGATATGTATTCTATTCAGGCCATTTTTCTAGCTCCCACATAGATTTTAATATACAGTACATACTACAAATACAGATTATATATATAGAGAGAGGGAGATAGTTCTGCAACTTGCTTTTTTTTTTTCTTAACATTTATTGGGGTTTACCCATATTAGTACATGTAGATCTGTCTCATTCTTTGCAAATTCAATGAAAAATTTTTTTCCCAATATTACAGATTATAGATGAAACTACATAGGCTACAGCACAAATAATGTAAATGACATTACATTTCATGCAGCTGTTCAAATAGCTAGGACTATAGGCATGCACCACCATGTCCACTATTTTTTTCAAATTTTATATAGAGACGAGGACTCACTATGTTGCCCAAGCTGGTCTTGCACTCCTGGGCTCAACTGATCCTTCTGTCTCAGCCTCCCAAAGTGCCAGGATTACAGGCATGAGCCACTGTGCCCAGCCCATGTCTAATGGACTCTTGACCTGCCTGGCACCTCTAGTGTTCCTTCAGGAAAGAAGATGGCTCTCCCACTCCCCCAGCAGTGCTGCTGCTGCCCATCTCCCCCATGCTTCTCCAACTGCCCACAGATAACCCTGACTTATATTTAAGAAAAGAAAAACCATGGCCAGGCACAGTAACTCATGCCTATAATCCCAGCACTTTGGGAGGCCAAGGCAGGCAGATCACTTGAGGTCAGAAGTAAGACCAATCTTGCCAACATGGTGAAACCCCATGTCTACTAAAAGTAGAAAAATTGGCCAGGCATGGTGGCGGGCATCTGTAATCTCAGCTACTTGAGAGGCTGAGGCAAGAGAATCGCTTGAACCCAGGAAGCAAAGGTTGCAGTGAGCTGAGATTGTGCCGCTGCACTCCAGCCTGGGTGACAGAGCGAGACTGTCTAAAAAAACAAAAACAAAAACCATCAAAGGGAAGTTCCTCATCTTCCCATCTACAAACTGATACCCTTTTGGGCCCCATTTCTCCTTTCCTCCTGTTTCAAGGATGAACTGCCCTTTCTCTTAGCAGCATTTGACACTTTTCCTCATCATTAAAAACATGAATGTGGAACCTCCACATACTTGTGATATTCCTTCTACCACTGTAGCTGCTCCTAAATCTCTTTCAATCTCCTTTGCCCCCTTTTTAATCCTGATATTTAACTGTACCGTTAAACACTGAGGTTCTTAGGAGCTCTATATTGGGCTCCTTCTTTTCTTTGTCTGCACTATCTCCCTAGGGGAGCTCAGCCATTCCCCTTGTTTTAAAAAGGCTGAAAACTCCCAGATACAAATCTCCAGCCCAGACCCCAGACAAATACAGTTTCCTAGGCCCAACTTCTTCCTAAACATTTCCATTTGGGAGTTTCACAGGCATCTCAAATTTACTATGTCCAAAAGAGAAACACTGATTCCCATCCACCCCTCAAACCTGTTCCTCCCATAGTTATCCCCAATTCAGTAAATGGCATTACATTTTATGCAGCTGTTCAAAACCTGGGAATGGGCATCCTTGATTCTTTACTCTCCCTTGGCCCTCATATCCAACCCAATAGTAAGTCTTATCCATTCTAGAGAAATCTACGACTTCACGACAGGACTCTAAGTCCAACCCTCTGCCTCTGGCACCTGAACTACTGCAAGTCTCCTAACCAATATCCTTACTTCTGCTTTGTCAAACCTTCTAATCAGGCCGGGCACGGTGGCTCAAGCCTGTAATCCCAGCACTTTGGGAGGCCGAGGCAGGTGGATCATGAGGTCAAGGGATTGAGACCATCCTGGTCAACATGGTGAAAACCCGTCTCTACTAAAAATACAAAAAATTAGCTGGGCATGGTGGCGCGTGCCTGTAATCCCAGCTACTCAGGAGGCTGAGGCAGGAGAATTGCTTGAACCCAGGAGGCGGAGGTTGCGGTGAGCCGAGATCGCGCCATTGCACTCCAGGCTGGGTAACAAGAGTGAAACTCCGTCTCAAAACAAACAAACAAACAAACAAACAAACAAAAAAAAACCTTCCTATCAATCTCTACGAAGCCATCACCGTGATCTTTTAAAAATATAAATAGAGGCCAGGGGCAGTGGATCATGCCTATAATCCCAACACTTTGGGAGGCCGAGGTGGGCAGATCACAAGGTCAGGAGATCGAGACCATCCCAGCCAACATGGTGAAACCTCATCTCTACTAAAATACAAAAAATTAGCTGGGCATGGTGGTGTGTGCCTGTAATCCCCACTACTTGAGAGGCTGAGGCAGGGGAATCGCTTGAACCGGAGAGGTAGATATTGCAGTAAGCCGAGATGGTGCCACTGCACTCCGGCCATGCAACAGAGCAAGACTCCGCAATCTAAAAAAAAAATGATATATATATATATATAAACATACTATCTCTTAAAAGCCTTCAGCAATCTCCCACTAATAGGAGGGAATAAAACCTAAACCCCTTACTCTGGTCTACTAGGCTCTAAATGGTCAGGCCCCACTCACTTCTCTAACCTCATCTCCTTCCACTCTCTCTCTCTCTCTCTTCCTGTTCTGCTGGCTTTCTTTCAGATCCTTAATCACCAGATTAATCACAAAGCTGTTTTTCCTCCTATCTTAGGGCCACTGCATATGCTGTTCCATCTGCCTGGGATGTTCTTCCCATTCCCATGCTTCAAATAGTTGCTCTTTCTCATCCATCCAGACATGGACTTAAACATTAACAACTTGTTTAAATAGGTTCCCTCCTTACAGCCATAAAAGAGAATGAAATCATGTCCTTTGCAGCCACATGGATGGAGCTGTAGGCCATAATCTTAAACAAATTAACACAGGAACAGAAAACCAAATATCGCGTGTTCTCGTAAGTGGGAGGCAAACAATGACTACACATGGACATAAACATGGAAACAAGACACTGCAGACTACCGCCAGGTGGGGAGGGAAGAGGGCGGCATACTTTGAAAAACTACCTATTGGGTACTATGCTCACTAGCTGGATGCAATATATCCATGTAACAAACCTGCACATGCACCCCTGTATCTAAAAGCTGAATTAAATATATATATGTGTATGTATATATGTGTGTGTGTGTGTGTGTGTGTGTGTGTGTGTGTGTGTGTGTATGTATATCGACAGCAGAGCCAGATACAGTGGCTCACACCTATATTCCCAGCACTTTTGGGAGGCCAAGAGGGGTGGATCACTTGAGCCCAGAAGTTCAAGACCAGTCTGGGCAACATGGCAAAACTCTGTGTCTACAAAAAATATAAAAATTAGTTGGGCATGGTGGCATTTGCCTGTAGTCCCAGCTACTCAGAAGGTTAAGGTGGGGGACTGAGGCTGGGGGGTTGAGGCTGCAGCGAGCTGTGATTGCACCACTGCACTCCAGCCTGGAAAACAGAGCAAAACCCTGTGTCAAAAAAGAATAAATAAATAATAAAAAGTGGAGTCAGAGGAAAAAAAATAGGTTCTCTCTTATTTGTTTTTAATCATCACAGGCTATTAATTTCTTTCCCAACATTTCCCATCTTATAGTTATATGTCTGTTCGTTTTTAATTATCTAATTTCCCTCACCAGACTGAAAATTCTGTGAGGATGTGAGCTATACCTGTTTCATTCACCACTGAATACTTAATGACTAGCACCTAATAAATGTTCAATATTTGTTAGAAAGATGAGGTTGCCCCATTAGGAGTGAGATTTTATTTTATTTTATTTTATTTATTTATTTTTGAGACAGAATTTCACTCTTGTTGCCCAGGCTAGAGGCTATGGCATAATCTTGGCTCACTGCAACCTCTGCCTCCCAGGTTCAAGCGATTCTCCTGTCTCAGCCTCTTGACTACCTGGGATTACAGGTGCATGCCGGATTACACCCGGCTAATTTTTATATTTTTAGTAACAATGGGGTTTCATCATATTGGTCAGGCTGGTCTCCAATCCTGACCTCAGGTGATCCACCCACCTCAGCCTCACAAAATGCTGGGATTACAGGCATGAGCCTGGGGGTCTCACACGGGAATGTTCCCCGTCCTGGATGGTCCCCGACATAAGCCACTGTACCGGCCTGAGATTTTATTTTTTATTTTTATTTATTTATTTTTTTGAGATGGAGTTTCACTCTGTCACCCAGGCTGGAGTGCAGTGGCATGATCTCAGCTCACTGCAACCTCACCTCCTGGGTTCAAGCAATTATCCTGCCTCAGCATCCCCTACTATCTGGGATTACAGGTGTGTGCCATGACACCTGGATAATTTTTGTATTTTTAGTAGAGACAGGGTTTTACCATGTTGGCCAGGCTGGTCTCGAACTCCCGACCTCAGGTGATCCACCTGCCTCAGCCTCTCAAAGTGCTGGGGATTACAGGCGTGAGGCACCATGCCTGGCCAGGAGTGAGATTTTAATTGCGAATTACATAATATTGCTTTACCTATCATCATCAGCCATATAACAGGATATGTGGACTGACATCTCTGACTAAGGCCAGATTCAAGGAACAGGCATCAATGCCCAATATGGGCATTGCAAGGGATGTGTGTGTGTGTGTGTGTGTGTGTGTGTGTGTGTGTGTCTATGCCGGAGGGGGAGGGTACATGGGGATGGTGCAGGGGTGAGGGGGTGAAGGGAGGGTGGAATGGGTGGTCTGGTTTCGGCAAAACCAAAGAGCTGAAACAGGCCTATTGTGATGGGTGGTTCTCAAATCTATCTCGTGGGGTAGGTATAATATTTGACTTTACCACATTTTATAGATGATAAGGTTAAGGCAAATTAACCTTTAAAAATCAAGATGGAGACTCAAGCCAGCCAGTGAAGAAAGCAAAGCCTATTTGCTGCACTCTTCCTGCCTTTTTAGTGCCTCTTTCCCCATCCCTGTGCCCCATGGCTATCAGGTCCACTGTGGCAGCTGACCCACCTTTACTTTTGGATCCCTCATGTGGGATGTCTCTACTAAAATTGTCTCAGAACAGTAACAAACTCTTAAGACTTGGCTTCCCAGGCTGGGTGCAGTGGCTCATACCTGTGATCCCAGCACTTTGGAAGACCGAGGCGGGTGGATCACTTGAAGTCAGGAGTCCAGAGATCAGCCTAGCCAACACGGTGAAAACCCATCTCTACTAAAAATACAAAAATTAGCACGTGGCACGTGCCCGTAATCCCAGCTATTGGGGAGATTGAGGCAGGAGAATTGCTTGAACCCAGGAGGCGGAGGTTGCAGTGAGCCAAGATCGTGCCATTATACTCCAGCCTGGGTAAAGAAGCAAGACTCGAACTCAAAAAAAAAAAAAAAAAGACTTGGCTTCCTTTTGTTTTTTTGTAGGAGTCTGTCCTTTCCATACTAGATTAATATATAAACTGATCTGTCCTAAGGTGTGGGTAACCCCCCATATAGGCACCGAGGAATGAGAGCTAAGCAGAACCCTGGCACAGTTAGGGCTTGAGGAATATCTCACTTTATAGTGTAACTACTCAGCTATTTCCTTTTATATAATCCTTTACATAATCATATATTGGTTTATAGAAATAGGGCTTGAAGAATCCCTTCATATAATACTCTATATATAATCATTAATAGTTGATAGTATGAGTGCCTGAAGAATATTTCCCTACATATATACTTATATCTTAGTTCATAATCAGAGGAATGCCTAGAGTGGACACAGTACAGAGCATGAATTAAGGAATAAGCAGCTTATAATCAGAGGAATGCCTAGAGTAGACACAGTGCAGAGCATGATTTAAGGGAAAACAGTTATACCAGGACAAGAATCCATGGCCCAGGCAGCAGCATTCAGTATCATAAAGATACCCGCTGTATGGCAGGCTTGGGGCGAGAGCCACTCCTCCTGATAAAGGAGTTGTAGGACCTTGCTCCAGTTCTTGTGGAAGGCTGCCCACAGAACGGCAATCCACCTTGGTGACTGTGAACTTTATCAGCTCTTGCTACTGTGCTGCTTGAAAAGCATCTTCCCATAGAAGCCAGAAGGTGGTGGTAACCTTGACAGTTCTGTCACTGCTAATGTGACTTAAAGCATCCTTCTATAAATCTTCTTAGAAGTAGTTTTCCCACAGATAGAAGTATTACACACTGCACCCTCTTCACTTTGCATGGCCCACCTTCAAACCTTGGTGACCTAATGGGGGCGGACCCCTTACTGCACACGGCCCTTGCCTTCGTGGGAAAGGGCCCCTTGCTGTGCACTGTCCACCTCCTGGCCTAGGTGACCTAATGGGGGTGGACCCTATGTTTTATTGCTCATGACCCTATCACTATCCTTAAAGATGATTTCACTCACTGCCCTGCCCCCTAACGTATACACAATAAATACTCATGCTTCTGGACATTCGGGGCCTCGCCTGACTCCGCTTATAGGTGGCGTGGACCCTGAGCACAGCTGCATTTTCTTTGTACTTCTGTGTCCTGTCTCTTTATTTCTCAGATCCTGCACCTCAGCACAGCATAAGGCTCACCCCATGACACTGTGGGGCACTCAGCCTCACATCTGGCTCCCAACGGGCCCTACACTAAGGTAAAACAGTTTCTAATACAAATTTGTAGTATAACAGGGCACTGTGGAAGTATAATTGCAACTTAGAAATGACTGACTCCTTTATCACAGCAAGCCAAAGTAGAGTTTAATCTTGGGGAAGGCACGCAAATGACATTTCCACTGGCAACTGTCATAATTATTACTCGTTTATATAGATTGCTCTTTAGAGACACACATTCTTTCATTTGGTTCTCATAACAGCTGAGATGGGAAAAAGAGACAATTATTACAATTCTTTTACAAATAAGGAAACTGAGATTTAAGGAAGTTATGTCCTAACGTCACCTAGCAAGCAGCAGAGAATAGATCCTAATAAGAACTCTTAAATCATTTTTCTCAGCCGGGCGCAGCAGCTCATGCCTGCAATCCCAACATTTTGGGAGGCTGAGGTGGGTGGATTGCCTGAGCTCAGGAGTTCAAGACCAGCCTGGGCAACGTGGTAAAACCCCGTCTCTACTAAAAAAAAAAAATACAAAAAATAAGCCAGGTATGTTGGCGTGCACCTGTAGTCCCAGTTACTCAGGAGGCTGAAGCAAGAAAATTGCTTGAACCTGGGAGGCGAGGCTGCAGTGAGCCGAGATCACACCACCACTGCACTCCAGCCTGGGCAACAGAGTGAGACTCTATTTAAAAAAAAAAAAAAAAAAAGCCTTTTTCTCCATCATGCTGCCTACTGAAAATTGTATTGAGGGGTAGCTTTATCATGAACAAAACTGGCCCTAGTACTCTTAGCCTGGTTCATGTTCAGGGTCTAATCTGCCTTACTCTGGTTAACTTCAAGTAGTTTGTCTGTTGGTGAAAGACTGGCCATAAAAGGTGTTGCTAAAGATTTTCTCATTTAACAATTTTACTGTAGATAAAAGAGATTAAATTTCCAAAATATTCAGTGATTTCAATTAGTCCTGAATCTTAAGTTTTGTGTCTGAAAAGCTTTGGACACATGGTATTAAGAAACTTTTTCTATCTGCAGATTGCTAGCCAAATTCAAGATTCCACCTTTTAAGTGAATAGAGCAGATGGCAGACCCTGCCCTCCACCTGCTAGACTCGTGTCCACAACAGATTTAACATTGAAAACTGATCAGTGAAAAGTCTGTCTGACCCTGAAGAGCCCTTTAGGAAACACTGAAACCTCAGTGATTTGCTTCTCCGAATGCTTATCTCTATCTGTGTCTGATCTAGCCAGTGAACTCGTGATGGTTTTAAACACGCATTTCTAGAGCATTGTGTTGAGATCCACTTATAACCAGGATCTTAAGGTAATAACGAAATATACTTGACAGAACAGTTTTCCTCAAATTACCAAAAAAAAAAGCGGGGGGCGGGGGGGGGGGGAGGAGAAAAATCCATTCCTGAGATGCTGGAGAGTGGAGAGTAAAATTCTGTACTTTGTACTCGCCAGAAACAGAGTAACATAAATGTTGTCTAGGAAATTTTTACAACAAATTCTTTGGTGAAAATTAAAACACTTTTCAACGCTTCGATTTAGAGTATTTTTTGTGAGCATAAAGAAGGGGATGGGCCAGGACCACCGACTAGGAAGTATGTGCACAGGGTCTCGCGTTTACCCGCCTACCCTCAGCTGGGCGGGGACCCAGACAGCCCTCAGACTGCCCCAGCCCACGCGAGGTCCCAGTCCACGTCCCGCCCCTGTATTACCGACGCCCCCGCGGGCTGCGCCACTTTCTCCTCCTCTTCGTCCTCCGAGATCGCTGTCGCTGACGCAAGGACCTGTAAGGGGTCTTCGCGTTCGTACTGGGCGACCCGCGCCCCAGTAATGGGATTGACCGGGACCTGGAGACTGGAGGCCGCCAGTTTCGCCGCTTGGTGGGAGGCGGCCATCACCCCGCCTCCGAGGCCTGAGCGCCTGCGCTGGCCCGGGGCGGGAAAGCAGGCGCGGCCCTTGGCGACCCTGCGGCTCCGTGCTCGGGAGGGCGGTTGCTAGGGGCGCCGTAGCTGGGGACGCTACAGGAGCCGCGAGGGACCAAAAGTCACGCATAATCCTCGCAGGCTGCCAGAGACCCGAGTCGGGCGTTCACTGGACCGTGGCACCTAATACCGAGTCTGTTTGCTGGTTCCGAAGGTTGGCAGGCTGAACAGGGCATTTATTCCACTGCTTTGCGTCTAACCGCCTAAACGCAGACTTCTCACATTATACAGTGAAAACAACTGCTTTTGTGAAGAAACGAGCGCTTTTTTATTAACTGCATAAAATGTGAGAAGGAGACGGTTGATGGAAGAGACGGAGGAGGAGGAAAGCAGGGCGTGTTATTGGGTGGCATTCTCAGAAGAGTAGCAAGGGTGGCGTCCCGCTAACTAACATGGCTCCCTCGGGAGTGGGAAGGAGGAAGGTACATTCTACTCTGATTGACTTGAGGGCTAGCAGGAATCCACCAATCAGAAAGAGGCTCCCAGTTGTCCCTTTCGCGTTTTTCTTGGACTGACCAATAAAAGCCCAGGGCTGAGTGGCGCCTGGCCTTCCCACTAGTGAGTGACAGTACAAGTAGTGTAAACCTGGTGTTTGCTTTGGGTTCGTCAGCTTGAGAGTGACAGGATTGAATGGCGCGAGTGCCAAAGAGTCACCACAGACACACCCATCTCCCTCATCCCTGTGTCTCTTCCCACGAGGGATTTGGGCGCATCAAATGGCGCTTTCCCTCTGCACCACGTGGCAATAAAGCCAAATCTCAAAATAGCGGAGTGTTGCAGTCTCAGATAGCTGCTCCCTAAGCCACTGCTTACAGAGGTCTAGGCTGCCACTCCCTCTCTACCCACTCCCTGTTCTTTACCCTCCTCCCGCTCCCCAGCGCTACGACCGGCCACCGGAGCCACTTCCGGTCAGTATTTTCCTCGTTATACGTTGCACGTCATCGAGAACCTAAAGGTCTGAGCCCTTTACCAAACCTTCTTTGTTCTCCTGTCTGGATGTGAGCACCTGCGAAGTCTCCCACGTCCCCACTTTCTTCAGGCTGGTCTTTGTTTTGGCTGAACATTTGCTTCCCATGTTGAAACAGATGCTGGCTGGGTTCTAAGCAGAAGCCAGAGCCAGAACCATGAAATATGGACCGCCACGTGTGGCCAAGTGTCCAGGGGAGCAATTTCCAGTCAGTTACGGCAGCCAGTTTTGTGGCTGCACTTGCCTGTCTCAGAATTAGGTGTAAACCAGACCCCAAAACAGCAAAGCAGGTCCACATGCTGAAGCACTGCAAATGGAAAATTAGAATAAAATAAAACACTAAAATAATAGGAATTAGTGAGTGTGGAAAACGTTGTGTGTGTATGTGGAAAACATGTTGTGTGTGTATGTAGAAAAGCAGGAAAGTTTCAGTTAACCAGCAGTATTCTAAAACTGCAGATATCTAATAACATAAATAGTAACATAGATCAAAGCATGTAGAGCACAGGCCAGGTGCCGTGGCTCATGCCTGTAATCCCAGCATTTTGGGAGGCTGAGGCTAGTGGATCACCTGAGGTCGGAAGTTCGAGACCAGCCTGACCAACATAGAGAAAGCCCATTTCTACTAAAAATACAAAATTAAGCCGGGCGCAGTGGCTCAAGCCTGTAATCCCAGCACTTTGGGAGGCCGAGGCGGGTGGATCACGAGGTCAAGAGATCGAGACCATCCTGGTCAACATGGTGAAACCCCGTCTCTACTAAAAATACAAAACATTAGCTGGGCATGGTGGCGCGTGCCTGTAGTCCCAGCTACTCAGGAGGCTGAGGCAGGAGAATTGCCTGAACCCAGGAGGTGGAGGTTGCAGTGAGCCGAGATCATGCCATTGCACTCCAGCCTGGGTAACAAGAGTGAAACTCCGTCTCAAAAAAAAAAAAAAAAAAAAAATTAGCCAGTCGTGCTGGTGCATGCTTGTAATCCCAGTTACTTGGAGGCTGAGACAAGAGAATCACTTGAACCCAGGAGGTAGAGTTTGCGGTGAGCCCATTGCAGTGCAGCCTGAGCAACAAGAGCGAAACTCAGTCTCAAAAAAAAAAAAAGTATATAGAGAAATGGACAGATCTATAGGAAGAAAATGACATCTTACAGTATCATAGGAAGAATTGTTTTTGTACTTTGGTATTGTGATGTAACATATACAGTGAAATGAATAGATTTTTTTTTTTTTTTTGAGACAGAATTTTGCTCTGTTGCCCAGGTTGAAGTGCAGTGGCATGATCTCGGCTCACCGCAACATCCGCCTCCTCGGTCACGCGATTGTCCTGCCCCAGTCACCTGAGTAGCTGGGATTACAGGCACCCTCCACCATGCCCAGCTAATTTTTGTATTTTTAGGAGACACGGGTTTCCATCATGTTGGTCAGGCTGGTCTCGAACTCCTGACCTCAGGTGATCCACACACCTCAGCCTCCCAAAGTGCTGGGATTGCAGGCGTTAGCCACTGCGCCCAGCCGTATGTATGTATGTATGTATGTATGTATGTATGTATGTATTTACTGAGATGGAGTCTCACTTCATTGCCCAGGCTGGAGTGCAATGGTGTGATCTCAGCTCACTGCAACCTCCAACTCCTGGATTCAGGCAATGCGCCTGCTTCAGCCTCCCGAGTAGCTGGGATTACAGCCATAAGCCACCATACCCGGCTAATTTTTTGTATTTTTAGTAGAGATGGGATTTCATCATGTTGGCCAGGATGGTCTCAATCTCCCGACCTCGTGATCCGACAGGCCAGCCTCAGCCTCCCAAAATGCTGGGATTATAGACCTGAGCCACTGCGCCTGGTCTAATTTTTGTATTTTTAGTAGAGACAGGGTTTCACCATGTTGGCCAAGCTGGTCTTGAACTCCCGACCTCAGGTGATCCACTCGCTTTGGCCTCCCAAAGTACTGGGATTATAGGCATGAACCACTTCGCCAGGCAGATCTAAAATGTATAGTTAGATGAATCCTGACAAATACGTACACTCATGAAATGATACCCTATTAAGATATAGAACATTTCTGTCATCCCAGAAAGATCTCTTATGCCCAGTTCCATCTCCTAGACTATTCTAGAATTTCATATAAGTGTAATTATACAATACATACCTTTTTGCTCTCAGCTTATTTTGCTCAGCATACTGTTTTTTGAGATTAATCCATGTTGTATATATGTCTGTACCTTTTTAATTCCTGAATAGTCTTCTTTGCTGAAACATAATAGTTTTCCAATACTGGAAGAATTTTCCTCAATTTTTGTGCTGTCCGTAATATAACGGTTACAGACAAGGTGTACTCTTAAATTTTATCTGCCTTGTCAACATTGTCTCTGTTACTTTCTTAAGTTGATCTGCTTACCCATTCATCTGTTGATGGATATTTGCATTGTTTCTGTTTTTGGTTTTGGTTGTTTTTTTTTGTTTTGTTTTGTTTTGTTTTGGCCAGATAATTTGGTACCTCCAGGAAGCAGACACCAAGGAGTTAAGAAGTGCAAGAGATTTATTGGAGAAAATTCTTGTGAAAAATAAAGAGGTCTAGGAAAGTCTTCAGGCCAAGATATGGCACCTTAGAAAGGAGAGGGGGAAGGAAGAAAAGCTGGGTAGAGGAGATTCAAAGTACAATGTAGCTCTAAGAAAACCTTAGTCATCTCGTAAGAGAACTCCAACACAGATTGCTCTAGAGGAGTGCCAGAATGAATAGAAATGGCCAGCCCCCGCTGACCTTACTGTTTCAATCATTGGCTAGAGCTCTCTGCAAAAAGCACGTTTTCAGAAGGAACACTGGAGGTGTTCCTAAAGGTGCTGTGGCTGGAGTCAGCCCAGTCACATGCAGGTATATAGTTAATAACTGACTCTGTGGGCAGAAGTGTAAGAGAGAAGGAGAGAAAGAGAGAGAGAGAGAGAGAGAGAGAGAGAGAGATATTAAGCTTATTATAAAATTTATTGGTAAGGGCTGGGCGTGGTGGCTCAGGCCTGTAATCCCAGCACTCGGGGAGGCCAAGGCAGATCACCTGAGGTCAGGAATTCAAAACCAGCCTGGCCAACATGAAGAAACCCCATCTCTACTAAAACTATGAAAATTAACCGGGTGTGGTGACAGGCGCCTGTAATCCCAGCTACTCAGGAGGCTTGACACAGCAGAATCGCTTGAACCTGGGAGGTGGAGGTTGCAGTGAGCCAGGATTGAGCCACTGCACTCCAGCCAGGCAATAAAGTGAGACTCTACCTTAAAAAAAATTTATTGATAAGGAATTACAGCACATGAATTATAAATAATGAAGCATACTATACTTTTTACTGTAAATCCCTCATAGACAATTGCTTCCCTTAGAATACGTTCATTGATTTTTGCTGAACTCTTATATTTGTGGCCAACTTATGATTGCAATTGATTAACAACCAGTTCTACTGAATGTTGGTTAATATTTTTGTTTTTATTTATGATTAAGATGAGAGTGACATATCCAAGATATAGATTACAGTTTCACTTGTCAATGTTATGAGCAACTTCTTTGCTGAAATAAATAATACTTTCTAACACTGGAATAATTTTTCCTAATTTTTTCTGCTAGTCACAATGTAAAGGCTGAACTTTTTTTTTTTTTTTTGAGACAGAGTTTTGCTCTTGTTACCCAGGCTAGAGTGTAATGGCACGATCTTGGCTCACTGCAACCTCCGGTTCCCAGGTTCAAGTGATTCTCCTGCCTCAGCCTCCCAAGTAGCTGGAACTACAGGCACGTGCCATCATGCCTGGCATATTTTGTATTTTTAGTAGAGGTGGAGTTTCACCATGTTGGCCAGGCTGGTCTAGAAATCCCGAACTCAGGTGATCTGTCCGCCTTGGCCTCCCAAAGTGCTGGGATTACAGGTGTGAGCCACTGTGCCCAGTCAGGCTTGCTTTCTCCCACAGTCCCTCATGTTTTTCCTTTCCATCTTGGGCCTGGCAGAATGGCTTCCACGAAGAAAGGTGGCAAGAAGATGCGCTGTTCTGCCATCAACAAGGCAGTGACCCAAGAGTACACTAGCTCATATCCATGGAGTGGGCTTTAAGAAGCATGTCCTGTGGACATTCAAAGAGATTTAGAAATTTGACACGGAGATGGGTGCTCCAGATGTATGCACTGATACCACGCTTAACAAAGCTATCAGGGCCAAAGGAATAAGGAATGTCCAACACCATATACATGTCTGATTGTTTAGAAACTGTAACAAGGATGAAAATTCACCAAAAAGCTCTGGATGATAACTAACCGCCAATCATCATATATGTCAAATAAAGCTATAAAACTGCTAAACAATTTTTGACGGTTCCTCTGAAAGTTGAACATACAATTACTATATGATTCACTCCTAGGTACGTGCCCAAGATAATTGAAAACATGTTCACACAAAAACTTGTGCAGTATGAAAGAAAACGAAGTAACTAAGGTGAAGGCTTTCTAAAGTGGAGTTAGGAGATTGCTAGGGGATTGCATTCATGCCTGCTAAAAAGCCAAACCACAAAATAGACTTGTAGGAATAACTGAAGTCAGTAACTGCCAGCTTTCATCATCTCTCAGTGGTAAGTACCCTAATTAGCCAACCAATCAGAATGGGTTTGTGATTTAGGATTTCTACCCAGCCAATGAACTGCCTCTGAAAACTTCTTGTGGGAATCCCCTATTTTTAAAAAACCCTCTTCTGTGCTTGCCTTGTTAGACACTGTTCAGGGCTGCTCTGATTCAGTGTACATGAATAGCAATTATTTGTTTCCTAAATAAATTAAATGCTATTTCCTTTTACCTCTGTGTCTCAATCTGTTTTTTTGTTTTGTTTTGTTTTGTTTTTTGTCGCCCATGCTGGAATGCAGTGGCATGATCTCAGCCCATTGTCTGCCTCCTGGCTCAATCCTCAATCCTTATTAAATAAACATTGAGCCACTACACCCAGCTTATTATTATTATTATTATTATTACTATTATTATTATTACTATTTTGGTAGGGTTTCGGTTATGTTGCCCAGGCTACTCTTGGGCTCAAGCAATTCACCCTCCTCAGCCTCCCAAAGTTCTGGGATTACTTTGAGCCAACACGCCCAGCCTTGATCTTTATTTTAGTTAACACAAATGTTCACTGCAGCATTAATAGGAGCCAAAAGATGGAAACACCTCACGTGTCCTTCACCTGTTGAATGGATAAACAAAATGTGGTGTATCCATACAATGAAATGTTACTGAGTTATAAAAAGGAATGAACTTTGTTGGGTATGGTGGCTTACACCTGTAATCGCAGCACTTTGGGAAGCCAAGACAGGTGGATCACGAGGTCAGGAGTTTGAGACCAGCCTGACCAACATGGTGAAACCCCATCTCTACTAAAATTTTTTTAAAAAATTAGCCGGGTGTGTTGGCGCATGCCTGTTATCCCAGCTACTCAGGGGGCCGAAGCAGGAGAACTGCTTGAACCCGGGAGGTGGAGGTTGCAGTGAGCCAAGATCATGCCATTGCACTCCAGCCTGGGCGCCAGAGTGAGACTATGTCTCAAAAAAAAAAAAAAAAAAAAAAAAAAAAAAAAAAAAAGAATGAACTTGGCTGTATTCCTGCGCCTACCCCAACAAGTGGGCTTTCCCTCTGGTCCAGGAGGCACAGTGCACTTTGGGTTAGGCAGCAATCTCAGAGCTCAGAAGCAAAATGACCTTCCAAGAAACAAGATCATTGGTTTAGCAACAAACAGATGTCACTGAAGGACTGAAATTTGCAGGATGCCTAGAAGCATAAGAAGAACCAGTGGCAGAACAAGAGCCAATAGAGACCGAAAATGAAGCTGAATGTAACCTTGATGACATAAAAAAAGCACCTGTGTGAAAAGGCCCTGGGATCAAATGGGGAAGGCTCAAATGTTCCCAGTCTTAGATGGAAGTGTTTGTTGTATAAATTTTATTTGGTTTGTATGCAATTCACTTCAAAATTGCTAAACTGTGTTTGAGTTTTAGACTATAACATTTATTGTAATAATTGCTATGTTGAAGTTCACCATATTAAAAAAAAAAGATGCAAGTGTTTACATTGAAAAAAAAAAAAGGCATGACCTTCTGATACATGCTCCAAGGTGGATGAACCTTGAAATATAATGCAAAGTAAAAGGTGCCAGACACAAAAGGCCACATATTGTATGATGCCATTTATATGAAATGTTCAGGCTAGTAAAGTTCACAAAGACAGAAAATATTTAGTGGGTGCCAGGGGCCGAAGAGAAAGGAAATAAGGTATGATTGTTAAAGGGAATGGAGTGTCTGTGCGGGAAGATGAAAATGTTCTGGAATTAGATAGTGGTGATGGCAGTTATACACTCTATGAGCATACTAAAAAGCACTAAATTGTATACTTTAAAAAAAAAAAAAAAAAAAAAAAACCTTAAAAAAATGTTTTGCTGGCTGGGTGTGGCAGCTCCTGTAATCCCAGAACTTTGGGAAGCTGAGGTGGGCAGATCACTTAAGGTGAGGAGTTTGAAACCAGCCTGGCCAACATGGTGAAACCCTGTCTCTACTAAAAATACCAAAAAAAGGCCAGGCACGGTGGCTCACGCCTGTAATCCCAGCACTTTGGGAGGCCAAGGCGGGTGGATCACGAGGTCGAGAGATCGAGACCATCCTGGTCAACATGGTGAAACCCCATCTCTACTGAAAATACAAAAATTAGCTGGGCATGGTGGTGCGTGCCTGTAGTCCCAGCTACTCAGGAGGCTGAGGCAGGAGAATTGCCTGAACCCAAGAGGTGGAGGTTGTGGTGAGCCGAGATCGTGCCATTGCACTCCAGCCTGGGTTACAAGAGCGAAACCCAGTCTCAAAAAAATATATACAAAAAACAATTAGCTTGACATGCTGGCATGTGCCTGTAATCCCAGTTACTGGGGAGGCTGAGGCAGGAGAATTACTTGAACCTGGAGGTTGCAGTGAGCTGAAATCGTGCCACTGCACTCCAGCCTGGGTGAAAGAGTAAGACTCCATCTGAAGAAAAAAAAATGTTTCGCTTTTTGACAGTTTGATTAGGAGGTATCTAAATATGGATCTCTTTAAGTCTGTTGAGCTGCTTGGATGAGCAGATTCATATTTTTTCATCAAATTCAGGGAGTTTAAAATACTAATTCAGCCCCTATTTCTCTCTCGTTTATTCTGAGACTCCCATTATGAGTGTGTTGGAACACTTGATGGGGTCCCACAGGTCTCTGAGGCTTTGATCATTTTTCTTCATTCTTTTTTCTTCCTGTTCCTCAGACCTTATCATTCAGTCATCTCAGTTGACCTACCTCCAAGTGTGCTGATTCTCTTCTGCAAGTTCAAATCTGCTGAGTGCCTTCAGTGAATTTTTTATATCAGTTATTGTACTTTTCAACTTCAGCAATTGTTTTTTAAATTATAATTTCTATTTATTTATAGACATTCTCTATTCTGCAAGACATCATTCTCATAAAGAATTTGGGGCCGGGCGCAGTGGCTCAAGCCTGTAATCCCAGCACTTTGGGAGGCCGAGGCAGGTGGATCACGAGGTTGAGAGATCGAGACCATCCTGGTCAACAAGGTGAAACCCCGTCTCTACTAAAAATACAAAAAGTTAGCTGGGCATGGTGGTGCGTGCCTGTAATCCCAGCTACTCAGGAGGCTGAGACAGGAGAATTGCCTGAACCCAGGAGGAGGAGGTTGCAGTGAGCCGAGATCGCGCCATTGCACTCCAGCCTGGGTAACAGGAGCGAAACTCCGTCTCAAAAAAAAAAAAAAAAAGAATTTGGTTAGATCTTTAACCCTGGTTTCCTTTAGTTCTTTGAACATATTTATAGTAGCAGATTTACAATGACTGTCAAATGCATAGCATCTGGCTTCCTCAGTCTATATTGACTGTTATTTCCCCCCACGTATGAGCCATACTCTCATTTCTTTGTGTGGCTCATAATTTTTGCTAAAAACTAGACATCTTGAACATGCCAGCCCCAGATGTTCCCAGTTAAATGCAGCCACATGAGTGATCTCAGAACTGTCCACCTGTGTGCAGGTGTCCCACAAAATCATATGAAATAATAGTTTAAACCCACTAAGTCTGAGGGAGGAGTTGGTTATACATTAATAAATCACTGATATACCATTCTACTATATAGACATTGCATTGTTTTCAGCTTTTCACCGTTCCAAAAAAACTTTTTTAAGTTACCCCTTGCATACTTATGGGACACCTATATGTTTTTATCTATTCTCCGGAGATCCTTATGGGATCAGGCTGAGGCCAGATTCCAGGGGAGATCTTGATTGCTTCACTTCTTCCCGTCTTGTGCTGCTTCTCTCCTTTTTAGATTTCTCTTGATTCTACTTCCTTAATACGTCACACAAAGGAGAGAAAGTTACATGGAAAGTAATGGCTAGTTTAAAAATGGAGATTTTGGTTACACTGGGATATGGGTGCATTGCCTCATGCCTGCAATCCTAGCACTTTGGGTGGACAAGGCAGGAAGGAATATAGCTTGAGCCCAGGGGTTCAAGACCAGTCTGGGCAACATAGTGAGACACCAGCTCAAAAAAAAAAAAAGTGGCCATGGGCCCGAGCCCACACAATTCACTGGTCTTACCATGTTCCCCACCACTCTAATACAGTTGGTTTTAAAGAACCGTGGAATGACCTCTTAAAGACTCAGTTACAGCGCCAACACTTTGCAGGGCTGGGATGTTCTCCAGAAGGCTGTATACTCTGAATTAGCACCCAATATACAGTGTCTAGGAATTGAGAGGCAGAAATGGGAGTGGCACCATTCACTACTACACCCAGTGACCCACTAACACAATTTTTGCTTCCTGTTCTTGTGACTTTGTGTTCTGCTGGTCTAGAGGTCTTAGTTCTAGAGGGAGGAATGCCTCCACCAGGAGTCATAACAAAGATTCCACTGAAATGTAGAGTTAAGTTGGCCACTTGGGCATGTTTGGCTCCTTATGCACCTTTGAATCAACATGACGAGGGAGCTGCAGTGCTGGTTGTGGTGATTGATGCTGACTACCACGGAGAAATTGAACTACTTCTACACAATAGAAGAAAGGAAGAGCATGTCTGGAATACAAGACACCCTTAGGGTGTCTCTTAGTATTACCATGCTCTGTGATTACGGTCAATGGAAAATAATAACCACTCAATTAAGGTAGAACCCAGACCCTTTAGAATGATTTGGATCACTCCACTGAGTAAAGAACCACTGCTAGCTGAGGTGCTTGCTGAAGACAAAGGGAAAACAGAATGTAATAGAAGGTAGTTATACCAGCTACAACCAAAACCACATTATAGAAACCTGTAATTGTCATGAGTAGTTCCTCATTTGTCATTAGTATGGTTGTATGTGTATATATATCCATATATCTTTCCTCTCGTTATTTCCTTATCCTGTAATAATGTACTTTTTTTTGTATCACAATGTTTTGGTTATGGGATAGCAAGAAGAGTAAAACTTCACTCAGTGGCTTTAACTCCTTTTCTATGGAAGGAGTTAGTGGGTTTTTGGTCCTACACAGGATAGCTGTATCTTGTCAGCTAGATGTATGATCACATTATTGCTTTATTTGAAGGTTTAAGTTTGGTTTAATAAGATATATATGATAGCCAAGTTGACAGTGGGTAGATTTATGATGGTTAATGTGTCAACTTAACTTGGCTAAGGGATGATACTTGGTTAAAACACTTCTGGGAGTGTCTGTGAAGGTGTTTCTGAAGAAGATTAACATTTCAATCCGTCGACTTAATAAAGCAGATAGCCCTTCCCAATGCTGGTGAGCATCATCCAATCTGTTGAGAGGCTAAGAAAAAGGTGGCTGGGTGTGGTGGCTCACCTGTGGTCAGGAGTTCAAGACCAGCCTGGGCAACATGGTGAAACCCTGCCTCTACTACAAAACCAAAAATCAGCCAGATGTGGTGGCACGTGCCTGTAATTCCAGCTACTCAGGAGGCTGAGGCACGAGAATCACTTGAACCCGGGAGGCAGAGGTTGCAATGAGCTGAGATTGTGCCATTGCATTCCACCCTGGGCAACAAAGCAAAATGACTCAAAGAAAGAAAGAAAAAGAAAAAGGTGAAGGAAAGCTGAGCTTGTTCTGACTGCTGAGCAGGGACACAGCGACCCTCTGAGCTCCTAGTTTTTAGGCCTTTAGATCTGGACTAGAAATCTACACCATCGTGTTTCTGGCTGTCAGGTCTTTGAACTACACCACTAACTTTTCTAGGTCTCCAGTTTGCAGATAGCAGATTGTAGAATTTCTTGGCCTCCATAATTATATGATGCAATACCTCATTATAAATCTTTCTAGAGACATATTTATCTATATCCTATTGGTTGTTTCTCTGGAGAAAATTAATGCAGGTGTGCTACAATATATACTGCATTCCCTATGAAATATTCTTGCTTAAAGTTTAATCTGAATCTAAACCTCTTTAATTTTTTATTTTACAGGAAACAGAGGAATAAGGGAATCCAGATGAGATACATAATAGGCTAGAACTCATCAAAAAAACTAATGCCATTAAAATGCCATTAGAGACTTGTAAGACGTAACTAAATACCATGTATACACACCAAATCTATCTTGGTTTAAGACACAAGTTACAAAGACACTCTAATGAGGGAATGGTGGCTCACGCCTGTAATCCCAGCGCTTTTGGGAGGCTGAAGCAGGCAGATCACCTGAGGTAAGGAGTTTGAGACCAGCCTGGCCAACACGGTGTAACCCCATCTCTACTAAAAAATACAAACATTAGCCAGGAGTGGTGGTAGGTGTCTGTAATCCCAGCTACTTGGGAGGCTAAGGCAGGAGAATCGCTTGAACCCAGGAGGCACAGGTTGCAGTCAGCCGAGATTACACCATTGCACTCCAGCCTGGGCAGTAAGAGCAAAACTCCGTCTCAAAAAAAAAAAAAAAAAAAAAAAAAGGCTCTAGAGCAAGCTTGGTCTAACTAGCGGCCCATGAGCTGCATGCAGCCCAGATGGCTTTGAATACTGTCCAGCGCAAATTCGTACTTTCTTAAAACATGAGGTTTTTTTTTTTTTTTTAAAGGTTATCAACTATTGTTAGTATTAGTGTATTTTATAGTGTGACCCAAGACAATAATTATTCTTCCAATATGGCCCAGGGAAGCCAAAAGATTGGACACCTGTGCTGTAGAAACTGTCGGAAAGGCCGGGCGCAGTGGCTCAAGCCTGTAATCCCAGCACTTTGGGAGGCCGAGGCGGGTGGATCACGAGGTCGAGAGATCGAGACCATCCTGGTCAACATGGTGAAACCCCGTCTCTACTAAAAATACAAAAAATTAGCTGGGGCATGGTGGCTCGTGCCTGTAATCCCAGCTACTCAGGAGGCTGAGGCAGAATTGCCTGAACCCAGGAGGCGGAGGTTGCGGTGAGCCGAGATCGCGCCATTGCACTCCAGCCTGGGTAACAAGAGCGAAACTCCGTCTCAAAAAAACAAACAAACAAAAAAAAAAAAAAACAAAAACAAAAAAGAAACTGTCAGAAAAGTCTGAACATGGTTTGGGTGTTGGACGTTACAGAATTGTTTTCTTACAATTGTTTTCCTTTTTTTTCTTGAGATGGATATATTTAATACAGTTATTTTATAACCATTTAATATGTGTAAAACTTATTATTAGATTCTCTTTGTGCTAATGTTTTTGGGTGTCTCCCTAACCACATTTCCTCCTCAAGCCCTGTGTTCCACTGCACAACTTTGCATACTGTGCTGACTTCGATTTACATGTTACAGTTCTGACTATATAACAAAGTGTCAATTAATAGTTAAATCTAAGAGGGGGGGCAATACAATATTCATACTACTCTTAAAACTTTCCCACGTATTTGAAATTTTTTGTAATAAAAAGTTGAGGGTGAGGATTAAATAGCAATCAAGAAAAAAAGCATACTGCCCCTTAGGGTACAGTCATACTCATTTTTTGCTATTAAAAAGTATCACATTTAAATGTTTAACAGAACACACTTCCCTTTCATTGCTTTAGAATTAACTGTATCAAACCTCTTGAAAGCTTTCTTATTTGCTCAATTTCCCAAGATAGAGCTGGCACAGATTATATTGTAAGCTCTTGCAAAACCCAAGTCAGCTCTAAACAGGGTATGGTTTAATTTATACCAAAACCAACTGAATAGAACCAGTGAGAGGAACACATTTAGCTTGGAAGAATTCTCTTTTAAGAATGCTATATAAACTATTTGTATTTATTTAGGTATAACATAAGACACAAAACACACTGTGCTGTTAGGTTGGGCATGGTGGCTCACGCCTGTAATCCTAGCACTTTGGGAAGCCAAGGCGAGGATAGCTTGAGCCCAGGAATCCAATGCCGGCCTGGATTACACAGTGAGACCTTATCTCTACACACACACACACACACACACACAAAACTAAAAATTAGCCAGGCATGGTGGTGTACAGGCATGGTGGTAGTCCCAGCTACCAGGGAGGCGGAGGTGGGAGGATCACTTGAGCCTTGGAAGGGTGAGGCTGCAGTGAGCTGTAGTTGTGCCACTGCACTCCAGCCTGGGCAAAAGAGCAAGACCATGTCTCAAAACATAGAACAAAAAAAACTTTGCTGCTACCTGGGTGCAGCGGCATGGGCTTGTAGTGCTAGTTACTTGGGAGGCTGTGGCAGGATAACTTGATCCTAGGAGTTCAAGGTTATAGTGAGCTGTATTTTCCCATGAATAGCCACCACATTCCTGCCTAGGCAACATGGCAAGACACTGCCACTGAAAAAAAACCAAAACATCTTGTGCTGAATAACTGACAAATGTTTAAATGTAAATATGGATTGAGTATTTTGACTTATGATTTTAGGATATACCTGATTCAACTGTTTTATGGCAGCTAGAATTAACATTTCACACATGCTCTTAATTATCAAAATGAGGTATAAACTAAAGTACTAAATTCCAGACAATACAGAAATCTTTATCTAAATATACTAAACTTACACTTAGCAAGTTAGTTAACTATTAGTTCTGTGATGAATACAAAAGGAGCTTCAGATTGTTTGGCAGAAATCCTTTCTCCATAATGCCAAAGAGGGGCCCAGTTGCTTTCATGACACTCCTTGTGAAATACCCAAGGAAATGGTAGCTGAAATACCAGATTGTGTAGGCCAAACTCATGATTTAAGTAAAAGGCTTTTATTCAAAGGCATGAAAACTTTTTACAAAGGGAGTGCTTAGCTAAGTGCCTTTAATCCCAGGGCTCTGGGAGAGGCAAGACTGTTTAGGCCAGAAGTTCAAGACCACCCTGGGCAACATAGTGAGATCCCATCTCTGAAAATAAATAAATCAAATAGCAGGGGGATGGTGGCACACACCTGTAGCTGTAGCTATTCAAAAGAAAAAAAGCACGATTCTTTATGCTTGAGTCCAGGAATTCAAGGCTGTAGTAAGCTATGATCAGACCACTGCAAGCCAGCCTGGGTGACAAGAGTGTTTCTATAAAAATAAATTAATTAAAAGATCACTAGGCTTCAATGTGTACAAAATAAAGATTGGAAGGTGACTAAAGAAAGGGCAGACTAGTTACAGATTTGACACTATTCATGCTGAGATGACACTGATTCTTGTACCAGGGCAATGACAATTAATATGTTTAAAGCCACTGAAACAAGACATTAGTTCAGAATCCAAATTGGGAGAGAAAAAAAAAAGAATCCTTTTTGTATAAGATTTGCTATATTTATGTACACACTTTTACTTGCAGAAGGAATCCAACATAGCAGTCATTAATACTGGGAAAAGGAATTAGGATGATATGAAAAATAAAAGCCTTCCTTTAGTTTTTTTTTTTTAAATTGGGTAGCCTCCCAAGCCACAGTAGGCTCAGAGAGGTGCCACTTGTTATCATTTACTTTTAAGACAGCATATATTATTAATACGTATTATATCTTTGGTAGTTTTGTAATGCTTATCAGTGATTAGCACATTGGGCCATCTTTTTATTCAACATGTAAACTCACTTTTTATGCTTCTTTTATATGTTTTTGAAAAGCATCAGAAATAACAGAGTATTGTGAGAAGATAAATCTGCTTTTTGAAATCAAATATTTAATATTTTCATTAAATTGTTTCAATACAATTTCAAGCAAGTTCCAACTGGAAGACCAAGCCCAGGAATTCAGAGGAAATAATCTTCCAAACAACGAACACCAAGGCGATCTGCTTCCACTCTACCTGCAAAACTGGTGACCATAATGGTGCTGGTCAGTTATCCAGATTATCGAGTGTTTACCTGATAAGAGAAAAACTTAGGTTTCAAAACTTATGACAAAATTTTAAGGCTGGAAAATGTTTAAGGCAATAAAATTAATAAAATTCTCCCCATTTTTACAGGTAAGGAAAAACCGTATTAAGTATGAACTGCTGTCATCTTAATGACTAGCAAATATTTATCAAAAGTAAAAACTTTAAAAAAAACAATGGCCAGGTGCGGTGGTTTATGCCTGTAATCCCAGCACTTTGGGAGGTCGAGGCGGGTGATCACCTGAGGTCAGTAGTTTGAGACCAGCCTTGCCAACATGGTGAAACCCCATCTCTACTAAAAATACAAAAATTAGTTGCGTGTGGTGGCAGGCATCTGTAATCCCAGCTATTCAGAAGGTTGAGACAGGAGAATCGCTTGAACCCAGGAGGTAGAGGTTGCAGTGAGCCAAGATGGTGCCACTGGATTCCAGCCTGGGTGACCAAGCAGAACTGTCTCAAAAACAAACAAAAAAACCACCACCAAAAAAACTTTTAAAAATATATACCTTTTTGACCTCCTAAGAAAATATGCAACCTGGAAATACTTACCACATCATCAATTTTCAGAATGCTCCGAACAGTTTCAGTTGCAAGGGTCAGAGCACTGACTGATACCAACAGAGGCTGGACAACCAGTTCCTCCAAAATGTTGGAAATACCACCCTGCAAATTAAATCAGCACAAGCTGCTTTTAGTGTTTGTAATAATATACACCAGCAGCCATATGGTTACCAGTGAACCTCAAGACCTTATCAAATCTAGTTTTCCCTTTGTCTAGGCATGTTAGAATATGATACTCTACTAAGCTCTTCTCTACACTGTGGGTTGTATTTCAACTAAAATTTGGAAAAACTGAATTAATGCTGTAGTCACCCAATCCTAACTCAAAAACAACTTCTTCTAAGTATCGCTTTTAAAAATATCAGCAAAATTAGCCAAATGATCAGTCATTAAAAATTGTATCTTTAATGCTTAAATCATCTCTGAATTTTAATTCTGAATTAGGCCAACCCTGGGTACTTGAGTCTATTTCCCACCTTAAATTCTTTGCACCATCCTACTTCCCTTTATCCTGGGATTGCTCCTGATAGTCTGTAACAGGCATCCTTGCCTCCAGTCTTCCCTTCTTAAAATATTTTCATATCCTTAGCCCCTTGCTCAAAGAATTTTTTTTTGAGATGGAGTTTCGCTCTTGTTACCCAGGCTGGAGTGTAATGGTGTGATCTTGGCTCACCACAACCTCTGCCTCCTGGGTTCAGGCAATTCTCCTGCCTCAGCCTCCTGAGTAGCTGGGATTAAAGGCACGTGCCACCATGCCCAGCTAATTTTTTGTATTTTTAGTAGAGACGGGGTTTCACCATGTTGACCAGGATGGTCTCAATCTCTTGACCTTGTGATCCACCCGCCTCAGCCTCCCAAAGTGCTGGGATTACAGGCTTGAGCCACCGCGCCCGGCCTCAAAGAAATTTTTAGTGGATCCCAACTACAGGAAGAAAAAAAAATGTCTGGTTCAATAATTAAGGGCCTCCTCATTCTAATGATAGTTGTTTTTTTTTTTTTTTTTTGGAGACAGAGTCTGGCTCTGTTGCCCAGGCTGGAGTGCAATGGCACAATCTCGGCTCACTGAAACCTCCGCCTACTGGGTTCAAGCCATCCTCCTGCCTCAGCATCCCAAGTAGCTGAAATTACAGACACCTGCCACTGAGCCTGGCTATTTTTTTTTTTTGTATTTTTAGTAGAGATGGGTTTTGCCATCTTGGCCAGACTGGTCTCAAACTCCTCACCTCAGGTGATCTGTCTACCTTGGCCTCCCAAAGTGCTGGGATTACAGGCATGAGCCACTGTGCTTGGCCTATTAACTGCTTTTATCTGATCTTTCCAACCTAAAGCCCACCATACCACTAATACATAGCCCCAGCTGTACCCAGGTGAAGAAATGCTTGGTCCTTCTCACCTGAAAAACTACTGCTTACCCATCTGGAATTTCCTCATCCCCTACCAACCAAAAGTGCATCTTCATAAAGCCCTCCCTAAACAAACAGTTCCATCCTTTGGAGTTCTGTACCATACAGAAAGTATCATGTTGGATTGTCAGTTCTTTCCTATCATGTAATATTTGTCTCCTCAATAAAACATTAATAAAAATTGGTATTATTACTGTGTGATAACTTTACACAATTACACTAGCTCATGCTAAGTAGGGCAATGATTTTTTAATACAGTCTTTACTATATGCCAAGTATTTAAGAGTTTGTTAACTAGAAATACATTTAATTCTTACAACAGGCCTATGAGGGAACTATTAATCATCCCTGTTTTTACAACCAAGGAAACTGAGGACAGACTAAGTAACTCGCTAAAATCTAGTCAGTAAGTGGCAGATTTAATGAACAAATAATACTTCCCCCGCCTAAGGTGTCATCATCTTCCTTCTCACTCAATGGCATAGATTAATTACCCTGCAGCAGGCCTCATATTTAAATCCAAGATAATGCTTTCATTACAAAGCTTTCCACTTAACAGATGACTATAAAACTTGTAATATTTTATATTCATCAGTATTTTCTATATTAGAGATTAAATTTACCTTTCTGACATTAATGCCTGCAGTTTTTTCTCCCTGGGCATGCCGGTTTCTTAGTTCCGTAACTGTAGAAATGGGATTTAGGCCGGCATTTTCAGCTAGCGTAGATGGAATGACCTCCATAGCATCTGCAAAAGCACGAACACAGTAGGATTCCATACCACTCAGTGTTCGTGAATATTCAGTTAATCGCAGGGCCAACTCTATTTCTGGAGCACCACCTCCTGCAATAAGAGCCCTGAAATTCACAAATATATTTTTAGCTTATTTTATCCAACAGAAAGTTATTTTTAATAATTTACTATTTACATCTTTAAAAATATAGTTTTAATGTTCGAAACGTTAAATAATGTAACAATGACATTACCTCTTCTTCACTAAACAGCGAATAACACAAAGGGCATCATGAATGGAGCGCTCAGCTTCCTCAATCACCAGTTTGTTAGAACCACGAACAACAATTGTAACTGTTTTTCCAGGGCTGGCACAGCCTGTAATCTTCATTAAATAAATTCCAAATTAAGTTTATCTGAAGGATTAAAAAAACCTCACATCCAAAACCTAAGCAAATAAAAATTTAAGTAATACTGTTACCTTGAGCAGTTTGCCAGAACCATTTAAATTGACCTCCTCAGCTAACTCGGCAGAACCCAGCATGTCAGCAGTAAATTGGTCAATATGAGCAACTGGTTTGGTTCCAATTGTCTTGAAAAAATAGTCAAATCCACAAATTAAGGCAACATTTAATTGACTATTAGACATTTTCCACAAATACAAATGTTAATGTTTTACCTTACAAATAAATTCAATGTCTTCTCTTTCAATATCCTTAATTACCATTATCTTCATTTTGTTCAGAAAGTGTAATGCAAGATCACTAAGAGCATCTCTAAAATACAAAATCAGTCATTATGTCAATGCTAGGTTAAAAGAAAACTTCTGCTCTTCAAATCCTTTAAGGTTTTAATTACTGTTTTTTAAATGGCTCATCCTATTACTTGTGAAGAAAAATGCTTTAGTTTACTTAAGTTCACAAGCTCAAAATTAAGATTTCCAATTCTACGGGAAATTTTAGTACAATTCCAGTATTAAAATGGACTCTGTCCTCAGTGACACTGTAACACACACAAAAGATAACTAGGCCACTACTTTTTCCCCATTTATCTATTTATTTTGACTTTCTTTTTTTTTTTGAGACACAGTCTCACTCTGTAACCCAAGCTGGAGTGCAGTGGTGCAATCGTGGCTCACTGCAACCTTCACCTTCTGGGTTCAAGCGATTCTCCTACCTCAGCCTCCCAAGTAGCTGGGACTCGCGTGTGGGCATGTGCCACCACGGTTGGCTAATTTTCTCTATTTTAGTAGAGATGGGGCTTCATTGTGTTAGCAAGGATGGTCTTGATCTCCTGACCCTGTGATCATCCACCCACCTCGGTCTCCCAAAGTACTGGGATTGCAGACGTGAGTCACCATGCCCGGCCTTTATGTTGACTTTTTTTGAGACGTAGTTTCGCTCTTGTTGCCCAGCTGGAGTATAATGGTATGGTCTCCGCTCACAGAAAACAAACTCCGCCTCCCGGGTTAAAGCGATTCTCCGGCCTTAGCCTCCCAAGTAGCTGGGATTACACTCGTGCCACCATACCCAGCTAATTTTTCTATTTTTAGTAGACATGAGGTTTCACCATGTTGGCCAGGCTGGTCTTGAACTCTCAACCACAGGTGATCCACCTGCCTTGGCCTCCCAAACTGCTGGGATTACAGGCATGAGCAACTGTACCCAGCACACATATTTATTTTTAATACAGATAGGGTCTCCCTATGTTGCCCAGGCTGGTCTCAAACTCAAGGCTCAAGTGATCCTGCCACTTTGGCCCCATGAAGTGCTGGGTTTACAAGTGTGAGCCACTGTGGCTGGCCTTATTTTTCATAATAAACGAGCATGTCTTGGTAACTAAAAGCTTATTAATACTTTATGAATTCTGAAGTATTGATTCAGACTCCACAAATTTACACTTCCCCATGAACTACTGGGAATAATCTAACAACTCTGTGATACTAGAAAGGGAAGTATTACTAGCATCCCTGCTACAAAGATAAGCAAACTGAGTTTGGGGGGCAATATACTCAAGGTCAGTAGCTATTATATAACTGGGATTAGAACCAAGTCTTCTGACTCTTCAATCAAAGACCATATAAAATGAACACCCACAGTATATTCTGGCATATTAATGGAGTAAATGGGAATGTGCCTATTAGAAAAAAATATTGGCCGGGCTTGATAACTCACGCCTGTTAATCCCAGCACTTTGGGAGGCTGAGGTGAGTGGAACACCCAAGGTCAGGAGTTCAAGACCAGCCTAACCAAAACGGTGAAACCCCATCTCTACTAAAAATACAAAAATTAGCCGGGCGTGGTGGCACACGTGTGTAATCCCATCTACTCTGGAGGCTAAGGCAGAAGAACCGTTTGAACCCAGAAGACAGAGGTTGCAGTAAGCACAGACAGAACCATTGCACTCCAGCCTGGGAGACAGAGCAAGACTCTGTCTCAAAAAAAAAAAAAAAGAAAAAAAGTGATTTGTTCCAACTTTAGAAAATTCTTTTAATCTATGGAGTACGCACAGAGCATTCCCCGGAAAACCACCTCTAAGTGACAAGGCAAGCCAATTGCATAGACGTTTAAATAAATTCCACTTTTAGCTAATTAATTCTGCAACAAACTTGGCTTTTAAAAAAACAAGTCTTGATGTTTAGGATACCTTGCTCTAGCAAAGATTATATATCCCACATTTGAAAGGGAAGACAACCCACTCTTTATCAAAATATAATAATGCTTTTCTAGCTTGTAACTACAAGGAAAAATAATGCTGCCAAAAAAAAAAAAAAAAAAAGGCAGATTTCTGGTAGTGTACCCAACTCAAATGTTTCTTTAAAAACCGCTATTAGAAGTGTAGTTTAGGATGGGTGCAGTGGCTCACACCTATAATCCCAGTACTCTGGGAGGCTGAGGCGGGCAGATCACGAAGTCAAGAGATTGAGACCAGCCTGGCCAACATGGTGAAACCCCGTCCCTACTAAAAATACAAAAATTATCTGGGTGTAGTGGCGTGCACCTGTAGTCCCAGCTACTCAGGAGAATCCAGAAGATGGAGGTTGCAGTGAGCCAAAATCACTGCACTCCAGCCTAGCACAGAGTGAGACTCCGTCTCGAAACAAACAAGCAAACAAACAAACAAAAAACAAAAAGCACAGGCTTTCTTGGCCCTGTTCCTTAAGGTCTCCACCCTGAAGCCAATAATCTAATTAAGAAACAAGTTTTTAAAAAAGCCAAAACACAACTTTCTGGCATTTACTTAGCTAAGAAAATTACATCTATATTGTTTTATATTTACAAGTCATATAACTGTTGAAAGTGCTTTTCCCACATGCCTCTGAACTTTTACTTATACCACTTTTCCCCTTGGTCTGAGCAAATGATGGTACAATATTTAAGCCTAACACTTTATCTCTGTGCTTTTAAAATAAAAATTCTCCCATTTCGTTTCACCTAAGAGTTGTCCCTTAAGAAATAAAAATTTAGAGTAAATCAAGTATTTTATCAGAAAAAATCCTGCTAGTGGAGATCCAAAATCATTTATCATTAAGAGATGAACAAAATAAATAGCCCCATACCTTAGAATAGACTTCTGTATAAGAAGGACATTACATCCTGTTTTTTTAATTTGCTTCACTAAATTTAAAATATAGGCTCTCTCTTCTCGAAGCACTCGGTCCATCTGGGCATAGTCAGAAACCACTATTTGATTATCCATCTGTTCAGAAAAAGAACATTATAATTTGCATTGTAAGATATTTTAAGTTTAAACGTAGATATCTGACTTTTAAGTGAAAATACCATGTACTGTAGAAATTCAACCAAAATTATACCAAGCAATAAATTATACAGACATGCACAGAAAGAGTCTGGAAAGACATAAGCCCCAAACTTGGGTCTTTTACTTTCAACTAAATACACTGCTGTGTTACTTTTTTGCCAGTACTTTTTCATAACCAAAAAATGTAAAATGATTACCCTATTTTAGTTGTTTTTAAAAGATGGGGTCCCTCTTTAATCTGTGTGAATTTGTACATCAACAATGATGACAATGAAAAGATGGGGTCCCACTATGTTGCCCAGGCTAGAGTGCAGAGGCTATTCACAAGTGATGGACTAGCACACTGCAGTCTCAAACTCCTAGGTTCAAGCAATTTTTCTGCTTAAACCTCCCAAGCAGCTGAGACTACAATCAGCTAGCTTTCAATTTCAATATCCAAACTGAGGATATAGACTTGTCACTTGTAGCACCAACAACTTCTGTTTTTGTCTCAATTCTAATAATTCTTTTGAGATCTATGCTTTAAGTCATTAGCAGTATTCACTGTTTTTAAAAAACAAATGCCTGAATTATTAAAAGCTTAAACACAAACAGAACCAATTTCATTTCTACTTACATCTGTTTTGGGAGCAGATAAGCAAAACTGAATAAGCCCAATCTTGGCCTTTTCAACTCTGGTTATGCCAGAATTTGACACTTTTTGGGTGAGAACCAGCCCTTCCACCAACTCACAGTCATCAATTGTCCCACTAAGAAAAAGAGAAAACAAGGAGAAGCAGTAGTTAAGAGGGAGTAGAAATCTGTACATTTTGTTAACAGATTAAAAGTCATCACTTCAATAAAATGTGCTAACAAATAACATTTGTTATTGCCCCATTCCTGGATCGCTTTGATCTGCTATTTACTATCATAATATAAACAAAATCACCATACTAATACAAGTTCTCATGAAAACAAAACCTAAAAGAGAAAAGAGAGCTTTGTGACTTTCATCTAGGTGTTTTTAACTTACTTATTTTTGGCAATCTTATGCTCATTTTCAACTTTTTATTCAAGTTGTAATTAGAGATGCTTACCCAAGCTTCTTAACTATTTTAATATCTCTAAGATCTACACTGGTGGCTGTGGCTGGGTCAATCACTTTCATCACTGCATTTACACTCATTGGAGAAAGCAGACTTGAATACTGAGAAACAACCTAGATTAAAAAAAAAAAAGGTTACCTTCACAGCAGAAATAAGTCTTAATTTTTCTATGACAAAGATACTTTAGTGTTCTAATAATTTCTGCAATGGGGTTTGGGTGGGAAGAGGTAAACACACATGAGAAGACAGCCCATAAACTGTTTTTTCCATTTAGGTTGTCACCAGGGGTACAAAATAAAAACATGTATGTTTGCTTTTTTCTTTTATTAATACAGTAGCTTAGACTGTAGAATATCCGTTTTATTGGAAATCTAAAAAGTGTAATGTGAATATTTCCTATCTAAAATCAAGTGTGATGGGACATTAATGTTAGGTATGTACATTCCTGATGAGGGGCTCATAAAAATTGCTAACATTTATCAATCATTTAATATATGCCAGGCAGTGGTCTTAGAACTTTACATATTAACTCATTCAATCTTCTCTGAAAAACTGAAACCAAGAGGTTAAGTCATTTGCCCAAACTAACAGCTTAGTTAAGTGGTGAAGTCAGCATTGAAAAAACACAAGCAGTCTAGACTCAATGACTAGTGCTTGTAACCACTATGCTATACTAACTACATTCGTTCTGGGAACATCCAACAGTATCACTTAGTGTCCCCAACACTGTCTAACATTCAAACAAAATGAATCTATGGACTAAATACTGCCTTCTTTTTGAGATGGAGTCTTGCTCTGCTGCGAGGCTGGAGTGCAGTGGCGCTATCTGGGCTCACTGCAACCTCCGCCTCCTGGGTTCAGGCAATTCTCATGCCTCAGTCTCCTGAGTAGCTGGGACTACAGGCGTCCGTCATCACACCCGGTTTATTTTTATATTTTTAGTAGAAACGGGGTTTCACCATGTTGGCCAGGATGGTCTTGATCTCCTGATCTCATGATCTGCCCTCCTCAGCCTCCCAAAGTGCTGGGATTACAGGCGTGAGCCACTGTGCCCAGCCCAATACTGCTTTTTTTTTTTTAAATAGGAAAAATGATTAGGAGGAGGGAGGGATAAACACAGAACATTACAGAAAACAAGTGACATGAATTCCAAAGAAATTTAAAAGTACAATACCACTTTAAGTTTGGTAACTAAGAAAAGTAGCATATGTATTAGTTAAGGGACGGACCACGATGGGCAGCCTGTCCAGGGTTCAAATCTCAGCTCTGTCAGTGGTCCTCAGATAACTTCCTTCTCTAGATCTACTCTTTTATTCTATAAAATGGGGATGTGACTACCTGAAGGCCTTGAAGAGGATAATAAATGTAAAAAACTTATCACAATGCCCACCATATTAAGTATTCAATAAAAATTAGCTGTACTACTAGTGATCCTAGGCAGTCTTTCTGATTTGGTAGATGAAAAGGTTTCTAATGGGCAAATTAAAATATCTACCTTTGGCCGGGCGCGGTGGCTCCAGCCTGTAATCCCAGCACTTTGGGAGGCCGAGGCAGGTGGATCACGAGGTCAAGAGATCGAGACCATCCTGGTCAACATGGTGAAACCCCGTCTCTACTAAAAATACAAAAAAAATCAGCTGGGCATGGTGGTGCGTGCCTGTAATCCCAGCTACTCAGGAGGCCAAGGCAGGAGAATTGCCTGAACCCAGGAGGTTGCGGTGAGCCGAGATTGCGCCATTGCACTCCAGCCTGGGTAACAAGAGCAAAACTCTGCCTCAAAAAAAAAAAAAAAAAAAAAATCTACCTTTATCAAAACACTGTTACAATGCATTGGAAATGGATATTGAATACATTAAATAGTATACATTAAATATTCTAACTCCTTTGTTAGCCTCATGGCTCATTTCTTCTCATAATCTTACTTAAACCAATTCAGTTATACAGATTATTGTAATAGTTATCCGGTCAATCTTGAGACTTGGTTGTTATGTATTATATAGCATCAAGAAGCATAGAACAACATACTTTAATTTGACCACTATCAGTTACTGCTTCTTGAGACTTAGTTTTTACGTATTGTATAGCATCAAGGATCACAGAATAACACACTTTAATTTGACCACTATCCGTTATTGCTTCTTGAGACTTAGTTTTTATGTATTGTATAGCATCAAGGATCACAGAATAACACACTTTTAATTTGACAACTATCCATTAGTGCTTGTCTTACCTTTGAGTTCAATGAAGTGGTTGCACTATTTAACAATGTTTCTCTGTCACTCAGTTCCACAGGTCGAGACATGTCAGTCAAGATTTCAATTCCCTTTTCCAGGGCCTTCTGGAATGACTCGGAAATGATGGTTGGATGAATCCCTGTCATTTGTGAAAGCCTAGTTATCTAATTATAACAGGTAAACTACACATTTGACATGACTTAAAATTTTTCTACTTTTACCAATATCAAAGCAAGCACAAATTTAACTTTTCTTAATTACAAAGGTATGCTTCAGTTGTAAAAACAGTGGCTTTAATACCCTGCTAACTATGGCTAATAATTTACTTCCATCTAATTTAAAATTCATCAATTACATACTTAAAATCCAAATTTTATACCTTTCTTTCTTTCTGAGACGGGGTCTAACTCTGTCACCCAGGCTGTAGTGCAGTGGCCTGATCTCTGCTCACTACAGCGCCCACCTCCCAGGCTCAAGCGATCCTCCTCCTGAGTAGCTGGGACTACAGACACACACCATCGCACCTGGTAATTTTTTTTTTTAGTAGAGACAGGATTTTGCCATGTTGCCCAGTTTGGTCTCAAACTCCTTGGGCTCTACTGATCTGCCAGCCTCAGCCTCCCAAAGTGCTGGAACTACAAGTATGAGTCATCACACCTGGCCGATACTTTTCAAAACATCACAAGTCTACATAATAAGTAGAGTAAGTGATTGGAAAGTCACTACTACGATTAAACACCATTTACTAAAGCAAGGACAATCCTGACTTTCTCTCCCAAATCATCTTTCCTAAGAGTCTAAGATTGGTAATATTACTACCAGTCATTTTTGAATGGCAAAATTTGATAGATTTCCATTCAAAAAGGAGCCCAGAAAGTATCAGAAGCCAAAGGAAAATTTCTTCCAATTACTATCACAAATATAGCAAAATCTAAAACTTTAAAAATTCTTGGTAAAAAGAATAGTTATTCCAAATCAAATCTTAAATCTCGTATTACTTAACAATAACCTGGCTTTTCCTTAAGTTTGTTCTTTTAAACTTTTCTTTATTCAGCAATAAAGCACATCCTACCCACCTTTCTGAAGAAGCTTGGTACAAGAATCTAAGAGAGAGCCAGCAATGATGACTACTGATGTGGTACCATCTCCTGCTTCTATATCTTGAGCCTTAGACAGCTCCACCAGCTAAGTGAACAGAACATGCCAAGTTGCGCAATGAGAAATGAGAGAATCCAGTAACACCTAATTCAAATGATCACACCAGTATCAGAGACAGAATCTGAGGATTCAGCATAACTCTTGTTTTCTGATTTGTTGTCGACCTTGGGTTTCATTTAAAATTAAAGACTAATATATTATCTCCAGTTCAGATTGTGGGTTGTAATCTCCCCCTGCCCTGGTACTCAGAAGCTCTAATCAGAAAACAAAAATGCTGTATCAGGAATACTCTATAGACTTGGAAGCAAAGAAACGGGGCATTCCAGATGAGACTAGAGCATCAAACTTTTTTTTTTTGAGACAGTGTCTCACTCTGTCACCCAGGCTGAAGTACAGCAGTGTAATCATGGCTCACAGCAGCCTCTACTTCTTGGGCTCAAGCAATCCTCCTGTCCCAGTTTCCCGAGTACCTAAGGCTATAGGTATGTGCTAATACATCTGGCTGTTTTAAAAAACAATTTTTGTTTTATAGAGATGGGGTCCCGTTATGTTGCCTAGAATGGTCTCAAATTCCTGGGCTCAAGAAATCCTCCTGCTTTCAGCCTCCCAAAGGGTTGAGATTACAGGCATGAACCATCATATCCAACCTCAGAGTATCAATTTAAGAGTCTTTTTGCCAGGTTTATTTGAATAGACCTCTTGTAATCATAATCTGATTCATTTATAAAGCCATCTTTACATAACTAAAGGGATTTTTTTGGATATAAATTTATATTTTTCTTTTTGTTTTGAGATGGAGTTTCACTCGTTTTGACCAGGCTGGAGTGCAATGGTGTGATCTCAGCTCACTGCAATCTCTACCTCCCAGGTTCAAGCAATTTTCCTGCCTCAGTCTCCCAAATAGCTGGGATTACAGGCATGCACCACCACACCCGGCTAATTTTTGTATATTTTTTTAGTAGAAATGCGGTTTCGCCATGTTGGTCAGGCTGGTCTCAGAAACTTCTGACCTCATGATCCACCCACCTTGGCATACCAAAGTGCTAGGATTACAGGCATGAGCCACTGCTCCCAGCCAATAAAAATTTATTTCTAATGCATTTTTTTTGCTTATGTGACTGGACACTAAATTATTTTGGTATTTAGTTGAATCATTATTTTTAATAAATGTCTCCAAATTTAGACATAATTTACTTGACATACAATTATTTTGTTCTCTTCCATTACCCATTGAATAATTTGTACTAAATGAGTAGCATAGTCTGGGCGTGGTGGCTCACACCTGTAATCCCAGCACTTTGGGAGGCCGAGGCGGGTGGATCAGGAGGTCAAGAGATCAAGACCTGGCCAACATAGGGAAACCCTGTCTCTATTAAAATACAAAAATCAGCCAGGCATGGTGGTACGAGCCTATAGTTCCAGCTACTTTGGAGGCTGAGGCAGGAGAATTACTTGAAGCTGAGAGGTGGAGGTTGCAGTAGGCTGAGATGGTGTCACTGCATTCCAGCCTGGAGCCTGGTGAAAGAGCAAGACTCTGTTCAAAAAAAAGAGTGGCATTTGTTTTCAATCTCCTCATTCCTCAAGTGTATGCCACGTTTCCATAGACAAGTATAAGTAAGGTAAAAGAAGTAAAATAAGCTGGGCGCGGTGGCTCACGCCTATAATCCCAGCACTTTGGGAGGCTGAGGTGGGCAGATCAACTGAGGTCAGGAGTTTGAGACCAGCCTAACCAATATGGTGAAACCCCATCTTAAAAAAAAAAAAAGTAGTAAAATAATTACTCTGGGCTGGGCGTGGTGGCTCATGCCTGTAATCCAAGCACTTTGGAGGCCAAGGCAGGCGAATCACCTAAGGTCGGGAGTTCAAGACCAGTCTGACCAACATGGTGAAATCTCGTCTTAAAAAAAAAATTTACTCTTTCCAGTAGATTATTTTTAGACAATGAATTTTCCTCTGTGGACATGGTGAATTGCTACGTACCATATCCTAATAATACAGTGATCATTTGAGAGGAAAAATATTCATTATCATGGACAAGTATAAGGGGACTTGTGTTTTTTTCTTTTTTTTTAGACAAGGTCTTGCTCTGTCACCCAGGCTGGAGTACAGTGGCACAATCACAGCTCACTGCCACCTCTGCCCCTGGGCTCAAGCAATTCTCCCACCTCAGTCTCCTGAGTAGCCGAGACCACAAGTGTGCAACACCACACCCAGCTATTATTTTTGCATTTTCAGAAGAGACAAGGTCTTGCCATGTTGGCCAAGCTGGTCTGAAACTCCAGAGCTCAAGCAATCCTACCATCTTGGCCTCCGAAAGTGCTGGGATTAAAGGTGTGAGCCACTGTGCCCAGCTGTTCTGGGGTTTTACTGTCACCCAGGATGGAGTATAGCGGTGTGATCAGAGCTCACTGTAGCCACAAACTCTTGGGCTCAAGCAATCCTCCCACGTCAGCCTCTGGAGTAGCTGGGACTAAAGGCATGTACCGCCACGCCTGGTTTGATTTGCGTTTTATTATCACGTCACACCAAAAAGCACAATATTAGGCACACAATGTATCCTAAAAATATGACTGCTTAGCATAGAAAGTATTCATCATGCTTAAATATCATGTGATCAAATAAATAAATTTAACTGCTTACCAAATATTAAATACACTTTAAAAAAAAAAAGCCTCATCTAAAATTATACTTACCATTCTGGCTGCTGGATGTAATACTTGCATTTGTTTCAGAATGGTAGCACCATCATTCGTAATGGTTACATCACCTTTCCCATCTTGAATCTAGAAAAAATTTTAAGTTATATTTCAATGTGACACCATTAACAGTTTTACTATTTGTGTGGTACTTAATTCTGAATTCTCTTCCCTTACATTAGCATGATAATTTAAGAATATGCAGTAACAGTCCAACTTTACCAAAGAAAAAACCAGCTTTTTTGCAGAGTAATCTAAAAGTGAAAAAATGTAGACACACAAAAGAAAAAAAAAAGACAGACATTACATTACAAAGAAGCACCGGCTACCTTTAATAATTTCTCATTAATCAGAAACATGATTTCTACCATGGATGCCCTAAAGGAGCACCATGCAATGCAGTGAACACATTTTTTTTTTTCCTTTTCTTTTTGAGATGGAGTTTCCCTCTTGTTACCCAGGCTGGAGTGCAATGGCACGATCTCGGCTCACTGTAACCTCCGCCTCCTGGGTTCAGGCAAGTCTCCTGCCTCAGCCTCCTGACTAGCTGGGATTACAGGCACACGCCACCATGCCCAGCTAATTTTTTGTATTTTTAGTAGAGACGGGGTTTCACGATGTTGACCAGGATGGTCTCGATCTCTTGACCTCGTGATCCACCCGCCTCGGCCTCCCAAAGTGCTGGCATTACAGGCGTGAGCCACTGCGCCCGGCGAGAACGCATTTCTTATAGACAACACAGAAACTTTTTTCCTTTTTTTGTCCTACAAAAAGGACAATGGCATTTTGAGGAAGGACTGATTTTCAAATATCCAGAGAGGAGAATAATCTGCTTATCATCCAGATGATCCTCCATACTGTCATACCTCCCAGAGACCCACATTAGGATACAAAGTAACATCCATAAGAAGCACTAAACTGAAGCCCTAACACCTGTATTTATACTTTCCACTTAACTACATAATAGATAACTATGTTTGGGTATGCACTCTCATTGTTTAAAAAGCATTAAACAAAATATAAATTTTAGTTTAGTCCTGCTGACTCTGAAGCAATCTCTCCTTCCGCTCAACTCCAGGTACCCAACGCTTTTTATTTTTTAAACAGCACATCTAACTCTCCATCAAGATCTTGTAGTGTGAACATCAGTGCTCAATTAGCATTCGATAACACAATTCTTTACCATTTTATCCATTCCTTTTGGTCCAAGGCTTGTTCTAATAGCATCAGCAACCGCTGCAGATGGGGGAAAAAAAAAAAAAGAAATTAGGAATTTTTTTTTTTTTTTTTGAGATGGAGTTTTTGCTTGTTACCCAGGCTGGAGTGCAATGGTGCGATCTCGGATCACCGCAACCTCTGCCTCTTGGGTTCAGGCAATTTTCCTGCCTCAGCCTCCTGAGTAGCTGGGATTACAGGCACGTGCCACCATGCCCAACTAATTTTTTGTATTTTTAGTAGAGACAGGGTTTCACCATGTTGACCAGGATGGTCTGGAGCTCTCGACCTCGTGATCCACCCGCCTCGGCCTCCCAAAGTGCTGGGATTACAGGCTTGAGCCACCACGCCCGGCTTTTTTTTGTTTTTGTTTTTTAAAGAGACAAGGTCTTACTATGCTGCCCAATGGCCTCGAACTCATGGGCTCAAACCACCCTCCCGCCTCAGCTTCCCGAAACAGCTGGGAGTATGGGAAATCAAGGCTCCTTAAAGAACAGAGTATTTTTACTCTCAAATGATCATTGTGTTCTTATTAGGATATGGTGCATAACAAATCACGATGTCCATGGAAGAAAATTCATTGTCTAAAAATAATCTACAGAGTAATTTTTAAAATTATAATGTCTTTTAAATTATAACGTGTCACTTTATTGTTAGTGAACGTACACAGTATTAATATTTGTAATCAGGTTATGGCAGAATACATTGTGAGGATTAATTCCATCTTCCTTTAGATGTCAAAATAGTACAGCCTAGTTAGGAGCTCTGAGAATTGCTATTTCCTAGATTCCTTAAAACAGGACAAGCAGCAACAGGACTGTCTAGATCTAAGATACTGATGGATGAGTATCCTTTTTCCAAAATGATTAGGATCAGAGTGTTTTGAATGTTTGAGTATTTCAAATTAGGAATGCTCAATTTACATGTAATTCACTTACTTGTTTACTCTGTCTACTGTGTAATCTCTGAGAGCAAAGACTTTTGTTTTGTTCACTAATGTGAACATGGTATATAGATGGCCTACAGAGCAAAAATTAACACCGCCAAAAGGACAAACCACAATAGAAATGCTATAGAGCAAGATACTCTTTAAAATACCAACAAGATCAGGCACCGTGGCTCATGCCTGTAATCCCAGCACTTTGGGAGGCTGAGGCAGGTAGACCACCTGAGGTCAGAAGTTCGAGACCAGCCTGGACATGGTGAAACGCCGTCTCTAATGAAGATACAAAAATCAGTCAGGCATGGTGGTGGGCATCTGTAGTCCCAGATACACAGGAGGCTGAGACAGAATTGCTTGAACCCAGGGGGCAGACGTTTCAGTGAGCAGAGATCATGCCACTGCACTCCAGTCTGGGGGACAGAGTGAGACTCCATCTCAACAAACCAACCCAACAAAAAGCAAAACTCTCACATCAAAGCTTTTGGTCATCATCAGTATGTTATAAAACGTCTGGCCGAGGATGGTGGCTGAAGCCTGTGATCGCAGCGCTTTGGGAGGTCGAAGTGGGCAATTACTTGAGGGTAGGAGTTCAAGATATAAGGGGGTCATCTTCACGAATAATATAGGTGGCCTTTCCTTCCCACATGCACACCCTCCTCTGTTGTTGCATTTCTCGGTCCACTTTGGTTTCAAAGGTTACTAAATTTCCCACTTCTTATCTTGTTTGTTGAGTATCAGTCATATTATAAACTCTCTTGGCCCCAAAATTTATCTTTCAATATTCTGTTCCTAATCTAATAAATTTAAGCTTCAACTATGGTCCCTAGACAAGTAACCCTACAAACCTTCGTTTCCAGGTATGTTACCTCCTAAACTTCGAGATGACTCCTAAATCTAGCCATTCTGACCTTTCCAAGTCATTAGGCCCAAGTTACTTTTTCTTCCATCCAGCCTACCTATCTTAGCACCATCATATTCCCAGTTACTTGGGCTGAGGACTGCAAATACTTGTAAGGTATACTTTATATACATGGGTCTTTATATACTTTGTTCCTGAATCCTCACAGCAACCGTACACGTTGACTACAAAAAAATGATCCGTAGCTGAGGGAGATTAAGCCAAATACTTTCCAGGACACTAGGCCTTTAAGATCTGACCCCAACCTACCTTTCTAATCTCACCTCTTCTGTAAACAGTATTCTCCAACCCAAAAATAATACTATACTTAATATACACTCTGGCAAGATCTCTAAGCCTCTTTTCCTTCCAGATTTTTCTATGAACTCGATTTATTTTAATCTCAACTCTAATAAAAAGCAAACATTTTCCTCCTCAATTTTATAGGTAAGAAATCTCTGGCACAAGAGGTTACACGTCACTTAAAACATGAAGTAACGGAAGGAGAATGAAACGCTGCCCTTCCCGATTTCCAACGTGTGCCACACACTTCTACGAAAAAACAATTGTTTCTTAATTTGCCTATATTTGACTGCACACGCAGAGACGACAAATAAGCACATAACTTTCCGCAACTATTTCCAAACAAGATACTTCTGTCGGTTCCTACATCCCAGTACAATGAGCCACGCCCCAATTTAAATGCGGAGAGTTCACCCAATTCGTCTCAACAGTGGTGCCAATCGAAATTTATTTGATAGCTTTTTAAATAAGAAAGCTAAAGATATTTTGCATTCCACCAGCTCCCATAGGCAGATAAGCGACAGCCCTTAAGCGTCGGATCCGTAGGGAAGGCTGCATGCAATTCTCGGCATTTTAAATTGCTTTTGGCTCCAATATGAGAGATGCATAATGCAGAATGACACACTAGGAGATTAAGATGCAAAATGAGTCAAGTCCAAAGACCTCCATACTCCAGGTTGGCAATCATCGGCAGAAAAACAGAAATAAGAATCCCTTCACTGGGCTGCTTTTACTGGGAGGACAAAAGAAGATCACCCGAAGGAATGGGAAATGAGCCAAGCCCGCGCAAGAGAGCGCAGAGCACGACCCCGCGACGCCGCGGGTCAGGCCCTGAAAGTGATACCTTTGGCGGCGGAAATGTTGCTGAAACGGATCTGGGCTGGCTTATCGCGGTCCTGATAGGCGCTCTTCCCGCGGCCGCCGGCAGCCCCGGCAGGCGCCCCACTCCGGGGTGCCACATTCTCAGGCATGGCAAACTCGGCTGGGTCTGCGTGGGCTCGGGAAGGACGGATGGACCCGGATTCTGGCCGGCCACAAAATAACGGTAAGCGCCTACTACCTTCACGAAGCTTCCAGAAAGCGGCGCGGGCGTCAGGAAAAAGCGGAGGCGGAGAAAGGGGCCTTCTCTCCTTCACGGCGCTGGCGTGACGTAGGAGGCTGTCCGCTGCGCGCCGGGTGAGGTGGACGAGTGCGGTGTGCTCGGGGCTGGTGAGGAGCTCCGGGCTGGCGAGGAGCTCCGGGCTGGCGGGGTTGTCCGCCCGGGGCACTGGGGATGAAGAGCACCGGGGGCGCCTTTACGCGAGGCAGCAATGACAACGCGCGATTTTAAAGGCGAGTGCTGAGGACACCCGCATTTCCTCACTGCACTTTACACGGCTGTGAGGTCCCCTCCTTTTTTCTCTCTCTTTTTTTTTTTTTTCTGACTGAGTCTCTCTTGTCGCCCAGGCTAGAGTGCAGTGGCTTGATTTCGGCTGACTGCAACCTCAGCCTCTTGGGTTCAAGCTGTTCTCCTGCCTCAGCCTTCCAAGTACCTGGGATTATAGGCACACGCCACCACCCCCAGCTGATTTTTGTATTTTTAGTAGAGACGGGATTTTACTGTGTTAGCCAGGCTGGTCTCCAGCTCCTAACGTCAGGTGATCCACCAGCCTTGGCCTCCCAAAGTGCTGGATTACAGGCGTGAGCCACTGCGCCCGACTTCTTCTTCTTCTTCTTCTTTTTTTTTTTTTAAACCGGGATCTCACTCTGTTTGCCAAGGCTGGAGTGCAGTGGCGCTATCTCGGTTCACTGCAGCCTCGACCTCCAGGGCTCAAGCGATCCTCCCGCCACAGCCTCCCAAATAGCCGGGACGACAGGTGCCCGCCACCATGCCCAGCTAATTTTTGTATTCGTTGTACAAACGGTGTTTCGCCGTGTTGCCCAGGCTGGCCTCGACCTCCTTGACCTTCCAGCCCGGCCTGAGGCCCCCACCTTTAACCTCGACTGGACCTATCCGCGCCATGGGGTGGGCTCCAGGAGACTGTTTTTGCCCCGCCACATAGACATGAATTTTATGCAGTTTTGTTCATTTTGAAAGGGAGTCGGAAAAGGGAGATTTGAAATAAGTGGAGGTTTTCCTTTGCTTTAGGTGTCGAGGTTGGTTGTCTCGTATTGGTTGATACCGGGTAGTAGAGGTTTGATAGACTGCCAAAATCAGGTCTATTTACCACCACCCACTTGTCTGCACTAGTGTGCCCTGCATAACATAGCCACTGACTCTTAGGGAGCGTAAATATTAACGATCATTTAATTCCTTTGTCAGCTAAGCACAGTGCTAAACCTTTACATGCTTTATCTCATTTAGTCCTCCGAATAATTCTTTATTTAGAAGGTTAGGGAACTGGAGCCCAAAGAAGGAACTGAAATCCAAGGTAAACCAGTCAGTAGGTAGAGGCAGTATTCCAATGCCGAACAAGGACCAGAAGCCATGAGCTAAACTGCTGGTCTCCTATTACCGCTGTATTTCAGTAGGGAAGTTTTATGAGATGGGGTTCGCTAAATATTCATTCAAAATTATTAAGCGCCTGCAAAATGACAGATGCCTGTGGTAGGTTCAGAAACAAATGTTCAAAAGTACTTAATCTTGTAATCATAAGGGGCTGTTGTTTTTTAGGATATCAGCAGTAGGGGCCCCGCACACACCCTTAATCCCAGCACTTTGGAAGGCTGAGATGAGAGGATCATTTAAGGTCAGGAGTCCCAGACCAGCCTGGCCAACAAGGCGAAACCACATCTCTACTAAAAATAAAAAAATTAACCAGGGGTGTAATCCCAGCTACTCAGGAGGCTGAGGCAGGCGAATCACTTGAACCTGGGAAGTGGAGGTTGCAGTGAGCCAAGATCATGCCACCGCACTCTAGCCTGGGTGACAGAGTGAGAACTTGCCTTAAAAAAAAAAAAAAAAAATACATATATATATATAAACACTAGGAAATGAAGATCAATAAACCTCTGAGGCCAACTTTTCCTCAGAGGACCAGAATACTCCCAAGTAGCACATAAACATTCTATGGTTATTTGTTGGCCGGGCACGGTAGCTCACTCCTGTAATCCCAGCACTTTGGGAGGCCGAAGCGGGCAGATCACTAGGTCAAGAAATGGAGACTATCCTGGCCAACATGGTGAAACCCTGTCCCTACTAAAAATACAAAAAATTAGCTGGGCATGGTGGTGGGCACCTGTAGTCAAAGCTACTAAGGAGAATAGCTTGAACCCGGGAGGCAGAGGTTGCAGTGAGCCACCACTGCACTCCAGCCTGGTGATAGAGCAAGGCTCCGCCTCAAAAAACAAAACGAAAAAAAGTTCTATGGTTATTTGTTTAGACACTGATGTAATATGTTGGAAACAAATGGGTGATGATGGACATGCATTAATTTTGGGGTAGAAAATACTGGATTTGAGATTATTAATTGCTCTGCTACTTACTAGTTATGTGACCTAAGGAAAGCCACTTAAATCCATTGGATCTCATTATCCTCATTTATAAGATAGGATGGTTGAACTAGATGATCTCTAGGGGTTTATTAAACTCTATGAGTTCTATCAGTATAAGGAGTCAACATGTCAGCCATAAAGGACAGAGCAGAATTTGGAAGATGCCATTTTTAACTTCTTGGGAGAGTCTTCAAGTTTTGAGACATGCTTTAAGTATCCAAAATTTTTCAAGTCATAAACTTTTTTCTTTCCTGTGAAATTAGAATTATTTTTGTTCCTGGGATTAGGCAATAAAGAAATGCTAAATATTGGCTTTCATGAAACTGTTAATATACATTATTTCTCCATTAGAATGGTATTTTAACAAATATTAAAACATAAACACTTGTGTAGAGTTCTTTATATAAGGAAAGCACTGTTGCTAATGAAGGATAAAAATATTTTTAAAATACTTTCCTATATTTAAAAAATACCTTCCTATCAGATCCAAGCAGACGTAAGGCTTATGTGGGAATAGCCTTATACAATTTCCTTAATAATTTGTGAAATAGGTTTTACAAAACAATAATACTTTGTAAGCCATCCAAATGAAGGTTCTCTCTACAATGAATAGCCCACCATGTCCTAGACACCCAGTAATAGGACAGAGCCAGGCACTGGTTAGGGTTAGAAAAGAAGAGAGGGTTGTATGTGTCTTTTTTCTCTTAGGTTTTACTCCAAAGATAATGTTGTTATTTTGTATTTTTCTCTGCCTTAGTTTACTACTGAGACAACCATTAAGCACTATTTTCCTAAGCAATACTGTTTGCATCATTCTTTTTTTTTTTTTTTTTTTTTTTTTGAGATGGCGTTTTACTCTTGTTAACCAGGCTGGAGTGCAATGGCGCGATCTTGGCTCACCACAACCTCCGCCTCCTGGGTTCAGGCAATTCTCCTGCCTCAGCCGCCTGAGTAGCTGGGATCACAGGCATGCGCCACCATGCCCAGCTAATTTTTTGTATTTTTAGTAAAGACGGGGTTTCACCATGTTGGCCAGGATGGTCTCGATCTCTTGACCTTGTGATCCACCCTCCTTGGCCTCCCAAAGTGCTGGGATTACAGGCTTGAGCCACCGCGCCCAGCCTCTTTTTTTTTTTTTTTTAAAGTCAGAGTCTTGCTCTGTCACCCAAGCTAGAGTGCAGTGGTGTGATCTTGGTTCACTGCAATCTCTGCTGCTTCCCAGGTTCAAGCAATTCTCCTGCCTCACCTTCCCAAGTAGCTGGGATTGCAGGTGCCTGCCACCACACCTGGCCACTTTTTGTATTTTTAGTAGAGATGGGATTTCACCATATTGTCCAGGCTGGTGTCTTTGGCACGTGGCACATGCCTGTAGTCCCAGGTACTTGGGAGGCTGAGGCAGGAGAATCGCTTGAACCCAGGGCGCAGAGATTGCAATAAGCCTAGATCACACCACTGCACCCCAGCCTGGGTGACAGAGGGAGACTCTGTCCCAAAACACATTTTTTTTTTTTAAAGCAAGATTCCTGGCTTTTCTCTGTAATATAGAATACACATGTCCTGTAAAGCTTTCATGGAAAGCATTTTATTGCTGGGCATGGTGGCTCATACCTGTAATCCGAGCACTTTGGGAGGCCAAGGCAGATGGATCATCTGAGGCCAGCAGTTCAAGACCAGCCTGGCCAAGATGGTGAAATGTCTACTAAAAATACAAAAATTAGCCAGGCATGGTGGTGTGTGCCTGGAATCTCAAGTTACTTGGGAGGCTGATGCATGAGAAATTGCTTGAACCCAAGTGGTAGAGGTTGCAGTGAGCAGAGATCCCACCGCTATACTCCAGCCTGGTGACAGAGTGAGAATTTTATTTTAGGACATACTGCTTATTTAATATTTTTATTAAATAACGTTTTATTACAACAGTATTACATTTACACTGTAGATATTTAGAAAAATCAGGTAAGCAGAGAGCCATCCTCAGTTACTAAGTATATACTGTAACTTTAGTTATAGTATATAGTTTAACCATGTTGATGAATAACCTTCCAGACTTTTTCTATGTAGGTTGATAGATTTGACTATATAAACTTGGGGAAAGTAGTTGCATGTAGGCAACAACCATTACTATTTCTATTCATAAAGAGCTCTTTGAAATCACTGAAGTGACAGAAACCCCTATGGAAAATGAACAAGGAAATAGGAAGAAATACAAGCAGCCAATAAATATAGTAAAAAGGCATTCACTTTAAAAATTTAAGAAATGCAAATTAAAATGGTAAGATAATATTTTTCATGTATCATATGGCAAAGGTTATTAAGAATAATTTAGCTGGGCGCAGTGGTGTATGCCAGTAGTCCCAGCTACTTAGGCTGAGATGGGAGGATAACTTGGGCCTGGGAGGTCGAGGCTGCAGTGAGCCAAGATCATGCCACTGCACTTCAGCCTGGGCAACAGAGTGAGACTCTGTCTCAAAAATTAAATTTAAAAAAAAAAAAATACCACGGTTAGTAAGGTTTCATAGAAATAAATAGGTGCAGCCTTTCTGGTGGGTAATTCCTAACTTATGTGTTTAATATTGCTGTTTCCTTCTGCTTGCCACCCTTTCAGTTATGCTTTTCCTTTTTCTTTCTTTCTTTTTTTTTTTTTTTGAGACACAGTTTCACTCTTGTTACCCAGGCTGGAGTGCAATGGTGTGATCTTGGCTCACTGCAACCTCCACCTTCTGGGTTCAAGCAATTCTCCTGCCTCAGTCTCCCAAGTAGCTGGGACTACAGGTGCGTGCCACCATGCCCAGCTAATTTTTGCATTTTTAGTAGAGACGGGGTTTCACCATGTTGACCAGGATGGTCTCGATGTCTTGACCTCGTGATCCACCCGCCTCGGCCTCCCAAAGTGCTGGGATTATAGGTGTGAGCCACCGTGCCTGGCCCAGTTATGCTTTTTCTTTTTCACCAACAATTCTCTACAACTTCTGTAGGTACATGTAAAACAATCTATAGTATGTCTCTAAGTTTGGTTTACTTGAAGCCATGGAAGCAACTCTGAATTTGCCTTTTAGGAAATTATTTTAGGAAAACAAATATATTTTTTCTATTATAAAGAACACCTCTGGCCAGGCATGGTGGCTTATGCCTGTAATCCCAGTACTTTGTCGGGCCAAGGTGGGCAGATCACCTGAGGTCAGGAATTTGAGACCAGTCTGACCAACATGATTAAACCCCATTTCTACGAAAAATACAAAAAGTAGCTGGGTGTGGTGGCGCATGCCTGTAATCCCAGCTACTTGGGAGGCTGAGGCAGGAGACTCACTTGAATTTGGGAGGTGGAGGTTTCAGTGAGCTGAGATTATGCCACTGCACTTCAGCCCAGGCAAAAGAGTGAGACTTTGTCTCAAAAAGAAAAAAGCAAAACAACAAAAAACCAAAACGTCTTTACTGGATAAACATTAATTAAAACAGTCTAGATGAGTAGATTCTCAACAGTGTGGCACTGCCTTGAAAGTGGCATTTCAGTTGTCACTTTGTTTCTTTGAGACAGAGTTTTGCTATTGTCCCCCAGGCTGGAGTGCAGTGGCAGGATCTCTGCTCACTGCAACCTCTGCTTTCTGGGGTTTAAGCGATTCTCCTGCCTCAGCCTCTCGAGTAGCTGGGAGTACAGCCATGTGCTACCATGCAATACCATGAAAAATAATTTTTGTATTTTCAGTAGAGATGGGGTTTCACCATGTTGGCCAGGCTGGTCTTGATCTCCCAACCTCAGGTGATCCACCCGCCTCAGCCCTCCAAAGAGCTGGGATTACACATGAGAGCCACTGTGCCTGACCTCAGTTGTTACTTTGAAGGAAGGGTAGGAATGGCATAGGTGGGAGAGAGATCAGAAATATAAGACATCTTACCATGCAGGGTATATTCATAAAGGTGAAAACATTTTTGTTATCTAAGCCTAAAAGCAAAGTCCATTTTATGTATAAACATAATGTTTTTTTAGTTTAGCATTAATATATACAGAACATTCCAGCTTTGCCATGACTGTAGAGTGAGGGAAGAATGTTTTTTCTTGTAAACTTTACCAACTGTTGTTTACATTTCATAGCATCATATTACCAGAAGCAACTGTTCTCCCTCTGGAGTCACCAATGCCACATACCTGTATCAATTTGCATTTGTAGAAGTCACAGGTGGTTCTACATAAAGATGTAAAGATACATTCATCTAGCTACTTTATGTGTCTTTTAGTGAACTAGTATAGGTGTACACATATTATATTATAAATTATTTTCCTTTTAGTTTTATATTAAATTACAATTAGATCATTGAATTGAGATATTCACATACTGTGAAACGAATCTTTTAAAGTGTACAATTCAGTGGGTTTTAATATATTCACAAAGTTGTGCAACCATTAGCACTATCTACTTCCAGAATGTTTTCATCATGCCCCAAAGAAACTTTCTATCTATGAACAGTCACTTCCCATTCACCCCTCCTTGAGATTCTGGCAACTATTACATTACTTTCAGCCTCCATCGATTTGTCTATCCTGGACATTTCATATAAATGAGATGTCCGATATTTGGCCTTTTATGTCTGGCTTCTTTTACTTACCCTGCTTTTAAGTCTCATTCATGTTGTAGCAGGTATGAGTACTTTATTCCATTTTTATGGCTGAATAATATATTGATTTTTTGAAATTATATGGGTGGGAAGTTATATTATCTATGCATTTTATTTCAGGATAGTAAAGGAGGTGTTAACAAAATATTTGTAATATAAAAGAACATTGGATCAGAGCTACTGATCTAGCTGGAAAAACAAGACAGTTGTACATAAAAGGCAATTAGCAACTCAAACAAAAACATCATGCAATCAGTAGACAATTAAATTTTCTAGGACAAAGGGTGATAGGTAAGGATTAGGCAGAGATTAAATCTGAGTGATCGATCCTATTCAGTTAATGAGTTGGCAAAGCCTGGAATGAAATACAGCCATCCAAAAGTTAAACTGCCAACCTTATAGAATGCTAGCCCATCTCCAGTAATTTCCACTGAGAGATCTTTCTTTCCAGTAGGCTCTGCAGTGATGAAGCGGATCAGCGGAAGCAAAGTCATCCTACTGGAACCAAACGGATATTTCCGTGGAGTCCTAAGGGGATGGATTTTGCAGAGCAAAGCTGTAAGCTGCCACCTCTGACTTCTGAGGAAGCCTTACCTCCACGTTCCCCGTGGTGCCTTTGCACGGGCTATTTAGGCACATTTCGGCCGCCGTGGCGGGGCACGGCTCAGCTGTTGCGTGGGCGGGGCCTTTGCAGAGCATGGCGGCGGGCGAGCTTGAGGGCGGCAAGCCCCTGAACGGGTTGCTGAATGCGCTGGCACAGGAGACTTTCCACGGGCACCCCGGCATCACAGAGGAGCTGCTGCGGAGTCAGCTGTATCCAGAGGTGCCACCCGAGGAGTTCCGCCCCTTTCTGGCAAAGATGAGGGGAATTCTTAAGGTACTGCTCTTCCCTGTAGTCTCCGGCTTGGAGCACAGACCCTTTACCGCGGGCGTCAGACTCGCTCCACTCGCCTTCCCTCGTCCTCATAAACTGAAAGGCTTTTCCTTCACAGACCTCTACTCCGCGGGCTCCACATTGCGCTCGTTCAGATGATCTCGCTGCGTCGCCCCTTCTCACTTTCCTAAGGGTGACGTTTTTCTGCTGAAGTTCCCAGCCCCCTGGTGGGACTGACTGACATTCAACGGGAGTTTTTCCTTCAAGACATCTCGTCTTCTCTGTCTCTTGGTAACAGTCGAGTTTCCTCAGCAGATCTGTGGGCTCTGGAATTTTTAAAATTAAGAGTTTTAGGTCGCCAGCTTTCCCGAGTTGTGGAAGTTGGGAGCGTTAAACTGAGCCAGTGTCTGGCGGATAAGGGGGTGGCTTAGCCCGAGTGACATCTGTCAAGCAGTCCACTGCATGGTTAAGAGAGCGTATTTACCAGATTGAAGCCAAAGTATAGACTAGACCATCCGATAGAAATATGTGAGCCAAGAAGGTGAAATTAATTTTAATAATATCTTATTAACCTAGAATATCCAAAGTATTATCACTTTACATGTAATCAGTATATAGAATCTTGACAAGATTTTGTTACTTTTTTCACTAAGTCTTTGAAATCCAATATGTTACACTTAAAGCACGTATCTCGGACTAGCCACGTTTCAAGTGCTCAATAGTCCCATGTGGCTAATGACCATAGTATTGAACAACTCTGTTTAGACCGAGGACTAGTTATAGGAATGAATCTAGTGTCAGTGTACTCTAGAGACAGACTGTAAAAAAAAATTACTGACTTTTATAGGTCTTCTATGTGTTAGGAACCCTGTACTAAGATGTGTTACATGTTACTTCATTTGTTTCTTGAAAAAAACAAAACAAAAACCTTATATAGTGGACACCCATTGTAAAGATTTAGGAAACAATCTCAGGGAATCTAAACGGACTAAAATGACATTTTGATTAAAGTCAGTGTTGAAATTTAATCCACTATCCTTTTGAATTTACTATTTTTTCAAGGCTGTTTATGCTTTAAAAAGGTAATTCTATATTTTTAAAACTGATTTTTGCCTAAAGGATTTGAATCCAGAAAAAAAGCAAATGAAAACAAGTATTTCAGATGGTAAATAGATTGTCTCATGGAAATGTAAGTATCTCAGGTGCCAGATTACTACATTCTAAGTGGTCTTAGCTGATACAAATCATAAACCACTGGTGAATGCTTCCTATTTCTTTTAAATTTTAGTTTTTGAGCAGCCTGAGAGAGTTTCCTAGAAAATTTGACATGTGGATTTTTAAGGTGTTTGGTCCTCTATAGGGATGAGGCCTATATCTCTTCTTCTCCAGGCTAAGAAGAGACAACAGCACATGTGTAGGTAATGTGTGTTAGAATCTCCAAATGCTGGGGGCTACTTTTCTCTAGATGGACCACATTTTGATTGATTGGTTTTGTTATGAGATAAAACAGCAAGGTACTCAGAGAAGTTTGCCTGAAAACTATTTCTCCTATTTTCCTTTTTCTTGAGACGGAGTTGTGCTCTTCTTGCCCAGGCTGGAGAGCAATGACGTAATCTTGGCTTACTACAGCCCCCACCTCATGGGTTCAAGCGATTCTCCTGCCTCAGCGTCCTGTGTAGCTGAGATTACAGGTGTTCGCCACCCTGCCCGGCTAATTTTTGTATTTTTAGTAGGGACGGGGTTTCACCATGTTGGCCAGGCTGGTCTTGAACTCCTGACCTCAGGTGATCTGCCCACCTCGGCCTCCCGAAGTGCTGGGATTACAGGCATGAACCACTGCATCCTGCCTTATTTTAAATTGCTGAATAATATACAGGATATGTGAAGTATTCTGATTGGTTCTGTATTGTGGAGCTGGCATGGCTCTCTTGGTGTTGGGAGTAGGCAACAGAAGATTTGCAGGTACCTGGCAGCACAACCTCTGCTAGCTGATTAGTCTGAGGAACTAAGGGATATGCCTTTGATTGTTTTACTTAGGGCTGAAACCATGGGCTCAGGATGACATCCAGTTCCAATCTTTATTTAACTTAAAGGCAATGCTGAGGGCTAAATGTCTCTAATTCTTATGGAAACATAGAAAACAAACATGATTTTTGTTTTTGTGTATTTATTTATTTTTGAAATGGAGTTTCACTCTTCTTGCCCAGGCTGGAGTATAATGGCACAATCTGGGCTCACTGTAACCTTCACCTCCTGGGTTCAAGCGATTCTCCTGCCTCAGCCTCCCAAGTAGCTGTGATTACAGGCAAGGGCCACCACTCCAGGCTAATTTTGTATTTTTAGTAGAAATAGGATATCTCCATGTTGGTTGGGCTTGTCTGGAACTCCTGACCTCAGGTGATCTGCCTGCCTCAAAGTTTTGAGATTATAGGCGTGAGCCACTGTGCCCAGCACAGACATGATTTTTAAACTGAAAGGCTTGGCAGATAGAATCTCTATCAGCGGTAAGAGGGAACATACACAAATAAGCATTATGCAAGGATGCGATTGTATTTGTAAATAGAATTGTGAGTAAACACCTGAAGATAGATTAAGAGGTATCAGTTCTTTCTGGCAGGCTTCTTGGAGATGCCATTTTTGCTGCTGTAACATATTTTAGACTGAGATGAAGGGTAGCCATATAGAGCAGTCTGAGTTAAGAACATAGCATGGGTGGATAAGGAAAAAAGCAGGCTCAGGGAAATAGTCCAGTTTGATCATAATATGGGGGTAACCAATATGGAATATTGGTGGAGGAGGCAAGAGAAAAATGAAACAACTTTTTATTCCTATAATCCTGCTAACTTTTATTCCTGCTCCCCCTCCTTTTTTTTTTTTTTTTTTTTGAGACAGAGTTTTGCTCTTGCTGCCCAGGCTGGAGTGCAATGGTGCGATCTTGGGCTCACTACAATCTCTGCTTCCTAGGTTCAAGCGATTCTCCTGCCTCAGCCTGCTGAGTAGCTGGGATTATAGGCATGCACCAACACACCCAGCTAAGTTTTTTGTATTTTTAGTAGAGATGGGGATTCTCCATGTTGGTCTCGAACTCCCAGCCTCGGGTGATCTGCCTCCCTCAGACTCCCAAAGTGCTGGCATTATGGGCATGAGCCACCATGCCCAGCTATTCCTACTCTTAAGCAGGATGTACATTTTTGCATATAAAGGACAACAGAGTTCATACTTTCAATTATCTGTATAATATCATGGTCCGTGAAGAAAGTGAAAATGAAGGGTGACAACAGGGTAGAAGGAAAAGAAGGAAGGAGGGGACGTGTAGCTCCCAACGGGGGATTCAGTGGACACACATATTAACAGCCTCCTTATTGCCAGCTGCCTAGCAATATATTTCATAGGCTGTGTTTCAGGTTCAGGTGCTCCGTAAGCTATAGCCCTTCCCTCTGACTTTCATGTTGTATGCCAACGTGTTATGAACTGATTCCTGTCATTTGTACTGGTCCTGTTTTCTGCTTAGAATGGACCCCTCCTACCCTACTTGTCTGGGACATTGACCCTCTCTAGCTTTGGCTGTTAATCACAAAATGGCAAACGTTTCGTCTGCTCATAGATATGTGAAGCTGGCCATTCACTTGCTCTAGTTTTTATTTTTGGGTAGACCCTAAGGAGCAATGAAGTCAATAAATTGGGAATGGTGTGTTTATTTAGGGAGATGACATCCTGTGTATGAATATTCTTGTTTTGCTAAACACTGCCTTTTTTTTTTTTTTTTTTTTTTTGAGATAAAGTCTTACTCTGTTGCCCAGGCTGAAGTGCAGTGGCACGATCTCAGCTCACTGCAACCTCTGCCTCCTGGGTTTAAGCATTTCTGCCTCAGCCTCAGGAGTAGCTGGGATTGCAGACATCTGCCACCATGCTCAGCTAATTTTTGTATTTAGTAGAGACGGAGTTACACCATGTTGGCCAAGCTGGTCTTGAACTGCTGACCTCAAGCGATTTACCCACTTTGGCCTCCCAAAGTGCTGGGATTACAGGTGTGAGCCACTGTGCCTGGCCTAACACTGCCATTTTAATCTACTTCTTTTGCTCACATTATAATTCAACTTCTTAAAGATATGTGTTTGCATGATCTTTATTGCTGTTGCTGTTAACCTTGTGCATATGCTCAATTCTAGTAAATCCCAGATTGCAAGAATTAAAGAGCATAATCTAACTATGAAGATCAATCACCTTTTGTACACTTTAGTCTGTATTCACTACTGCCCTCTGGTGATGATTTTGTATTTCTTTTTTTTTTTTTTTTTTTTTTTTTTTTGAGACAGAGTTTCGCTCTTGTTACCCAGGCTGGAGTGCAGTGGCGCGATCTCGGCTCACCGCAACCTCCGCCTCCTGGGTTCAGGCAATTCTCCTGCCTCAGCCTCCTGGGTAGCTGGGATTATAGGCACGCACCACCATGCCCAGCTAATTTTTTGTATTTTTAGTAGAGACGGGGTTTCACCATATTGACCAGGTTGGTCTCGATCTCTTGACCTCGTGATCCAACCGCCTCGGCCTCCCAAAGTGCTGGGATTACAGAATTTTATATTTCTTTATTGGAACTTTAAACTCAAATTTTTTTTTTTTTTTTTTTTTTTGAGATGGAGTCTCTGATACCCAGGCTGGAGTGCAGTGGCACGATCTCAGTTTACTGCAACCTCTGCCTCCTGGGTTAAAGTGAATCTCCTTCCTTAGCCTCCTGAGTAGCTAGGACTACAGGCGTGCACCACCACACCTGGCTAATTTTTGTATTTTTTAGTAGAAATGGAGTTTTGCCAAATTGGACAGGCTGGTCTTGAACTCCTGACCTCATGATCCGCCCACCTCGACCTCCCAAAGTGCTGGGATGGTAAGCGTGAGCCACTGCACCCATCCTAAACAAAAAATTTAAATGAAAATTCTCATTTTGTGTTGTCTGTTGCTAATTTGTATACTCTGGTACTCAGTTACATCAATCAAATGGTAATTTATCTAGGCCAGGCTCAGTGGCCCATGCCTGTAATCCCAGCACCTTGCGAGCCAAGGCAGGTGGATCACCTGAGGTCAGGAGTTTGAGACCAGCCTGGCCAATATGGTGAAACCCTGTCTCTACTAAAAATGCAAAAATTAGCTGGGCGTGGTAGTGGATGCCTGTAATCCCAGCTACTTGTGAGGCTGAGGCAGGAGAATGACTTGAACCCAGAAGGCAGAGGTTGCAGTGAGCCGAGATTACATGCTGTAATCTTGTTGCTTGGGCAACAAGAGCAAAACTCCCATTATTTGTTTATTTAGAGACAGGGTCTTACACTGTCACCCAGGCAGAAGCGCTGTGGCACAATCATAACTCACTGTAGCCTCGAACTCCTGACCACAAGTGATCCTCCTGCTTCAGTCTCCTAAAGTGCTGGGATTACAAGCATGAGCCATCCTGCCTAGATCCTATTTTAGAAGCTAGAAATACTTGCAACAGTGTGGCCTTCCTGTTCCACTCCTACCCTCTACAGTCTGTCCTCTGCATAGGTAGCAGTATCCTTTAAAAAAGTACATTATGGCCGGGCATGGTGGCTCATGCCTGTAATCCTAGCACTTTGGGAGGCTGAGGTGGATGGATCACCTCAGGTCAGGAGTTCAAAACCAGCCTGGCCATCATGGTGAAACCCCATCTTTAGAAAAAAAGAAAATAATATATTTTTTTTAATAATAAAATTAAAGATGTAAAAATTTTTTTAAATTAAAAAAAAGTACATTATGCCTCCTTACTTTTCTGCTGTCAACCATCTCATGTTCCTGACTTCACATCAAACTTAGAATAAAATTCAGTCCTTTTGCCCTAGGCCACAAGTCCTTACATGATCTTACCCTTACTCACTTCTCTGATCTAATTTTCTCATTTCCAGCAATCTAATCTTATCCTTATTTAAACATGTCAAGTGTTTTTCCTGTAGATATTCATATGGCTTGTTCATTTGTTTAATTTGTCTTGTGCCTGAAAGCTATTTCCTATGAGTTCTCTCCTGAATTATATTATTTTTTTATTTTTTTATTTTTTTTTTTGAGACGGAGTTTCGCTCTTGTTGCCCAGGCTGGAGTGCAATGGCGTGATCTCGGCTCACCGCAACCTCCGCCTCCTGGGTTCAGGCAATTCTCCTGCCTCAGCCTCCTGAGTAGCTGGGATTACAGGCACACGCCACCACGCCCAGCTAGTTTTTTGTATTTTTAGTAGAGACGGGGTTTCACCCTGTTGACCAGGATGGTCTTGATCTCTCGACCTCGTGATCCACCCGCCTCGGCCTCCCAAAGTGCTGGGATTACAGGCTTGAGCCACCGCGCCCGGCCCTGAATTATATTATTAAGACCTTCATCCTTCCTTCCTCTTTCTTTTTACCTGGCTTTACTTTTTCTTCATACTTAGCATTACCTGAAATTATATTATGTATTTATCAGCTTATTGTTAACTATTCTATTAGAATTTAAATATTAAGATGCAGGACTTTAATATTGTTTCTTCTTTATTCCTTATTCCTAATACTGTGTCTGGCGTGTGATAGGCACTTAGTAAAAATTTGTAGAAAAAGTGAATGAATTAAGAATGTTTAAATGTGGAGGTTGCTATTACAAATATAGGCATAGAGAGAAAACTTAACATGATTTACTATATGAGGAAAGCTAGGATATGTAATACTGTAAATCAGGGGTCAGCAAACTATGTGCTGTGGGACTAATCTGGTGTGTTACATATCTTTGGAAATACAAGTTTTATTGTAACATGACAACATGCTCATTCATTTATAGCTTGTCTGTAGCATATTAGCCACTCTAATAACAGAGTTGAATGTCTGTGATAGAGATCTTGTGACCTTCAAAGCCTAAAATATTTACCATCTGAATGTTTACAGAAAAAGTTTGCTGACCCAAGTGGTGGCACAGGCCTGTAGAAGCAGTTACTCTGGAGGCTGTGGTGAGAGGATTGCTTCAGCCCAGGAACTCAAGGCTATAGTGCAGTGTGGTCATGCCTGTGCATAGCTATTGCACTCCAGTCTAGGCAACAGAGGGAGACTCCATCTGGAAAAATTAAAAAGTAAAAAGTTTGCTAACCTCCGCCCCAAACTTTTGTTTTCAAACTCATAATGTTTATTATAATATTTGGAAATAATATATAAATTATGTTTTGAATTTGTTTACTTAATAAATATGTCAAAACTGAAAATGGGGACTGTTTGTTCTTTGGTACCTTTGAAGCATTCATTAGCTTGTTCTTTAGACTGCTGAGATCTGTAGTAAGTTAAAAACAACCTCCAGCCTGGTCAACATAGTGAAATCCAATCTCTACTAAAAATACAAAAATTAGTTGGGCCTGGTGGCCTGCGCCTGTAGTCTCAGCTATTCAGGAGGCTGAGACAGGAGAATCGCTTGAACCAGGGAGGTGGAGGTTGTGGTGAGTTAGCAGAGACTGAGCCACTGTGCTCCAGCCTGGGCAACAGAGTGAGACTCCGTCTTAAAAAAAAAAAAAAGACCTAATGTTTCTGTAGTTCTAAGTATGTGTTCTTAGTAAGACATAGACAGAATTTTAATTTGGAAATTTTGTTCATATTCAAAAGGTATAAATTTTATATATGCTAGTATAGTATACAATATCATAAAATTTAATGTTGTGAACCTGAAAAATCAAGTGAAAACTATCAATGTTATGAAAGAAGAGATCAGGCAGTTCATGTCTTTTAGGGCTAAAAAAAAAAAAGAAAAAAAAGAGAAGATAAGTTACACCTGGTGTAGTGGCTCATGCCTATAATCTCAGGACTTTGGGAGGCTAAGGTGGGCAGATCACTTGAGGTAAGGAGTTTGAGACCAGCCTGGCCAACATGGTGAAACCCCATCACTACTAAAAATGCAAAAATTAGCAGGGCATGGTGGCATGTGCCTGTAATCCCAGGTACTTGGGAGGCTGAGGTAGGAGAATCGCTTGAACCTGGGAGGCGAAGGTTGCGGTGAGCCGAGATTGCGCCACTGCACTTCAGCCTGGGCAACAGAGTGAGACTCTGTCTCAAAACAAACAAAAAGCAGTCATAAGAATGATAATAGTACAAGATTATAAGAAATAATTGAGGCTGGGCGAGGTGATTCATGCCTCTGTCCCAGCGCTTTGTTTTTGTTTTCTGTTTTGTCTTTTTTTTTTTTTTTTTTTTTTGAGACGGAGTTTCACTCTTGTTACCCAGGCTGGAGTGCAGTGGCGCGATCTTGGCTCACCGCAACCTCCACCTCCTGGGTTCAGGCAATTCTCCTGCCTCAGCCTCCTGAGTAGCTGGGATTACAGGCACGCGCCACCATGCCCAGCTAATTTTTTGTATTTTTAGTAGAGACGGGGTTTCACCATGTTGACCAGGATGGTCTCGATCTCTCGACCTCGTGATCCACCCGCCTCGGCCTCCCAAAGTGCTGGGATTACAGGCTTGAGCCACCACGCCCAGCCCTGTTTTGTCTTTTTTTTTTTTTTTTTTTTTTTGAGACAGAGTCTCACTCTGTCGCCCAGGCTGGAGTGCAGTGGTGTGATCTCGACTTACTGCAACCTCCGCATCCTGGGTTCAAGTGATTCTCATATTCCAGCCACCCGAGTGGCTGGGATTACAGGTGTGTGCCACCATGCCTGGCTAATTTTTGTAATTTTTGTAGAGAAAGGGTTTCAGGCTGGTCTCGAACTCCTGGCCTCAAGTGAGCCACCCACTTGAGGCTCATGTTTAGGATTACAGGTGTAAGCCACCACACCATACCTGAATTCAACTCTTCTCTCTCTTACTCTTTTTTTTTTTTTTTTTTTTTTTGCGATGGAGTTTTTTTCTTCATGTCAGCTCACTGCAACCTCTGCTCCGCCAGGTTCAAGCAGTACCTTATGCTGCTGAGTAGTTGGGGTTATAGGTGCGTGCCACCATGACTGGGTAATTTTTGTATATTTAGTAGAGACAGGGTTTCACCATGTTGGTCAGGTTGGCCTCCAACTCCTGATCTCAAGTGATCCACCTGCCTTGGCCTCCGTAAATGCTGGGGTTACAGGCATGAGCCAGCATGCCTGGCCTGGATTATTTTGTCTCTTTTTTTTCTATTCTCTTTCTTGCACTGTAATTTTTCAAATGTTAGACCTCCTAGACAGAATGTTCTAATTTATCTTATTTTCTACCCCATTTTTCATTTGTTTTTTTTTCCCCATTTTTTGATTGACTTCCTTAACTTTATCTTCTAGCTTTTAAACAAATTTGAATGATTTAAAAATTTCTTAAGAGACATAGTGTCACTCTGTCACCCAGGCTGGAGTGCAGTGGCATGATCATGTCTTACTTGCAGCGTTGACCTCTTGAGCTCAAACGATCCTCCCACCTCAGCCTTTTGAGTAGAACCATGTCTGGCTAATATTTTTATCTTTTTGTAGAGACAGGGTTTCCCTGTATTGTTCAGGGTGGTCTCAAATTCCTGGGCTAAAGTGATCCTCCCCCATTGGCCTCCCAAATGCTGGGATTACAGGTATGAGCCAGCATACTTTGCCTCTTCTGACCTTTATTTAACTTATTTATTTAGTTTTTTGATTGTTAAAAATAAAATAGAGATGGGGGTCTTATGTTGTCCAGGCTGGTCTTCAACTCCTGGGCTCAAGTGATCTCCTGCCTCAACCTCCTCAAGTGCTGGTATCACAAGCATGAGCCTCTGTTCCCAACCTATTTATTTATCTACTTATTTGAGACAAGGTCTCACTCTGTCGCCTGGGCTAGAGTGCAGTGGCGTGCACATGGCTTACTGTAGCCTTGACCTCTTGGGCTCAAGTGATCTTCCATCTGAACCTTCTGCGTAGCTGGATCTACATGTGTGTGGCACCACACCTGGCTAATTTTTTTGTATTTCTTTATAGAGATGGGGTTTCACCATGTTGCTCAGGCCAGTCTTGAACTCCTGGACTCAAGCGATCTTCCTGACTTGGCATCCCAAAGTGCTGGATTACAAGCCTGAACCACCACACCTGGCCTCTTTGGGCCTTTTTTTTTTTCCTTTTCTTTTTTTGAGACCTAGTCTTCCTCTGTCGCCCAGGCTAGAGTGCAGTGGCACGATCTCTGCTCACTGAAACCTCTGCCTCCCAGCTTCAAGCAGTTCTCCTGCTTTAGCCTCTTGAGTAGCTGGCATTACAGGCGCCCACCGCCATGCCTGGCTAATTTTTGTATTTTTTTTTTTTTTTTTTTTTTGAGACGGAGTTTCGCTCTTGTTACCCAGGCTGGAGTGCAATGGCGCGATCTCGGCTCACCGCAACCTCCGCCTCCCGGGTTCAGGCAATTCTCCTGTCTCAGCCTCCTGAGTAGTTGGGATTACAGGCATGCGCCACCATGCCCAGCTAATTTTTTGTATTTTTAGTAGAGACGGGGTTTCACCATGTTGATCAGGATGGTCTCGATCTTTTGACCTCGTGATCCACCCGCCTCGGCCTCCCAAAGTTCTGGGATTAAAGGCTTGAGCCACCGCGCCCGGCCTAATTTTTGTATTTTTAATAGAGAGAGTATTTCGCCATGTTGGCCAGGCTGGTCTCGATCTCCTGAATTCAGGTGATCCACCTGCCTCAACCTGCCAAAATGCTGGGATTACAGGCATGAGCCACTGCACCTGGCCCTCTTCTGGCCTTATAATTGAATTTTTCATTTGATCACGTTTTAAATTTCCAAGAGTTATCGTCTCACAAGAACAATGTATTACTATGTTTAACCAACAATTTCTTCTTTAAAACACAAAATGGAGTGTACTGTACATAACTTTCTGCATTTTGCTTTTTAAATTTTATTTGTTAAAGATAAGGTCAAGCTCTGTTGATGAGGCTGGAGTGCAGTGACCTGATCATAGTTCACTGTAGCCTTGACCTCAGGGGCTCAAGTGATCTTCCTACCTCAGCCCCCTGAGTAGCTAGGATTCCAGGTGCGTGCCACCATGCCTGGCTAATATTTAAATTTTTATTTTTATCAGTGGGGTCCCCCTATGATGTCCAGGCTGGTTTTGAACTCCTGGGCTCAAGTGATCTGTCCACCTCGGCCTTCCAAAGTGCTAGGATTACAGGTGTAAGCCACTATGTCTGGCCTGTATTTAGCTTTTTAAAATTTTTTTTGTCTCAACTGTGATTTTTAAATACAGTATTAGGAATTTAGTCCATTTGTACCCAGCACTCGAAACTGTTTTTAGAGACTTTTGACAAACATTATATTGCTAAGACATTTTGGGGTGTGATGTAAATTGTGAAAAGGTTAAGTGCCTACAGAGGAACGTACACCTTAATATTTTAAATATTCCAGTAGTTTGAGGTTTTGCATATTGTAGTATGTATTATCTTAAAAGCACAATTTGATCCTACTTGCTAAATAACCTGGAAAAATTTTATGGAGAGCATTTGCAGTAAAAACAAGCTTAGAAGTGCATCTGGGGCTGGGTACGGAGGCTCACGCTTGTAATCTCAGCACTTTGGAAGGCAAGATGTGTGGATCACTTGAGGTCAGGAGGTTGAGACCAGCCTGGCCAACATGGTGAAACCCTGTCTCTACTAAGAATACAAAAAAAATTAGCCAGGTGTGGTGGTATGCACTTGTAATCCCGGTTACTGGGGAGGCTGAGGCAGGAGAATTGCTTGAACCTGAGAGACAGAGGTTGCAGTGAGTCAAGATTGTGCCACTGTGCTCCAGCCTTGGCAACAGAGCCAGACTTCATCTAAAAAAAAAAAGTGCATTTGGCAGTTTACAAAATGGCTGAATTCACTATGCATTAGTGGTGAGTTTTTTAAAATAAAAAAATGGCATTATTAACGAATGATATTAATATCATGTATTATCTTTTGATATTTTAGAGTAAATTTAAGAAGAAACTTTGCTCATATATTTTGAATAGCATATATCAATAAGAAGTTAACTTGAATGTAAAATAATGGATGTGTATGAGTGCAGTGGATCATGCCTGTAATCTCAGCACTTTGGGTGGTGGAGGCGGGCGGATCACGAGGTTGGGAGATCGAGACCATCCTGGCTAACATTGTGAAACCCCGTCTGTACTAACAATACAAAAAATTAGCTAGGTGTGGTGGCATGTGCCTGTAGTCCAAGCTACTCAGGATGCTGAGGCAGGAGAATTGCTTGAACTTGGGAGGTAGAAGTTGCAGTGGACTGATCACACCACTGCACTCCAGCCTGGGTTACAGAGTGAGACTCCATCTCAGAAAAAAAAAAAAAAAGGTAAAATAATGGATGTAAAATATATAGTCTTAAAAGTGTTTATATCAGGAAACATAGAAAAGACTGTTAACTTCTTAGGTCGGTCTTTCAGGTTTCATTTGTCTTCTGTCCACATCCTTAACTATAAGCAGTAATTCTGTTTTTCTGCTGTAGGTGGCAGTGGAATATCGGCTTGCCAGTGTACTGCTAAAATAAGCTAGAACAACATCATGTTGAAGTGTTCTTTCTCTGGAATGTTCTAGTTCAGAAAATGCTCAAAAGTTGGCTGCTCAACAATAAAAATTTCTTATCCAAAAAGATATCTAAATATTTGACTTGATATTTGGAATTTAGAAATACCAGTTTCTGGAAAATTTAAAGCTCTATAAACAGATTACATTCTCTAGTTTTTGAGCAACCAAGTTTTGCTAATTTTACTGAACATTTTTGAAAATTTAGATGATAATACATGAGGTAAATTCCTCATTCCGTGAAGAATAGACAAATGACTGATGTTACTTTTTTATATCACTGGACATTGCATGATAAAGCAGCAGCAATTGCAGATTACCTGGGTGGGAGTTGTAGAGTATTTTAATAGACTCAGGTGACCTGTAATGAGGCCAAATGTTCTGTAAATCTTTCTTCCTTTTCCATAGTTTAGGGCCAAACCCATATTAGTTAATCTATTTTTGGTTCTCCTTTTCTCAAAGCAACCACTCTGGGCCTGGACACTTGGGTTCAAAGAGTGGCTGGGTAAGGAGATTTTAAAGGAAATGTTTATCTTTGATTTACCTGTTAAATACATACTAAACTTCTAATATGCTTGACCTTGCTCTATACACAATGTCACTATGCCTATCTTAAAGAATCTTGTAGCCAGGTGCGGTGGCTCACGCCTGTAATCCCAGCACTCTGGGAGGCTGAGGCGGGTGGATCATGAGGTCAAGAGATCAAGACCATCCTGGTCAACTTGGTGAAACCCCATCTCTACTAAAAATACAAAAAATTAGCTGGGCGTGATGGCTCATGCCTGTAATCCTAGCTACTCAGGAGGCTGAGGCAGGAGAATTGCCTGAACCCAGGAGGTGGAGGTTGCCGTGAGCCGAGATTGTGCCATTGCACTCCAGCCTGGGTAACAAGAGTGAAACTCCGTCTCAAAAAAAAAAAGAATCTTACATGATAAATGCCTTGAGAAAGTATAAATGATGCGGTCTGGTCATGATTTTTTTTTTTTTTTGTCTTAATAAAACCCTCACATTTTTAGCTCCATCTTAATTTAGAATGTAGTTTTTAGAAATTTGGACTTCTATTATGGTTCATCTTTGACAAAAATTTATGTTTCAACTAAATGTTTTAAACAATAGTTTTAGAAATTTGGAGATGGTTTCTGTTACCTGTGCTTTATTTATAAGATTAACTTTTTTTTTTTGAGATGGAGTTTTGCTCTTGTTGCCTAGGCTGGAGTGCAGTGTTGTGATCTTGGCTCACTGCAACCTCCACTTCTTGGGTTCAAGCCCCACTGAGTAGCAGGAATTACAGGCATGTACCACCGGCCAGGCTAATTTTGTATTTTTAGTGGAGATGAGGTTTCTCTATGTTGGTCAGGCATGTCTCAAACTTGCGACCTCAGGTGATCTGCCTGCCTCGGCCTCCCAAAGTGCTGGGATTACAGGCATGGCCTTATAAGATTAACTTTTAACATCTTTATATGCCAGTATGGCATTGTCTCTGAAAGATATTGTTCTGGACATTATTCCCTGTTGTAGCATGTGATGGTGGTACAGGCCTCTCCCAGTTTTCTACAGACCTATTTCTAAATAAAGAAGCTACCATTTTTGAAATTCTTAGATTTTTATTATGTTTATCCTGAACATATATTGCTTTCTTAAGACATAATCAGATCATTTATAATTTATTTAAAATGCATCTATTTAATTCAGATGAACACTTACTGAGTACATACTATGTGTCAGACCCTGTGCCTGTCACTGGAAATACCAGTGAGCCAGACAGACAACCTCCTAAACCTGATATTCAAGGAGGGAGTCAGGATAGGGATGGGTAAATAAGAATATGCATATAAAGGAATGAAGGTAGAAGGTGTATTCAGTTTTTACATATTTTCCTCCTCCCCTTCACCTTGGTAATCTTTTTTGATCTCATAAATCAGTGACAGACATTTCCCTGGGATAATGAATCTGATATCATTAGCATCTTTAGCTTTTTATGTGAAAACTAATAGATTTTACAATGAAAGTGATGTGTTAACTTATGGGTTTTGTTTGTTTGTTTATTTGTTTATTTATTTATTTATTTATTTATTTATTTTTTGAGACGGAGTTTCGCTCTTGTTACCCAGGCTGGAGTGCAATGGCACGATCTCGGCTCACCGCAACCTCCGCCTCCTGGGTTCAAGCAATTCTCCTGCCTCAGCCTCCTGAGTAGCTGGGATTACAGGCACGCGCCACCATGCCCAGCTAATTTTTTGTATTTTTAGTAGAGACGTGATTTCACCATGTTGACCAGGATGGTCTCGATCTCTCGACCTCGTGATCCACCCGCCTCGGCCTCCCAAAGTGCTGGGATTACAGGCTTGAGCCACCGCGCCCGGCTGTTTATTTGTTTTTGAGACAGAGTCTCACTGTGTCACCCAGGCTGAAGTGCAATGGTACAATCTCAGCTCACTGCAGCCTCCGCCTCCCAGGTTCAAGTGATTCTCGTGCCTCCCAAGAAGCTGGAATTACAGGCCTTCGCCACCATGCCCAGCTAAATTTTGTATTTTTAGTAGAAACAGGGTTTCACTATGTTGGCTAGGCTGGTCTCGAACTTGAGACCTTAGGGGATCTGTCCACCTCAGTCTCCTAGAGTGCTGGGATTACAGGCTTGAGCCGGTGTGCCGGCCAACATATGAATTTTTAAATAAATTTGGTGTTTAGAACAGCATGTCCCAGTGTATTATTTTTGTCATCCAGATTTACTTTCTGTATAGAGAATTCCACAATAGGGGGTCTCACTCCCACACATATATCTGATTTACTTTGTCTTAGATTCTCTTTAAAGTCAGTAGTGGCTTTTCAGGTAGCTTTCTAGAAAGGACATTTAAATTTAACTGGATTTTTAAAAATGTTATTGCAATTTCCGCCTCCTGGGTTCAAGCAATTCTCCTGCCCCAGCCTCCCAAGTAGCTGGGATTATAGGCATGAGCCACCATGCCCAGCCAATTTTATATTTTTTGTAGAGATGGGTGGGATTATACTGTGTTGGCCAAGCTGGGCTCAAACTCCTGACCTCAGTTGATTCACCCATCTCAGCCTCTTAAAATGCTGGGATTACAGGCTTGAGCCACCATGCCTGGCCTAGGATTCTGGCAGTTTTATTATGAAAATATAAAAATTTGTGAGGTTTAGTTCTTCCCCCTTATGTAACTTTATGCAACTTGAAATTGGTTAAGCAAATGTGAAGTAATTCCACAGATACTATTAGTTGTCATTACTTTTTCTTTCTTTTTTTTTTTTGAGACGGAGTTTCACTCTTGTTACCCAGGCTGGAGTGCAATGGCGTGATCTCGGCTCACCGCAACCTCCGCCTCCTGGGTTCAAGCAATTCTCCTGTCTCAGCCTCCCAAGTAGCTGGGACTACAGGCGCGCTCCACCATGCCCAGCTAATTTTTGTATTTTTAGTAGAGACAGGGTTTTACCATGTTGACCAGGATGGTCTTGATCTCTTGACCTCGTGATCCACCCGTCTCGGCCTCCCAAAGTGCTGGGATTATAGGCATGAGCCACCGCGCCCGGCCTGTTTTTCATTTTTTGAGATGGAGTCTCACTCTGTCGCCTAGGCTGGAGTGCAGAGGCGCAATCTTGGCTTACTGCAACCTCTGCCTCCCTGGTTCAAGGGATTCTCCCTTCTCAGCCTCTCGAGTAGCTGGAATTACAAGTGCCTGTCACCATACCCAGCTAATTTTTTGTATTTTTAGTAGAGCTGAGATTTCACTATGTTAGCCAGGCTGGTCTCGAACTCTTAATCTTGTGATCTGCCTGCCTCGGCCTCCCAAAGTGCTGGGATTACAGGTGTGAGCCACTGCACCTGGCCTGTTGTTATTACTTTAAAAGACCCTAAACAGGCTTCTGGACAAAGTGTATGTACAGTATTTAGGAGAAAGATAAGAAGGGGGGATATAGATCTGTTTAGAGGAAAACAATTAAGTTGATTATTCATGGAACCACCATTGACTTTGCTTTGCATGGTTTCTGGGTTAGCATGTAAATTTGTTCCGGAGTGACTAAAATTGTAGATCTTTTTGTTGAATAACAGTGTAATTTAATGTAATCCTAATGTAATATTCTGTAATTAGACTTTGGTAATGTGGAAGGCAGCAAATTGCTTTCAAGATATCAAGCCTCAAGAGATTTTGTTGAAGCAGATATTAAGCTGTTCTTTCAGGCATTCAGAATATGAAGATTTGGAAGCTTACTTGATTAGTGGACTCAAAAACAAACTGCCACTTTTTATGGAATATCAAGATTTTAAAATTACAAACCTTTAATATTTGTTAGATTAGGTGTAACCATTAATTTTCTTCTGTCGAAGTGGGTAAACTAAATGATGGATGATGCAGAATTGTATTCCTTTTAGTCAAATGATAAAAGAAATACTGAGTGCTTAATTCATTCCCATATACATTAAACTATGTGCAAAGTATTATGCTAAATATTGAGTGGAACATACAGATGAGGAAAACATTGTATATTTCTCAAGGAGCCTGTAGTTCACCAGGGGAGAAGAACATCTAGCTAAATGATAAGAATTGAAAGCAAAATAAAAGCCTAATGAATGAGTTGTAATAGGATATTGTAGTTACTAGGATGTAACAGTTACTAGAATATAACAGCTTTTAAGTTAGGACTAGGAAGTATTTCCACAAGCAGAATAAGGAGTTCTATATAGGAAGAACAACATTAAGACATGTAAGTATGGAAATACGTGTTGAGTTCAAGGATACCAAGTTCAGTGTGAACTATATGAAATAAGATGGTAAAGTGGTCCTGATAGTCAAGAATGCTGTACTAACACATTTGGACTTTATTTTGTGGGGAGCAAGGAGCCAGTGAAAAAGTTTTAACTGGGCAAGTGACATAAACTCAGATTTATATTTAGAAAGATAATTAAAAAAAATTTTTTTTTGAGACAAGGTCTGGCTCTATTGCCCAGGCTGGAGAGCAGTGTGGTACAATCTCAGCTCACTGCAACTTCCTTCTCTTGGCTCAAGCCATCCTCCTGCCTCAGCTTCCTGAGTAGTTGGGACTACAGGTGTATACCAGCATACCCAGTGAATTTTTAAATTTTTTGTAGAGATGGGGTTTCTCCGTGTTGCCCAGGCTGATCTTGAACTCGTGTGCTCAAGTCCTCCACCTGCCTTGGCCTCCCAAAGTGCTGGAATTATAGGTGTGAGCCACCACGCCTAGTCTAGAAAGATAGTTTCCTGAGAAGTGTAAATCATGAACTATTTCAGTGTAGCTGCCAAACCATGTCACTCTTCAGTGTTTCAGGTGGGTTTACTTACGGATGAGGAGACCATATCAGGCCACCTGCTTTTACCCCTTGTATGGTTTGATTAAATTTCTGATTTCCTTAGCCAGCTATACAGAATCTCTCTCTGAGGGGAAGTGGATAGGAGAAAATACGAACACATTTCAACTTGGATTCTTTTGGCCTGCAGTGTTACTCTGCCTGCAAAGCTTAATTTTTGCTACACAGCTACTCTTTTTTGGGGAGGGTCATGCTCTGCCAGCCAGGCTGGATCATGCTGGAGCATGATCATGGTTCACTGCAGTCTCGACCTCCTGGGCTCAAGAGATCCTCCCACCTCAGCCCCCCAAGTAGCTGGAACCACAGGCATGCATACCACCACACCTGGCTAATTTTTTTTTTTTTTTTTTGTAGAGACGGGTTCTTTCTGTGTTGCCTAGGCTGTTCTTGAACTCCTGCCTGTAATCCCAAAGTGCTAGGATTATAGGCATGAACCACTGTGCCTAGCCTGGCTATCCTTTCATGTAGACTCACAGCGCCATTCCAGATTGAGAAATGTTTAAAACACCTGACCTGCCAAATGTATGTCAGTAGGTCTTCATTTTTGTCTAGGGGAAGAAAGCAGATCTCACTGTTCAGGTGTCTGCCTCAGCTTTCTAGTATTTTAGGAAGCATGGTTTCCTTTACTATTTTTGTTGGTTTTTAAAGTTGGGGTAATCTTGAAAATTATGATCTTGTTATGATTTCTGCTTATGCTGTAATGACACTGAAGTTGCTTAGAAGGATCAAAATTAATCAGTTTGAATTTCATCACTTCCTATTGGCACTCAGCTCTGATTATCAGTAAATGACAAAATAGTTACATGAATGCAGTGGAAGGAAGCAGAGCAACAGATATCCACAAGATGGGAGATTGATCTTAAATTGTCAGGTTGATTTTTCTGCAATCCGAAATACTGAATTTTAATTTTTTTTTAAAGAAGAACCTGTCTTAGGATGAATTTTTATTGTAGTATATGTTCTTTTGCTTTTATTTCCTATCCTATTGTGAATTTATATGTGTTGATGGCAAATTCACTTAAAACAATAAGGGGTGTAAATCTGGAAGTCATGGGCCTGATTAGCCAGTGGTTTGGATCAAGTTCTAATTGGGGCATACCATTAGAATTGCTTTTAGTTTCCCCTGTCCCTTAGTCAGCTTGGGCTGGCAGAACAAAATACCAAAGATTGTTGGCTTACACAACAGAAATTTATTTCTCACAGTTCTAGAGGCTGGGAAATCTAAGATCAAGGTACTGGCAAGGTAGGTTTCATTCTAAGGCCTTATTCTGAAGCCTTATCTTTTGGCTTGCTGTGTGTGGCCACGCAGGGAGAGACAGAAAGAGCTCTCTGATAACCCTTCTTATGAGGGCCCTAACCTTATAACCTCATCTAACACTAATTACCTCCCAAAGGTCCTGTCTCCAAGTATTATCACATTGGGGGTTATGACTTCAATGTAAGAATTTAGAGTGGAGGGGGACACTTTAAATATGTAACACACTACAGTCTGACTCCATGATAATAAATTGTTTTAATACCATGTTTGAAGATGAAATCTTTATGCTTGCTATTTAGTTTGTATATAAATTTCTTCCCATGAGAAACTAATAGTCATCAGCATCTTTTAGATAATGTGTTTACATTTTTCGTATTCAAACAGTCAAAATCTATAGAATGTTTTCATTCTGAAGCCTAGCAAATCCAAATTGTTCTTTACACAGAGAAAGCAAGCAGTAAACAGAACAGGATCTGGACATGTTTTGTGCCGGCTTATTCCTACCTTTTGGCTGTGCTAAAGAGACAGGTAACAATGTCAGATTCTGGGAAACAACTCTGTCCTCTGCTTCCTTTTAAAAAATAAAATGAGACTGAAATTTCTCTTGCACTTATTTTTCTTAATATGAAAACTGATAAATTTTTGGTTTTTTTGAGACAGGGCCTTGCTCTGTCACCCAGGTTCAAGCCACTCTCCTGCCTCAGACTCCTGAGTAGCTAGGACCACAAGTGTGTGCTACCACAACTGCTAATTTTTGTATTTTTAGTAGAGATGGGGCTTTACCTCATTGACCAGGCTGGTCTCAAACTCCTGACTTCAAGTGATCTGCTTGCCTTAGCCTCCCAAAGTGCTGGGTTAGAGGCATGAGCCACTGCACCTGGCTGGTTTTTTTTTTTCTTTTTTCTTTTTCTTTTTCTTTTTTTAATTGAAACAGTCTTGCTCTGTTGACCAGGCTGGAGTGCAGTGATATGATCTTGGTTCCTTGCAACCTCTGCCTCCACCTCCCCCTTTCAAACAATTCTCGTGCCTCAGCTACCTGTGTAGCTAGGATTATAGGCGTGTGCTACCACACCCAGCTAATTTTTATATTTTTAATTGAGATGGGGTTTTGTCATGGTGGCCAGGCTAGTCTTGAACCATACTTGGCCAGATCTTATTTTTAAGAGCAGTTTTAGGTTCATATCAAAATTGAGCAGAAAGTATGAAGAGTTCCCTTACACTCTCTGTCCCTAGACACACATGACTGCCTCACTATCAACATCTGATGCCAGAGTGGTACATTTATTACAATAGGTGGACCTACATTGACACATCGTTACCTCCTAGAGTTCATAATTTAAATTAGGGTTCATTCTTTGTGTTGTACATTCTATGGGTTTTGACAGATGTACATGTGTTCACCATCATAGTATACAAAATAGTTTCACTGCCTTGAAAATCTGCTTCTGTTCATTCCTTCCTCCTCCTCCCCCTCACCAGCAACTGCTTATCTGTGTACTGCTTTCATAGTTTTGCCTTTCCTAGAATATTATATTATTTGAATTATATGGTATGTAGCCTTTTCAGATTGCCTCTTCCACTTAGTAATATACATTTAATATACCTTCGTGGCTTTTCCTGGCTTGATACTAATTTCTGTTTTTTTTTTGAGATGGAGTCTCCCTCTCTCGCCCTGACTGATGTGCAGTAGTGTGACCTCGGCTCACTGCCATCTTCGCTTCCCAGGTTCAAGTGATTCTCTTGCCTCAGCCTCCTGAGTAGCTGGAATAACAGGTGCCCACCACCCTGTTCAGCTAATTTTTGTATTAGTAGAGACAGGGTTTTACCATATTGGCCAGGCTGGTCTCGAACTCCTGACCTTGTGATCTACCCACCTCAGACTCCCAAAGTGCTGGGATTATAGGCATGAGCCACTGTGCCTGGCCAGCTCATTTCTTTTTAGCATTAGATAATACTCCGTTATCTGATATGTCACAGTTTATCCATTTACCTACTGAAGGGCATCTTGGTTGCTTCCAAGTTTTGACAGTTATAACTGCTGCAGACATCCAAATGCATAGGACAAGTATGTGTAGTTTTGTGTAAAACTACCAAACTGTTTTCCAAAGTGGCTGTGCAATTTTTGCATTTCTGCCAGCAATGAATGTGAGTTACCATTGCTCCATATCCTCATCAACATTTGGTGTACCAGCATTCTAGATTTTGGCTGTTCTAATCAGTGTATTGGTGTTACTTTTTGATTTGGTGACCTATTTCTTAAAATCCTAGAGACTACTTGATTGTGTGTATTATTTATTAATATTTTTCATGACAGACAATATATCTACCCACAATAGAATCTAATTGTAAGTGCCAAATAGTCTTAGGTTATTATGTGTCTAAATACATAGCTTTGAAGTATGTCTATACTGATTACAAGTATGGTCGTAAATTATTATGGTATGGGCTGGGCGCCATGGCTCACACCTGTAATCCCAGCGCTTTGGGAGGCTGGGGCAGGTGGATCACTTGAGGTCAGGGGTTTGAGACCAGCCTGGCCAACATGGTGAAACCCAGTCTCTACTAAAACTACGAAAATTAGCTGGACGTGGTGGCAGACAGCTGTAATCCCAGTTGCTCTAGAGGCTGAGGGAGGAGAATTGCTTGAACTCAGAAGGCAGAGGTTGCAGTGAGCTGAGAATACGCCACTGCCCTCTAACCTGGGCAACAGTGAGACTCTGTCTCAAAAAATGAAAAAAAAAAATCGTGTTATGCGTATTGACAGGAGCTGGAAGGGAACTAGAATGTTTGTGAGGATACCTTTTGTTTTCATTAGAGATATAGTATTTGTGATAAAGAAAAAATTGCATAGTTTACTTTTTGGGATATATTGTAAACATTTAATATTGTAGTTGATTTTACTTAAAATCCAGGCCGTTTGTGAAGTCTTTGTGACTTTTGATTTTGTTAGACACACATTTATAAAGTACTTTCTTGGCTGGGTATGGTGGCTCATGCCTGTAATCCTTGCACTTTGGGAGGCTGAGGCAAGAGGATCAGTTGAGTCCTGGAGTTCAAGACCAGTTTGGGCAACATAGTGAGAACCTATGTCTACAAAAAAAATTAAAGTTAGCTTGTTGTGGTGATGCATGCCTGTAGTCCCAGCTACTCAGGAGGCTGAGGTGGGAGGATTGCTTGTGTCTGTGAAGTCAAGGCTGCAGTGACTATGCCACCACACTCCAGGCTGAGTGACAGAGTGAGACCCTGTTTAAAAAAAAAAAAAAAAAAAAAAGTATTTTCTTAGGCTTGATTATGTTTTACTATGCATTTGATTGTATTCTGAAAATATGGTAATTTGAGAAGAAATTTAATGTGAGCTACCTTGGATATATTAATGTTTTAAATATATTAAAATATATGTTAAAATATTTAAATATATTTTAAATTTAAATATTTTAATTTAATTTTTAATTTTAATTTAAATATATATTTAAAACATTAATGATGCCTAAAATACCATCATACCACACCCATGAGTCCATAAATGGGGTTGTTGTTAAATGACTTCTTGCTTTAACATTCTTTTTCTTTCTTTCCTCTCCTTTCCTTTTCCTTTCCCTTTTGTCCCTGTTCCCTTCCCCTTCTTTTCGTTTGTTTCTTTGTCTGGATCTTGCTGTGTGGCCTAAGCTGGGTGCAGTGGCTATTAATCAGGCATGATCATAGTGCACTACATCCTCAAACTTCTGGGCTCAAGTGAGCCACCTGCCTCAGCCCCCCAAGTAGTTTAAAATTCTTAAATTCCAATCTCAGATATGTTTTTTTGGGTTCCTTTGAAATTTGGCAGAAGTTCTCCTGGATTGTATTTTTCTTTAAACAAAAAAGAATAGGACCTGAAAACACATCTTTCTCATGTCAGTGGTGTACTAGGTGATGTTGCAAGGGCAGAGGACCACTGATTTAGAAATTTAAAATTAGCTAGGCATAATGGCATGTGCCTGTAATCTCAGTGTAGGGGAGAAAACGTAATTTCTTCTTTCCCTCTTTATTCTTTGTTGAGATAATCTCCTGAACACAAATTAAAAGCAAAACAAGCTGAAGTTTATTAATGCATGCCATACCCTTCATGTAGAAGAGGACTAAATTTCAAAGTATAATATTTCTCTCTCAGGGCAGTGGCTTAAGGGCCTTGCTTAAATAGTATTTTAACAGAGCCATAAATCCTATATAGTGACAAGACAAAGGAGAGTATCTTCAGCTTCCAAAAGGCAGGAAAATGTGGGAAGGTAAATTTGTGGGAAGAGTAAAGTCTGTACCTGGATCCTCTGGTGTACTGTCTCTGAGCTCTGTTACTGAGTTGATAAGCAAGTGTTGTAAAGGGGCCTACTTTAGGTGGGAAAGGATAAGAGGAGGGTAAGAGTGTGCCCTGTGTTTCAACCATTTTTAGCTCAGTAATTCCCATTATTTTAGAGAGGAATATTTTGGTTTTCTTCACTAGCCATTCAGGAGGCTGAGGCTGGGGGATTGCTTGAGCCCAGGAGTTTGAGACCAATCTGGGCAATATAGTGAGGCTCTGTTTTTTTAAAAAAATAATGATAAAGATTCTGCTATTATAAGAACTGCATTTAGCTGAGTTCCTGATGCCGACTAAATAAAAATGAAAAAAAATTTTAAAATTAAAAAAAGAACTGCATTGCAGGAAGGAGGAGAGTACTTATTAGTTAGAGGGTATTACCACCACATGTCCTTAGTACATCAAAATTATATTTCTTCTTTATAAGAGGTGTGTGTGTGTGTGTGTGTGTGTGTGTGTGTGTGTGTTAGGGTAGATGGATTGTCTCATCAGCAGGAGGAAGGGTTCTCACTACCTTGAGGTAGAAAAGAGAATATTTCTTTGTTTTTTTTGTTTGTTTGTTTTTGAGATGGGGTTTTGCTCTTGTTGCCCAGGCTGTAGGGCAGTGGTGTGATCTCAGCTCATTGCAACCTCCGCCTTCTGGGTTCAAGCAATTCTCCTGCTTCAGCCTCCTAAGTAACTGGAATTACAGGTGCCTATCATTACACTCAGCTACTTTTTAGTATTTTTAGTAGAGATAGAGTTTTACCATGATGGCCATGTTGGTCTTGAACTCTTGACTTTAGGTGAACCACCTGGCTCAGACTCCCAAAGTGCTACAATTACTGGTGTGAGGCACCACACCTGGCCAAGAATATTTCTTGAATCTCAGGTAGAGGACATGAGATCTCATGAGACTCAGCCCTGGAGAAAGGGCAGAGATGGAGCCAGTAATCTTATTAGCAAACTTCAAAAAGGCTACTTGTTAGGCTGTTGATAACAAACATTTGAAAGGGAACATTGTTTTTGCCCAGTAAAACGTTATGAATTGTTTGTTTCTTTTTCTCTAACCACTGAAATAAAATGTTGCTTTATTATGAAGGACCTAATTTCTTCATATAAATCAGAGCATTCTGAAGTTTGCTATACAGACTGTCAGTTCCTCAGGTTATTTTTTTGAAATAAAACATTTAGTGATAACTAAGATGCGTATTATACGTATACTATATTCATTTCTTGGAAATGGGCGTTACCATATTAAAGATAATAAGAGATTCTGCAATAGAGAAACCTGTTTAACTTTCTTTGACTCAACATTTCTCAAACTTAATCCATGAAAACTTTTTTCCTTTTTTCTCCCTACACAGCACCCGTAATATTTTTCTGTGGAACAAGTGGTCTGTAATACTTAATACATACATAGTTCTTCATATATGCCAGCCACTGTTTTAAGTGCTTTACATATATTATTAATCTTTTTTGCTAAGCCACCTATCTTCTTTTGTTCTTCCACCCCAAGCACTGGTACATCACAAACTGTCATCCTTGGAATAAGAGGCAGTGTAGTACAGAAACTGAGATCCCAGACTGGGAGCTAGGCTGATTAGATTAGAATCCCAGCTGTGCTACTTAAAACTTGTCATCTTGAGGAAGTGACTTAATCTCTCTAGGCCTCAGTTTCCTAAAGATTGGAACAAGTTTTTTGGTTATTGTTAGTATGTTCAAACATAAGAAAAATAGAGAATATTATACCCTTCACCTAGGTTAATACATGTTAGTATTGTGCTGTATTTGCTTTAAAATTTTTTTTTTCTCTTTTGCTGGAATATCTTTAAGTGTATGTCATGATATTTCACTTTAATTTTTTTAATAGAGAGCCTTGCTCTGTCACTCAGGCTGGAGTGGTGGTGTGATCTTGGCTCACTGCAACCTCTGCTTCCTGGATTCAAGCGATTGTCCTACCGCAGCCTCCCGAGTAGCTGGGGTTATAAGTGCCTGCCACTACGCCCATCTGATATTTGTATTTTTAGTAGAGATGGGGTTTCACCATGTTGGCCAGTCTGGTCTTGAACTCTTGACCTCTGGTGACCTGCCCCTCTCGGCTTCCCAAAGTACTGGGATTACAGGTGTGAGCCACCGTGCCTGGCCTCACTTTAATTTTATTAATGGTGTGTGTCTCTAAACCATGTAACCATAATATAATTATACAACCCATAAAATCGACTATAATTTTTTAATATTCAGAATTACCCTGATTGTCCTCAGAAGTGTCCTTTTTTGCAGGTTTATTTAGACCAGGATCTGTTCACAGGCCACATATTATATTTGATTGTTATGTCTGGAAGGAAATGTAAAAGGAAAGATGAAGTTCAAGGAGCCATCTTGGGATTTTAGTGAAAAAGGACAGCATAGATTCCTGTAGAGATTGAGGGGCTGGAAAAAGGATTTGGAGTTTTAAGAGAGTAGAAAATATAAGGACTATATATAGTTAGAGATGGATAAATAGATGCTAGGTGGCTCTGATGGATACGAAAGCCCAGCAACAGAAGCATAGGAAGTTAACAGTGGACATGGCCCTAATCAAATGATCAAACTCAGCATTGTCAATATTAGACAAACTGACAAAATGGGGAGATGCCCAGGAAAAGCACAATAGACCAGGGTAACGTTTGTTATGCAGATTTAAGATTGTACGTTCTCTAGTGGTAAGAGTTTCTAGTGATTTGGAGGCACTTTTCTCTTCCTGGTATCCTTAAAAACGAAGATTTCCTTTAGAGATGTAAATTTCTCTTACAAAAGGATAATTTATACTCTTGTTTTCAGAGCTGTTTCTCACAGTTACCAGTTCAAAATAATACTTATGCCAGAGATGCGTATTTTGGGGTGTCATATTCTGGTCTCCTAGTCATATTTTGGGGTGACATTTTGATTTCTTGTAAATGTAAGAAGTCTGGAGTTTAGAAAAGCTCAAGATTTGGGAGTTGTCGTAATAACCATGATAGTGTTGTTAAAAATGTATTGTTCAAAAAAGAGACAAATCGTGACTATGCTAGAGCTACAGAAATAAAGACATGCTAACGAATTGAGGCATCCAGGCACATATATCCTGTTCAAAGGAAAACACAAATTTATATGGAATAAAGTAATTGAGGTGAATTGGAAACTGGTTTTGTTACAGAAAAGAGATCCTGATCCAGACCCCAAGAGAGGGTTCTTGGATCTTGTGCAAGAAAAAATTCAGGGCTAGTTCATATAATAAAGTGAAAGCAAATTAGGAAAGTAAAGGAATAAAAAAATGGCTACTCCATAGACAGAGCAGCCTTGAGGGCTGCTGGTTATCCTTTTTTTTTTTTTCTTCTCCCACCCCCTGGTTATCCATTTTTATGGTGATTTCTTGATGATATGCTAAATGAGGGGTGAATTATTCATGCCTCCCCTTTTTAGACCACATAGGGTAACTTCCTGACGTTGCCTTGGCATCTGTATACTGTCATGGCACTGGTGGGAGTGTACAGACGACCAGAGGTCACTCTTGTGGCCACCATCTTGGTTTTGGTGGGTTTTAGCCAGCTTTTTACTGCAACTTGTTTTATCAGCAAGGTCTTTATAACCTGTATTTTGTGTGGACCTCCTATCTCATCCTGTGGCTTAGAATGCCTTAACTGGCTGGTAATGGAGCCCAGTAGGTTTCAACTTCATTTTATCCACTCCTGTTCAAGATGGAGTTGTTCTGTTTGACACACCTCTGACAGTTTCCCCTTCCCCCATTCCCTGAGGAAGAATGGGTGTTGTCAATTAAGTTACTATGTGACAGAACAGAATTTACGTATCTGTCAGTTATCTGTCTGCAAATTGCAGGCCAGCTCTGTGGTTCATGCTTGTAATCCCAGCACTTTGGGAAGCCAAGGTGATAGGATGCTTGACCTCAGGAGTTCAGGACCAGCTTGGGTGACATGGTGAAACACCATCTCTACAAAAATTACAAAAATTAACTGATCGTGGTGATACATGCCTTATAGTTCTAGCTACTTGAGAGGCTGAGGTTACAGGGTTGCTTGAACCCAGGAGGTTGAGACTGCAGTGAGCTGTAGTCATGTCACTCTACTCCAATCTGGGTGACAGTGAGACTGTATTTCAAAAAACCTACTTTAGTTTAAAAATAATTGTTAAAAATTAAAAACATTGCAAATAATTGCTAAATAGCTAACAAAAAAAGAAACCATAAACAGGACTAGAATCTAATAACCTAGAAATGTGTGCTATAGTCAGCAGTCCCCAACTTTTTGGCATCAGGGACTGGTTTTGCGGAAGATAATTTTTCCCTGGACCTGGGGGCAGGGGGAAGGTTTTGGGATGATCCAAGTGCATTATTTTTATTGTGCACTTTGTTTCTGTTATTACTACATTGTAATATATAATGAAATAATCATACAACTCAATTATTGTGTAGAATCAGTGGGATCCCTGGGCTTGTTTTCCTGCAACTGGATGGTCCCATCTAGGGATGATGGGAGACCGTAACAGATCATCAGATTCTCATAAGGAGCGCACAACCTAGATCCTTCACATGCTCAAGTTCATGATATGGTTTGCCCTATCAATGCTGCCACTGACAGGTGGAGGAGCTTGGACAATAATATGAGCTATGGGGAACAGCTATACTTTTTTGTTTGTTTGTTTTTGAGATGGAGTCTTGCTCTTGTTATCCAGGCTGTAGTGCAATGGCAAGATGATGGCTCATTGCAGCCTCTACCTCCTGGGCTCAAGCAATTCTCCTACCTCAGCCTCCAGAGTAGCTGGGATTACAGGCACCTGCCACCATGCCTGCCTAATTTTTTTTTTTTTTTTTTTTTTTGAGACAAAGTCTCCCTCTATGGCCCAGGCTGGAGTGCAGTGGTGCAATCTTGGCTCACTGCAACCTCTGCCTCCTGGGTTAAAGCAATTCCCCTGCCTTAGCCTCCTGAGTACCTGGGACTACAGGCACGTGCTACCATGCCCAGCTAGTTTTTTAGTAGAGACAGTGTTTCATCATGTTGACTAGGCTGGTCTCGAACTCCTGACCTCAAGTGATCCACCTGCCTAGGTCTCCCAAAGTGCTGGAATTACAGGCATGAGCCACTGAACCTGGCAGGAGCAGCTATAAATACAGATGAAGCTTCTTTTGCATGTCCACCACTCACCTCCTGCTGTGTAGCCCAGTTCCTGACAGGCCACAGACCTGTTACCAGTACAGTACTAGTCTGTGTTTTGGGGGTTGGGGACCCCTGCTGTAGAGGATATATACGATATTTTGTGTTTATTTAATCTGTAATCCAATCCAGAGATGGAGATGTTATTTCCATATAGGTAATGACAAAACTAAGGCTTGGAATAGATAAAAGACTTGCCACAGACCTTTCTTAACAAGTGGAAAGAGTTGGTACTTAAACACGGGTTATTTTGACTTCTTAATCTTGTCTTAGTTACTCGTACAGATATAAGAAAGTTACTGTGTAAATAAAGACAAGCAAATAACTAACTTACTGAGCTGAGTTCTAAAGGAGTTGAAAATGTGGAAGTTGTAGAGGATATCCCAGCCAGAGGAAACAGCATAAGCCTAGGCATTGAGATGTGGAAGCTTATGGGAGTCCAGGTGCTATGGCTCATACCTGTAATTTCAGCACTTTGGGAGGCCAAAGTGGGCAGATTGCTTGATCTTAAGAGTTCGAGACCAGCCTGGGCAATGTGGCAAGAACCCCGTCTCTACTAAAAATATAAAAAACATAGCTGGACATGGTGGTGCATGTCTGTAGTCCCAGCTACTCAGGAGGCTGAAGTGGTAGGATTGCTTGAGCCTGGGGGCGAGAGGGAGCAGTGAGCTGAGATTGAATCACTGTACTCCAGTCTGGATGACAGAGTCAGACCCTGTCTCAAAAAAGATTATGAGATATTTGGGAAACAATGAGTAAAAAGGAATGTCAGAAGCCCCCATCTGCCCACTTATAAGAATACATTCTGTTGATGACTGAACATGGAGTTTGGAAGCCACCTAACACCATTCTGATGAATTTGTGACTTTTAGGAAGCAGTTTGTTATTTGGAAAATAATAGGTTTTAGGAGGCAAGAAGAACTTGAGTTAAAAATCCTAGTACTAGCCCAGCATGGTGGCTCATGCCTGTAATCCCAGGACTTTGGGAGGCTGAGGCAGGTGGATCACCTGAGGTCAGGACTGTGAGACCAGCCTGGCTAATGTGAAACCCCATGTCTACTAAAAATACAAAAATTAACCAGGCAGGGACCTGTAATCACAGCTACTCAGGAGGCTGAGGCAGGAGAATCACTTGAACCTGGGGGGCGGAGGTTGCAATGAGTTGAGATTGTGTCATTGCACTACAGCCTGGGTGACAGAGCAAGACTCCATCTGGGGGAAAAAAAGATCTTAGTATTCCAGTTTACTAAGGGTGAGTTGCTTAATCTTTCTGAGCCTTAGTTTCTCCTTGTATAGAATAAGAAGAATAATTTTGAATTTAGCTAAAAATATATATAGCTGGACATTGTGGCTCATACCTGTTACCCCAGCACTTTGGGAGGACAAGGCAGGCAGATCACTTGAGCCCAGGAGTTTGAGACCAGCCTGGACAACATGAGCCAAATGCCATCTCTACAAAAAATACAAACATTAACTGGGCATGGTGGCACACGCCTGTAGTCCTAGCTACTTAGGTGGTTTATTTGGGAGGATCGCTTCAATCTGGGAACCTGGTAGGTTGAGGTTGCAGTGAACTGTGATTGTGCCACTGCCCTCTAGCCTGGGTGACAGAGTGAGACCCTGTCTCCAAAGGAAAAAACAAAAACAAACAAAATGTAAAACTCCTCAATGGTGCTTGGCATATAATTTGTATTTAGTAATTGTTAGTGTTGAGCTAAAATCAGAAGCTGAGGCAGAATTAATGCAGAGAGTTTATTTGGCGAAGCTTGAGTATTGCAACCAAGAGCATAGATTTAAATTGCTGTGAATATACACTCCAATTAGCAGCAGTTAAAAGTGGACTTTTCAAGGGAAACAAAGGGGGTTAGGAAGTGGGCCAATTCAGAGTTGTCTGTCAGAAATTCTCGTTGGTTTATGGAAATAACATTGATTAGTGATTGTTCATACATTGTTAAGCTATAGGGTGTGGGTTATATTGAAGGTATGTATGGCATTATTAAGTTATAGCTACTTGTGGCAATAGCAAGCAGTTTCAAGAGATGGATATATAGCTCAAGGGGGAAGTAAGACATGCTTGCTGTTTCATTTTAATGCCTCTCTGGGCCTCATAATTTAAAAGGACTCACGTTTCTCAAATAAAGTTCTTTTCTCAGTATTACTATTTTAAAATCCTGCTATGTGGTAAAGTGTTAGTTACATTATTCTTTCAGGAAAATTATTTACGTTAGGGATATGTATTTAGATTCACTGACAGAATATATTACAGGAGTCCTGGACAGCTTAAAGGCGATGCCAGTTGTAGAGTTTAGTGCCTTTTAAATTAAACATATTGATTTGTATAAGTAATGTAGAAGTAAGACTGTCCCCTTTATAAGGTTAGATTTTAGTTATTTGTCTTTGAGAGCCATAACCAGCTACAGTGGCATATACTTTCAGACATAGTGATGATAATCTGTCAAAAGACAAAATTACAACTAATTTAGAGGGCTTAAGAAAAATAGAATCTCGGAACCCCAAACTCACTGTACAAAAGGGAAAGTTAAACTTGGGATCTGAGTCATCAATATAATTTTCCTTTTGTTGCCAAATTGATAGCTATAATATCACAACCCCATGTCATACCTTCATTTCTTCTACTCTCTTTTCATGTTTATCTTATGTAAAATGTAGATTTACTGAGCTGGAGACAATACGTAGTAGGCTTTTTCTTTTACTTCCTTTTTTCTTATGTAAAATGTAGATTTTTCTGAGGCTAATTGGAGCTTCACAAGAATGTAACCATCTGCCTCATTGCCTGCCTATTCTTCCATTTATTCCCCCCATCCTGCTTCCTCTTTCCTCTTTTAATACCAAAGTTCACAAAACCTTCTTTGGAAAAAGTGTAGGTCACAGATGCCCCTGTGGTTTGTTTTTACCCTGGGCACATACTCAACCTTGGCTAAATAAAACTCTAATCTATTGAGACCTGCCTCCATCACTTTTGGCTTATCAGTCTCTGTGTATTTGTAATTCTAGAATTGGGCAACACTGCATTCCATAAAATAGAATAAATGTTTCCATGAGTTGAGCAGAGGGAGTAGATTTTATAGGCAGAAAGGGCTGAATAAAGCAGAAACAAAGAATAAAAAGCAGATTGGTCATTTCAAAAAGTTACTTTCCTCGTAAGGCAGGGATGAGGAGATAGAACAATAGAAAAATAACTGACTAACATTAGGTTTCTTCAGGCTGTAAGTATTGCGTAGGGATTGAAGCAAACGGAACTTCATTTTCATGCTACTTGAAGACTGAAACTGGCCTATTGGAGAAATTGTCTGTTACAGCTCTGTTCTCATTCCTTGGAAGATCAAATAACAACATAGTTTTAGTTGTGGTGATGTGAATTTTAGCATGGGTGACTCCGTTTTGATTTTTAGAGTTGTCTGTTGGGACCTAGTACAGTAGCTTAGTCCAAAACAGTGGCCTTCTGTAGTTTTTTCTTAAAGACCAGAGTGATAGTAACCTTTTGTGATTTTTAATTAACAAAACCTATAAGAAGCTAAGTAAGCCGGGCGCGGTGGCTCAAGCCTGTAATCCCAGCACTTTGGGAGGCTGAGGCGGGTGGATCATGAGGTCAAGAGATCGAGACCATCCTGGTCAACATGGTGAAACCCCGTCTCTACTAAAAATACAAAAAATTAGCTGGGCATGGTGGCACGTGCCTGTAATCCCAGCTACTCAGGAGGCTGAGGCAGGGGAATTGCCTGAACCCAGGAGGCGGAGGTTGCGGTGAGCCGAGATCGCGCCATTGCACTCCAGCCTGGGTAACAAGAGCGAAACTCCGCCTCAAAAAAAAAAAAAAAAAAAAGAAGCTAAGTAGTATAAAGCAAGGAGCTATTTATTTATTTACTTATTTTGAGATAGTTTCCCTCTGTTGCCCAGGCTGGAGTGCCATGGTATGATCTTGGCTCACTACAACCTCTGCCTCCTGGGTTTGCAATTCTCATGCCTCAGTCAGCTGAGTAGCTGGGATTATAGGTGTGTGCTACCACGCCTGGCTAATTTTTGTATTTTTAGTAGAGACGGTTTCATTGATCTCAAACTCCTGGACTCAAGTGATCCACCCGCCTTAGCCTCCTAAAGTGCTGGGATTACAGGCATGAACCACCGTGCCTGGCCCAGGAAGCCATTTAATATCTATTTTCAGTATCCTAAAGAGCTAAGCATACATTTTTTAGTTTTGGAAAAGGAATTTGTCACTTATTTTAAGGAATTTTAAGGAATATGACCTTTATAGGATCCAGGACACACTACCCCAAAATGTTGCACCTTGACATTTTTTTTTATTTTTAAGGCTAGTCAATGGTAATAGAATTGCAGATGGCGTTCACAGCTTTCCCAAACAATACTTAAGGCATTTGTCCAGAAGTACCTGCAGTATCCAAATGAGGGATTGTTTGAGGGAAAGACCTTCTCTAAGGTATTTGTTCGGTGGGAATGTCAGATTGGGTGGGTTACACTGCGGGAGGAAAGGAACTGCTTCTAGCAATACCTCTGTGGCCAAGTCTGGGGAGGAGGAATTAGAGTGGGACGATAACAGTTGGAAGTTTCTTGCTGCTTTCCTGGTAGTAGCAAATTAAAAAAAAAAAAAAAAAAGAAAAAGAAAAAAGGCTAGTCAAGTGAAGCAGTGGGAATGGAGAAGGAACAAATAAATTTGTAAATGGTTGTGATAAGCTATAAGCCAGCCTTGGATATTTTTTAAGCTGAAGGCATTTGAGAAAGTAGCAAAAGCAGGAAAATCTCTCTTACCTTCCCATGCCTACTCCCCTGAAGTAGGTCATAAAAACCTTGGAAGGATTTTCTGACCTCCAGAAGCAGGTCCGAAGATCCTCATCTGTCAATCTTTAAAAAAGGATAGTAGAGAATACTGTGTCTGTACATGTTGGGTTTACTTAGGAGTAGAAATAACGATTATAACCTGGAATGCGTGGAATGGCAAGCCACCAGTGCATTCCATGAGGGAAGGGTAAGGGAAGCTTTTATTAGCAAAAGAGATTTACATAAGCTGCTTAGGAACGGAGTTCATTGGTTCCAGAAGTTCAAAGCCAGAGTTGTTATCAGTTCATTGGTGGAGATGCCCTTACTGGGCAAGTGTTCTTCTGAAAACATTTTATCTGAATTACATGTCCGAGATAAGAACTGTTTCCAGTTCATTAATTATTTGAATTACTGCAGTCCTAAAGAATGTCTAGTGATAAACCTTATCAAAGTGGGAGATGTGTGAAGGACACAGAACGACTTTTAGAAAGTCCTTGGAAACTGTTCTTGTCTCACAAGCATGGGCCTCCTCTTCTTTGGGTATTCCTGGTTCTGTTTTGTCTGGGTCTAGCATAATTTCATCTTGCTTTCTGCAACTTTCACAGAGAGGTGCCCTTCTTATACCTGGAAGAAAGGAACATCTCTACCTCTGAAGACAAATAGACACCAAGAAGAGTCTCAGCAAATAGGCCTGGATAAATTTCCCCTAGTTTATTACCATTAGACCATACTCTTTTTGCCCTGTCATGTTTCTCCACGACTCTTCTTTCTTCCTCAAACCTAGCATAAAAATATTCTGGTTTATCTGTTTCTTCAGATCTACATTCCTTTTTTTATTTTATTTTATTTTTATTTTTTCTTCCTTTTTAGATCTACATTCCTTATGAAAGCTCCTGTGTCATAAAATTTACGTTTGTAAGGCCAGATGTACTGGCTCACACCTGTAATCCTAGCACTTGGGGAGCCCAAGGCAGGAGGATCACTTGAGCCCAGGAGTTCAAGACCAGTCTGAGCAACATAATGAGACCTGGTCTTTACAAAAAAGTAGTTGGATATGGTGGTGTGTTGTCTGTAGTCTCAGCTTCTCTGGAGGCTAAGATGGGAGGATCACTTGAGCCTGGGAGGTCAAGGCTGTAGTGAGCTAGTGAGCTGTGATTACACCACTGAACTCCAGCTTGGGTGACAGAGTGAGACCCTGTCTCAAAATAAAAAATTGTACGTTTTTCTTTTGTTCACCTGTTTTTTATCATAAGAGACTCAGCTGTAACCCTGAGATGGGGGAGGGAAAAATACTTTTCTCCCCTACAACGTTTTCTGTATAATTATGCCCAGATGTTATGAAAAGTCCAGGTGACTGCTGTTGAGGTTTAGGGAAGACAGAAATTCTCTGAGAGGGGGAAGCCAGCCAACTGCCAGGACAGTCTGTCTTGGATGGCAGAACTTGTAAAGTGACCAGGATTCTGCTGATAAACCTCTTTTGCCTTGGCATCCAGAATTGATTAGTCTCTAAAAGAATGATCCAAAGAGACTACTAAGACTGGGTATGGGGCCGGGCGCGGTGGCTCACTCCTGTAATCCCAGCACTTTGGGAGGCTGAGGCAGGTGGATCACGAGGTCTAGAGATTGAGACCATCCTGGTCAATATGGTGAAACCCCGTCTGCACTAAAAATACAAAAAATTAGCTGGGCATGGTGGCACGTGCCTGTAATCCCAGCTACTCAGGAGGCTGAGGCAGGAGAATTGCCTGAACCCAAGAGGCGGAGGTCGTGGTGAGCCGAGATCGCGCCACTGCACTCCAGCCTGGGTAACAAGAGCGAAACTCCGCCTCAAAAAAAAAAACAAACAAAAAAATTGGGTATGGTGGCTCACACCTTTAATACTAGCACTTTGGGAGGCCGAGGCAGGCGGATCACAAGGTCAGTAGTTCGAGACTATCCTGGGCAGCATGGTTAAACTCCATCTCTATTAAAAATACAAAAATTACCTGGGTATGGTGGCATATGCCTCCTGAGTAATCCCAGCTACTCAGGAGGCTGAGCCAGCAGAATTTCTTGAACCCAGGAGGTGGAGGTTGTAGTGAACCAAGATAACGCTGCTGTACTCTAGCCTGGGTAACAGAGCAAGACTCCGTCTTGGAAAAAAATAAAATGAAATGAAAAATAAATAAAATTAAAATTAAAAATAAAAAAAACAGGCGATTTCCAAGAGACTATTGGATAAACCAGAGGGTTGTTGTTTTTCTTTTTTTTCATGTTGTTTGAGCTCACCTATCCATTCATCAGAATTGTTTTTATTCATTATTTAGGATATCTTTTAAAAATATTAAGTCACCTGGAATTCTCAGAAAATAGTTGGAAGGTTGCTTGATAGGCATGGAATGGAAGCATGAGGCAGTGTGTGTCTTTGGAGTTCTTGGGGGAACAAACAAGTTTCGGATATAGTAAGTGTTAGGTTAATTAGGTTCACACTGCCTATTTATACTAACTCAGAGTGAAACTGTGAGATTTCTCAGTGACTCAGCCAGTTATATATGTTCAAACTCATGGCTTATTGTGACCGTCAAATATTTAATTAACATTCAGTGTACATACAAACAGTAATTAAAGGAGGATAGGCCAGGTGTGGGGGGCCTACACCTGTAATCCCAGCACTTTGGGAGGCCGAGGCGGGCGGATCACTTGAGGTTAGGAGTTCGAGACCAACCTGGCCAACATGGGGGAAATCTCATCTCTACAAAAAATATAAAAATTAGCCAGGCATGGTGGTGCGTGCGTGCCTTTAGTCCCAGCTATTCAAGAGGTGGAGGTGGGAGAATTGCTTGAACTCAGGAGGCGGAGGTTGCAGTGAGCCGAGATCATGCCACTGCACTCCAGCCTGGATGACAGAGTGAGACCCTGTCTCAAAAAAGTAAAAATAAAAATAAAATAAGGGAGGTTAATGGACCACAGATAATGAACCACATTGGGAAACAAATATGCTGACAGACAAGTTGAATGGATCTGGAAGTCCTTTGCAGTCCTGGTCACATAGTAGGTTGCTGCTTCTCTTTGGCAAAGCCTCCAGTGGAAGCCCCCAAGGTTGGAAGAAGGCCTCAGAGTTCTCATGAGCAGAGCCTCCAAAGGGTCTTGGACTAGTCTTATTCTTGCTGCTTTTATGATCTTCTACAGATGGATCTATTCTTCATTATCTCAGCCATGTTTCACTTTTTATGAGTTCAGTTCAGGTGTTGGTTGGTAATGGGCAACAGCAGGTGCTATCTTATGACCTCAATCCATTACCTATATGTTTATGGCTTTGAGGGGGTGAACAGCTTTACTCTGGGCTCAATCCTACTTGACATGAGTGACTTCATTTTGAGACATTCAGATTACAAATTATGATATATCAGTAAGGATATTGGACACTTGGTTGACAATTGAGTAAAATTCCAGATGGCTTAGTGAAAAATGTTAGTTTCAGTTAGAAAAGACAGCTTTGAGGAATTAGAATTTTGAGAAGATATGTACCAAAGGAACTTTGCATTTGAGGATGGTAGTTGCAGGATTTCTATCCCAGTTGTGTGCCTCTGAAACTTTGAAAGACTCCGTGGTCTTTGTTGTTGTTTTTTGAGACATGGCCTTGCTCTGTCTCTAAGCCTGGAGTACAGTGGTATGTTCTCGGCTCACTGCAGCCTCTATCTCCTAGGCTCAGCCGACCCTCCCGCTTTGGCCTCCCAAAGTGCTGGAATTACAGGCGTCAGCCACCATGCCTGGCCAACTCCGTGGTCTTTATCATCAAGCTGAGTGCCTTGAAAAATTTTGAGTACTTAAGCATTTGCTAAATGAATAACTAAACATTTTAACTTATGTTGTTATTGTTGTTGAGACGGAGTCTCGCACTGTCGCCTGGGCTGGAGTGCAGTGGCGTAATCTTGGCTCACTGCAACCTCTGCCTCCCAGGTTAAAGCAATTCTCCTTGCCTCAGCCTCCCAAGTAGCTCAGATTACAGGTGCCTGTCACCACGCCTGGCTAATTTTTTTGTTTTTCATAGAGATGGCGTTTCACTGTGTTGGCCAGGCTGGTCTTGACCTTGTGATTCACCTGCCTCAGCCTTCCAAAGTTCTGGGATTACAGGCGTGAGCCACTGTGTCTGGACTTTTCTTCTCTCTCTGCTTACATTTTTAATTATTCTCTAACAGTAATGTCTAAATCTGCAAGTTCTTTGGATAAAATCTATACAAAAGGTACAAGTGGATTTGTAAAGTCAGTGCTTCCATTCGTGACATTTCCTTGCTGTTATTTCAGTTGTCTGAATTGCCAAGAGATTCAGATACCACTTACGTTTTACAGGCCTCTCAATAGTAAAACAGGCAGCTACATTCTGTGCTTGGAGCTCAAATTAGAGGGGTAAATAAAAGAACCATTGGCTTTATATTCTCCTCCACACCCCCCAGTTCTTGGTTCACCGTAGACATAGCAGAGGTTGGCACTACATCTAAGGGGCAAAGAACAAGTGAATATATGCTGTGGTTTGAATGTGTTCTCCGTATGTTGGAAACTTAATCCCCAAATTTATATATTGATTGGTGGTGGGGTCTTTGGGAGGTAATTAGGATTAGAAAAGGTCAGGGTGAGAAGGGATAATTCCCTGGACCCCCTTACTGGATTTGTGACAGATGCGTGGCATCCGACTGCAGCATGCTCAAACCCCTTGCATGAGGGAGCATGTGAGCAAGTGCAGGAATCAGAGTGAATGAATGCTGGAAGCAGCCAGTTGCACCTTTCTGGTGGGAGCAGTCTGTGTGTGGACCCTGCAGCAGCATCCAACCGTGTTACAACCAGTGCTCTTTCAGCTCTGCTGTCCAGGGATGACTAAGTGTCAGCTCAGTGGAGGGTCAGAGTGGCAGCCCCTGCCCTCTTGGCACCTGGGTTCTTGTCTGGCATCCAGGAAGAATCAGGTCACACAAACAGATTAGAGGATAGTGTATGTAGAGGTTTTAACTGGGCCATGGAAGTGGCTCTTAGTCGGATGGGGAGTTGGAAAGGGAATTGTGCAGAAAGAAGTTGATGTTTCCCTGAAGCCTGGCCATCTCTGGCTGGGCCTTGGTCTCCAAAGCTGCACATCTGAAATTAGTCACATCTATCCATAGTCTCTGACGCTCAGTTTCTTCTCTACTTGCCGCTCAGCTGCTTGTATCCCCAATGCTTAGCTGCTTGTATTCCCATTGCTCAGCTGTTTATATCCCTGATGCTTAGCCACTTATATCCTCAATGCTGAGCTGCTTGTGTTGCTCTGCCAGCTGAAGTGATTTTATCAGGGTGGTTTGCAGGGGCAGAGGATAAGGGTGTGGCAAGCCAAAAAGGCAACATTTGGGCAGAAAAACGGGGTCAGTTGTTTTCATTTAGTGTAGTGGTTCCAGGCTTAAGGGTAGGGTTTAGCTTGGAGCCCAGCCTTTCTGTATCAATGTGGGGGTGAGCCATGATGGTACTGGTGACTTTATAAAAAGAGAAGGAGAGACCTGAGCTGCCATGCTTTTGACTACTTCCCATGTGTGATACTCTCTGCCATGATATTACATAGTAAGAAGGCCCTTACCAGGTACAGCTCCTCAACCTTGGACTTTGCAGCTTTGAAAACTATGAGCCAAATACCCAGTCTTGAGTATTTAGTTTTAGTAAAAGAAAGTGAACAAAACCAACAAGCAACTTTTGTTTTTCTTTTTTGGTATAATCTAAAATACCTAAATCCAGTTTAAGCATCAACAACTATGCATCTTTAAATACAAAATGAATTTGAGATAGGAGTGTGTGTCAGTGGGTTGTGGGGGACTATGAGGGGTAGTATAGAATGAAAAGTTCTAGTTATTAGTATCTCTTGAGTGGGACAGTTGGGACAACTGTCCTGGAAGGGCCATGGGGGTGGTTTTTTAATAAAGAATGAACCATGGGATGTCCACAGTAAATGAGTTTTACCTCAGGCTTGAGGGTTAAAAGGCTTAATGAGTGGCCCTGCATGATGGCTCCTACCTGTATTCCCAGCACTTGGGGAGACAAAAGTGGGAAGATGAGTTTGAGACCAGCCTGGGCAATATAGGGAGACCCTGCCTCAAAAAAAAATTTTTTTTAATGAAGGCTTAACAAGTTCAAATTATGGAATGAAAATTTCAGTTAATTGAATGGTAGGCTGTCATGAAAACAAAAAAGAGAATTTCAGTTAATCAAGAGAGGGATGTGAAATTGAGAGGTAAACAAAAAGGAAAGGGGGCTAGTTAGTACAGCAGTCACTGCTTTGTCTGAAGAGAGGGAAAGCTGTTTTTCTCTCAAACCTCATCAGTTCTTTTCTTTTTTCTTTAAATTGAGACAGGGTCTTACTTTGTTGTCCAGGCTAGGCTCAAGCAATCCTCCTGCCTTGGCCTCCTGAAGTGCTGAGATTACAGGCATGAGCTTCTGTACCTGGCCACTTCATAAATTCTTAATTGGAACAGACTCTTGTAACGACAGATTAACAAGAGAAAAACAAGGTTATTTCCTGGAGCAGACCATGGAAGATGTGGGTGTTCAGTGAACTTCCTGCGTGGTCAAAATGGTTGTATTAATAAGTTCTTTTAGTTTATATCAGGTCATCCAGCTTGTAGGGCTTTAGGACAAGAGAAACTAGAGTCTCAATAAGGATCCGGGCAATCAGGTTTTAGTTCTTAGTGACTTCAAGTCAGGAGGGTGGGAGAAAAATGGGAAACATTAATTACGACATGATATGCAAGACAGCACGAAGATAGCTCAGAGACAAATAACAGAACTATGGTCTGATAACCCAGTAGATGATAATTTTCTATTGAAATGTAAAATTTCTGGCCAGGTATAGTGGCTAATACGTGTAGTCCCAGCACTTTGGAAGGCTTAGGCTGGTGGATCACTTGAGGTCAGGAGTTGAAGACCAGCCTGGCCAACATGGTGAAACCCCATCACTACAAAAATACAAAAATTATCCTGGCATGATGTCAGGTGCCTGTAATCCTAGCTACTTGGGAGGCTGAGGCAGGAAAATTGCTTGAACTGGGAGGCAGAGGTTGTAGTGAGTCAAAATCATACCACTGCATTCCAGCCGGGGTGACTGAGCAAGACTCTGTCTCAAAAAAAAAAAAAAGAAATATAGAATTTTCTGTTTAGTCATCCTCAGTTTGATCAAAGGTAAAAGAACACTCTTGTTTACAAAAACCTAATCTCATTAAATTTGCTGTAATTTATGTAAGTGCAGCAAGAATGATAATTGGACATAAACTTGATCTTAGGTTATCAGTTGTTTTTTGTTTTTTTGTTTTTTTGGTTTTTTTTGAGACAAAGTCTCACTCTGTTGCCCAGGCCCGAGTGTAATGAAGTGATCTCAGCTTACTACAGCCTCCTTCTCCAGGGTTCAAGTGATTCTCCAGCCTCAGCCTCCTGAGTAGCTGGGATTACAGGCATGTGCTACCATGCCCAGCTAATGTTTTGTATTTTAGTAGAGATAGGGTTTCACCATATTGCCCAGGCTGGTCTCAAACGCCTGAGCTCAGGGGGATCTGCCCGCCTTGGCCTCCCAAAGTGCTGAGCTATTGCACACAGCAGCCCAGTTTTTTTTTTTTTAATTTTCATTCCCTTTTTACAGATGAGGGTTATCAGTTTTGATGTACCTATCAGTTTCTCTAGTAGAGTTTTGGACATTTTCACTTAGTTCAATGGTATGAGTTCAAAGTTATTTAAGCAATGCCATGAGGAACCTATACCTCAGAGTACCTGTATAATTCTTTCCTTGGATCTCTGAGGCAGTCATTTATGTTGAATATGAAGCATTCCAAGTTGTAGCTGATTGTGAGCTTTCAGGGAAGCATTTGAATACAAGAGTAATTATATGTGCAAGACAAAAGACCTAAAATGGCCATGGTTAAAGATTTTATTCGAGTTCATTATCAAAATAATGGAGTTGACAGGAAATTTAGTTGTTTCTGTGCCATACAACATTTAAAAATAATAATTGGAATTATGATTGATAACATTATATCAGAATATATATGGACAGTGAGTGCATTGACAAACTTCATATCCTTTTTTTTTTTTTTTGAGATGGAGTCCTGCTCTATCACCAGGCTGGAGTGCAGGGGCGTGATCTCACCTCACTGCAATCTCTACCTCCCATGTTCAAGTGATTCTTCTGCCTCAGTCTCCTGAGTAGCTGAGATTATAGGCACACACCACCACACCCAGCTAATTTTTGTATTTTTAGTAGAGATGGGATTTCACCTATTGGCCAGGATGGTCTTGATCTTCTGACCTTAGGTGATCCGTTCACCTTGGCCTCCCAAAGTGCTGGGATTACAGGTGTGAGCCACCATACCTGGCCCATATAGTTTTTTTTAAAAAGGAGACAAGGTCTTATCTTATTGCCCAGGATGGTCTCGAACTCCTGGGCAAAAGTGATCCTCCTGCCTTGGCCTCCCAAAGTGCTGGGGTTATAGACATCAGCCACCACACTTGGCCTTTTATACAGTTTTTGGAGTACTTATATTAATAACATTTTCTCATACAGACATGAACCCAAAATATGAGACTGGGTCTCAGTCAATTTAGAAGGTTTATTTTGCCAGGATTAAGGATGTGCCCATGACATAGCCTCAGGAGGTCCTGATGACATGTGCCCAGGGTAGTCAGGGTATAGCTTGCTTTTATACAATTTAGGGAGACCTAATACATCAATCAATACATGTAAGATTTACATTGGTTCCATCTGGAAGGGTGGGATAACCCGAAGTGGGGGCTTCCAGGTCATATGTAGATTTAAACATACTCAGTTTGGCAATTGGTTGAAATATTTATTGTCAGTAGAAAGGAATGTCTGGGTTAAGATAAGGGGTTGTAGACACCAAGGTGTTTTTTTTTTTGTTTGTTTTTTTTGTTTTTTTTTTTGAGATGGAGCCTCACTCTTGCCAGGTTAGAGTGCAGTGGCATGATCTCAGGTTACTGCAACCTCTGTCTCCTGGGTTCAAGCGATTCTCCTGCCTCAGTCTCCTGAGTAGCTGGGATTACAGGCATGTGTCACCATGCTTAGCTAATTTTTGTATGTTTAGTTGAGATGGGGTTTCGCCATGTTGGCCTCCCAAAGTGTTGGGATTACAGGTGTGAGTCACCGTGCCTGGCTGACACCAAGGTTTTATCCTGCAGATGAAGCCTCCAGGTAGCAGACTTTAGAGAAAATAGATTGTAAATGTTTCTTATCAGACTGAAGGTCTGCATTAATGTTAATGCTGAAGGGATATGATGATTACCCCCCACTTCCCTTCATGGCCTTAACTAGTCTTTCTGGTTGAATTATAGAGTGCTCTGGCCTAGGAGAGAGTGCATTCAAATGATTGTGGGAGCCTTTGAATTTTCCCCCTTCTGGCCAAGATTTGCCAAAGGTAACATTTTAATTTCATTCCATAGTGTTGCTGGGGTGGCCTGGCTGCCTGCCCCTGGTTTATCCTGTCCTTGAGTGGGACTCTCTATGGCCGAAGGACTTAGAGTAAACAAGACTTAGAGTCAATTAATTATTCTAAGCTAGATTGGAATAGACATGGACAGGCATTCATTACCCCTTAAAATTATTATTAATTTTGTTTTTAAAGTAGAATGTCAACAAACAAGCCAAACGGTTTTTTTAAATGTTAATTTTTATTAAAATTAATGAAAAAAACTGACTTATTTTTAACTTCTGTGTTATGCATTGAGCTATGTAATCTTCGTTTTAGTTACAGACTTTAGCAATCAGCTATACAGAACATAAACATTGTTCTGAAAAAAAAAATAAAAAAATATATATATATCTGCACAACTCATAGCTGGGAGTATTATACCCAGGAGGCTTTGTCACAAGGTATCATCATCCTCTCTGTAATTATTTTCTTCTTTTACCAGCTGTCCAGGCATCTTTGTACCCATCCTTGACTTGAAGGGTCTGACCTTGACCTTGACCTTTGTATCCCTCAAAACTCTCCCTTACAATCCCATGCGACAGTCCCTGGGCCTAGAGGGAGGGTGCTTGTATAGTCTTAGCAGCAAGGCATTTGCAGTGAAAAAAAGATTGGGCCCAATGAGATTGTTACAGGTAGTTAGTTAGGCATGAGCTGGGCAGGAGAGGGCTCTTCCCTACTCACTAGAATGTCAGGTGATGGTTCAGCAACTGTTACATTGCCTGTCTAAAAATGATAATTTGGCAGCGTGAAGGAGAGGCCATTTCCTAATGGTCCATACCTGTTAACATCAAAATATTAACTGAATGCAGGCCCCACAGAGGTATAACTTCTTGGGCATGCATGTTAAGAGACAAAAAAAAAAGGAAAAGCAAATGGTGAAGTATGATCTTCTGGGGGCACACTCCACCGGAAAATGGAAGTAAGCCTCAGATGGCCATGTTTATAACTCCCTAAACACATTGCGTGTGTTCAGTTCCAAAGGATAAGAAAGCACTGGGCATGTGGAAAGCCCACCCTAAAGGAAGAAACATGGGAAAGAGGCGAGCTTATAAAAGTCCTAGGGACATGGTTAAACAGGGCACTTGACCTTTTCTCTTTAACCTTCACATGCCCGCTTGGGTCTCTTCCAAGCACATGTTCCTTGCTTTCCTGTTCTAAGGCCTTTTCAAATAAACTTCCATTCCTGCTCTGGAACTTGCCTTGGTCTCTTTTTTGCTTTATGCCTCTCAGTCAAATTCTTTCCAAAGAGGCAAGGACTGAAGTTGCTGAGAACCTGTATAGATTAACTGCTGGTAACTCGGATCTCTTCTACTGGTAACAGGATGACAAATAAGAGAGATTGGCATCTCTGGTTTTGAGAATACCATAATTTTGGTTTCCTTGTAAGTAAGGAGAAATAAATAACATTAATATTTTTACAATAGAAAGAGTATTTGTATGTCAGAACAGAAAAGAGAACCTCTTCCATTAGGGCACCAACTTAAGATATGAAGAAAAATTATAATCTAGTACTCTCTAGAGGATTATTGTAGCCAAGAAATAATTCATAATGCAGTCTACTCTCAAACAGAAGTTAGTAGCAAGTGTTATACTTTTCCTTTGAAACAATTTCTGTCTCTGAATTTCCTTTTCTATTAAAAAGAAATTATAGTAAGGTCAGTTTGTGTGCAAATTGAATTTTAGATTTATTATGCTTTGATTATTCACATAAAGTACAGTAAGAATTGATTGGCTACATAGGCCCCTTTCAAGTTGATTTTGCTGGAACTTGACCTAGAAAAGTGCAATTTTAGTCAAAGTCTTGGTAAAATAACCAGTCTCTAGTTATTTTGTTCTAAAAGACTCTTACTGAACTTACGCAAATAACCATATTGTCATAAAATCACAATTTGAATTTTGGATAACTCAGAGAGAGGGGTAAGTTTGCTTACAAATCATACTTCATTCAAATGCTCTAAACTATAAATAAGTATAAAAAAAGGTTTTTTGGACCATTCTTTAAACAGAGCAGCAGCCTTCCAAGCAAGATGTTTGTTCACCTCGGAACTGCCATTCACAAGCCAAACAGCTCATGAGAGCAATTAGGCACTGTAAAATCTAGCAGCTCCTCACATAGTTAAGAGTCAGTCCTAGGGGAAAAAGAGGGTTCTTACTTATGAGTATCTCCTTCTCATATTCCCAGATAGCAAGATCCTGTGCAAACCATTTTAATTTTATCATGGAACTCTTTTGAACACCTTTATTTCCATTAGCATAGGGGTACAGGTATTGATTGACTTACGACCTATGCAACTTAACGACCATCCGACTTTATGACCACAATCGCTAGCCACGACTGCTCCGCGTCTGGCAGTGTAAACGTTGCCCAGCTGGGCGTACGACAGTGCGGACCAGTTTCTGGCAGCACTACCATCTCCGTGTGCACCATTTCAACTGTACATATAGCCTACTCAACTTACGATCAAATCATGTTAGGACCGTTCTGTGGTCCCGACCATGGTCGTAAGTCGAGCACTGCCTGTAGCTTCAGCTAACATTCCATAGCAAGGCAGTAAATGCCCCTCCAGTAGAAATTCTCTAGTCCAGTAGTTGTTATTGGGAAGTACTCACATTTTTTTTTTTGCCATAAGTCCCAATAAATGTTCCATAAAAGGCTACAAAGTGGAGGATTTGTCCCATCTAGCACTCCAGCTTCTCCCTCATATTTTGTGGGCTCAGGAAATCTTTCTAGCTCCCATTTAGTAAGTCCAGTTAACATTTCTGAAAGAGTAGATTTACCTGCCTTCAGTTTTGTAGTACTAGATAGGGGAAACATCCCCCAGTCAGATACAGTACCCATTTTCATAAGACATTTAGGTGAAAAGAGTCACAACTACCATACGTAAAGTCTGTTTAAACATCTCAGATTTTACAATTCTATTAGCCTGTATGCTTTTATGTTCTGGTCCCAGGAACTTTTCTACCCCAAGACCATTTTACCTTTTCTGGTTAAAAAAAAAAAAAAAAAAGGTTTGGGTTCCCAGCAGGGAGTGGAGTCAAGGGACTCAAGCCTTTTTGTCAAATTTTTTATCTTAATTTGCCTCAGCATTGCCCAGACAATGTCAGCTCTCTCATGATAACCTTTGCCTTCTGATTTTTAAAAAAAAATTTTCCAATCTAGGGCAAATAGTGAATAACCATCTAAAAATTTCTGTCACTCTTCTGGTGTGAATTCTTTGACTCTCTTTTTCTTTTCCCATTTTTTTATTAATTACTCCAATTTTTTTCTTTTTTTTTTTTGAGATGGAGTCTCACTCTGTTCCCCAGGCTGGAGTATGGTGGCATGACCTCAGCTCACTACAACCTCCAACTCCTGGGTTTGAGCGATTCTTCTGCCTCAGCCTCTTGAGTAGCTGGGGATTACAGGCACACACCACCATACCTGGCAAATTTTTGTATTTTTAGTAGCAATGGTGTTTCACCATGTTGGCTGGTCTTGAACTCCTGACCTCATGATCGCCCCCCTCAGATTCCCAAAGTGCTGGGATTACAGGTGTGAGCCACTGTGCCCAGCTGAGCTGGCTCCTATTAGTCTGATAAGCTCTTACTTTTCTTTGATTAGAGCTTTTTTTTTTTTTTTTTTGAGGCGGAGTTTCATCTTGTTACCCAGGCTGGAGTGCAATGGCGCGATCTTGGCTCACCGCAACCTCCGCCTCCTGGGTTCAGGCAATTCTCCTGCCTCAGCCTCCTGAGTAGCTGGGATTACAGGCACACGCCACCATGCCCAGCTAATTTTAGTAGAGACGGGGTTTCACCATGTTGACCAGGATGGTCTCGATCTCTTGACCTCGTGATCCACCTGCCTCGGCCTCCCAAAGTGCTGGGATTACAGGCTTGAGCCACCGCGCCCGGCTGATTAGAGCTCTTTCACACAGTTTAATAGTGAAATATCACTTCCATATGACACAAATAAACATACAGATATAAGAGACATGCAGACAAAAGCAGATGTGAAAGATTTTTCATTTGCCTATTTTAAAAATTTTTCCCCTTTACGGCCAGGTATGGTGACTCATGCCTGTAATCCCAGCACTTTTGGGAGGTAGAGGCAGGTAGATCACTTGAGGAGTTCGAGACCAGCCTGGGTGCAATTGCAAAACTTCCTCTCTACTAAAAGTGCAAAAGTTAGGTGGGTATAATGGTGTGCACCTGTAATCCTAGCTACTTGGGAGGCTGAGGTATGAGAATTACTTGAACCTGGGAGGAGGAGGTTGTACTGGGCCGAGATTGTGCCACTGTACTCAAGACTGAGTGACAGAGTGAGACTTGGTGTTAAAAAAAAAAAAAAAAAAAGGCCAAGCGCGGTGGCTCAAGCCTGTGATCCCAGCACTTTGGGAGGCCGAGATGGGTGGATCATGAGGTCAAGAGATCGAGACCATCCTGGTCAACATGGTGAAACCCCGTCTCTACTAAAAATACAAAAACTTAGCTGGGCATGGTGGCGCACGCCTGTAATCCCAGCTACTCAGGAGGCTGAGGCAGGAGAATTGCCTGAATCCAGGAGGTGGAGGTTGCGGTGAGCCGAGATTGTGCCATTGCACTCCAGCCTGGGTAACAAAAGTGAAACTGTCTCAAAAAAAAAAAAAAAAAAAAAAAAGATTTTGGCTGGGCACAGTGGCTCGTGCCTATAATCCTAGCGCTTTCGGAGGCTCAAGTGGGTGGATCATGAGGTCGGGAGATGGACCCTCGTGGCCATCATGGTGAAACCCTGATTTAGCTGGGTGTGGTGGTATGCACTTGTAACCCCAGCTACTTGGGAGGCTGAGGCAGGAGAATTGCTTGAACCCAGGAGGTGGAGGTTGTAGTGAGCTGAGATCAAGCCACTGCACTCCAGCCTGGTGACAGAGTGAGACTCCATCTCAAAAAAAAAAAGAAAAAGAAAAAGAAAAGATTTAGCTGTTTTCATTAAACCAACAATAATAATGTCTTATTTTATTAAAAATTACATAAGCAAAGATCATTCTTTTTGGGGCTTGGTTTATAGTTTACTAACCCTTTTGCCAAATTTTGATACCTTATAATATTTGGCAAGGATAAGTATGGAATCCTTTGATCAATAAATGCAAACAAAAACGTGTGCTAACAATTCTTAAGACATTTCTAATATTACTTTACCAATAATTTTAAGCTTGCTTATTAAAGATTTTACTTAAGTTACATGAATTTGAAAACTATTTAAGCTTATTTAATTTATGAGTGCTCTTTTTATTTATTTTTTTGATATGAAGTCTTGCTCTCTTGTGTAGGCTGGAGGGCAGTGGCATGATCTTGGCTCATTGCAGTCTCGACCTCCCCGGTTCAAGTGATTCTCATGCCTCAGCCTCCCAAGTAGCTGGGATTACAGGCGCATGCCATCACACATGGCTAACTTTTGTATTTTTAGTACAGGCAGGGTTTTACCACGTTGGCCAGGCTGGTCTTGAACTTCTGACCTCAAGTGATCTGCCCGCCTTGGCTTCCCAAAGTCCTGGGATTACAGGTAGGAGCCACTGTGTCCAGCTATTAATACATGAGTACTCTTTACCTTTAAGCCAGTCTGGTACCTTGTGGCCAAAAACACAAAACAAAATATGTGTACATATACCTAAACACATATGTGTACACTCATACAGAGTTCCTATAGTTTATGCTTCAGAACTCTAGCCATGAGATATTAATACAGACTTACCACTTTGCAAAAAAAGCAAAAATAAATGTTTGGATGCAAACAGTGGATTTTATCTCAGTAGAAAAGTAACAACACCCTAAAGCAGGCTGAAAAGAAAGCAGAGAGATAGAGAACTTAGGAATTTTATAGTTGCAGGTTCACCTTCGAGCTCTTAATTTTTCTTGTTGTAATTTGCCCATCAGTTTAAAATGTGCACAAGAACAGACCTCTAATGTGTAACCAGCTGCAGTGTTAGAAAACCTGGCATGCCCTTCCATTGTACAACCACTTGCAAGTAGAGGGGTGCATAAAAGCAAACAGAATGCCTGAGAGAGGTCATTATCCTTGTGTTTTTTTCATTCCTAGATTATTTGTTTTCCATTTTTTTTCTTAAAAGGAGGAACTGAGCTGTGCCTTAAGGTTTAGTGGAGTGGGTAAAAGCATGCTGGTTGTGAGTGGAACTCCATAGTGTGTCACCACTGAGTCATTTCTGCCCTTTTATTTGTCTCAGTTTCTCTTTGTGGAGGTCCAGCACCACTGGGAGGGCTCAAAGTAAGGAATGAGGCTGGGTACAGTGGCTCATGCCTGTAATCCCAACACTTTGGGAGGCCGAGGCAGATGGATCACTTGAGGTCAGGAGTTTAAGACCAGCCTGGCCAATATGGTGAAACCCCATCTCTAATGAAAACACAAAAATTAGAGGGGCATGGTGGCATGCACCTGTAATCCCAGCTACTTGGGAGGCTGAGACAGGAGAATGGCTTGAACTCTGAAGGTGGAGCTTGCAGTGGACCAGGATCATGCTATTGTACTCCCGCTTGAGCATCGCAGTGAGACTGCATCAAAAAAAAAAAAAAAAAAAGGAATGACCAATTCCTATATGTGCTTCATGGGCAAGAATTTTTTAAAACAAATTTTGTTGGGAGTTCCCTGTAGGGCTGCTGCACGTTGTAGGAGGTCAACCCCCCAGACACTTCCACTTGGCCCTGAGTCACCCAGGGGCACATTTTGGTTGGAAAGAGCAAAATGCTCTTTCTCTTTGGAGCTGAGGAAACCCAGTCTCTCATTTATCTATGAAAATGACAGTTCAGTTCCTCACACAAATGTGCACACAAGCCAATCAAGATTAATTTCAGGAGGAAAGGCAATGGAGAAGACTCTTTAGAATGCACTTCTGGGCCAGGTGGTGGCTCCTGCCTGTAATCCTAGCACTTTGGGAGGCTGAGGCAGTTGGATCACTTGAACTCAGGAGTTCAAGACCAGCCTGGCCCACATAGCAAGACCCTATCTCTACAAAAAGTACAAAAATTAGCTGAGTGTGGTGGCACACATCTGTAGTCCCAGCTACTCTGGAGGCTGAAGAGGAGGATTCTGGAGCCTGGGAAGTTGAGGCTGCAGTGAGTAATGATGGCACCATAGGACTCCAGCTTGGGCAACAGAGCAAGACTTTGTTTTGAAAGAAAAAAAAAAAGAATGCACTTCTGCACTAGAATTGGGATCCTAGACAACAACTTCCTAGGAGCTCAGCTAAACTAGCTAAGACTACATCCTGTAAACTGTTCTCAGCCACTCCTAACTTTTTTTTTTTTTTTTTTTTTTTTTTTTGAGACGGAGTTTCGCTCTTGTTACCCAGGCTGGAGTGCAATGGCGCGATCTCGGCTCACTGCAACCTCCACCTCCTGGGCTCAGGCAATTCTCCTGCCTCAGCCTCCTAAGTAGCTGGGATTACAGGCATGCACCACCACGCCCAGCTAGTTTTTTGTATTTTTAGTAGAGACGGGGTTTCACCATGTTGACCAGGATGGTCTCGATCTTTCGACCTCGTGATCCACCCGCCTTGGCCTCCCAAAGTGCTGGGATTACAGGCTTGAGCCACCGCGCCCGGCCCCACTCCTAACTTTGTAACTCTGATCTGCCATTACACATGCCAAGGCCAAGTCCTCTTATGGTACAAGGTAATTTCTGGTACCTCCAAAAGTCAAAGAGGTCAGGGAGTGCAATACAGGAAGGCAGAGCTATAGACCAAAAGAATCTGCCCATTTCTCTTGAAACTCCCTAAGAAAACAGGACATCCCAAAAAGGGGCAAGTGGTGCCTTTGTTTTGAGTTCTTTAAGGGGTTTGAGTCATTAGAAGGCTTCTTTAGATTTTTTTGTTGTTGTTGTTAGTGAAGATGATGAAGGGGAAGGAGGAGTAGGATGGAAGACAAGACAGGAAGCAAACACAGAAACCACGCACATGGTTTTGTTTTGTTTTTCCTTTTTGCAGCTGCAAGGAATTTTATTGCAAGGCAATTCAGAGGCCTTGTTTCTCATAATTTGGAATTCTCATTCGGATTTGGCCAAGTCAAGTAGAGTTGGAGTTGGTCAAACCCAATGGGAGAAAAACCAGAACAACAACAGGAACAGCAACAACAATAAAAACCCAGCAGTATGATTACTGAGTGCTCTTATGGTAAGGAGAAATTAAGACCAGCTGATTGGTAATTTTAACTTTTGTCAAATGAAAGCCCAATTCAGCTACTTACCTAGGAATGGGTCTCAGGTTGAAGACTGCTCTGTACTATCCTAGAAGCAGGAAAAAACTCAAAACTCACCTTCTCTGTTGTAAGTGAGCTCAAATTCCAGAAAGGAGTTACCTGCCTTCCATCATCACAGAAGCAGGAAAACTTGCCTTTCTTGTTGGACCAAGTAAAACTTCAGAAAAAGGAGATGTATAACAAAATAAACTTTAGATCTTGACCAAGTTCTGGGAGATCAGTGGTTCTCTGGTGTGGGGCCTCCCAGGCCTCAGCCAATTATCCTGTTGGTTTGAGCAATAAAGATAGTGCAAGTTGGTACCAAGCACCAGTAGGTAATTTGTCAAAAGTCAGGGGGCACTTCCACTCAGAAGCCCTTTCAGGTTGCCAGTTGTGAACCCAAAATATCTGAGACAAGGTCTCAGTCAATTTAGAAGGTTTATTTTGCCAGGGTTAAGGATGTACCCACGACATCGCCTCAGGAGGTCCTGATGACATGTGCCCAGGGTAGTCAGGGTACAGCTTGCTTTTATACAATTTAGGGAGACATAACACATCAGTCAATACATGTAAGATTTACATTGGATTCATGTGGAAGGGTGGGACAGCTTGAAGTGAGGACTTTCAGGTCATAGGCACATTTAAACACATTCTCATTGGCAGTTGGTTCAAACAGTTATTGTCAGTAGAAAGGAATCTCTGGGTTAAGATAAGAGGTTGTGGAGAGCAAGGTTTTATCCTGCAGATGAAGCCTCCGTGTAGCAGGTTTTAGAGAAAATAGATTGTAAATATTTCTTATTAGTCTGCATTAATGTTAATGCTGGAGAGGTACGATGAGGCATGTCCTATCCCCCCTTCCCTTCAAGGCCTGAATCAGTCTTCCTGGTTAATTTTTAGAGTGCCCTGGCCAAGGAAGCAGTACATTCAGATGGTTGTGAGAGTCTTCAAATTTTATTTTTGATTTACACAGATGTAACTTAGAAGGTTAAGCATCATTCCTACAATGTTTCCCATGCAATTTAACATATCAAATAAACCTAATTGGAAAAATTTAATCAGAGGTAAGTTCAGGAAAACCTAGTTATTTTTAATATCTCTCTTTTTAAAAGATGAAAAAACAAACCCTTTGAGATTTTCCAGGGACCCTCTGGAAAATTCTCAGTTTGAGATCAAGATTGTATTTAGGATTTGATTTTGAGAAGGCAAAATGCTGAAAGGTTTGAATATTTGATTAAATAGGATCCCAGGCCACTTTTCTAAAAGAAGACTTGGTTCTCTTAAATAAGGATATTATAAAGCACTGGAAATTATTCCAATAAGACACAGAATCTTTGTTTCTGAGGCAGATTACTTGAAAAGTAAAGAAAAATCTTTTATACAGTCTCTCATAAACAGCAGACTAGTAGTCCAAGAAATTTTGTCCCTTGAGAGAGAAAACTGAAGTCTAGTTTTACATCAGTATACTATTATTAAAGCTTATTTAAAAACCTCATAAATAAACCCATTCAGTCTTAGCCAGCTTGACCATATAAAACATGTTTTTTTTCTCTTTTTTTCCTTCACATTTCCTTTACAACTTCATATATTCCTTCAGGTTTTTGTCCTTTCCTCTTTATCATTCTGGAACAACCTTTCAACAACCTCTTAACTACAAAAACATATTTTGCATTCCTTGAATACTTTTCATGCAGAGTTGTTTCCCTTCAAAGTTATTGCTTATAGTAGTTTTGTTAACATATGTAAATTATTTTTAATAATAATCTTTATTTTACAGGGAAATCTAGGAAGTAGACAGTTGTGAATTGCCTGTCACATACCAGCATTTTTTTTTAGCAGATGAGTAAATTTTATGAATACAGCATCTCACATGTTCTAGAAATATAAGCTTCTTCATAGTAAAACTTCTTAATGTGGTGAAAAGTAGATGTTTACGACCCAAATATCTTTTAGTTTCTCTGTAAAAATAAGTAGCAAAAAGCATATATAATTTAAACTTACGTTTAGTAATTGTTTCAGTATTTTATTTTACTTATTCAATGAATGCCTGTCACAGTATAACCTAAGGTTTCAAATTACCAAACAGATTTTGAAAATGACTTTATTTAAAACATCCTTTGAGCAAATAATTTTTTCTTTTAAAAAAATTTGTGCTTTTTTTTTTTTTTGAGACAGAGTCTTGCTCTGTTGCTAGGCTGGAGGGCAGTGGCACAATCTCGGCTCACTGCAGCCTCGGTATCCTGGGTTCAACGATTCTTCCGCTTCAGCCTTCCAAGTAACTGGGACCACAGGCACCTGCCACCATGCCCGGCTATTTTTTGTATTTTTAGTAGAGACGGGGTTTCCCCATGTTGGCCAGGATGGTCTCAATCTCTTGACCTCGTGATCCGCCCGCCTCGGCCTCCCAAAGTACTTGGATTACAGGCGTGAGTACCTTTTTTTTTTTTTTTTTTTTTTTTTTTTTGAAATGGGGTGCTGTGTGTTGTCCAGGCTGTTCTCAGAATTCCTTGGCTCAGGCAGACCTCTGCCTCAGTCTTCTGAGGTAGCTAGGATTATAGGCATGCACCAGGGCTCATCTTTTTTTTTTTCTTTTTCTTGAGACGGAGGCTCATTCTGTTACCAGGCTGGAGTGCAGTGGCGCACCTCGGCTCACTTCAACTTCCGTCTCCAGATTCAAGCGATTTCCTGCCTCAGCCTTCCTAGTAGCTGGGACTACAGGTGCATGCCACCACGCCCAGCTAATTTTTGTACTTTAGGTAGAGATAGGGTTTTACCATGTTGGTCAGGTTGGTCTCAATTTTCTTGACTTCGTGATCCATCCACCTCAGCCTCTCAAAGTGCTGGGATTACAGGCGTGAGGCACCGCACCAGGCTCAGGGCCGGTCTTTTACTTTTAAGACTTGCAAAACACAATTATTGTTGAAATATTTTTGTCAGAACAGAGACTCAATTTGATTAAAATCACATCTGTAAATTTATGATCTTAAACATCTAATAAATGTATTAGCTTATTTTATGAGTAAGACCAATATATAAATAAATATAAATACAAATAAAGTATACATATAAAAATAAAATGTATGTCTGCATTATACTTAATGCAGAAAGCGCTGAAGACATTGAAGACATATCTGTTTTTTTTTGTTTGTTTGTTTGTTTGTTTTTTTTTTTTTTTGAGACAGAGTTTCGCTCTTGTTACCCAGGCTGGAGTGCAGTGGCGTGATCTCGGCTCACCGCAACCTCCGCCTCCTGGGTTCAGGCAATTCTCCTGCCTCAGCCTCCTGAGTAGCTGGGATTACAGGCACGCACCACCATGCCCAGGTGATTTTTTTTGTATTTTTAGTAGAGACGGGGTTTCACCATGTTGACCAGGATGGTCTTGATCTCTTGACCTCGTGATCCACCCGCCTCGGCCTCCCAAGACATATCTGTTTTAAGAAATCAACAATATTGTTTTTGTTGTTTTTTTTTTGTCACCCAGGCTGGATTGCAGTGGTGCAGTCACTGCTTACTGCAGCTTTGACCTCCTAGGTGCAAGCAATCCTCCCAACTTTGCCTCCTAAGTAGCTGGGACTACAAGTGTGCGCATAATGGCTGGCTAATAAATCAAATATGTATATATATATATGTGTGTGTGTGTATATATATATATTTGAGATGGAGTCTTGCTCTGCAGCCCAGGCTGGAGTGCAGTGATGTGATCTTGGCTCACTGCAACCTCTGCCTCCTGGGTCCTGGTTCAAGCAGTTAGCCTACCTCAGCCTACCAAGTAGCTTGGATTACAGGCATGAGCCACCATGCCCAGCTAATTTTTGTAATTTTTAGTAGAGATGGCATTTCACCATGTTGGCCAGTCTGGTCTTGAACTCCCAACCTTGTGATCCACCTGCCTTGGCCTCCCAAAGTGCTGGGATTACAGGCGTGAGCCACTGTGCCTGGCCCAATCAACAGTATTAAACTAGTCTTTTCTTTTCTTTTCTTTTTCCTATATCCTTCCTATATCCTATATCCTGTTTTAGGCATTAGCTCTAAAAACACATGAATTTGAAAAATATTTGGGTTCATTTCCTATATTTTTTAGAGTTTGGGGAATACTTAATTTATATAAACACTTATTTTTCTCTAAGCCGATTATTTAGAATGGAGCTCTTTTAGTAATTGAGTAATACCATCTGGAGGTAGGAAAATATCACATATACATAATATATATATACATATACAGACAGAAGTAGAGATTATTATGACTTTCACTCTGAAAATTTATCTTAAGCCAGGCATAAATACAGTGATACAGAATTCACTAGACTATAAATGTAAGAGTTTGTTCTTGTCTTTGCTTCATTTTTTTTTTTCATCTAAATTATGTTTCCGGTAAATAGAACAAATTGTTCAATATGAGGGCTGAAGCTTTTTACCAATATTTTTGGAGGAGACTTTTAAGACTTTGTTTTGTCTTGTTGTATTTATGGAGAATGTAGACTAAATTCTGTTCCCATTTATCCTTTTTAGCCCCAGGTAGTTGCTTTCAAGGTCCTTGAGTCCCCTTCAAGAGCTCCCAAAGGAAGGAGAGGGATGCCTACAATTCCAGTGACTATAGGGACTTGAGGAGGTAGAGTGGGAAGGGATGGGTCTCATAGGTGCCAGCTTGGGAGATGTTTAAGTTTTCTCAAAGAAGCCATTGAAGTACTAGACACAGTGTCTTTGCACCTATAATCCCAGTTACTGAGGAGGTAGAGGCAGGAGGATCACTTGAGTCCAAACCCAGAAGTTCAAAACCAACCTGGCCAGCATAGTGAGACCTGTCTCTTAAAGCAAAGTTTTAAAAATGAGCCATTGAAGTTCTAAATTATGCTTTGTAAAGTTATGCCAACAAGAAAGGAAGGGAAAGAGCTAATGCTGCAGTGGCAGAGCATATAGTCAGTAGGGTTTTGACAAGGAGAGGTTTCAGTTGACTGAGAAGTTCCCATGAGAAGAGCAGGATCAAGTGTAGAGAACAGAGAAGCCTTGAAACAAAGAGCTGGGGAGAACTTCTAGCCTAAGAGGAGTACAGAAAGGCCTCAAAATCAAAGCTGGGAAGAAGAGCTCTAGCCCAACAAGTTCCTTCCAAAGAAAGAAGCCTTAGATTCTAACCCAGCTTCAGAGAACACAGTCATTCAAAATGTGACTGAAATTATGTCTTTTTATGGCTTACTGATGGATGCAATAGGTGTTCCCAAAAAATATGCAGAAGATGGAGCCTCTGATCCAAAGTCACTCTCAAAGATAACCCAAAGAGAGAAGCAAAAATCTTTTTTGCCGCAGGAAATAAGAGTAGTGTTTGTCAATCCCAGATCAAGGCAGATTCACTTAAAAGAAAAAAAAGAATGGTGTTTGTGAACACTTGTGTTTGTGACCTCCAGTAAAAGTGAGATACTTTCGACACTGGGTAGGTGATGCTGAAATGGGATTTCTCAGTACTAGCAAGGAAAGAGATGACACAGACTCTATGGACTGAGATCTCTTATTTAGACAGACTCACTTGAGAGCTGGCGTGGTCCAGTATCACAGGCCCCCAGTCTGCTGGCTGCCTGCCTGCAGACATAGACCCACTGGCAGGTAGAAAACCAGTAATAATCATTCTGTTATTAGATCCAAGCCAAGGTCTCAGGACACAAAATGAAACAAAACAAGACACTATGGCTATCCCTGAGAAAGAAAGGATCTGTTATAAGAGTACTTGAACCAAGAGTCACAATACCCAAAGAAACTAGTTCCTAAAGTGTTTTCTCCTATAAATCTAAATTTTGGAAAAGGAAAGCAGAGGCTCTTAACATCCTTGCTCAGCTGGACCCGAAGATCTAGGGTCTGACAGGTAAAACGTTTATTTTCACTTGCTGGGTCATAGGTCCTGGGATCTCAGTTGCAGTTTCCAGAACAAGCAGGGAATCCTAACCATCCCAACCTCATTGACAAATCTGTTGGGAGGAAAACTTCCTCCTCCAACTTGGGTTTAGTTGTTGGGGACCTGCACATTATCTGATAATAGGCAGGTTAATAGGAGAAAAGACAGGGTTTATTTATGTGTGTCTTGGGAATGCTCAGTGATGAGTAATTCATTCAATAGCCAGAGATAAAAGGTTTATACAGTAGTTCCCCGTTGTCCATAGTGGATGTGTTACAAGACCCCAGTGGATGACTAAAACTGTTGACAGTACTGAACCCTGGCCAAGGAATGCCAAGGTCACTTTTTCACTTAAAGGAAGCACTTTATGACTTCTCTTTGGCATATCTGAGTTGCCAGCATCACTATTCTTGGGCTTTGGGACCATTATTAAGTAAAACAAAGGTTACTTTAACACAGGCACTACAACACTGAAATAATTAATCTGATAATTGAGAAGGCTACTAATTGACCTTGGGTAGCATATACAGCATGGCTACCCAGACCAAAGGAATGATTCATGTCTATCTAGTTCAGGAAGGAGTGGGAGGGCACAAGACTTCACACTGCTCAGATTGGCGCTCATTTTAAAACTTGTGAATTCTTTCTGGAATTTTCCAATTAATATTTTAATGTTTTCAGTTCTTCATTGATCATGGGAAACTGAAATTAGGGAAAGCAAAACTGCAGATAAGTTTACCAACTTCAAATGGAGGAGAGGGATTTAGGGCTTCAATTGGAAGGTGTAGATGGTTCTGTTGGCCTTTTTGCTGCCAGTGGCAATGGGCAGACTATCTCTATGGCAGCCGAATTCACTGGAAACTCTTGTGGAGAGGGGGTTAAGGACAGCTGGATGTTCCGGAGGGAAGTTGGATTAGGGAAGTTCAGGTAATGTTTCTTTCTGTGACTGAGCACAGTGGCTCACACCTGAAATCCCAGCACTTTGGGAGTTGGAGGTGGGTGGACACTTGAGGCCAGGAGTTCAAGACCAGCCTAGCAAACATGTTGATATGCTGCCTCGACTAAAAATACAAAAATTAGGTAGACCTGGTGGCGCATGCCTGTAGTCCCAGCTACTTGGGAGGCTGAGGTACAAGAATCACTTGAACCTGGGAGGTAGAAATTATAGTGAGCCAACAACACGCCACTGCACTCCAGCCTGGGTGACACAACCAGACTCTGTTTAAAAAAAAATTCTTTCTCCATCTTCAGTTCAAATTGCTTTTATTTTAAAATAATCTTTATACCAACTCTGTGAGTCCAAGTAGGTCCCCTCAATATTGAAATCTTTGTAAAATATATTAAAACTCTTACCTGGGACCTTCATTATTTTAACAGCTTTGTTGCTGTATTATTGGCGTATTGTAAATTGTACATATTTAAAGCATACAGTTTGATAAAGGGACATATGAATGTACCCATGAAACTGTCAACGTAATAGCGAACATGTCTGTCACTCTCAGAAGTTTCTCCATTGTCCCTTAACAAATTTCTTCTGTTTCTCCCCAAACCCTCCCTTTCAGGAAACCAGTGATCTTTTTGTTGCTATAGATTCATTTACATATTCTAGAGTTTTATATAAATGTAATCATAAAATAGTCTTTCTTGGTCTAGCTATCTTCACTCAGCATAATTATTCTTGAGATTCATTCATGTTGCTTGTATCAATAGTTTTTTTTTTATTGCCGAGTTTGTTGTGTGCTATAATAAGGCTGATATGACTATTTGTGTATGTCTTTGTGAAACTGCCTTGGCAAAATTTTAACAGTAAAATAAATTTGACATGGTTGACTCTTAGCATGCTTCTAACCTCGAAGCTATCTTTGCTCATTCCTGGGTGTAGGGTCAAGCTAACCAGGCTCAGGGACTGAAAACCACCTTTGTAAGACTAATGAAAGGCCACAAGATTAGGATTATGGGAGGAATCTGAATTCTGCTAAAATATAGGCATAGTTTTTTTTTTTTTCTGAATAGCAAGTAGTTTATTGGTAAGTACACGATTTCAATGGGAGTAATAAATTCACATAAACAGGAGACAGTAATCAAGTCAAAAGAATAAATGCTTACTAATCATCAGAAAATCTGTGCCATTAGGGCTGGCACGTAAAAATCCAAAATCACCCAGAGGCCAAATCTTAAAGAAGATTCATCCTCTTTTTTAGGTTTATAGTACCTGGAATCTGTAGAATTCTGTGGATTATCACCTTCTAACCAAACATGACTCATTGGCACCGTAGGTCTGCCCTGTAATTCATTCAATTTTTAGGGAATTTGCAGGGCTTCCAGAAAAAAAAAAAAAGCATGTCTCAAAGCGTATGTGCATGATCCCTGATTTCAGGAATCCCAAAGTACCCTGAAGACCCTCGGCATGGTTTTTATAATCCTTTACTGCTCAGGAGTCCTGTGGCCAGAGGTGACAGGATTTGTGACTTTCCCAAGTGCTCCTGCAGATAATATCATTAATGTAGAACCTAAGATTGGTCTTTTGAGATTTTTTTCAAACTTTCTTGCCACTGACTGACCCCCACCCAGAACCGTAACTTTTTGACTCAGCTGGTCCTGTGGCCCCACATAAGGAATGTTTTCCATACATCTATGATTTCATCCTTAACCAGTCAGCAGCATTCATTCTCTAGCCTCCTGCCCACCAAATTTTCCATAAAAACTCTTAAGTGATAACTCCAGTTACCCTGTGTGGCTGGCCATGCATTAAATTCTTTCTTTACTGCACTGCTGCAGTCTCAGTGAATTAATTGATTTTGTCTGTGCAGTGGGCAGGAAGGACTCACTAGATGATTACATTTCTATGTATGTATGCTTTTATTTTCTTAAGTAAATATCTAGGAGTGAAATGGTTGAATCATATCGGAAGTGTATATTCAACTTTTAAAGAAACCGATAAACTGCACTGGTGATGGTGATAACTGCACCATTTTTCATTTCTACCAACAGTTCCTAATAGTTTCAGTTGTTTGACATCCTTGCCAACACTGGAAAAATATTGGGATTACTTTATTATTATTATTTTTGAGGTGGAGTCTTGTTCTGTTGCCCAGGCTAGAGTGCAGTGCCATGATCTTGGCTCACTGAAACCTCTACCTCCTGAGTTCAAGCTCCTGCCTCAGTCTCCTGAGTAGCTGGGATTGCAGGGGTGCACAGCTATGCCTGGCTACATTTTGTATTTTTAGTGGAAACGGGGTTTTACCGTGTTGGCCAGGCTGATCTCTAACTCCTGACCTCAGGTGATTTGCCAGCCTGGGCCTCCCAACGTGCTGGGTTTGAGCCACCATGCCCAGCCTACTTTCTTATATTTTTTAGAGTTTAAGGATTATTTAATTTATGTAAGCATTTACATTTATTATTTAATTTTTTGAGATGGGGTCTTGCCCTGTCACCCAGGCTGGAGTACAGTGGCGTAATCTCAGCTCACTTCAACCTCTGCCTTTCTGGTTCAAACAATTCTCCTGCCACAGCCTCCCAAGTAGCTGGGACTACAGGCACACACTGCCACCACCCTGCCCCACTAATTTCTTTTGTGTTTTAGTAGAGACGGGGTTTCACTGTGTTGCCCAGACTGGTCTCGAACTCCTGAGCTCAGGCAATCCGCTTGCCTCGGCCTCCCAAAGTGCTGGCATTACAGGCATGAGCCACCATGCCCGGCCATAAATTTTTTTTAAGAGATGTGGTCTCATTTGTTGCCCAAGAATGCAGTGGGGTGTTTATAGCTCATTGCAGCCTTGAACTCCCCCCTCAGCCTCCCAAGAAGCAGGGATTACAGGTGTAGGTTTTATGACCTGCTTCATAGGAGACTTTGGGGGTAGTTTGTGAGAGTGGTCTTTCTACTTCTGTTTTCTAAAATGCCTACATGACGTATTTTGGGGTAGCACTTTCTGAACCGCATCAATTCCATAAAACTACATAGCTTTAAAACTGTAAAACGTTGCCATTTAATTTGAGTAAAGTCCTATATTTTCTGTATAAGTACAGAATTTTCAGTCTTTTTCGAGACTGCAGTTTTGTTTTGTTTTCTTTTGTTTTGTTTTGTTTTGTTTTTGCCAAACTGCAGTTGTTGGATTGACCCCATTGCTGGTTAAATTGGAATCTGCAGAAATTAATGTTAGCCATAAAATTTTTGCCCCTTTTTTCCCCCCCATTAAAAAGCATTATGTGGCAATAGTCTGTAAAATCTTTGTCTTAAAGACAAAGCAACCAGAGGAAACTTAAAAGGACATGCCACCTGCCAGTGTTTTACTGAGTTTCTTTGACATTAAAAAAAAAAAAAAAACCACACACACACACACACACACAAGCAAACCATTCTTTCTATTTTAGGAATTTGAATTTATTGTTAAATCCGTTCTCTAATAAGCCCAAATCTTTTCTTCATTCCTGTTAAGAGTTATAAATAAAGATTTGCAAAGCATTATCTCCCCTTGGCAAAACAGAGAACTGCTCATGGAATAACTGTAAGTGAGGGAAAGAAGAAAAAAAAAACGTTCCTTGAGTACCTGCAATGTGCTTGGTACTATACATGCTTTAGAATATCTTCTCATTTAAATCTTGTGACTGTCATTTAAGATTAGTATTATTAGCTGCGTTTGAAAATGGAAGAAATTAAGGCTCATTTTAAGTTCAGGGGTGCATGTGCACGTTTGTTATATAGGTAAATTTGTGTTATGGGAGTCTGCTGTACAGATTATTTCATCACCCAGGTATTAAGCCTAGTACCCATTAGTTATTTTTCCTGATGTCTTCCTTCTCCCACCCTCTACCCTCTGATAGGCCCCAGCATGCATTGTTCCCCTCTTTGTGTCCATGAACCCTGTTTTGTATATTGTGTTTTCAAATGCTTGAAAAAATTTCAACAAAGCAAATGCTGACCAGTAGGTGTTTGCTATTGAGAGCACCTTCAAGTAGTTTCATTGGTAGATGCAAGCTTTTCTAGTTGGTTGCTTTGATGAAGCTGGGAGGGCATCTAAAACCTGAATCTTTTTTCCCCTCATGACTGCTGTTTGTATAGAGCACATATTTTCTTTGTGGGTTTTTTTTTTTTAAAGCCTTTTGGAGCAGTGAGGGAATCTTATTTTCTTTTCCGTGGAAAAGACAATCAGATATGTATACACACGTATGCACATGCGTATGTACCTACATCAGCTGAGTAGCAACAAAATTAAATTGCTCAAAATTATGAAGCTTATACTGTAGTTGGAAACATACTGATCCATAACAAACACATTTATAACCATTTTGGTGAAAGATTAGATATCCAAAATTGCATTATCCTGCCAAAATAATTTTCATTTTAACAATTTTTTCTGGTCTTTGTTAATACATATGTTATTTTTATTTTATTTTATTTTATTTTTTGAAACAGAGTCTCACTCCATCGCCCAGACTGGAGCGCAGTGGCGTGATCTTGGCTCACTGCAACCTCTGCCTCCCAGGCCCAAGCGATTCTCCTGCCTCAGCCTCCCAAGTAGCTGGGATCCATGCCACTACCACCCAGCTAATTTTTATATTTTTAGTAAAGATGAGGTTTCACCATGTTGGCCAGGCTGGTCTCGAATGATCCACCCTCTTGGCTTCCCAAAGCACTGGGATTATAGACATGAACTACCTCACCTAGTCGTATACATTTATTTCTGTTTAGTACACAGTCATTATATATGAATTACCTGATTTTTATACTCATATATAGACAATTCTATTGTAGATTTTCTGGGAACAGACCTTATTTTCATTATCCTGCTTTCAGAATGTGTTAGATCATGGCCGGGCACGGTGGCTCAAGCCTGTAATCCTAGCACTTTGGGAGGCCAAGGCGGGTGGATCACGAGGCCAAGAGATCGAGACCATACTGGTCAACATGGTGAAACCCTGTCTCTACTAAAAATGCAAAAAATTAGCTGGGCATGGTGGCACATGCCTGTAATCCCAGCTACTCAGGAGGCTGAGGCAGGAGAATTACCTGAACCCAGGAGGCGGAGGTTGCGGTGAGCCGAGATCGCGCCATTGCACTCCAGCCTGGATAACAAGAGTGAAACTCCGTCTCAAAACAAAACAAAACAAAACAAAACAGAATGTGTTAGATCATAAAGGTTTGGTTTTAGAAATTTATGTATTTTTATGTTTCTATAGTTTTAGTAATTTTTTTAGAGAAAACTTTTTTCATAGTATTTATTTATAATGACTTCAATATTGTATTGCTGTACCATATTGTTTAGTACACAGTTGGATTGTTTCTAGACTTTCTTGTAGATAATACTTAAGTTAGTGCTTTTGTACAGTTTTTACATCTGTTGAATTATTTATTAGGGCCTTTTCTCAGAAGTGGGATTATTAGATTAAAGGCTGTGAACACTGATTGTATTTTGTCATGTTGCTTTCCATGCAGATTTTTCACTTCGTACTTAACTCATTGTACTAGTTTTACTGGTGTTAGTTAGCATTGTTTTTTTCCTTTTCTCATTCAGTTATAAATGGTGACTTAAGAGTGTTTACATCTCCTTTTGTTATATTACTGTTTAAGATTGTTTCATCATGTGGTTATTATTTGTACATTCTCTCATGTGAATTGTCTTTTCATATCATTTGCTTATGTATGTATGTATGTATGTATGTATGTATGTATGGAAATCTTGATGTCTTATATAAAAATAATGATGTTAGCCTTTTTGGAGTAACTTTTAAAGATTCTCAGGAAAGTAAATAATGCTAGGGCAAGGAAAGGAAGGTCCATGTTCAATGGAAACCTTAATAGTACATATAACTATGAATATTGGAGAAAGAAAATTTTTATTTTTAGGAAAATAATACATGAGTAACAGGATAAAAGGGGAGGCAATATAATATTGAAACCCTGGTTTTAAAACTTAAGGCAGTCATTTTATAAATGTAATTTTATTTAATTTTTACAAGACTACTAGCTAGATATTTTCCCATTTTACATATAAGTAAACTGAAACAAAATTAAGTAGCTTTCCAAAGACACACATCTTGTTCATAAAAGCTTTGTTATTGAATTGACTAATTTCTTCATGGCTGTAACATATTACCCATAATCCACACAGTTTAAATCTGGAAACTCATGTCCTTTAATTCTGAGAAATATTTTTATATAATTTATTGGATAATTTCCTCCCTACCATTTTTTTCCCGTTCTCATTTTGAAACTTCTATTATTCATCATTGGGTCTTCTTGCTTGATTTCTTTAATTTTCTTCCTCCTCTTCTTTTCTCCTATTTTTATCTTTTTGCCTTTTTGGCCATCATTCTGGAAATTTTCTCAACTACCCTGCTGTGTAATTTTTCATTTCTGCTATTTTATTAATTTCCAGATATTAATTTCTCATTTGTCTTTAATGTTCCTTTGAAAAAATAGGGAGTTGGTACTTGTTATGTAGGCGATCTCTTGTTTATTTCTGATAGTGTTAATTATAGGTCATATTTTGAATTTGAAAAAACTGCTTGAATTGTTTGTTCCTGTGAATTTCTATTTTTTTCCTATTTATTTTGTTCTCTTTCATGTTGGAAGCTTTCTTCAAATATTTAGTGCTTCTTTACTGTCATTTATATTTAAGAGCAATGCACTAAGAGGCTGATTAGAAGCCATGTGAGTATGGACATAGCTTAAGGCCTACTGAACTTAGTCATATGATGCTGAGGTATATATATATATACACGTTACACTCAGTATCTGTTAAGTTGATTTACCTGGTCAGAGTGCTCCTCAAGAGAGAAATTTTTTACTACTGCTGCTTGGAAGTCCTGCTGCCAGTGTTCTTGGAGCCTGTTGTATAATAAAGAATGCGGTTGGCCTTTGCCCCTGGTTCCTGGGACAGAGGCTTTAAATCCTTGGAATTTCTGGAGTGATAGGAGTGTCTTTATTATTGACACTAGGCCCCTCAGATCACACTTGATAGTTTTTGCCAACTGGGTGACTGAACGTGAGCCCCTAGATAGTTTATCCTAACAAATGACACAGGATGGGGATTGGTAATTCTAGAAAGACCATGTGATTAAGGGGTTGGGGCTTTCACCCATGCAATATCACCCTGACCTCCAAGGATGACGAGGGAGACTGGATGGAGATTGAGTTAAATCATGTGACCAGTTATTCATTTATTCATACCTACGTAATGAAATCCCAATAAGATCTCTGGGCACTGAAGTCTGGGTGAGTTTTCCTGGTGAACAGTACTCTGTGTATATTGTTACTGCATCTGTGTGCCAGGTGGGTGATTTGTCCTGACTCCGCAGGGAAAGACCACAGAAGCTTCACATTTGGGTTGCTCCCAGACCCTGCCCTAGGTGTTCTCTTATTTTGACTAGTCCTGATGTATGTCCTTTTTGCTATAATAAAACTATAATTGGGCCAGGCATGGTGGCTCATGCCTGTAATCCTAGCACTTTGGGAGGCCAAGGCATGTGGATCACTTAAGGTCAGGAGCTTGAGACCATCCTGGCCAACATGGTGAAACCCCATCTCTACTACAAATACAAAATTAGCTGGGGGTGGTGGCACATGTCTGTAATCCAGCTACTTAGGAAACTGAGGCAGGAGAATCACTTGAACTTGGGAGGTGGAGGTTGCGGTGAGCCAAGATCACACCACTGTACTCTAGCCTGGGTGACAGAGGGAGACCGTCTCAAACACACGTGTGCGCGCGTGTGCGCGCACACACACACACGTAGCACTTTCCTGAGTTCTATGAGTTGTTCCACCAAATTATTGAAACTGAGGGGCTAGTGGGAACCCCTGAATTTATAGCCACTTGTTTTGAGATGGAGTGTTGCTCTGCCATCTGGATTGGAGCGCAATAGCGTGGTCTTGGCTCACGGCAACCTCTGCCGCCTGGGTTCAAGCAATTCTTGAGCATGCCACCATACCCAGTTAGTCTTTGTATTTTTAGTAGAGAGTGGTTTCACCATATTGGTCAGGCTGGTCTCGAACTCCTGATCTCATGTGATCTGCCCGCCTTGGCCTCCCAAATTGCTAGGATTATAGGTGTGAGCCACTGTGCCCGACCTAGCCAGTTGTTTAGAAGTGAAGGTGGCTTGGGAACTCTCAAGCTTATGATTAGTGTTAGAAATGGCATCCTCTTTTTGGAGGTTTATAGCCTTAACTTGTAAAGTTTGGCCTAAGTTTGGGTAGTTTGTATCAGAATTGCATTACAGAGTCAAAAGGGCACCCTGTCATCAGCATGTAGAATTGAACTTTACCTACCATTTTCAAAATGAGTCTCTTTCCCCAAGTTGTGCCTAAGATCCTTGAGACCAGAGCCCTCTGCTTCACTTTCCAGAATGGAAAACTACATTCTTCCACCAGGGTTGGTGATGGAATGGTGGCTGGGCCAGTAAGCCGATTTTCAACCTCTTCTTCAGTTTCCAGCCTGTTTTCCAAAATCCAACAGATTTTTGATTCGTTTCCCTACTTTAAGTCAGACGTAGCTAGCGTTTCCCATTTCTTATTTCTCTGGAGTTACCCAGTGGGAATTGCCTGCCTCTCAGCTGAACCATAGCAGTTGTCTCACTTAAAAGTTGCAACACTTTGTTACTGTTTTCTATTCTTTCTCTCATTTCTTTCTTTATATTTTCCTATTGATTTTTTTCTTTTTGAGACAGGGTTTTGCTCTGTTGCCCCTGTTGCCTAGGCTGTAGTACAGTGGCGTGATCATGGCTCACTGCAGCCTTGACCTCTTGGGCTCTAGCAACTCCCGTCTTATCCTCCCTAGTAACTGGGACTACAGGCATGCAACCACCATGCCTAGCTAATTTTTTGTAGAGATGGGATTTCACCATGTTGCCCAGGCTAGTCTCAAATGCCGAGGCTTAAGCAGTCCACCACTCTTGGCCTCCCAAAGTGCTGGGCCACTACACCTGGTCTTATATTTTTCATTTTTGTGTTTGTGATAAAGAATTGAGAGATTGAGTAGTTTTTCTGTACCCTTTATTACTGACTTTTATGTTTTTAGCTAGCTGACTTTAGAGTGTTTAAAGTCTACATAAGTATTCTGTTGATATTCAGAATAGCGGTGGCTGGATGCTATTCATTTTGCTGTACATGAATTATAATTAAAAAATTTGAAATTACTGTGATCAGGTTTTTATTAATATGGAAGCATAAACATAAAAATAAACTTTTATGTGAAATATTTTGAAATATTTTTTAATTTTGTAATTTCAAGATGGCAATTTCTGATAAAATATGTTATTTATTAGAGGAGACTGTTTAGATTAACAGTGTGATCTGTCTGCTAGGCCTAGATACCAAATAGGACTTTCACAAAAACCAGAGCTAAAACTACTTCAGCGGAGAAAGTCATAGATGTCATCTGTAGGCCTCCCTCTAGACTGTAAGCACAGTGAGAGTGGGTATCTCAGCATGGTATAGGGCTTTGTGGATGCTTAGTAAAATTTTGGTGATCATGACCAACTCTTTATAATCTGTATGAAACCTTGTACATGATCAAGAGAAACGTTAAGCAGTCAGAGTTAGGGATAAAGGTTTAAAATGTACCAGAGTGGTTACCAAATGCTGCAAGGGCTGGAGTTAACAAAGGCAAGATAAATCTCAGGGGTAGGATTTGGAGCCTTGAAGTCTAGCTACCCTTCTCACATGGAGATTCTCCCTCAGTTGCCTTTTTTAAGTTAGTATTTTGTTAAGTTTTTGCTTTTAAGAAAAAAAGCATTTTTAAGGATTTTCAGACATACATAAAAATATTACTGATAGTATCAAGGCTTGATTTCATTAATGATGCAAGTAGGTTCTATAAAGCTGTGTTGAATTTGCTGGGAAGTTGGTTAGGTTTATAGCTAAACATACCTGCTAGTACACATGATTCAAATTTATATCTGAGTAGAATGGTCATTTTCTCATTTTCTGTGCATCAGAGCTGTTCTCAATTGCTTGAGACTGTTTTGAAATTGTGAATATTCAATCTTCAGTTGTCATAGATGTTCTTTTACATGCTGTGGATATATTTAACCAGAGACTACACCGAATCTAATACACTGTGTATTCATTTTTTCCCATTCCCACCTATTGCCAGATTTTGGGCTTGATTTACTATTAAACTGTCTGGCCTTATAGGACATTACAGCATCCAGAAAACTGTAAAGTTCCTTTTATGATGATTATTACATAGTAGGTGCACATGAAGTCATTGAGCTTTGGAAGCCATCTGGAGGTGTTCTGGGTGAGTCTGTCCTTGGCCAGATTTTACTTATGAAACCAAATAAGTTTCTTATTTTTTTATTGTGCAAATTTGTTAAATTAGCATGCAGAATATGGCAGTAATACCTATTGAAACACCAGTTGGTTGTATATTAAATCTAATAGGAAATATGAATTTGCCTTTTAAATTTATTTCACTTCTATTTTTAGTGTGAAATGAAACAAAATTGGACTTCATGTATAAAGGCTCCAGTAATGTCCCAGGTCATCAGATAAATAGAAGCTTTATTATTTTATCACAGAGGGCAAAAACAGGACTAACTATACAGATTTGTGAGAAATGAAGTTGCCTGTCTACTCCATAGCTTTCTTTTGGCTACAGTTTCCTTCTTTTGGAATTTTTAAATTGTTAAATTATGTAAATTGGGAAATTTAAAAGATTAGATCATTTTTTTGTTTCCATCTAAGAAGACCAGGCATACACAACGGTGGTTTTTAAAAATTTGCTGTCAACTTGCAGCATTTTCCTTTCTCTTCCATGAAGGGAGGTAACATTTTTTATTTTTTCTCTTTTCTTATTTTTAGTAACTTTTACCTTCCTGACTTCCTTAGCTGGCATCTTCTTGGTGTCCTTTTTCTCTTATTCAAATGTAACCAGGATTTTTATTCTAGTGGAAATGGGGCCAGTTGATGAAGTCTAATATGAAACGAGTGTTTTAACTTTCAGATGCGGAAGACCTAAATTGCAAAGATAGCAGAATCTTCCAGACTGTCTACCCTCATAACAGTTCTTACATTAAGAAGCAGTCTTCTTACATTTAAGAAGCAGTCTGTTGAGGACCGTTTTTGTTTTTTTTTAAAAATGTTCAATTTCTTACCAAAAATACATAAAAACACAGATTCTGATTATTTTATTAGGTTAATTGACATAAAAGTAGTCACTTTGCCACAAAAGTTTCTAAATGTTTACTCTCAGTTTCTATAATTACCTCATGGTGGACTGGTAGTGAAGTCTGTGGTCTGACACTGATACGTAGACCATACTTTGAGTAGCATTGCTCTAGATTCTCTAGTAAATCAGGAAAGCCAAGGGTGTTGAGCTCTTGGTTACATAACCAGATTGAAAGCTCTTCAAAGGCAGGTCCATATGCTGTTCATCTTATTTGAGGGATTGGGACAGGACCTGATACATAGTAGGCAGGTGGTGAAAACTGTAACTTAGGCCACAGACTATAAGCTGATAATAAGTAGGGTCTTAAAGCTGAAAGGGCTAGTATAAATTGTGCAAATATTCCAAAGTATGAATTGTGAAATAGTAATAGTAATTGAGGAGGGTTTCCATATTAGAGTATCATCTTTTTCTTTGCTTTAAAAAATTTCTAATAAAGTACGTTCAATCCTGAATGTCAGTTGAGAACTGGCTCTCATCACTGGCTTTCATAATAATGTTAAAGATTTTTCTCTATGTATCACTGACTTTCATAATAATGTTAAGCTCTATTTTAAATTTTGCTCTATTTTAAGGAAATAGGCTGGGTGCAGTGGCTCACGCTTATAATCCCAACACTTTGAAAGGCTGAGGCAGGCAGATCATCTGAGGTCATGAGTTCAAGACTAGCCTGGCCAACATGGGCTGGCCCATCTCTACTAAAAATACAGAAATTAGCTGGGCACGGTGGCATGCTCCTGTAATCCCAGCTACTTGGAAGGCTGAGGTAGGAGAATTGCTTGAACCCGGATGCAGAGGTGCAGTGAGCCAAGATTGTGCCACTGCACTCCAGCCTGGGTGACATAGTGAGACTCCATCTAAAAAAAAAAAAAAAAAAAAAAAAAAAGAAAAAGAAAACAAAAAGCTGAGTGATGCCAAAGATAGTCTATGGGGGAAAATAAAATTTAGGAGATTTAGTAAGATTGAACCATTTTTGGAAATACCATACTCGTAAGTCCAAAACAGTTGAATACTCTCATATTTATGTGGCTCAACTTATAGACGGAGCAACATGGAATGTAATTACTTGGGAGTACCTACAGCTCATATAGCGAATTCCTTTTGCTTAATTTTGGTGTAATTGAAGCTCAGCAAAATACATTTGAAATAGTAAAACTGTATTATAACTATTTGTACAGTAAATCACATTTCACTAATTTACTGAAGGTGAAAACAGAGGACAAAATCAGTTTGTTTTTCTTTTTGGACTATATCTACTTAGAGTTTTGGACCATTTTCCTTTTTTTGGTGGCGGGGGGAGGGTATCACTCTGTTGCTGGGCTGGAGTGCGGTGGCATAATCTTGGCTCACTGTAGACTCGACTTCTGGGTTCAAGCGATCCTCCCACCTCAGCGTTTCCAATAGCTGTGACCACAGGTGCCTACCACTACACCTGCCTAATTTTTCGTATATATATATATATATATATATATTTTTTTTTTTTTTTTGTACAGTTGAGGTTTCTCCGTGTTGCCCAGGCTGGTTTCAAATTCCTGAGCTCAAGCAATCCGCCTGCCACTGCCTCCAAAAATGCTGGGATTACAGGTGTGAGCCACCATGCCTGGTCTCAGTTTTAACTTAACATAATGGCATAAGCAATTTGAGGTTCTATTCTCAGTAAGGTAACCAATTTCAAGGGAAATCTTTAGTGTTTTTCTTATTTAAAGACAGGATTTTGCTGTGTCATCCAGGTAGATTGCAGTGGGTATTCACAGGCACAGTCATGGCACACTGTGGCCTTGAACTCCTGGGCTCAAGTGATTCTCCTGCCTCAGCCTCCTGAGTAGCTGGGACTACAGGTGCACACCGCCACATCTGGCTCTGATATGTAGGTTTTGTTTTTGTTTTTGTTTTTTCAAAGAAAATGGAAGAGCTTTAAAAATACTTACCTAAACTGTTTCAGACAGTTTGACTTGGTTTAGATCATTATATAATTTTTATTTTATAGGCTACAGAAATACAACTAAGTTTTTTTGACCTGGCATTTGATCTTTAATTGTATAAATTTATATTTTTCAAGGAAAAAATTCTGATGGAATAAATCAGGATTTAAGACTCATTATTAACAACTTAATAGTCACCAGAGGCAAATTGCTTTTACTTTATCAGTGTCTTAATTATGCTGTCAACTTGGCAGTGTTGTATATTTTATAGGCTCCGCTAAAGAACACATCTGCACATTATGATATAGCTCATTTCTGGAACCTTGACAGAACTGTTGACAAGTACAGATTTGTTTTGGGTTACTATGAGTATTTTCTGTGGTCATCGAACTGTTGTTAATTCTTGGTAGCTTTATATGCTTGTCAGTCTGTTTTCTTCATAAGTGATGAATAATTTAAATCTGGGTGATGTGTTTCAGTTCAGTTACTTGATGGAAATTGGAGAAGTGCATAACTTTCTGATATTCTTAATTACTGGTTCCCATTAAGTGACTGGAGAAGCAAATATTTATGTCTCATGTATTGTCTTACTGAATTTCCAGTCATTCTTTCTTCCTCACAGTAAGTTAGTCACTGAAGGAAAACCTATCCTTTATTTAAACAACTCCCTTGGTACAATCTAGCAATATGTTTTTTTCTTGCAGTATTAAAAACCTCACATGTAAGTGGAAAAAGAGTTATTTCCAAGCAGCGTGAGAATAATGATAATGCTGAGCATGGTGGCTCATGCCTGTAATCCCAGCACTTTGCGGGGCTGAGGCTGGTAGATCACCTGAAGTCAGGAGTTCAAGACCAGTCTGGCCAACATGATGAAATCTGGTCTAGTAAAAATACAAAAAAAATTAGCCACCTGTGGTGGTGGGCACCTGTAATCCTGGTTACTTAGGAGGCTGAGGCAGGAGAATCACTTGAACCCAGGAGGTAGAGGTTGCAGTGAGCCCAGATGGCACCACTTCACTCCAGCCTGGGCAACAGAGTGAAACTCTGCCTAAAAAAAAAAAAAAAAAAAAAAAAAAAAAAAAATAACAATAAATCTGTTATCTGTGGATAAAAGTTTTCTGCATTTTAAAAACAGTGTTAAAACGGATATACAGTTTTCCCTTGGTATCTGTGGGGAGTTAGTTCTAGGAACTCCAAAATCCCCAGATGCTCAAGTCTCTGATATAAAATAGTGTAGTATTTGCATATAACCTACATACAGTCTCCTATATACTTTAAATCATCTCTGGATTATTTATAATATCTAAAACAATAAATGCTATGTAAATACTTGTTATACTGTATTGTTTAGGGAATAATGATAAGAAAAAAAGGTTGATACATGTTCTTGTAGATACAGATTTTTATTTTGAATATTTTTGACCCTCAGGTGGTTGAATTCTTAGATGTGGAATTCACAGATGCAGAAGGCCTGTGAATGGTATATGACTTACTAGAAATACTGTCCATGATAAGAGTATTTCCTCTGTTTTTTGGCGATTTCAGAAAAAAAATTAAAGAAATAGATAAAGAGTATTTCCTACAATTAATTTATTTTCTTTCTTGGAAAAATCAGATTACTTAAACTCAAGGTTGTCTTATATTTGGATCAATAAGATATTCCAAAGGTTATTAGTTGTCTTTGACAATATTTTATCTAGTTGGTTAAAGAAAAGCTACAAGTTATTAGGCTGCATTAATTTATCTCTTATTGTACATTTAAGAATTACTGCCTTTTAGTCATAGAATTCATTTCCCGAGTATTTTTTGGTGTTTTTTGTTTGTTTGTTTGTCTGTTTTTGACAGGGTCTCTGTTGCCCCGACTGGAGTGCAGTGGTGCAATCACAGCTCACTGTGGCCTCAACCTCCCGGGCTCAAGCAGTCCTTCCACCTCAGCCTCCTGCGTAGCTGGGACTACAGGCATGTGCCACTATGCCTGACTAATTTTTGTATTTTTTGTAGAGACAGAGGTTCAGAGTTTCACTGTATTGTCCAGCCCAGTCTTGATCTCCTGGATTCAAGTGATCCTTTGCCTTGGACTCCCAAAGTGCTGGGATTATAGGCATAGGTCACTGTGCTCAGTTCCCAGTATTTATTCTTGATAATAAGAACCAAGATTTTTCAAAGTAAGCTAAATTTATTATATTAAATTAGCAAGTTTTCTTTACTCTTTTGATATGGAGTAAAATTGGAGAGAGAGGCCGGGAGCAGTGGCTTATGCCTGTAATCCCAGCACTTTGGGAGGCCAAGGCAGGAGGATCGTTTGAGTCCAGGAGTTCAAGACCAACCTTGGCAATATAGTGAGACTTCATCTAAATGATTTTTAAAATTTAGCCAAGCGTGGTGGCACATGTCTTTAGTTCCAGCTGCTCAGGAGGCTAAGGTAAGAAGATCACTTGAGCCCAGGAGGCAGAGGTTGTGGTGAGCAAAGATTGTGCCACTGTACTCCAGCCTGGGTGACAGAGTGAGACCCTGTCTCAAAAAAAAAAAAAAAAAAAAAAAAAAATGGAGGGAGAAATAATTCTAAGATTGTAATAATTGTAGACACAGTTTAATTAGACAAATCTCATCATCTGAGTAAAAAATTCTTATTAAAGAAAATTTGGGGAATGATGAAAAATGAAGAAAATAAAAATGATCTTTAATTATACTGCTGCTACTATTTTTCTTTCCCTTTTTATATGGAGGTGGGAAGCAGGAAACCTCAGATCGTTTTTGCTTATTTTAATATATTACAGACCTGTACAGAATATAATTTATGTAGATAATTTGCCTCCAAGGAGGTAGCACATAACTCCCTTTTTTTTTTTTTTTTTTTTTTTTTGGAGACAGAGTTTCGCTCTTGTTACCCAGGCTGGAGTGCAATGGTGCGATCTCGGCTCACCACAACTTTCACCTCCTGGGTTCAAGCAATTCTCCTGCCTCAGCCTCCTGAGTAGCTGGGATTACAGGCACGTGCCACCATGCCCAGCTAATGTTTTGTATTTTTAGTAGAGACGGGGTTTCACCTTGTTGACCAGGATGGTCTTGATCACTTGACCTCGTGATCCACCCGCCTCGGCCTCCCAAAGTGCTGGGATTATAGGCGTGAGCCACTGCGCCCGGCCCCAGCTCCCTATTCTTAAGGGTGGGTTGTGTGTAATGACTTCCTTCTAGGAAATAGGGTACAGAAAGGGGGAAAGAAAAGCAATTTTACAGCAGAAAAACCTGACAGGTACTACCTCAGCTAGGTGATCAAGATTAACATTAACAACCACGAGCCATGTTCATAGCACATACCCTTGATATGGTGGGATGAGAATGACACTTTGTCTCTGCGTTCTGTCTCCCCAGAACACATAACGTTAGTCTAACCAGGAAGCAAACATCAGGCAAATCTCACCTGAGGAACCTTCTACAAAATACCTGATCAGCACTCTTCAAAACTGTCATGAATTAAGTGCCTATCAATCTCATAATTTTGCATATTTGTTACATATGTGTTTATAGTATTTTTCATCTTACAATATTTATTTTTGTTGTTGTTGTTGTTGGTTGTTTGTTTTAGTAGAGACTGGGTTTCACCATGTTGGCCAGGCTGGTCTCAAACTCCTGACCCCAAGTGATACGGACACCTTGGCCTCCCAAAGTATCGGGATTGTATGTGTGAGCCACCACGACTGGCCCTTATACAATTTCATATACTTAGCATACTACTTCATGTATTTGTCTGCAATTTGCTTTTTTTGTTATTATTCAACTTTGTGCTTTATCCATGCTGATAGGTACAGTTCTGATTTGTTTACTGTATTCTAGTCCATTGTTTGGCTGTCACTAATCAATTTTTTGTTTCAGTCATTTGGGTTGATTCCAATTTGTTGCTGTTACCAACATTGCTTCAATAACCATTTTGTATAGGAACTCCTAGTCCCTAGATACAAGAGTTCCTTTAAGGTTTTTACGTTGCAGAGGAGTCATTCTGTTTTAAAATATATAAATCTTAACTTTTTATAGATAATGCCAAAATTTGGTAGATAATCTCCAAAATGTTACATTTCCAACAACACTATTTGAGAGATGCTGATGAGGATGTGGGGAAACAGTATTTACTACTGTAGAGTATTTTATTTTTGCCAGTATAATGGAGGGGAAATGGTATTAATTGTTATTGTCTTGATTATTAGTTAGGTTGAACTAATAAATATTTTCACTTACTTATCATTTAGGTTTCCTCCTCTTTGAATTGTCTGTTCATGTTTTTGGTCAGGTTTTTATGTTGTTGCTTTCAGTTTGGAGGAGTTCCTTATATATTTTTTATGCTGCTATTTTGTTAGTAGTATGTTTTGTATGTCAGTAGTATGTCAGTATGTACTAGTATGCAGTGGGTCAGTAGTATGTATTTTGCTTTGCAAAATCTGAGTTTTTTATCCGAATTTAAAGAATGGTATTTTTTATGTAAGAGGATATTTTTATTTTTTGCTATTAAATCAAGTGTCATTTGTATATGATAGTATTAAGTCTTCCATTTGAATTTTAAAATGTGTATATCTGTGTAATCCACACACCTGTCATCCTATCAACACCCCAGAAAATTCCCTTGTGTCCCTTCCCAGTCAACCCCCACCACTGCCTCTAAGTACTGTTCTGATTTCTGTTCTCCTAGGTTAGTTTTATTCACTCTAGAACTTCATATAATGAGGCTGTGCACGGTGGCTCATGCCTGTAGTCCCAGCACTTGGGAGGCTGAGGTGAGCAGATCATTTGAGGTCAGGAGTTCAAGACCAGCTTGGCCAACATGGTGAAACCCTGTCTCTACTAAAAACGCAAAAATTAGCCAGGTGTGGTGGCATTTGTCTGTAATTCCAGCTCAGTTACTCAGGAGTCTGAGGCACGAGAATTGCTTGAACCCAGGAGAAAGTGATTGCAGTGATCCACTGCACTCTAGCCTGGGTGACACAGTGAGACTCTTAAAAAAAATAAAAAGATCTATGGAATTATATAGTAGATACTCTGTATCTGACTTCTTTGATTTAGCTTAGTGTCTGTGAAATTCTTGTATGTTCTACTTATTAATCATTTTTAAAATAGACATTTTTTAGAGCAATTTTAGGTTTATAGAAAAACTGAATGGAAAATACAAAGAATTCCCATAAACATTCTCACCTTCCTCTGCCTTGCACAATTTCCCCTATTAATATCTTGCATTAGTGTGGTAGATTAATACAGTTGATGACCCAATATTGATATGCTGTTATTAAGGTCCATTGTTTACATTAGGCTTCACCCTGTGCTTAAGCTATTTTTCTTTCCCTTCCTCTTCCTTCCTGAACCTCTGGCAGTCACTGGTCTCTTTACCATCTTCACAGTTTTGCCTTTTCTGTATTATCATCTAGATAGAATCGTGTAATTTATAGCCTTCTTAAAGTAGCTTCTTTCACTGAATTATATGCATTTAAGGTTCTTTCCTGGCCTTTCATGGCTTGATAGCTAATTTCTTTCTTTCTTTCTTTCTTTTTTTTTGTATTTTAATTATTTGACTCTTAATTTCCCTCCTTGGGAGCTCTTAGACAAGCTCATTTCTTTTTAGTACTAAATAATATTTCTTTGTCTGGATATACTCCAGTTTTATTTATCTTTTCACCCACTGGAGGACATTTTGGTTTCTAACTTTTGGCAATTATGAATAAAACTACTATAAAAACCCATGTACAAGTTTTCGTGTGGATGTAATTTTTTTAACTCATTTGGGGAGGTACCACGTAGAGCAATTGCTAGATTGTATGCACATGATAAGAGTATATTTGGTTTCTTAAGAAACTGCCAAAGTTTTATCCGAAGTGGCTATTCCATTTTCCACTCCCAGCAGCAATGGATGAGAGTTACTGTTGTTCCACATCTTTGTCAGCATTTGGTGTTGCTTTTTCTGCATCTGTTGATACGATTACATGATTTTTCCTGTATGATCTTTCTATAAACTTTGTTATAAGCACTGCTTTTGATGCATTTTATAATTTAAATAGGTCGTGTTTTCATTTTATTTAGTTCAAAATATTTAAAAATTTCTCTATACTTCTTCTTTGACCTGTATATAATTTTAAAATGTGTTGTTTAATCTCCAAGTATTGTGGGGTTTTTCAGCCATCTTTCTGTTATTGATTTCTAGTTTAATTTCATTGAGGTCTAAGAGCATACTTTGTATGATTTCTGTTCTTTCACAATTGTGTTTTATGGCCCAGAATGTGATCTGTCTTGGTCATTGTTCCACGTAAGATTGAGAAGAATGCATCTTCTGCTACTGTTGGATGAAGTATTCTGTAGATATGAATTAGATCCAGGTAATTAGTAGTGGTGTTCATTTCAGCTGTGTTCTGCCTACTGGATCTGTCAATTACTGATAGAGGAGTGTGGAATTCTCGAACTATAAAAGTGGATTTGTGTATTTTTCTTTGCATTTCTATTGGTTTTTGCATCTCATATGTTTTATACCAGTTAAAATGCCTACTAGTGTAGCTTAAAAAAAAGGAAAATAAGTCAATTAATAGAGTAACTAAAAAAATGTGTAATGTTAGAGTGAATGAAAAGACAAATGCCTAACTATATGTTTTCTATAAAAAACCCATTTTAAATATAAAGAACATAAATTAAAAAAGATAAAAATATACCATGCTGACACTAGTCAAGTGAAAGTGGGAGTAGGTATATTAATTTCAGACTGAACAGACTTCAGAGCAAGAAAAGTTATTAGGGATAAAGAAGAGTATTACACAATGATAAAGAGGTCAGTCCTCCAATAAAACATGTCTTTAATGTGTACTTAACAACGACCATCAGAATATCTTAGGCAAAAATAGATAGAGCTGCAAGGAGAAATAGGTGAATCCTCTATTTATAGTTGAAGTCTTCAGCACTCCTATCAATAACGGACAAATCCAGCAGGAAAAAGTCACCAAGGATATAGCTGAACTGAACAGGATGATTAATCAACAAAATCTAAGTAACATTTATGTATTACTATGATGGGAGAAAAAAGGAGAGATGAAGACATGGAACACAGGATTTTTAGTAGTAGACCATAATATAAATTATAGACTTCGGTAGATAGTGATGTGTCATGTCAGTATTGGTTCATCGATTATAACAAATGTACCACAGTGATGTGGAATATTAATGGCGGGGTAAGCTATGTTTGTGTGTGTTTAGGAAGGTCTTTTGGAACTCTCTAGTTTTGGGCTCAGTTTTGTTATGAACCTAAAACTGCTGTAAAAAATAAAGTCTGCTAATTTTTAAAAATGCATTTGGAACCCAGTTGTTTCTATAGGTATTCTATAGTTTCTTTTTTGTAGACGTATTTCATCTGTATTATTGATGTATTACTACTAGGGAAAAAAATAGAATTATTTTGCTCTGATATTAAAGTCGACATTGGGCCCGGTGTGGTGGCTCATGCCTGTAATCCCAGCACATTGGGAGGCTGAGGCAGGCAGATCACTTGAGGCCCAGAGTTCGAGACCAGCCTGGCCCACATGGTGAAGCCCCGTCTCTACTAAAAATACAAAAATTAGCCGGGCATGGTGGTATGTGCCTGTAATCCCAGCTACCAGGGAGGCTGAGGCTTAAAAATCGCTTGAACCTGAGAGGCAGAGCTTGCAGTCAGCCGGGTAGTGCCACTGCACTCCAGCCTGGGCAACAGAGGGAGACTCTATCTCCAAAAAAAAAAAAAAGTTAGGCCGGGCGCGGTGGCTCAAGCCTGTAATCCCAGCACTTTGGGAGGCCGAGGCGGGTGGATCACGAGGTCAAGAGATCGAGACCATCCTGGTCAACATAGTGAAACCCCGTCTCTACTAAAAATACAAAAAATTAGCTGGGCATGGTGGCACGTGCCTGTAATCCCAGCTACTCAGGAGGCTGAGGCAGGAGAATTGCCTGAACCCAGGGGGTGGAGGTTGCGGTGAGCCGAGATCGCGCCATTGCACTCCAGCCTGGGTAACAGGAGCGAAACTCCGTCTCAAAAAAAAAAAAAAAAAAAAAAGTTGACATTGGGCCAGGCATGGTGGATCATTTCATATAGTCCCAGCACTCTTTGAGAGGCTAAGGCAGGGGAATCACTTGAGGCCAGGAATTTGAGACCAGCCTGTGAAACACAGTGAAACCCTGCTTCTAAAAAAATTAAGTTGACATTGTATGAAAGTATATTTATTGCTAAATGTCATTTATCCATGTATGTTTGTTGTAATCACCAAGCCCTCATTTTGAAATACCACTGTAATAAACTAAAAGCTTAGTGCAAAAAGCTGTTTTACCTACCAAAGAGTATCAGGAACTGACTTTCTGTGGTTTATTTTTAGTACCAACTTTAAATATTGTTCTTTTCAAGCAGCAAGAATAAATTATTGGTTGTATAAATATGAAATTTTAGGGGACTTATTTAGGACTAAAAGACAGGCTTTGGGTTTGATTAATATCAAGGATTTTTTTCTTTAAACATTAAGTTCCCAATTTCAGTTACTTAATTAGCAGTTTACTATTAAGTTCCCAATTTCAGTTACTTAATTAGCAGTTTACTAAAAAATGGTATAATCTTGAGTTTTATTCTATTTACTTATTTTAAAACAACAGAGGCTTAGCTCTTGAATCTGAACTTTAGGCAGAGCTAAGAAGAAAAGTTCCTTTCCCTAAGGTGTGTTCTTGACTGGGGGCTGAAGGATCTACTTCCAACGTGTCTCATTCCTCTGACTGGTAATTTGATGCTTGCTATTGGCTGGGAGCTCAGCCAAGACTGAGGGGCAAAGGCCAGAGTTCTTTTGACATGACTCTCCATAAGCTGTTTTCGGCATAGTGCCTAGGTTCTAAGAGAGACAAAGGTGAAGTTGTCAGTTTCTTAAGACTTGAGCCAGAAAATTGGCGTAGCATCACTTTTGCTATAATTTTTTAAAAAGTGGATGCAGCCGGGTGCGGTGGCTCACACCTGTAATCCCAGCACTTTGGGAGGCCGAGGCGGGTGGATCACGAGGTCAAGAGATCGAGACCATCCTGGTCAACATGGTGAAACCCGTCTCTACTAAAAATACAAAAAATTAGCTGGGCATGATGATGCGTGCCTGTAATCCCAGCTACTCGGGAGGCTGAGGCAGGAGAATTGCCTGAACCCAGGAGGCAGAGGTTGTGGTGAGCCAAGATCGCGCCCATTGCACTCCAGCCTGGGTAACAAGTGCGAAACTCCGTCTCAAAAAAAAAAAAAAAAAAAGCAGTGGATGCATATTTTGATACAGGCATACAATGTGTAATAATCACATCAGGGGAAATGGGGTGTCCATCACCTCAAGTATTTAGACTTTGTGTTACAAACAGTTATACTCTTTTAGTTACTGTAAAATATACAATTAAATTATTACTGACTATAGCCACCCTGTCATGCTATCAAATACTAGGTCTTATTCATTTTTTCTATATTTTTGTACCCATTAATGATCCCTACTTCCCCTGCCCCCACCTCCCGCTATCCTTCCCAGCCTCTGGTAACCATCTCTCTACTCTGTATCTCCCTAAGTTTAATTGTTTTAATTTCTAGCTCCCACAAATAAGTGAAAATGGGCCAGGCATGTAATCCCAGCACTTTGGGAGTCGAGGTAAGTGGACCAGTTGAGCTCAGGAGTTTGAGACCAGCCTGGGCAACATAGTAAGACCTCAGCTCAAGTAATAATAATAATCAGCTGAGCATGGTGGTATGTACTTGTAGTCCCAGCTACTCAGGAGGCTGAGGTGAGAGGATTGTTTGAGCCCAGGAGGCAGAGATTGCACTGAGCCAAGATCATGCCACTACATTCCAGTCTGGGCAATAGTGCAACCCTGTCTCCAGGGGGAAAAAAAAGAGAGAGAGAGAGAGAGAAAGTTTGTCTTTCTGTGCCTAGCTTACTCACTTAACATAATGACCTCCAGTTCCATTGATGTTGTTGCAAATGTCTGGAGCTCATTTCTTTCTTTCTTTTTTTTTTTTGAGGTGGAGTTTTGCTCTTGTCCCCCAGGCTGGAGTGCAATGGCAGCATCTTGGCTCACTGCAACCTCCGCTTCCCAAGTTCAAGTGATTCTCCTGGGATTTTCCCTCTGGAATCCCCTTCCATGAACACTCCCTTCGTGGAAGCCTGTCTTCCCCTCCTAAACTCTGTCTCTCTCTATTCCCTTCCAGTCAGTGTGGAAGCTGCTTTCTTCTCCTGGATTTTATCTTTCTGGATTATCTCACTCAGTGTGAGAGCTGTTTCTTTCTCTTTTCCTTCTCCTGTTTCTCTCTCTCTCTCTCTCTCTCTCTCTCTGGAAAAAAAAAAAAAAAGTGATTCTGCTGCCTCAGCCTCCCAAGGAGCTGGGATTACAGGCCCCTGCCACCATGCCCGGCCAAGTTTTTGTATTTTTAATAGAGATGGTGTTTCACCATGTTGGCCAGGCTGGTCTTGAACTCCTAACCTCAGGTGATACACCCACCTGGGCCTCCCAAAGTGGTGGGATTACAGGTGTGAGCCACCACGCCCAGCCCCCGAGCTCATTCTTTTTTATAGCTGAATAGTACTCTGTTGTGTATAAGCTCCATGTTTTCTATATCCCTTTGTCTGCTGATGGACACTTAGATTGCTTCCAGATCCTGGCTGTTGTGACAAGTGCTACAGTAAACATGGAAGTGCAGGTATCTCTTCACTATCTTGATTTTCTTTCTTTTGGGTATATACCTAGCAGTGGGATTGCTGGACTATATGCTAGCTCTATTTTTAGTTTTTTGATGAACTTCCAAACTGTTTTCTGTAGTAGCTGTACTAATTTACCTTCCCACCAACAGTGTACAAGCGTTCTCTTTTCTCTGTATCCTCACCAGAATTTGTTATTGCCTGTATTTTGGATATGAGACATTTTAACTGGGATAAGATGATATCTCACTGTAGTTTTTATTTGCATGTCTCTGATGATCAATGATGTTGAACATCTTTTCATATATCTGTTTGCCTTTCATATTTCTTTTAAGAAATGTCTATTCAGATCTTTTGCCCATTTTTAAATTGGATTATTAGATTTTTCCTGTAGAGTTGTTTGAACCCCTTTATATCCTGGTTATTAATCTCTTGTCAGATGGATAGTTTACAAATATTTTCTCCCATTCTGTGGATTGTCTTTTCCCTTTGTTGATTGTTTCCTTTGCTGTGCAGAAGCCTTTTAACTTAATGTGATCCCATTTGTCCATGTTTGCTTTGGTTACCTGTACTTGTGTGGTATTTACTCAGGGAATCTTTGCCAAGTACAATGGCCTGGAGAGTTTCCCCAATCTTTTCTTGTAGTAGTTTCATAGTTTGAGGTCTTAGATGTAAGTCTCTAATCCATTTTGATTTGATTTTTGTATATGGCGAGAGATAGGGGTCTACTTTCAAATCTTCTGCATTACTGATATCCAGCTCGCCTAGCACTACTTATTGAAGAGACTAGTCTTTTCTCCATTTTGGCACTTTTGTTGAAAATGAGCTCACCGTACATGTATGGATTTATTTCTGGGTCCTCGGTTCTGTTCCACTAATCTGTGTATCTGTTTTTATGCCAGTACCATGCTGTTTTGGTTACTGTACTAGTCTGTTTTTACACTGCTGATAAAGACTGGGAAGAAAAAGAAGTTTTAATGGACTTACACTTCCATATGGCTGAGAGGCCTTACAAACATGGTGGAAAGTAAAAGGCACATCTCACATGATGGCAGACAAAAGAAGAGTGAGAGCTTGTGCAGGGAAACTCCCCTTTACAAAACCATCAGCTCTCATGAGACTTATTCACTATTATGAGAACAGCATGGGAAAGACCTGCATCCATGATTCATTTACCTCCCATTGAGTCCCTCCCATAACACATGGGAATTCAAGATGAGATTTGGGTGGGGACACAGCCAAACCATATCAGCTCTGTAGTATAATTTGAAGCCAGGTAATGTGATTCAAACTTTGTTCTTTTTGCTCAGGATAGCTTTGGCAATTCTGGGTCTTTTGTGCCTCCTTAAAAATTTTAGGATTTTTTTTTTTTCTATTTCTGTGAAGAGAATGTCATTGGTATTTTGATGGGGATTGCATTTAATCTGTAGATTGCTTTGGGTAGTATGGACAGTTCAACAGTATTGATTCTTCCAATCCATGAACATGGAATATTTTTACTTTTTTTTTTTTTTTTTTTTTTTTGAGACGGAGTTTCACTCTTGTTACCCAGGCTGGAGTGCAATGGCGTGATCTCGGCTCACCGCAACCTCTGCCCCCTGGGTTCAAGCAATCAGCCTCAGCTGCCTCCTGCCTCAGCCTCCCTAGTAGCTGGGACTACAGGCATGCGACACCATGCCCAGCTAATTTTTGTATTTTTAGTAGAAACGGGGTTTCACCATGTTGACCAGGATGGTCTCAATCTCCTGACTTCATGATCCACCCGCCTCGGCCTCCCGAAGTGCTGAGATTACAGGTATGAGCCACTGCGCCCGGCTATTTTTACATTTTTTTAGTGTTGTCTTTAATTTCTTTCACAGTTGTTTTAAAACAGCTTTCATTATAGAGAGCTTTTACTTCTTTGGTTAAGATAATTCCTAGGTACTTAATTTTATTTGTAGCTATTGTAAATGGGATTACTTTCTTGATTTCTTTTTCAGATTGTTCACTCTTGGCATACAGAAATACTACTGATTTTTGGCCTGGCACAGTGACTTATGCCTGTAATCCCAGCGCTTTGGGAGGCTGAGGTGGGTGGATCACGAGGTCAGGAGATCGAGACTATCCTGGCCAACATTGTGAAACCCTGTCTCTACTAAAAATACAAAAAAATTAGCTGGGCGTGGTGGCACATGCTTGTAGTCCCAGCTACTTGGGAGACTGAGGCAGCAGAATTGCTTGGAGCACAGGAGGTGGAGATTGCAGTGAGCCAAGATTGCACCACTGTCGTCAGGGTGACAGTGCAAGACTCCATCTCAAAAAAAAAAAAAAAGAGAAATGCTACTGATTTTTGTATGTTAATTTTATATCATGCAACTTTACTGAATATATCAGTTCTGATTTTTTTTTTTTTTTTTTTTGGTAGAGTAGGTTTTTCCAAATACAAGATCATATCATCTGCAAACAAGGATGGTGTGACTTCTTCCTTTCCAGTTTGGATGCCCTCTATTTCTTTCTCTTGTCTGATTGCTTTAGCCAAGACTTTCAGTGTTATGTTTAATAATTGTGGTGAAAGTGAGCGTATTTGTGGTGTTCCACATCTTAGAGGAAAGTCTTTCAGTTTGCCTCCATTTAGTATGATACTAGCTATGGGTCTGTCAAATATGGCTTTTATTATATTAAGATATGTTCTTTCTGCCCTTTTTTTTTCCAGTTAGCGCTAGCCATCTAATCCCCAGTTTTTTGACAGTTTTCATTCATGAAGGAATGTTGAATTTTATTAAATGCTTTTTCAGCATCAGTTGAAATGATCATGCATTTTTTATCCTTCGTTATGTTGATGTGATGTTTCACATTGATTGATTTGTGTATTTTTAACCATCTTACCATTCCTGGGATAAATCCCACTTGGTCATGATGAATGATCTTAAGGTATTATTGAATTTGGCTTACTAGTATTTTGTTGAGGATTTTTGCATCAATGTTCATCAGAGATATTGGCATGTAGGTTTCTTTTTTAAATTTTTTAATGTATCTTTGGTTTTGTTATCAGGGTAATACTGGCCTCGTAGAATAAATTTGGAAGTATTTTCACTTCCTCTATTTTTTGGAATAGTTTGAGTAAGATTGGTATTAGTTCTTTAAACGTTTGGTAAAAGTCAGCAGCAAAGCCCTCAGGTCCTGGGCTCTTTGCTGGGATACTTTTTATCATGGCTTTTAATGCATGTTGATCTTGTTACTTGTTATCAGTCTGTTCAGGTTTTGGATTTCTTCATTGTTCAGTTTTGTTTGGTTATATATATTGAGGAATTTATCCATTTCTTCTAGATTGTCCAATTTATTGGCATATAGTTGTTCATAGTAGCCTCTAATGATCCTTCAGTGTCTTTGGTATCAGTTGTAATGTTTCTTTTTTCATCTCTGATTTTATTTATTTGTATCTTCTGTTTTCTTAGTTTGGCTAAAGGTTTGTCAATCCTGTTTATCTTTTCAAAAAAAGTGCATTTTGTTGATCTTTGGTATAGTTTTCTTCATTTCAATTTCATTTATTTTTTCTCTGATCTTTATTATTCTTTTGCTTCTACTGACTTCAGGTTTGGTTTGGTCTTGCTTTTCTAATTCTTTAAGATGCATCATTAGTTGCTTATTTGAAGTTTTTCCTCTTTTTGACATGGGCGCTTACAGCTATAAACTTCCTACTTAGTACTGCTTTCACTGTAGCCCATAGGTTTTGGTTTGTTGTTGTTGTCGTTGTTTGTTGAGATGGAGTCTTGCTGTTTCGCCCAGGCTGGAGTGCAATGGTGTGATCTTGGCTCACTATAACCTCCACCTCCCAGGTTCAAGCAATTCACCCACCTCAGCCTCCTCAGTGGCTGGAATTACAGGCCTGTGCCACCACACCTGGCTAAGTTTTGTATTTGTAGTAGAGATGGGGTTTCACCATGTTGGCCAGGTTGGTCTTGAACTCCTGACCGCAGGTGATCCACCCACTTTAGCTTCCCAAAGTGCTGGGATTACAGGCGTGAGCCCCCACGTTCAACCTGTTGTTTTTCCATCGTTTGTTTCAAGAAATTTTTAAATTTTCTTCTTACTCTCTCTCTTGATCCAGTGGTTATTCAGCAGCATATTGTTTTCCATATGTTTGTATAGTTTCCAAAATTCCTCTTGTTACTGGTTTCTAGTTTTATTCCATTGTGGTTTAAGAAGATACTTGATATTATTTCAATTTTTGAATGTTTTTTATACTTAGCTTGTAGCCTAACATATGATCTGTCCTGGAGAATGAATAATGTGCTGAGGAAAAGAGTTTATATTCTGTAACCATTGGATGAAATGGTCTGTAAAATCTATTAGGTCCATTTGGTCTGTAGTGCAGATGAAGTCAAATGTTTGTTTGTTGAATTTTGGCTAGATGATCTGTCTAATGCTGAAAGTGGGATGTTGAAGTTTCCAGCTAAGGGGATATTGTATTGGGATGTGTCTCTTTAGCGCTAATAATATTTGCTTTATATATCTGGGTGCGCTAGTGTCAGGTACATATTTAAAATTGTTTTATAGTTTTGCTGAATTGGCTTTTTTTTTTTTTTTAAATCATATAATGACCTTTTTTGTCTCTTTTGTAGTTTTGTCTTTAAATCTATTTTGTCTAAGTATAGCTACTTCTGCCCATTTTGGTTTCTATTTGCCTAGAACAGGGGTCCCCAAACTATGGCCTGTGGGCCGCATGTGGCCCCCTGAGGCCATTTATCCGGCCCCCGCCGCACTTCAGGAAGGGGCACCTCTTTCATCGGTGGTCAGTGAGAGGAGTACTGTATGTGGCGGCGCCGCAAAGCACGGCGTCGCTTAGGTACAGTACTACTTCCGGTGACGCAGGGCGCACACGTCATGGCCCCAGAAGCGCGTCATATGACGCACATCCGCTCTGCGGCTGCCGCGCCCCACATCACCAGAAGCAGTGTGAAATAACAGCAGAAGTAGGTAGAAAGGCAAAGCACTATAACCATTACTACACAGTACAATGGCCCCCCATACTCCCCAAAATGTACAACAACCTAATGGCCCCTATAACCTCCCTTTGCCCAAAAGTCTCCCCCCACATTACTACACACCATGTTTCCCCTATTATAAGACCCTGTCTTATATTAATTTTACCCCCAAAAGACGAGGGCTGTCTTATTTTTAGGAGGTGTCTTATAATAGGGGAAACATGCAGCAGGGGGCTTCCCACAGAAGAGGCCCACTGCTGCTGCAGATGTCCAGGACGCTGTATACACAGTGTCACAGGCTGATCACCGCCATCCCCATGTACAGCACTAGAGGTGGTGCTGGGCCTATGACACTGTATACCACTGTCTGGGATAGTGGAGGCAGCAGCGCTGGCTGTGAAGGGTGTCACACCTTGCATAGTCTGGCCCTCCAACGGTCTGAGGGACAGCGAACTGGCCCCCTGTGTAAAAAGCTTGGGGACCCCTGGCCTAGAATATCTTTTCCTATTCCTTTATTTTCAGCCTATGTTTGTCTTTATAGGTGAAGTGTGTTTCTTTTATGCTATAGATCTCAGCCACTCTGTGTCTTTTGATTTGAGAGTTTAGTTCATTACAGTCAATGTTACTATTGATAAATAAGAACTTACTTCTATCATTTTGTTACTTGTTTTCTGGTTTTGTGATCTTCTCTCCCGTCTTTTCTTCTTTCTCTTCTTTTTAGTGAAAGTGATTTTCTTTGGTGGTCAGTTTTAATATCTTTTTTTGTGTGTGTATTTCTTATGTCACGGTTTTTAGATTTGAGGTTACCATGAGCTTGCAAATAATATTTTATATCCCAATATTTTAAACTGATGACAACTTAATGTTTATAGCATACATAAACAAGCAAAAAGAAAACAAATAAAAACTCTATACTTTGTCTCCCTGCTTTTGAACTGTTTTTTGTTTCTATTTTCTATTTCATTGTTCTGTCTTAAAAAGTTGTTGTAGTTACTGTTTTTGATCGGTTCATCTTTTAGTCTTTCTACTCAAAGTGTGAGCAATTTACATACCCCAATACAGTATTATAATATTCTGTGTTTTTTCATATACCTACTATTACCAGTCAATTTTATACCGTCAGATGATTTCTTGCTCATTAGCATCCTTTCCTTTCAGATTGAAGAACTCCCTTTAGCATTTCTTTTTTCTTTTTTCTTTTTTTTTTGAGACGGAGTTTTGCTCTTGTTACCCATGCTGGAGTGCAATGGCGCGATTTCGGCTTACCGCAACCTCCGCCTCCCGGCTTCAGGCAATTCTCCTGCCTCAGCCTCCTGAGTAGCTGGGATTACAGGCATGTGCCACCATGCCCAGCTAATTTTTTTGGATTTTTTAGTAGAGATGGGGTTTCACCATGTTGACCAGGATGGTCTCGATCTCTTGACCTTGTGATCCACCCGCCTCGGCCTCCCAAAGTGCTGGGATTACAGGCTTGAGCCACCGCGCCCGGCCAGCATTTCTTATATGACAGCTCCGGTGTTGATGAAATCCCACACCTTTTGTTTGTCTTGGAAAACCTATTTTCTCTTCATGTTTGGTGGGTATTTTCTCCAGATAAACTATTTTGGTATAAAGGTTATTTTTTTTCCCCTTCAGCCTTTAAATATGCCAATTTCACCTGGTGTGATGTTGTAAGGGTTTCACTGAGAAGCCTACTGCCAGACATATTGGAGCTCTGTTGCATGTTATTTTGTTTCTTTTCTTTTGCTGCTTTTAGGATCCTTCATCCTTGACCTTTGGGAGTGTAGTTATTAAATGCCTTAAGGTAGTCTTCTTTGTGTTAAATATGCTTGATGTTCTATAACCTTCTTCTTTTTGAATATTGATGTCTTTCTCTAGGTTGGGGATGTTGTCTGCTATTATCCCTTTGAATAAACTTTCTACACCTATGTTTCGCTTGCCTCCTTTTTAAGGCCAATAAGTCTTAGAGTTGCCCTTTTGAGGTTATTTTCTAAATCTTGTAGGTGTGCTTCATTCTTTCTTTTTTTTCCTTTTCTTTTTCTTTTTCTTTTCTTTTCTTTTTTCTTTTTTTGGAGAGAGAATCTTGATCTGTCACCCAGGCTAGAGAGCATTGGCATGATCTCAGCTTACTGCAACCTCTGCCTCCTGGGTTAAGGCAATTCTCATGCCTCCATCTCCCAAGTATCTGGGGCTACAGGCACGTGCCACCATGCCCGGCTAATTTTTTGTATTTTTAGTAGAGATGGGGTTTCACCATGTTGCCCAGGCTGGTTTTGAACTGCAGAGCTCAGGCAATCTGCCCGCCTTGGCCTCCCAGAGTGCTAGGATTACAGGCGAGAGTTACCGTGCTCAGCCTCCTTTTCTTTTCTCTTTTGTTTTCTTTGACTGTGTATTTTCAAATAACCTATCTTCAGGCTCACTAATTCTTTCTTCTGCTTGATCAAGTCTTTTAAGATTCTTTGATCCATTCTTCATTATGTCAATTGCATTTTTAAGCTCCAAAATTTCCTTTTGATTCTTTTTATTTCCGTTTTGTTGTTAAATTTATCTGAAAGAATTTTGAATTACTTCTCTATGTTCTCTTGAATTTCTTCAAGTTTCCTCAAAACAGCTGTTTTGAATTTTCTGTCTTAAGGATCACATATCTCTGGCCTGTGGTGCTTTATTTGTAAGTTCATTTTGGGAGGTCATGTTTTTCTGTATGGTCTTGATGCTTATGGATGCTTGCTAGTGTCTAGGCATTGAAGAAGTAGATATTTATTATAGTCTTCACCATCTAGTACATCTTTTTACTTGTCTTCTTTGAGAAGGCTTTCTAGGTACTTAAAAGGACAGGGGTGTTATGATATAAGTTGTATCTGCGTTAAGGGACACGCCAGGTCCAGCATCATTGAAGTTCTTGTGGACTTGTAGAGGTACCACCTTCGTGGTCTTAGATAAGATCTGGAAGAATTCTCTGTGTTGCCAGGCAGAAACTCGTGTTCTTTTCCCTTTTTCCCAAACAGAATCTCTTTCTCTGTGCTGGAATGCCTGCAGTTAAGGGATGGGTGACACAAGGACCCCTGTGGCCACTAGCACTGGCACTGTGCTGGGTCATACCTGAAGTCAGCATGGCACTGGGTCTTGCCTAAGGCCCAGTGTAACCGCTACCTGGCTACCGCTCAAGGCCTTGGGCTCTACAATCAGCAGATGGTAAAGCCAGACAGGCTTGTGTCCTTCCATTCAGGGAGGTGAGTTCTTCTGAGCCCTGGTAGGTTCCAGAGATGCTGTCTGGGAGCCAGGGACCAGAGTTATAAACTAGGAATCTACCTGGTGCTCTGTTCTGCTGCAGCTAAGCTGGCACCAAAACCACAAGACAAAGTCTTTCCCACTCTTTCCTCCTCTTCTCCCAGGCAGAAGAGCCTCTCCCTGTGAGGGCCACCACTGTAGGCCCATAGGAAGTACTACCAGTGTTCACTTAAAGCCCAGTGGCTTTTCATTCAGCTTGCGGTGAATGCTTCCAGACCTGTGACTTACCCTTCCAGACAGCAGGCTCCTCTCTGGCCCAGGATAGGCCCAGAAACGCCATCTAAGAGCCAAGACCTGAAATTGAGGACCCCGGGTCTATTTGGTACTCTTCCCCACTGTGGTACAGCTGGTACATAAGCTGGAAAATAAAGTCCCCTTTATTTTTTCCCTCTACTTTTCTCAAGCAGGAGTCTCTCCTCATAGCCATGATAGCTGGGAATATGGTAGGTCACATCTAAAGATAGCATGCTTCATGGTCTTACTCAAGGCCCGCAACATGTTCTTCCTGGTTACCAGTGCTGATTATTCAGGGCTGAAAGACCTTTTAGTCAGCAGGTGAAGAATCCCGCCAGGAGTGGATCCTTCCCTTCATGGCAGCCAGTTCCCGTCTGGCCCAGTGTTTGTCTAAAAATGTCCAGGAGCTAGGGCTTGGAGTGGGGGCTTCATGACTCTACCTGGTATACTGTCCCACTTTGGCTGAGCCGATGTCCAGGTTGCAAAACAAAGTCTTTACTCTCTTCTCTCCTCTCCTCAAGTGGAAGGAAGGAGTCTCTTTTGGAACTGTGAGCTGTGCTGCGTGGGGTTGGCAGAGGGGTGATGCAGACACTCCCTTAGCTACCCCAGCTGGTGTCTCATTAGGTCACGTGTCCCCTGAGTCCACAGGCTCTGATACCAGCACAGCTTTTTGAGTTTCGTGTAAGTTTCAGTCCTTGTGGCCTTGAGTGCCTTTTGTTTATTGAGGACTCCAGATAGAGCTCTTTAGCCTTCTGTGGTGAGGCTTTCTGAACTAAAGTTCTGACTTCTGCGATGGACAGTCCCGCTCTGGCTAGAGCTGATGTAAATGTATCCTCTGTGGACATTGGCTGAGTTCTGCCTGGTGTTGGCAGTACCGAGTTCCATGTAAAGTTCCACAATGCTGCACTCTCCCTCCCACAAATGCACAGATTCTCTCAACTGCTGCTGGCAAATAGGGGAAGGGTGGTGTCAGAAATCGTAGGGCCTTTCCTACCCACTTCAGTTTGTTGTTCTGCAGTGTGAAGTTAAAACCAGGTATTATGATCACTCACCTGATTTTTGGTTCTTGTGAAAGTGCTTTTTTAATGTAGTTAGTTGTCATATTTAGTGTTGCAACAGGCAGGACAATTGGTGGAGGCTTCTGTTTGGCCATCTTGCTTGGCCTCCCAGGGCTTAGACTGGTACATTTGTTAAACAATGGATGAACCAAGATTGGCACATGTTTACTACTCAAAGTCTGTAATTTATCTTAGGGTTCACGCTTGATATTGTAACTTTTATGGGTTTTGACATATGTATAATGACATGCATCTGCCAAATACAGCATCTGCCATGTAGTATCATACAGAGTGGTTTCACTGTCCAGAAATCTCTGGGATCTACCTGTTCATCCCTCCGTTTACCCACCCCCAAACCCTGGTAACTATTGATTTTTTGTTGTTGTTTTTTTGAGATAGAGCCTTGCTCTGTTACCCAGGCTGGAGTGCAGTGGCATGATTTTGGCTCACTGTAATCCCTACCTTCTGGGTTCAAGTGATTCTCCTGCCTCGGCCTCCTGAGTAGCTGGGATTACAGGTGTATGCCACCATGCCCAGCTAATTTTTTGTAGTGTTTTCTTTTTGATAGAGATTAGGTTTCACCATGTTGGCCAGGCTGATCTCGAACTCCTGACCTCGATTTATCCACCCACCTCAGTCTCCCAAAGTGCTGGGATTACAGGCGTGAACCACCACACACAGGTAATTGATCTTTTCACTCTCTTCCATAGTTTTGCTGTCCCTTCAACATGTATTTTTAGAGCACCTACTATGTGCTAGTCAGTTTCGTAGACCTCGGGGATTAAATATTAAATAGGAGGACAATGACCTTTGGAGCAAGATGTAGGCCTGGCAGTTACCCTGCATTGTAATAAATACCACTAGTTTACTAGGCAGTCTAGAAAGAAGCTCCTTTCCCAAATTTGGGAGTTAAGGAAAGACTTCCTGTAAAAAGTGAGATCTGTGTCAAAGCCTGAAGAAAGAGGTGATGTCAACAAGGTAAGGGGATAAAGGAAGAGCAACTAAGATTTTCTAGGCAGAGGCTAAGAGGAAAGAGGTAGAATGCACACTTAGGAGCTAAAAGGAATTCAATAGAGATGGTAGGAAGAACAAATGATTGGAAGATTGTAAGAGGTAGGGGGATATGAAGAGAAATGAAACTAGAGATGGGGAGAAGGTGCCTGACTGTGATTCGCCTTGTAAACAATATTGAAGAATTAGAATTTAAATCTAGAGGTCAGAGAAGTTCTTATGTACTTTTTTCCCCTTAAATTAAGCCTTTATTTAGAGATAATTATAGTTTGACATGAAGTTGCAAGAAATAATACAGAGACTGGGCATACTGCCTCACATCTGTAATCCCAGCATTTGGGAAGGCTGAGGTGGAAGGATTACTTGAGTCCAGAAGTTCAAGACCAGCCTGGGCAACATAGTGAGCCCCTGTGTATTAGTCAGTTTTCATGCTGCTGATAAAGACTGGGCAATTTACAAAAGAAAGAGGTTTATGAAACTTACAGTTCCATGTAGCTAGGGAGGTCTCACAATCGTGGCAGAAGGTGAAAAGCATGTCTTACATGGTGGCAGACAAGAGAAGAGTTCGTGTAGGGAAACTCCCATTTTTAAAACCATCAAATCTTGGGGGACTTATTCACTATCATGAGAACAGCATAAGAAAGACCCACCCCCATGAATCAGTTATCACCCACTAGGTTCCTCCCACAACACATGGGGATAATGGGAGCTATAAGATGAGATTTGGGTGGGAACACAGAGCCAAACCATATCACTCTGTCTTTACAAAAAAAAAAAAGAAAAGAAAAGAAAAAAAAAAAAAGATTAGCTAGGCATTGTGGTACATGCCTGTAGTCCCAGCTACTCGGAAGACTGAGGTGGGAGGATTGCTTGAGCCCAGGAGGGCAAGGCTGTAGTGAGCCGTGATCATGCCACTGCATTCCAGCCTGGGTGAGAGAGTAAGATCCTATCTCAAAAGAAAAAAAAAGTGGTAAAATACATTTTCAGTTTTCATTCACATTTTCTTTTTCTTTAGTATCCTAGCCTAGTTTTTTGCGGGGAGGGGCTCTGAGCCTCTTGGTGATTTGCTAGGCTAGATTTGGCAAACAAATGAGCACCTTGAATTATATTCTACTCTTATCTGAATGAAGTTTATGGTTTGTGAATGTCTGTGAGAGAATTTTGTAAAGCAAGAAGTTGGGAGCTTTAAATAATTCTGGACTTAATGTTGATCTGCAATACTTAGAATTTTTTATTTAAAAAGTTATTGTTACAGTGTTAATGCTTGCTGGAATATGAATTCTACTTCAACGTGTTAGATGCTGTATTTGCGGAGATACATAGACCCTGCCCTCAAAGTTTATAGACTATGTTGGGTCAAATAGACTTTGTAACATAATTTCATTTCATTGAGGTAAGTGCAGGGATAGAGGTATTAGGGCATTTTTTGAAGAGAAAGGGGCAGTTAATAGGAGAGAAGGAGTATTGGGGAAGACATACTTGAACTGAGTCTTGAATGGTAAATAGAAATTAATTGGGCGAAGGTGATGATAGGACATTTCAGAACATTTTGAACAGCACCAACAGAGGCACATAGAAAGAAGCAGCGTATTGAGATTGTTAGTTGGGGAAGTACAAACAGGTTAGTGCTGTTTGAGTGTCTAAGTGCAAGAAGCAGGAGGTTGTAAAATAGACACTAAAAGATAAGCCAGGACCTGTTATGTTGACTTTGAACTTGATGGTCAGTAGTTATCAAACATATCTAACTCAGTGTTTCTTTTTTATAGTAAATGTTTTCTAATTATAATTAACACATAATTTCTAATATGTCATAAATGTTATACAAAGGAAAAGTATAAGAAATCTAAAAAACATAATTTGAAATATATATTTTAAAATATAAATGTTTAAGCATTATTTCACTAGAACATGTAATGAATTTATAAGATGCTTGTACCAGTACATAGACTTACTGTGAATGCACAGCAACAAATGCAGGTTTATAAAATGTGTTATATTGGTAGCTAAGATATTTTAAATGGTATTTTCACTGGTAATGAGATTTTTTTCCTTTTTTTCTTTTTTTTGTGAGATGGAGTTTCGCTCTTGTTGTCTAGGCTGAATTGCAATGGTATGATCTTGGCTCATCGCAACCTCTGCCTCCCGGCTTCAAGCGATTCTCCTGCTTCAGTCTCCTGAGTAGCTGGGAGTACAGGCATGAGCCACCCCACCTGGCTAATTTTTGTATTTTTAGTAGAGATGGGGTTTCTCCATGTTGGTCAGGCTGGTTTTGAACTCCCAACCTCAGGTGATCTGCCCACCTTGGCCTCCCAAAGTGCTGGGATTACAGGCATGAGCCACCACACCCAGCCTGAAATTTTTTTTTTTTTCCTTTCTTTCTTTTTTTTTTTTTTTGTTTCATGTAACAAGAACCTAGTTTTAATTGAGAGATTTTTCAAAATACTTAACATCCTGTTTGTAAAGTTCTGACCAACTGAAAGTACACGTTGTATTAATTGAATTCCTGGACAATTTGGTGTTTATTAAAACCATGAAAAAATACTTTTTTATGTAAAACAAAATAATTTCTAGGATCAAGTAGTTATAAACAGGTTTTTCCACACAATGTCAGATGGGACATTGCAAAGTCACCTGAGAGACAGGTCTGTTTGTCCTGTGAGATGTTCTTGGTCAGGGGTCTGCAAACTTCAGGCCACGGTTCACACTGCCTGTTTTTATATAGCTGTGAGCTAAGAATAGTTTTTATATTTTTAAACAGTTGTACACAAAAGGGAAGAATATGCAACAGATGGTTACACCTTTTATAGAAAGCTTGCCAACTCCTGTTCCTTGGGCATTGTAGGATGCCAAGCATCCCTAGCTCCTGCTCACTAGATGCCAGCAGCACTCCCTCCATCCAATCACCGTGAAACCAAATGTGGTATTTCTCAGGTGCCTTTGGGAGGGCAATACTACCTGGTTGAGAACTACTGTTCTGGTTTATCAGTTTTCAATTTTTTATTCCTCTGCGACACATTTAACAGAGTCATACTTGCATGATATATTTCCATGCAGAGTTCCTGTGTTTGTATTTTTCTTTTTTTCTTTCATTCAAGCAAACAATTAAAATGAGGGAGGTAATTGTTTAATATAAGGATACCTTGAAAAATGCTCTGGTTTATGCTTGTAAAAATTTTTACAAACTTCAATACATATACTACTACTATTGCTAACTATGTTATGTACTACTTATCTCATACCTCACAGGAGAGTGCTTCACACCATCCTGCCTGACCACCGCTGAAGCAAGTAATAGCCAGCCAAGGGATAACTTTAAACAAGCAAGTGCCAGCATCCTATATTGATGTTTTAGATAGAAAACTTTGATGGTAGTATAGAAGACAGACTTGAGGGAGTCCATGTTTAGTTTAGGTACAAGATAGTGAGGGCTTGTACCAGTTAGTAGGGACAGACCAGAGGGAACATATTATTAGAGAATTATTTCAGATACAACAATCAGTAGAACTTGACAATTGAAAGTTACAGGCATTTGTTTTTCTTTTATTTTTCTTTTTTTTTTTTTTGAGACAGAGTCTTGCTCTGTCGCCTAGGCTTGAATGCAGGGGTGCGATCTTGGCTCACTCCAACCTCTGCCTCCCAGGTTCAAGCTATTCTCCTGTCTCAGCCTTCTGAGTAGCTGGGAATACAGGTGCGTGCCAGCACGCCCTGCTAATTTTTTATATGTTTAGTAGAGATGGAGTTTCACCGTGTTAGCTGGGATGGTCTTGATCTCTTGACCTTGTGATCTGCCTGTTTTGGCCTCCCAAAGTGCTGGGATTACAAGTGTGAGCCACTGTGCCTGGCCTCTTTTTTTTTTCTTTTTTGAACTTATTTTACTGCCAGAGGCATTTGTTTTTAACATTTTGTTGCCTGCTAGAAATCACTTTTAAACAATACCAATGCCTAGGCTTCACTCTGTAATTCCTAGAAATCAGAATTCTGGGATAATATTTGGGCACTGCTATTTAAAATTGTACTTCAGGATTCTAATGTGCAGCCAGTGTTGAAAATCAATTATTCAAGATGTGAAAGAGAAAGAATAATAAAGAATGAGTACCAGGCTGTCAGCTTAGGCTGCCAGTAGATGGAAGTGGTGTGCTGTGAACCATACAGTATCTGTTTTATGGTAGCTATTCAAATATTTCTTAAATGAAAATCGATGACTTTGAACCCAAACCAAAATCAGTTTCTCATTTAATTTTTGATTGTTATAAATTTGGATGAGTTGACCCTAGTTCAAGATATTGACTGGAACTCAACCAAAATAATTTCTGTCCCAGGTGAAATTATATCAGAATGGAAATCTCTTGATATTATTTGAGAAAAACAATGGACAAAGAAAATGTGGCACATATGCACCATGGATTACTATGCAGCCATAAAATACAATGAGTTTGTGTTCTTTGTAGGGACATGGATGAACCTGGAAACCATCATTCTCAGCAAACTGACACAAGAACAGAAAATCAAACACCACTCACTCATAGGCGGGTGTTGAAAAATGAGAACACTTGGACACAAAGAGCGAAGCATCATACACTGGGGTCCATTGTGGGGGGCTACAGGAGGGATAGTGGGAGGGAAGGTAGGGGAGGAATAACATGGGGAGAAATGTCAGGTATAGGTAATGGGGGGATGGTGGCAACAAACCACCTTGCCGTTAATGTACCTATGCAACAGTCTTGCATGTTCTGCACATGTACCCCAGAATCTAAAGTACAATAATAATAAAAGAATTATACAAATCACCTGAGTTGTGACATGATATTATGAAGGTGCCAATAGAAAGAATTTGACTTAATTATAGTATATTATACAAGATAATAGTATGTCTTTTTTTTCTCTTTCTTTCTTTCTTTCTTTCTTTCTTTCTTTCTTTCTTTCTTTTCTTTCTTTTCTTTCTTTCTTTCTTTCTTTCTTTCTTTCTTTCTTTCTTTCTTTCTTTCTTTCTTTCTTTCTTTTTCTTTTTCTTTTTCTTTTTCTTTTTCTTTTTTGGTGGAGTCTTACTCTGTTGCCTAGGCTGAAGTGCAGTGGTGTAAACTCGGCTTACTGCAACCTTTGCCTCCTGGGTTCAAGAGATTCTCAGCCGCCCCAGTAGCTGGGATTACAGGTGCTCACCACCACACTTGGCTAATTTTTGTGTTGTTAGTAGAGATGGGGTTTTTCCATGTTGACCAGACTGGTCTTGAACTCCTGACCACAGATGATCTGCTCACCTCAGCCTCCCAAAGTGCTGGATTATAGGTGTGGGGTTTTTCCATGTTGACCAGACTGGTCTTGAACTCCTGACCACAGATGATCTGCTCACCTCAGCCTCCCAAAGTGCTGGATTATAGGTGTGAGCCAACACGGCTAGCCTGTATTTATACTGGCTGACATAGCCAGAGGTTTGGGGTCCTGCTCTGGTAAACAGGCAAATATTAAGTAAATGTTTATTGAATTGTAATGGGAAATATCTTTAATGTACCAGCAAGCTGTAATACTTACCATACAATTTTTTATATTAATGAAGACAGCTTGTTTTTCTTTCACCTCCAGTCTCACTTACTCCACCTGTATTCTACCTTACATTGTCTACCTTTAAAATCTTCTGTTCCCACTGCCACCACACTCTTTTAGTCAGGACTCTTGGTTCTAAATGATAGGAATACAGCTTAAACTATCTTGAAAAGTTGATGGAATTTTGGGTTGTCTCTAGGTGGGAAGGATGCTGAGATAGCATTATAGAATTGCAGGAAGGCCTGCAGGAACCAGGACCTTAGGAACTGCAAAGCAGGATATAACCCATTAGAATCCACTCTTATCTCTCCTTGGCTTCATTCTCTTTTCTTGCAGACAGGCTTTTGCCAAAAGGTCCAAGAAAATGATGTCTGTAACCCTAGCCTCATGTCCTTAGTATACTATGACCCAAAAAGATAAGACCATTTCTCCTGCCCTAAATTGGGAAATTGATTTAGACCAGTCAGTGTGCCTGGAGAAAGGAGGATATTGTGATCTGTCTGGTTTAGAGCTTATGCCAGTCCCCATGGCCAGTAGCAGACAGGGGCAAAGCAAAGAAGAGGCAAGGGGAAGGTTACCGTGGGGACTAAGTTCTATTCACTGCTGCTGTCCTCTCCTAGGCTCTATTGCCCTAGCCCTCGAATAATTTCCCTCTTCAGTCCAACTACTTACTTAATGTTATCAGATTCAGCTAAAATTTTTTTTTAATTAAAATAATTGTTTTAGAAAGATACAGAATTTTGCTGTGTTTTCCAGGCTGGTCTCAACCTCCAGGGCTTGCACAATCCTTCTGCCTCAGCCTCTGGAGAAGCTGGGCCTACAGGCAAATGACACCACACCTGGCCAGATTCAGCATTCTAAACCATATCTTGCATCATGATTTCCCAGTTACCTAGCCTTTAGGGGCTCCTCATTACCTGTATGTAAGAATGTCTAAACTTAATACACCCTAATCTGGCTCTAGACTGTCTTGTCAATCTTATTTCTCAGTTTTTCTATTCACTGTTGAACTGAACTAGTTGACCGTCTAATTTCTGATAACACTTATGTATTCCTCATTCAGTCATCTAAACCTTAAGTAAAATACTTGTGGTTCCACTCTTCAAATCATTGTTTGATGTCTCAGGATCTCTGAAGGCTGCTTGTTAGGTATTGGCATCTCTGTATTATTGTTGGCAGAATGTACCAGTTTACATTTTTTTCAGTGGTAGTGATACCAAGTTTATTTCTCCATGTAGTCACTTGTGACAACTAATCAGAGGGAAACCTGGCTTAACAGTTGAGGCTTTGGGCCTGAACTTATCTCACAGAGCTTTCAGAAAAATCACTTGGCTACTTGAAGCTTCAGTCTCCTTTTCTATAAATTGAGAATAAAGAGAACTATACTACTATTATCTGCTTCACTGCCTTTGAAAATTGATTATGAGGGTCAAGTGAAGTAATACAGACATACCTTGGAAATACATGTGTTTGGTTCCAGGCAGCCACAATTAAGTGAATGATGCAGTTAAGCAAGTCACATGAATTTTTTGGTTTCCTAGTACATTAAAGTTGTGTTTATGCCATACCATACCATACTATGCTATATTAAGTGTGTAACAGCACTGTGTCTTTAAAAGCAATGTATATGCCTTAATTAAGAGATACTTTGTTACTATTCAAGAGACTGAAGTGAGAGGATCACTTGAACCCAGGAGTTTGAGGCTGCAGTGAGCTATGATTGTGCCACTGCACTCCAGCCTGGGTAACCGAGTGAGACCCCAGCCCCGCCCACCAAAAAAACTCAAAAATTTTATTGCTAAAAAATGCTAATGATCATCTGAGCCTTCAGCAAGTCATATTCTTTTTGCTGGTGGCGGGTCTTGCCTCGATGTTTTGTTTTTTAAATACGTGTGTGTGTGTGTGTGTGTGTGTGTGTGTGTGTGTGTGTGTGTCAGAAGTGGGATTTGAATTGCCTCGATGTCAGTGGCTGCTTACTGATCAGAGTGGTGATTGCTGAAAGTTGGGGTGGCTGTGGCAATTTCTTAAGACAACAAGGAGATTGCTGCATCCATGGACTCTCCCTTTCATGAAAGATTTCTCTGTAGCATGCCATGCTGTTTGATAGCATTTTACCCACAATAGGACCTCTTTAAAAACTGGAGCTAGTTCTCTCCAACCCCCCTGCTGCTTTATCAACTAAATTTCTAGAATGTTCTAAGTCCTTTGTTGCACTTCAGCAATGTTCACAGCATCTTTACTAGGATTATATACCATCTCAAAAAAAAAATTACTTTGTTTACTCATCCATAAGGAGTAACTTCTTTTTTTTTTTTTTTTTTTTTCTGAGACAGAGTCTCACCTTGTCACCTAGGCTAGAGTGCAATGGTGCAATCTCAGATCACTGCAATCTCTGTCTCCAGGTTCAAGCAATTTTCCTGCCTCAGCCTCTGTGTAGCTGGGATTACAGGTGTGCGCCACCATGCCCAGCTAAGTTTTTGTATCTTTAGTAGAGACGGGGTTTCACCATGCTGGCCAGGCTGGTCTTGAACTCCTGACATCGTTATCTGCCCACCTTGGCCTCCCAAAGTGCTGGCATTACAGGTGTGAGCCACTGTGCCCAGCCAGGAATAACATCTTATCCATTCAAGTTTGATCATAAGATTGCAGCAATTCAATCACATCTTCAGATTTCACTTCTAATTCTGGTTCTCTTACTATTTGCACCACATAGGCATCTACTTCCTGCACTGAAGTCTTGGACCCCCCCAAAGTCATCCATGAGGGAATAGAATAAACTTCTTCCAAACTCTTGTTAATGTTGATATTTTCACATTCTTCTCTGAATCATGAATGTTCTTAATGGCATCTGGAATGGTGAATCCTTTCCTGAAGGTTTTCAGTTTATTCTTCCTGGATCTATTAATCACTGCCTGTGGCACCTATAGCCTTATAAAATGTATTTCGTTCGTTCTTTTTTTTTTTTTTTTTTTTTTTTTTTTTTAGACAGGGTCTTGCTGTGTCACCCAGGCAGGAGTGCAATGGTGCCATCTTGGCTTATTCAGCCTTGATCCCCTGTGCTCAAAGTGATCTTTCTAGCTCAGCCTCCTAAGTAGCTGAGACCACAGATGTGTACCGCCCTGCCTGGCTAATTTTTTTGTATTTTTTTGTAAAGGTGTGGTCTCACCATGTTGCCCAGAATGGTCTTGAACTCCCAGGCTCAAGCAGTCTGCCCACCTTGACTTCCCAAAGTGCTAAGATCATAGGTGTGAGCCATTACGCCTGGTCACAAAATGTATTTAAAAAACAAAAACAAAAAATGCTAAAAAACTTGACGGTCAAAATTACTTCTTGATCCGTGGACTGCAGAATGGATGCTGTGTTAGCAGTCATGAAAATAGCATCTCCTTGTATATCTCCATCAGAGCTCTTGAGTGACTAGGTGCATTGTCAGTGAGCAGTAATATTTTGAAAGGAATCTTTTTTCTGAGCAGTAGGTTTCCACAGTGGTCTTAAAACCATGGTGTAAACAGATGTGCTGTCATCTAGGCTTTGTTCTATTTATAGAGCACAGGCAGAATAGGTTTCAACAACATTTTTAAGGGCCGTAGGGTTTTCTGAATGGTAAATTAACATTGGCTTCAATTTCAAGTCACCAGATGCATTAGCCCCTAACAAGAGAGTCAGCCTGTCCTTTGAAGCTAGGCATTAACTTCTCTATAGCTGTGAAAGTCCCATTTTGTGAGAGCTCACACATAAAAAAAGAGAAAGTTCTAGATTGTATTTTTTTCCCAGTATATGGTTATTTCATCTATATTGAAAATTTTTTGTCAGTGTAACCACCTTCATCAAATAGCTAGATCTTCTGGATAACTCACTGCAGTTTCAACATCAGCACCTGCTGCTTTATTTTGTGTTAATGGAGACAACTTCTTTCCTTAAACCTCATGAACTAACCTGGCTTCAAACTTTTCTTCTGTAAGCTCTCTTACCTCTCTGAACCTAGATATAATTAAAGAGAGTTAGAGCCTTGCTCTCCATTAGGTTTTGGCTAACGGGAATGTTGTGGCTGGTTTGGTCTTCTGTCCAAACCACCAAAACCTACTCCATATCAGCAATAAGGCTGTTATGCTTCCCCTCTCCTCCCCTCCCCTCCTCTTCCTTTCCCTCCCTTCCCCTCCTCTCTTTTTGAGATGGAGTCAAAAAGCCCCCAGGCTGAGGCTGCAGTGCAGTTGTGTGATCTTGGCTCACTGCAACCTCCGCCTCCTGGGTTCATGCAATTCTACTGCCTCAGCCTCCCAAGTAGCTGGAATTACAAGCATGCGCCACCATGCCCAGCTAATTTTTGTATTTTTAGTAGAGACAGGGTTTCACCATGTTGGCCAGGCTGGTCTCGGAACTCCTGATCTCAAGTGATCCGCCCACCTTGGCCTCCCAAAGTGCCAGGATTACAGATGTGAACCACTGCACCAGGCTCTGTTTTGCTTTCTTGTCATTTGGGTGTGCAGTGGAGTAGCACCTTTAATTTCTTTAAAGAACTTATCCTTGGTATTCACAACTTGGCTATCTGGCACAGGAGGCCTAGCTTTCAGCCTATCTTGGCTTCCTCGTTAAGCTTAAACATTTCTAGCTTTTGATTTAAAATGAGATATATGTTACCCTCATTTGAATACTTAGAGGCCATTTTAGGGTTATTAATTGGCCTAATGTCAATATTGTTGTGTCTCATAGGGAGGCCTGCAGAGAGGGAAAGAGATGGAATGGCCAGTGGTTGGAGAAGTCAGAACACAAACATTTATCATTTAGTTTCTCTGTCTTCTATGAGCATGGTTCATGGCACCCTGAAAGAATTCCAATAGTAATGTCAAAGGTCTCTGATCATAGATCACCATAACAGATATAAATAATAGTGAAAAAGTTTGAAATATGAGAATTCCCATAATGTGACATAGAGACACAAGGTGAACATATGCTGTTGGAAAAATGGCACCAGTAGACTTGCTTAGTATGGGGTTGCCACAGACCTTCAATTTGTAAAAAGCGCAGTATTTGTGAAGCGTAATAAAGTGATGCACAATAAAATGAAGTACACCTGTAGATGTGAAAATGCTATGGTAAGCTAAAGAGTACTGTACAAATTTAAGGCGTGTTACTACGCTTGAGCTTATATTTAGTTACTGTGTCTTCTTGGATGCTAGAATAGAGTACCCAGATTCAATGGCAATTAAATTCTGAAACTTTATGGGAAAGTATAAAGTAGTATATAATTTCACAGTAGTATTACGGTGAATGAGCTGTTTGACTGAAGATGGGCTTCAAAGCTAAGATAATATGTTCACTTAACAAAATTTACTTAGTGCTGCATATGGATAAGGTGTTATACAGTTGAAACGTATCAAACCAAGCCTGGCTCTAAGGCACTGTGAAACTATGTAAGATTTTATCAGACAACCAATTAATTTTATTCATTTGTTTTATTGTTACTGTTATTATTTTAGAGACAGGGTCTTGCTATGTTGCCCAGGTTAGACTTGAACTCCTGGGCTCCAGCTGTCCTCCTGCCTCAGCTTCCCAAGTAGTTGGGACTACAGGCACGCACCACCGTACCTGACTTGTTTTATTACTTTAAAAAATTTTTCATTTTATCTCCCTGCTGTAGAACTGGATATTTAAAAATTATATTCTTGTTACTGATACAAAATTGAGTGACACAGAGTATTTAACAGTAGCTTTTCTGATATTTGATGTTTCCAAAGGGAGCATTTTGTGCTTATTAAGAGCTTATTCTTATTACTGTCCGCCCCCTCCCCATACCTCCCCCCACCACTTTTGTTTTGAGTGCAGAGTCTTGCTCTGTCACCCAGGCTAGAGTGTAGTGGTACAATCTGAGCTCACTGCTATGTCTGCCTCTTAGGTTCAAGTGATTCTCCTGCCTCAGCCTCCTGAGTAGCTGGGACTATAGCTGTGTGTAACCACATGGGCCAATTTTGTATTTTTGATAGAGATGGGGTTTCACCATGTTGGCCAGGCTGATCTTGAATTCCTGACTGCAAGTGATCTTCCCGCCTCAGCTTCTCAAAGTCCTGGAATTACAGGTGTGAGTCACTGTGCTTGGCCTCCTTAGTGTCCCTTGATGACCTTTTTTGAAAGTTTATTTCAGTGATTTTTTTTTTTTTTTTTTTTTTTTTTTTTTTTTTTTGAGACAGGGTCTCTGACGCCTGGGCTGGAATGCAGTGGCGCAATCTTGGCTCACCACAACCTCTGCCTCCTAGTTCAAGTGATTCTCATGCCTCAGTCTCCTGAGTAGCTGGGATTATGGGCATGCACCACCAGGCCTGGCTAATTTTTGTATTTTTAGTAGAGATGGGGTTTTACCATGTTGGCCAGGCTGGTCTTGAACTCCTGACCTAAGTGATCTCATCTTGACCTCTCAAAGTGCTGAGTTTACAGATGTGAATCACTGTGCCTGGCCTGTTTCAGTGATTTAAGAGAACTCAAAATATGATCTTTAGTTAAGAATCTATCTCTTTCTAGTTACCTACTAAATCCAAATTTGTTGCTTTTTCTGTCATCTTTACAGTCTATTGCATCTGCAGACATGGATTTCAACCAGCTGGAGGCATACTTGACTGCACAAACCAAAAAGCAAGGTGGGATCACATCTGACCAAGCTGCTGTCATTTCTAAATTCTGGAAGAGCCACAAGACAAAAATCCGTGAGAGCCTTATGAACCAGAGCCGCTGGAATAGCGGGCTTCGGGGCCTGAGCTGGAGAGTTGATGGCAAGTCTCAGTCAAGGCACTCAGCTCAAATACACATGCCTGTTGCCATTATAGAGCTGGAATTAGGCAAATATGGACAGGTAAGTTCAACTTAATTTTCCTTTGTAAACTATGTTTTTCATTATATGTTAGCTTGTACATTCAGACTGATTTTATATAATAACAGCAACAGGAAAAGAAACTGTTCTTTTCAGAGGTAGAATCATCTGAAAATTTGGATACTCTCCCTTGTGGACAGTGTCTAGAAACTAGCCTCAGGTCCTGGCAGCTGTCTCAGAAGAACAGAGTGGGCCAATAATGTGATTGCTCAGAAGCTGGCCACTGCTGCATTTGGTTAGATCTCAATATCCTTGGCATTTGTTCAGAATTTCCAAGACAATAATAGAGATAAATAAAGACGAAGAATTCAGATTAAACAACACAGTCTCATCCAGTCATCTTTAATAATCAATCAGGTATAGGAGGCAATGTATCTTAATTTACATTAATACATGGTTCCTGAAGACCCCTAAATGTGCAATCTCTGTCCTTGAGCTCACAAATAATTCTCAGTTTAATCTTATGTACAGAGCAGTGCTTCTTTTCCCAACAGTTTCAGCAGTCATGATAGCAGATAATTTCAATGTTTATATGATTTTTCTTGAAGTCATTCAGTTTGTGTTCCAGAGACTGCCAGCTCAGACTTTTAATGATCTGGCTTATGTCTTTTGGGGGAAGAAAAGAAACTGGTAATTAAGAAGAGAAAATCCAGGTCACTGAATTAGCTAATCACATTTATTTTCAGATAAATAATCAAATAAGTGCTTCTATTATATCCTACAATAGAAATGTATTTCTTCTTAACGATGAGAGTATTTTGAGCTGTCAGATTTTCTTACACTTTTTTTTTTAGTTTCTTTAGATTTTTCAGTGTTTGTATTTCTGTACTAACTTTAATTTTAATTTAAAGGATAATTCAGTGTGGGTGTGGTGGCTCATGCCTGTAATCCCAGCACTTTGGGAGGCCAAGGTGGGTGGATCACCTGAGGTCAGAAGTTTGAGACCAGCCAACATGGTGAAACCCCATCTCTACCAAAAATACAAAAATTAGTCAAGTGTGGTGGCAGGTGCCTATAATCCCAGCTACTTGGAAGGCTGAGGCAGGAAAATCGCTTGAACCTGGGAGGCAGAGATTGCAGTGAGCCGAGATTGAGCCACTGCACTCCAGTCTGGGAGACAAGAGTGAGACTCCATCTCAAAAAAAAAAAAAAAAAAAAAAAAAAGAGAATTCATTGAAACTTTTTGTTCTTTGGCTGGGCATGGTGGTTCATATCTGTAATCCCAGCAGTTTGGGAGGCCAAGGCAGGCAGATCATTTGAGGTCAGGAGTTCAAGACCAGCCTGGCCAACATGGTAATACCCCATCTCTTCTACTAAAAATACAAAAAAAAAAAAATTGCTGGGCGTGGTGTCAGGCACTTATATTATTCCCAATTACTCAGGAGGCTGAGGCAGGAGAATTGCTTGAGCCTGGGAAGTGCAGGTTGCAGTGAGCAGGGATCATACCACTGCACTCCAGCCCAGGTGGGAGACTCTGTCTCAAAAACAAATAAATAAATAAAATTTGGGGCACCTTTTATTCAGTATTATAAAATAGTGCTACTTGTACTTGTTGAGTAGTTTCTCTGATCCTAAAGTCAGTTTTCTTGCCAACATGGTGGCTCACATCTGTAATCATCTGTAATCTCAGCAATTTGGAGCAGGTAGATCACCTGAGGTCAGGAGTTCGAGACCAGCCTGGCCAACATGGGGAAACCCCGTCTCTACTAAAAATACAAAAATTAGCTGGCTGCGGTGTTTGACACCTACTCAGGAGGCTGAGGTAGGAGAATCGCTGGACCCCAGGAGACAGACGTTGCTGTGAGCTGAGATGGCACTATCGCACTCCAGCCTGGGCAACAGTGAGACTCTGTCTCAAAAAAAACCAAAAAACTCGAGTCTGTTCTCTTAACCATTATGTTATATAACAGATATTTTTATGCACACACATACCCAACAGATTAGAAAAGTGTAGTAAGTATACTTGCATATCTAAGTTTTACCAGCCATTTATGTCAGCTATTGATTTTTTATCCTGCCAGTAGTGCTTATTTCATTTTGTCTATATTTAACATATGGGCAGGAACATGAAAACATATGTGTCTATTTCAAGACTCCCAGAAAGCTATGATATTATTTTGTTAATACTATCGTAGTTTTCTAGGTTACAAGTTGCTGTGATCCCAGCACTTTGGGAGGCTGATTAGCCGAGCATGGTGGTGCATGCCTGTAGTTCCAGCTACCCAGGAGTCTGAGGCACGATAATCACTTGAGCCTGGAAGGCGGAGGTTGCAGTGAGAACAGACCCCTGCACTTTAGCCTGGGTGACAGAGTGAGACTCTTTATCGAAAAAAAAAAATGTAAAAACATGGCAATTATTTCATGGATGTGTACACTTTATTATGTGCAGTTTATTGTACATCACATACTTCACAGTAGTAAAGAAATGGTAAATAGTAGTAAAGTATTAAAGTAATGGTCACAATGAAAATGATTGATATTGCACTTTAATCCATAAAATCCTTTTTAATACAAATATATGAAGTCAAGAAAAGTTGTAAATAATAAAGTAAACAATAATAGAACCTAGACCAGCAGTAAAATATATAGCCCACATCCTACAGAAAATGTTTTTGTGAGAATTGGATTCTTGGTTAGTACTTACGCTAGCTTCTAGGTCAGTGTTATTTATGAAATACTTTGCTAAATTGGGTTCCCAATTTTTAGAACACCTATAGGCACCCATATCAAGTTGTTTTCATACTGCTGACATTGGATGAGGTTGTGAGAATTAATGATCCTAGGATATCAAGAAGTTGCTTCCAAGAAGGGTGACCAGGTTTTTGTTGAACTCTGGTGTGTTTGTATGTCTATCTGTGTATCCAGGGCAACTAAAGTACTGTCTTCAGTTTATGTCATTTTAAAGCAGTAGTTCTCAATCATGGTCACACATAAGAATCACATTCAAAGCTTTAAAAATTTTAATGCTCAGGCCATACCCCAGACCAATTACCTAAGAATCTATGGAGATTGAACGTAGGTTTTGTTATTGTTTAAAGCTCCCGGATGATTTCCGTATTCAGGGTTGAGAACCACTGTGTGAAAGGTAGCCAGAATAATTGGATTTGGTGTGTTAATAGAACTTGGTATCATATTTTTACAACAAGAATTCAGTATATGTTGGCATATTGCTTTTACTTGACATAATTTGTAGAGTGCTTGAGATTACTTATTCAGGAACTAGTAAAGGTGGATTTCTTTTGTTTCCCCCACTCCCCATTTAAATTTCTCTCTCCTGCTCAGTTTGTCTGTATTACTTTTCTTTGGTCTAAAAAGTGCTTTTGAAAATCAGCAGCTCAGTACATACATAAACTTGTTTTCTAAACCACAATATATATTGTAATATCCTTTGGGATATGAGGAAGCCAAAGTAATAGAGAACTAACTAAGGCAGTATACATTTATGGAAATCTGCAAAGCCCAAATGAGTAGGAACTACTAACCCACTTACTTTGCTTGTCATGAATGTTTTTTCCAACACAAGTAAAAATTTTGCAAAAATAAAACATGAATCCATTGTAAAAACATGCAGAAAGCTTTAAGGTGAATATTTTATGTCCAAAAGATGAACATCAAGTGCTTTACTTGTGAGACTGAAATCTTGTCATATGTGGCCATAAATCACTGTGGGATCCAAGCCATGAGGACTGTTGGAATCTAGCATATGTCTTTAGAAAAATGTTGTATTTGTTCACCTAACACCATTGTTGTGTTTTTCTTTCTCGGAACTGCAGAAGAGATTACAATAAAAGTTTTGTTTTTTTTTTTAAACACTAACTGGGAAGAAAGGATGGTAATTTATATCTTTAGTGGAATCTCATTTATGCTTATTTCTTTTTTTTAAGATTGAATTTTGATATTTTATAAAGACGTATTGGGTTTTCTTTTATGACTTGTTGTTCTCCAAGACCAAAAAGACATTTTGTGAGGAAACATTTAGACGCAGCCTCTGTACTGAACCATTTAGTACTGAATTGTTCTTGCACATATGTTTTAAGATGCCCCGCATGCAGAGATTATAAAATATAAAGCTATTTTCTTTATTGTGTTTTATTTATTAGTGGCAAATGTTACTGTCTTTTCTCAAGTAAGTTTTAGTTCAAGTACTTCTATAGTTTGGGGATGAGTTTTCAGCAGACCTACAGAGAAAGACATGTTTATCTTTTCTAATTTAGTTTTTTTCTAACCAACTCATATGCTCACTCCTGTCATTTATAAGCAATTAGATGAGGGGGATATGCATTGATTGTACTTTACAGAATCAAAATAGGTTGGGTTCTGTATTAAAAACCCAGCAATTTTGTCTGAAACATAGATAAACCCCTAATCTCAAGGGAAGTTTTTCATTTATTTTTAATTTCTAAAATTCCTTTTGAAGGAAACTAAATATAATCATGCACTGCATAATGACATTTCAGTCACTGATGGATCACATGTAGGATAGTGGTCCCATAAGATGATAATATTGTATTTTAAAGATACCTTTTCTATATTTAGATATGTTTAGTTACACAAATATAATACTTATCATTGTGTTGCAGTTGCCTACAGTGTTCAGTACAGTAACACATTATACAGGTTTATAACCTAGAACCAACAGGCTATACCATATAGCCTAGGTATATAGCAGGCTACACCATCTAGGTTTGTGTAAGTACACTCTATCGTGTTCACACAACGAATAGTCTAATGGCACATTTCTCAGAATGTATTCCCCTCATTAAGCTATGTATAACTATGCACTGATCTCCTTTTGTAATTCTAGCTGGTTAAAATAAAGAGGAGTAATCTGCTAAAATCTATAATTAATAATTCGTTTATGGCTGTGTGCAGTGGCTCACACCTGTAATACCAGCACTTTGAGAGGTTGAAGGAGGCAGATTACTTGAGCCCCAGGAGTTTGAGACCAGCTTGGTCAACATGGTGAGACCCTGTCTCTACAAAAAATGTGAAAATCAGCCAGATGTAGTCCAAGCTACTCGGGAGGGTAAGGATCCCTGTGTCCAGGAGATTGAAGCTTCAGTGAGCTGTGATTGCACCACTACTCTCCAGCCTGAGTGACAGGGTGAGAGTGAGACCCTGTCTATAAATAAGTAAATAAATAAAATCAATTTATATTGAACTTGGTCATGTACCATCGTAGCTTTATAAGGCTGAGGAATATCACCACCGCTATCTGCTTTGTGTCGTAAGGGAAGCAGAAAAGTTGTGCACACGCACACACACACTTTCATACAAACACACACAAAAACATATATATACACCTGTGTATGTATGTAAATACATGGAGAGATGTAAGGGTTAGGAATTAAGTAAAATGCCATTTTATTTTATTAACATTCAGTCACCATTTTGAGATCATGTTGCCTTACTCCAAATAGCTACCAAAGGGAACTTAGATGGCGTTTTTGGTTATATACACTATAATGCAAGCAGTACAAATTTGTTTCTGTTAATTGTTATATTTAAGATTGATTTTTACTTTTAATAATGTACTAAAGGAAAGCCTTCAAAGAAATTAGTGAAACTAGTTTTCTGATAGACATTCAACCATCTTTTGTCAGTAGGGGTTGATAAAATTTAACAGCTTGAGGATACTTAAATCAGTTTATAATACATTTTTATTTTTATTTATTTATTTATTTAGAGACAGAGTCTCTTTCTGTCACCTAGTCTGGGGTACAGTGGCGTGCTCTCAGCTCACTGCAGCCTCCACCTCCTGGGCTCAAGCGATTCTCCTGCCTCAGCCTCCCGAGTAGCTGGCACTACAGGCATGCACCACCACACCCAGCTAACTTTTGCATTTTTAGTAGAGACAGAGTTTTACCGTGTTGGCTAGGCTGGTCTTGAACTCTTGACCTTGAGTGATATGTCCACCTCGGCCTCCAAAGTATTGGGATTACAGGTGTGAGTTACCGCACCAGGCCTAGAATACTTGAAAACAAATAAAGGAATTTCCCATTTCATATTTTATATCATATTTAGAACATGGAATTTATTTAAACTTTAATTCTGAATGAGTCAACTCTTTTTGTAGCTCTAAGAAGTGTTCTATAATAGTTTCTGTTCTAAAGTTATGGTCCTAAACTTACAGTTGAATTTAAAGGTATAATTTATAGAAGGCAATGCTTAAAACATAGAAAAAAAGAAAGAATAAGACTGGGCATGATGGTTCATGCCTGTAATCCCAGTGCTTTGAGTGGCTGAGGCCAGTGGATCACCTGAGGTCAGGAGTTAAAGACCAGCCTGGCCAACTTGGTAAAACCCTGTTTGTACTAAAAGTATAAAAGTTAACCAGGCATAGTGGCACATGCCTGTAGTCCCAGCTACTTGGGAGGCTGAAGTAGGAGAATCTTGAAGTGAGGCAAAATCATACCACTGCATTCCACCTTGGGCAACAGAGTGAGACTGTTTCAGAGAAAAAAAAAAAAAAAAGGAAAGAAAGTAAAAGAAATTTTGTTTTCCTAGAAAGTCGTCGTAATTTTTGCTTTCACACACTTGTTAAAAAAAAGTATGAAAATCCAAAACTTACCATTAAAATTCAAACTAACTCTGAATTAGCTATTTACAAAAATGCTTTGTGGAGAAGGGAATGTTTTACCAAAAAAAAAAAAAAAGACCTTTTTTTACAACATCACTAGTTATAATGAATAGTGAAAATACTATGCTAGTGAATTCTAGTGAATGACTAGTGAAATATTTGTTGTAGTAACTACTGAAAGAAATGTTAAGTTTAATGCTTTTTAGTTTTGAAAACATTAAAATCAGAAGTATTCAGTTATTGATAACTTGCCAGTTGAAAAGTAGACATTTTTGGGAATGTTTTTACTTAAAAATCATAATATTTAATATTTTTGAAGTATTGAAGATTAGACTGGTTTACTGTTTTTTCTTTTTTTTTTTTTTTTTGAGACGGAGTTTCGCTCTTATTACCCAGGCTGTAGTGCAGTGATGCGATCTTGGCTCACCGCAACCTCCGCTTCCTGGGTTCAGGCAATTCTCCTGCCTCAGCCTCCTGAGTAGCTGGGATTACAGGCACACGCCACCATGCCCAGCTAATTTTTTGTATTTTTAGTAGAGACGGGGTTTCACCATGTTGACCAGGATGGTCTCGATCTCTCGACCTCATGATCCACCCGCCTCGGCCTCCCAAAGTGCTGGGATTACAGGCTTGAGCCACTGTGCCCGGCCCTAGACTGGTTTACTGTTAATAGAGTACTTATTTTTCTTAGCCAAGTCTTTTCTTAGAAATTTATATAATGTTTTTATATTTATTCTCATCTTAGTCTTGAGATGTTAGTTACTTGATCCATGTTCAGCATTTTACATACTTGAATTACCTTGTCCTTGAAATATTTGTCTTCCAGAATACCACATTTGCCTGATTTTCCTGCTAGCCTTCTAGCTCTTTTTTTTTCTTTTAAAATCTCTTTTACTCCTTTCTTCTAATTCTTATATCTCAATGTTGATCTACCCTTGGGCTCTGTCCTTGATTCTCTTTTTTTCCTTTTTTACAGCTCACTTCCTAGTTGATCTCATGTAGTTCCATGCATTTAAATGCCATCTGTGTGATAATGACTCTCAAGTTTACAACTCCAAACTGGATTTCTCCCCTAAATTTCAGGTATATATTTATGACATACTTGAGATCTTCACTTAAATGTGTAAAAGGTATCAAAAATTGAATATGCCCAAAACTATGTTCCTCATATGTCCCCAAAACCTGTTCATCCCGCATTTTTTTTTTCATCTCAGTTAGTGGCACCTCCATTCTTCCAGTTCATATCTTTGTTTTCTTATACTCACATCTGTTCCACCATCAAATCTTGCTTAGTCTATTTTAAAATGTATCTAAAATTTGAACACTTCTCACCATCCCCAACTACTTGTTTAGGTCACCATCACCTCTCTCCTAGATTATAACATCCTCCTAACTGATGTCTCTGCTTCTGCTTTTCAGTCTGTTCACAACATACAGCATCCAGGATGACTCTGTTAATGCGTAAGTCAGAAAATACATTTATGGCTTCCCAACTCACTCCAGTGGCTTTCTATGTTAGTCAGATTAATAGTTCTCTCCCTTACTTTGTCTACTCTAGCTAGACCCACTGGCCTTGTTGCTAATTTCTGGAACATGCCAGGGATCTTCAGGACCTTTATGCTTGCTCTTGCCTCTCTCTCAATTTGTCTTCCTCTAGATATGGCTAGCCTTTTCACTTCCTTAAAGTCTTTTTTTTAAAAAGTCACCATCTCATTAGGTCTTCACCAGCTACCTCTCTAAAAGAGTTCTCCACATCCTGCTTTATGTTTTTTATTTACAGTTTACAGTGTATAATACGATAAATTATTTAAAGTGTACAATTTAATTAATTTTGGCTGGTGTACATGTCTGTGAAAACACCATGACAGTCAAGAACCAGAACATGTTTCCCACCCCCTAAATTGGGACTGTACCCCTTTACAGTCATCCACAATTTGTGGACAACTGCTGGTCTGCCTTTTGTTACTTTAGGTTTTTTTCTTCTTGTCGCTTATTACTGCCTAACATACTATTTTACTTATTAATCTTGTCTGTGCTCCAGATTAGCATTTAAGAGGACAAAGACTTTTTTTTATTGCCGTATCCTCAAAGTCTAGGACGCCACCCAGCACATGGTGTTCGGTTAATATTTCTGGGATGGATAAATCACATAATTCGCTATAAAGCATCTCCTATGTGTCAGATACTGCATAGGAGTTGAGGATGTATCAGTGAACAATACAGACAAGTTCCTTATTTTATGGAGCTCACAATGAAAGAAAGTTAATTAGTGTAAGAAATTATATCTGAGATGGAAGAGCCTTACTCAAAATGGAATGGCTATCTTTACCCAGGAAGTTAAGGAAGGCAGTTCTTAAGAGGTGACATTTACATATGATTTTTCTGACATCATAAACTTTCTGATCCAGAGCTGAGAATCATGAAACAAGAACAACAAAAAAGTTGATACAGGCACAATGGATTCTCTAGAGTTTATGAACATATCTTTGCATTTAACACATAGATGTATGACTGGATGTGGTGGCTCATGCCTGTAATCTTGGCACTGTGGGAGACCAAGATGGGTGGATCACTTGAGGTCAGGAGTTCGAGATCAGCCTGGCTAGTATGGTGAAACTCCATCTCTACTAAAAAATACAAAAAAATTAGCTGGGTGTGGTGGCCTATGCCTGTAATCCCAGCTACTTGGGAGGCTGAGGCACGAGAATCACTTGAACCTGGGAGGCAGGTTGCAGTGAGCCAAGATTGTGCCATTGCACTCCAGCCTGGGTGACAGAGAAAGACCTTCTCTCTCTCTCTCTCTCTTTCTCTCTCTCTCTCTCTCTCTCTCTCACACACACACACACACACACACACACACACACACACAATCTTTGGCAGTGATTTAGTACAAGTCCCTGGTGATTGTCATTTTTTTCTCACTACCTCCTACAATGCTGGTTTTCCATTTTTTCAATTCAATTCACTGGCAGTAAGAAGTAGCAAGAAGTAAATTGACAGAAAAGCTATTATAAGCAAAAGGAAGATTCCCTTAGCTAGTGATTCAAAGCATCACTATACGTCAGACTCACCTGAGGAGCTTTAAAAAAAAAAATTAAGGGCCGGGCGCGGTGGCTCAAGCCTGTAATCCCAGCACTTTGGGAGGCCGAGGCGGGTGGATCACGAGGTCGAGAGATCGAGACCAACCTGGTCAACATGGTGAAACCCCGTCTCTACTAAAAATACAAAAAATTAGCTGGGCATGGTGGCGTGTGCCTGTAATCCCAGCTACTCAGGAGGCTGAGGCAGGAGAATTGCCTGAACCCAGGAGGCGGAGGTTGCGGTGAGCCGAGATCGCGCCATTGCACTCCAGCCTGGGTAACAAGAGCGAAACTCCGTCTCAAAAAAAAAAAAAAATTAAGATGCTCAGACCGCACCTCAGAGTAAGGGGCTTTGTTTTGAGTAAAGGAAGATTTCTTCTCTGAGGTGAGCTGAGCTTTGAATGACAAGAAGGAGACAGCCCCAGGAAGATCTGAGGCGCAAAGTATAGGCAGAGGGAGCAGCCAAGGCAAGAAATTGGCCTTATTAAGAATTTTTAGTGTAATGGGAATCCATTAGAGGGTTTTATAAAGATGTAAAGGTGAAGATGTGATGTGATCTGTGTTCTAATAGGATTACCTTGATTCACTTATGGAGAATGGATTACTGGGATCTCAGTACTAGATACTGGGATATTGAGGGGATGGGAGAGGAGGGGGTTACTCATTACTGGGATACTGAGATCCCTGGGGGTAAATATCACTAAGGTTGGAGTTGTTTTTTTGCACATTAAAAGCAATTCTCTTTTGCTTCAAAACCTCTATGTGATGGTAATTAGATGAAATGGGATTTCAAGGAAAAACAAAATACAAAACAAAGAAAAGAAAAACTGTTATTTTTATTCTCTTAATAAGATGAGGTATTCAGAAGCCAATGGAACCAATGTTAATATTCCACTCCAAAAAATAGTAGAAATGAGTTTACGTGGACTTTTCACAATCTTCGTTACACATTTCCATCTCCGTTTCTCATTTATGACAGTTCCCTTCTTTTAAAAGTTTTTTTTTTTTTTAAATAATACGTTCTGAAACTTGTTTGTCAAACCCAGGGATAACTAATAAAAGTCATTATTGTAGGGGGAAAAAAGTAAAAGCAGGAGGCCACTTACAGGGCTGTCACAGTGGTACAGGTGAGATAACATCAAAAAAATAGAGGTAGTTTTAACAAAGTAAAGTGAGCAGGTAAAGGGTATGTTTTGAATATGGGTGAGTTACTTTGAGTTGACTTGGAAGGGATGTAGAAAATGAGAGAAAGTGAGGAATTGGGGATAACACCTTGTTTTCTCTTGTGAGACTATGTTAGCATAATTTGGTAATTCTACTAATTGTTGAACAGTCTTATTGCAGTGTTGACTGTCTAATATACAGCTTGAGTTTTTTGATAGCTATAATTACCCCTTTCACTTGGGGAAAAATATAAAAGAAATTATTTAACATTTGGCAGTTAAGAAAATGTTGTTTGTGCTGAAGTAATTTTATTTTTAAAACTCAACTTACAAAGAAGATGCACTTGAGATTACTGGACATAAATTTTGTATAGGCTTTAAAAGAAAATCATTCTTATGATGTCCCCTTTCTTATGTGTAATATACTCAATAAAATGATTTAAAGAGGAAGAGAGAGAAAAATGAATGTCTTTGCAAACTCATTGACCCTGTGAGAATAGGGCTTTGGCACTGCTGAAGTCCTTAGCCTCTGTCTAGTAGCTTGCCAGCACGCAGCCCTGGTGTTGGACTTCTTTCAGCTGTTCAGGCTGTCTGTTTCTATTCTTGGGGACAGATGGGGTGCTTGAGAGGAAGACAGAAAGCCAAGCCTTAAGAGGACTTGGAAGCAATTTTTGGGTGTAAGTCCCTTGTCCTAAACTCAGGGTAACAGTGTATCCTGCCCAGCAATGTTGAACTGCCTGTGTTTGTCTAGTATGTGTGTACTGGCTGGTTGGCTCTGGGCATCATTCCATGTATGCCACTTCTCTGTTGCCAAGATAAATGTAGAAGGTCTCTAGCCCAAGCCCACCCATAGTACTTAAAATAAAATTGTGGTAAAGTATACATAACATAGAATTTTACCATTTTAACCCTTTTTAAGTGTACAGTCCAGTGGTATTAAGTACAGATGATTTTCTTTTATAAGAGATGGCAGTCTGGCCACCCATGCTGGAGTACAGTGGCATGATCTTAGCTTACTGTAGCCTCGAAGTCCTAGGCTCAAGCAGTCCTCCTGCCTCTACCTCCCAAAGCACTGGGATTACAGATGAGCCACTGTATCTGGCCTGTTCACAATGTTATACAACTATCACCACTATTTATTTCCAGATCTCTTTTTTCTTTATCCCAAACAGAAATTCAGTACACATTAAACAGTAACTCCCAATTTCTACCTTTTGTCAGCCCCTGGTAACCTCTTTTCTACTTTTGTCTCTCTGTCTTTGCCTATTTTAGGTACGTCATATAAATAGAACCATAAAATATTTGTCCTTCTGTGTCTGGTTTATTTTACTCATAGTGTCTTCAAGTTTTATCCTTGAGTTTTATCCGTAGAGTACATAGGTAGTACATATCCAGGATTTAATTCCTTTTAAAGGTTGAATAATATTCCATTTTGTTTATCCATTTATTTTTTTATGGATATTTGAGTTGTTTCCATCTTTTGGCTCTCGTGACTAATGCTGCTATGAATGTAGATGTACAAATACCAATTTCAGTCTCTGTTTTTAATTCTTTTGGGTATATACCTAGGAGTGGACTTGTTGGATCATAACGGTAATTCTATCTTTTAACTTTTTAAGGAACTGCCAAACTATTTTCTACAGCAGTTGCTCAGTTTTATGTTTTTTTTTCCGGAAGTACTTGAAGGTTCCTATTTCTATACATCCTCACTAACACTTGTTAGTTTCTGGAGTTTTTTTATTTTTTATTTTTTGACAATTATCATCCTAATGCATATAAAGTGGTATCTCATTGTAGTTTGGAGTTGAATTCCTTAATGATTAGAGATGCTGAACATCTTTTTTATGTGCTCATTGGGTTTGTGTCCCTCCCCCCACTTTTTTTTTTAGATAATCTCACTCTGTCCCCTAGTCTAGAGTATAGTAGTGTAGTCTTGGCTCACTGCAACCTCTGCCTCCTGAGTACAAGTGATTCTCTTGCTCAGTGTCCCAAGTAGCTGGGATTATAGGTGTGCACCACCACACCTGGCTAATTTTTGTATTTATGGGGTTTCACCACTTTTGGCGAGTCTGGTCTCGAACTCCTGACCTCAGGTGATCTGCCTGCCGTGACCTCCCAAAGTGCTGGGATTACAGGCATGAGCCACTGCACCTGGCCAGGTTTGCCCGTTTTCAAAAATCTTTTTTCTTTTTCTTTTTGTCTCTCTCTCTCTCTTGTTTTTTTTTTTTTTTTTTTTTTTTCGAGACAGGGTCTTGCTGTATTGCCCAAGCTAGAGTGCAGTGGCACAATCTCAGCTCACTGCACCCTCTGCCTCCCAAGCTCCAGTGCTTCTCCCACTTCAGCCACCTGAGTGGCTGGGATTACAGGTGCACACTATCGTGTCTGGCTAATTTTTTGTAGAGATGGGGTTTTGCTATGTTGCCTAGGCTGGTCTTGAATTCCTGAGCTGAAGCAAGCCACCACTTCAGCCTTGCATAGTACTGAGATTATAGGCATGAGCCACTGAACCCAGCCTCTTTATATATATTTTTTCTATATCAAGCACCTGAACCCATTTTATTCACTTTTATTATTCTGTTGTTGAGTTGTAGGAGCTTTAAAAATATATATTCAGGATATCACATGTCAGATATATGGATTTGCAGATATTTTCTCCCAGTCTGAGTTTTCACTCCCCTCCAGATCATATCTTTTGATGCGTAAAAGTTTTAAATTTTGATGTGGTCTTGTTTATTTTTCCTTTTGTTGCCAGTGCTTTTGGTATCCTGTCCAAGAAGTCATTGCTAAATCCAATGTCATGAAACTTTTTCCTCTATGTTTTCTACTAAGAGTTCTATAATTTTAGCTCTTAGGCTTACGTCTGAGTTAATTTTTTTCATATGATATGAGGTCATTCTTAAAATTTTGTATGGATTTTTAGAAAATGATTTATGCTACTAGGGGAGAAAAATAGGACTTCTGAGTTTGAAGCTGATAAGTTGCAAGTTTATCATGTTTCTGAACTTTCTTTTTTTTTTTTTTTTTTTTTGAAACGGTGTTTCGCTCTTGTTGCCCAGGCTGGAGTGCAATGGCGCGAACTCGGCTCACCGCAACCTCTGCCTCCTGGGTTCAGGCAGTTCTCCTGCCTCAGCCTCCTGAGTAGCTGGGATTACAGGCACGCACCACCATGCCCAGCTAATTTTTTGTATTTTTAGTAGAGACGAGGTTTCACTATGTTGACCAGGATGGTCTCGATCTCTTGACTACCTGCCTCGGCCTCCCAGAGTCCTGAGACTACAGGCTTGAGCCACAGCACCCGGCCTGTTTTTGAACTTTCTAGATATCTCTGTGCAATTAATTAAACAGAGCTCTGTAGTATCACCCAAGACGTTAATGAGTGATAGACGCTAGGAACCAGCTCAGATTAACTGCCAAATAAGCTAAACTTTCTTTTTATTGCCAGAGTTTTAACCTAAGTGGATTATAAGTCAGTAACAGAGGAAATATATCTTACCTTTGATAAGCAATTTTATAGTCTTGTGGATACAGTACAAAGGCCTGAACTGAATTATGATAAATCTAGTGAATGCAACAGTGTGGATCACAAAATGAGTTTGATCTTTCATCCTGTAATACTGGCCTCCCTCAACACACACACTTCCTTAGTCTAGAGAAAACAGCCTAGTCTTCTAAGAATATCATTTAAAGGCTGGGTGCAGTGGCTTATGCCTGTTACTGTAACACTTCTCGAGGCCAAGGCAGGCAGATCACTTGAGCTCAGGAGTTTGAGAGCAGCCTGGGCAACATGGTGAAACCCTATCTCTACAAAAAATAAAAAAAATTAGCAGGACATGGTGGTGCACACCTGTAGTCCCAGCTACTTGGTAGGCTAAAGTGGGACAATTGCCTGGGGCCAAGAGTTTGAGGCTTCAGTAAGCTGTGATCATGCCACTGCACTGTAGCCTGGGTGACAGAGCAAGATCCTGTCTCCAAAAAAAAAAAAGGAAAAATGAAGTGTCTCTTGGCCGTGTAGCTCTGTTCATGTAATTCTTTTAAAAAGGTGACTTTAGTCCAGGTGTGGTGGCTCATGCCTGTAATCCCAGCACTTTGGGAGGCCAAGGCAGCAGGATTGTTTGAGGCCAAGAGTTCAAGATCAGTCTGGGCAACAGAGGAAGACCCCATCTCTATAAAAATGTTTTAAAGACTAGCTGGGCATGGTGACATGCACCTGTAGTCCCAGCTACTTGGGAGGCTGAAGTAGGAGGATTGCTGGAGCCTGGGAGATTGAGGCTGTAGTGAGCCATGATTGTACCTCTGCACTCCAGACTGTGTCAGAGCATGACCTATCTCAAAAAAAAAAAAAAAGTCTGACTTTATGTGGAGGTAAGATCATGGATAGCAGGTCCATACCCATCCTTTCAGGTACTTCTGTCTTCCCAACACATATATATTGACGAAAGGTGGATTCTTATTTTCCCTGCTTAGGTCACATGGCACATGGCTACCCATGGAGAAGTCACTATTTATTAGAATTAGGGTAATTTAGGGAAGCTGTAAATTGACAGCTGATACCACAGGGAATAGGTGAGAAACAGTTCACCAAAGGAATTAGGCATTGTGGACAAACAAAACCAATATGATATAAATGTACTTTTGTCAAAATAGGGAACTAACAGCAGTACTTTGTTACTAACTCTAGATTTTATTTCTATTTCAGCAGTTTTTCCATTCATATTCTCTTTCTGTTCCAGGATCAAATCCAAGCTACCGCTAAATTGCTAACTTACTAAATTGTACTTACTTATGCCTTCTCAGCGTTATGTCAGATTATTGTTACAGTTTTTCATGAACATTATGGTATATTCCAGCTTTATTAAGATATAATTGGCAAATTCAAATTATATATATTTAAGGCGTAAAACTTGATGTTTTGATATATATGTACGTCGTTAAATGACCTTGACAGTCTTGAAGAACACTAGCCAAGTATCCTATAGCATGTCCTCTGCTTATCTGTTGTTTTTCTCATGGTTAGACTGGTTTATAGGTGTCTTAGTGTGTTTCATGCTGCTATAACAGAATACCTGAGCCTGGATAATTTATTGAGAACAGAAATTTATTTTCTCATAGTTCTGTAGGCTGGGAGTCCAAGATTGAAGTGCTAGTAGGTTTGGTGTTTGGTGAAGGCCTGGTCTCTGCTTCCAATAGGGTACCTCGAATACTGCATCCTACAGACATGAGAAACACTGTGTCCTCACAGGGCAGAAGATTAGAAGAGAGCAAATCCACACCTACAATTTCTTTTCATAATGGCATTAATCCATTCTTAATGGATTAATGGCACCCTTATGATCTAAACATCTCCCAAAGGGCCCTACTTCCCAACACTGCTGCACTGGGGTTTAAGTTTCCAACATATGAATTTTGGGGGACACATTCAGACCATAGTAATGGATTTTGGGAATGAATACAACAGAGATGAGGTAACTTTATTGTCACACTATGTTAGGCAATAGATGCAATCCACATGTCATCACTGTTGATGTTGTCCCTTACCACTTGGTTAAGGTAGCGTTTTGTCAGATTTCTCCAATGAAATGTTACTAGTTTTCTCTCTCTCTACTCTATTCTTGGGAATTTATGTTTTTATTATTGTTGAAACAAGTCAGTCCAGCCTGCACTCAAGAGGAGGGAAGATTGGCTCTACCTTTTGAAGGAAATGTCAGAGAATGTATTAACATATTCTAAATCTCCATAATACATTCTTTGGCCACAGATTATTTATATTCATCCCACATGGAGAATATACTCGCTCCCTCCTAATATTCTGCAGAATTCTCATTTATAGCATCAGCTTACAGTCCAGGATATTTTCATCTAAATTAGGTCCAGTTTTGGATGAGGCTCCTCAGGTGTATGCCTCCTCAGATTCATCATCTTGGATCTTACCATCTTCAGCTCCTTGAGTACATTACTTCTCTATGTGAAGAATGTGAAGACTTGTGAAACTAAAGAGGCATATTGCCCCACACATAACCAAGATTCAGTGGTTGGGCAGATCTATGATGCCTAGTGTAGACATTCTTGTTCAAACAGAGGGAAATGTTGGTACAAAGGTGTTGTTACTTCACACCATTTCTGAAGTTCAGCTGGGCACAGGTTGGTAATTTCTTTATTAAATTACAGGTCTGGAAATAGTTCTTTATGGCTCTTAACTTGACCTTCTGGCTTTTGTTTCCACACTCTCAGTTTTATTTTCTATTCTGTGAAAAGCAGGAAAGTAGGCTTTTTTTGCAGCTGTGTAGATTCCTCTATCCACTTCCAACCTGTACATGTTTGGAAGTCTAAGGCTTTTCATTTTGTGCTGTTTCTGTCTCTTTCAGTCCAAATGAGCAGTGTTTCTGCCAATATAACTTTCTTCAAAACCTTATGGGTGTCCTGTTAATATCTGGGCTCACTTCATTAGATAGAAATCACACCTAAAAATCTCTTTGAGATAAGCCATTCTCGTCCTTGAAATTCCGCTGAGGGGCAATAGCTCTTAGCTGCTTAGAACCTATACTGTTTGGCTGGGTGTGGTAGCTCACGCCTGTAATCTTAGCACTTTGGGAGGCTGAGGCAGGCAAATCAAGAGGTTAGAAGTTCGAGACCAGCCTGAGCAACATGGTAAAGCCCCGTCTCTAATAAAAATACAAAAATTAGTCAGGCACAGTGGCATGTGCCTGTAATCCCAGCTACTTGGTAGGTTGAGGCAGAAGAATCACTTGAATCCAGGAGGCGAAGGTTGCAGTGAGCCGAGATTGTACTGTCTGTCTCCAGCCTGGGCAACAGATCAAGACTCAGTCTCAAAAAACAAACAAACAAATAAAAACTCTACTCTTTGATTAAAATAATTGCAAGTCACACCATTAAAATCTTTAGGAGGCCTTTTGTCTGACTAAATAGTATTCAGAGGCATCATCTTAAATCTTATCAAGGTTGAATTCTGTAGCTGTGTTCTCAGCTACATCTTTTATAACATGTTTTCTTGACAGTGCTTGGGATTTGAATTTTTCTGGGAAGCAATTTTTTATTTTAGTAATTTTTGCATGTGAGAGACGGGAAATCTTCAAAACCAGCAAGTTCTGGCTTCTTTTTGTTGAACTGCTCTTGAGATATTTATTAGGAATTTGGAAATTTGAGTCTGTGTTACAGTGGTGGAGACTTGGCAAAATGAGAGGTCTGGGAGTTTTGAGGATTTGTTCAGTGGAAGTTGAAGTGAAGAGGTTATTGAGGAGCAGAAGGAAAGCTAAGGGTAGAGCATTGAGAAATGTGTGTCTGTAATAAGCAAATGAAAGAAGAGAGACGGAGTTGGAGGAGGTCAAAGACCAATTGGAGAAATGGGAAGTACAGGATCAGAGAAGTACTGACAGTGGCTCTGCCTCCTCACTTTCTTAACCTGGTTGTTTTGGTGGAAAGTTTTCCAGTTTCTCTTCAAAATAAACTCTTTGAGTCAAACAAATTAATACCTTTTATATCTTAATGTTTATGTCATTAGCTTTTGTATTAAGCTGAAGAGTGAAAACACCACTACAGATGCAAAGTTGAAGGGCAAGACTGTATAACTTTGCCCTGTATAATCATAAAGAATGCCATGGGAAAGAATGCTTAAAGTCATACATGTTTTCAAAATTTGGTTTGTCTTTTTGTTGTTGAAGTTTCAGAGTGTTTTAATATACTCCTGATGTTAAACTTTCAACAGATACTTGATTTGTGTTTTCTTTTGTAGAATGTCTTTTCACTTTCTTGATAATGCTCTTTGATACACAGAAGTTTTTAATTTTTATAAACTCCAGTTTGTTCCTCTTGTTTATGCTTTGGTGTCAAATCTAAGAATCTGTTGCCAAATCTGATTCATGAAGATTTATCCCTATGTAGCTCTTATGTTTAGATTGTTGATCCACTTGGAGTCAGTTTTTATATAGGGAGTAAAGTAGGGATTGAACGAATTTTCTTGTTTTATTTTAATTAATTAATTAATTTATTTTTGAGATGGGAGTCTCACTCTTTCTCCCAGGCTGAAGTGGCTCAATCTTGGCTCATTGCATCCTCTGCTCCCTGGGTTCAAGGGATTCTCCAGCTTCAGCCTTCTGAGTAGCTGGCATTGCAGGTGCCTGCCACTGCACCCAGCTAATTTTTGTATTTTTAGTAGAAACAGTGTTTCACCAGGTTGGCCAGGCTGGTCTCCAACTCGAGACCTTGTGATCCGCCCACCTCAGCCTCCCAAAGTGCTGGAATTGCAGGCATGAGCCACCATGCCTGGCCTTGTTTTATTTTATTTTTTTTAAGAGTGTGGGAATCCCAACCAGTGAATCATGTCTGTTCTTATACATTGAGGACAGATAGTATACAATCCAGGTTTTAGGAGATTTTCTGTAATGTACTTTTTAACTCCTCTGTCCAAGAAAATTGTTTGACCCTAGTTCCTGGAATTTGTTTTGTTTTTGCTTCTTCTTTTTTTTTTTCTTTTGAAGTTTGATTATGAAGGAGTGTAGTTCTAGAAATTGTAAGTTAGATATTTTAGCATAAGTCTTCTAGTACTATTTACTGGTGCTTCTTTTTTTTTTTTTTTTTTTTTTTTTTTTTTTTGCATGAAGCTGAGCCCAGTGTATGTTGAGGCACTTGGTGAACAAACAAATCATAACGGTATTTTTAGCAATGTTTGAATGTTGTCTTTGGTATGTGTTTTAATTCTGGTTTCACCCCCTTTTTTTGTTTTGTTTTGGCCAAATCAGTAGCTGCATATCACTTTTTTTTTTTTTTTTTTTTTTTTTGAGACAGAGTCTTGCACTGCCATCCAAGCTGGAGTGCAGTGGCACGATCTCAGCTCACTGCAACCTCTGCCTCCCAGGTTCAAGTGATTTTCCTGTTTCAGCCTCCTGAGTAGCTGAGATTACAGGCACCCACCACCACACTCAGCTAATTTTTTGTATTTTTAGTAGAGACGGGGTTTCACCATGTTGGTCAGGCTGGTCTCTAACTCCTGACCTTGTGATTTGCCCACCTTGGCCTCCCACAGTGCTGGGATTACAGGCATGAGCCACCGGGCCTGGTCTATTGTGGAATTTATGTGGTAGAAAATTAGAGATAGCTGAATGCCCAGTAATAGGGGAATGAAGGGGAAGGACAAGAGAATACTATACAATGGTTGTATCTACCCTGTAGAATACTCTGCAGTCATTTTTTTAAAATCACGTCTTTACAGATCAATATTGGAAAGTGTTTATGAAATAATGTTCAGTGGAAGTAAAAGCAAGATACAGAATTGCATACATAGTATAATCTAAACTTTAAAAAATGTTAATTGTGATAAACTGCATATAATACCATTAATAACATGTTGGTATATTCACAATGTTGTTCAACCATCATAATCCAAATTTAATAAATAAATATTTTGCACAGGAAAAAATACCACAGGAAAATATTTGAAAGGTGTTCACAGTGATAATTTTTTTTGTTGTTTTCTTTTTTGCTCCTTCTGTAACTCCAGCTGGAGTGCAGTGGTGTGATCTCGGCTCACTGCAACCTCCGCCTCCCAGTTTCAAGTGATTGTCCCACCTCAGTCTGCTGAGTAGCTGGGACTACAGGCACACACCATGACAACAGCTAATTTGTGTGTGTGTGTGTGTGTGTGTGTGTGTGTGTTTAGTAGAGACAAGAGTTTCACCACATTGGCTTGACAGGTCTTGAACTCCTGACTTAAGTAATTGCCCACTTTGGTCTCTCAAAGTGCTGGGATTACAGGTGTGAACCACTGGACCACAGACGTGGCACAGGTCTGTAGTTTTTTCTACCCCTCAGTAGTTTCCTAATTTTCTGTAGTGAAAATGCTTTGCTTGTTTTCTTTTTCCTAAAAAGATATTCAGCCTTAAGGTGGTTCAGGGAATGATTGCATACATGAATAGTTGAAGCAAAAATGGCAAAATTTTAGCTAGTATTGAACTTAGTGGTAGGTACATGAGTGTTCATTGTCTTTTTCTTTTTTTTTTGCGACCAAGTGTCACTCTATCACGCAGGCTAGAGTGCCATGGCACGATCTTGGCTCACTGCAACCTCTGTCTCCCGGGTCTAGGTGATTCTCCTGGCTCAGCCTCCCAAGTAGCTGAGACCACAGGCGCATGCCACCACGCCTGGCTAATTTTTGTATTTTTAGTAGAGACAGGGTTTCACTGTGTTGGCCAGCATGGTCTGGAACTCCTGACCCTAGGTGATCTGCCCGTCTCGGCTTCCCAAAGTGCTGGGATTACGGGCATGAGCCTCCATGCCTGGCCCCACTGTATTTTTCTAAAAAGAGTTCTGTTTGAGAAAATTTTATAACAACGTTTTATTTATCATTAGCTTATTATAGTGGCAAAAAGGAAAATGTTTTAGAGCTATCTCTCTCTCTCTTTCTCTCTCTCTCTCTCTCTCTCTCACACACACACACACACACACACACACACACCCATTCCAAGCTTCAAAGTAGTAATATTTCTTCTTTCCCTTTCCCTGTCCCTGTCCTCGTCCCTTTCCCTTTCCCTTTCCCCTCTCCCCTCCCTTCTCTCTCCTTCCCTCCCTCCCCCTCTCTCTTTCTTTCTTTCTCTTTCTATTTTAATCCTTTTTATATTTATTTTCCTTATGTGTTTATTTTTAAATACCAACAAAGGGCTAGAGGGCTTGAATAACTCATTTTTGGCATGTGTCCAATAAAGTACCCTACTGAGTTAGATTAATAATAAAAATATTAAGAAATTGAATGAAGTTTGGAATTGAACTTGTTGGTAATATTTCCAGGTACTTTCTTGGTTGTTGAACAATATTCTAAAAATGACCATTTTAAAAATGATTGTTTTTAGACTATTGAAAATAGTGAGATTGCCATTTTACTCAGATTTTCAAATTTATGAATAAACATGTATATTACTATTTTCTGATTATAAAATGCTCTTCATATTTGTTTTATTCTATAATTGGCAATATTTAGGTGATAAAGTTGTGAAGAAATCTGCTGTGTTTGGGCTTAAATCTGATGGAGGCACTATTTTATGGTAATTCCCCTTTATCCCAGGGTAATCTGTTCCAAGACCCCCGGTGAATGCCTGAATCCACAAGTAGTACCAAACCCTATATATACTGTTTTTTTCCTATGCATAAATGTCTGTGATTAAGTTTAATTTATAAATTGGATGCAGTAAAAAATTGACAGCAATAATGATGAAACAGAACAATTATAGCAATATGCTATAATAGAAGTTATGTGAATGTGGTCTCTTTCTCTTAAAGTATTTTATTGTACTTTCGGGCCACAGTTGACTATGGGTAACCAAAACCACAGAAAGTAAAACCATGGGTAAACGGGGACTACTGTATTTTTTGTTTTTACTGTGCAAAAAGTTAAGCTAGACCTAGGGTCTTCTTCACTTAAAGGAAATGCTTACCAAGATTGTTAATGTGTTAATTGCAAGCTTGGTAAATTATATTATAATATATGTGATTATACTCCATAGAGTAATATACTATATATTTATCCTTTGCAGTTGATGGTTACATTCCAACAAAGTTAAACTGGAATTTTATATTGAGTCTTTCAGGAGAAACTTTGAAGTTATTTATGAATATCTCCAAGTGTCTTTTTTGGGACTTACATGAATTAACAGTTACACAAGACCTTTTCGACCTAACTGGTCTCTTAAGAGTGTTCTTTGTTTATAGGCTTCTGTAAACATGTAATGTAATGTTACCTATGTAATTAATGTAAGCTACCTTATTTTGAAAATTCAGAATATTTGCCTTATAAGATGTTTTTTCTACATAAATTTATCTGATGCCATCGGACTTGTAATTTCTTTTTCTCTCCACTCAGTTTTTAAAATTCAAAATATCTGGTACGCATATAGGTAGTTAACAAGAAACAATCATTAATGCTATTGTAAGTTCTGTCCTGTTCTTTCTTTCTTAGCAAACTAGAATTTTCCTGTTTCCTGTGCAATCTTGATGCTTCAAAAAAAAAAAAAAAAAGGCTGGGTGAGGTGGCTCATGCCTGTAATCCTGTCACTTTGGGAGGCTGAGGCAGGTGGATCACCTGAGGTCAGGAGTTCAAAACCATCCTGGCCAAGAACCCTGTGCCCACTAAAAATACAAAAATTAGCTGGGTATGGTGGCACACAGCTGTAATCCCAGCTACTTGGGTAGCTGAGGCAGAAGAATCACTTGAATGCAGGAGGCGGAGGTTGCAGTGAGCGGAGATCATGCCACTGCACTCCAGCCTGGAGGACAGAGCAAGACTGTGTCTCAAAACAAAAAAACAGGCTGGGTACGGTGGTTCACACCCCAGCACTTTGGGAGGCCTAGGCAGGAGGATTGCTTTAGGACCATCCTGGACAACATAGCAACACCTCATCTCTACAAAAAAATTTTTAAAAGGTTAGCTGAACATGGTGGTACACATCTGTAGTCTCAGCTACTTGTAAGGCTGAGGTGGGGAGATCACTTAAGCCCAGAAGTTAGAGGTGAGCTCTTGATTGTGCCACTGCATTCCAGCCTGGGGAACAGAGCAAAGCCCCATCTCTTTAAAAAACCAAACAAAAACAACCAAACTCAACCCCAAGGGCAGAAAGTAGAGAAGGGATGCTAAGTCAATAATTTAAAAAAACTAATGTCATTTGTTTTCTGACAGATAAGTAAATGATGAATAGGGATGCACCGTGTGTGTGTGTGTGTGTGTGTGTGTGTGTGTGTGTGTGTGTGTGAGATTATTTTGTTTGTTGAGTCAGAGTGTTGCTTTGTCACCCAGGCTGGAGTATAGTTGCGTGATCTTGGCTCACTACAACCTCCACCTCCTGGGTTCAAGCCACTCATCTGCCTCAGCCTCCTGAGTAGCTGGGATTACAGACAGGCACTACCATGCCTTGCTAATTTTGTTTTGTAGTTTTGATAGAAATGGGTTTTTGCCATGTTGGCCAGCCTGGTCTTGAACTCCTGACCTCAAGTGATCTGCCCGCCTTGGCCTCCCAAACTGGTAGGATTATAGGCATGAGGTACTGTGCCTGGCTAGGTTACACTGTTTTTATACCTACTTTACACTTAAAGAAATGGGCATGGAGAGGTGAATTATCATACGACTAGTAGAAGGTAGAGCCAGAATTTAGACATAGGCCTGTCTGACTCCAGTCAGACTTGATATAAAACTCAACAACCTATCCAGCTACCTGTTGTGTGTGTATTAGGCCGTAAAGTTTTGAGTACAAAATTTTGTGTTATATATCTTGTAATGAACATGGAGAGAAGACTCAGGATATGCTTGTGATTGATTGTCAGGAATTAAGAACTGTCCAGAATGTATGAATTTTGTAAATTTGCTCATAGGAAGGGCTATTTCAAATCTGACTGTGCCAAAAACCACTGACTCATGACCAGGTGTGGTGGCTCACACCTGCAATCCCAGCACTTTAGGAAGCCAAGGCAGGAGGACCATGTGAGCCCAGGTGGCTGAGATCACCCTGGGCAATGAAACAAGACCTAGTTTCTACAAAAAATGTAAAAAAAAAGGGCCAAGTGTGGTAGCATGTGCCTGTAATTCCAGCTACTGAGGATGCTCAGGCAGGAGGATCACTTGAGCCCCGAGGTTCCAGGCTGCAGTGTTATGATCATGCCACTGCACTCCAACATGGACGACAGAGTGAGACCCTGTCTCTAAAAGAAAAGAAAGTTAAGGAAAAAAACCCTACAAACCATTGACTCATGGAAATAAAATCCTATTCTGCTATTCAAAGCTTCAGGCATGTTCTTTAAAACTGATAATTGTTTACTTTGGTAGAACCTAATACACCCCTATAGATTTGCCCCTTGCTGCTGTTTTTCTATTGGTTTAGCTTCTTTAAAACAGGACATAATTAAATGTACGTTAGCTTACATCTTACATTTAAATTTTTGAACTATTTATGACTTAGCTGTATTTGGTTACTATTTTTTACTAGATTAGAAAAAATGACATTAATTTTACCAGACTAATTTACTTCCCTTTTTCTTTGGAAACAGGAATATCTGGCATAAAGAGTAATATCCTACTAGAGATGAATGAGGAAACCATAGTTTTAAGATGATTTCTGCTGATACAGGATATACTTTAATTATGCTTTTACTTACCTTTCTCTTCAGTTAATGAACAAAGGCAATTCTGACATTAAAAAAAAAAATAAAAGTGTTGGCCGGGCACGGTGGCTCAAGCCTGTAATCCCAGCACTTTGGGAGGCTGAGGCGGGTGGATCACGAGGTCAAGAGATGGAGACCATCCTGGTCAACATGGTGAAACCCCGTCGCTACTAAAAATACAAAAAATTAGCTGGGCATGGTGGCGCGTGCCTGTAATCCCAGCTACTCAGGAGGCTGAGGCAGGAGAATTGCCTGAACCCAGGAGGCAGAGGTTGCGGTGAGCCGAGACCGCGCCATTGCACTCCAGCCTGGGTAACAAGAGCGAAACTCCATCTCAAAAAATAAAATAAAATAAAATAAAACAAAATAAAAATGTTGAATTAGGACAGCCTTGAGAGAGAGCAGAAGAATATCTTTTTTTTAAAGTTACTTCTTGGACACAGTGGCTCACACCTGCAATCCTAGCACTTCAGGAGGTTGAGGCAGGTGGTTTGCTTGAGCCCAGGAGTTTGAGACCAGCCTGGGCAACACAGCGAGACACTTGTCTCTAAAATTAAAAAAAAAAAAAAAAATTAAATTACTTCTTGAAGTACCTTAGATAGAAATAATTCACATATTTGTTTGATTTGCCCTGCTCTCAAGCTACTACATTTAGTGGTTAAATTTTAATTCCAGGTTTCAGCTAGTGGATATATCAGATAGCATATTAGAGAGAGTGAAACCCATCAAATGGTGTGACTGTCCACCGTGTCCTCTACATTTATGATGAAAACTGAAGTTAAAAATGTAAGCTGGACCCAGTGGCTTATGCCTGTGATTCCAGCACTTTGGGAGAACGAGGCAGGAGGATTGCTTGAGGCCAGGAATTCAAGACCAGCCTGGCCAACATAGGGAGACCCCATTTCTACAAAAAAGTGAAAATATTAACCAGGCTGGTGGTGTGCACTTGTAGTGCCAGCTACTTGGGAGGCTGAGGTGGTAGGATCACTGGAGCTCGGGAGGTCAAGGCTACAGTGACCCGGCCTGGGCAACAGAGCAAGACACTGTCTCAAAAAAAAATTTAAAAATGTATCAAAAGAGATTATGGATTTAGAAATTCAGCCTGCTGGGGTGGAAATGTTACATAGGAGACTGTTTTAGTTTGTTTTTTTGTTTCCATTAGTAGTCACACTCAGCTGGGCACAGTGGCTCACACCTATAATCCAGCACTTTGGGAAGCCGAGGCTGATGGATCACCTTAGGTCAGGAGTTCAAGACCGGCCTGGCCAATGTGGTGACACTCCCATCTCTATTAAAAATAGAAAAATTAGCCAGGCGTGGTGACAGGCGCCTGTAATCCCAGCTACTCGGGAAGCTGAGGCAGGAGAATCACTTGAACCCGGGAGGCTGAGGCAGGAGAATCACTTGAACCCGGGAGGCAGAGGTTGCAGTGAGCTGAGATCGCACCATTGCACTCAAGCCTGGGTGACAAGAGCAAAACTCCGTCTCAAAAAAAAAAAAAAAAAAAAAAAGTTACACTCAATTATGTCAAAGAATGGAGGATAATAGTAAAAGGGTACCTGTGGCCTGGAACCAAGCCTTGTTTAGTTACTCAGCCTCTCTTTGACCTTCTGTTTTCTTACTTCTGTCTGTCTCTCCATCTCATCTTTTCCTTTTTTTTTTTTTTTTTCTTTCTGCATGGGCATTTTTAGCTTCTCCTTGCACACTCACTCCACTGCCCTCCTCCTCCCTTCAAGCTTTTTTGCTTACTCCATCAAGCTGCCGTATGTATAATTCTCCTGTCTTTTCAAACCCTCTTTCCCATCATAACCTTTTAGTTTAACCTCTCACTAATAACTAACAAACTCTCTTTCAGTATTTTCTAAATGTTTTCAGATGTTCGGAGCTCAACTCATCATTTTATAAATGGGCCATATCTACCTTGATTAGGAAGTTGTTATAGTAGAAAATACATAGTGTAATTGTCAGTCACTGTGTATATGACTGGTAAGGTTTTCTTAATGTACAAAATATCTGACATGGCTTTGCCCTTTGAACTCTAAGCAGAAACAGTAAAAAAATAAAATAAAATAAAGTCGTCTCATCCTGTGTTTCTGAATGCTAGACTGTGGGAGCTTCAGTTTAGATGCATATTAAAGAAAACCAAGTGATAAGTGAGGCTGGTAGCAGCATGAGGCTCAGCTTACTTGCTTCGTCATCATCATCTTTGCTCTCATGACAGCCAAAAACTGTTATCCAATGACTATTCTGTGTAAGACATAATCATTTCACATGTTTAATTCTTACATTTCCTCCTGTGAAGCATGATTTTAGTATTTGAATTGGCTAAACATCTGTGCAGGTCAGAGCTTGCAGATCCACACTACTACAGCACAAACCTCTACAGCACAGGGCCTTGGATAGAGTGGAGTAGACATTCACTATAGGTTTAACTGAATTGTGTTACTCTGTATACTGATCCTTTTTTTTTTTTTTTTTTTTGAGACAGTCTCACTCTGTCACCAGACTGGAACGTAGTGGCGCAATCTTGGCTCACTGCAGCCTTCACCTCCCAGTTACAAGGGATTCTCCTACCTCAGCCTTCCAAGTAGCTGGGACTTCAGGCATGTGCCACCATGCCCAGCTAATTTTTGTATTTTTAGTAGAAACAGGATTTCACCATGTTGGCCAGGATGGTCTCGATCTCTTGACCTCATGATCTGCCTGTCTTGGCCTCCCAAGGTGCTAGGATTACAGGTGTAAGCCACCGTGCCCAGCCTGTATACTGATACTTAAAGAAAAAAAATGGCACTTCTCATTTAATGGTTTCTTAGAAGTTTTCACAATATACTTATTTTACCTTTATTTTGATACCTATTTGTTAGGCTAGAATTCAAAGCTCAACTGAGAACTGCTCAGGTGATTGAAATAAGTTGTTATTGAAATAAGTTGTTATTGGTGAGGATTCCCAGTTCTATGTGTGTTGAGAAGAGAGCCTGTTTATGTGTATAAGCTGTAGCAATCAAGGTAAGATTTTTTTTTTTTTTTGGCCAGAACTGGTGTCTCATGCCTATAATCCCAGCACTTTGGGAGGCCTAGGCAAGTGGATCACGTGAGCCCAGAAGTTCAAGACCAGCTTGGCCAACATGGTGAAACACTCTCTTCAAAAAATACAAAAATTGTTCGTACACAGTGGCTCATGCCTGTAATCCCAGCACTTTGGGAGGCCGAGGCGGCAGATCACCTGAGGTCAGGAGATTGAGACCAGCCTGCCCAACATGGCAAGACCCTGTCTTTACTGAAAATACAAAAAATTAGCTGGACGTGATGGTGGGCACCTGTAATCCCAGCTACTTGGGAGTCTGAGGCGAGAGAATCACTTGAACCCAGGAGGCGGAGGTTGCACTGAGCCGAGATTGAGCCATTGCACTCTAGCCTGGTTGACAAGAGCAAAACTCCATCTCAGAAAAAAAAAAAATTAAGCTGGGCATGGTGGCGCACACCTACAATTCCAACTACTTGGGAGGCTGAGGTGCGAGGATCTTTTGAGCTCAGGAGTTTATGGCTGTAGTGAGCTGTGATCATGCCACTGCACTCTAGCCTGTGTAGCAAAGTAAGACTCTGTCTCATTTTTTTTTTTTTTTAAAGGGGCCTGGCATGGTGGCTCATGCTAGTAATTGCAGCACTTTGCAGGGCTGAGGTGGAGAGATCACCTGAGCCTTAGAAATTCAAGACAAGCTTGGACAACATCCTAAAACCCCGTCTCTACAAAAAAAATACAAAAAATTAGCCATTATTGTGGTGTGCCCCTGTAGTCTCAGCTACCCAGGAGGCTGACCTAGGAGGATGGCTGGATCCTGGGAAGTGGAGGCTACAGTGAGTTGAGATTACTCTACTGCACACCAGCCTGGGTGACAGAGTGAGACCCTGTCTCAAAAAAAAAAAAGTTAGAATGGAAAAAAGGTGTAGCTGAGATCAGGAGTTTGAGACCAACCTGGCCAATATGGTGAAACCCTGTCTCTACTAAAAATACAAAAATTACCCAGGTGTGGTGGTGGGCGCTTGTAATCTCAGCTACTCAGGAGGCTGAGGCAGGAGAATAGCTGCACCAGGAGGTGGATGTTGCAGGGAGCTGAGACTGCACCATTGCACTCCAGCCTGGGCAACAGACTGAGACTCCATCTCATAAAATAAGAAAAAAGGTATAGAGATTTTTCTTCTTGAGACAACAATGCTAAATTAATATGGAATCTTTTCAAGTTTAGTCAACAAAGATAAACTTTGTATTTGCTATGATTGGTTGGTAAAATGAGTATCTTTCACAGTGACAAGTTACATAATAGTACTTTAAATCGTGTTTTATTGACATTCTTTTATCATATCCTTACAACAATACTGTGAAGTAAGTAGGGCAGCTGTTAGAGGTCCTTTTTTTAACAAATGAAAAGTCTGAGAAAAAAATTACTTGCTTTTTAGCTCACATGGGTAACTTGTAGCATAGGCAAGGAGAAAACAAACTTGCAGTCCAGTTTGATGTTCTTTTTGAAGACCATATAGTCTTTAAATGATTGTCTATTACAACTGCAGGGTGTAGTTTTAGGTATAACAGCTAATTTATTGGCTGGTATGTCTTGATAGTTAGAAAGAAGTGCAGCTGATAGTGGCTTCTCTGGAGCTGCTGTAAGGGGCTTTGTTTTGTTTTGTTTGTTGTTGTTTCCTGACCTTATGTGATTTAAACTTTGACATCAGTTCTAATGTTCCTGATGCTTTGTAGCCTCTCATTGGTGGCTATATACATCGACTTCACTGTATACAACTTCCACTTTGGTTTTATTCTGAATTTGAGATTTATTATCAAAGATAAAGTAAGATTTACTTACTTTCCATTTGGCCCCTAGGATTAATAAACTTAACCTGCTTGTTGATTATTGCTCAAACTCTTGTGGTAGGACTCTTTAAAATAATAATTTTGTTGTTTTTATGAGCCATTTATAGAAGAGTGATATGTAGTGGTTCATTGGGGTGATTGGGGACAGGAATTTTTTGGTTGTACTTTGCATTCAAGTAAATATAAATCAGGCATTATTGCCTCTCCCTTTTTTTTTTGAGACAGAGTCTCGCTCTGTCACTAGGCTGGAGTGCAGTGGCGCGATCTCGGCTTACTGCGTCTCAACTTCCGCCTCTTGGGATCAAGCGATTCTCATGCCTCAGCCTCCCGAATAGCTGGGATTACAGGCACATGCCACCATGCCCAGCTAATTTTTGTACTTTTAGTAGAGACCGGGTTATCCCATGTTGGCCAGGCTAGACTTGGACTTCTGACCTCGTGATCCACCCATCTCAGTCTCCCAAAGTGCTGGAATTATAGGTGTGAGCCACCATGCCCGGCCTTCTCCTTCTTTTTCAGATGTCAGTCCGTCAACAGTGTGTATGCTTTTGACTATTTGCATTTCCCACTTGGAAACTTGGAAATAATTCTTTATTTTTGCTAGTCATGTCTCCATAATGTTCCAAGAGAGTTGGGCTGCTTTGGAGAGGCTTGTCTGGCTTTGCCTGCCCCCTGGCTCATTTAACTGTAATAGAATAGCTCACAAAATGCTCTCTGCATACGATTTTATTTGAAGGAAGGTATCTATATTTAACTTTGGAAACAAATAGCTTAGCTAGAATTGTAAGTGAGATTTTAATATTGCCAAAGAAATGGGATACACTCTGCCCAGCTCCTTCCCATTCTATCACACAGTGCATAGGAGCAGTTTGGTAATTAGTAAACTTTGTGGCCATAGCCTTTGGAATGGTACGTATGGAATGTAACTTTTATTTCCATTAATATATATTTATGATTATGAAAGTCTTAGATATGGTAGCTGTGAGAGATATCATTTTATTGGTTATTAGTCTTATTCATATTTGGATTGGAACATTATGGATTTCCTTGGGCAGTTAGGGAGATAACTTTTAATGGTTTACATTTTGCTCCTTGGAATTATGATGTTACCCAGAAGTCTCAAAGCCCATCATGGGGGAAGAAGGAGCCAGCTCGAATATACATGGCTCTAGGCCTAATAGCTACTTTGATTGGAGGAACTCCAGTTTTATATGTTAAATTAGTGGGGTTCTACAAAAAAATTAGTTTGAAAGAGGATTTTTGCGGCTAAAATAAAATTTGAAACCACTAGATTAGTTTATAGATCGAGGAGTTAGAAGACCTACATTCCAGTTTTGGCTGTCCCATTAACAAGTTTTGTAGTGTTAGATAAGTCACTTAACGTATTTTTCTCAGTTTTTCACATATAAAATAGGACTAATTCTGTGTACCTCATAGAATTGTCTTTCGATAGTGATTTTAAAAACTGGTGAATCAGGCTGGGCATGGTGCCTCATACCTGTAATCCCAGCATTTTGAGAGGTTTGAGGCGCACAGATCACCTGAAGTCAGGAGTTCGAGACCAGCCTGGCCAACATGGTGAAACCCTTCTCTACTGAAAATACAAAACTAGTCAGGCATGGTGGCATGCACCTGTAGTCCCAGCTACTCAGGAGGCTGAGGCAGGAGACTTGTTTGAACCTGGGAGGCAGAGGTTGTATTGAGCCGAGATGGCACCATTGCACCCCAGCTTGGGTGACAGAATGGGACTCTCTCAAAAACCAACAACAACAACAAATAAACCGATGAATCAAAATGTATTAAGTAATAAAGGTGTTTTTAATAATAGCAGCAATACCCCAACAACTGAGAAATCAAGATGACTTTGAAATTTGTTGTAGAATTTATCATAATAACATGGCTTTCTTTTTTCCAATTTTCTGCTCTCTAGGCATGATTGTTTTCTTTTTATATTTTTATATTTTTTGTTATTTTATTTTTTATCTTTTATTTATTTATTTGAGACAGAGTCTTGCTCTGTTGCCCAGGCTGGGCAACAAGATTGTGCAGTGGCACAATCTTGGCTTATTGCAACTTCAGCCTCCTGGGTTCAAGCAAATTCTTGTGCCTCAGCTTTCTGAGTAGCTGGGATTACAGGTGTGCATCAGCATGCCAGGCTAATTTTTGTATTGTTAGTAGAGATAGGGTTTCACTATGTTGCCCAGCCTGATCTCGAATTCCTGACTTTAAGTGATTTGCCTGCCTTAGCTTCCCAAAGTGCTAGGATTACAGGCATGAGCCATCACTCCCAGCCTGTTTTCTTTTCTTTTCTTTTTTTTTGAGACAAAGTCTTGCTCTGTCACCTAGGCTGGGATGCAGTGGTGCGATCTTGGCTCACTGCCACCTCTGTCTCTTGGGTTCAAGCTGATTCTTCTGCTTTAGCCTCCTGAGTATCTGGGACTACAGGTATGCGCCACTATGCCTGGCTAATTTTTTGTATTTTTTTAAATTAAGAGATGGGGTTTCTCCATATTGGCCAGGTTGGTCTCAAACTCCTGACCTTGTGATCTGCCCGCCTCAGCCTCCCAAGGTGCTGGGATTACAGGCATGGGCCACCACGCCCAGCCTTCTTATTTTTTTAATGTTAGATTTGTTGGCTACGTTCCTTAAAATTTCATTTTTAATGAAAGACAATTACTTTATGTATGCTCATATACACGACATATGTAGTTGTGTGTATGTATTTTGAAAAACTTATATTGATTTTCTTTCACGGTTTCTAAGAACATAAGTAGATAAATGAAACTTAATTTGGAGAAAACTTTAACTTTCTCTGCCATTCCCAAGAGAAACCAAGTTCAGGATGCTTGCATTTATTTCCAGCCTTTGAAGGGCCAGAAAATTGTGCCTGAAAATTGGGTTAGCACATTTTCTGAATCTGACTGCTGTTAAGTTACTCTGTAGTTGGGTTGGATGCTGTTTCCTTTCTTCTTTCCTTCAAGCAGAGAATATGCACTTCACATTTTTTAAGGAAACCATTCCTAGCTTGTATATTCATTTACATTCTACATCTTATGAGGATTACAAGGATACACATAAAGATAGGTCTTATTCAGAAAAGTCCTGGCAGCTGTCCCAGCCTTAAAAGAGTAACAAACCTGTGCTGTTCCCTTTTTCCTGATGGAGTATCACTAAGGCCTTTCTTTGAGGAGTTGATTAGCAAATGACTGAAAGAGAGAAAGTGAGAATAGCACCTTGTGGTTAGGTGGTACTGGCTGATTTTCTAGCTCTTGCACAGCATATGCCTCTTAAATATCAGGGGGGAGTAAACTGCTCTTGCATCATACCACCAGGATTGGATAGCCCAAGTTGCAATTTCAAGCATTGCTGGCCAGTTTCTGGTAGGTAGTTATGGAAATATAGGAAAGCTCAGTTCTGCCTGACAAAGGAACATAGCTGCTTATGGAGTATTAAGTGTGAGATACGCTGGGTAGTATTTTTTATCTTTTGGAAGTTAACAAAATTAAATACCTGAAAAGAAGTGTTCTTTTTTCTTACTTAAAGCTCTTTCTACTAAACACAAATATCCTCAGAACCAGGAATTCCATAGGAACTATGAAACCTAACTGGTCAGGTATTTTCTGACCATAGTAACATGTAGTTTTATTGCCCGAAGGCCCTCCTGGGAAAAACTTATATAGCTAGCAATCCCTTTAATAATCATGATAGCCATTTGTTAAGAATACCTCCTGACTGCGCGTGGTGGCTCATGCCTATAATCCCAGCACTTTGGGAGGCCAAGACTGGGGGATTGCTTGAGGCCAGGAGTTCGAGATTAGCCTGATCAACATAGGGAGACCCTGTCTCTACAAAAATTACAAAAATTAGCTGGGCATGGTGGCATGCACCTGTAGTCCCAGCTACTTGGGAGGCTAAGGTGGGAGGATCAATTGAGCCTAGGAAGTCAAAGTAGTTAGCCATGATTGCATCCCTGGCACTCCAGCCTAGGTGACAGGGTGAGACTTCATCTCAAAAAATAAAAAAAAAAAGAGTACCTGTTATGTGCCAGTTCTTAAAAAATATATAAATATAAAATTAGAAATAAATGAAGACCAAGATCATACAAGTTAGTAGTAGGTCTAGAGGGTTGAATACAATTCTGCCTGGTGTAAAACTCATTTTCTTTCCCTATGTTCTTGCTCAGTGAAAAATCGTTTACAAAATATATCTTTTACTTTTCAGAGTATAATTTCCCTTTAAAACAATTTATGTCAAATGAAACCTACTTGTATTTTTCATGGTGAAATTAGACATAATATCCCTAAAAATGAAACCTAACAGACAAAATAGGAAGAAAATTAAGGTTGAAGTTCTTGGAATTATACATCACCAAGATCAATTTGCCTTGCTGAGGGTTTTTGTCTACTCCTGACAGTTTACTTTTTACTTGTGTCATAGTCTTTAGTACAGGAATTTTTCTTTGCGCCCCCCCCCCGCCCCCACTCCTTTTTCTTGGAGACAGTCTTGCTCTGCCACCCAGGCTAGAATGCAGTGGCACAATTTTGGCTCACTGCAACTTCCGCCTTCTGGGTTCAAGTGATTCTTGTGCCTCAGCCTCTCGAGTAGCTGGAATTATGAGCATGCACCACCACACCTGGCTAATTTTTGTATTTTTAGCAGAGATGGGGTTTCCCCATGTTGGCCCGGCTGGTCTCAAACTTTTGGCCTCAAGTGACCCACCCACCTTGCCTCTCAAAGTGCTGGGGTTACAGACAAGAGCCACTGCTCTCGGCTTTTTTCTTGCCCATTGTTCACTATTTTCCTCTTCACACTGCTGTACTCTACCCCCAGAAGATTATAAGGATCTTTCTAGTCCATGCCACCAGAAACTTTGGTCTTCCTCCAGATATTCATAAGAATGCAATATTATATTTAGTCAGTAGATACCATCATCTAACATATGATATGTTTCAGACTGAAACTTCTTTAATTCATGGCTTTCGTTTATTTTAAATTCATCCATTTCTACTCTCTAGATTAAAAATTATGAATCTCTTGATTTGTGAATAATGAAAACTACTTATAGTGTTTTTGCTCAATAAATTACATTTATAAAGTTGATAGGTTTTATTTTGCCAGTTTTATTAATAGAGAAGTAATTATTGAGCTGTTTTTCTTCAATTTATTTGTTTTTTGAGATAGGGTCTCATTCTGTCACCCAGACTAGAGTGCAGTGGTGCCATCACAGCCGACTGCAGACTTGACCTTCCAGGCTCAAGCAATCTTCCTACCTCAGCCTCCCGATTAGCTGGGCACACTTGGCCAATTGTTTCTGAATTTCGTGTAGAGACGAGGTTTCTCCATGTTGCCCAGGCTGGTCTTAAACTCCGGAACTCAAACCATCTGCCTGCCTTGTCCTCCCAAAGTGCTGGGACTACAAGCATGAGCCACCACACACCTGGCCTCTTTTATGCATTTTGTATGCTGCCATTAGGGAATGGTACTACTGGTAAAAGCAACCCTTTGATGCAGATGAGATAGTAGGCCAGTTAAAGCCTTTGTCTCCAAAGGTGTTTACAAGAAATTGAAATAACATCTTTTATTTTTAAGGCCAAACAATACTTCAAACCTATTTTTCTGTGAAGTTTTAAACAGTTGAGAAGAGATTGTCAAGTATGCTCTAACTTTGGACTAAGGAACTCTGAGACTGCAGTCTTTCACCCACTAAATACACATTATTTTATTCAAAGATGCCAAGCCCTGTCATCATCTTGAGATTTGTGTATGAGTTATACTTTGGAAATACTAGCTAAGCCAGTGACACAAGATATAGCTTCGGGCAAAGGGAATAGTTTGTACCTTGACCAGTTGGAGATTAAGTAAGAATAACAGTTACTGTTCACTGAAGATGCTTCTCCTTACTAATGTCTAGGGAGTCTAGGGGTATCTCTTTAAAATATCAGACTTGCGTTCACTGCTATTTCATATTTCTTTGTTAGCTGCTCTCCCTTCAGTTCTTTATATTTTTATTTTTTGGGACCAAGTCTTGTTGGGGGTCATTTTTCAGTCTCATAAGGAAGAAGGAAACGTCTTTAAATTTTTGTTATTGTTGAGCCACCAAGCCCATCCAGGTCTTACTCCTTTTTGCATCATGGGTGCTTATGACAGTATTAGATAGTTGTCCCAAATATAAACTTGTCGCATTAATGGACAAACTGAGGGTCAAGTGTTATGAGAGCCAACTAACTCTAGGTAAGGATTGGCCTAACTGATTCTTTCCAGAATATTAGTTCCCTAAACTAAGAACTCCCCTCTAAAATCTTGCTAACTACTTTGACTAAGTAAAGATTGAAAGAATATTAATGATGAACATGAAGAAATTTAGCTGTTCTGAGGGAGGATTCTGTATAAATTTACAAGATCAGTGGTAATTTGCTTTTTGATAACCATGAGAGCATTAAGCCATTTGTTTTTTAATTTATTGTGCTGGTGTTTTTGGTGTGTATGTTTCATTCTTTCTGATTAGGCTCCATATCTGTTTTTTCCTGATGCTCATGTCAGTTTATAATAGTCCTGCATCCCTCACTGTGGCATTGAGGAATATCTGTCATATTATTTTTGGTATATTTTTGTTTTTCAGTGAGGTCAGGGAGAGGGGCAGTCCAAACATTTTCCACACAAAAATCCTGATCCTCATGTAGTAAAGTTGTATACTTTGCTGTTTTTATGGCCTTCTTGCTGCTAATCTCCAGGTGGTGTTTTTGCCTTTTGGCTTCCCTCTTGTTTATGTTACATGTGTCAGTAATTGAATTCCGAAAACCCTGCAAACTTTGGCAGCCAATTTGTAACCCATTTGTTTATTGTTTTTCTTCATTATGATTAACCAAGACTAGATTTTACTTTGCAGATTTACTCAAATTTGTGGCTTAACAGCCCTTCATTCTGTTCAACTAGTCTTTGTAACATTAGGTTAGAAGAGAAATGTCATTTTGAAGGAGACATCTTTATGTTATGTCTGATAACCTAATCCGACTCCTGGTCTATCTCCTGCATTTGCTGTTTGTGTATTTATGTGTTCTGCCTTGATTCATTTGCTGATTTCTGTGTTGGCCTCTGTTTTTTAAGCTACCAATTTAAACTGGAAGTTAGGCACAGAATTTAGAATGTGAGAATAGTTAATATATTTTGTTTTTATAGTACCTTTCCTCCAAAAGAGCTTCCTGGTTTTATAAGTATCTTATTTGTCTTCTTGGCATCTTTGCAGAATAAAGTATTGGGATTAGTGTTTCTTTTTTTTACATTTGTTTTCTGAAGGGGTGAACCAAACATTGTGGACTAGTAGCCAGTGTCAAAGAAAAGTGAAAAGTTACATTAATGGGAAGCATTCCATTCATTTTCCCTTCACTTACCAAAGAAACAGGTGAGAATAAGATTCTGTCATTTGTATGTAGACTCTTCAAGGATCAAGCTCCTGACTAAAGAAAAAAAAAAAAGACCTGTTTTCTTCCTGAATAAACTGTCAAAGAGCTTCTGTCATCATATTTTTGTTAATTTGATCTGTGTTACAGACATTGGGGAACTAAGATTGTAATTGCCTGTTGGGTTCTTCACCCCTGCTGGGCAGACAAAAATCAATTCACTGAGACCACAGCATTGCAATAGAGAAAGGGTTTAATTGGCCGGGCATGGTGGCTCATGCCTGTAATCCTAGCACTCTGGAAGGCTGAGGTGGGTAGATCACCTGAGGTTGGGAGTCCAAGACCAGCCTGACCAACATGGTGAAACCCTGTCTTTAAGAAAAAAAAAGAGAGAAAGAAAGGGTTTAATTGACATGAGGCTGGCCATGTGAAAGAACCAGAGTTATCGCTCAAGTCAGTCTCTCCAAAGGCCTGCAGGTTATGGGTTTTTTTGGACAGTTTGGTGGATGGGGGGCTAGGGAATGGGTGCTGCTGATTGGTTAGGGATGAAGTCGTAGGGTTATGGAAAAACGGTCCTTATGTGCTGAGTCTGCCTTTGGGTGGAGCCACAGGATCAGTTGAGCCATGAATCATAGGTCTGGTTGGGATAGATCTGAAAACCATCATTTAATAAATCAATCTTAGATGCTATAGTAGTGATAGTATCTATAGGAGCACTTGGGGAGGTTGCAGATCTTGTGACCTCTGGCCACATGGCTCCTGAGCAGTAAAGATTTATAGAAACTATACCTATATCTTATCCAAGTTCAGACCCCTCTCGTAATCCTATTCTTGTGGCCTTTGATTCATCTTACAAAGGCAGTTTTTGGTCCCTGTGCAAGGCAGGGGTTTGTTTTAGACAGGGACTGTTATCATGCTTACTTTCTTTCTTACTTTCTGTCTTTTTTTTGTATTTTTAGTAAAGATGTAGAGATGGGGTTTCACCATGTTGCCCAGGCTGGTCTCAAACTCCTGACCTTAAGTGATCTACCTGCCTCAGCCTCCCAAAGTGCTGGGATTGCAGGTGTGAACCACCACGCCTGGCCTCCTGTTACTATTATTATCCTTACTTTCAAGTTAAATTGGTTTTTTGTTTGTTTTTTGGTTCTTTTTTTTTGAGATGGAGTCTCACTCTGTTGCCTAGGCTGTACTGCAGTGGTATGATCTCAGCTCACTGCAACCTCCGTCTCCCAGGTACAAGCAATTCTGCCTCAGCCTCCCAAGTAGCTGGGATTACAGGCGCCTGCCACCATGCCTGGCTAATTTTTGTATTTTCAGTAGAGGTGGATTTCACCATGTGGGCCAGGCTGGTCTTGAACTCCTGACCTCAGGTGATCCGCCTGCCTTGGCCTCCCAAAGTGCTTTGATTACAGACATGAGCCACTGCACCCAGCCTCAAGTTAAATTATAAATTTCTCCCAATGTTAGCTTGGCCTGTGTCCAGGAATGACCAAGGACAGCTTGGAGGTCAGAAGCAAGATGGAGTCAACTATGTCAGATTTCCCTTACTGTCATAATTTTGCAAAGGCAGTTTCAAGATAATTAGTATTGTTTTTATAGATAAAGAAATTGAGTCCTGGGTAAGTCATATAACTGTTCTAACTGTCCTTCAGCAAGTGCTAAAAATAGTTCCATCTTATAAAGGTAAAGAAAAGTAAAGAACTTAGTCTGGCTGTGAATAAGACAGCTGCTTGTATGTGCTGTTCTGACCAATAAAATTTATTATAGTGTGAACAAAAGTGCTAGGTAACCAAAAGTCAAGGTAAATGTGATTAGACAAACAGAAGAGTTCATGAAATTGTGACTTGAAATGGGTAGAATTTATCCAGAGCCCTATGACTTGTAAGAGAATTGGGATTTGTGTACATCATAGTATTCATTATATACTACTACTTTCTGCTGAAGATTAAAATTAGTAGTGTAGAATGTACCCTGAAGCATTCATTGAAGAAGTTAAACAAAGAGAAGAGCTTAGGAATCCTATGCCTACTGTATTGTTTTCTTGATCCTCTGAACACAGTTTATTTTCCTTGCAATGAATTTTGACAACATGATTCAAAGAATTTAGCAGATGGCAGTTTTGAGGAAAGAACAGATGCATTTCTTTTTTCTCTCTCCAGTTTATGACTTATAAAGCTGTCACATGATTAAGTTGTTTAACTCTCTGCAATAGCTACAGCATTGGAGTAGGTGAACTAATACATGATTTACAAAGATAAGACTAGGCAAATGAAGTTCTTCTGCAGCAAATAAAATGTTTGGTTTCTCTCTGGTATCTTTGGATGCAAAGTAGTAGAGGTTATTCTTACCACCACCCCAAATGGCAGAAACAAGCCTGAGTTCTTTGCTTGAGAAAGAAGACATTAAGAAACATTTATTCAGTTTTGCTGGATACCAGGAAGTATTCAGGAGAGTTACAGAGTTCCTACTCCCTTACAATCTGGTTGGGAAGACAGAAATGAAGAACATAGCTTACGCCTGCATATTGCTAGTACTTTAAAATTTATGAGCACTTTTCTCATATGCAGTCATGTGTCCCATAACTATCTTTCAGTCAATGACAGACTGCCTATATGATGCTGGTTCCATAAGACTGTTATGGAGCTGAAAACTTCTTATTGCCTTGTGACATTGTAGCTGTTGTAATGTCATAGTATAATTACTTTATTTGGTGTAGTCTAAGTGTAGAATGTTTATAAAGTGTTCAGTAGTGCACAGTAATATCCTAGGCCATCACATTTCCTGACCACTCACAGACTCACCCAAGCATCTTCTAGTTTTGCAAGCTCCATTGATAGTAAATGCCCTCCCTCCCTTCCTTCCTTCCTCCCTCCCTCCCTTCCTTCCTCCCTCCCTTCCTTCCTTCCTTCCTTCTTTCCTCCCTCCCTCCCTCCCTCCCTTCCTCCCTCCTTCCTTTTCTTTCTCTCTCTCTTTCTTCTTTCTTTCTTTCTTTATTCTCTCTCTCTCTCTCTCTCTCTCTCTCTCTCTCTCTTTCTTTTTTTTTTTGAAACCAAGTCTCACTCTGTCACCCTGGCTAAAGCATAATGGAGAGGTCTTGGCTCACTATAGCCTCCACCTCCTGGGTTCATATGATTCTCCTGCTTCAGCCTCCCAAGTAGCCAGGACTATAGGTATGTGCCACCACACCTGGCTAATTTTTGTATTTTTAGTAGAGATGGGATTTTACTATGTTGGCCAGTCTGGTCTTGAACTCTTGACCTCGTGATTCCCTCACCTTGACCTCCCAAAATGCTGGGATTTCAGGCATGAGCCACTGCACCTGGCCTACAGTTTATTTATCTTATTACCTGCTCACCTTAGATAGGCTCGATATATCTCATGATAGGCTTCTAGACTGACAAGAAATTAACTTATACTCTGGAAGGGTTTTTATTACTATTATTATTTTAAAACTCCATGTTACTTCTAAGCCATCTAAGATCTTTGAGGGTACAGTAAACCATACATACTTCTCTAATCTCAACTCGTAATTTGTAGAAGGCATCATTTTTAAAGAAAAATTACAGGGTCATTTTATAAAGTTGTAAGAAATGTTATTGCTGTTCTGAAAACTAATATTTTTTTCATATATGCATCTAGTGACTGATGACAAACTTTCTTTTCATCTTTCGTCTTCGTCTTCTGATACTTTACTCTTTCAAGTCTCTTGATAACTTTTTTTTGTTTTTTTGAGACAGAGTCTCGCTCTGTCATGAGGCTGGAGTGCAGTGGCACAATCTCCGCTCACTGCAACCTCCTCCGCCTCCCAGGTTCAAGCAGTTCTCCTGCCTCAGCCTCCCAAATAGCTGGGACTACAGGCGTGCACCACCATGCCTAGCTAATTTTTTGTATTTTTAGTAGAGACAGGGTTTCACCACGTTGGCCAGGATGGTCTCGATCTCTTGACCTCGTGCTCTACTTGCCTCGGCCTTACAAAGTGCTGGTATTACAGGCGTGAGCCTCCACGCCCAGCCGATAACTTTTTTAATTTGACAAATTTCTGAGGTAGATTACATAATGTATCCGATTGGTTAGTTAGCCCTGTTGCACTGTTGAGTGAGTGATTTCTGGATTTTCTTAGGTCGGACTCTTTGAGGAATGAATTTTTAAGCCTCCTATAGTTATGTAATAATTGGTTCCATTGAGACCTCCTGGAATTGATTGAAATCAACACTGTAAATCAGGCTTCCCCAAACTACTGCCTGCAGGCCACATGCGGCCCCCTGAGGCCATTTATCCGCCCCCCCTCCCCACCCGCCACCGCACTTCAGAAGGGGCACCTCTTTCACTGGTGGTCAGTGAGAGGAGCACAGTATGTGGCGGCCCTCCCACGGTCTGAGGGACCGTGAACTGGCCCCCTGTGTAAAAAGTTTGGGGATGCCTACTGTAAATAGTCCAAAGGTTTGAAAAGCTGTATGTTCAGTAAAGCATGTTAATGGTTTAGTAACCTCACATATTCTGTTCAGTTGTCAATGTGATTGGGCTTTATAGCAACTATTAGCATTCTGTGACTATGCCAAGGATGTAGCTCATGCACTATGCCGAACTCTTTATACAAACAGCTCTTCAGACCTTCCACATTATATTGGAGGAATTGTAATAAAAACTGCTCATCTCCTTTCTCAGAGGATTTATCATCCACTCTTTCAGCCTTCTTCAATGAGATGACTCTACAGTTCACTGTCAAGGAGTCTCTTAACCATTCTGTTTCTCCTTACCTATTATATCAGTTGGGATTAAGTTTAGCTGCAAATAAGAGAGAGCCAAATTAACAAAGGCTTTAAAAAGATAAACGTTGGCTCAGTATGGTGTCTCATGCCTGTAGTCCCAGCATTTTGGAAAGCCAACACAGGTGGGTCACTTGAGCCCAGGAGTTTGAGACCAGCCTTGGCAACATGGTGAAACACTGTCTATACCCAAAATACAAAAATTAGCCAGTCTTATAACCCGGTCTTAAAATTAATTAATTAAAATAAAAATAAAAAGATAGTTTATTTCCTTTTATGTAAAAGTCCAGATGTAGGCTCTGTTCCATGTATCTTCAGAGTCTCAGATTTTCCACCAGATTATTCCATTGTTCCTTGGATATGTTCTTTGTCCTTGTAGCCCAAGACACTATTATTATCCACATCATAGCTAATAGGATGCCGGAAGGGTCAAAGAAGAAAGGATAAAGATACCTATCTCCTGACATGAGCTATGTGTTAGCATAGTCACATAATCTCTCTTTTCTTTTTGAATTTCCATATATCACTATAGAGTTTATTTTCTCACTAATCATTGCAGTTTCTTTATCATCTGAGCCAAAGGGGCAACTAACTAGTTGTCGTGTTTATAGAAGATTCTTCCAGTCTTCAAAGCATCCTAGGCTGACTTAAAAATACTATTCTTGGGCTGGGTATGGTGGCTTATGCTTGTAATCTCATCACTTTGGGAGGTTAAGGCGGGTGGATCTCTTGAGCCCTAGAGACCAGCCTCAACAACATGGCAAAACTCCATCTCTACAAAAAATACAAAAATTAACTGGGTGTGGTGGTGTGCACCCATAGTCCCAGCTACTCTGGAAGCTGAAGTGATCTTCCCACTTCAGCCTCCACCCAGGAGGTTGAGGCTGCAGTGAGCTGTGATCATACCACTGCACTCCAGCCTGGGTGACAGAGAGACCCTGTCTCAAAAACAAAATACAATAAGTATCATTCTCAGTAATTTTTATGATTCTGATGCCTATCTCAGCCCCTGAATATATCAGAGTATTAACATGTGAGCCACAAAATAATGAGAGGAAGATGCGTATAGGAGCAGGATACTCTCCTTAGAAACAGAACTTGGAACTTTGAGAAGTCGGGAATCTCTGGAAAATAAGTGAAGACCAAGACCAGCTAATAGGAAATAATTTGCTTGTTTGTTTTTGGAGATACTTTTCTTGATTTTTTATTTGTGGGTTTTTTTAGTGTCAAATTTTTATTAACAGGATTTTATGCAATGAAAAAAATAGGGCAGTACTTCCACCTTGCTTTCTTAGTGGATGGAAGAAACAATGTTTCTCACTTTGACTGATCTACATACATTTTTGAGGCTAAGAAGCTGAGGTCTAAAGTTAGAACTGTAAGAAAAAAGAATAGAGGGAGTCATTTCATTCTTGTGAGGTGTTTAGATGAGCTCAAATTTAGGGCTGACTGACTTCAGCAATGGGATTTTAGGGATGACTGAAATGATTGGATGGACTGTAATTATTCAGCAGGACATTTGGAAACACATTTGGCCAAATTCTAAGGATCAGTGGCCATAGGTACCACATTGATGTTACCCCAGAGAAGAAGGGTTTTATACATGTGGTATTACAGTTGGCATAAGTACCTGGAGTATTTACCTATGGCTGAATGTTTTATTTTATTTTTGTCAATTTAAAATGAGGCCTTGAAGCAACACCAAAAATAGACAAATGGGATTTATGCACAGCGAAAGAAATAATCTGCAGAGTAAGGAGACAACTTGTTGAATGGAAGAAAATGTTTGCAAACTATTCATCCAACAGAGGACTAACATCAAAAATATACAAAGAACTTAAACAACTGAAGAACAAAACCCAAATAATCCTACTAAAAAGTGGGTAAAGGACATGAATAGACGTTTTCTCAAAAGAAGACATACAAATGGCCAACAGGTATATGAAAAAAAATTGCTGAATGTTGCTAATTATCAAAGAAATGCAACTCTAAACCACAAAGAGATATCATCTTACCCCAGAGTGGCTATTATTACAGAGACAAAATATAGCAGATGTTGGCAAGGGTGCAGAGAAAAGGGACTCTTGAGCACTGTTGGTAAGAATTAGTTGGTAAATTAGCACAGCCTCCATGGAAGGTAGTACGGAGTTATCTCAAAGACCTAAAACTAGAACTACCATTTGAACCAGCAGCACCACTACTGGGTTATCTACCCCCCAAAAAAAGAAGTCAGCATATCAGAGCCGGGCGTGCTGGCTCACGCCAGTAATACCAGCACTTTGGGAGGCCAAGACTGGTGGATCACCTAAGTTTGAGAGTTGGAGACCAGCCTGGCCAACATGGTGAAACCCCATGTCTACTAAAAATACAAAATTAGCCGAGCATGGTGGCATATGCCTGTAATTCCTGCTACTTGGGAGGCTGAGGCAGGAAAATCACTTGAACTCTAGAGGCAGAGGTTGCAGTGACCTGAGATCACACCATTGCACTCCAGCCTGGGCAACAAGAGCAAAACTCTGTCTCAAAAAAAAAAAAAAAAGTCAGCATATCAAAAAGATACTTGTACTCAAATGTTTTTCACAGCACTGTTCACAATAGCAAGGATATAGAATCAATCTAAGTGAGCACCAACAGATAAATGGATAAAGAAAATGTAGTACATATATACAATTAGATACTATTTAGCCAGAAAGAAAAATGAAATCATGTCAGGGACAGCTGACTAATGGTCATTTGCAGCAAGAAATGGAGGTCATTATGGTAAGTGAAACAAGCCAGGCATAGAAAGACAAATAACACATGTTCTCACTTATAAATAGGTGCTGAAAAAATGTGTTCACGTGTAGAGAAGTGGATATATAACAGAGACTTGGAAGGGAAACAAAATGGTGGTGGAGGAGGGGAGGCTGATCAGAAATTGATTAATGGGTACAGTTTATGTTATTTGGGTGATGGATACCCTAAAATCCATGACTTGACCACTATGTAGGTAACAAAATTGCACATGTACCCCATAAATTTGTACAAATAAAAAGGGGAAAAAATAGCTCATAGTAGCATGAACCCTGTTGAGAACTGCACATGCAGGGGATCTAGGTTGCATGCTCTTTATGAGAACCTAATGCCTGATGATCTGAAGTGAAGCTGAGACAGTGATGCTTGTCGAGGTCCAACCCACAGTCCGTGACCCAGCAACAGATGAATAAATGCACTCAAACACTAATATTCAGTGAAAAGCTGGCTGAGGGGTCCATGGTCACTCATAGACACTCGAGGAGAGTGCTGTCAAGAGTTAGCAGCTGCACCCCGGCTTGCTGGCCTTGCCGGCCTTTATTCAGCATACGTTAAATGACAAAGGCTTTGAGTCAATGCCATTAGAGGGTAACAAATAAAGACCAGATTCCGATGCCTAAAGCAACCACCATTTGTGGGTAATAAAACTGGTTGCCCTCCGCCCAAGAGAGCCATCTGCTGGTGGATGATTAAAGGTTAGTTTTAGGACCACATGAGTAAACAAGTTATTTAGATAAACTCCCTTTCTCTGTGCAGTCAAACTTCTCTGCCAATGTTAATCTGTATTTGCAGCCACTCCCGTGCTAGCATCTGTTGGGGTTCACTCAGGGTGGTAGGAAGAGTTGTAAGAGAAATAATAAAGTAAGTTATAGAAAATAGTCTCAAACCTTCTTGGAAGGCCAGAAGGTTTTTCAAAGGCCTCAGGATAGAGTTACAACTGAAGGCAGCCTAATCCTCTTTACTTTGAGCTAGGAGCAAGGGTAAATAACATATCAAAACCCTATCAGTGAGTGGCAGGTGACAATTAAGCTGCATCTGGTGGCAGGCTTTATAGTAGTAAGTGAGCTGCATCTGGTGGCAGGCTTTAAGTCAGAATCTGACATTTATTTTAATCTGTGCATGACCTGCCCACTATTTTATTTGCCACCTCCATCTGGACCTCTTTTCCCACACTGCACACTTGTCTCACTGACAGTTTTGTCAGCCCACAAACTAACCCTAGCCAAAATGAGTAAAAAGCAAGAATTTCTTTGAAAAGTAGGAAAGACCCAGTGATAAGACAGCAGAAGACTCTAAGACTGCCAACAAAAAGAAAACTGCATTTAAAATAAAATACCAAGAGTTCTATTTAAATTACAGATTCACATTCTCCAAGACCAGTTTGTGTATATGGCAACTGGCTATCCAGTGGAAACCAAGAAACCTTTAAAATTGCTTTGCCAAATGGAGACCGAGCACCCTGCATTAAAAGACAAGCCTTTGGAGTTTTTCAAAAGAAAAAAATGTGAACACAAAGAAGCAACCACTTCAAATATGTCTTCATTGAGAGCATCATTCTTAGTAGCTAACTGCATTGCTAAAGCTAAGAAGCCCTTTACTATTGGTGAAGAGTGATCCTACTTGATGCTAAGGACATTTGTTTTGAACTTTTAGGAGAGGCTGCAGTTCAGAAGGTGGCACGTGTTCCTCTTTCAGCTAGCACTTTAAGTAGTTGAATTGATGAAATAGAGGATATTGAGGCACAATTGTTAAAGAGGATTAATGAGTCACTGTGGCACTCAGTCCAGGTTGACGAATCTACTGGTGTTGACAAGGCAACAATGCTTGTTTTTGTGTGATATACTTTTCAGGAGGATGTGCATGAGGATATGTTACATACACTTTTGTTGCCAGACAGCACCATAGGTGCAGAACTATTAAAGTTTTTGAATGATTACCTATCAGGAAAACTGAACTGGTCATTTTGTGTCAGTATATGCACGGATGGAGTGGCTGCCATGACTGGGAAGTTTTCTGGTTTCACTACTGGGGTTAAAGAGTTTGCTTCTGAATGAGAGTTTGTGTACTGTGTTACCTGTAGAGAAAGGCTAGCTATCTAAAAAATGTCACCTGAACTTAACATTTTGCAGAATGTGATTAAAATTATGCACATTTAAGTACATGCCTTTACATGCTCACACAGCTCTGCGAGGAGACAGACACAGAGAACATACATCTTAGGCACAGAAGTGAGGTGGCTCTTTAAAGGTCTATCACTGGCTGGAGTTTTTGAGTTATTAGAGTCACTCCAGAGATTTCTTTTAGAAAAACAGTCACCACTGGCAGCACATTTCAGTGACAGAGAATGGGTTGCAAAACTTGCTTACTTGTGTGACATATTCAACCTTCTCAACGAACTCAATCCATCACTTCAGAAGAGAATGATGAGTGTGTTTAAGTCAGCAGATAAAGTGGCTGTATTCAAAGCCAAACTGGAATTATGGGGCCATGAGTGAACATTAGATTTCTGACATGTTTCAAACATTTGCAGAGATTTTGAGGGAAACCAGGCCAGGGCCTTCTTTCTCCCAGCTGGTGCATGATCACCATTCTCAGCTTTCAGAAGAGTTTGATCATTACTTCCCAACCACAAAAGACCCTTGAATTTGGAAGGAATGGATCTGTCACTCATTTGTGAATAAGCCAGTTGAATCGACTTTCTCCATGCTAGAAGAGAATCAACTGCTTGAGATTGCAAATGATGGAGGCCTTAAAAGTATGTTTGAGACAACTTCAAATCTCCATACATTCTGGGTTAAAGTCAAGGTGGAATATCCTGAGATTGCCACAAATGCATACAAAAGCCTGCTTCCATTTCTGACACTTTTTGTGAAGCAGAGTTTTCTGCACTGACAGCAACCAAAACGAGATTGTTACAGAGTAGACTGGACATAAGCAACACACTTTGAGTGTCACTGTCTCCCATCATCCCCCATCCTGCAACTAGATGGGACCATCTAGTTATAGGAAAACAAGCTCAGGGCTACCACTGCTTCTGTATAATGGTGAGTTCTGTAATTACTTCATTATATATTACAATGTGATCATAATAGAAATAAAGTACACAATAAATGTAGTGCACTTGAATCATCCTGAAACCAGTCCCTGGTGCCAAAAAGGTTGGAGACCACTGACCTGGTCTATGTTTATAATCTTAGAGCCAAAAGCAATAATGTAATATCCATTATATGTGCCTATATACGTGTGTGTATGTTATAATATTAAACTACCCTGCATTCTTGGGATAAACTCTATTAGCTCAAGATTTATAATCTTTTTGCTATATTAATAGATTTGATTTGCTAATGTTCTGTTAATATTGTGTTTATAAAGAATTTTGTTTAAAGCTTTTAATTTCTCTTTGAGCACTGCTTTAAAATTTAGCACAAAAATTTTCATATGTTACATTTAATCATTCAGTTCAAAATATTTTATTTATTTTAAAGTTTTTTAAGGGATAGAATCTTACTCTTGCCCAGGCTGGAATGCAGTGGCATAATCATAGCTCACTGCAATCTCAGACTCCTGGGTTTGAGCTATCCTCCTGCTTCAGCCTCCCAAGTAGCTGGGATTATAGGCATGCACCACCATATCTGGCTAATTTTTTATTTTTCTCTAGAGGCGAGTCTCCCTATGTTGCCCAAACTGGTCTCAAACTCCTAGGCTCAATCAGTCCTCCCATGTTGGGCCTCCCAAAGTGCTGGGATTACAGGCTTGAACCACTGCACTCAGTCCAAAACATTTTCTAAGTGACTTTATGGTTTCTTCTTGACCCATGGTTTATTTTGTTTTTATTTTAACTTTTTTCCAAACCCTGCATATGGCATTTGAGCATGGTTTATTTTTAAATATTATGTTAAATTTCCAAATACTTGGGGTTCTTCTAGTATCTTACTGATGCTTTCTGACTTAATCTAATTATGCTCAGAGAACATACTCTATATAAGTCTACAATAAATCTTTTGAAATTTATTGAGACTTACTTTCTGACTTAGCATTTGATCTGTATTGGTGAATAGAGTTCATGCATGGTGAATAGACCATGCACTCTTGAAAAGAATATATTTTGTGGAGTTTTTGGGTGTAGTATTTTACAAATGTCAATTAGGTTAAGTTGGTGAACATTGCCGTTCACATGATCTGTGTTCATACTGATTCTTTTTTCAACTATTATTTTGGTTACTATGAGAAGGTTATAGTTAGAGATTTTTTAAAAAATCTATTTCAGCTGGGCATAGTGGTTCACGCCTGTAATCCAAACACTTTGGAGGCCAAGGCGGGTGGATCACCTGAGGTCGGGAGTTCAAGACCGGCCTGACCAACATGGTGAAACCCCGTCTTTAAAAAAAAAAAAAAAATTTAAAAAAACAATCTGTTTCTCCCTTTAATTCTCTCAGATTTTCTTCTTCAGAGACGAGGGTCTCACTATGTTGCCTAGGTTAGTCTCAAACTGTTGCACTCACATAATCCTCTCACCTCAGCCTTCAAATTTTGTTCTTAACACCAGGCATGGTGGCTTATATCTGTAAACCCAGCGCTGGGAGGCCAAGGTGGGAAGATTGCTTAAGCCCAGAAATTGAGACCAGGCTGGGCAACATAGGGGGACCCCATCTCTATAAAATAAAAATTTAAAAAACTAGCCAGGCATTATGGTGCACTCTTGTACTCCCAGCTACTTCAGAGGCTGAGATCGGAAGATTGTGCCTGGAAGGTCAAGGCTGTAGTGAGCCATTATCGTGCCACTGCTCTCAGCCTAGGTGACAGAGTAAAACCCTGTCTTAAAAAAGAAGCAGGGACGGTGGCGGGGGTTGTGGCATTAAAAAACAACCAATTTTCTTCTTAAAGGTTGAAGCTTTGCATCAGACGTATATACATTTATGATCACATTTTTCTGTTAAATTATCTGTTTTATTATTTTTTTGGAGACGGGGTCTTACTCTGTCAGCTAAACTGGAGTGCAGTGATGTGATCACAGCTCACTGCAGCCTCTACGTCCTGGGCTAAGGTATTCCTCTCACCTCAGCCTCCCTAGTAGCTGGGACCACAAGTGCAAGCCCCGGCACCTGGCTAATTAAAAAAAAAAAAATGTTGTTTTTCTTTTTGTCTTATTATATTCTAACTCCTGGTTTCCAACTCCTGGACTCAAGTGATCCTCCTGCCTTGGCCTCCCAAGGTGCTAGGTTTACAGGCATGAGCCACTATGCCTGTCTTGTTTTATCATTTTGAAATGTCACTCTTTATTTCTAGTAATACTCTATCTTGGAGTCTATATATGAAAATAATATAGTCACTCCCCCATTCTCTTCCCCTTAAACATTATGCTATAAGAAGTAACTTTTTATTTATTTATTTATTTATTTATTTTTTGAGACAGAGTTTTGCCCTTGTTGCCCAGGCTGGAGTGCAATGGCGTGATCTTGGCTCACTGCAACCTCTGCCTCCCGGGTTCAAGCGATTCTCCTGCCTTAGCCTCCCAGGTAGCTGGGATTACAGGCGTGTGCCACCACACCCAGCTAATTTTTGTATTTTTATTAGAGACGGGGTTTCACCATGTTGGCCAGGATGGTCTCAATCTCTTGACCTTCATGATCTGTCCGCCTCAGCCTCCCAAAGTGCTGGGATTACAGGTGTGAGCCATCTCACCCAACCAGAAGTAACTTTTTTAAAGGAGTTATGTTGCCCTGACTGGAGTGCAGTGGCTGTTCACAGGTGTGATTATAACCCACTACAGCCTTGAACTCCTGGGCTCAAGAGATCTTCCTGCCCCAGTCACCCAAGTAGCTAGAACTATAGACGTATGCTACTTTACCCAGTAAGCCTTTTTACATTTACTGTTTTCATCAAATGTCTTTTTCCAAGTGGTTTTCAACTTGTCTTTGTATTTGAAATGCATCTATTGTAGATAGTTCAGCATTGCTTTTAAAGTGGTTACTCCGTTTTTGTTTAGTATGTTGATATGGTTGGATTTAGGCCTACTATTTTGCTTTCTGTTTTTATTCCTGTTTGTCCTTTTTTACTTCTTACAGCTTAATGAATTTTGTGGGAGGATTTCCATTTTAATTTCTCTCAGCTTTTTAGCTACATCTTTCTTTAAGGTTGCACTGGAGATTACAATATACATTCTTAATGTCTCATAGTATACTTAGAATTAAAACAGTACCTGTTTGCCAGGGATGGTGGTTCATGCCTGTAATTCCAACACTTTGAGGGGCTTAGTTAGGCGGATTGCCTGCACTCAGGAGTTCCAAACCAGCCTGGACAACATGGTGAAACCCTGTCTGTATGAAAAATACAGAAACATTAGCCAGGTGTGGTGGCACATGACTTTAGTTCAAGCTACTTGGGTGGCTGAGGTGGGAGGATCGCTCAAGCCTGGGAGGTTGAGGCTGCAGTGAGCTGAGATCATACCACTGCACTCTAGAGTGGGTGACAGAGTGAGAACCTGTCTCCAATAAATAAATAAATAACACCATTTAATTTAAAGTTCAAGAATTTTACAACCACACAATTTTGTTTATGACTCTTTTATGCAGTAATTGTCATGGTTTTTTATCTTAATGTGATAAACCCTGTATTTCAATATTATACCTTTTGCTTTAAGTAGTCATACGTGTTTTCAGTAAATGAGGAGAGAATAAAATGTAGTTTTATATATTTAACCATATATTTATCCATTCCACTGATCTTCACTTCTTTCTGAAGATCTGTTCTGCCATCTAGTTTTGTTTCCCATTAGTTTGAAGAATTTCCTTTAGCATTTCTTGTCATGCAGGTAGGTTGGGCAAGGAGTTGGCTTAGTTTTTGCTTATTTGAAAATCTCTTTATTTCATCTTTATTCTTGATAGATATTTTTGCTGAATATGGAGTTTCAGCAAAACAACAGTTTTGTTTTTTGTCTTCAGCAAAAGACAGTTTTTGCTTTTCCCCTCCTTTTTTTTTAATGAGAGTCCAATTATGCAGATGTTAAAATTTTTTTTTTTTTTTTTTTTTTTTTTTGAGACGGAGTTTCGCTCTTGTTGCCCAGGCTGGAGTGCAATGGCGCGATCTCGGCTCACCGCCACCTCCGCCTCCCGGGTTCAGGCAATTCTCCTGCCTCAGCCTCCTGAGTAGCTGGGATTACAGGCACACGCCACCATGCCCAGCTAATTTTTAGTATTTTTAGTAGAGACGGGGTTTCACCATGTTGACCAGGATGGTCTCGATCTCTTGACCTCGTGATCCACCCGCCTCGGCCTCCCAAAGTGCTGGGATTACAGGCTTGAGCCACCGCGCCCGGCCTAAATTTTTTTCTCCCTCTGTTGCCCAGGCTGGAATGCAGTGGCATAGTCTTGGCTCACTGCAACCTCCGTCTCCCGGGTTTCAGTGATTCTCCTGTCTCAGCCTCCTGAGTAGCTGGGACTACAGGCACATGCCACCACATAGCTGATTTTTTGAATTTTTAGTAGAGAAGGAGTTTCACAGTGTTAGCCAGGATAGTCTCGATCTCCTGACCTCATCATCCGCCCAACTCAGCCTCCCAAAGTGCTGGGATTACAGATGTGAGCCACTGTGCCTGCCAATGTTAAATTTTTAAATATTGTATCCCACGTGTTTCTCAGGCTCTGTTTCTTTTCCCCAATCTTTCTTTTCAAACTGAGTAATTTCTTTCCATTTATCTTTTAGTGTATTGACACTTCTGTCATCTCTAATCTGCTGTTTTGGCCTTTTAGGAAACTTTTTTTTACCTCAAATATATTTTTTAGTTTTAAAACATCGATTTGGTTATAGTTTTTATTTCTGTTTTGAGATTTCCTACCTGTGTGTTAATTTTCAAACATCTTTTTTCTTTTTTTGAGACGGGGTTTCGCTCTTGTTACCCAGGCTGGAGTGCAATGGCGCAATCTTGGCTCACCCCAACCTCCACCTCCCGGGTTCAGGCAATTCTCCTGCCTCAGCCTCCTGAGTAGCTGGGATTACAGGCACGCGCCACCATGCCCAGCTAATTTTTTGTATTTTTAGTAGAGACGGGGTTTCACCATGTTGATCAGGATGGTCTCGATCTCTTGACCTCGTGATCCACCCGCCTCAGCCTCCCAAAGTGCTGGGATTACAGGCTTGAGCCACCGCGCCCGGTCCAAACATCTTTTTTCTTTATCTCCTTAATCATAGCTATCACTGTAGCTTTCTCTGATAATTCTACACCTAAATAATTTCAGGTTTGTTCTCCAACTGTTTGTTTTCCTTTTGAGTATGTGTCATATTTTCCTGTTTTTCATATAGCTAATAATTGTGCATTGTTTACTGGATATTGGGAATGCTGCATTATAGATACTGTGGATTCTGTTATGATTCTCTGAGAAATGTTGGCTTTTTGTGTTCAGAGGCAGCTAACTCGACTGAGTCTAACACCAACCCCTCTCTCACCAGCAGTGTGTACCTACTGAAACTTTTGTTCAAATATTTTAGCTTTATCTGGGCTTTTTAGAATCTGTCCTATACATTCAGAGTTTACTTGTCAGCCAGAAATCTCAGTAGAGTTTATATGCAGAGTGTGGATTTCTGTGTGGCTGTCTTTCTTTTTTTTTTTTCCCGAGATGGAGTTTCACTCTTGTTACCCAGGCTGGAGTGCAATGGTGCGATTTCGGCTCACCACAACCTCTGCCTCCTGGGTTCAGGCAATTCTCCTGCCTCAGCCTCCCGAGTAGCTGGGATTACAGGCACGTGCCACCATGCCCAACTAGTTTTTTGTATTTTTTTAGTAGAGACTGGGTTTCACCATGTTGACCTGTATGGTCTCGATCTCTTGACCTCGTGATCCACCCGCCTCGGCCTCCCAAAGTGCTGGGATTACAGGCGTGAGCCACCGTGCCCAGCCTGGCTGTCTTTCTTTAAAGGATTTCCTTTCCATTTCTGGCTGATATGCTACCTCAAATGCTGCACTCTTGTTTCCTCAAGCCAGTAAGACTGCAGATTACTACCTGACCCAGCACTCACTGAAGCCTACCATTGGCAAAAGGCTGTTTAAGTTTTTTTAAAGAGGGGTCAGTTAACTCTCCCAGCTGGTGCCATTTCTAAGTGTCAACCCTGCAGCAGTTTGTGTCTGCTGTTAGTTTTCAGTGCGTTCAGTTAGTTCTTGCTTTGTTTTGTCCAGTTTTTGTAATTCTCATTTGTGGGATGATGGCTAAATATAAGGTACTCCATCATTAGTGAAAGTAGAACATTTTCTTTTGATGTTAAAAGAAGAAAAAGCCACCTTAAAAGTGTTCTTGGAAAAGGGAATGGAGAAAGACGACTTCAGGCAATGCCTTAGAGTTCCCCTTGGGTATTCTAGACACCAGGGACATAGCTATCATTGATATTCCATATCCATTACTAAAAATTGGACATAAAAAAGCAACATGATTAAGAGGAGAAATCTGATTGTGAGTGTCAAGAGACCTAAACTGTAGTCTCAACTCTTGCATTAACCAGATTCCTCTGATTCCAACATTCATTTAACTTTTTCCTTTAAAAACTTAAGAAGTAGGACCGTGCATGCAGTGGCTCACACCAGTAATCCCAGCACTTTGGGAGGCTGAGGCAGACAGATCACGAGGTCAGGAGATCGAGACCATCCTGGCTAACAGGGTGAAACCCCATCTCTACTAAAAATACAAAAAATTAGCTGGGTGTGCTGGCACACTCCTATAGTGCCAACTACTCAAGAGGCTGAAAAAGGAGAATCACTTGAACCCAGGAGGTGGAGGTTGCAGTGAGCTGAGATGGTGCCACTATACTCACTCTAGCCTGGGTGACAGAATGAGACTCAGTCTAAAAAAAAAAAAGAAAAAAAACCCTAAGAAACAAATATCTCTCTTCATTTATATCTTAAGTTTTATCAGCATCTTGGTATAGCTTTGCGTAGTATTAATATTATAGGAGGTTTTTTTTTTAATATGTGAGATGTTAGGCCAGACACAGTGGCTCACACTTGTAATCCTAGCAGTTTGAGAGGCCAAGGCGGGAGGGTTGCTTGAGCACAGGAGTTCATGACCAGTCTGGGCAACATAGGGAGACCCTGTCTCTACAAAAAAAATTTGAATATAAGCAGGGTGTAGTGGTGTATGCTTGCGGTGTCAGCTACTAGGGATGCTGAGGTAGGAGGATCACTTGATCTCAGGAAGTTGAGGCTTCAGTGAGCTGTGATTGCACTACTGCACTCCAGCCTGGGTGACAGAGTGAGACCCTGTGTTAGATGCTGAAGTCTTTAGTAGTGCAGGAAGGCCAAAAAAAAAAAAACGTTAGAGGCAATTTGTATTAGTATTTGAAATATCCTTTTGAGTTTATAGAATTTTGAGTTAGAAAAACAACTCAATGAAAAATAAAAAGCAGTACTTAGTGGGAGATAGAGGCTACTAATTGAAGGAAAAAAATAGAACAATGTACTAGGTGCTTACATTTCCAAGATGTATGTATATACACACACACATATTTGCATACTGTTAGTATCAGTAAAATTTATCTCTATATAATTAACTCAGTTTTTAGACAATTACTTGATTCTCATCAAAGGTCAACAGAGGTACATTGCAGTTTTGGTTTTGGATTATTTTGGTCCTAGGGAGCCTGTGAATTTATGAGATTTGTTAAGGTCTTTAAACGTTGTCCTGGCAGGGTGCGGCTAGTAACACATCTGCTACTTGTAATATTGTGTCATCATCAACTAGTAGTAAAATAATGCATTGCCCACCAACTGTACTCAATGTATAAGACACAGAGCAACAAGCCACAAAGCATACCTGTTTAACCAGCTGTTGTTGAGTAATAACAAACTATGAACACATCACACCTGGACCATTCCTGGATAATAAATTTACTCTAACTGAGATCTGTACTTTGAGTTGTTTTTCCATTAGCAAACATACATTTGAATAGATCTCCTCTAGGTCTTTTTGTGTCTGGTGGCATGTGTTTATGAGGAAAAATGTCTAGATACTAAAATGGCTTAGAACTGACAAAGTTTTCAAATATACATGGTTCTTGACACTTCAATTTTTGTTTTTCATTGTGCTGTTTTTTTTCCTATTCTTACAACTCATATTCTATGGACTCAAAATGATGTTCATTTCAAATACTAAGATGCATCTAACATTATAAAAACCTTTTCTTCAAAAAGAGTGAAGGAATGCCAGGAATGAGGAATTTAAGTACTAAATACATAACTTTGGGGTGTGTAATATTTTACATATTCATGGGGTACATGTGACATTTTGTTAAAGCATAGAATGTGTAATGATCAAGTCAGGATGTTTGAGGTGTCCATCCCTTGGAGTATTTATTATTTCTGTGTGTTGGGAATAATTCAAGTCCTCTCTTCTAACTACTATGAAACATACGGTCCATTGTTGTTAACTACAGTCACCCTGTTGTCCAAGGAGAGGAGAACTTAGAGCTTATACTTTTTATCTAACTGTATGTTTGTACCTAATAACCTTCCTCTCTTCATCTGCTCTCCCTGCCATACACGCATCTTTCATATCGTCTAGTATCATTATACTCTCTACCTTTATGAGATCAACTTTTTAAGCTCCCACATATAAGTAAGAATGTGCAACATTTGTCTTCCTGTGCCTGGCTTATTTCACTTAACATAATGACCTCCAGTTCCATCCATGTTACTGCATATGACCTAATGTTCTTTTTTATGGCCTAATAGTATTTCATCATGTATGTATACCACATTTTAAAAATCTGTTTATGGACACTTAGGTTGATTCCATATCTTTGCTATTGTGAATAGTGCTGTGATAAATAAGCTGTAAATATTTTTGTGAGGAAATAACGACTGTTGGGTTGGCCCTGCTGAAGAGCTCTTACAGAGCATAGTATTGAGCTAGAAGGCCACTGAAGTCCATCTTGGAGCAAAAGAATACAGATATTTGAATAAACTGGTTACTATAATGACCTCATTGGGTTGTTAGAGTTCCTAAGCTTAAGCCAGGCTTGGTGGCGTACGCCTGTTATCCCAGCACTTTGGGATGCTGAAGTGGGAAGATCATGAGGTCAAGAGATGGAGACCATCCTGGCAACATAGTGAAACCCCATCTCTACTAAAAATACAAAAATTAGCTGGGCATGATGGCACACGCCTATAGTCCCAGCTACTTGGGAGGCTGAGGCAGGAGAATTGCTTGAACCTGGGAGGCAGAGGTCACAGTGAGCTGAGATTGTGTCACCGCACTCCAGCCTGGCAACAGAGCAAGAGTCTGTCTCAAAAAAATAAAAAAGAAAGAAAGAAAAGAAAAAAGAGTTCCTACGCTTAAAACAATATGCCCGTAGTTGCTGTGCTAAAGATAAAGATGAATTGCTATGGTTCTTAAGAACTGTGAAGCATCTGAGTATGTACCCTACTTGCACACTAACTAGTTAGTCTTCCATGGTTTTATGGATGTTGGCAGAAGTTAAGAGATTCCAGGGTCACCTCTGCAAGATTTTATCACCCATAGTAATAGCACTAGCCAAAACATCAGCATTTGTGCCATTTGCCTGAGCCCCAATTCTACCAAAGTGGTGCATAGAGGTTCAGGTGATACCTGAACATTATAGAACAGGAATCCTGACCCTGGTCAGGGATGTTATTATAGTAGTATCCATAAAACCATGGAAGACTAACTTGTTAGCATGAAAGTAGTAAGTAGTTCTGACCTCTGCTTTGGAGGATGACACTTGCTCTGTCTTCCAAGACTATTCATTCTGCTAACATTATTAAAAACATAGATTGGAAGAAAGGCAGTCTGTGCTTCTGGTCACAAAATTTGCAGAAATGTGAGAGACCTACAGAGAATTGTCTCAATGCTGTCTGATATAGTTTGGCTGTATCCTCAGCCAAATCTCATCTCGAATTATAATATCCATAATCCCCACGTGTCAAGGGAGGGAGCCAGCGGGAGGTAATTGGATCATGGGAGTGATTTCCCCATGCTGTTCTCATGACAGTGAGTGAGTTCTCACAAGATCTGGTGATTTTATAAGGCAGCTTTCCCTGCTTATGCGCTCTCTTGCATGCCACCATGTAGGACGGATCTCTTCCCCTTGTGCCATGATTGTAAGTTTCCCGAAACCTCCCCAGCCATGTGGAACCATGAGTCAATTAAGCCTCTTTTCTTTATAAACTACCCTGTCTCAGGTAATATCTTTATAGCAGTGTGAGAATGGACTAATGCCTTTCTTTTAAGATTTTGTTTCAAAACATAATATCGCATAGGTCAGCATGTACAGGACACATCAATAAATGTGTTGGCTTTTGGCTTTCCTTTTTAAAACATCATTTGGCCAATACCTTGTATCTGTGTAGCACATTTAAAGCCTATTCACATCTGTTTTTGTGTTTTTCTCACAATTTCTTTATGAAGTAAATATAGTAAGCAATGTCAGCATTTAATAGATGAGAAATTGAGACCATTTATTGGCTACGTAAATACTCTGATTTCCAGTCATACTTTTTTTTTCTAAGCATAGAGATAAAAATCTTCACAATCTTGGTAAATTTCTTGGTCATTTAATCCATTTGAACCTCGACATAAAAATCAAATTCTTCTTTGTAACTATAAACTAAGTATCACCTCTTAATTTAGTACTGATAGATGATAAATATTCCTTGATTTTATTGATGTCTGTCTAACACATAGGAAGGACTCAATAAATATTTATTAAATGAGTGAATAGGATAGCTTTTCTAATAGTGTAGTCAAGATGCAAATTCCAGAACATGGGACTATATTTCTTAGAGTAGTGTTGCTATATTAATTACTCTAATTACTTTTGGGTAAAAAAATTACTTTGGGGTACTTTTGACCTGCATGTTTCTAGAATTTTCTCTACAGAAATTAACTTTTATTCTGTATAGAAACAACAACAATGTGGGTATTTTTAGCATTTTTTTCGAGATTATAGACTTCAATTTAGTGATTATATTTTCATTTCAAGAAATTCTATTTGGCTTTTTTTCATATCTGGTTGATTAAAATAATATATTCTCCCAGCCTGGGCAACGTAGTGAAATCATTTCTTAAAAAAAAAAAAAAAATTAGCCAGCATGGTGGCATATACCTGTAGTCCTAGCTGCTCAGGAGGCTGAGGTAGGAGAATCATTTGGATCTAGGGGGTTGAGGCTGAAGTGAGTGGTGATTATGCTACTGTATGCCAACCTGAGTAACAGAATGAGAACCTGTCTCAAAAAATAAAATAGAATAAAATAATTTTTATTTTTATCTGATTAATCCATTTTGTGAAGTTCTTGCAGTTCTAAATTCTGTTATTTGTTTCTGCCTGCCTGTTATCACACATAGTAACTTTTTAATTTTAATTTTATTTCTTGAGATGGAGTTTTGCTCTTGTTTCCTATGGTGAAGTGCAATGGAGCGATCTCAGTTCATCACCACCTCCGCCTCCCGGGTTCAAGTGATTCTCCTGCCTCAGTTGTAGCTGAGATCATAGGCCTGTGCCACCATGCCTATCTAATTTTGTATTTTTAATAGAGATGGGGTTTCTCCATATTGGTCAGGCTGGCGTCTCAAACTCCTGACCTCAGGTGATCCGCCTACCTTGGCCTCCCAAAGTGCTGGAATTGCAGGTGTGAGCCACCGCAACTGGCCTATTTTTATTTGTTTATTATTTATTTATTTAGAGACAGACTCTCACTCTATCGCCAGGCTATAGTGAAGTGGCACTATCTCAGCTCACTGCAACCTCTGCTTCCTGGGTTCAAGTAATTCTTCTGCCTTAGCTTCTCAAGTAGCTGGGATTACAGGCATGCGCCACAATGCCTGGCTAATTTTTGTATTTTTAGTAGAGACGGAGTTTCACCATGTTAGCCAGCCTGCTCTCGAACGCCTGACCTCAAGTGATCCGCCAACCTTGGCCTCCCAAAGTGCTGGGATTATGGGCATGTACCACCTCGCCAAGCCCATAGTAGCTTTTTTATTCCTGTGTTTTATAATTTTGGATTGAGAGCTCATATAATCTCTTTGTTATCATCTAAGTATATTTTTGACTTGTTCATTTTTTAGCTGAGGAGATGGTTCTGTGAAGTTTACAGTTTTATACAGAAATCTCAATTCCTGCCGGGCGCGGTGGCTCAAGCCTGTAATCCCAGCACTTTGGGAGGCCGAGGCGGGTGGATCACGAGGTCGAGAGATTGAGACCATCCTGGTCAACATGGTGAAACCCCATCTCTACTAAAAATACAAAAAAAATTAGCTGGGCATGGTGGCACGTGCTTGTAATCCCAGCTACTCAGGAGACTGAGGCAGGAGAATTGCCTGAACCCAGGAGGCGGAGGTTGCGGTGAGCCGAGATCGCGCCATTGCACTCCAACCTGGGTAACAAGAGCGAAACTCCGTCTCAAAAAAAAAAAAAAAAAGAAAGAAAGAAATCTCAATTCCTCTCTGGCTTATATAACCCTCAGGCATTGTCTTCTGTCTTGTGTAATCAGCAAAATCAATTGATTTTCAACTCCCTCTTTGTTCTTGGCCCTCTTGCTTTTTTTGTGAGCTTAGCCATTTATTTAAAAGGATGTATTTATTTAACCTTTCTAAATGTCTTTTAAGATTTTTTAAAAGAATATTTGTGTACCATGTTCTTAGAAACTAGTGTCTCCAAATACTTTAATTCAGATAGCATTATTGAAGTTATTCTGCTTGTACAAGATGCAAATATATGTCAAATGAACTTAGTCTTTTTGTGTCAATATTTGTCATCATAAAAATATTTGCTAGGCCAGGTGCAGTGGCTCACCCCTGTAATCTCAGCACTTTCAGAGGCCAAGCCAGATAGATTGCTTGAACCCAGGAGTTCCAGGCCAGTCTGGGCAACATGACCAAACCCTATCTCTACTAAAAAATACAAAAATTAGCTGGGCATGGTGGCAAACACCTGTAATCCCAACTACTTGTGGGATTATAGATGCTGAGCAGGAGAATGGCTTGAGCCTGGGAGGTTGAGGCTGCAGTGAGCCAAGCTTGTGCCACTGCACTCCAGTCTGGGTGACACAGCAAGAACCTGTTTAAAAATGTATATATATGATATTTTTTTCTGGGTAAGTGGATGATGAAGCTTGAAATTCTATCAATAGCATGCAGAGATTCAGAACATATAAACAAAACCAATTGTAATTCCAGGTCACCATGACTCAGAAAAGTACAATAGTGACATTTATTTATTTATTTATTTATTTATTTATTTATTTTATTTTATTTTTTTTGAGATAGGGTGTTGCTCTATTAGCCAGGCTAAAGTGCAGTAGCATGACCTTGTGGGCTCACGTGATTCTCCCAGCCTCCTGAGTAGCTGGAACAACAGGCATTACCACACCTGACTCCCTTGTGTGTGTGTATGTGCGTAGAGACAGTCTCATGTGTTGCCCAGTATTGTCTTAAACTCCTGGACTCAAGCCATCACCCCACCTCAGCCTCCCAAATTGCTGGGATTACAGGCATGAGCCACTGCACCTGGCCCTTATATATACTTACTTTACAGGTAACTTGGAAATTAATTGTTGCTTTCATTTCAAATGCTTTGTCAGAAATAGGACCATTTGGATCCTGAGAGTATGATGTTTATTATAATGTTCATTTGTGTTTAATAAAAGTCTTCAGGGTGAAACTTTCGATAGATTATACCTCAAAGCAAAAATTAACATAGATGTTTCTGTGTAATTTAGGAGGAACCATTTAACTGGAAAGGCTTTATGATGATTTGAATTCTGTTTGGCAGTTTAATTATTAAATTAGAATTTTGAAAGCTGTGAAAGAAAAATAAGAGAAAAAGAGAGAAATAAGAATGGGAAATGGCTAGTCACAGTGGAAGGAGTGTGAGACAGACCCAGGTGTAGAAACTGGGTCTTTCCACTTAGCACCCTAGAAGTATATTAGGATTTCCCACTCAATCTGGCTGATTATAGGCAGTGAAACTGACATTACTGAGGTTTAATTTGAATTGACTAAGGGTACTTGTTTTTATTTCTTCTGAAAGATAAAATTGGAGAGAGGACAACTGGATTCTTGAATTATTTGTCATTTCTAATCTTACAGTTATTTCCTAAAATAACCCATAGATAGTCCCTGCCCACTTTTTTTTTCTACTACTGTGCTTTAGCTCTTAAAATGATCTTTGTTTAGCATTCAGATACCTACACTTAGGTTGAGGGAGGAGAAGAGGGCAAAATACCTGCGTGAAAGTGATAATAAAAATGCCTAAACTCTCGGGGAACAGTGAGGGGAAATTTTGACTACAGCTGCTTTACTTCTGTAATGAGTGATCAGGGATGCAAAGCAAAATCAAATCTATATAGTTTGTTTTTTTTTGTTTGTTTGTTTGTTTTGAGAAAGTCTCTCACTGTTACTCAGGCTGGAGTGCAGAGGCGGGATTGTTACTCACTGCAACCTCTACAGAAGATTCTACCAATTCTTGTGCCTCAGCCTTCCGAGTAGCTGGGATTACAGATGTGTACCAGCACGCCCGGTTAATTTTTGTATTTTTAGTAGAGGTACATGTTGGCCAGGCTGGTCTCAAACTCCTGGCCTCATGTGATCTGCCCTCCTAGGCCTCCCAAAGTGGTGGGATTACAGGCTTAAGCCACTGTGCCCAGCCCGAATCTATATAGATTTGATGGGCTATTTAATATTGTTAAACTCCTAGGTTCAGGCCAGGCATGGTGGCTCACAGTTGTAATCCCAGCACTTTCGGAGGTCGAGGTGGGTGGATCACCTGAAGTCAGGAGTTTGAGACCAGCCTAGCCAACATGATGGAACACCATCTCTACTAAAAATACAAAAATTAGCCGAGCATGGTGGCGTGCACCTGTAATCCCAGCTACTCTGGAGGCTGAGGCAGGAGAAACGCTTGAACCTGGGAGGCGGAGGTTGCAGTGAGCTGAGATTGTGCCACTGCACTCCAGCCTGGGTGACAAGAGCGAAATTCCATCTCAACAACAACAAAAAAAGAACAGAAAAAAAAATCTTAGGTTCAAATTTCAATATTAGATGTGGAAAAAAGTATGGAACTTGTTCTTCATAAGAACTTAAAATTAGTCTTCTAAATGAAAGATCAGAGCAAATCTTTTATTTGTGTAGTTCATTTAAGGCCTTTTCCTGTTTGCTTACTTGACCTTCAACAGTCTTTTGTTGTTAGATATTATTTTCCCCAAGACCCATGGAGTTTGTGTGACTTCAAGTTAAAAGGGAGAAAAAAGCTTATGACTGACGCCTCATAACAAGACAGATTCACAAGAGAAAAGCATGCAAATTTATTTAATATGAGTTTTACATGACAGGGAAACCTTCAAAAATGAAGACACAGAGACCCAGAGGAAACTATATTTTTTATGCCTAGGTTTGATGAAGAAGGGACAGTTGTTTACAGGTATGACTGGACAAAAGAGGCGGGTGTGATCCTATGGTAATAAACTGAGCATAACTAAGCAAGGCCGGTTTACTCAGGTTCTTCTTGGCCTTTCTGTGTAAGATTCCTTCCCTTTGCATATAAGGCAAGACACCTGTCACTTTGAGGATCTTCTAGAGAGAGGTCAAAAGAGACCTTTCTGCTTCTAAGCTTTTCTTAGTTTCTTTCAGCTTAAAATACTCATGCCAAGGTGCTGTATTTTGAGGTATAGGGTTCTATGCCCTGACAAGATCATTGTTGATGGGACTTTTACTAGAATTGATTTTTATTAATTTTCAATCCTATTTTCTATTTATAGAATACTGATTACCCTATCAAATCCCACTAATGAAGAAATATACTGATCACAATGTAGCCACCAAATGAAGCCATTCACTTCGTGGTCCCAGTTAACTGAGAAAAGAGAAGTACATAGGTCAATAGAATTTAGACTCCAGAACCACACCCACAGATACATGATCAATTGATTCTCAACCAAGATGATTCAATGAAGAAAGGATATTTCTTTCCAGAAATAGGGTTGGGACAGTTAGACATTTGTGTTGGGGAGGGGGGGACCTTGAACCGCATACAAATATTGACTCAAAATGTATCATAAAATTATAAAACCTCTCCAAAATATTTTCTCCCAGTTTCTGGCTTATCTTTCCATTCTCTTAACAGTGTGTTTTGCAGAGCAAAATAAGAAAACAAAATTTTTGTGTTTTGGGGTTAGGCAAATTCTTAGATATAACACCAAAAACATGATCCATAAAAGACAAGTAATAAATTAGACTTTATCAAAATTAAAAACTTCTGCTGCAATTCAAAGTGACTGCTGGAAGTTACTGCAAGAATAGTGATCTTATCCTCTAAGGATAAGATTGAAGACTGCAATTGGGAAGAAATGTGCAGGGGCTTCAAAGATAGTGTTATTATAATCTTAAGATAGGTGAAAAGATAATAAAGACCTTTTTGGAGAATGAGAATGCCACTGTCAATCAGTAAATCTAACTGTATTATATAGTTTTGTCTAGAGCTGTAATGTTGGGGATTTAGAAAAACTTCACTTTGTATAACAAAGGCAGATATATTATGTTCTGGTACTATTTTTACTTTTTCTGCTGTTAACATCAAATTTTTTTTTGTTTTTACTTTTTTTGTTTTGGAGAGATAGGATCTCATTGTGTTTCCCAGGCTGGTCTCAAACTTCTGGGTTCAAGCAATTCTACCACGGCCTCTCAAAGTGTTGAAATTATAGGCATGAGCCGCCATACCCAGCCAACATCAAGTTTTAACATGACGTTAACTCTATGTGTTTTAGGACTTTGTAGAATAAGGAAAGAGGCAAATATGGGAGATTTGGAGATTTTCAGTGAGACAGCCAACATAAGTTAATAATCTGACAGGAAATAATGTGGCAGAAGGAGAAGTTCTCATTTATTAGAGCCAGGCACTTTATTTGACTTAAGATAATTAGAGCTCAGAAAGTATTAGTAGTAGAAACTCAGGTGGGATATTAATTCAAGGGGACAGAATTGATGCGTTGGTGAGTAGGGCAAGGACTTAAAGCTGACCGAAAATAAGTAATAACACATATTTCTGGGACCTGAAGGACAAACCCTCACTGGTTGTATTTCTTGGCTGGCAGGCTTATAACAAGAAGTTTTCGGGCCCGGCGCGGTAGCTCACACCTGTAATCCCAGCACTTTGGGAGGCCAAGGCGGGTGGATCACGAGGTCAAGAGATAGAGACCATCCTGGTCAACATGGTGAAACCCCGTCTCTACTAAAAATACAAAAAATTAGCTGAGCATGGTGGCGCATGCCTGTAATCCCAGCTACTCAGGAGGCTGAGGCAGGAGAATTGCCTGAACCCAGGAGGCGGAGGTTGTGGTGAGCTGAGATCGCGCCATTGCACTCCAGCCTGGGTAACAAGAGAGAAAGTCTGTCTCAGAAAAAAAAAAAAGAAGTTTTCAAGGAAGACTAAATGTTAGTTTTTTATTTTGCTTTAAGAGAGAGATCATTTCCAAGTTGACTTTGTCTCCTCAGCGTAACATTTGGCAGTTCTTTTGCTAACATTATCACTTGTGGCTGAGATACAAGCTGTTGAATTCAGACTGTAAGCTAAATTGTTGGCTCTTGATTATTCTTGAGATTGGAAATCTTTCTGGCATCAACGATTTAGATCTATCAAAATGTGTTAATAGCAGCATGTCTTCAACTTAGAGACAGAATACTGCAGTATTTCAATTCTGATGCTTATCACTCAAAGTTAGCATAGACCCCATAAGTTAGAGGAACAGTTCCAGAAAAGACTGCCCTCACTTCAGATGCCTGTTGCAATTTGGGGTTGGGGGTCCCAGGCCATCTCCATTTCTGACCAACTGGCTGCAAATCAAAGGGATTCCTTAAAGCCCCTTAGGCTCTATAATCAGAACAACTCAGCAGAACTCAGAAAAGTACTACACATTTTGACCCTTAAATAACATGGGTTTGAACTGCACAGATGCACTTACTAGTGAATTTATTTCCAAAAAATAAATCAAAAATATAGTTGGCTGGGTGCAGTTGCTCACACTTGTAATCTCAGCACTTTGAGAGGCCAAGAAAAGAGGATTGCTTGAGATCAGGAGTTTGAGGCCAGCTTGTACAACATAGCAAGACCCTGTGACTAAAAAAAAAGTTTTAAATTAGCCAGGCATGGTGGTGCTTTCCTATAATCCCAGTTACTGTGGAGGCTGATGCAGGAGGGTCACTTGAGCTCACGAGTTTGAGGTTTCAGTGAGCTGTGATCATGCTACTGCAACCCAGCCTGGATGACAGAGCAAGACCTTGTCTCTAAAAGACAACTAAAAGATAAAAGAAAATATATTGTTTGCAGGTTGTGAAATCCATGTATATATGTTACCAGAAAGGGATCCTGATCTAGACCCCAAGAGAGGGTTCTTGGATCTCGCATAAGAAATAATTAAGGATGAGTCCATAGAATAAAGTGAAAGCAGGTTTATTAGGAAAGTAAAGGAAAGGCCGGGTGCAGTAGTCTACACCTGTAATCCCAGCACTTTGGGAGGCCAAGACGGGTGGATCAGCTGGGGTCAGGAGTTAAAGACCAGCCTGGTGAACATGGTGAAACCCTGTCACTACCAAAAATACAAAAAATTAGCCAGGTATGGTGGTGCACAGCTATAGTCCCAGCTACTTGGAAGGCTGAGACAGGAGAATCACTTGAACCTGGGATGTGGAAAGTGCAGTGAGCTGAGATTGTGCCATTGCACTCCAGCTTGGATGACAGAGCAAGACTCTACCTCAAAAAAAAAAAAAAAGAAATGGTCTAGGAAGAAAATTCTTGAATGAAACAAACAAATTTTAAAAAAGTGAAGGAATAAAGAATAAGTACTGCATAGGCAGAGCAGAGGCATGGGCTGTTCAGCTGCTTTTTCTTATTCTTACTTCTTGATTATATGCTAAACAAGGGGTAGATTATTCATGAGTTTTTCTGGTGGGGGGGGGAAGGGGAATTCCTGGAACTGAGGCTTCCTCCCCTTTTATACCATAAACAGTAATTTCCTGACATTGCAATGCCTTTGTAAACTGTCATGGTGCTGGTAAGAGTGTCTTTTAGCATGCTAATGCATTATAATTAGCACATAATGAGCAGTGAGGACAACCAGAGGTCGTTTTCATCACCATCTTGGTTTTAGAGAGATTTGGCCAGTTTCTTTACCACATGCTGTTTTATCAGCAAGGTCTTTGTGACCTGTATCTTGTGTTGACCTTCTATTTCATCTTGTGACTAAGAATGCCTTAACTTCCTGGGAATGCAGCCTTGTAGACCTCAGCCTTATTTTACCCAGACTCTATTCAAGATGGAGTCACTTTGGTTCAAATGCCTCTGACATATGGAAAGGCCCGTTGTACCTATGATTACAGTTTAGTTATAAACTATTGTGTTCCATTAACTGGAAGAAAACTTTTAAAAAGTAAAAAAAATATTGTAAAAATAAACTCTTATAAACCAAACATAAAATCCTAAGCCTCCCTCACCCTGCAGTCAACTGAGCAGACCCTCTTTTGGCCAAGAGGACCCCAGAGCAACTTGAAAAACTGAATTCCCAGCCATGATAGGAGGGAAGGTTGAAGACACCTCATTATACCCCCTCCCTTTTGGAGCTTAGGCACAACTGATTAGCATTAAGTTTAAAATAGAAATCATAAGACTGACAAAACAGAATCTTTGTGGCTGTAAGATACCAAATTATTTATAATTTGGCCATGCAAGGCAAGTGTTAAGTCATACCCTCAAACCATAAAATCTTGTTAAATAGGTTTTTTTAATTAACCTGCATAATGTGGCTTACTTTCCAACCTCACTCTGGTATAGTATCACATGACAGATAGTAGACCCTGAAGAAAATAAAAATATTTTACTCCACTATATATATACTTCTATAAGCCACCTCCCCCTGCTGCTGATAGTCACATGAGGCAGACAAATTCCTAGATAGACAGGGGCAGATCCCTGGTGAAACCCAAGCTTCAAACCAAAGACAAATTGAAGCCTGAAAACCAAGTTGCTGGTCCTGACCAGAGTGAGAACTCCTCAATGCCTTCTAGCCAATCAGATGGTGCTTTTTCCAGGCCTGCCCATGGACCAGTTAGCACTCACTCCCCCATTCTGAGCCCATGAAAACCCTGGACTCAGCCACACATTGGGACTACCTGCCTTCAGATAGGGGCTACCCACTTCAGGTCCCCTCTCCGCTGAGAGCTGTTCTGTTGTTCAGTAAAATTTTTCTCCACTTTGTTCACTCTCCAGTTGTCCACATAACCTCATTGTTCTTGGACGTGGGACAAGAACCTATGGCCTGCCGAACGATGGGTGTGAAAATCACTGTAATATGTTCCTGGCTTGCTGACTAAGCTGCAGGCAGTGACATGCTCTTGTTTGCCAGACCACAGTAGTGAAGAGTGGCAACCCTTCTGGTTCCTTGGGGCTCCATGTTTGCTGACATCTCTTGAGTTTTTGGATACCACCACATTCCCCACATCTCGCTTGAGGCACACCTGGTCCAGCCACAGCCTCGTATGGAGCTATACCCGTGCTGGTGTCTGGAGCTGCCCACCTGGTTGTACACCGTGAATAGACCCTGCACTTACTGGCTTACATACCCCTTGCCACTCCATGTCTGGCTCACCTGTGGTGGGCATGGGATCCGGGCTGGCAGTGCTAGCTGAGTGTAGTCCACCAAACCTAGTGGGGAGAGCAAGCCCAGTGGCAAGCCCAGCAGGCAGAGTGGCACTGAAAGAATTTTGTGTCGTTGCCCTGTATGGACTGCCAGATGGGTTTTCACCCAGTAACACAAGCAGGAAGTAGACCCGCAAAATATTTCTTTGACATATTTTCAGATGGCTGCCACAGTGCTAACCGATTGAAATGGTCCTGCAAAGCCATCTTTTGTGGTAGAGAATCTCTGTTAATGCAACTGGGCCTTCCCTTTCTAGGCATTTCCTGCATCTAGGAGAGATTAACTGAGAGTCCGATGCCTTTAAGTTCTAAAAGAGACATTTATCATCCATTTTCTCTGAGGGTTGCTATGCTACTTATGAGCCTTCATCTACAGAACAATAACTTTGACCTCCACCATCCCCTTAATCTTTTTTTTTTTTTTTTTTTTTTGAGATGGAGTTTCGCTCTTGTTACCCAGACTGGAGTGCAATGGCGCGATCTCGGCTCACCGCAACCTCCGCCTCCTGGGTTCAGGCAATTCTCCTGCCTCAGCCTCCTGAGTAGCTGGGATTACAGGCACGCGCCACCACGCCCAGCTAATTTTTTGTATTTTTAGTAGAGACGGGGTTTCGCCATGTTGACCAGATGGTCTCGATCTCTTGACCTCGTGATCCACCCGCCTTGGCCTCCCAAAGTGCTGGGATTACAGGCTTGAGCCACCGCGCCCGGCCCCCTTAGTCTTAACTTAAGCATCCCTTACTGCCAAGCTCAAGTCTTTGGGCAATAGCTTTACTCTGTCAACCAACTGTCAACTAAAAAATTCCTAAAATCCACCCATGGCTTGTAAGCCTTGACTTCAAAATGTCTTGCCTTTTTGGGCTGAACCAGTGTATACCTTACCTGTAATTTCCATCTCCCTAAAATGTTTAGAACCAAACTTTAACCTGACTGCCTTGGGCATACTTTCTCAGGATCTCTTGAGACAGTACCCTGGGCCATGGTCACTCAAATTAGCCTAGAATAAACCTTTTTATTTTTATTTTATTTTATTTTATTTTATTTATGATGGAGTTTCACTCTTATTGCCCAGGTTGGAGTGCAGTGGTGCAGTCTCAGGTCACTGCAACCTCCACCTCCGAAGTTCAAGTGATTCTCCTGCCTCAGCCTCCTGAGAAGCTGTGATTACAGGCGCTGCCACCATGCCTGGCTAATTTCTGTATTTTTAGTACAGATGGGGTTTCACCATGTTGGCCAGGCTGGTCTTGAACCTCTGACCTCAGGTGCTCTACCCTCCTCAGCCTCCCAAAGTGTTGGGATTACAGATGTGAGCCACTACATCCAGCTAGAATACCTCTCCTTAAAATACAGAGTTTGCTTTTTCTCTTAACACTGTACAAACTAGGGCCAGCCAAATGAGGAAACACGTAGGGTGAAGTCTAGAAGGATTCTGAACACAGAGCTTCCATGCACGCTTCATTTGGAATCAGGGCACATCACCCTTCCATCACATCAATGTGTTAATTAACCAGGATGCTCCATTGAGACTCTTGTGTCCAAAGATTTTATTGAGGTTTCATTACATAGACATGACTGATTGAAGATTGGCTGCATGATTGAACTCAGTCTTCAGCCCTCCTCTGTCTTGAGGTTGGGCTAATATTAAGTGGCTCAAAGCCCCAACCCTGTAATCATATGATTGGTCTCTCTGGCTTGGCCCACCCCTCATCCTGAGTTATCTCATTAGCATAAGCTCCCTGAGGGCCTGCAATCAGTTGCCTCATTAGTTTAAACTACATGGGCCCACCGTGAATAGCAAACACACTCCTGATCACTTGGAAAGTTCCAAGGGTTTAGATGCTTTCTACCAGGAAACTGAGACAAACCAGTCAAATTCTGTATTATACAACATTCTGAACCCAGGAGGCTAAACAGTATTCAGGGTTTCTGCTTTCTGAGTTTGGCATTGTCTCTCAACAGCTGTATCTAGTTTGTCTTCCCTATCTTGTATATTATCCTTTTTTCAACACAGGAAAAACCAAGAACTGGTGAAACCATAACTAGGCATTACCTTCTACTCTCACCAAGTCTTTGGAGCTTCTAGCAGGGGAACTATTAATACTTTTGCCACTTGTCCCTTCCCTCTTAGTCATTAGGGCATAGATTGCAAGCTGATGGCTTTCAAATTTAGGTTGACAGATGTTCATTTGGTGCACATTTGTGTGTGTGTGTGTGTGTTTGTGTTTTGAGATAGAGTCTCACTCTTGTTGCTCAGGCTGGAGTGCAATGGCAGGATATCGGCTCACTTCAACCTCCGCCTCCCAGGTTCAAGCAATTCTCCTGCCTCATCCTCCTAAGTAGCTGGAACTACAAGCACACACCAAAACACCTGGCTAATTTTTGTATTTTTAGTAGAGATGAGGGTTCACCACATAGGCCAGGCTGGTCTCGAACTCATGACTTCAGGTTATCCGCCTGCCTTGGCCTCCCAAAGTGCTAGGATTACAGGTGTGAGCCATAACACCTGGCCTGAGGCACATGTTTTTTAAAAACTTCAATTACATGTCGGTTTTCAAAAAAACAGAATTCACATTAATGTGGACTTTCTGACTTCTCTTTAAAAAAAAATTAAAAACATTGCTGGGCTTATATTTCTCTATAGCAGTAATTGGCTAAGGTGGAATAGTGGCTGTTCCCTTTTAAAGGCACTTTAGAATGTCTCCAGTTTATCACAGTCCTTATCCTATTCCCATCCTGCAACCTGATCTTTAAGGAATCTCTCTGAGTATAGGAGAAAAATTTTAAAAGCACATCTATAATGTATAGAGGCTCTAGCTAGAGCCTCTTATTTATGCTGTCTCAATTATCTCTGGATATAATCATATGAGGTAAGCATTGTAACTCCTGTTTTGTTGTTGAACAGAATGAAACTGGATACATGAGTTTCACAAATGAATTTCCCAAGGCTTCATAATTCATGAAGAACTAGAACTCAAATTCCCTTAACAGTTCTGCTACTCTGGCCCCAGACCTCTGGCTCCCAGCCCCATTCTGAGAGCTACAACTCACAATTCAAACACTAACAACACATGTTTTAAGTGTAGGGCACCAATTCTTGCTCCGTGTAGCCGCTCAGTAAATGCTAACTGACATAAAAATTAAGCAAATTTGTATGAACCATATGTTGTCACATGGTTTGGAAGTCCTAGAGAAAGATGTTCTCCAGCAGAATTGCTAGAATATCTCAGTCTGAGACCACTCTGTTTTAAGTTCCCTAGATCTTTTCCTCTCGATTCTGTAGGGGGAGAATATAATAAAGGGAATGGAAAAAACATTGCTGTTGCAATATTCCTTTCCCAATGTCTTAGCCACCTGGATGCATTTGGGAGCTTTGCAAAAGGGCTTGACTTCTCTCATTTTCTCTGACTCTGCCTGACTGGTGCAAAGTCTTATTATTTCATACCTCAACAGATCAGTAATTTGTTGAATGCTTACTATGTTTAACACACTGTGTAGGCCAGGCATGGTGGCTCATGCCTATAATCCCAGCACTTTGGGAGGCTGAGGTGGGCGGATCACAAGGTCAGAAGTTCAAGACCAGTCTGACCAACATAGTGAAATCCAGTCTCTACCAAAAATACAAAAATTAACTGAACGTGGTGGTGTGCACCTGTAATCCCAGCTACTTGGGAGGCTGAGGCAGGAGAATCACTTGAACCTGGGAGGCGGAGGTTGCAGTGAGCTGAGATCATGCCATTGTACTCCAGCCTGGGTGACAAGGCAAGACTACATCTCAAAAAAAAAAACAAAAAAACAAAAACAAAAAACAAAGAAAAAAACCACTGTGTAGATGCAGTGATGAGTTAGATTCCTTTGGAGGAAAAGAACTATGATGTACATATATTGTCTTTGTTGGGAAAGAATGATTTCCAGGAGAGTGGACAGATAAAGTGCTGAGGGAGAGACCAAGGTGAGGCAAGAGGTGGTGAGGTTGGCATCTCAGAGGGATGCATAAAAGAGGATGTCTTTGGCCTAAGCCTGGAAAAAAAGGTAAATATGAGACAACAGAAATGGGAAAGAGGTCAAGTTGAAAGAGTAGTGAAAACAAAGGAAAGGAATTAGAAAGCAGGGGCACATCCCAAGACAAACAAGTTGCTTATTGACTATTTATTAAGAGTATTTAGGTAAGGCATAGTGGCTCCTGCCTGTAATTCCAGCACTTTGGAAGGCCAAAAAGAGAGAATCATTTGAGCCCAGGAGTTTGAGATCAGCCTGAGTAACAAGGGTGAGACCCTGTCTCCATAAAAAATAAAAAACTAGCCTGGTGTGGTGGCTCATGCCTGTGGCCCTGGCTACTTGGGAGGCTGAGGTGGCAAGATCTCTTGAGCCTGGAAGGTTGAGGCTGCAGTGAGCTATGATTGCACCACTGCTCTCCAGCCTGGGTTACAGAACGAGACCCTGTCTCAAAAAGAAAAAAAGACAATTAGAAGGGAAAGATTGGCCGGGCGCGGTGGCTCAAGCCTGTAATCCCAGCACTTTGGGAGGCTGAGGCGGGTGAATCACGAGGTCAAGAGATAGAGACCATCCTGGTCAACATGGTGGAACCCCGTCTCTACTAAAAATACAAAAAATTAGCTGGGCATGGTGACGCATGCCTGTAATCCCAGCTACTCAGGAGGCTGAGGCAGGAGAATTGCCTGAATCCAGGAGGTGGAGGTTGCAGTGAGCCGAGATCGCGCCATTGCACTCCAGCCTGGGAAACAAGAGTGAAACTCCGTCTCAAAAAAAAAAAAAAAAAAAAAAGAAGGGAAAGATTGATGTAACTTGGCAGAGTCAGATGGAAGGTGTAGAGGCTAAAGTAGCTTCATCTTCAAAGTTAACCCCCATGTTGACTTCTGATTAACTGGTTCTGGGAATGCCTCTGAGATTTTCAGTTTATCTCTTGTTTCTTGTGGAACCATAAATCCTGTCCCTAGATTAAATCAACCTTGATAAACTCATACTTCCGCAAATCATGCTCTTAGATCAAATTTCTACCCATTTCCTCTGAGGCATATATGCCCTTTTCCTGTGGTATGTAATCACTGTGTCTGGGAGGTAATGACACGCAGATCTACCTATTGTGCAGTCGCCTGTAAGCTTCTGTCTGTAAGTTATTCAATAAAATCACAAGATGGACTTGTCTGCCTCCTTACTTGGTTTCTCAGCTCCTTTTGCATTTGGGGGTTGCTTTGCATATGTGACCCTTTCACAAAACAGAAGGGCTAGGTGTTATAAGTTAAGGAGCTGGTTGGATTTGATCTGAAAGTTTAGAAGACTAAATGAAGAAGTAAAATAGTGGTAGGTATCTTTTAGACAGTGAATCTGTTTATAGTAAGTAATTGAATTCTGGACTCACATGGTCTAGATATATGTAGATATCTATAGAGCTATACATAGAGATCTATATAGATCTAGATAGATAAGATCTATAGATAGAGATCTACATATATTTGGACCATGTGGGGCCAGAGTTCAGATTTGCTCTGTTTTTTTTTTTTTCTTACTAAAAACAGATTTGCTCTGTTTATTTAACTTGGTTTAAGATAAGAAAGAAATTTTATTTATTGTTCCAGTTTGCAATAAAATTACACATTTATTTTGTTGGGTATACTTGTTATAATTAATACTATGAAAGGAACAAATAGTGAATTTTAAACACAGGGTTAACCAAATCAATTTCCTCTTTCTGTTTTGAGAATTGACTGATGGGAGATTAAACAATTCAGCTGAACATATTTTTATCTCTCACATTGGGATTTTCTAGAGTCTGCCAACTAGAGTTAACATTGTTATGCATGTCACAGGCAACTTGTATAGCCTCCCACACATCTTTATTGTCATACTTTACTTCATACTATGGACAGGATTTTTTTTTTTTTTTTTAAGATGGAGTTTTGTTCTTGTTGCCCAGTCTGGAGTGCAATGGCACGATCTTGGCTCACTGCAACCTCCACGTCCCGGGTTCAAGCAGTTCTGCCCCAGCCTTCTGAGTAGCTGGGATTACAGGCATGTGTCACCATGCCTGGCTAATTTTGTATTTTTACTAGAGACAGGGTTTCTCCATGTTGGTCAGGCTGGTGTCAAGCTCTCAACCTCAGGTGATCCACCTGCCTCAGCCTCCCAAAGTGCGAGGATTACAGGTGTGAGCCACCTAAGGACAGGATCTACTTATATTTCTCTTTCTTCTATGAGATTGCAAATTTCAGGAAGGACAGGGATCTAGTCTTTGTAACAAAAAGTCAAATTCTGTAAATATTTTAAGAGATTTATAAATAAATAAATATATTTATTCCGAGCCAAATATGAGTGGCCATGGCCTATGTCACAGCCCTCAGATCCTGAGAACCCAGGGTAGTCAGGGTACAGCTTGGTTTTCTACATTTTAGGGAGACATGAAGCTTCAATGAAATACATTTTTTTTTTTTTTTGAGACAGAGTTTCACTCTTGTTGCCCAGGCTGGAGTGCAGTGACGCGATCTCAGCTCATTGCAACCTCCGTCTCCTGGGCTCAAGCGATTCTCCTGCCTCAGTTTTTCGAGTAGCTGGGATTACACGCATGCACCACCATGCCAGGCTAATTTTGTGTTTTTAGTAGAGACGATTTTTCCATGTCTCTGCTAAAACAGTTTGAAGGCTGGTCTTTGAACTCCTGACCTCAGGTGATCCACTCGCCTCAGCCTCCTGATGAAATACATTTAAGAAATACATTAATTTGGCCCAGAGAGGTGGGACAACTTGAAGTGGGATGGGGGCTTCCAGTTTTAGGTAGATTTAAAACTTTTCTGTTTGATAATTGGTTGAGTTTATCTAAAGATCTGAGATCAACATAAAGGAATGTCTGGGTTAAGATAAAGGATTGTGGAGACCTAACTTCTTATTTACAGAGGAAGCCTTTATGTGGTGGGCTTTAGAGAGAATAGGCTGTAAAACGTTTTTTTTCAGACTTAAAGTCTGTGTTGTTGTTAATGCCAGAGAGGTATAATGAGCCATGTCTGACCCCCATTTCCCATCATATCCTGAACCAATCTTCAGGTTAAATTTTAAAAGTGGCTCGTTACAGGAAAGGGGTCCTGATACAGACCCCAAGAGAGGATTCTCGTGCACAAGAAAGAAATCAAGATGAGTCCATGGTACAAAGTAAAAGCAAGTTTATTAAGAATGTAAAGTAGTGAAAGTACAGCTACTCCAAAGACAGAGTAGGGAGTTCCTGAAAGAGGAGGAATGTGTCCACCCTCCATATGGTGCTTGTTTACATACAGGATAGAAAGATCATGGGGAGATGTGCTCTGCTACAAGGGTTTGTGGTAAAAGATTAATTTTCTTAATTACTATGTTTTTTAAGAATCAATATTATTTAAAGCAAAATTAGGAATGCCTTTGTTTTCCATATATTGGGATATTAAGACACCCCCAAGTCTGGATCTGTTTAGTATACATTATCAATCTGTTCCCTTAACTGTAAACATCTAGAGGCTAGATGCTGGAAATGCAGCCCTGCAAGTCCCAGCCTCATTTTCCTAGCCCTCACTCAAGATGGAGTTGCCCTCGTTTGAACACCTCTGACACCCTGGCTGAGGAGGAAATCTATTCAGATGGTTGGAGGAGTGTTAGAATTTTATTTTGGGTTTACATTTTATTACTTTTGTATTTTTTGGGTAGAATAGTGAATAGATATAGTACGTACTTAGAAACAAACCATTTTTTCTTCAGACTTTATTCCTGGAGACATCACTTAAAAAAAGATCTTTTGAAGGCAAAATTCTCTCTGATGTTGTCTGTCAGATGTCAACAGAAGAAAATGGATTGAACTGGAAATTCACTGAGAATTGATACATGGAGCTTTTATGCAACATTTAAATAAATAGGGAGAAGTGGAATATGAGGCACTGAAAAGTATTATCTCTGAATATAATCTTTATAAAACGTCTGAATATAATCTTTCCAAAAGTTAGTACCTTAAAGAATTATACTTCTTGGACAATATAAACAGTTTTACACCTCAGATTTCCTTCTGTAGTAATGGCTGGCGTTCTGCATGATTTGCTCTTGTACCTACGTATGATATGAATAATATAAACAATATGCTTCCAAAGAGTGTCCATAAAGAAAACCAGAATGAAGATGAAGACTTGGGCCAGGAGTAGTGGCTCATGCCTATAATCCCAGTACTTTGGGAAGCTGAGGCAGGAGAATGGTTTTGAGCCCAAGATTTTGAGAGCAGCCTGGGCAACATAGAGAGACCCTGTCTCTACAAAAAATAAAAATAAAAAGAGGAGGTGAATACTAGCACTGTGCCTGCCTTATTCACTGCCCTGTCCCTAGTACCCAGTAGAGTTGGCTAAAAATAAGTATTGAGTACGTGGATAACCTGTACACTTGGTGTTTGTTAATTGGTGCCTGAGATGTACATTTGAGCAATGTTGTGCTTAGGGGAGAAATCACTGGGGAAGTTGTTGAATGCAGTTTACTTCCAGCAGAGGAACAGGAGTTCATAGAGTCCCAATTCTCAGTCACTAAGTGAGATAAAGAACTCTTATCTCAAGTAAATTTTATTTGTCAAGCTCCTTTTCAAAAATTACAGAAGAATATATACTCGTAAAACCACTGAAAAATAAAAACATATGCAAAACTTAAATAAGATATTCCCCAATTTTACCAATAGTAGTATTCTTTGCAATAATTTATTTTGCAAATACAAGCATAATGATACTTACGGAGTTTTGGGTGATAGTTGGAATTTTTTACCAAAATTGGCTATATTATATAAATTAGGCAAGTTGCTCTACTGCTGAATAGATCATGGGCAACTTTCCAACTCAATAGATAGAAGTATAACATTGTTTATTTTTTAATAGCTGCATAATACTCATTCCATATTCTAGGCAAGATTCTGTTAATGACATTTAAGATGTTTTTACTTTGTCATTTTTATTGGTGCTTTTGCTACTACAAACCAGCATTTAAAAAAAAAATCCTTGTCTATGTATATATATCCTTATATACTGGTGCTTTTGTTTCTATAAGAGGATCCTAAAATTAGGTTTGTGTTACAAAGGTGTTAATTTTTAATAGCTACTGCTGGATCACTTTTCAGAAGGTTGTAATAGGTTCACACTCTGCCAGCAACATATCAGATTGTTCCTTTGTCTACATCATTACCATACCTGAATGTTACCCCTCTAGTTTTTCTCAATCTAGATTTTTTTTTTAATGCTATCTATTCCCTTGTCGCTTTACTGTTCATTTCCTTGTCCACCAGTGATTTTCAATCTATTATCATGTCTACTAGCTATCCAGATTTCCTCTTACTAATTGCCTGTGCACATCCTATACTTGCTTTTTCTCTAGGATGATATATGATTTCCTTATCGATTTATGAATGCTTTTTGAATTATAGGAATTTAAAATCTATCATGTATTATAGCTTATTGCTTTCTTTATTAATTTTTTCTTCAGAAAAAATTTCAGTTTGTATATATTCAAATATGTCAATCTTATCCTTTTACTTAAGATTTCCTGCTTTTGTTAGATCTCTAAAATTATTCTCCTGTTTTGGGTTTTTCTGTTTGTTTTTGGTATTATAAACATTAACTTTGTAACCCACTAGGAATTCGTATAGAGTTTAAGTCAGGAATCTAATGTCCCTTTTCTGGTAATTAGAAAAGTGTCATTGAAATGTATATACTACATTTATCATTGGACCACAGAGGTAATGTTGTATCCATTAATTTGACATTTATCACTGGATGGTTAGGAATTAGATAAAGGACCTCTCTCACCTGAAAAGTGATCAAATTAACAAAAGCTTATATACATTTCTGATTTGTGATGCTGAATTTCTTAGGTCTCTGTGATGCTGAAGAACATAGACATTTTCCAGTTCTAAATGCATATATACTTTGCTGATAACTGAACCAGAAGCTTATAAATATTCCCATACTACATTGTTTCTATATCCCTTTGATTTCTGTTAATTTGAAACAGGGAGACCTTAGGAACACTCAAGTGGTAATCCTGGCATCAGCAGGGACTAGGAGCTGCTGGAGGACCTAGAGACAGGTTCTCTCCCACACCTCTGTCCTTCCATTAGATGCTGTGCCCCGTGCTCTATGGGCAGGGACTAGCTGTCCCAGCCAAGTTGAAAGCTTTCATTTCTTTGCTTTCTGTTCCTGTCCGGCTTTGTGATCATGTGTAACCAAAACAGTTTAAATTTTAGGCTGTCTCACACACTTTTTTTTAATTTTGAACAAGTTTGGTAGGTTTGAAGCTTTAGCTCTTTGAATAGGTAACATATATGCACATGTAAAAAAATTTAAAAATTAGAAAACCATATACAGCTAAAAAAACACACACACACAAAAAGCAAGTTTCCTTCCCTTCCTTGATATCAGCTATCCAATTTCCCCTTTTAGCATCTCCCATTTTTAGGAGACATCTTTGTTAAATTTGGCCAGGAGTGTCAGGCGTGGTGGCTCACGCCTGTAATCCCAGCACTTTGGGAGGCAGAGGCGGGTGGATCACGAGGTCAAGAGATCGAGACCATCCTGGTCAACATGGTGAAACCCCGTCTCTACTAAAAATACAAAAAATTAGCTGGGCATGGTGGCGCGTGCCTGTAATCCCAGCTACTCAGGAGGCTGAGGCAGGAGAATTGCCTGATCCCAGGAGGCGGAGGTTGCGGTGAGCCAAGATCGCGCCATTGCACTCCAGCCTGGGTAACGAGAGAAACTCCATCTCAAAAAAAAAAAAAAAAATTTGGCCAGGCGTGGTAGCTCATACCTGTAATTCTAACACTTTGAAAGGCCAAGGCACGAAGATGGCCTGAGCCTAGGAGTTTGAGATCAGCCTGGGCAACATACTGAGACCCCATCTCTACAAAAAATTTAAAAATTAGCTGGGTATTGTGGCATATGCCTGTAGTCCCATCTACTTCAGCGCCTAAGGTGGGAGGTTTGTTTGAGCCTAGGAGGTTGAGGTTGCAGTGAGCCATGATTGTGCTACTGCACTCCAGCCGGTTGACAGAATAAAACTGTCTCAATTGGAAAAAAAAATCTGGATAATAAATATTTCAGGCTTTATGTGCCATACTGCCTCTGTTGCAGCTATGCAACTTTGCCATTGCAGCCTGAAAGTAGCCACAGATCATGTAAAAATGAATGAGCCTTACTATATTCTGATAAAGCTTTAATGAAGATAGGAGCAAGCCAGACTTGGCCCATGGGCTGAAGTTTGCCACAAATTTCTGATCTAGAATAGTCCTACTTATCTACAATAGTCTTTCCTCTTTGTCTCTCTCTTTCTCCCTCTCTTTTGACATGTCTAAGTCAGTTATTCTTATAGAATGCCTTACTTCCTACTTATTCATTTGTCATTCAGCATTTTTTGTTCCTGTGTTTCCTGTAGGATGAAAGGTAAGTCTAGAGATTTCATTAGATTCACATTAAATATTGTTGGCAAGAGTTGTTTGTAGGTGATTTTTTAAATCAAGTTTTGCCCAACGGTCAGGAGGAGAGATTCTTAGGGTATAGAGATTTATGGATGATACCTAAGTGTATAAGGGATCCAACATCTAAGAAAGGGGTGACTAAAACAAAGGGAGTGACCGAAAATATTTTTAGGTCCTAGAGACTAGAAGAATTTTAGTTTTCATGAAGCCATTCCTGTCTGTTGACTACTCATTAACAAACACATTGCACTCAGAGTACTTAGTCTGATTGGCTACTGAAATTCTGGCTTCTAAAAAATTGAATTAAACATCTTTCTGTTTTATCCTAAATAAAGCATTTCTTAAAACTTTGGTTCCTGGGTTGTTTTTGTGTTGTTTCGTTTTTCTTCATAGGGTCAGCTCTAAACACAACTTTCATTATTGTAAGTGAGGGGAGGAGATGGCTTACACAATGATTCTCAAGTTGATATTAAATACAGTTGGCCTGTGAGCAACAAAGGGGTTAAGGGACATCAACTCCCCCATGCCCAGCATAGCAAAAAATCTACATAGAATTTTGACTCCCCAAAAACTTAACTGCTAATAGCCAGAAGTACTTAAGTTCCAACCAGAAACCTTACATAAACAGATGATTAACACATATCTTTTGTGTGTTATGTATTATATACTATATTACAATAAAGTGAGCTAAAGAAAATGTTATTAAGAGGCCGGGCGCGGTGGCTCAAGCCTGTGGTCCCAGCACTTTGGGAGGCCGAGGCGGGTGGATCACGAGGTCAAGAGATCAAGACCATCCAGGTCAACATGGTGAAACCCCGTCTCTACTAAAAATACAAAACATTAGCTGGGCATGGTGGCGCGTGCCTGTAATCCCAGCTACTCAGGAGGCTGAGGCAGGAGAATTGCCTGAACCCAGGAGGCGGAGGTTGCGGTGAGCCAAGATCGCGCCATTGCACTCCAGCCTGGGTAACAAGAGCGAAACTCTGTCTCAAAAAAAAAAAAAGAAAAGAAAAGAAAAGAAAATGTTATTAAGAAAATCATAAAGAAAAGAAAATATATTTACTATTCATTAAGTGGAGGTAGATCATCATAAAGCTCTTCATCCTCATCCTTCACATTGAAGAGGAAGAAGGGTTGATCTTGCTGTTGCAGGGGTAGGAGAGGGGTAGACAAATTTGTGTGTAAATGGAACCATGCAGTTCAAACTCGTATTGTTCAAGGGTCAACTTCTGTTTTGTGACTTCTCAAAACAGCTCATTTGGTCATTTTTGTAATGAGGTAAAAATATGTCACTATCAGTTGCTTTCTGAATGGTTTTTTGTTCCCTATATGGGGACTATTATTTTTATAACATGTCTTATCTTAGTAGCATTCTTTTAAATGCTCTACATACACTCCATAACTGTTATAACTGGCCTATATCTAGATTAGACAGCCGAAACTTAAATTTAAAGTGTTTGTTGTTTTTTTTTTGGGGGGGGGGAGGGGGGCGGAGTATCCTTTTCTAAGCACAGTCATTAGGGAAACCTAAGTAGGAAAAATGACATCAAAATAATTCCACTAGTCACTTGCCAGAAAACAAAAGAAAAAAGAATAAGTCTACTGATCATTGATAATTAGGGCCTTTTATCTATGCAGTTAAAAGAACTATAAGAACATTATCTCATAATTCTCAAATGGCCCTCTGAAGTGGGTAGGCAAATAACTATAACCCTAATTACAGAAGTAGTTTGTGGTCTTTAAGAGGTTAGAAATCTTCTTCACATAGAGTTAAAAGCAAAGGTGGGAACAAATTTTAAAAATTGTTTCTGAATCTTTCTAGACCACTCCAAGTCCACAGTTGCTGTTTTTACAACTATAAAGATTTTTCCAGTTTGAAATTTTTTCTCATCAAAAGATATAAACATGACTGAGCATGGTGGCTTATGTCTATATTGCCAAAACTTTGGTTGGCCAAGGTGAGAGGATCATTTGAGCTAGGAGTTTGAGACCAGCATGGGCAATATAGTGAGACCCCTTGTCTCTGCAAAAAAATTTTAAGAAAATAAGCCAGGCATGGTGGCACACACCTAGTCCCATTTACTGAGGAGGGAAAAGGTGTGTGGGAGTTGAGGTGGGAGAAGTGCTTGAGCCCAGGAAGTGGAGGCTGCAGTGAGCCACAGTCACACTGCTGCACTGCAGCCTGGGATACAGAGCAAGATGCTGTCTCAAAAAACAAAAAAGATAAAAACATGAAATAAAAATTTCCCTTCTGTTCCTATTAGTGCTTTTAGTGTTTGACTAAGCATTTCTGGTAGGTGCTTAATAAATACTTAATGATGATGGTCCTTCTCATAAAAAATATTTAAGGCTTTACAAAAACAATGGATATGCTACCGTTTATTATTTATAACCTAAATGTCCTTAGTGTGAATAGTGCTTTGTTCTTAAATGATCCCCAGAACTAGACAGTGTACCTAGGATCCAAAACTTATTTTGGGTACAGATTACTTACATTGTTAACTCTTTGATAAAGACAATTTCTACATGTAAAACAGTAATCTAATATTGAAAGAATTTCTTTTTTGTATTTTATTTTATTTTGAGATGAGTCTCCCTCTGTTGCCTAGGCTGGAGTGCAGTGGCACAATCTCAGCTCACTGCAGCCTCTGCCTCCCAAGTAGTTGGGATTACAAGTGTATGCCACCACACCCTGCTAATTTTTGTGTTTTTAGTAGAGACGGAGTTTAGTCTTGTAGGCCAGGCTGGTCTTGAACCCCTGACCTCAAGTGATCCTCCTGCTTTGGCCTCCCAAAGTGGTGGGATTATAGGCATAAGCCACTGCACCCCTAATACTAGAAGAATTTCTGAATAATGTTATACAAATAGCAAAATGTGTTTTTAAAGCTTCAACAAAATTATTGAATGATAATATATGTTGGTCTTTCTGAGATTCTTAATACTTTTTGTTCACATACTCTAAAGTTTTAATGATTTGGAAGTAGAGTCGTCAGGGTCATGGCTACTTCAGGATTTATCAAAGAAAGTACTAAATGCAAATGGAGGATAGATAACAAATCCTTATATTAGAAAACTTGGCATACTTGTAGAAAAACAGGACCCAATATTTTTCTCTTCTGAGATAAAGGTGTTTTCCTCATTCAAATCCTTGATAAATTTCATAAAAATTCCTTCTGCTGCATCCACCATATGTTAGTAGGGAGTTAATATCTGTGTTTTCTAATGAGAAATTAGAGACCCTTTGCCTTAACCTCAAAATTCATTAAAATGTAGTCTATACTCACTGTCTCTACTTTTTCACCTCCCATTAATCCTGAGTCAGGAGTAAACATTTTCTTCCTTGTACTGTTTTTCTTAAACTGTTTTGGTAAAGTCATGAATAACATTTTAACTACTGGAGTCCACTTTGTCTTTTATTTCTCATTTCAATTCACTTATATATGAAACTTTGGCCTCTCCTTTCTCCTTTGACTTTGACACTGCTCTCTCCTGTTTGCCTTCTTTTCTTTTTTTCTGTCTCCTTCATTGATATCTTCCTCAGTGCTTCATTACTTGTCTTAAAAATACACTTCCAGCCTTAGCTTTCTTCTCTGTGCTTTCACTTGAAAATCATATCCACCGTCCACCTCCCACTATCTTTGCTTTTAGTTCTTTGTGAGTTGCTTCCAAATTCATGTCTTTAGCTCTCCCTTTTTCTCAAAAACTCAGATCTACATGTTTTAACTGCATCGTAAGCACTGCTGCATAAATGTACTATAGGCACTTCAGCTCAATATGACGTTTTTACTTCAAATATGTTTTTTCTTCTCATTTCTCATTTCAGTTAATGGCATTGCCATCAAACTTATAACCCAGGCTGGCAATAAAAGTAGTTTTCATTACCTTTCTCTCCTCATCTACAGTCAGTTTGGTTACCTAGTCCTATATGTCTGCAGTATTTTGTGTACCTATCCATTTACTTCCAGGGCCACTACCCTAGATCAAGTCCTCTTTTCCTGGTTTCTGATCATTTACCTCTAGTCCTTCATGTTGCTTTTTAAAATATATACCTGACCATTTGATTCCTCTTTAAGGGTGTTGACAAAAAGAGTCAAACACTGTAAAATATTTGAAGAGATTTATTCTGAGTCAAATATGAGTGACCATGGCCTGTGACACAGCCCTCAGGAGGTCCTGAGAACATGTGCCCAAGGTGGTTGGGGCACAGCTTGGTTTTATGTGATTTAGGGAAGTATGAGACATCAAATACTCAAACCAGGAGGGTGGGAGGGTTGCAGGGTATAGGTAAATTTAAACATTTTCTGGTTGACAATAGGTTAAGTTTATCTAAAGACTTGGGATGATAGAAAGGAAATGTTAAGATAAAAGATTGTGGAGATCAGGGTTCCTTTGAAGTCTTCCAGTGGCTGCCCATAGAGACAATAGATGACAAATTAAAAGGTATTAGACTTTTAGGTAATCTCTTCAGGATTGGGAGGGCTTGGAAGAAAAAGATCTAGCTATGTTAACAGAGATTCTTTTTTTTTTTTTTTTTTTTTGAGACGGAGTTTCGCCCTTGTTACCCAGGCTGGAGTGCAATGGCACGATCTCGGCTTACCGCAACCTCTGCCTCCTGGGTTCAGGCAATTCTCCTGCCTCAGCCTCCTGAGTAGCTGGGATTACAGGCACGTGCCACCATGGCCAGCTAATTTTTTGTATCTTTAGTAGAGACAGGGTTTCACCATGTTACAGATGCAGATTTTCCCTCACAAAGGACAGCTTTGCAGGGCCGTTTTCTTTTTCTTTTTCCTTTTTTTTTTTTTTTTTTTTTTTTTTTTTTTGAGACAGAGTCTCACTCTGTTGCCCAGACTGGAGTGCAGTGGCATGATCTTGGCTCATTACAACCTCTTCCTCCCAGATTCAAGCAATCCTCCTGCCTTAGCCTCCTGAGCAGCTGGGATTACAGACACTTGCCACCATGCCCAGCTAATTTTTGTATTTTTAGTAAAGACAGGGTTTTGCCATGTTGGCCAGGCTGGTCTCGAACTCCTTACCTCAGGTGATCCACCTGCCTAGGCCTCCCAAGGTGCTGGGATTACAGGCATGAGCCACTGTGCCTGGCCTGCAGGGCCATTTTCAAGGTATGGCAGAGAAACATGTTTTGGGGTTAAATATTTTGATTTTTTTCCTGTCTCACAATTTTATGCCAGAGTCGGGTTGGAAAGTAAGTCACGATATATAGGGGTAAAATAAACCCATTTAATGAGAATTTATGGTTTGTAAGGCATGATTCCCCAGACTCCTTTGATAGGAATTTGGGCAAGATTAAAAAGTCAGAGCTTAGTCCTCAGTTCCTCCTCTTGGCCAAAAAGCATTCCACAAAACGCATATGCAGGCCAACATACAGTGGCAGGTCCCACAGCACTAGGGAGGCTCATTTCTAGAGCTGTCTGATTTGGTCATTTGGCGAGGTCCCACGGCACTAGGAAGAGTCATTCCTAGAGTAGTCTGACTTGGTGGCAATAGTTTTAAATATCTGTGATTTGGATCATTTGGGGAGGACACAGTCTGATCTGATATAATAGCCAATTTTTTAAGGGGTGAGATGGAATCAGGCCTGGGGTTTAGTAAAAAAAAAAAAAAAAAAAAAAAAAAAAAAAATCCCAGGTCATACCTATTTTGTGAGCTCTCATAATCTCGTTCTGTAATTTTGCCTTTTCCTTTTGCTGAATCTAGCATAACATTTACAAGAAGTATATAATCCTAATACCATGACAAATACCACAAAGACAGCAAAGATTAGGTGTCTAGGAAGGTTGTAGGTGGAGTCAGAGGGTAGTAAACAACCTAACCAGCCAAAAAAACCACTGCATGCATTATCATATTCTTTGATCAGACTCACAATGTGTTTACCCTCCTTATCAAGGGTCATTTGAACCTTATGATAAATCTTATTTGAGGATTGTAGGACTGACACTAAATCAGAATCCAGTAAATTTAACCTCTCTTCTGGCCAATTTGTCTCCATAGATAAAACATCCTGAGGAGGATATAAATCAAATGCAAGGAACTCCTGGTCCTCAATGTCTAAATTGTCATAGGACTTGTTAACTGTGGGCAAATCTGTTTTTCCCACCACTTTTGTATTACACCATATGCTGGTATTGGGAAGAGAAAAGGAGGTTTTGTCACAAAAGAAGTCGTATAATTCCACAGTGTTGTTTTTTTGTCCCTCCCAGCAGAAGCGGCCCTTCCCCATATACCAGATATTATGTCCCATAGGGGTGGATATTAGAGGCCAAGTTTGGGAAAAATCAGGTTCCAAGTAGTTTGAGGGCATAGCCATTCTCCTTTTCTGTTTTCACAATCTGAAAGGGAGATGGGATGCCATGTGTTATTACCAGCTAAAATAGCCCACCTATTTCCCATGGGAAGTATTCTTGTGTTGTTTGTAATAGTCCCAATGCCTGCCAGTTGGACAACAGAGTAACTTTGAGCCTCATTTAACTTCGGTGCCTGTGCTCTGATAATACAATGTTTAAAGTCACATTTACCGTCCAAAATTCTCCACAAGTTTGGTGGACCATATGTTTTCCACAGGTGTTTGGATTGTGCCTCAGTATTGAGAATAGTAAGCCATTGCTTCATAGCCACCTCAGATTCCATTTGTAGTAAAATAGACATGAGCCCCTGTTGAGTAAGAGTACATGCTTGTCCCCATCTTTGGGTTTGGGAGTATGTTTTCATGTTTTGTCTGGTTTCTTCTATCCATTCGATGAGGGCTGCATTATCTTTTAAAGCAGCTTCCCATCCTTTTCCCTCTTCCTGGAATAGCATTCCTTGAATGTGGCCTATTTTTGATAGGGAATTTTTTTCTGGAGAATGTCTCTCTTCATTAGTCATGAACTCAGCTTGCCCCAATATGCCTAGCCCAGCTCCAACTCCTCCAGTGAGGTCACGCTTTAGTTTTTTGGGTGGCCAATTTTGGTGTATCCACCAGGAATGCTGTTGCCATTGTATACTGATGGCATTTGTACAATTTGGATAAATGGAGTCAATCCAGAACTGCTGGGTATCCCAAACAATTGTTAGGTGAGTGGAGGTTACACCTAAGTATGCCCTGGTCTGGGTAGTCCATAAGGCTTCCCAGAAGCACCCTGGTCTTAGGGTGGAATTTGTGCTGTCAGGGATCTCTGTCCACCACTTGACCATAATTAGTTCTTTAATGGCAGTGTCAGTGTGATTGGTGCCGGATAGAAGCATCCAGCCACAAGCACAGGGCTGGTGGTTATTTGGGCAGGCAGTGCTATGGCAGTTTATACAGGCCGCAGCTAGATTTTTGCCATTGTACCCAGGCAGTTGTCTCAATGGATAATCCCTAATATCTATTGTTATGCAATGTTCTACCTGGTTAGACCCCCTCAGTGATCATCCTGAGGCATTGTTAGGTAAATGTTCCTTCAGGGTTTCATATTTGGTTGTAGCTCTATAATAGAAGTACCTTAAAAAGGGGGTACTTCGGAAAATGTTTAGAATGGTGCTGTTCCATATAACACTCTTCATTGCATCCTGATCTATATCATACCAAATGATGTGGGCTTGCCTTCAGAGAGATTGCTGAGGTTAGCAGGGGACCAGGAGAAACGTTCAGGTTTGAAGAGAGAAGGAGTGCGGGGTAGGCAGACAGAGGAGATTGTGGGAATGAGAATGAACAAGTAAAACATTTTCCTGGCTTTAGCAAGGGAATGTATAGCTACACCTATTTAGAAAGTTATACCAAGGAAGATTGCATAGATCCCAAACAGCTTTTTAGGGGTCTCAGTTAAAACATTCAGGGTTTTAGCAATATTCTATAGCAAGGAAAGAATGAGAGTTAATTTTAGGGTTCATGAGGACTGGCCTGGTCCAGCGTCTCTGGAAGTATGTCTGCTTTCATTGTAGTCCTAGAGACTGGCTGAGCCTCCAGTGTTCTCTTGATTCACAGGTGGGTGTCAGAGACCAGTTCAGAAGTCTATAGGCGGTCAGGAATGTGGTCAAGTGCTTGTTTTAGGTGTGAAATGTGAATCCAAGAAACAACTTCCTTTAACTTTGCAGCTCGAGAGTTGATTAAAAGCCCCTGATAATGTCCTTTCCAGCAAGGTTGTAGGGAATCCTTCAGCTGGTATCTTTTGTCCAATATACGAAGTCACCTGGCTGTCATCTGTGGTCTTTGGGGTCATCAGCCCCCGGGAGCTCACTGTGGAAAGATTCTGTTACCAGCATTGTTTTATTTGTTAAGGTTTTGAGGAGCCCTTGACAATACTGGAGTATTTCCCGTTTGAGTAAGGCTGGATTGTATAAGCCCTTAACCTTATAGGTCTCCCTGTTAAGATTTCATGGGCAATAAACAATGTTTTTGAAAAGAAGTGGATCTAAGATTAAGCAAGACCAGTTGGAGGGCATTTGGCCATGGGAGGTTAAAAGCCTCTGTCAACTTAGCTAATTGAGTTTTTATTGTGCTGTTTGTTCATTCCACCAACCCGGAGGATTGGGGATGGTAGACCCAATGGAAATGTTGTATTATAGGCCAGATTTTGCAAATGGATTGAACAACTTGTCCAGTAAAATAGATCCCAAGATCACTGCGCAGTTCAGAAGGAATTCCCCAAACTGGAATGATTCTAACAAAATTTTCCCTGTTCTTAAGGTGGTAGCCCTCCAACAAGGAAATGCTTCTACCCAATGAGTAAACATACAAACTAAGACCAGCACATATTTGAAAATTTACAATGGCCGCATCTGGATAAAATCCAACTACTATGCTTCAAAAGGTTCTATTGGCAAAGGAAAATGACCTGGGAGCCATGTAAGGGCTTGCTAGGGTTATGTTTTGGGCATACAATACATCAAGAGTATACCTTTCAGACCTCCATGGGGGATGGTTTCCAAAAGTATTGTTTTCCCCATGATACTCTTTATTCATGGGCTCACTGACTCATTTTGTGAATAAACCGAAGGAAAGGCAATTGTGCACCTATGGGAACTATGGTTTTTTTGTTAGGCCCTACCCATAATTTCTTACTTGGGTCAAACATGCCTCCTTTCAGTTTCTCTTGAGGGGTAGATGCTTATTGATATTGTAAAAGAATGTTACGGTATTTGTAGGACAAAAAGTACATTCCCATACAGGACAGGCCATCTTTCCTAAGGCAGCATTCTTTGCTGCAGCATCATCTAGATTATTTTGTTTTGCTTCTTCAGTGTTGTCCTTTGAGTGTCCAGGAATTTTTATGATTGCAAGTTGCTTTGGCATCTGAATTGCTTCTAGTAACTCTGAGACTTGGGGCTCATTTTGTTTTGGGCTGTCAAGATGAGGTAAGAAATCCTGTTTCCATAGCATGCCAAAATCATGGGCTACTTCAAAAGCATATCAGCTGTCGGTATATATATTTGCCACTTTTCCTTTAGCTTAATTTATAAGCTCTGGTTAGTGCCATTAATTCAGCCATCTGGGCTGATTTTACTCCTTAGAGTTGGGCACTTTCAATTATGTTTGTTATAGAAGTGATGGCGTATCCTGCCCAGTAATGCCCCTGGTTGCCCCTTAAATAAAAACCATTCATGAACCAAATTAATTCAGCATTCTCTATGGGAGTTTCCTGTAATTCTTCCCTAGGGGAGATTAAGATATTAGTTAGTAGACTGCAGTCCTGTTCCTCCTCCTCTTGTTATTCACCAGGTAGGGAGAGCCAGGTAGCAGGGTTAACAGTGTTACAGTGCTTCAAAATGATTTTGGGGGCAGAAAGCAGTACTTTGTAAGAGGTGAAGCGGCTACCAGAAGAGTATTGAGTATAGTGAGAGCTTAGAAGAGATTTCAGAGTCGGGGGCATAGATAGATAGAGGGGACCCTAGGACAAATTCTTCAATGTTTTTGCATAAGGTGGCTGCAGCTGATATAGCTCTCATTCAAGAAGGGTGCCCCTTGCAACTGGATCTAACTGTTGACTGAAATAACCACTTGGTCTGTGATTGCCACCATGTTTTTTGTTTTTGTTTTTAAAAAGGAAATGTATTTCAAAAGCATAAGGGGACACTTATATTTGAACAGTGACAAAAAGTGTCTTGCAAGAGAAAAAAAACCAGAACATTAAGTTTTTCATTCAAATTCAGAAGCAAAAATAACCTAAGTTGTGCACTGTGGCTTTAGGAAAGAGAAGGAGAAGAGTGAAGGGTAAGGGAACAGTCAACTCAGTATCAAACTTGAGAGAGTAAAGTCACTTCTGCTCAGCTCTGAGTTTACAAATAAGCTTATAAAGAGGAAAAGTAGAAAAATTATACTTACTGTTCAAATTTATTTAGCTGTAGTCTCAATACAACTTCTGTACTTGAAAGGGCTTTGGGTCACTGGCTGATCTATCTCTGAGGTCCATATTAGCTGTCAGTTTTCAAATGGCAATTTTATGTTATTCCATGGGACCCTTGCAAACTTCCAACTTGTTTGTTAAATTGTTTTACTTATAAACTCATAAATTTTAGACTTTCTTTCTTTCTTTCTCTCTCTCTCTCTCTCCCCTCTGCCCTTTCCCCCCTCCCCCCTCCTCTCTCTCTCTCTCTCTCTCTCTCTCTCTCTCTCTCTCTCTGTTTCTCTCTTTCTTTCTTTTGACAGGGTCTCACTTTGTTGCCTAGGATGGAATGCAGTGGCATTATCTCAGCTTATTGCAACCTCTGCTTCCCTGGTTCAAACAAGATTCTCCTGCCTTAGCCTCTGGAGTAGCTGGGATTACAGGCATGTGTCACCACACCTAGCTAAATTTTGTAAATTTTAGTAGAGACAGGGTTTCACCGTATTGGCCAGACTGGTCTCAAACTCCTGACCTCCCCGAGTGCTGGGATTAAAGGCATGAGCCACTGCCGTCGCCCAGGCTGGAGTGAAGTGGCATGATCTAGGCTCACTGCAGCCTCTTCCTCCTGGGTCCAAGCGAGTCTCCTGCCTCAGCCTCCTGAGTAGCTGGGATTACAGGTGTGTGCCACCACAGCTGGCCAATTTTTGTATTTTTAGTAGAGATGAGGTTTCACTATGTTGGTCAGGCTGGTCTTGAACTCCTGACCTCGTGATTTGCCGGCCTCAGCCTCCCAAAGTGCTGGGATTACAGGTGTGAGCCACCATGCTCAGCTGGTCTTTTTTTTCTTAGTGACTGTTTGTGACAGTGGTCAACTAGGGTGACTAGGTGGCAAAGAAGCCCAAGCCACATTATTCCTGTTTATTAGGGCTGCTAACTCCTTCTGTAAACTTACGTAAACCCAGAATCTAGTAAGGTGTCACTTACTTTTCAGGAGGTATTCCTGAAAACTGTTTGAATGTCCTTTCAAACCTGATATAAAAGTCAGGCATGATTTTGTTTGGGCATATTTTACGTTGTTTCACCTTTGCCCAATCTATAACCTTGGGGAATATCTGTGGTACAGTTTCACAGAGGCAATTGCAAAGCTCTCTGCATTTCTCTCTTCCAGTTGCATATTTTGTCAGAATCTTCTAAAGGCTGTTTACAATCTGCTACTCTAAATCATTCTTCAGCTTTGTTTTGGGGACCAGCAACTCAACCAGCTGATACAGGTCAGAGAACCCTCTATCATAAGTTTTAAGCATTAATTGGAATTCCTTAGAAAACCCAAAGGGATCGTCAGCCGGATTGGGGAATTCAGGTACCAGGGCCTGAATAACTCTGGTTTGGTCCAGGGGGTATACATTATGTTAGGATCCCCTCTGCCTGTGGGTTTTACCCTGAAAGGAGCAACTACTATATTATTTTATCCAAATATTTCTGACCCCCTCTTACTGGAAGCAAGGGAACAGGGGAAGAAGGAAAAATGAAATTGTCCCGACAAGGAAGTTCAGAGAGCAGAGGGTCAGGAGGAGCAGAAGGGGAGACAGTTTCTGGAGCCTTCGTGATTTCAGAAGTGGCTTCTACTAATTTCTTTAATTCTGAGACAGTTTCAAAATTTTTTTTTATTCCTGGAGGGAGGCAAGCTTATCATTTCCTCTTTTTGATGATTCTAGGTGCCAGCTAAGTACAATTCCCATTCATTTTCTTTCATTTGGGGGCCTAATTTTTCTAATCTAGTGTGCAAGAAAACCAGTTTAGGGATATCAGAAGTTCCCCATTTTTGAAACCTTAGACCTAGGTTAACTTTAGTAAGATCTTCCTATTTACATAAATACTTGCAAGTCAAGGCACCGTAGTTATTAAACATAAGCCCAGCTTGGGTGTCTGGAGGGGACCACTCTCCTTGCCTTTCCTCTCTTTTGGCCGGTTTATTTTCCATGTCTCCTTTTTTTTAAGAGCAACTGACCTGTGGCTTCAGGCTTTTGTGTGGTGGATCGGCATGTGCTACTTATGGGCAGCACTCCACAGTGTGTCACCACTGAGTCATTTCTACCCTCTTAGGTGTCTCAATTTCTCTCTTCAGAGGTCTGTCACCTCTGAGAACTCTCAAAACACTGGGTGATCAGCCCTTACATGTGTTTCCTGGATGATCCTTTTAAAATTAATATTTATTGGGGAGTTTCCTATAGCGCCACTGCACGTTGCAGAGGGCCAACCCCCCAGGCCACTCCCATGAGGCCCCCAGTCACCCAGGAGCACCTTTCAACTGGGAAGAGCAGAATGCCCTTTCTCTCCAGTGCTGAAGAACTCAATATCTCATTTACTTATGAAAAATAACAGTTCAGTTCCTCACACAAAGTGTGTACAGACAAACCAATTGAGATTAATTTTGAGAGAAAAGGCAATGGAGAAAGACTTTTGAATGCACCTCTGAAACTAAAATTAAGATTTTAACCAACTTCCTAGGAGAAAAAAGAGAGAGAGAGAGGGAGAGAGAGGAAAAAAAAAAAAAAAAAAAACAACTCAGAATAAATCAAGGACCATCAACCAAAATGGGAGGTCCAGGACTCAGGCCGATTTACCAGTTCCACCAGAGAAGCCTAGGACTCGGTGAGGCTTCAGTGGGTCCCTGCTGGTACCTTAGCTCGGGTTTCAGGTAACTCCTTCAGGGTCCTCAGTCTTCTCTGTGGCCCCATGTGTTTGAGCACCAGATTATTGTCGAAGAAGAGTCAAACACTGTAAAATATTTGAAGAGATTTATTCTGAGCCAAATATGAGTGACCGTGGCCTGTGACACAGCCCTCAGGAGGTCCTGAGAACATGTGCCCAAGCTGGTTTGGGTACAGTTTGGTTTTACGTATTTTAGGGAGACATGAGACATCAATCAAATACATTTAAGAAATAACGTTAGTTTGATTCAGAAAGGCAGGATAACTCAAACCAGGGGGGTGGGGGGTGTTGCAGGGTATAGGTAAATTTAAACATCTTTAGGCCATTAGTTGAGTTTTTCTAAAGACCTGGGAAATGTTCAGGTTCAGATAAAAAATTGTGGAGACAAAGGTTCCTTTGAAGTCCTATAGTGGTTGCCCTTAGAGACAATAGATGACAAATGTTTCCTATTCAGATCTTTAAAAAGTCCTAGCTTTTCTCTTCAGGGTTAGGAGGGCCTAGAAGAAAAAATCTAGATATGTTAATAGAGATTCTTTACAGATGCAGATTTTCCTCCACAAGGATGGCTTTGCAGGGCCATTTTCAAGATATGCCAGAGAAACATGTTTTGGGGTTAAATATTTTGACTTTTTTGCTTGTCTCATAATGTGCCAGAGTCAGATTGGAAACTAAATCATGATATATCGGATTAAATAAAACCCATCTGATGAGAATTTATGGTTTGTAGGGCATGACTTCCCAGACCCCTTAGATAGGAATTTGGGCAAGATAAAAATATGAGAGCTTAGTCTCCAGTGGCTTTTTTGGGCTTCATTCACAACACCTCTGAGACCAAAAGTATAGGTTTTTTCTCCCCTGCATGCCAGCCAGTTCTCATTCTCTGAATACCAACTGGCTGTTTCTACAATTAAATTCTGATACTAACCAGAGTTAGTGAAGACCCCACAGGTCTTAACCCCATTTTGGATGCCAGCCAAAAGTATTGAGTCCCTGCCAGGCATGGTGGCTCACATCTGTAATCCTAGCACTTTGGCAGGCTAAGGTGGGAGGATCACTTCAGCCCAAGAGTCAAGACCAGCCTGGGCAACATAGCAAGACCTCATCTCTACAAAAAATTTAAAAACTTAGGCCAGGCATGGTGGCTCATGCCTGTAATACTAGCACTTTGGGAGGCCAAGGTGGGCCTATCCACACACTGAACAAGTATTTCATGGTTTGGTGTGATGAGCTTCACTCAGACAGAGATAATAGGTTTTGAGATGTAGAGTCCTCTCAGGATTTTCAGTTTATAGACATAGGGAAGCTGCCAGCTGGTGATGAGCACCCAAACAGAGGTTGCATAGAATTTGAGTTAGGGCAGTAATTATTGGCGGCCATCTGTATACTGCAGAAGTTTTCTGGGAGAAAAAAAAAAGAATTGGTAAGCAGAAGTAAAGACAGTGTGGAAAGTGCACATCCACACACATCCATAGACAGGTGTGTGAGAGACTGTTAATCAAGAAACAAAGGAAGAGTGGAGAAAAACATTAGTCTACATGCTTGCAAGAATAGCAACAGTTCCTGGTTGGTCTCTAGGCCTGTGAGGCCCAGGCTTGCCTCCTCACTATTTTGCACGTCTACCATGCTCTTTCATTCCCAGCTCTGCATTTGCTTACGTTGGTCTCCTTGCTTCTGATCTTTCTCACCACTTAAAGCCTTAGTGAATATTACCACCAGGTTAGTGTTCCTTAAAATTTTAAGGATCGTGTTATTTACCTAGGCAAAATTCATTAGTGATTCCCTCATTGCCGTATAGGAAAGTTCGAGTTATTTAGCAATTTGTATATTGCTTTTCAACTCTATCTTCTAGGATGTTTTCTCTAAAAGAACAAAGTTAATTTAATTTGGTATTTTAGTGTTGCAGGTAATGTTGAGGGTCACTAGTTCTATTCTCCTGGCCATTTGTCTCTAGGAATTTTTACTGAAAGTATCAGCTAGATTGGTAGCCCCAGAATCATTTATGGCAGAAGGAAGCAAAAATGGCTCTGAGGTTGAAACATGAGCTGCTGGAGGCATGCAGTCTCCACGTGGTGAATATGAGTGGCAGTGCATTCTGGGGCTGTTGTACCTGGTTGAAGACTTTTATGAGGCCAGCCTTCTCTATCCAGCTTCTTGCCAACTTTCAGGCAGCCTGAAGAGAGCTCTGCCTGATGAACCTGACAAAATGCCAAACTGTCCAGTAGCCTTTCCTTTAGGTTTTAAGTTCTAAATGTTTTTATTGATTAGAGATAAATAGCCTCTTAGAGATCATTTAATTTTTGCCTTGAAAATCTTGACCACCACATTGCCAACAGAGTTTACTTATAATGTGTTTGGTTAAATGGGCCTTCATTTGGAAATTTTTTTTAGAACTCAAGTTTCATGTGTCAGCATTCAGCTTTATCTTCTATTTTTGAAAAAATGGAAAGAACAGTAACATATAACCTCTACAAGATATGAAATATAGTAATGCCTTCCTCAGAATGGCTCTCCATTATCGACAGCCTTTTTCCTTTAAAGGTTATAAAAATCTTAACTCTAGAATTCGATGTCTTTCACATTTTTTCCCACCTATGTTCTATTCCTTCTCAAAAGGAATCCTATCTTTTAGCAGAATGAGTCTGTTTATCCCCCCAGCATGCCAGGCATATTTCTTTTTTTTTTTTGAGATGGAGTTTTGCTCTTGTTACCCAGGCTGGAGTGGAATGGCACGATCTCGGCTGACCGCAACCTCTGCCTACTGGGTTCAAGCAATTCTCCTGCCTCAGCCTCCCGAGTAGCTGGGACTACAAGCGTGCGCCACCCTGCCCAGCTAATTTTTGTATTTTTTTTTTAGTAGAGACTGGGTTTCACCTTGTTGACCAGGATGGTTTCGATCTCTTGACCTCGTAATCCACCCACCTCGGCCTCCCAAAGTGTTGGAATTATAGGCGTGAGCCACCGCACCCGGCCTGCCATATTTCTACCTCAGTATTTTTGCATACTATGTTTTCCCAGCTTGAACTGTCTTCTCTCCCATCTCTAGCTTGCAAGGCCTTGCTTAATATTTACTTCCCCATATCAGAATGATAAAGTATACATTGGCAACAGTAAATACTTTTTAAATACATAACTCATTCTTTCACAGCCAGAGAATTCTGCACTATAATTTTTGTAGGAGAAAAGAAAACTTTTCCCTCTACCCTCTACTTTCAGTGTCTGGGGCCCTGCCAATTAAACTGACAGAAGACAGATTAACAGGAGAAACAGTTTATTATTGCATGTACATATGGAGGACTTCAGAGAAAAAAAAGTGAAGATCTAAAGTGGTTAAGCCTGAGATCTTATGTACCGTTTTTAACAAAAAGTGGCAAATTGTGGAGATGTACAAGACAAAAAGGGGTTTGAGCTTTCCAGTTTTGGTAAATTGTGGGAAGGTAAATATAGGGGTTGTTTGAGGAAGGTTTGTTATGCAGATTTCTCTCTTGCTATCTATGAACTGATAATAATAAGACTCTAGAGTCATCTCAGGTGATTAAGAGTTATTTTGTGCTTTCTGTATAAAAGGTGGGGACACTTCCACAAAGGATATGTTCTGCTTTGAGGCAAAGCATTTCTCCTGTTCGACAGTTGCCTTCAGTTCAAAAAAATCATTCTGCAAAAGGTGGCGTATTTTGGGGTGGTATGCTCTGATATCCTTCCATTTGTAGTAGACCTAGATAACTATAAGCAAAATAAAATTGGGTGCATGTAACAAAATGTGGTTTCTGTAATTTTTTGAAATAACAAAGATCTGGCAACACTGTGCCCACTTTTCTACAAATAATAGACTAGAGTTGAGAAGTTATTATTCCTTTAGATTATACTGTACTCACCACTGCAGTCCCACCACTCCTCACTCTCGCCATACTGCCCCAGCCAGCTTTGACTCTACTTGGCTTATCTGCTCCACAGGCAATTGAATTTAAGATAGAGATACTCAAAAGGGCAGTATTCCAAGAAGAACAGAGATTGTCAAGGTGCTTAATAATGACTTAATAGCTAAGAGAAGTGACCTCGTACTTATTTCCTGTCTCTTAATTGAAAGTAATTAGCATACCAAGAAATGAAAAACCTTTCAGAAAGTAATTTTCTGATCTGGCTTTGTGAGGTTGAGGGTAAATCAACTAAAAAGCACTCTGTAAGCCCTGATAACACTTTTTGGGATCCATTTCCTCCAAAGCTCCTGGGGACAGTAGAATGGAAGCAAAGGTTTTAAAACAGCTAATATACAGGAGCAAGAACTCATTTTGGTCTTAAATGTAACTACGCTTGTCTCTTTTCATTTAAGTTGTCTTAATAAACTTTTGTTTTACCCTTAACCATTTATTGGTATTTATTTCTTTATTTTTAATAAACATTTTGATTGGGCAGTTACAGTTAGCATTTGTCCAATGCTTTAAACATTTTCAGGTGCTTTTATTTTATTGGCTTCTTAAAACTTCCTAAAAACCCTATGAAGTGGGATAGAATAGATGAAGAAAGTCAGGCTTCAAGAGTTTTAAGTGTATTACCTAAATTCCCATGAGTATTAGGTGATAGCATTGGAAGTAGATGCAGTCACTTCAGTCTTCTGATTTCTAGTCTTGTGCTTTGTAATTTTATATTGTCTGGGCCTTCATGATCTCGCTGTAAATGATGTCATCCTATTTTATATGTTATCAAAGGACAGAGGTGACCACACTAGCCCTAACAACTAAACAAGAATGTGAGAATTGAATATTGGAACTGGGTCAGCCTCTGACTGTAATTTATTCAGTTGTCTTTATCCTCTTGAATAAACTACCTGGGAGATGGCCAACAGTTTTCTCATGACATGGAAAGAATTAATCTACATCCTCTGGATATTTATTTATTTATTTATTTAGGTAGAGAAGAGGTCTTGCTATGTTGCATAGGCTGGTCTTAAACTCCTGACCTCAAGTGATCCTCCTGCCTCCCAAAGTGTTGGGATTATAGGTGTGAGCCACCATATCTAGCCTTACATAATCTATTTAAATTGCCTTTTTTTTTGGTGAGTGGTGGGAGACAGGGTCTCTGTTGCCCAGACTAAGTGCAGTGGCACAATCACAGCTCACTACGGTCTTAACCTCCTGTGCTCAATCTTCCACCTTAGCCTCTTAAGTAGCTGGGACTGCAGGGGCATACCACCTTGCCTGGCTGATTTTTGATTTTTTTTTAGGTGTGGGGTCTCACTGTATTGCTCAGGCTGGTCGTCTACTCCTAGGCTCAAGCAGTCTTCCTGCCTTAGCCTCTCAAAGTGTTGGGATTACAGGCATGAGCCAGCACACCTGGCTGAAGGGCAAACACTGTTATTTAAAGCTGAATTCTCATTGCCTACAACTATACCTGGCAGGCACAAGACACTGAATTAGTTTTTTAATGCCTAATTCACTGACTTACAGTTTCGTGATTCTTACATTGACAACAAACATTGGTTGTTTTTCTGACACCCACTTTCTCCTTGAGGTCTGACAGAAGTGAAGAGTAATCAGCCCTGTGAGGCACTGTGGACACTGACCGTGAGCTACATGAAGTTGAGACAATTATGTTTATGTGATAAAAGCCTCTGTGTTAGATGGCGAATAGGTTTATCTTTGTATTCCTTTCTCTCACTCTTATTTGTACTTTAACGTTTTGTAGTATAAGGGAGGAAAAATAATTTTCTCCTCCATCATTCATGAGTTCTTATCTGGGACACCCTTCAAAAATACAAATTAACCAGAGAAAAACAAATGGAAGTTTAATAACATAATACACCTCTTGTATATATGAGAAATAACCTAGAGAGATGAGTAAATCTCTAGGGTAGATCTCAAAGGGGTAAACTTCAGGCTCAAATACTGTCATTCTCTGAAACAAAAAAAAGAGTGGGGAAAGGCCCAGCTAAGATGGCCAGGAAAAGCACCATAAAACAAAGGTAAGGTTTGTTAATGCAGATTTAAGTCTGTGTATTCTCTCCATTGATTGAGTCTCTAGTAATTTAGTCATCTTTCTTTTCCTGGTGCAGAGAGGGAGTTACCTTTACGAATGGAGATTTCCTTTATAGATGTTCATTTCTCTTACAAGTTTCTCAAAATAATGCTTATGCTAACCAGGCACATTTTGGGGTGGCATGCCCTGAACCTTGTAAAGGTGGAAAAAGTATACCTTTCCTCACCCATCATAAGGGTCACAGCTGACACTCCTATAGCAAGGACAGGTTAACAAGAGAAAAGCATAATAAATTTATGTCATCAAAGTTTTATGTGACACAGGAGCCTTCAGAATGAAGATCCCAAGACATAGGGAAAACTGTTTTTATGCTTAGGTTTGATAAAGAATGGACAGTTGTGTAGAAATGTAACTGCACATAGGGTATGTTCTAATGAGGGAAAAAAACAGCAAGGCCTTTCTGTCCAGATTCTTATTGGCCTCTCTGTGTAGCACTCCTTCCTCCCAGATACGGGGCAGGACCCTCTGGAATAAGGGTTTAGAAGGGAGAGAGTGACCTTTCTAGGTTTTATCGCTTGCTTTGAGGGTGAGGGGTTCTAGTTTCTGTGACCCACCCTGGGGAAGAATAATTCTGGTTTCTATGACTTGAAACGGGAAAGAGGGGAGGGAGGCAGGAGGGCAGGAGAAAGTTGGAGACTTGGCTTCTGAGGCTGCTTCTGGGGCCATCCAGTCTCTTTTAGTTCAGAGACTGTTAGTCCCTCTTTCTGCCTTGTTACACATACCTAGTCCCCTCAGCATGTCAAAGTGCCATGCTTTGGGGTATTGCTTTTTGAGCTCCAACAATCCCATTACTATTCATCAATACTTTCAGGTCCCATTAATTCAGAGCTTTCTAAGAGGTGCTATTTTTCTTTTCTTTTCTTTTCTTTTTTTTTTTTGAGATGGAGTTTTGCTCTTGTTGCCCAAGCTGTAGTGCAGTGGTGCAATCTTGGCTCACTGCAACCTCTGCCTCCCAGGTTCAAGCAATTCTCCTGCCTCAGCCTCCTGAGTACTTGAGATTACAGGTGTGTGCCACCACTCCTCGCTAATTATTTTTGTATTTTTAGTAGAAAAGAGGTTTCACCATGTTAGCCAGGCTGGTCTTGAACTCCTGACCTCGCATGATTTGCCTGCCTCAGCCTCCCAAAGTGCTGAGATTACAGGCGTGAGCCACCGTGCCCGGTGGTGCCATTTTTTTTTTCTTTTCTTTTTTTGTCTTTTTTCTTTTCACTCAGACCCAGACTCTCAACACTTACTAGGTGAACTGCTGTTGACAAAAAATATTGCCATCATTGTGGGAGGTACCACTTTTTAAGGTCTGGCTGTACCACAAAATGAAAGAGGTTGGGAAGCACTGCCTTATTAAATTGTAGTCATAAGCCGGGCGCAGTGGCTCAAGCCTGTAATCCCAGCACTTTGGGAGGCCGAGGCGGGTGGATCACGAGGTCAAGAGATCGAGACCATCCTGGTCAACATGGTGAAACTCCGTCTCTACTAGAAATACAAAAAATTAGCTGGGCATGGTGGCGCGTGCCTGTAATCCCAGCTACTCAGGAGGCTGAGGCAGGAGAATTGCCTGAACCCAGGAGGCAGAGGTTGCGGTGAGCCAAGATTGCGCCATTGCACTCCAGTCTGGGTAACAAGAGCGAAACTCTGTCTTAAAAAAAAAAAAATTGTAGTCATAGTCTGAGATTCAGGACTTCAGTTAACAAATCTTCTACATGGTAAGTTCTTTGGTAATGCAGATGAGGAAATACACAGATGTGTTTGAACCAGTACATCAACAAGTCTGCTATTTTCAAGAAAAGCAAGCGCAGAAATCCAGATTTTAAAAGGTTAAGAAGGGCTTACTGTTTAGTCCTAAGACTTTGCCAGTTTCTTCATGGTCCAACCTGGCCTTTTCTGATTCCAAATATTTTAGTGCAGTGGGTGGTCTCGTTGAATAAAAACCTCTCTTAAGAAGGGAAGAGAGGGCAGTGTGCCTGATCCTTACAGGGAGAAAAAGACTCTTGGAAGAGCACAAAGCTCTCGGGATGTTAAGTAACACTTGTAAAAACATGCAGGAAGGGATTTGCGTTTTGGGGCTTGTCATAGCCTGAAGCAGTTGGTGCAGTTCCCTAACGTGAGAACTTTTTTGTTTCTCCAGAACAATATCAGGCCCCAAGAGTCTTTCACATGATTGTTATGTCACTATTAAGAGCCAAGTGCCTGTTTTGAAGAAATTAGAGCTGGTAGTTAAAATGTTTAGCAGAATTCCTTATGAAGTGTCGGGGGACTGGGTATGTGTAACAAGTCAGAAAGAGGGACTAACATTTATTGAGTCTGTTTCATATGACACAATGCTGGGTGCTTGTACATCTGCTATCTTATTTAGTCTTTGTAACAGTCCTACAAGATAGGTATTATTTTTCCATTTTTTAGATTTGAAAGCCAAGACTCAAAAAATTAAATTTGTTTTCCAAGGTCACACAGCTAATAATAGTGGGGACATATCTAAACCCATATAGTCAGAATCTCAAATCCATTTCCCCCTTAATACTGCTTTGGGTTCCATGGGTAATGATAGAGACAGCTCACTTCCTGACTTTTTTTTATATCTAAAGAGAAAGGGAAACAGTATAAAATAACAGCATTTACATGCAGAGACTCCTTTCTAACCCCAGCCTTCAAAATGCTCTAAATATACTGAACTTTTAAGCATTATGTTATGATCTCATCAATGATACAGTGGAGTGAACTGAGAAGAGATTTTTGTCCATGAATTAAAGATGTCTACAAAAACATATATGGGCTGGGTGGCCCTCACCTGTAGTTCCCCTGCTTTAGGAGGCAGAGGTCGGAGGGTTGCATGAGGCCAGGTGTTCAAGACTTGCCTGGGCAACACAGCACAACTCCATCACTAAAAAGAATAAGAAAAAATTAGCTGGATGTAGTGGTGAGTGCCTGGAGCTAGCTACTCAGGAGGCTGAGGCAGGAGGATTGCTTGAGTCCAGGAGATTGAGGTTATGGTGAGCTGTGATTGTGCCACTGTACTCCAGCCTGGGCAACAGAGCAAGACACTGTCTAAAAAAAAAAAGTATATATAACATTCTGGAATTTTCCGATAGAGCCATTATGGTTTTGTTTTTGTTTTTGTTTTGAGACAGAGTCTCGCTCTGTCGCCTAGACTGGAGTGCAGTGGCACAATCTAGGCTTGCTGCAACTTCTGCCTCCTGGGTTCAAGCGATTCTTCTGCCTCAGCCTCCTGAAGCTAGGATAACAGGCACCTACCACCACGCCTGGCTAATTTTTGTATTTTTAGTAGAGACAGGGTTTCACCGTGTTGGCCAGGGTGGCCTCAAACTCCTGACCTCAAGTGATCCACCCGCCTCCGCCTCCCAAAGTGCTGGGATTACAGGCATGAGCCACCATGCCCTCCTTGCCTAAGCCATTATATTCTAAGGAGTAAATGCTAACATGCCTTCAGGGTATAGTATGTTCATTTTTGTCGTCTCATTGATTTAACCTCCAGTTGTTTAATAAATATTTCTCAGAGACAGACTCAGACTTAGGGCCTTTGCTCTATAAGTGACAGAATTATTGGAAGTTTCATTTTATATTTATGTTACTGTATTTTTCCTCTTTGTTGATGAAGAGAAATATAAAGGCTTTACTTCAGAATTTTCTTTTCTCTTTTCAGATGGCAAATGTAAACCCTCGTCACATCCCATTTACGAGTATGTAATTTTCCATTAGCTTTGCTGGAGGCTCATACCCTCAGCTTGAAATGAGAGATTCAGGAATTTAATTTTATTTTACATTTTATCCCTAAGTAGCATTTTACTTTCATTTGAAGTTCTAATTGACAGAAGGAAAAACAGAAAAATAATAGAATATTTGAATAATAACACAGAAAATCCCAAATTATATTTGATCTCAAATCTCAAGGTGGGTTTGTACTTCTGTACTTTGAAGAATTGATGCAGCTGCTGTAATTATTGTTTTGTTCTAATCTCTTACACGGAGAATTGACTGACCATAAGTAGAATAATTTTATTGGTATTTTCTCAGAGGTGGGAAGGATGAGATTATTATACTAAAACAATAGATTGGAAATGTTCTGTATACCACCTCTCTTGCTCTTACCAAGAGGGTAAGGGAATTACAGAAATGAATTTTGAATGGCATCTTAACTGTGGACTTCCTGATTTTTTGATGTGATTTTTTAGTATTAAAATTACCTCCCAAGGCTGGGTGTGGTGGCTCACACCTGTAATCCCACACTTTGGGAGGCTGAGGCAGGCAGATCACCTGAGGTCGGGAGTTCGAGAGCAGCCTGACCAACATGGTGAAACCCTGTCTCTAAAAAAAAAAATTACCTCCCAATTTGATTATAAGAAAATTGCTTGATATGAGTACTCTCCTCTTCTTTCTTAGGATTGCCAGTCGTGGGGAGACAGGAAAGACAGAGTTTGCCCCTGAGCTCTGGACCCTGCTTTTAGTCTGTGCTCATTAGCGGTCTCCTAAACTAGCTCCCATTCTCGGCTGTTCTATACTGGAGTCTTGTTCGTGTTTGGTGCCCTGTCATACTCTCCCACTCTGCTGCACTGGCCAGTGTCACACCCAGAGCTCAGAGGGAAGGAACATACGACTGTGGTGCCTCTGGTATTCTTCCACTAGCTGATGGGTGTGTACAGGGAGCACTAGGATATCAGGAGGCAGCCATTAGGAGAACTCAGGACGCAGGATACTGCTGCAGATTTCAGGCTGGCAGCGAGGTTCCTTGGTCAGATTAGATTGCTAAAGGTGCAGTGTGTTAGTGTCAGAGTGAAGGACTTATTTTTCCCTTTGGGAAAGTAAATAGAGATAGTGCTTAACTGGCCAATATAATTGATTTTATATATTTATTATATATATATAATAAATATATTTTTTATTTTATGTATTTTATATTTTATTTTATATTTACATTTATTAAAAAATATATATATATATAATTGCACTTTAGGTTCTGGGGTACATGTGTAGAACATGCAGAATTGTTTCATAGGTACCTACATGGCAATATGGTTTGCTGCCTCCATTGCCCTGTCACCTATATCTGGCATTTCTCCCCTTGTTATCCTTCCCCAACCTCCCTGCCCTCCGCTGTCCCTCCCCTATTCCCCTCCAACAGACCCCAGTGTGTGATGCTCCCATCCCTGTATCCCTGTGTTTTCATTGTTCAACACCCGCCTATGAGTGAGAACATTCAGTGTTTGATTTTCTGTTTTGTCAGTTTGCTGAGAATGATGGTTTCCAGATTCATCCATGTCCCTACAAAGGACACAAACTCATCGTTTTTTATGGCTGCATAGTATTTCATGCTGTATTCGTGCCACATTTTCCTTGTCCAGTCTATCATCAATGGGCATTTGGGTTTCCAGGTCTTTACTGTTTTAAACAGTGCCACAGTGAACATTCGCGTGCATGTGTCTTTATAATAGAATGATTTATAATCCTTTGGATATATACCCAGTAATGGGATTCCTGGGTCAAATGGAATTTCCATTTCTAGGTCCTTGAGGAATTGCCACACTGTCTTCCACAATGGTTGAACTGATTTACACTCCCACCAACAGTGTAAAGTGTTGCTATTTCTCCACATCCTCTCCAGCATCTGTTGTCTCCAGATTTTTTTTTTTTTTTTTTTTTTTTTTTGAGACAGAGTTTTGCTCTTGTTACCCAGGCTGGAGTGCAATGGCGCAATCTCGGCTCACCGCAACCTCTGCCTCCTGGGTTCAGGCAATTCTCCTGCCTCAGCCTCCTGAGTAGCTGGGATTACAGGCACGTGCCACCATGCCCAGCTAATTTTTTGTATTTTTAGTAGAGACGGAATTTCACCATGTTGACCAGGATGGTCTTGATCTCTTGACCTCGTGATCCACCCGCCTCGGCCTCCCAAAGTGCTGGGATTACAGGCTTGAGCCACCGCACCCGGCCGTCTCCAGATTTTTTAATGATCGCCATTCTAAGTGGCGTGAGATGGTATCTCAGTGTGGTTTTGATTTGCATTTCTCTAATGACCAGTGATGATGAGCATTTTTTCATATGTTTGTTGGCCTCATAAATGTCTTCTTTTGAAAAGTGTCTTTTTATATCTTTGCCCACTTTTGAATGGGTTTGTTTTTTTTGTTGTTTTTTTTTTTGTAAATCTGTTTTAGTTCTTTGTAGATTCTGGTTATTAGCCGTTGGTCAGATGGGTAGATTGCAAAAATTTTTTCCCGTTCTGTTGGTTGCCAGCTCACTCTAATGATTGTTTATTTTGCTGTGCAGAAGCTCTGGAGTTTAATTAGATCCCATCGGTGCTCTACACGTTCAGAGAAACTTCTCTGGTAAAGAACTATAGAAATGATCCCTGAAAGTATAGTCTTCAATATACTTTTAATATTGCTCAGTATGAGATACTGTGGTAAAATCAGAGGTGTATGACAAGTTTTACCACCAAAAAAACTGTAAAGTTGCTTTAAATGCATTATCATCAAATTCTCACAACTTTATTTGTTAAATTGATTAAAACCACTAGTTTGCAGATTAGCCAACCACACAGCTAGAAAGTGAAGTCTTTATTTAGATTATCGATTAGGTCTGTATGACTTCAAAGCCCATGTTCACTAATCACTGCAGAGAGGAACTAGTAAATAGATAGGCACACACACAGTGTGCAATATTTCTCACATTTATAAGATTATTAAATTTTCGACTAATTCAGAGGAGGGAGAGTCCTGTTTGGCTGGAGTATCAGGAAAGTCCTCATTAAGAAAATTGAACTTGGCCAGGTGTGGTAGCTCATGCCTGTAATCCCAGCACTTTGAGAGGCCTAGGCGAATGGATTGCCTGAGGTCAGGAGTTCAAGATCAGCCTGACCAACATGGAGAAACCCCGTCTCTACTAAAAATATGAAATTAGCCGGGCGTGGTGGCATGTGCCTGTAATCCCAGCTACTCAGAAGGCGGAGGCAGGAGAATCACTTGAGCCCAGGAGGTGGAAGTTGTGGTGAGCTGAGATCACGCCATTAAACTCAAGAATAGGCAACAAAAGCGAAAGTCCATCTCAAAATAAAAAAAGGAAGAAAAGAAAATGGAACTTAATCTAGGCCTTGAAAGATATGTAAGATTCAGAAGTAGCGAGGACTTTCAATGTGGTAATAATAGTGTGAGTAAAAGATAAAAGAGTTATGACATCCAAATGCAATGTGTGATTATGGATTTGATTCTAGAAAAATATCTATTTAGGGCATTACTGGAGGCATTTAATAAAATTTGAATATAGACTGAATTAGATATTATTTATCAATTTTATATAACTGTGGCTATGTAGTGTAGGAAGTATATACACTGATTAGAGATAAAGGGGCATGACATCATGTACTTAAGTGGTTGTGAGACAATGATTTACAAAGCAAATATAGTAAAATGTAAACAATTGAACAACTGGTGAATCTGGGTAGAATATAGGAGTCATATTTTGGTGGGGGAGGGGTTCTTTTTTTTTTTTTTTTTGAGACAGGGTCTTGGTATCACAGGCAGGAGTGCATGATCTTGGTCCCCTGCAACTTCTGCCTCCTGGGCTCAATTGATTCTCCCACCTCAGCCTCCCAAATAGCTGAGACTACAGGCATGGGCCACCATGCTCAGCTAATCTTTGTTATTTTTTTGTAGAGATGGGGTTTGCCATGTTGCCCAGGCTGGTTTTGAACTCCTGGGCTCAACCTGCTTTGGCCTTCCACAGTGCTGGGATTACAGGCATGAGCCACTGCACCTGGTCCTGTTATATTTTTTATGTGCTTGAAATTATGTAACGACTGTATTTCAGATGTTTTACATTTTATAAATGTGGCTAAAATTCTTCAGAAACTATCAAAACCTAACTAAGGCATCTCAGCCAGGACCATATTCTGTTCTTGCCTCCTCCATTGGTAAAGAAGTTGCCAAACCAAGTTAATGAGGTAAACAGAGACTATAATTTTAAAGAGAAAGTATGTAAGTTGTACTGTTAAGATGTTTTTCTTGGTCGGGCACAGTAGTCCACGCCTATAGTCCCAGCACTTTGGTAGGCTGAGGCGGGTGGATCACCTGACGTCAGGAATTTGAGACCAGCCTGGCCAACACAGTGAAATGCCATCTCCACTAAAAATATATAAATTAGCCGGGTATGGTGGCATGCACCTGTAGTTCCAGGTACTCGGGTGGCTAAGGCAGGAGAATTGCTTAAACCTGGGAGGGGGAGGTTGCAGTGAGCCAAGATAGTGCCACTGCACTCCAGCCTGGGCAACAGAGCGAGACTATCTGGGGAAAAAAAAAAAGGTCAGGCATGGTGGCTCATGCCTGAAATCCCAACACTTTGGGAGGCCGAGATGGGTGGATCACCTGAGGTCAGGAGTTTGAGACCAGCATGGCCAGCATAGTGAAACCCCTTTTCTACTAAAAATACAAAAAAATTTAGCCTGGTGTGGTGGCAGACACCTGTAATCCCAGCTACTGGGAAGGCTGAGGCAGAAGAATTGCTTGAACCCAGGAGGCATAGGTTGTAGTGAGCCGAGATCATGCCACTTATCTCCAGCCTGAGCAAGAGTGAAACTCCACCTCAAAAAAAAAAAATTTTTTTTTTTAATATCTCCATTGGTGATATACATACTTCACTTTTCCTCAGAGTAGTTAGTTGTTTTGGCTAATATTTTGTCCATTTCTTTTGACTCCTCTGACATAGTCTTGGGTAGTGTGGTATTTTCTTTCTCATGAAAAGACAGACTACAGAGTAGAGTAGAATTATTTACTTTTACTAATTATGTTTGTTTATTTTTATTTATAACAGTGTATGTGCTGCTTGCACCCTCTTTACGTTTTAAGTAGTTGTCAGTCCAGCCTCGATTGTGTGTGAGTGAACCATGCTGTCTGGGGCATAAGCAAGGGCTCTCTTTGCTTTCATTCCACCTACTCCTATTTACCTTGGCTTGACCAGGGAATAGTTGTGGGCCAAATGTGAAGAATGTTAAAGGCTTAAACTCAGAATTTAACATTTTTATCTTTTTGCATTCCAAAAGTACCTGTAAATGCTGATGTGATTTTTTTTTTCAAGATGAATAATTTGGTGTTACTGGATCAGGCAACAAGAGAGAATTGGGAATTCTTCCTGATTATAGATGGAAAGAACCCTAGGTTTCAGCAGGTATTTTGATTCTACAGATTCTGATTTGAGTGATGGGAGAAGGAGTCTCCTTCAAGGAGCTCCATACATTAGTCCATAGAACAACAAAGATGAACCTTGCCTCCAGTTCTGCTGCTGATGGTAATAAGTAGCTATGTACTGGATCCTCCCTGCCTACCCCCGCCACCACATACCTAGAGAAAGAGAGAAGGGGGCTGGGTGCAGTGTCTCATGCCTGTAATCCCAGAACTTTGGGAGGCCGAGGCAGGTGGATCACAAGGTCAGGAGTTTGAGACCAGCCTGACCAACATGGTGAAACCACATCTCTACTAAAATTACAAAAATTAGCTGGGTGTGGTGGCAGGTGCCTGTAATCACAGCTACTCAGGAGACTGAGGCAAGAGAAATCACTTGAACCTTGGAGGTGGAGGTTGCAGTGAGCCAAGATTGAGCCACCGCATTCCAGCCTGGGTGAGAGAGTAAGACTCCATCTCAAAAAAAAAAAAAAAAAAGAAGGAATAAGAGGCCTCCTTGCCTCATAATAGAAACTGAGTCTCCTTATAACATGCTTCTCTGCCTGGGTCACATGCACATATTAACTCAGTGAGGCTGTTGCCCCATCACACTACTACATTCATACTAGAAATCTACCAAAATGAGTGTAGTCGTTGCCTGTCCATAAAGCAGTTTTTATAGGCCACTTAAAATTGACTCTGAGTGTTAGACTGGCAGTAGCCAACTTTCGTTTAAATCTTTCTTAAAGTTAACCGAATCTTAGAATAACAGTCACATGTGGGTACTTAGTGACTATTAATGATGATATTTATGTTCTGTATGAATGTGAGTCAAGATTGTGAAACAGTTAAGTGCTGAAGTTCTGAAGCCAGATAGACCTGGGTTTAAAATCGGCTCTGTTTACTACTTTTGTGGCTTTGAGCAGATTACTCCCTATCTTTCCTCATTTTCCTCATCTGTAAAATGGGATAAAATTATCCTCACCAACATGAAATAATGCATGTACAGCAGTTTGCATAATGCTTGGAATTTTGTATGTGTTGAATAAATCTTAGCCATTGTTAGTTATCATTGCTTGTTATCATTATCATTATTTTTTGTTATTTTGTGTGATTTCTGGCTCCCCCTGAATTTGCTAATGTCTTCAGATTTGTCAGACTTTTCCCACAATCTCTCCTACCTCTGTCTTCCATGCTGATTTTTCTTTAGTGGCATTTCATTTTTTAGGCATTTTGGTTTTCCCAAGAGTCCAGAAATGATCCCTGCACTCTGCCCTACCCCTGACCCCCAACTTTTCTATTCTCTCCACTACTTTCAAAGAATGAATGATGTCCAAGTAAGAAAGTCTGTTTCTTCCCTAGTTAGGACCTGACTACCTACTCTGTCTGTCTTTTGTAAAGGATGGAACTTTTAAACCAAGTTTATAGAATTGTGTGCAATTTTAAGTAAATGAAGTCTTTTCCTCCCTAACTTAGATTAGAAATATATCAAAGCCCTTAAAATTCATTGCATTTTCTGATAAAATCTTTCTGCCAGATATAACTGAAAGAATGTGCTTTGGATTAGATGGGCAAATTCTGTCATTTTTGCAGTTACTCAAATTGCCTTACCTTCTGGCTTGATCTCTTCCTGTGTAACAGTTCTGTTCTGAGGATCGAATGAGATCATGCTTGTGAAAGGGCTTTCTAAACTGCAAAGCACATTGTTAATGTGAGGGATGATTACTGCATTTGAACAAAGGCTCCAGCAACCCAAGTGATGTCAGAATTCAACTTTAGATAATAAAGCAACCTCCTATCTTCCTGTCTGTCTACATACCACCTCCAGAAGTTTGTTTGCATTAAGTTATTTGAGCTAGAGAGATTGGTGACTAACTACATGCAGCAAATACAGTCCTTTCTTCTAATCCCTCATCCCCATATTATTCTGTCTCAGGATGGTGTGCTAGATCCTGAGTTCATCTTCAGGGCTAGACTTTGGGATGTAGCATGGCAGGCCAGGCACTTAATAGGATCTAGTTGTAGGGATTAGGAGAGATTTCTTTTGTGCCATTTTCTAATCCCGTCACAGCTTTTGTCCTGGCAGTCTCTGCAAATTAAATTACATTTCAAAATCAAGTTCAATGAGGGTGAAGCCAGATATTGCTTCTGCCAAACTGGGTTGGCAGACCTGGGCAATCAGCAGATAGCTTTGGTCTGTGCGTGTTTTTCTTACTTCTGCACTAAATACCAGAAATTGTTATTTGTACAGTATGGGCAGCAAACCAGGAAATAAGTATGAGATCATCACCATCAATGACAAACACTTACCAGACGCTTGTTAAGCACAGGACCCTGTAAGCACTGGGGAATATTTTGTTGCATCACCCTAATATTCATATGCTGAAACTCCAACTCCCAGTACCTCAGAATATAACTGTATTTGAAGATAACCACTTAAAGAGGTAGTTAAGTTACAATCAGACTGTGGGGCAGGGGGAGAGAGGCTCAAATCCAAAATGACTGCTGTCCTTATGAGAAAAAAGAAAGACACCGGCTGAACCTGCACACAAAAGACCATGAGAGAAGATAGCCATCTACAAGCCAAGGAGAGGCCTCAGGAAAAACCACACCTGTGACACCTTGATTTTGGACTTCCAGCCTCCAAATCTGTGAGAAAGAAAATTTCTGTTGCGTGAGCCACCCAGTCTGTGGTATTTTGCTATGGCAACCCTAGCAAACTAATACGGACAATAAGAGGCCACCTTGCCTCATATATAAACAGAGATATAAACAGATAGGAAGAGTTTTCACAGTGGGAAACCCAATAAAATTAATCCTCACAATCCATAGAACTCCACCCAGCCATAAAACAAAAACAAAATCCAAAACTTTTTCTCCCCAAATCATCATTTTCTGAATTAGAAAGTCCTCTTATCCTTGATCATTTTAACATTTGCCCTTCTTAATAGCTTTATTTGTTTTCTCTAGAGAAGGGTCAAGGGAAAGGCTGCTTTCTAACTATGCCTATTTCTGCCTAATGGTGCTGTCATGAGTTAACTTAGAGGAACTACATTGAGGAAACTGGGAATAGATAGATGGCAGAGCAAGTTGGTGATCCCTTTTGTTGGAGAAGATCTGCAATCCCAGAACTGGTTTGATTAGTACCACTTCTGCCTTCCTCCTCTGCCAAGGAGTTTAAAATTCATTGCTGATGCTGTGCTCCTGTTTTTGTATTAGATGTATTATGATGTTTCCCCATCTTAATCTGTAGATTATCATCCTTAGAAAGCAAGTGCTATTGCATGTTTTATTCTGCCTGCTAGTGATGTTCAGATGTTCAGACAACTCTGGATGATTTTATTTTTAAAAAATTATTATCATTGATTTTGTGAAGAGACAAAGACTGAGCAGTTGTGGCCACATTGCCGACGTTGAGCAGCAGTCAGCCTCTCCACGTAGAACCTGGGAGTAGGAGACTCAGAATCAAATCTCTTCTCCCTCTTCCCTTCTGTTTTCGGCTTTGCAAGAAACCTTATCATCAAACACAATGACCAGCAATGTTACCAACAAGACAGATCCTCAATCCATGAACTCCCATGTGTTTGCTGGGAATCTCAACACTCTTGTGTCAAGAAATCTTTTCGAAGTATGGCAAAATTGTGGACTGCCCTGTTCATAAGGGCTTTGCCTTTGTTCAATATGTTAATGAGAGAAATGTCCAGGCTGCTGTAGCAGGAGAGGATGGCAGAATGATTGCTGGCCAGGTTTTAGATATTAACCTGGCTACAGAGCCAAAAGTGAACCAAGGAAAAGCAGGTGTGAAATGATCTGCAGCAGAGATGTACGGCTCCTCTTTTGACCTGGTTTATGACTTTTAACGGGATTATTATGATAGGATGTACAGTTACCCAGCACGTGTACCTCCTCCTCCTCCTATTGCTTGGGCTGTAGTGCCCTCGAAACGTCAGCGTGTATCAGGAAACACCTCACGAAGGGGCAAAAGTGGCTTGAATTCTAAGAGTGGACAGCAGAGATCATCTAAGTCTGGAAAGTTGAAGGGAGATGACCTTCAGGCCATTAAGAAGGAACTGACCCAGATGAAACAAAAAGTGGATTCTCTCCTGGAAAACCTGGAAAAAATTGAAAAGGAACAGAGCAAACAAGCAGTAGAGATGAAGAATTATAAGTCAGAAAAGGAGAAGAGGAGCAGAGGAGCAGCTCCATGAAGAAAGATGAAACTAATATGAAGATGGAGTCTGAGTGGGGTATAGATGACTCTGCTGAGGAGGGGGACCTACAGGATGATGATGATAATGAAGATTGGGGGGATGACCAGCTGGAGTTGATCAAAGGTGATGAAAAAGAAGCTGAGGAAGGAGAGGATGACAGAGATAGCACCAATGGCAAGGATGACTCTTAAGCACATAGTGGGATTTAGAAATCTTAACCCATTATTTCTTTACCTAGGCGCTTGTCTGAGATCAAATTTTTCACCAGATCCTCTCCCCTAGTATCTTCAGCACATGCTCACTGTTCTCCCCATCCTTGTCCTTCCCATGTTCATTAATTCATGTTTCCCTGCGCCTAGTCCCATTTTCACTTCCTTTGACACTCCTAGTAGTTTTGTTAAGTCTTACCCTGTAATTTTTGCTTTTAATTTTGATACCTCTTTATGACTTAACAATAAAAAGGATGTGTGATTTTTTATCAACTGTCTCCAAAATAATCTCTTGTTATGCAGGGAGTACAGTTCTTTTCATTCATACATAAGCTCAGTAGTTGCTTCCCTAACTGCAAAGGCAATCTCATTTAGTGGAGTAGCTCCTGAAAGCAGCTTTGAGTTAGAAGTATGTGTGTTACACCCTAACATTACTGTGCTGTATGGGGCAATTCAACACAAGTAATGATGTATTTTTGTGAATGAGAGTTGGCATGTCAAATGCATCCTCTAGAAAAATAATTAGTGTTATAGTCTTAAGATTTGTTTTCTAAAGTTGATACTGTGGGTTATTTTTGTGAACAGCCTGACGTTTGGGATCTTTTTCCCTCAAACAAGTCCTTATTAAACCAGGAATTGGGAGGAAAAAAGAGATATTATCGTTATTATTCTTTCTTTTTTTTCTTCTTTTAAGACAGAGTTTTACTCTGTTGCCCAAACTGGAGTACAGTTACCTGATCACAGCTCACTACAGCCTTGACCTCTCAGGCACAAGCAGTCTTCTTGCCTCACTCAGCCTTCTGAAGAGCTGGGATTACAGGTGTGCAACACCACACCAGCTGATTTTTGTATTTTTAGTAGAGACTGGGTTTCACCATGTTGCCCAGGCTAGTCTTGAACACCCCAGACTCAGGTGATCCACCTACCTCGGCCTCGCAAAATGCTGGGATTACAGACATGAGCCACTGCACCCAGCTGTGAGTGTGTGTGTGCTTTTTTTCTTTAATTCTTCTCTGTTTCATGTAAATATTGTAGTTTGTTTGTCAAAGTTGTTTGCAAATGAGTTGCCGTGGAATGTACCTCATCAGGAACGATGAGGGCCCCTAATCTGAACTTCAAACTAAAATCAACAGCACTCTTTATTTATTTATTTATTTATTTATTTATTTATTTATTTTTGCAACAAGATCTTCAAGATACACTCTTTTTTTTTTTTAATGTGCTCAGAGTTTTGTCATTTTGATTTCTTTGAGATTTAAGTGAAATTTCTTCCTGCTTCACTGTGATTTGCCTTTCAGCATGATTTGCCTTTCAGCTCTTTAGTGGTTGTTCTTCAGCTAAGCTGTCTATTGTCATATGGGAACTAGTTCTACTTAGCCAAATATAATATGATTTCCTGAATATCAAACCAGAGCGCCTAAAAATAATTTTTTAACCAAATTTATTTCAGCCAAATTTTTCAAAATACAGAAAATTATTCTTTCCTTTTTTTTTAGAGATGGAGTCTTGCCCTGTCACCCAGGCTGGAGTGCAGTGCAATGGCACAAACACAGCTCAGGGCAGTCTTGATCTGCTGGGCTCAAGCAGTCCTCCTGACTCAGCCTCCCAAGTAGCTATAGCTAGGACTACAGGCACATACCACCATGTCTGGCTAATTTTTTTTTGTTTTTTTTTGTTTTTTTTGTTTTGTTTTGTTTTTTTAAAGAGACGGGGTTTTGTTACATTATCCTGGCTGGTCTTGAACTCCTGAGCTTGGGCAATGTGCACACCTCGTCCTTCCAAAGTGCTGAGATTACAGGTGTGAGCCACCACATCCAGCAAAATACAGAAAATCTGAACAACTAATCATTAAATGCTACCTAAAGGCCAGGCGTGGTGGCTCATGCCTGTAATTCTAGCACTTTGGGAGGCCAAGGCAGGCAGATCACTTGAGGTCTGGAGTTGGAGACCAGCCTGGCTAACATGGTGAAACCCCATCTCTACTAAAAATACAAAAATTAACTGCGTGTGGTGGCGTGTGCCTGTAATCCCAGCTGCTTGGGAGGCTGAGGCAAGAGAATTGCTTGAACCTGGGAGGTGGAGTCAGCCCAGATCATGCCACTGTACTGTAGCCTGGGCCAGAGTGAGACAGTGTCTCAAAAAAAAAAAAAAAAAAATCCTGCCTAAAATGAGAAGTTGTAAAATGAACTAGGGCATGATATTTTGAAAAAAACATAGGGCTGGGCACAGTGGCTCATGCTTGTAATCCCAGCACTTTGGGAGGCCGAGGGCAGCTGGATTGCTTGAGGTCAGGAGTTCAAGACCAGCCTGGCCAACATGGTGAAACCCCATCTCTACTAAAAATACAAAAATTAGCCAGGCATGGTGGCGTACACCTGTAATCCCAGCTACTCGGGAGGCTGAGGTAGGAGAATTGCTGGAATAGGGGAGGTGGAGATTGCAGTGAGCTGAGATTGCACTCCAGCCTGGGTGACAGAGCGAGATTCCATCTCAAAAAAAAAAAAAAAAAAAAAAGATAAAGATAAAACAGAAATTAGCCATTTATTTATTCATTTTGAGACAGGGTCTCACTCTGTCACCCAGGTTGGAGTGCAGTGACACAATTACAGCTCAGTGCAGCCTCGATCTCCCACCTCTCCACCACCATGCCCAGCTAATTTTTTGTATTTCGTTTTGTTTCTTTTTTCTTTTCTATTCTTTTTCTTTTCTCTCTCTCTCTTTCTTTCTTTTTTTTTTGAAACAGTCTTACTCTGTCACCCATGCTGGAGTGCTGTGGCACAATCTCGGCTGACTGCAACCTCCACCTCCCAGGTTCAAGCAATTCTCCTACTTCAGCCTCCCTAGTAGCTGGGACTACAGGTGCGTGCCACCATGTCCAACTAATTTTTGTATTTTTAGTAGAGATGGCATTTCACCATGTTGGCCAGGATGGTCTCAATCTCTTAACCTTGTGATCTGCCCACCTTGGCCTCCCAAAGTGCTGGGGTTACAGGCGTAAGCCACTGTGCCTGGCCTTTTTTTTTTTTTTTTTTTTCTTTTTCTTGAGACAGAGTCTTGCTCTGTCGCCCAGGCTGGAGTACAGTGGCATGATCTTGGCTCACTGCAGCCTCTGCCTCCTAGGTTCCAGTGATTCTCCTGCCTCATCCTCCTGGGTAGCTGGGATTACAGACACCTACCACCAGGCCTGGATAGTTTTTATATTTTTAGTAGAGACAGGGTTTCGCCATGTTGACCAGGCTGGTCCTAAACTCCTGACCTCGGGTAATCCGCCCACCTCGGCCTCCCAGAGTACTACAGTTACAGGTGTGAGCCACTGTACCCAGCCAATTTTTTATATTTTCTGTAGAGACGGGGTTGCCATGTTGCCCAGGTTAGTCTCAGTCTCCTGACCTCAGGTGATCTGCCTGCCTTGGCCTCCCAAAGTGCTAGGAAATATAGGCGTGAGCCTCTGCACCTGGCCATATTTATTTATTTTTTACAGCCCTTTTTAATGCATGAAAAATTAGCCAGTTATTTAATTGTATTCAACTTTTGCTGTTTATATAACTTGGCTACATTTTATTTTATTTTGTTGGATGTTTCTAAAATATTTTTGTAAATACTTATGTCCTGGTGCTTATGTAAATCAATACAGAATCAGATATTTCTAATTAGTTCCCATTTTACCCTGTTAAATTTATACCAATTGGATTTGAAAGTATCAAAACTCAGGAGTCAGATGTGAATCAGGAGTTAGCCAGGGATAGGTTGAACCTAGGAGCTGAGAATTATGGGTTTCACATAATGGGGGAAAGTCTCTAGGTTTCTTTCTTTCTTTCTTTCTTTCTTTTTGTCTATTAGTAAACAAAGATTGATGATACCTCTACCTTTTGTTATTCACTGGCCTATAACAGGGAACAGAATGTATGTCAGGCTGCTTTGAAATCTCTAGGGGAAAAAAAATGGTGGTTATTCTTGGTTTAGTAGTACATAATTCATCCAACCAAAGAATCACGGATTCTTGCAAGATCAAAACTATTTTCTCCCTTTCAGAAACAAGACAGTGTTGCCTGGGCCAAAATACATGTTCCTTTTGACCATATATTGGCAGGACAGGCATATCTGTCTAGCTAAATTATGGTTCTAGCTTTTTTCTAACCAAGAAATTTTAAACCAAAAGAAGAACCTCTGGGTCCTATTCTTGGCACAGTCCCACTTTCTCTCTTCCTGGAAATTTAAACAACTTTGAGTGGATAGTGTTTTTGGAATCTCTTTGCCTTGTTGGCGCACAGGCCCTTGAGCCCGCAGATAAAAATGAAAGCACAGTAGCAAGAGGGTATGTGTGTGTATGTGTACATTCAGACTTTGGTTTTTATTGAGATTATCTTGCTAATGCCCCCTTTGTAAGTTCCCCTAGGTTTTCTTGATACCTAACAGCCTTGGTAATTGGGTGATTAGAAAGGCATGGAAGCCAGGTATATTAGCATGCACCTATAATCCCAGCTACTCAGGAGGCCAAGCCAGGAGGATTGCTTGAGCCAAAGAGTTCAAGACCAGCCTGCGCTAACATATCAAGACTCCATCGAAAAAATATATTTTTAAAAAAGGAAGACATGGGCCGCGTATGATAGCTCACGACTGTAACCCCAGCACTCTGGGAGGCTGAGATGGGTGGATCATGAGGTCAGGAGTTCTGTTTGTTTGGTTTTTTTTTTTTTTTTTTGAGACAGAGTTTTGCTCTTGTTACCCAGGCTGGAGTGCAATGGCGCGATCTCGGCTCACCGCAACCTCCGCCTCCTGGGCTCAGGCAATTCTCCTGCCTCAGCCTCCTGAGTAGCTGGGATTACAGGCATGTGCCACCATGCCCAGCTAATTTTTTGTATTTTTAGTAGAGACAGGGTTTCACCATGTTGACCAGGATGGTCTCGATCTCTTGACCTTGTGATCCACCCGCCTCGGCCTCCCAAAGTGCTGGGATTACAGGCTTGAGCCACCGCGCCCGGCGAGGTCAGGAGTTCAAGACCAGCCTGGCCAGTACAGTGAAACCCTGTCTCTACTAAAAATACAAAAATTAGCTGAGCATGGTGGCATGCGCCTGTAATCTTAGCTACTCAGGAGGCTGAGGAAGAAAAATCGCTTGAACCTACGAGGCAGAGGTTGCGGTGAGCGTAGATCACGCCACTGCATTCCCACTCCAGCCTGGGCGATAGAGCGAGACTCTGTCTTAAAAAAAAACCAAAACAAAAATTAGTATGGTGTGGTGGCAGGTGCCTGTAATCCCAGCTACTCCGGAGGCTGAGGCTGAGGCAGGAGAATCACTGCAACCCAGGAAACAGAGGTTGCACTGAGCAAAGATCGTGCCACTGCACGCCAGCCTGGGTGACAGAGCAAGAATCCATCTCAGAAAGAAAAAAAAGAAAGGCATGGAGCCTATGGATCAGAGAATGTGAATAACTGAAGATATTTTACCTATGGATCGTTGTGTGTATCTGATAGGAATTACAGAGTAAGGGAAGAGATTTGCCTTTGTTACTTTCCTGATTCTTTTATGTCTTGTTCTCTTTAGGATTTGGTCGTACACCCCCTAGCCCCAGTCCCTCTTAATTCTTTAAGGCAGCCTGCATGGTTCATTCTTTCTTGGAGAAAATAAATCTCCTGATTTTTTTTTTTTTTTTCTTTGAGATGGAGTTTCGCTCTTGTTTCCCAGGCTGGAGTACAATGGTGCAATCTCAGCTCACCAAAACCTCCGACTCCTGGGTTCAAGCGATTCTCCTGCCTCAGCCTCCCCAGTAGCTGGAATTACAGGCATGTGCCACCACACTGGGCTAATTTTGTATGTTTAGTAGAGATGAGGTTTCTCCATGTTGGTCAGGCTGATCTTGAACTCCCAACCTCAGGTGATCCACCTGCCTCAGCCTCCCAAAGTGCTGGGATTATAGGCATGAGTCACTGTGCTTGGCCTCTCCTGATTTTTAAGTAATAGAAAGGTGTTAATGACCTCTCCTGGGAGTATTTATGTTTTAAAAACATAGTCTAGGCTGAGGGCAGTAGTCCTGGTCATTGAAGGAAGGGAAGTATTTGGGAGTAAAAAGATCTTTCTGGCTTAATGGTACCACAGGGTGTGATTTTCAAAAGTAGTATGAAGTCACAGTTAAAGTTCATCCCAATAGCTCTAATCTCCTTTTCTGGAAAATGTTTTGCAGAGCTGCTGTGATATGGTCAGATTAACCAGTTTAAATTCACTTCTTTTTTCCATCTTGTGGAAATATCTAAAAGATGGACCAACAAAGGAGGGAAAGAGAAGCAGCAGAGGACCTGGATAATCTCTGAATAAAAAGATCTGATGTTATTATATTTTTTAAAATGCCTTTTGTTTGTTTTTGAGACAGAGTCTCACTCTGTTGCTGAGGCTGGAGTGCAGTGGCGCCATCTCAGCTCACTGCAACCACTCCCTCCTGGGTACAAGTGATTCTTGTGCTTCAGCCCCATGAGTAGCTGGGTTTACAGGTTTGTGCCATCACGCCTGGCTAATTTTTATATTTTTAGTGGAGATGGGGTTTCACCATGTTGGCCAGGCTGGTCTTAAACTCCTGTCCTCAAGCAATTCACCTGCCTTGGCCTCCCAATTTTGCCATTTTATTATTATTTTTTTTATTTTTTATTTTTTTTGAGATGGAGTTTCGCTCTTGTTAACCCAGGCTGGAGTGCAATGGCACGATCTCGGCTCACCGCAACCTCTGCCTCCTGGGTTCAGGCAATTCTCCTGCCTCAGCCTCCTGAGTAGCTGGGATTACAGGCACACGCCACCATGCCCAGCTAATTTTTTGTATTTTTAGTAGAGACGGGGTTTCACCATGTTGACCAGGCTGGTCTCGATCTCTTGACCTCGTGATCCACCCGCCTCGGCCTCCCAAAGTGCTGGGATTACAGGCTTGAGCCACCGCGCCCGGCGCCATTTTATTTTAAACCTGTGTATGTCCCTTGGAAAGTTGATCACTTAGATTTGTTTAGCAGTAACTTGCATTAGTGGTAAATATGAAATTTCCTGGATATTAAATGGTCTCTTTCTTCCTTGAGTTTCTAGTAAGCATTTGAAAGCTCATGTTTCCTGTAAAGGTTATTTTTGAATATAAGAATTTACGGGAGTGCAGGCTTTTTAATCTTTTTCTTTCTTTTTTTTTTTTTTTTTTTTTTTTTGAGACAGAGTCTCACTCTGTCACCAGGCTGGAGTGCAGTGGCTCAGCTCACTGCAACCTCCGCCTCCTGGGTTCAAAAGATTCTCCTGCCTCAGCCTCCTGAGTAGCTGGGACTACAGGTTCATGCCACCAACACCCAGCTAATTTTTGTATTTTTAGTAGAGATGACGTTTCACCATGTTGACTAGGATGGTCTCGATCTCTTGACCTTGTGACCTGCCCACCGCAGGCTCCCAAAGTGCTGGGATTATAGGCATGAGCTACCGTGTGTGGCCTAGGCTTTTAAATTTGTAAGCATTCTAACACTGTCATCAGGTTGTTCTCACAAAAGTTTTTTGAAATGCCTGATAGACATTTCCAGAAAAATCAGTAATTTTCCAGTGATGGCTAATGTTTTTGTATTATACTAATACTGTAATATTTAGCCCTTTTCTAGGAGATTGTGGGAATATGGATAACACTTCTTTTAGAAGATTCTGTGGCTCTGAAAGCACCTGGTAGGTGCTGAGGCACTGCTGTGTTCATTTATTAGAGTAAATTCTGTTACTTCCTGCAGACTCTGTCTTAGTCCCGCATAGCTCTTAGCATGATATGGGTATCTATTGAGTTTGGGGGTGAGTCATTTTAATTTTATTGCTCAGTAATTAAGTTGTAGTCCTAGAGCTCCAAAAGGAATCTGATGTCGGTCCTTTTTGAGCCTCAGTAGGATGACTTGCTTTTTGATTTACAGTATATTTTTTTCTCTTTTGTTAGCATGCTCTCTGAACATAGTAGATGTGGGACTTACTGACTGTTATGTTTAGAATGAGGATGCCTCTAGATAAAAATGGCCTGAATAAGGACCATTGGTAGTAATATTTATTGCTTAACAAAACTTTATCAAAGGCTAAAGAAAAAATATTGTTAAGTCACAAATATTCTTTTTATAAAGTATTGATTTAAGATACAGCATAAGCTATCCATTGTATAAGAACAGGTTATAGCAACAAAGCCATGTTTTAGTTGTCAAGGACTTGATGCAAATTCTCTTTTAAAAAATTTTTATTTTAAGTTCTGGGGTACATGTGCAGGATGTGCAGGTTTGTTACATAGGTAAATGTGTGCTATGGTGGTTTGTTGCACCTATCAACCCATCACCTCCTTTTTTTGGGGGGGGGTCTCTTTGCCATTGCACTCTGTCACCCAGACTGGAGTGCAATGGCGCAATCTTGGCTCACTGCAACCTCTGCCTCCCAGATTCAAGTGGTTCTCCTGCCTCAGCCTCCTGAGTACCTGGGATTACAGGTGCATACCACTGTGCCCGGCTAATTTTTGTATTTCTGGTGGAGACAGGGTTTCACCATGTTGGCCAGGCTGGTCTCAAACTCCTGACTTCGTGATCCACCTGCCTAGGCCTCCCAAAGTGTTGGGACCACAGGTGTGAGCCACCACGCCCGGTACTATCACCTACATATTAAGCCCCGCAGGCATTAGCTATTTTTCCTAATGCTCTCCCTCTCCCTATGTCAGCCCCCTGTATGTGTTATTCCCTTCCCTGTGACCATGTGTTCTCATTGTTCAGCTCCCACTTATAAGTGAGAACATGTGGTGTTTGGTTTTCTGTTCTTGGATTCCTTTGCTGAGGATAATGGCTTTGTTTTCTGTTCCTGCATTAGTTTGCTGAAGATAATGGCTTTGAGCTCCAAACACATCCCCTGCAAAGGACATGATCTCAATTTCTTTTATGGCTGCATAGTATTCCATGGCGTATATATACCACATTTTCTTTATCCAGTCTATCACTGATGACTGGGCATTTGGGTTGATTCCATGTCTTTGCTATTGTGAATAGTGCTGCAGTCAACATACACTTGCATGTTATCTTTGAATAGAATGATTTCTATTCCTTTTGGTATATACCCAGTAATGGGATTGCTGGGTCACATGGTATTTCTGGTTCTAGATCTTTGAGGAATCACCACACTGTCTTCCACAGTGGTTGGATTGATTTTACATTCCCACCAATGGTGTAAAAGCATTACTATTTCTCTACAACCTTGCTAGCATCTGTTATTTCTTCACTTTTTAATAATTGTCATCCTGACTGGCATGAGATGGTGTCTCACTGTGTTTTTTATTTGCATTTCTCTAATGTTGAGCTTTTTTTCATGTTGGTTGGCTGCATGAATGTCTTCTTTTGAGAAGTATCTGTTCATGTCTTTTGCCCACTTTTTAATGTCTTTTTTTTTTATTGTAAATTTATTTAAGTTCCTTGTAGATTCTGGAAATTAGGCTTTTGTCAGATGGATAAATTGCAAAAATTTTCTCCCACTCTGTAGGTTGCCTGTTTGCACTGATGGTAGTTTCTTTTATAAGACCCTGTTATGGCAGACCCACAGCCAATATAATATTGAATGGGCAAAAGCTGGAAGCATTCCCCTTGAAAACTGGCATAAGACAAAAATGTCCTCTCTTACCATTTCTGTTCAACATAGTATTGGAAGTTCTGTCCCAGGCAATCAGGCAAGAGAAATAAAGAAAGAATATTCAGATAGGAAGAGAGGAAGTCAAATTATCTTTGTTTGCCGATGACATGATCCTATGTATAGAACACCCTATCATCTCAGCCCAAAAGCTTCTTAAGCGGAAGCAACTTTAGCCAAGTCTTAGGATACAAAATCAAGTCACCAGCATTCCTGTACACCAACAACAGGCAAGCAGAGAGCCAACTTATGAATGAACTCCCATTCACAATTGCTACAAAGAGAATAAAATACCTAGGAGTACAGCTAACAAGGGAAGTGAAGGACCTCTTCAAGGAGAACTACAGACCACTGCTCAAGGAAATCAGAGAGGACACAGGACACAAACAAATGGAAAAACATTCCACGCTCATGGATAGGAAGAATCAATATCATTAAAATGGCCATACTGCCCAAAGTAATTTATAGATTCAATGCTATTCCTATTAAACTACCATTGACATTCTTCACAGAATTTAGAAGAAACTATTTTAAAATTCATATGAAACCAAAAGTATGTTTGTATAACCAACACAATCCTAAGTAAAAAGAACAAAGCTGGAGGCATCATGTTACCAGGCTTCAAACTGTGCTACAAGGCTACAATAACCAAAACAGCATAGTGACACAAGAACAGACATATAGATGAATAGAACAGAATTGAGAACCCAGAAATAAGACTGCACACCTACAACCATCTGATCTTTGACAAACCTGAAAAAAACAAGCAATGGGGAAAGGATTCCCTACTTAATAAATGTTGCTGGGAGAACTGGCTAGCCATATGCAGAAATTTGAAACTGGACCCACCACTTCCTTATACCTTATATAAAAATTAACTCAAGATGAAGCCAGGGATGTGGCTCATGCCTACAATCCCAGCACTTTGGTAGGCCGAGGCAGACAGATCACTTGAGGTCAGAAATTCAAGACTAATGGCAAAACCTTATCTCTACTAGAAATAACAAAAATTAGCCATGCGTAGTGACATGCACCTGTAGTCCCAGCTACTTGGGAGGCTGGGGCATCAGAATTGCTTGTACTTAGCAGGCAGAGGTTGCTGTGAGCCGAGATGGCACACTTCACTCCAGCCTGGGCAACAGAGTAAGACTCTGTCTAAAAAAAAGAAAGAAACAAAAAAAAACACGCAGAACCTCAAGATGGATTAAAGACTGAAATGTAAAACCCAAAACCATAAAAACCCTCAAAGAAAATCTGGACAGTACCTTTCAGGACATAGTCACGGACAAAGATTTTATGTTGAAATCGCCAAAAGCAATTGAAACAAAAGCAAAAATTGACAAACGGTATCTAATTAAACTAAAGAGCAAATTCTTAATGAAATGTCATCTTAGTTGTTGACGTTGTCATCATTATTCCTCTTCCTTCTCCTACTCTTCTGACTGCTTCCCTCCCTCCTTCACTTCCTTTCATTCTTCAAATATCAAAGTGCTACCATATAGTTCAGTATCAGATAATAATAGTAAAAATCAAATACTGGTTGTAGCTTATTCAGTTATTTAATACTTGGAGGGCAACCTTCTTACCAACCTAGGTATGATGACAGTCCTTGGCTCTGCTCATCTTTGGAGTTTGTATTTGATGATTCTATGCTTCGGCTGTCTGAAGAGACCAGGCTTTATGTGTGTACTGCTGGCTTTGTGAACCAGAAGAAATAGTGATTGAGACCAGTAAATAAAATAAGAAATGAAGAAATGATATCCTACATTAAAAAATATTGGGAATATCAGAGGAATTATTATAATAACCTCTCTCATTTCTTGCCTGAACCTAACTCTAAGGAGTGACACAATTTTTTGAGAACAGCTTCACAGGACATGGAACAAGGCAGAGGGAAGATAATGAATATGAAAGGACAAATGGAAAATAATCAGCACAGTTTTGAGGAAAATATAAAATTTTAATTGAGGCCAGTGTTTCCTTAGGAAGGAAGTTGGATCATCTTTTGCTACAGAGAAGCTATTTCAGGGATTCAAGATCTCTTGAAGTAAAGGAGCAGTATCAATGATAATTGTGAGAAAGCCACAGAAGTGTGGGAATGAGTGGTGAACACAGGTTTACTTATAAAGATGTTTTGAACTTCTCTGGCAGGCAATGTTCAGTGCTACTAGGTTTCTTATTTATTCTGTGACTGCCCTTCAAGGAGCCATTGCCAATATTTATGTCTACCATATGCATTCATTCTTGAGTGCTTGCTCTCCGTCTTCCTCTTTCTCTCTTTCTCTCCCCTCCTCCTCCTGTGGTTAAACACAGAAGACAGTTTTAAAGTTGCAGGTCAAAGCGTTATTTTAAGTTTATGAAAGGACAGTCCAGAGGATAGGCTTTGTGGCCAAAGTTTGTGCTCAGTGAAAAGTCCCTTTGTACCAACAAATGAAATTAAAAGAAAAATGTGAGGTAATAAGCTTTATGAAACATGGCCAGCTTTATGTGGCCTTTTTTTTTTTTTTGGACATGGAGTCATGTTCTGTTGCCCAGGCTGGAGTGCAGTGGTGTAATCTCGGCCTACTGCAACCTCCACCTCCCACGTTCAAGTGATTCTCCTGCCTCAGCCTCCCAAATAGCTGGGATTACAGGGGCGCACCTTTGTGACCTTTTAGAATTGGTATTGGTTAACGAAATCCTAAGGCATCCCTTCCCACTCTCACTCTCCAGCCCCCCACTTGTATCATTTTTAAAAGAAATCACAACACATCAGAGCCAACATTGCCAGTGTTGTATTATAATGCTAAATATGATCCATAAATTAGGGGATAAAGCTTTGTGAAAATTTTGCATGGGAAGTAGTGTAACTGTAGAAAATATATTATAGGACTTTTATTTTATGTTGAATTTGTTCTAAATGATTCTGTTTGAGTATTTAATATGTGATAAGTCTTTTTTATTTTCTATTTTAAGCATTTTGTCACTGTAGTATTGTTTTGCTAAAGAATTACTCGGGGCCTAGATAAGGAGGTTTTGAAAATGGACAATGATACACAAAGAGGTTATTCAGTGTGTAGATGGATAAAACCAAACATTTGCTTAGTAACAGGCTTAAGTTATTCTGTAAACTAATAATCAGTTATACTCTCTGACCGTACTAGGAAGTGAGTTTAAGCTAAAGCATTAAAGATTTAGGCTTGACCAGTAAGAGTTTCATGAGGAGTGTTGAATAGTTACCAGGGAAGGAGTTCCTTAGGAATATGTGAGATGGCCTTCTCTGCAAGTGTTAGAGCTGGCTTGTTTTTTTTGTTGTTGTTGTTGGTTTGGAGAGGGAATCCTCTCAAGGATTTTGTCATGGGATTTTGTGACTTTTTACCATTTGCACATGGAGAGACAAATATTGGAATATTTTGCCTTTGCTTTCCATTGTAATTTGGAATGGCTATTTAAACCACTGAGTTTAATGTACTACTGTAATCCCCAGGATCACAAAGTGCATGTTCTTGATAATGATGTGCTTGCTTTTCTGCTAACCACATTCCGACTCCATACTGCATCCTTTACTGAAAAGAAGCAAGTTTGATTCTTGACTCAGATACTTAAATACAGGAATTTTAGTCTTATCTCTTATTTTTATTACCAGTTAAGCCCAAGATGACCAAGACAAAAGTAACAAACGTTTCAAATTGCTCTTGTACCTTCTTCTTGACAAGCATCACATCTGCCTGCCTACCTTACTTTCTTTTCTTTTTTCTTTTCCTTTCCCTTCTTTTTTTGAGACAAGGTCTTACTCAATTGCCAAGGCTGGAATCAGTGGCATGATCTCAGCTCACTGCAGCCTCAATCTCCCAGGCTCAAGTGATCCTCCTGCCTCAGCCTCCCAAGTAGCTGGGACCACAGGCCCATGCCACCATGCCCAGCTAATTTTTATATTTTTTGTAGAGATGGGGTTTCACCATGTTGCCCAGGCTGTTCTCAAACTCCTGGGCTCAAGCAATTCACCTGCCTCAGCCTCCCAAAGTACTGGGATTACAGGCAAGAGCCACTACCCCTAGCCCACATCTGCATTTCTAAATACATTTTCAAGTGCATCAGATGTACTTTCCCTAGAGTACCCCAGCCAAATGCAAAATGTGAAGAAATTCCTTTATGTTAAGCCCCAGTTTAAAGGTTCTTGAATTCCTTATAAAATATTTTGATAGCATAACTAGACAAAAGTAGGCCCTGGTAATACAGTTTTAAGTAAAAAATTTCAAGTGTCATGTATGATTACATGTGTGTGTGATTTTGAAGGCTGTTAATGTGCATTATTTCAAGGGGAGAAAGGTGAAGATGAGGATGGAAAATATATCTGTTTAATTTTGGACTTCTTTCTCTCTAGTATTTGGCATCCCTCAAAAATAAACTTGAGATTCATTCATACATAGAGGTCCAATTACAAACGAATCCTGAAACCTACAGCAAACTAATGATCCCTTAGTCAGAAAATATCCTGGCTATTTGTTAACATGCCTTACTCAGTTGCTCCTATCTCTATTAATATTGTTCCTGGTAATCTCTTTGCCTATAAATAGAAAACCAGTTGATTTATTACTGTAACTTACTTTCACTGAGTGAAATATAGGCTACATCTTTTTTTTTTTGTCAATGTCCTTAATATATATATATTAGTTACTGGTAATCACTAATTTCTAGACCATTGTGTCCAAGGCCAGATATTTAAAAAATTGTTTTAGGCCAGGTGCAGTGGCTCACACCTGTAACCCCAGCACTTTGGAAGGCCAAGGCAGGCGGATCACTTGAGATCAGGAGTTCGAGACCAGCCTGGCCAACATGGCAAAACCCTGTCTCTACTGAAAAAAAATACAAAAATTAGCCAGGCGTGGTGGTGCATACCTGTAAATCCCAGCTACTCAGGAGGCTGAGGTAAGAGAGTCGCTTGAACCCAGGAGGTGGAGGTTGCATTAAGGCGAAATCAGGCCGCTACATTCCAGCCTGGGTGACAGAGCAAGACTCTGTCTTACAAAAACACAAAAATTGTTTGAAAGTCAAGCTAAGGTCTCAATAAAACTGAACAAAGAACAGGAGGCTTTCGCATCTGAGACCTACTCTGAATGTTGCCAACTGAACTGTCTAGTTTGTCTTAAATTTGCTTTTCTTTCCAAAAGGAGATAACCCCTCCTATAGCTTGAACACTTATTAGTATTCATTCTTTGTTTAAACTTGGTTTTTGCTTTGATTAAATGAAAACTTGGCAAAGTTTCTAAGCTCACATATGAGACTGCATTTCTCTCCTATCCAAATATATGTTTGAGGACAGGACTCCTATAGGCAAGGAGAGCTGCCTTCCCTCTCTGGAAACCTCTCATCCAAGAGACTCTTTTTTTTTTTTTTTTTTTTTTTTTAAATTTATTTACTTTTTTTAATTTAATTTTTTTTTATTGCATTTTAGGTTTGGGGGTACATGTGAAGAACATGCAAGATTGTTGCTAGGTACACACATGGCAGTGTGGTTTTCTGCCTTCCGTCCCCTCGCCTGTATCTGTCATTTCTCCCCATGCTATCTCTCTTTCTTTCCTTTTGTACTTATTTCTCCTTGGGGAAATGCTCACTGTCATCAGTATAGACTCAGCTCAGCAGCTTAGCAACAGCAAAGATACTTTTTCAAAATCAACTTCTGAATGTGCTTCTAGCTGATGGCAAAGTGATACCCTCCCTCTCAAGAAGCTTGTTGGTCTTCCTTTAACTACCACTTTGGAGATGGGGGTAGGAAATGCCATTGTATTGTAGGGGAGGAAAAGCTTTTTGTCTGCTTTCTTAGGTTCATGTATAAGGCCTGAAAATTAAACTTGACAAAAGATGCACAGTAGAAAAAAAAATGCAGATTATATTAATGTCAATATTTTTAATGTTGTTAGACGTCAAAGCTTGTATACCATTTTAATAAAGGAAGATAAATTGTGGAGAGGTAACTAGGCAAAAGAAAAAAGTTTGGGGCTTCTAAGTGTGGTAAATTATGGGAATTAAATATATGATGAATGGTAGATAAGGGTTATTTTACTAAGGTTGGTTTAGGCTCATCGTGGTGTCACCTTTCCATCTTTTTCATGCTCATAAAACTTCCTCCGAGAGGGATTTATGGCAGTTCTCTCTCTCTCTCTCTCTCTCTCTCTCTCTCTCGACAAGGTTTCACCCAGGTTTCTGGGCTCACTGTAGCCTCCACCTCTTGTGTTCAAGCAGTCCTTGCACCTCAGCCTCCCAAGTAGCTAGGACTACAGATGCACACCACCATGTTTGGCTTTTTATTTTTTTTAAGAGATAGGATTTCATTATTATTGCCCAGGCTGGTCTTAAACTCCTGGCCTCAAGTGATTCTCCTGCCTCAGCCTCCCAAAGTGCTGGGGTTACAGGTATGAGCCACCATGCCTGGCCTGGGAGTTCTTATTTTTTAGAAGTTTCTGCTCTTGGTCAGATAAGAGAGACTCCAAGACTTTTTTTTTTTTTTTTTTTTTTTTTTTTTTGAGATGGACTTTCACTGTTGTTGCCTAGGCTGGAGTGCAATGGCACCATCTCAGCTCACTGTAACCTCTGCCTCCTGGGTTCAAGCTGTTCTCCTGCCTCAGCCTCGAGAGTAGTGGGATTACAGTTGTGCACCATGCCTGGCTAATTTTGTATTTTTAGTAGAGACAAGAGTTTCTCCATGTTGGTCAGGCTGGTCTCAAACTCCCGACCTCAGGTAATCCACCTGCCTTAGCCTCCCAAAGTGCTGGATTACAAGCATGAGCCACCGCGCCCGGCCCCAAGACTTCTTTTTCCATCTGTTGAGTCTCAATTGCCTCAAAGTAAGCTATATGCCAAAGTGGCATATTTGGGGCCTGGTATATTCTGATCCTTTTCAGTAGTTAGAGAGGAAAATACAAAGAAAAGAACACTAAGTGGCTGCCATCAACAGACGGACATTAATTAGATACATCATTTAACATGCCTGGGTCTTAATTTAATTATCTAGAAAAGGCAATTGGATTATATGCTCTCTAAAGATTCATACTGCCCAAAAATTTTACTTCATTATTGTTCTTAAGAATCTTGAATTTAGTTGCTCTTAGATACATTAAATCTGTCCTTGTCTCTCAAGATAATGCAGATGTAGAATTTGTCCAGTGTACATGAAATTTCTGCTACCATAACTCAGAGATCTTCAGACTGGGCAACATAGTGAGGCCCCCTCCCCAAACCCCGTCTCTTAAAAAAAAAAAAAATTTTTTAACTAGCTAGGCTTGGTTGTGGATACCTGAAGCCCTAGTTACTCAGAAGGCTAAGGTGGGAGTATTGCTTTAGCCCAGGAGTTTGAGGCTGCAGTGAGCCATGGTCATGCTACTACACTCCAGCCTGGGAACAGAGCAGGGGGAAAAAAGATCTTATTTTTTTTATATCTACCATCTACCTAACCTAGGATGGATTGACCAATCCTAACAGTGATTGAAGGGAATGTATTTAAGGGAGTTGTGAGGAGGATTGGTTTGCAGCAAGTAAAAGGACCCCAGAATGTTTGCTCCTATTTCAAGATCTGGTTATCTCATGTTTCCCAAGCAACTTGTCACAATTTCTGGCATAACCACTAAATCCAAGTTAGGTCAATTCCCAGGCTAACTCAGAGTTCATCAGTCAGTCAAAATTTTCCTTTCATTGTTGTAATCCAAGGTGGTGTGGAGACAGTATGGCCTTTTGAGTCATCCAGAGCTGAGAGTTAACCGAATGATTCTGCCTTTTTATGATATTTATTTTTGATACAAGTTAAACCTTTTTGTGCTTCAGAGTCCTCAGCTATAAAATAGCACAATTTTAAGGTAAGCTTAAGTTCTTACCTTAAAAATTATTAGAGGATCTGCCGGGCGCGGTGGCTCAAGCCTGTAATCCCAACACTTTGGGAGGCCGAGGCGGGTGGATCACAAGGTCGAGAGATCGAGACCAACCTGGTCAACATGGTGAAACCCTGTCTCTACTAAAAATACAAAAAATTAGCTGGGCATGGTGGCGCGTGCCTATAATCCCAGCTATTCAGGAGGCTGAGGCAGAAGAATTGCCTGAACCCAGGAGGCGGAGGTTGCGGTGAGCCGAGATCGCGCCATTGCACTCCAGCCTGGGTAACAAGAGCGAAACTCCGTCTCAAAAAAAAAAAAAAAATTATTAGAGGATCAAATGATATGACAGAGAAGAGCTTCTCATATGCCACCTAGTGAGAATATCTGATATTTGTATGTCTCCTATTTATTAACATGAAACACCATCATAAAGCAGTTTTATTTAGGATATTACATAGATATGTTTTGCTGGGTAGAATATCACTTCGATATTAAGGTCTGAGCTGGGCTTGGTGGGTTGGGACCCTGGGTCTTTTAGAGTTTGGTCATGCCAGATGCAGAGCCTTGGCTGTCTTGAGGTTTCCCTCTAAAACATCCTTTTCTGTTTTCCAGGAATCTGAATTTCTGTGTTTGGAATTTGATGAGGTCAAAGTCAACCAAATTCTGAAGACGCTGTCAGAGATAGAAGAAAGTATCACCACACTGATTAGCCAGCCTAACTGAAGATGATGTATGAAGGAGTTGGAGTTGTTGAGACCAAGGTGTTCATGATCCCTCTCCACTGATCTTTTTTAGAAAAATTCTTGTGCCCCCATTGGTATTAAATCTTTGCATTCCATCTTCCCACCTCTGCTTGCTGAAATTTCTTTTTCTCTAGCTTTCATTTACTCTTACAGTTGTTCCAGTGCAGAGGTTCTCACCCTTCAGTGTGCATAAATGTTATGAGGGGTACTTGTAAAAGCGTTCATTTTTTTTTTTAATTCAGAGTCTTGCTCTGTTGCCCAGGCTGGAGTACAGTGGTGCAGTCATGGCTCACTGCAGCCTCAAGCTCCTGGGCTCAAGTGAGCCTCCCACCTCAGCCTCTCAAGTAGCTAGGACCATAGGTGCTTGCCACCACACTCAGGTAATTTTTGTATTTTTTGTAGAGATGGGGTTTTACCATGTTGACCAGGCTGGTCTGGAACTCCTGGGCTCAAGCAATCCTCCCACCTCAGCCTCCCAAAGCCCAAAGTGCTGGGATAAAGGCCGAGTGCAGTGGCTCACATCTATAATCCCAGCACTTTGGGAGGCCAAGATGGGTGGATCACCTGAAATGGGGAGTTTGAGACCAGCCTGACCAACCTGGAGAAACCCTGTCTCTACTAAAAATAAAGAATTAGCTGGGTGTGGTAGCATGCCTGTAATCCCAACTACTGGAGAAGCTGAGGCAGAACACTTGAATGTGGGAGGCGGAGGTTGCAGTGAGCTGAGATGTGCCATTGCACTCCAGCCTGGACAACAAGAGCAAAACTCCATCTTAAAAAAAAAAGAAAGAAAGAAAAGAAAAGCATTTACATTTAAAACATAAAAAAGAAAAATAAAAAAAGCAGGTTTCCAGGGCCCTATCCCCAGAGACTTGGATTCATAGGATTCATTGAGGCAAGAGGGATCAGTAGTGGAAATCTTTGATATAGTTGTTTGTCCCTGGGTGGAGTTTTAGGAATTTATGCATGATAAAACATGCAAGAATTATTTTTAAACTGGAAAAAAAGTTCTTGTCATGCAAATATAGGGCCGACCAAAGTGTCATGTCCTTAGCTGAGACATAGGGGTACCTACCTAACCTAGAAAAGATGTACCTAGTTAAAACCTGAGATGCTTCTGAAACTGATTTGGGCATTTGGATTAGTTCTGCTTAAATCTGGGGCATCTGGTTTGATCTGAACTACTGAGAGACTCAGGCTTTTCTGGAAGGTAGAACTAAATTGGTCTCTCAACAAAGGGGCTTCCTTCACTTGTCTCAAGTCAGGATTGTGGGAAGGGGCAGATGTCTACTGAGACTGATGTGAGGTCTTTTACCTCAGAAAATTTTACTTGAGTCATCAAAATACAACCCCTTTCAGAAAATTTATTTAAGAAAAACTAGTGTAATAAAAACTAGGTTATATTAGAGAAGTTACTAAACACCAAGAATATTCCAAAGGAGGAGCCTGTCAACCAGCATATTGAGGCTATGGTCCTTGTTGAACAGGTTTTGTCATCTGATACTGATAATATTTAGAAATCTCAGATGCCTGCTGGGTGCAGTGGCTCATGCCTGTAATCCCAGCACTTTGGGAGGCCACAGCGGGCAGATAAGGAGGTCAAGAGATCGAGACTGTCTTAGCCAATATGGTGAAACCTCATTTCTACTAAAAATACAAAAATTTGCTGGGTGTGGTAGCACGTGCCTGCAATCCCAGCTACTCAGGAGGCTGAGGCAGGAGAATTGCTTGAACCCAGGAGGTGAAGTTGCAGTGAGCTGAGATCACGCCACTGCATTCCAGCCTGGTGACACAGCAAGACTCCATCTCAAAAAAAATCTCAGATGCCTTTCGGATGTAATATGTATAAAAAATGTGGTTCTCAGGCCAGGCGTGGTGGTTCACACCTGTAATCCAAGCACTTTAGAGGCCAAGGCGGACGGATTACCTGAAGTCGGGAGTTCAAGACCAGCCCAACCAACATGGTGAAACCCATCTTTAAAAAAAAAAAAAAGATGTGGTTCTCTTGGTCTGTGGTTACAGTATATGTCAGTTCTAATGAGTTTGTTTCAGGGGAGGAATAAATCCTCTTCTATTAAGCAGTTTCTCCTAAATAAGTTTGGAGATATTTCAGGAGCAATTCCAGCACCCAGGCTGAAATTATTGGCTTCTTCTCTGATTAAAACCATCCCAACAGTTAGCAAACAATGATCAGAAGGTTTTCAGTGTAGCCCCTGTGGACCCTTCAGAAAACATCTTGAAACAGTACTGTAAATAGATTCAGGAGAGGACTGTGGTTCAGGAAAAAAAACCTATTTAAAATTTGCCTTCTGTTCCCAGGGCTGCTGCTGTGTAATCTAGGAGAATTTGGATAAGGTTTCCTGCTGTAAAATGGAGCAACAGACTATCTCATCAGATAATCGGATTCCAGATGTCTTTAGAAGGAATAACTACAGCTACCACCTTAGTATTGACTCATATAGCCCATGAAAGTCTGTAGAAGTGTGAAGGAACAGTACATGGGCCACCAGGAGAGGAAATCATTGTCATAGTCTGAAGCTCTATTTAGGTCATCCCATGAAAGGAATAGCCACAAGAGTAGCCATGGGCTTTTAAAATTGTATTCCCTAGGCGGGGTGCAGTGGCTCACACCTGTAATCCCAGCACTTTGGGAGGCCGAGGCGGGTGGATCACGAGGTCAAGAGATCGAGACCCTGGTCAACAAAGTGAAACCCCATCTCTACTAAAAATACAAAAATTAGCTGGGCATGGTGGTGCGTGCCTGTAGTCCCAGCTACTCGGGAGGCTGAGGCATGAGAATTGCTTGAACCCAGGAGGCAGAGGTTGCGGTGAGCCGAGATCACGCCATTGCACTCCAGCCTGGGTAACAAGAGTGAAACTCTGTCTCAAAAATAAAATAAAATAAAATTGTATTCCCAAACCCTAGGTTGTTGGAAGAACTACAGTTAATGTATACTGAGTTTTTGAGAATTATAAAGAAAACCAAAAAACTGTTGAAGGTGGTCCCCACAGTTAGCACTAAGCATTTCTGAATGCAAGTTGTTTTTAGCAGGGTATATTTTATACTTATTGATGATTTTTAATTTTTTATTATCAAAAGTATATATGTTTATTATAGTCTATTATGAAAATAGAGAAACATACTGAGAACAGTTAATGACCGTCAATCTAATGTACAGAAAGAAGGCTAGAACTAGGAGATTTGACATTCCTTGAATAAATTCCTGGAAGTGGAGTACACAGTTTTTAACTTTGATAAACATTGCCAATTTCCTCTCCAGGAAGGTTATATTAATTTATGTTCCCTCTGAGAAAGTATAAGACTAAATCCCTCACAGTTTTGCCTATTGGCTGTCATAATTTTTTGTATATTCTGGGGCTAAGTTCTTAGAGAAAGTTTTGTAAGGAACACTTGCATTAAACCAGGACACCTCCCTGGTAACAATAAAAGCATGGAAAAAGGACTCGGGATGGAGAAAACGGGCATAAAGTTCCCAGAGACCCCACTAGGTTTTCTACCTCTGTAATCCTGGATTAAAACCACTTTGTTTTGATTTCAGGAAATTAGGGACAAAATAAAAATCTCAGCCTGAACTGGACCTTGTAGAGATTAACCCTGTTTGAGCAATAAGCACTCTAAATTCAGTCTGTTTAGAAACGGTCCAGCCAGTTAGCAGGGTGGAGTAGCACAGGTGGAGTAGCTCAGTCCCAGTTGCTCAGGAGGCTGAGGTAGCAGGATACCTTGAGCCCAGGAATTTGGGGATTCAGGCAACAAGACCCCATCTCTATAAAGAAGGAAAAGAAGAGAGAGAGAGAGGAAGAGAAGAGGAGTGAAGAGAGAGAGAGAGAGAAAGATGAGAGAAGAGAAGAAAAAGTAACAGTCCAGCCAAGCCAAAAGTTAACTTTCAGAATAAACTCAGAAAGTAACTCCAGACTTTGGTAGTGTTGTGTTGATAAGAAACAAAAGATGTGGCCTCATTCTTAGGTCAGGCTTTCCTTGGAAGCTCTAGTTCTTCTCAGCTGTATCAGCAAAGGCCTAAATTCCATTATATACTCTTTTTTCCTTTATATAACCTCTCTTCCCCCTGTTTTATTTTAATAATGATTCAAAAGGAGTTGCAATATTTAAAAAATTTGGTTTAACTCTTCTCCCCCAAATGCAAGAAGGCAGTGAAAAGCAGAGTATGACATTGAGTATCTTAAATAGCTGACATCTTGTCAAACTATTAATTGTTGAAGTTATTTTTTACACCTGAGTGAACGTTTGGAAAACAATATAAGTAGAAATTAAAGGGAAATAAATGCTAAACAGATGTTAGAAAATAGGGTTTTCTCAAGTGTACAGTAAGTATCTTTTTCTGTGGGGTTTTTGTTTTTTGATTTTTTGTTCTTAAGGAGTCTCTCTCTGTCGCCCATGCTGGAGTACAGTGGTGCAATCTCAGCTCACTGTACCCTCTGCCTCCCGGATTCAAGTGATTCTCCTCCCTCAGCCTCCCGAGTAGCTGGGACTACAGGTGTGTGCCACCACGCCCAGCTAATTTATGTATTTTTAGTAGAGACAGGGTTTTACCATATTGGCCAGGCTGGTCTCTAACTCCTGACCTTAGGTGATCCACCCGCCTCAGCCTCCCAAAGTACTAGGATGACAGGCATGAGCCACCGTACCCAGCCAAGAGCGTGTAAAAGAGAAACAAGCATGGTGGTGCTGAGGTGGGAAGATCTCTTGAGCCCAGGAGTTTGGGCTGCAGTAGGTAATGGTCACACCCACTGCACTCTAGCTTGGGGGACAACATGAAACCCTGTCTCTACATAAAATTTTAAAATATAATGAAAGAAAATGCCTAATTACATTTCTTGGTGAATAAATGATGTAAATGCCCATATTTTACTGCCTGCTTATATCGCCCTAGTATTACATCAATCAATAGAAGTTAAAACCCTTGCTGATGTTAGGGTTGCAACTTCTATTGATTCACAAGATGCAGGTGGGGGAGAGATGGCAAGGGGGAAAATATGAATTTGATTACTCATGTGGAACAAGATGAAACTATTAGTTTAAAAGAATTTTAGACTGAAAAATTAAAAGAGTTAAATTATTTCCTTCATGCTGTTATTATACTGTTTTTATATTAAAGAAGTAAGCATAAATATGAGGATTTTATATAATTTCTATTCTGGCTGTTTTTAGAATCATGGCTAAGAATTGGCATGGATCTCAGAATGACTGATGTGGAAGCTTTAGCATCTTGTCAAAAATGAGGAAACATCTGGACAGACAGGGCAGAGGATTTGTACAAGGCCATGATCAAGAAGGAATTTCAGGTCTGCTGTCTTCCATCTCTATGCTCTACCTTTCAGACCTTTCAAAAGAATAATAAGTACTTATTAAAAAATCTGTGTCCTTGCTCATGTGTTTAAACAGTGACAATTGCTGTAGGGAGGAATTTTGTATGCCGATGTGACCCAGGACTAGGCCCTATGTCACTTGGATCCTGCATCCATGTTAGACCTGTCTCTGTGCTTCAGGTTGCTGCCTCTCTTTGTGGAGCCTGATGCTGTTTGTGATGGCCTTGGCCTTGTTTTCCACTCAGTGCCACCCTTCTCTGGGTGCACTGTGTAAAATGAGTGAGTTGGCTGCCACATGGGGCTTCTGGGGTGTCCACAGTACCCAGGTAGCCAGCATATTATCCTCATCCTAGCTGGACAACCATTGACCCAAGCATGGGGTTTGGGTTCTTGGTGACAAGTTGTTATAAATGGAAAAATGATACTGGGGTACAGTAGCTCACGCCTGTAATCCCAGCACTTTGGGAGGCCAAGGCAGAAGGATTGGTTGAGCTCAGGAGTTCAAGACCAGCCTGGGCAACATAGGGAGACCCTGTCTCTACGACTGTTAAAAAAATTAGCCAGGCATGGTAGTGTGTGCCTATGGTCCCAACTGCTCAGGAGGCTGAGCTTGGAGGTCAAGGCTACAGTAAGGCCATGTTTGTGCCACTGCACTCCATCCTGGGTAACAGAGCAAGATTCTTTCTCAAAAATTAAATAAATAAATAATTTTTTAAAAAAATAAAATGGGGTTTCACCTTGTTGGTCAAGCTGGTTCTCAAAGTCCTGACTCAGGTGATCAACCCACCTCTGCCTCTCAAAGTGCTGGGGTTACAGTCATGAGCCACTGTGCCTAGCCAATAAATAAAAATTTTTGAAATGGAGAACTGAAAACAGGAACACTAATGCAGTTATGTTCCCATGGAAGATGATCAAACAAAGCTAAACATAGCTGGAGTAAGAGAACCAGTGGCTGCTAACAGATTTGGAACTGTGCAACTGAACGAACCCCAAGGCTTACTCCCTCCCTGGGGAGTCAAGGCCAGAGGCATTTTCTGTAGCATCCATGGCAGAGCTGTGGGGTCCTTTCTGGCTCAACTGGGAAGGGAGGTGATGGCTGTTGTTCTTCAGAGAATTGCCTTCCTGCCTCCTGAAGAGAATCGCCAGGGCCTAGATTCTGGAAAGGGAAGGGAAAGCAGAGAACACAAAAGGAAATGTTTTCTTGTTCACCCATGAGACTCATGTGCATGTTCCCAAGCAGATTGCCAGAGGAAATGAAGGTTCTTTAAAAATAATAATAATAAATTCTGGCCCAGTACAGTGGCTCACACCTGTAACCCAGCACTTCAGGAGGCTGAAGCAGGAGGAACACTTGAGCCCAAGAGTAGAAACCAGTCTGGGCAACATAGCAAGACCCTGTCTCTACAAAAAATTTTGAAAAATTTGCTGGGTAAGGTAGCACATAGCTGTAATTTCAGCTACTCAGGAGGCTGAGATGGGAGGATTGCTTGAGTCCAGGAGTTCAAAACCATCCTGGGCAAGACGGTGAGACCTTGTCTCAATTTAAAGAAAAAAGAATCCCTCCCACGCCTGTAATTCCAGCACTTTGGGAGCCTGAGATAGGTGAGTCATTTGAGTTCAGGAGTTCAAGACCATCTGGACAACATGGCAAAATCCTGTCTCTACAATTACCCAGGCGTGGAAAAAAATCTCTCCCTTAAAACAGAGTTCAGTGAAAGTTGTTACTCAGTGCAAAAATGAACTTGCCCAGTGGGTTTATATTTACCATGAACCAATATCAGCCTATGAATAGCAGAAAAAGGCAAGTAGGCCATGTAACATTTCATTTTTTCCTGGAACCCCAGGCTGACCTGGACTGGCTGGCCAGGGAATAGAGGTGAGGGTCCAGATCATCTGGGTGCAGGCAGACCACACAGACCAAGAAAGTGCCTTTCACCACCATGCCTGTAATCCTAGCTACTCAGGAGGCTGCGGCAGGAGGATCCTTGAGCCCAGGAGTTCAAGACCATCCTCGTCAACATGGTGAGACCCCATCTGGAATGAATGAATGGTGCAAAGGTCTTTCCCCAGACCTCCTTTGAGCTGAAAGAAAACAAGTCACTTCATAAGTTACTTTATGAACCATTGAAACTGTGGATACAGCCATTTGCTGAGTGGTATACCACCACTTCAGATATCATTTATAGGGAATTAAGGGAAAAGTCTTTTCTGCTAATATCAGGAAGTTTAAAAATAACCAGATAATCTGGGGCCAGGAGCATCTAGTGGGGAGTTATCAGGCCCACCCAGTTCCCTGAGACAGGTAGAAAAAAACTGACCCTTCTCTTCATCAGTGTTATAGATGTAATTTCAATAACTGGGAAAGGATAATGCAAAACTCCTCCTTGTCTCTGTATGCATGGGGAACAGTTGAACAAAATGCTAGAGAAATTTGGCTCTGAAGGTCCCTGAAGAGCTTGAGGGCTCTCACTGGAGACTCATCCCTGGGAGGATGAACTTGCAGCCCTTTTGGGCAACCAGCCCTGCAATCATAACAGAAGGGGCAAGACCAAGCAAGTCCCTATTGCCTTGAGTGAGTCCTGGGAGAAAGTGGTTACTGGGGTAACCACAGCCTGTGCCATTCTTTATAGCCCAAATGCCATCTCTAGTTTTGCACCTAGAAGTTTAGCCAGTTAATTGTTTGTATGGTTGTTAAGATGCTGGTTTGAAAAAGCTAGTCGTGCTTAAATTCGTCCTTCCATTTCTTTATCTTGTCCTTTGACTTCTCTTTAGGGAATGACTGAAAATTGCTGGTTCCATTTTTACCCTTTCAGTGCCAGGTGCTAAATTACCCAGTAAGTCAGAAGTAGGCATGTGTCTCCAGGTAACCCAAAAATGTCTGAGAAACTTAATACATTTTCTTTTCCTTTTTTATTTTTATTTTTTAAATTTTTTTGATACAGAGTCTTGCTCTGCCACCAGGCTAGAGTGCAGTGGCATGATCTCAGCTCACTGCAGCCTCCACCTCCCGGGTTCAAGCAATTCTCCTTCCTCATCCTCCTGAGTAGCTGGGACTACAGGCGTGCGCCACCATGCCCAGCTAATTTTTATACTTTTTAGTAGACACAGGGTTTCACCATGTTGGCCAGATGATCTCAATCTCTTGACCCCATGATCCACCCACCTTGGCCTCCCAAAGTGCTGGGATTACAGCCATGATCCACCACACCCGGCCTACATTTTTAAGATATCCAAAGATTACCAAAGTTATTATGGGAAAAATCAGAACTTTGTAGGGTTTCTTTACTTCACAGAATTTTAATTTGAATTATAAATGCAAAGGAAGGAGGAGAATCGTAATCTTTTCAGGGGTTTTTTAAGGGTCCTAATCTGGCCTGATACCCCACAAAGAGTCTAGAGTGCCCTGGGGAAGAAGTGTAGGGCTGTCTACAAGGCCCACTGGAGAAGGGAGAGTTGTAATCCAGGCATAAGAAAGTGACTCTGACCAGGTGTGGTGACTCACACCTGTAATCCCAGCACTTTGAGAGGCTAAGGCAGGAGAATCACTTGAGCGCAGGAGTTCAGGACCAGCCTGGGCAATAAAGTAAGACCCCCATCTCTACAAACAATTTTTAAAAAATTAGCTAGGTGTGGTGGCATGTACCTAAGGTCCCAGGTACACGGGAGGCTGAGGCAGGAGGATTGCTTGAGCCCAGGAGGTCTTGGCTATCAGGAGCCATGTTCACACCACTGCATTCCAGTCTAGGTGACACAGCAAGACCCTGTCTCAGAAAGAAAGAAGGTGCCTTCACCTCTGGAGCTCAGAATCCTGACCATTTTCTTGATCTTTTAGGTGGAAGCTTATGGACATTGTCTTCAAGGAGTTATTTTGATTTCACTTTACACAAATAATATACGTATTTATTATCCTCGAGATGCATTTAATTTATAATTTATACTTAAAATCTCCTTTGACCAATACTATCAATCCTAGGTTTCTCCTCCACTTCCCAACCTCTGTTGTCACTTTGTGTCTCCCTCTAGTTGTTGTTGTTGGGGTTTTTTTTTTTGGTAATATTTACCTATTTGCATATATGTCCATATGTATAGTGTAGTTTTCTGTATTTCTGTAACATAAGTGCAGTCATTATGTATTGTCCTGCAGATTGCCTTTTGCCCTAGCAATATGTCTTGAGACTTTTGTGTTACTACTGGAGACCGGCAACCCACCAGTCTGGTACACAGAATACTTCAGAGTAGAAACATTTGAGCTACAGAAGATACAGAAAGAAATCTTAGCTGAACTTCCCACATCTGACTAAAGCAGAGCTTTACTAGCATCATCTGCCCCAACCCTCCCCTTCCCAGGAGGTCTGTAGTCAGAGAGGCATTGACCTTGGGCACTGGGATATTCCGCCTGCAGAAAAGGTATAAACAACCCCAACAAAACTTCCCATCATTTGAAGCCCTAAATTCCCCCACCTGTAGTAAGCTGTTATATATATATATATATATCTCGATTTCAACTTTTTTTTTTTAGATTTAGGGGTACATGTGCAGGTTTGTTACATGGGTATATTGCGTGATGCTTATGTTTGGCATGTGAATGATCCTGTCACTCAGATAGTGAACATAGCACCCAATAGTCTTTCAACCCCAGTAGTCCCTAGTAGCTGTTGCCATCTTTATGTCTGTAAGTGTCTACCGTTTAGCTCCCACTTGTAACTTGGTATTTGGTTTTCTGTTCTCACATTAATTCACTTCGGATAATGCCTCCAGCTGCATCCATGTTGCTGCAAAGGATATGATTTTATTCTTTTTTATGGCATTATGATTTTTTTTAACCTCTAGGTATTCAGGGAGCTACTCTCTTTAAGGTACCTTCGCATACGTTTTTCTCCTGTTAATCTGTCTATTGTCAGTTAATTCACAGGCCACTTGCCAATTGGACCTAAATTGGTAGAGAAGTTTTTCCTCTCAACAGTTTATACAAATTTACCTTATTAACTTTAACTGCTGCATGATGTTCCATAGTTAGAATAGGTTGGAGGTTTTTGTTTTTGAATTTCCTGCTATAAACCAAAAATAAAATTCTAATCTCCCCAACCAACTGAATGGACCCCCTCAGCAAAGGGGATCCCAAAAAGCCTGAAAAAGTTCAGGCCGTGACAGGAAGAGGGGTGGTCAGAAGCTCAGGCCATGTCAGGAAGAGGGGAGGAAGGTCTCATTATATACCTTCCTTTCTTTGGAGTTTAGACCCAACTGACCAGCATTAACATTAAAACAGAGATTTTAAGACTGACAAAACAGACTCTTTATAGCAATAAGATACCAGATTCCAACTTGACTTGTATAACATCTCATGACAGACAGCAGGTCCTAAAGGAGATCAAAGTATTTTACCCCAAAACATATATATATTTTTTTGAAACGGAGTCTCACTCTGTTGCCCAGGCTAGAGTGCAGTATCGCGATCTCGGCTCACTGCAATCTCCACCTCCTGGGTTCAAGCGATTCTCCTGCCTCAGCCTCCCAAGTAGCTGGGATTACAGGTGTCCGCCACCATGCGCAGCTAATTTTTGTATTTTTAGTAAAGATGGCGTTTCACCATGTTGGCCAGGCTGGTCTCGATCTCTTGACCTCATGATCTGCCCGCCTCAGCCTCTGAAAGTGCTGAGATTACAGGCATGAGCCACCGTACCTGGCCCCAAAATATATTTCTTTGACATATTTTGAATGGCCCTGCAAAGCTGTCCTTTGTGGGGGAAATTTGCATTTTTTAGAGAATCTACTTCCTCTACCAAGTTTTTCCACAGAATTTGACACCTTTTAGGTCAGATAAGGAGTCTGTCACATCTATTATCTCTGAAGCTTGCCCCATGGAGGTTTCATCTACATAACAAGAACCTTGGCTTCCAGTACAGTACCCACCTCACCCTAACTCAGGCTGACTTAAAGCTCTTCAGGCAGAGCTTCATTCTTTCAACCAATTGCCATTCAGAAAATCTCTGAATCCACCTGTGACCTAGAAACAGCCACCACCCCCGACCTCCACCACCACTTTGAGATATCCCCCTATTTCAGGCCAAAACTAATGTATACCTTCCATGTAGTGATTTATGTCTTTGCCTGCAACTTTTGTCTCCCTAAAATGTCTAAAACCAAACCATAACACAACCATTGTGGGCACATATTCTCAGGACCTCTCAAGGCTATGGCATGGGCTATGGTCTTTAACCTTGGCAAAATAAACCTCTTAATCAATTGAGACCTGTCTCAGATGGTTTTTGGTTTCACTTTCAGTGAGTGGGTTTTTAGGTTGTCTCTAATTTTCCATTGCAAACAGTGCTGCTGTGAACATCCTTGAACATCTCTCCCTGTTTACATGTACAAATATATTTTAGAAAACAGGAATACTATATCGTGAGTTATGTGCTTTTTTTTCTTTTAAATTGTAGACATTGTCAAATAGACTTTAGAGTACTGATGAATGTTTAACAACCCGTCTTCCAAAAAGAGGAAGTGGGGCTGTGATTTGTAGCATTTACCAATTTCCATGGTGTAAATTCTCCCACCATGGCGAATTTCAGGCTTCTAATGTGACATTAATGCACATTCAGCTCTGTGAGTTGGTATGAAGTGGCTCCAGCATAGTTCTCAGAATCACTTAAACTCAGAATGCATATAGCTATTAGCAAATGGCCCAACCAATGTATACTTTCATAAGCAGTATATGAGAGTATCTACAGTCATGCTCTGCGTAACAGTGTTTCAGTCAATGACAGATGACATGTATGACAGTTTCCATAAGATTATAATGGAGCTGAAAAATTCTCCATCACTTGTGTCATAACACATTATTCATGTGTTTGTGGTGATGCTGGTGTAAACAAACTACTGCTCTGCCAGACATATAAAAATATAGCACATACAATTATGTGCAATACATAATACTTGATAGTAAGTGACTGACTAGTTTATGTACTTACTCTACTGTGCTTTTTATCATTTAAGTATACTCTTCCTACTTTTAAAAAAAAGAAGTTAACTGTAAAACAGCCTCAGGCAGGTCCTTCAAGAGGGATTCCAGAAGAAAGCATTTGTTATCATAGGAGATAACAGCTCTATGCCTATATAGCCCTGAAGACTTTCCAGTGGGACAAGATGTAGGGGTGGGAGACAGTGATACTGATGATCCCGACCCTACGTACACCTAGGCTAATATGGGTATTTGTGTCCTGGTTTTTGACAAAAAAATTTAAAAAGTAAAATAAATTTTTAAATTATTTTATTTTATTTTGAGACAGAGTCTCACTCTGCTGCCCAGCCTGGGGTGCAGTGGCACAATCTTGGCTCACTGCAACCTCCGTCTCCTGGGTTCAAACAATTCTTCTGCCTCAGCCTCCTGAGTAGCTGGGATTACAGGCACCGTGCCACCATGCCCAGCTAATTTTTGTTTTTTGTTTTTTTTTAAGTAGAGACAGGATTTCACCATATTGGTCAGGCTGATCTCAAACTCCCGACCTCGCAATCCGCCTGCTTCGGCCTCCCAAAGTGCTGGGATTACAGGCGTGAGCCACCACGCCCAGCCAATTTTTAAAAATTTTATTAGAAAAAAGCTTACAGAATGAGAATATAAGAAAATATTTTATACAGCTGTAGAATGTGTTTGTGTTTTCAGTTAAATGTTATTACCAGAGTCAAAAAGTTAATTACAGTGAACTAAGGTTAATTTATTGAAGAAAAAATTTTTAATAAATTTAGTGTAGCCTAAGCATATAGTGTAAAATCTACCGTTGTCTACAGTAATATCCTAGGCCTTCATATTCACTGAGCACTCACACACTGACTCACCCAGAGAAACTTCCAGTCTTGCAAGTTCCATTCATGGTAAGTACCCTATATAGGTATGCCATTTTTTATCTTTTACACCATATTTTTACTGTATCTTTTCTGTGTTTAGACTGACAACCACTGTGTTACAGTTGCCTACAGTATTCAGTACAGTAACATGCTGTACAGGTTTCTAGCCTATAAGCTATACCATATAAGTAGGCTGTACTCTGTGATGTTCATACAATGATGAAATCACCTAATGATGTATTTCTCAGGATGTTTCCCCGTCGTTAAGCAACAATGACTGTATTTCCCTTTATCCTTGTCAGTGCTTGGCAATGTCATAGTTTTTTGCCAGTATGATGACTCATTTTTGCATTTTTCCCAACTATTAGTGAGATTGAGCATTTTTTAATGTCTTTGCTATTTTTATTTCCCTTTCTATGCAATTGTATTTTGCCTTTTGCCTGTTATTCTTTTATTTCTTGCTTGCTTTTTGAGACAGGGTCTCTCGCTGTATTACACAGGCTGGAGGACAGTGGCATGCGATCATGGCTCACTGCAGCCTTAACCGCCCCGGGCTCAGGTGATTCTCCCACCTTAAGCCTCCCAAGTAGCTGGGACTACAGATGTGCACCACCATACCCGGCTAATTTTTTGTAACTTTTGTAGAGATGGAGTTTCACTCTGTTGCCCAGGCTGGACTTGAACTACTGGGCTCAAGCAATTTACCCTCCTCAGCCTCACAAACTGCTGGGATTACAGTCATGAGCTACCTTACCCAACCTGCCTGTTTTTCTTTTTTCTTTTTTTGAGACTGTCTCACCCAGGCTGAAGTGCAGTGGCATGATCTTGGCTCACTGCAACCTCGGCCTCCCAGTTCAAGTGATTCTCCTGCCTCAGCCTCCTGAGTAGCTGGGATTACAGGTGCCTGCCACCATGCCTGGCAAATTTTTGTATTTTTAGTAGAGTCGGGGTTTCACCATGTTGGTCAGGCTGGTCTCAAACTCCTCAGGTGATCCACCCGCCTCAGCCTGCCAAAGTGCTGGGATTATAAGCGTGAGCCACTGTGCCCGGCCCTGTTTTCTTTTGGTATTTTTCTGTTGATTTGTTGCAGCCCTTGATGTAGCCTGGAAACAAGTGTCTATCAAGAAGTTTTCAATCTATTCTAGAAAGTGAAGTTGGAGGAATATCCCCAAATATATTGAGCACCTGCTGTATGAACATACCTTTTAAGGACTGGGACTGAGAGAAAAGAGTATACATTGTGTACATCAAACCCTATTAGTGATTTAACACTGTGGTAAGGTCAGTTGAACACACACGCACACAGTGATACAAATAAAAACTAATTACTAGGAGTAGTGAAGAAAATAAATAAATTGCGTTTTGGCTTGGTCTGCCTATTTGTCATTTTTTTCACAAGCATCCTCTTGGTCCTCGTCTCCGTTGGAACACTGAGGTCATTGGATTATTCTTCTGGAGGGAATTCATCAGCACTTTCTATTCTCACTGAGGTTTCTAGGGAGTCTTCTGGTGAAGCTTATCCCTTATCTCCCCTGTCACATTGGCCCTGATCTCAAAAAGGTAGAGTGGTTTTTCTTTCCAGGCTGTTTCCTCCTGAAAATGACTGGCTGCCCCACCAGCTGACCATCCTCTGGGATGAGTTAAGGATGCACCATTTTTCTGGGATGTGGACCGTTCCTAGAATCCCTCAAATGCAGGATGCAGGAGGTAGCCAATTTTTACAAAGGCAGGGCTGTGTAGGAGGAAACATAATATAGGTATTATCTTAGATGGGGGTGATTATTTGCTAAATACAACTTTGCTTCTAATTTGCTGCTCATTCCATTCCTTGAACGAAACATAATTTTTTTTTTTTTTTTTTTTTTTTTTGAGATGGAGTCTTGCTCTGTCACCCAGGCTAGAGTGCAGTGATGCGATCTCAGCTCACTGCAACCCCCACCTCCCAGGTTCAAACAGTTCTCCTGCCTCAGCCTCCCAAGTAGCTGGGGCTACAGGCATGCATCAGCATGCCTGGCTAATTTTTGTATTTTTAGTAGAGATGAGGTTTCACCATATTGGCCAGGCTGGTCTCAAACTCCTGACCTTGTGATCCGCCCACCTCAGCCTCCCAAAGTGCTGGGATTATAGGCGTGAGCCACCGCACCTGGCCACATAAACATTTTTAAGTTGAAAAGATTGAAATAGCATCAGATAGTAATGCAGATGTTAGAGAGGACAACTCTCTTTCATCTTTCAATTCCTTGGTATTTTTGCCACCCCCATCCCTCATCCTGTACTGGTTTTAGTGAATTCTGAAAGGGAACTTTCATTCTCTGATTTGCACCAAGAAAGAAAGTGGGTTTGTTAACATTTTAGAGCAGTGAGTAGTTTTTTTGGTCTGTTTTTTTTGTTGTTGTTGTTGTTTTTTTGAGACAGAGTCTTGCTGTGTCGCTGGACTGGAGTGCAGTGGCGCAGTATCAGCTCACTGCAACCTCGGCCTCCTGTGTTCAAGCGATTCTCCTGCCTCAGCCTCCTGAGTAGCTGGGACTACGGGTGTCCGCCAACACACCTGGCTAATTTTTGTGTTTTTAGTAGAGATGGAGTTTCACCATGTTGGCCAGGATTGTCTCGATCTCTTGACCTTGTGATCTGCCCACCTCAGCCTCCCAAAGTGCTGGGATTACAGGCATGAGCCACCGTGCCCAGCCTGGAGCAGTGAGTAGTACTTAACCAGGGATGGACATCAGAATCCCCCAGGGAGTATCTACTAAATACACAGGCCTTCTGAGTCAGAGTCTGGGTGAAGGGTAGGCACATGTAGTTAGGAAAAACTGGAAATGATTCAGATGTGCCTTTATGACTAAGAGCCACTGCTCTGTTCTATAGCCATTCTGTGATAAGCTTGGTACACACCTTCAGGGTAAGTGTTCAGAAACATTTACAGCAGTTTCACGGAGCATGTCTATTAAATGTAGTAAGTTTGGGCTCGTATTTTGCATGTATTTTACTTCATTTTATACTTTACAAAATTACCAGTCTCTGATGAATTGAAAATGTTAAAAATCAGTCTTATAGTTTGAGAAGCACTGTTCTTGGCTTGCTTATTGTATCCAAGTCAGACAGGCACATCTAAAAATTATCTGGTATTAAAGTAAATCATTAAGGCTGGGCCTGGTGGCTCACACCTATAATTCCAGCACTTTGGGAGGCCAAGACAAGTGGATCACTTGAGGTCAGGAGTTTGAGACCAGCCTGGCCAACATGACGAAACCCCATCTCCACTACAAATACAAAAATTAGCTGGGCCTAGTGATGGGTGTCTGTAATTCCAGCTACTCAGGAGGCTAAGGCAGGAGAATCACTTGAGTCTGGGAGGCGGAGGCTGCAGCAAGCTGAGATGGTGCCATTGCAGTCCATCCTGGAGACAGAGCAAAACTCGGTCAAATGAATGAATGAATGAATGAGACTGAGACTTCTCTAGTGCCTTAGGTTCCTTTCTAAGCAAACCAAAACCCAACTGAAAGTGAATGGTTGCAGCCTAGGAAAACAAAACTTTATAACCAGTCAAAACCTGCTAACTAACCTGTAACTAGAAACTACCAATCAGAAACCACCAACTAGCCTCTAGGGACTTTCCACTTCAACTCATCAAATTGGTTTGGCAACGTCCGATTCATGAATCGCGGTCTCAAACCTTTTAAACTTTTAATGTGCCTAAATTTAACACTCGTTTGGTAGTCTTGTGATCTTGGTGAGTAACTCTGAGTATCAGTGACTCCTCTGGTAGGTCCTTGAGAGGATTAGAGATGATGAATGTATCCAAAGCACCTAGCACCATGCCTGACATTCATAGAAGTTGTTGGAAACATCGTAAAACAGTTCCTAGCAAAACTATCTTCCAATTAGTTGTTGAAGAACACACAGAATCCTAGAGGGTAGTGACTGCTGCATCATATTCTAACCAACCCGTAGTGCGCAGGATGGCAGATTTGTGCAGCCTCTCTAAACAGTTTAACTTGGAGTTCAGCCATGGGCAAGAGAGTTAGTGGCCAGGGCACTACAGGACAAACCTCTGGTTAGCAGACCTCTATGCAGTCTGTCCTTCCTGGCTCCTCTTTCACATTCCCCTTCCCTGGAGTCCTTTTCTCTCTTTTGTACCCCACTGTGCCTTTCCCCCAGGTCTCAACTGTATTTCTTACCTCTAGCACAATCATTTTCTGTTCCTGATGGAAGGGTGAGAAGGGTGGGTGATGAAAATTTCTGGCTGCTGTGGTCTTGCCTCCTGTGCAAGCATCTGAAAATAAGCAGATCATTCATACTGAGCCAAATGACCTCCTGCTGGCATAATCCTGTGCCCTTATTGTGCTAAAAGAGAATCTATCTCTTTCTTCAACTTTCATTACAAAAAGTCTCTTTCTCTAACCTTTGCCTTATGTGGGTGCCATTATTATTACTGGGAGCAGTGTTGTGTGATAAATACAGGTGCTTTGGAGCCAGCAACTTTGGATTGGATTCTGACTCTGCCTCTTATTTGTGTGACTTAGGGAATTTTTTATGTTTTTATTTTGTAGAAACATGATCATACTGTGTCACCCAGGCTGGAGTGCAGTGGTGTGATCATAGCTCAAGCGATTCTTCTACCTCAGCCTCCTGAGTAGCTGGGACCCACAGGCACGTGCCACCACACTCAGCTATTTTTTTTTCTTTAATTTAGTGTTTTGTAGAGATGAGATCTCACTTTATTGCCCAAGCTGGTCTTGAGCTCCTGGGTATAAGCGATCCTCCTACCTCAGCCTCCCAAAGTGCTGGGATTACAGGGATGAGTCACCATGCCTGGCCTTAGTTAGAGTTTTTAATTCAAATCAGTATTGAATCCCAGTATTTCCTGTAAACCAGAAGTTAGATCTAGAATTTTTATTCATATTAAAATTTTTGGCAAGAACACGTCATAGTTTTCTTGAATCTAAATTCCTACACAGATTTGACTCCAGCAGCTAACTGGCTGCTTTGCTTCTCCGTCTTCCCTCTACTCGCCTCCACTGACTGAGTCATCCTTCAGGCCTTCCTTTAGATGTCACTCTCTCAGGGAAGTTGCCCTGACCCTCCAAGTTTAGCATGTAGGTTTGTTCCTGTGATGGCTTCATGACAGGGGATTGTAATTGCCTATCTGCCATTTGGTGAACTTGTAGCTCATCTCTCTTGCCCTGCCTTCCACTAATCTTTCCCTCAAACCACACATATCACAACCCCTGCTTTTCACCTGCTGGAGAGGTATGCTCCATCCTTCAGTCCTCACCTCACGTAGCACACCCTTAGGTCAGGTTTTCCATTATGCAGAGCCATACTCTCCTATGCTTCCCCCACCCCCATAGCATTTATCACAAGTTATTTCTGGATTTTCTTTGCTATGAATATTTGTCTTGTACATTAGACTGTAAACTGGTTGGCCTTTGCTTAATGCTGTATCCCCAGTACCTAGCATGGTGCCCGGCTCCTTGTGGCAGTTACTAAATAGTTACTGGATGATAAAGGGTGCTACTGCATTTGTTTATCTCTTTTAGGACAGGAACTGCCTTATTGATGGTTGTGGCCTTGGTGTCTAGCTGGTACACCAGGCCCACCAGAAAATATAGTTGCCCAGGTACACAAGTCCTTCATGGTTTGAGAGAGAAATGCAAAAAAATAGGCCAGTAGGGATGCCAGTAAGAAGGAAAGATAAGTCTCTATCACCTGTGTACTATTCTTGCCAAAAGCATTTAACCAGAATCTAATCAAGCCTTTAGACCTTATTTCTAGTTTTCAAGAAATACAGTGATAGAAGAACATATTTGGCAACCCTTGAAGAAGCAATCAACCACATCCAGAATGTTGGACATTTTGGAGGGCAACGAGTTTGGACAAAGGTCATAACAAGGAAAAAAATGCTAGCCAGATATGGTGGCTCACACCTGTCATCCCAGCGCTTCAGGAGGCCAAGGCAGGAGGATCACTTGAATCCAGGAGTTTGAGACCGGCTTGGGTAACATAGCAAGAGCTTGTCTTTACAAAAAAATTTAAAGCAAATAAATAACTTTAAAAATTATGAGATGCAAAGATGGCTGGGTGCAGTGGCTCATGCCTGTAATCCCAGCACTTTGGGAGGTGGAGGTGGGCCGATCACCTGAGGTCAGGAGTTCAAGACCAGCCTAGCCAATATGGCAAAACCCATCTCTACTAAAAATACAAAAATTAGCCAGGCATTGTGGTGGGTGCCTGTAATCCCAGCTACTCAGGAAGCTGAGGCAGGAGAATCACTTGAACCTGAAAGGCGGAGATTGCAGTAAGCCAAGATGGTGTCACTGCATTCCAGCCTAGGCGACAGAGCAAGACTTCATCTTCAAAATGAACAAATAAAAGATGCAAAGATTGTTATAGATTGAGAGATTGTAGAGACGCACCATCCAAATACATATTATCCTTGATTGGATATGGTTAGAAAAAGACAATTGCAAAAGACATTTTGAACACATTGGATAAGTTGAAACATGGACTGTACATTAAATAATATAATAATTGGAGTTATTGAGGCCTCTGAGGCAACACCACACATCTACAACCATCTGATCTTTGACAAACCTGACAAAAGCAATGGGGAAAGGAGTCCCTGTTTAATAAATGGTGTTGGGGAAACTGGCTAGCCAAGTGCAGAAAGCAGAAACTGGACCCCTTCCTGACACCTTACACTAAAATTAACTCTAGATGGATTAAAGACTTAAACATAAGACCTGACACCATAAAAACCCTAGAAGAAAACCTAGGCAAAACCATTCTGGACATAGGTGTAGACAAGGACTTCATGACCAAAACACCAAAAGCATTGGCAACAAAAGCCAAAATAGACAAATGGGACCTAATCAAACTCCACAGCTCTGCACAGCAAAAGAAACAATCATTAGAGTGAATCGGCAACCAACAGAATGGGAAAAAATTTTTGCAATCTACGCATCTGACAAAGGGCTAATATCCAGAATCTACAAAGAACTAAAACAGATTTACAAGAGAAAAACAAATAAGCCCATTCAAAAGTGGGCAAAGGATATGAACAGACGCTTTACAAAAGAAGACATATATGAGGCCAACAAACATGAAAAAATGCTCATCATCTCTGGTCATTAGAAAAATGCAAATCAAAACTACATTGAGATACCATCTCACGCCACTTAGAATGGCGATCATTAAAAAATCGGGAGACAACATGCTGGAGAGGATGTGAAGAAATAGGAACACTTTTACACTGTTGGTGGGAGTGTAAACCATGTGGAAGTTCAACCATGGTGGAAGACAGTATGGTGATTCCTTAAGGACCTAGAAATAGAAATTCCATTTGACCCAGCAATCCCATTACTGGGCATATATCCAAAGGATTATAAATCATTCTACTCTAAGGACACATGCACACGAATGTTCATTGCAGCACTGTTTACAATAGCAAAGACCTGAAACCAACCCAAATGCCCATCGATGATAGACTGGACAGGGAAAATGTGGCATATATACACCGTGGAATACTATGCAGCCATAAAAAAACAATGAGTTCGTGTCCTTTGTAGGGACATGGATGAACCTGGAAACCATCATTCTCAGCAAACTGACACAAAAACAGAAAATCAAACACCTCATGTTCTCATTCATAGGTGGGTGTTGAACAATGAGAACACATGGACACAGGGAGGGGAGCATCACACACTGGGGTCTGTAGGGGGGAAATAGGGGAGCAACAGCAGGGGGTGGGGAGTTGGGGAGAGATAGTACGGGGAGAAATTCCAGATATAGGTGAAGGGGAGGAAGGCAGCAAATCACACTGCCATGTGTGTACCTACGCAACAATCTTGCATGTTCTTCACAGGTACCCCAAAACCTAAAATGCAATTAAAAAATTAAAGTAATAATAATAATTGGAGTTGTTACTTTTTTTAGATATTTAGAAAATTGTTCTTATTCTTAGAAGATGTATAATGAAATATTTATATAGAAAACGTCCTGATGTCTGCAACTTATTTTCAAACGATTCAGGAAAAATCACATTCATATATAGATAAAGCAAATGGTCAAATATTAGCAGCTGTTAAATCTGGGTGGAAGGTGTGCAAGGTTTTTTGACTATTGGTTTTGGGGTTTTTGTAATTATTTGGTCAGATATATTAGGTATAATTTACACAGTAAAATGTACCCATTTAAGTGTAAAGTTTTATGAATTTTGACAAATACATGAAATTGCATAACTACCATCATAATCAAGAGACAGAAGAGTTTATCATCCCTAGAATTTTCCCTTGCCCCTTTGTAGTCATCCCCTCAACCTACCCCCTACCACTTGTACCACTGATCTATTCTCCATTTCTATAGTTTTGCATTTCCCAGAATGTCATACAAATGGAAGCATATATATATATATATATATGTTGCCTTTCGAGTCTGGTTTCTTTCACTTATATATTAGTTTGCTAGGGCTACTGTAACAAAACACCACAAACTGGGTGACTTCAAACTATAGAAACATATTGTCGGCCAGGCATAGTGCCTCACACCTGTAACCTCAGCACTTTGGGAGGCTGAGTACTTTGGATCACCTGAGGAGTTCAAGACCAGTCTGGCCAACATGGCGAAACCCTGTCTCTACTAAAAATACAAAAATTAGTTGGGCATGGTGGTGCACACCTGTAATCCCAGGTACTCAGGAGGCTGAGACAGGAGAATCACTTGAACCTGGGAGGTGGAGGTTGCAGTGATCCAAGATCACACCATTGAACTCCAGCCTGGGTGACAGAGCTAGATTCTGTCTGAAAAAAAAAAAAAAAAGAATAAAGAAACATATTGTCTCATAGTTCTGGATGTTGGAAGTTCAAAATTAAGTTGTTGGAGGGGCCATGCTTTCCCAAAGGCTCCAGGAAGAATCTTCCATTCCCTTCTCTTAGCTGCTGGTGTCACCAGCAATCCTTGGCATTCTTTTCCTTGTCCCTGCAGAACTCCAATCTCTGCCTCTGTCATTGCATGGTATTCTTCCTGTCTGTCTCTTCATGAGGACATCAGTCATATGGGACTAAGGGCCCACCTTATTTGAGTACGGCCTCATCTTAAGAAATTATATCTGCAATGACCCTATTTCCAAATAAGGGTCTGGAGTATTAGAGAGTTAGGACTTAATATTTTTGGGAGGACACAATTCAACCTTTGACACTTAGCACAAGGTGTTTGAGATTAATCTGTTTTGTTTTGTTAGTTTCATTTTGTTCTGTTTTTTGAGATGGAGTCTTGCTCTGTTGCCAGTCTGGAGTGCAGTGGCGAGATCTCGGCTCACTGCAACCTCTGCCTCCTGGGTTCAGGCAATTCTCCTGCCTCAGCCTCCCAAGTAGCTGGGACTACAGGTGTTTGCCACCATGACCAGCTAATTTTTGTATTTTTAGTGAAGACAAGGTTTCACCATGTTGGCCAGGATGGTCTCAATCTCTGACCTTGTGATCTGCCCGCCTCAGCCTCCCAAAGTGCTGGGATTACAGGCGTGAGCCACTGTGCCTAACGAGATTAATTCGTTTTTGCATTTGTTTTTGTATCAGTTTGTTCCTTTTTATTGCTATGTAGTCCACTGTTTGGATGTATTGCTCTTTGTTTATCCATGTATCAGCTGAAAGACGTGGGTTGTTTTCAATATTAGGAAATTATGTATAAAGCCACTATAAATATTTGCCTGTGGATTTTTGTGTAAACACAAATCTTCACTTCTCTTGGATAAATATTGAGGAGTGGGATTATGTTTAACTCTATAAAAAGCTGCTAAACAGTTTTCCAGAATATTTTCAGTTCCCACTAGCGATATGTGAAAGTTCTAGTTCTTCATGTTTTTACCAACACTTGGTATTGCTGGCTTTTCTGATGACAAGCATTTTAATGAGTATGCAGTGGTATCATGTAGTGGTTTTGATTTGCATTTCCCTAGTGACTTATGATGTTCAGCATCTTTTCATATGCTTATATGCCATTCGTATGTCTTCTTTAGTAAAGTGTTTAGATCTTTTGCCCATTTTTATTAGGTTATCGGTGTTCCTATTGAGTTTTGTAAATATTAAAAATATTCTCTGTATAAGTCCTTTATCAGATATGTATTTTATTTTTACTTATTTATTAATTTTATTTTTATTTTTGAAACGGAGTCATGCTCCGTTGCCAGGCTGGAGTGCAGTGGTGTGATCTTGGCTCACTGCAACCTCCGCCTCCTGGGTTCAAGCAATTCTTCTGCCTCAGTCTCCTCAGTAGCTGGGACTACAGGCATGCCCCACAACACCCAGCTAATTTTTGTATTTTTAGTAGAGATGGCGTTTCATCATGTTGGGCATGCTGGTCTTGGTTTCTTGACCTTGTGATCCACCCGCCTCGGCCTCCCAAAGTGCTGGGATTGCAGGCGTGAGCCACTGCGCCAGCCTTTATTTATTTATTTATTTATTTATTTATTTATTTTTGAGATGGAGTCTTGCTCTGTCACCAAGGCTGGAGTACAGTGGCACAATCTCAGCTCACTGCAACCTCCACCCCCCAGTTCAAGCGATTCTCCTGACTCAGCCTTCCAGGTAGCTGGAAGTACAAAAATTAGCCAGTGCTCACCACCATGCCTGGCTAATTTTTGTATTTTAAATTTTATTTCTTTGCATACACGCACATATGCATGCATGCACACGTGCTAATTTTTTTATTTTTATTTTTAAAGATGGGGTTTCAGCATGTTGGTCAGGCTGGTCTTGAACTCCCGACCTCAGGTGATCTGCCCACTTTGGCCTCCAAAGTGCTTGGATTACAGGCATGAGCCACCACGCCTGGCCTAATTTTTGTATTTTTGGAGACGGGGTTTCACCATGTTGGACAGGCTGGTCTTGATCTATTGACCTCAAGTGATCTGCCCACCTTGGCCTCCCAAAGTACTGGGATTACAGGCATGAGCTACCTCGCCTGTCCAGATATGTATTTTTAAAATATTTTCTTCCAGTCAGTGGTTGTCTTTTCTTTTCCTTAACAGTCTTTCAAAGAGCAGAAGCCTTTAATTTTGATGACGTTCAATTTATCTCTATAGATAGTTCTTTTGATGTCATTTCATTCTATGTGTTTTTCAGCTTTTCTCTGGGTTTGAAGTCTTTCGTAATAAAAAGTTGAGAGAAAAAAGAAGGCAGAAATAGCTAAATTTTTTTTAAAGCAATTACTAAAAGGCAAACAATAACATCCTCTTTACCCTCCAGTTCTGCTCCTTTCACAGAGGCAATTGCTTTTAAGCTCTTTAACTGTTTCTTCTTCAATTAAATTCTCCTTATTTAATCAGTCTTTGAGGGGCAGGGGAAACACCTCCAGGACACATCAGTGTTCACGACAAGGAGCTTTGGATCCGCCCTGGGAGTGCCCTGAGGCTAGAGTGGGTAGTGACCCAGACTCCTCAGCAAGTAGGGTTGATTCCGGCTGTGAAATGAGCACCCAGCTCTTGTTAAAAGCTCTGAGACTGCAAAAGGTCTACTGTGGTCCTTGGCGTCTGACTTAGTGTTCCCTCAGCCATTAACCACACTCCGAACCTCAGACAGTTGCCAGGCCTCCCTTCTTCAGCCAGACTTGGGTAGGAGGCTTGCTAAAGCTGCAGAATGTATGGCCTGAGAGGAGCCCTCGGCAAGGTGGGTAACTGTGTCATCTTGTTGCATGTCAGGCTCGCCCAAAAACAGATGAGCAATGGGAATTCCAGCTTCTGAGCTGGCTTTCTCTCTGTCTGCCTCCCAGCAGTGCTGCCATACACACCTCTCTTCTCTCTCCTGGGCAAAGATTTACCTGTCACATTCTATTCAGAGACCTCCTCACTTACCACTTCTACAGTCTTTGAAGTTGTTTTAGAGGGACAATGAGAGAATAGGACAGGCTCCCTGCAGGACATTTTCCAGGTGGTAGCCTAGATAGAGGAAGACTTAAGACAGCTTTTTGACCCCTTGCCCATCCCCTCTGGCATCTCTTACTTTCCCTGCTGCCTCACTCATTCTGCCTAAAAAGGAAAAGTTGGAAACAGATGCTTAACTTAATCCGGGTCCTCATTTCCTGACTGAGCCTGTGTCCAATCTTCTGGGTTGGCCCTGTCATAAATTAGGCTCTGCATGTGCTTTGGGACAGGCCCTCCTAGATGGTCTTCAGAAAACCCCAACCTGCTCAAGTCTGTTCTGAGTTCAACCCAGTGTTGTCACTGGTCCAAAAGTGGGCCTGGGAGACAAGGCGACTCTCTTTATCAGCTAGCCTTGAACTCTGCTGGAATTCTTTGGTACATGGGCGACAGACAGATGGAAAGGTTCTCCCACCACCTCCAGAGTAGTTTCTGTGTGTCACTGGCTTCCCACGGTTCTTTCCTTGCTAGCCTATCAGACCCTGTTTTATGCCAACTTCAACCATATTAGTTTCCCTGTGGCTTGTGGTCTCTCTCCCTCAATCAGCTTCAGGTGCTTCCCCAGGACTAATTCCTGATTCTGGAGAACCTACTGAATACAGCTGATCTCCATCTCACTATTATTACATGGTGGCTGCTCCTGTGAGAACAACAGTTGGCACATTACTTTTCTATTTAGAAAGCACCATTGCATATGATCTTATTCAATACGCACCCTAACCTTGTGAAGTAGGTGCTGTTACTCACATTTTTCAGATGAAGAACACCCAGCTGGTAAGGATTGATTGAACTCAGCCTTCCTGAGGAAAATAAGAAACATGTTTTTTATAGAGCATATCCCTGGAAGGATACAGAAGAACTGAATATCATGGGTGACCTATCAGTAGAGGACAACTGAGTGGCAGGGGGACAGGAATGGCAGGAAGACTTCCCATCATATGCCATTAGGTAAGCTACGTTACTGTATTATCCATTGAAAGCAAGAAGAAATACTTGTCCCTGCCCTGTTTCTTTAGCCTGATCTACAGACTCCACTAACCAGGACCAGCTTAATGAGCCACTCAGCTGAGTGCACCAAGAAAACATGCCTCTGGAGTGGGTGGTCATTTCGCTGTAAAATTTAAGTACTAGCTTTGGTCTTCCATCAGGAGTCTGCTTTGCGTTACTGGACATATCCAATCCCCTTTAGGAGAGAAAAGAAAGCTCTATTTTTCTTTTGAAGGCAGGCCAGTGCCCAAGTTGTCTGAGCACGGTACATCAGCCAGACCAGCAGGCAGCCTGGGACTGCGGGGTGGGGAGCACTTCCAGTCTCAGCCCTGGAGGACCTGGGCCAATTATACTGCTAGAGGACTTTACAATCTTTTGGCAGGATGGGGGATTTTCCCTCTATCAGATTCTCGGTCACATCAAGAATCAAGCTTGAGAGGTTGGGACTTCCAGAATGGCAGAGTTAGGCACTCAGCCGACCCTCTCCCTAGCAAACAATTTGGTGAAAAGTATTAAAAAAAAAAAAAGTCTTTAAAAATTTCTGGGAATTGTCCTAAGGGGCCACAGCAAACAAAGAGACATTCATTCAGGGAAATCTACTAAATCTCAGTAAGAACGAGGAGAATCTGTGGCATGTGAGATGGGAACAAGCTGCTTTACCCCTTGCCCCAGCTTCATGTTCTGGAAGTTCTACCTCAGGAATGATAACGCCATACAAATAACAGACAAGGAGACCGGGGCCCCCTCTCCTGGAGCACCCAGTCTGGACTCCCAGTTTAATCCCAGGAGGAGAGGCCGCCAGTGTTTCTCTCCCCCTTCCCCAGCCCTTGTTGCAGAGGCTCTGCGACGAACAAGTGTGTCAGAGGGGAGCAGGCATCCCTTCCCCTGCTCAGCCTTCACAGGACGGAAGATCTACTCCTGTGTAGGAAAGAAACTGGATCACTCATCCATTGCTGGAGGAAATGTAAAATGGCATGACCATGCTGGAAATCAGTTTGGCAATTTTCTAAAAAATTTAATATACAACTACCATACAACTCACCAATTTCAATCCCAGGCATTTAACCCAGATAAATGAGGACATATATTCAAACCAAAAACTGTACACATATGTTTATAACAGCTTTACCTGTATTAACTCAGAACTGAAAACAGCCCAGATGTCCTTCCACAGGTAAATGGTTAAACAAACTGGCCCATCCTGAGGAGGGACTACTGCTCAGCAATAAAAAGAAACACTATCATTTAACAACCTGGATGAATCTCCACAGAATTTTGCTGAGTGAAAACAAAACAATCCCAGAAGGTTACATACTCTTTTGTTTCATGTACACCACATTCTTTGAAATGATACAATTTTAGAAATGAAGAAGAGATTAGTGGCTGCCAGGGTTCAGGAGGGGTGAGGGCGGGAGGGAAGTGGATGTGGCTTTAAAAGGGAAACATGCGGGATCCTCGTGGTGATGGAAATGTTCTGTATCTTGACTGGATCAGTGGCAATATATTGGTTGTCATATTGTACTAGTTCTGAAGGATGTAACCATGGGGAAAACTGGGTAAAGGATACACAGGATCTCTCTGTATTATATCTTAGAACTGCATGTGAATGTATAATTATCTCAAAATAACAAGCTTATTTAAAAAAAAAAAAAAGGGATTGGAATAGACATTTGTCCAAAGAAGATATACAGATGGCTCATAAGTACATAAGAAGATGCTTAACACGGCCGGGCGCGGTGGCTCAAGCCTGTAATCCCAACACTTTGGGAGGCCGAGGCGGGTGGATCACGAGGTTGAGAGATCGAAACCATCCTGGTCATCATGGTGAAACCCCGTCTCTACTAAAAATACAAAAAATTAGCTGAGCATGGTGGCATGTGCCTGTAATCCCAGCTACTCAGGAGGCTGAGGCAGGAGAATTGCTTGAACCCAGGAGGCAGAGGTTGCGGTGAGCCGAGATCGCGCCATTGCACTCCAGCCTGGGTAAGGAGCGAAACTCCATCTCAAAAAAAAAAAAAAAAAAAAAAGATGCTTAACATTGAGTCATTAGGAATACGCAAGTCAAAGCAACAGTGAGATAGGAGAGCTATAATTAAAAAGCCAGACAATAACAAGTATTAGGGAGGATGCAGAGAAACTGGAACCCTCATACATTGCTGGTAGGAATATAAAATGCTGCAGCTGATATCAAGCAACAATACGGCATTTCCTCAAAATCACAAACATAGAGTTACCTTATGACTCAGTAACTCTACTCCCACATGTATACCCCCCCCAAAATGAAAACGAACATTCACCAAAACTGTTTTTTCAGCACTTAGAAGGAATGAAATACTAATACATGCCACAAAATGATGAACCTTGAAAACGTTATTCTTGATGAAAGAAGCCAGTCACAAAATAGTGAATTTTTTTTTTTTTTTTTGGGAAATGGAGTCATTCCTCTGCCTCAGCCTCCTGAATAGCTGGGACTACAGGTGTGTGCCACTATGCTGGGCTAGTTTTTTGTATTTTAGCAGTGATGGGGTTTCACCATGTTGGCTAGGATGGTCTCAATCTCTTGACCTCGTGATCAGCCTCCCAAAGTGCTGGGATTACAGGCGTGAGCCACCGTGCCTGGCCTGAATTATTAAATAAAATGCTCAGAATAGGCAAATCTGTAGAGACAAAGTAGATTAGTGGTTGCCTGGGGTCAATCTGTGTGACTGCTGATGGGTATGGGATTTCTTTTAGGGGAAATGAATGTTTAAAATTAGATTGTGGTAATGGTTGCACAACTCTGAACTTACTAAAAAAATTGACTTTAAATGGAATGCTAAAATGGACTTAAAGTAAGAACATTCATTTTAAATTAAATTCACCCCTTAAATGGGTGAATAGCTGTGTGAATTGTATTTTAATAAAGCTAGTTTTTTAGAGGAACAACTTAGAATCCAAGATATATCTTTCACCCGTCTCTCTCTTCTTCCTCCTTTTCTTCCTCTTCCTCCTCCTCCTCCTCCTTCTCCTCCTCCTCCTCCTCTTCTTCTTTTTTCTTTCTTTCTTCTTCTTCTTGTTTTTTTTTTAAGAGATGATGGAGTCAAAAAAAAAAAAAAAAGAGAGAGATGATGGAGTCTTGCTCAGTGGCCCAGGCTGGAGTGCAGTGGCATGATCATAGCTCACTGCAGCCTCAACCTCCTGGGCTCAAGCGATCCTCTTGCCTCACCCTCCTGAGGAGCTGGCACGATAAGCATGCACCGCCACACACCACTAATTTTTGTATTTTTTGTAGAAACAGCGTTTCACCATGTTGTCCAGGCTGGTCTCACATTCCTGGGCTTAAGTGATCCTTCTGCCTTGCCCTCCCAAAGTGCTGGGATTACAAATGTGAGCTACTGCACTTGGCCTTTCTTTTTTTAGAACTTTTATTTGAAAACAGTTTCAAGGTTACAGAAAGTTGCAAGTTTCACCTCTTACTGACATTTTGCCTGTTTTTAAGGACAAATTCCATCAGCTTTGGGCTGATGCATTCACTGGCTTTTTTGTAGTCATGTATTTCAGATTGTGTTGCTTACTATACCCCAGTGGTTCCCAAACAGGACATCTGGCCATGTTGGGAGATATTTCTGGTTGGGAATGGCACCTCCCTGAACCTAGTAAGTAGGAGCCAGAGATGTTGCTAAACACCCTTCAATGTGCAGGGCAGCACTCGCAGCAAAACATTATCTGGATAAAAATGCTAATAGTGCTAAGTCTGAGAAACCTGCTCTATGCACTATATTTATCAAAAAGAGAAGTAGTGGCAGTCGTGGTGGCATGCACCTGTAGTCCTAGCTACTTGGGAGGTGGAGGCAGGGGATCCCTGGGATCTAGACAAGGTTTTTCAGAGCTGGAGTTTGAGGCAACATAACAAGACCCTGTCTCTAAAAAAATAAAAAGGGAAGTATAGTTTGATTAAACAGATTGGGGATTTTACTCACAGATGAGGGTTTTGGAACATGTAGAGTGTTGTCTCCTGTGATTATTTATTAGTCTCGGTCAGCTCTCCCACCCTGAACATTGCCTGTTCCCTGAGGGGCCAGGCTTAAAGCTCTACAGCATCTGGGCGCGCTAATGGGCACTTAAGCATTAGGAAAAGATGATAGCACAGAGCTAGGAAGTTGGCTGGCAGCATTAGCATGGCCCAGGAGGTCAGTGGCTTGGGAGATCTGTTCCCACTTTGAGGCAGCCCTGCCACAGCACTGGGATAAACCACAATCACAGGACTTAAAGGACTCAAAGGGATATTTCATGTGTGACATTTTGCTACTGTATTTCTCTCAAAAAATGGTACTATGGCCATTTCCAGAGGCTGAACAGCTGAAGGGGTGACTGCATGCTAAGATATCTCTACTTGCAACTAGCCAAGGCTTTTCAGAGCTCATCCCCACCTTATCTGGTGAATATGCCCCTCCCAGCTCCACATAATGGTCCTATGCAGGATTTCTTTGGCCTCCAAGGTGATGGTAACCACAGAGGGAATCTTGGCTCTTCCAAAAGGCCTTTGCATATGAAGTCGAAGCTTTCACCCACCATTAGATAGATGTATGTACTATGACAGGTCTTGGTGGGTAGAGGGGGACCCTGGTCAGAAACCCCTGAATCTTTTATTTCTGCAAATTCCCAGAAGGTCTAAGAATAGTATCCTGCTCAGGGAGGGCACTCAACAATTTTCAGCAAATATTTGAGTCTCTACTATATTCCAGGAATTGTATGAGGACACAGTAGTGGACAAGAGAGACAGGCCCCTGCCCTCAGATAACGTATATTAACAGGAATACCTCAATATATATTTATTCATCAGTTGATTTGGCTGTCTCAAAAAATTATCTAGACCAAAATGCTAATAGTGCTAAGTCTGAGAAACCTGCTCTATGCACTACATTTATCAAAAAGAAAAGTACTGGCAGTCGCGGTGGCATGCACCTGTAGTCCCAGCTACTTGGGAGGCTGAGCTCAGGCTACTGTATCAAAATACCAGGGATCGGGTGGCTTAAACAGCATTTATTCATTTATTTTAGTTTTGGAGTCTGGGAAATTCAAGATCAAGGTGCCAGCTGATTTAATTCCTGGTGAAGGCTCTCTTTGTGGCTTGCAGACAGTGGCCTTCTCATTGCGTCCTCACCTGGCAGAGGGAGAGGGAAAGAGAGAGAGAGAAATCTGATTTCCTCTTCTTATAAGGACGCTAATCCCATTAGGAGGGCATCACCCTCACGACCTCATCTAAACCTAATTACCTCCCAAGGGTTCTGCCTCCAGCTTCAACAGATGAATTTAGGGGGAGGGACACAGTTCAGTTCATAGCACTGGCTTTATCACATCTTTGCAAGTTATCATCAGAATATTTTTGTGATTCATCTGATATTATCAGATGAATAATATTTGTGTGTGGGAGTAACAGAAGAGCCATCTGTATTGTTTTCTAGAAGGGTAATAGCTATCAACTGGAGTCTTAAGACTCCTGGAAAATCCTCCTTAAGATGTTTAAGTGGATAAGCCACCAAGAGCTTAGTAATTGAGAAGCAAGGAAACAGTGAAATGGCAAATACAGGAGTATAAATTGAACTTTGAAGACATCATATTAGAAAAGTCAGAAGATGGCTTTCTAAATGAGTGTTGTTGCATTTAAGTAAAAAAATCTAAGAGCCACGCATGGTGGTACACCCTGTAGTCCCGAGAGGCTACAATGAGCTATGATCATTGCCACTACTCCCCAGCCTGAGTGACAGAGCAAGAGTGCCCCCCCCGCCTTTTCTTTTATTTTTAATAAGGAAGCTAAGAATATTCTTTAAAATATGATAATTGCAGATGATAAATGCGAATTTGGCCATGTCTATTTTTCTGCTCCTTTTAACTAGTTTTGGTTCTGTTTTTCTTTTTCTTGTCCTGTTTTATAGAGGAAAATATTTTAATTTTAAAATGTCTTCAAAGCATATTTGGAGTAGGGTGGGGTATAAAAACTACTTTAAAAAAATCAGATTAGTATGTGAACAATAGATGTCCCCTGGGGTTGGGGGCAGGAACAGCTGGGGTGGAGAAAGGTAAGCGGGGAAGGACAGAAAGTCCCCTGATAGCATTATTCCTCTATGTGGTTCTGAACACAGTGTTCTGTGTCATTCCAGACAAAACTGACCTTTTGACTAAAGAGTTATTTTTTAAAAAACCAGTTCCTTTTGATACATCAAGGCCGTCTGCTCCTTAGATAACAGATCCCTTAACTGGACAGTAATACGGTTTAATCCATATTCACAACTCACAGGAAAAGGAATGTATTGTCTTAGGCTTGATATAATACATAGAAGTTGAAGAAAATGAGAGAGTTGGACTTGGGCGACAACCTAGGAATCTCCTTTAACACAGTCCACTGGGGAGGGGTAGGGTGCTGTTCTCTCAGGTTGACAATCAGTTCCATATTGCCACAGGTGGGCGAGGGCCTTTGTTAGCTTTGTCCTGCCTCTTTACAACACACAGGCAGACTCTGAACCCCTTTTTGGAGACCCAGGGATTAAATACCCTTCCTTCCACCTGAAGCTTCAGACGGCTGACTTTGAGCCTCTGCTGGATCCAGACAATAATTTCCTTTTTTTAACGCTTCCATAAAGTTAATTTTTCCCTCTGAGCTAGGTGGCCCACAGAGGAGCTTTCCCTGACACAGCTTCCAATTAGGGGTGACCAGGCGTCATCATCCAACACACATCCTGACTGCTGAGCCTGCAGGCTCTTAGAGCTAACTCTGGAGGAATGGGCCCTCTCTCATGCTCTAGTCTTGCCTCTCCAGCCCCTCACATACAGGAGTTGGTGTCCTCCATGTTCAGAAAGCCTAATTTGGAGCCAGGCATATAGGAAATGTTAGCTAGTTAGCATTGGCTCTATTACTTTAATGTGTATATAGCTTTCCAAAAGGGAAGTATGAACTTTGCTATCAGAATGGCTGAAACAAAATTAGTGATAATACCAAAGGCTAGCAAGAGGGCAGAGAAACAGAATGACTCATATGTCACTGATGAGAATGTAAAATGTAACAGGCACTCTGGAAATTCCAAACAGTCTGGCAGTTTCTTACAATTTTAAACATGCACTTACTATATGACCTAGCAATTGCACGCCTGAGAAAGAAGGCAACTTATTTCTCTGCTCACTGCAACCTCCTCCTCCGGGGTTCAAGCGATTCTCCTGCCTCAGCCTCCTGAGTAGCTGAGACTGCAAGCATGTGCCACCATGCCTGGCTAATTTTTTTTATTTTTAGTAGAGATAGGGTTTCATCATGTTGGCCAGACTTTAAAAAAAAAAAAATGTCTGATTCTAAGAATGGGGATGAAACACACAATTTGATCCTAGAGGGTCTTGTAGTGCCAAGAGGTAAAAAAAAAAATGCTCAAAGAAAACACAAAAACTCCATACTTCAAAAGGATACAGGAGTCAACTCAGAGAGCTCCTAATGACAAAACTGGAACAATTTGAGCAACAAAATGGGTCAAATAGCGTTGGATTATAACCCTAAGTATAAAATAAATATTCATGAGTCTACCGATATAAATAAATGATTGAATAAAAAAGTAAATTAGGGAGATTAGAAATATCTCTATGCATGACAAGAATCACTTGCAAAAACATTAAAAATAAAAATTAAAAGACACATCTCCATGCAGAATTGCAAATAATTGATGTTGATATTCTGCTCTTAAGAAGTTCAAACAGGGCCGGGCATGCAGTAGCTCATGCCTGTAATCCCAGCACTTTGGGAGGCTGAGGTGGGCAGATCACAAGGTCAGGAGTTTGAGACTATCTTGGCCAACATGGTGAAACCCCATCTCTACTAAAAATACAAAAAAAAAAATAGCCAGGTGTGGTGGTGTGTGCCTGTAATCCCAGCTACTCAGGAGGCTGAGGTAGGAGAATCACTTGAACCCAGGAAGTGGAGGTTGTGGTGAGCACACCATTACACTTCAGCCTGGGCAACAGAGCAAGACTCTGTGTCAATATAAATAAATAAATAAATAGAACATAATTCCCTACTTCTTAAATATGAGTTGCACATAGTGACTTTTTCCCCAAGAGTACAGTATGAAATAGGGCTTAAAAAAAAAAAAAAAAGTGGCCAGGCACGGTGGCTCAAGCCTGTAATCCCAGCACTTTGGGAGGCTGAGGCGGGTGGATCACAAGGTCAAGAGATCGAGACCATCCTGGTCAACATGGTGAAACCCCATCTCTACTAAAAATACAAAAAAGTAGCTGGGCATGGTGGCACATGCCTGTAATCCAAGCTACTCAGGAGGCTGAGGCAGGAGAATTGCCTGAACCCAGGAGGCGGAGGTTGCGGTGAGCCGAGATCGTGCCATTGCACTCCAGCCTGGGTAACAAGAGTGAAACTCCGTCTCAAAAAAAAACAAAAAGTAACTTTATAGTGGTAAAATCTGAAAAACACTATCTTAAGACAGGTGGTCAAGGTCAACATCAACAGTGATGTCAGCCACGTGCAGTGGCTCACTCCTGTAATCCCAATACTTTGGGAGGCTGAGGCGGGCGGGCCATTTGAGATCAGCAGTTTGAAAGCAGCCTCACTAACATGGTGAAACCCTGTCTCTACTAAGAATACAAAAAAATAAAAAATAAATTGGCTGAGCATGGTGGTGGGCTGCTGTAATTCCAGCTACTCTGGAGGCTGAGGCAGGAGAATTGCTTGAGCTTGGGAGGCGGCAGTTGCAGTAAGCAGAGATCACACCATTGCACTCTAGCCTGGGAAACAGCGAGACTCTGTCTCAAAGACAAAACAAAACAAAACAAAAAACCAGCGATACTGATGTGATGACAATGGTATTTTTTCTCTCTGGCCTTCTTCCCTAAAACACATTACCCCAATCTGATCATAAGGAAATTATTAAGTCATAATTGAAGGACATTCTACAAAATACCTGATCTGTATTCCTCAAAACTCTCAAAGTCATGAAAGACAAGGAAAGTCTCTAGACGAAGTGTCACAGCTAAGAGAAGCCTAAGGAGATCCGCGCCCAGCCCTGTTCTAACTTCTTAAGGGCAGAATATCAACATCAATTATTTGGAATTCTGCATGGAGATATGTCTTTTTATTTTTTGTTTGGCAGTTATATGGATATAACTTTCTGTATCAGGATCCCACCTCTGAATTTCAGATGGGAAATTTACTATCATCACTGCTTCCCAGAAAAAGGAAACCAATTTGGTTTCCTACTCTACCTCTGGTAGGATCCTGATACAGAAAAGGGACACTAGGAAAACGCTGAGGAAATCTCAAGTATGGACTTCAGTTAATAATAATATCTCAAGATTGGTCCATTCATAGTGACATATATCCCCCACTAAAGTTAGCTATTACTAAGAAGGAAAACTGGGTATGGAGTATATGAGAACTCTACTATCTTAACAGTCTCCCTCTAAATCTAAATAATTCTTAACTGTTCTAAAATTAAAAATTTATATTAAAATAAAAGGAATAGGTGAGGGTTGTGGTTTGCCTCGGCCAAGGTTGGGATGATGCCATTGCATTTTCTCCTTTCCTTCACTCCGTCTTCCCCAAACCCCTGGTGCGGCAGCAGCTGGGAAGATCCTCTGCTGAGATGGTCTAAAGACCTGGGGACAGGATGGGAAATTCACTATCATCAGTGCTTCCCAGAAAGACTGATTCATACCTCTCTTCCTAAGTTCCCAATTTGCTTTAGCACTCTATCTCATGTGGGCTTTTATTAATTATTTGTTTTTAATTTCTTTTTTGAATGTTATTTCAGGTTTGAGGGTACATGTGCAGGTTTGTTACATGGATAAATTGTGTGACACTGGAGTTTGGGGTACAAATAATCCCATCCCCCAGGTAGTGACATAGTACTAGACAGGTGCTTTTCAACCCTCGCCCTCCTCCCACCCTCCATCCTCAGGTAGACCCAGTGTCTGTTGTTCCCCTCTTTGTGTACATGCACTCAATGTCTAGCTCCCATGTTTATAAGTAAGAACACGTGGTATTTGGTTTTCTATTCCTGTGTTAATTTACTTAGGATAATGGCGTCTGGCTGCATCTATATTGTTGCTAAGGACATAGTTTTTTTTTCTTTTTTATGTTGTGTGGGGTTTTATACCTCACTTGTTTTTTTTGGAAACAAGGTCTTGCTCTGTTACCCAGGTGGAAGTGCAGTAGCACAATTATGGCTCACTGCAACCTTGACCTCCTAGGCTTAACTAATCCTGTCACCTCAGCCTCCCAAGTACCTAGGACTACAGTTGTGTGCCACCACATGTGACTAATTTTTATACCTCTGTAGAGATAGGGTATTCCCATGTTGCTAGGCTGTTCTTGAACTCCTGGGCTCAAGTGATCTTCCTGCCTTGGCCCTCCAAAGTGCTGGGATTACAGGCATGAGCCATGGTGCCTGGCCATACCTGAATCTTGACTAGACTTCCTGGGCTCAACCAATTGGCCTAACATATATTGGGCAGTTGCATTACCTGTCTATCTCCTTATTACTGCAGTAATCATCTATGCACACTTATTTGAAATTAGCATGATGAATAGCCCTCCACTTGACTCCATTCATACAATCACAGATAACTGTGGTAAAAATCAATAGCAGAAAAATATCAAGAGGCTCTCTCAACGTTGAGATATTCCTATTAGTGAAGTAAACTAAATATATTTTTCTTGCAGCCAAAGTACATTATACCAATACTGAATTTTAGTAGACTTTTTTTTTTTTGAGACAGACAGTCTCGCTCTTTTGCCTTGGCTGGAGTGCAGTGGCACAATCTCAGCTCACTGCAACCTCTGCCTCCCAGCTTTAAGTGATTCTTGTGCCTCAGCTTCCCTAGTAGCTGGGATTACAGGCATGCTCCACCACAACTGGCTAATTTTTTTTTATTTTTAGTACAGATGGGGCCTCACTTTGTTGCCCAGACTGGTCTCGAATTCCTGAGCTCAGCAATCTACCCGCCTCGGCCTCCTAAAGTGCTGGGATTACTGGCCTGTGCCACCGCACCCAACCAACACATAACAATTTATATTAAAATTTTGAAATAACAAAATTACAGAGATGGAGAACAGATTAGTGGTTGCCAGGGATTAGGGATATAGACTAGGGAGGGTGTGAGTACAAACAGGTACCACAAAGGATCCTTGTGATAATGGAACTGTTAGGTATTTTGATTGTTGTTGTTACAGTCGTCCACACATATGATAGAACTACATACACACATGAGCAGGCAAAAATGGCAAAATCTGAATAAGCTTTGTGGACGGTACCAATGTCATTTATTTTCCTAGTTGCAATGTGATGCCATAGTTATGCAAGATGTTACCACTGGGATAATCTAAATACAAGGTAAATGGAATCTTTTATACATTTTTAAAGGCATTAGCTGTTATTTTTATTTTTATTTATTTTTTTTTTTTTTGAGACAGGGTCTTGCTCTATCACCTAGGCTGGAGAGCAGTGGTACAATCTTGGCTCACTGCAATCTCCACCTCCTGGGTTCAAGCGATTCTCCTGCCTCAGCCTCCCAAGTAGCTGGGACTGCAGGCACGCACCATCATGCCTGACTAATTTTTGTATTTGTAGTAGAGATGGGGTTTCACCATGTTGGCCAGGCTGGTCTTGAACTCCTGACCTCAGGTGATCTGCCTGTCTCAGCCTCCCAAAGTGCTGGGATTATAGGCATGAGCCACCATGCCCAGCTTTTATTCATTCTTTTAAAATTGGCATATAATTCATGTACCATAATATTCACCCTTTTAATGTATACAATTCCGTGGGATTTTTTTTTTTTAGCATATTCACAGTTGCGTATCCAGCATAACTATCTAATTCTAGGACAATGTCATCATCCCCAGAAGGAACCCCATACCTATTAGTAAGTGCCTACCATTCTCCCGTCTTCCCACTCTCTAAAAACTATTAATGCACTTCTTGTCTCTGTGGATTTGCCTATTCTTGATATTTCATAAAAGTGGAATCATATAACATGTGTTCTTTTGTTTGAGATGAACATATTCAAGATTCATCGACACTGTAGCATGAATCAGTAGTTCATTCCTATTCGTGGTTAGGTAATATTCTGTTATACAGAGAGGCCATAGTTGGTTTATTTATCCACTGATGGATTGGCATCTAGGTTGTTTCCACTTTTTGACTATTATGAATAATGTTGCTATGAACATTTATGTATATTTTTTGTGAACATATGTTTTCAATTCTCTTGAGTATATAGCTATAAGTGGAATTTTGGGGTCATATTGTAACTCAATATTTAATTTTTTGAAGGACTGACACAGTTTTTCAAGATGTTGTGCCATTTTACATTCCCATTGTCAATGTGCAACAGTTCCAATTTCCTCACATCCTCAATAACACTTGTTATTACCTATGTTTTAGATTATAGGCATCCAAGTGGGTATTAAGTGGTATCTCATTGTGGGTTTGATTTTCTATTTTTCTTGGCTCCATTTCACTAGCTCTTGTCATTCTAGGAATTTGTCTGTTTTATCTAGGTTATCCAATTTGTTGATATATACTTGATCCTTTATAATCCCTTGTATTTCTGTAAGGTTAGTAGTAGTGCCCCCTTTTGCATTTCTGATTTTAGTAATTTGAGTCTTCTCTTCTTTTTTCTTCATCAATCTAACTAAATGTTTGTCAATTTTGTTGATCTTTTTAAGGAACCAACTTTTGTTTTTTTTTTTTTTTTTTTTTTTTTTTTGAGACGGAGTTTCGCTCTTGTTACCCAGGCTGGAGTGCAATGGCCCGATCTCGGCTCACCGCAACCTCCGCCTCCCGGTTTCAGGCAATTCTCCTGCCTCAGCCTCCTGAGTAGCTGGGATTACAGGCACGCGCCACCATGCCCAGCTAATTTTTTTTTTTGTATTTTTAGTAGAGACGGGGTTTCAACCATGTTGACCAGGATGGTCTCGATCTTTTGACCTCGTGATCCACCCGCCTCAGCCTCCCAAAGTGCTGGGATTACAGGCTTGAGCCACCGCGCCCGGCTCCAACTTTTGGTTTTATTGATTTTCTTTATTTTTTTTAATTCTCTCTCCTTTTTTTAAAATTTTCTTCCTCTTTTTTATTTTTGGTAGAGACAAGGTTTTGCTGTGTTGCCTAGGCTGATCTTGAACTCTGGGGCTCGAGTGATACTCCCACCTCAGCCTCCCAAAATGCAGAGATTACAGGAATGAACCACTGTGCCCAGCCTGTTTTTCTATCCTTTCTTTCATTTATTTCTTTCTAATTTTTTTTCCCCTTCCTGCCACTTGCTTTGAACGTAGTTTGGTCTTCTTGTTCTAGTTTCTTTAGGTGAAAAATTAGGCTACTGATTTAAAAATTTTTTTCTATTTAAATATAGGCACTTATCACGTCTGTATATTTATTTCAACCTCATGTGAATTTATAATTATTTCAAAGTAAAACTTTACAAAGTATGTACTAGAGGAGCCATATATGATGATGACTCAACCATTATACTTACCCTCAAGTAGCTTAATTTAGTGGAGAAAGATACAAACAGTGTTACGGAAGATGGGACGAGGAAATGGCTGGCTGCTGCAGAGATGAGAGAAAACACTAAACAATATCCAGGAAAGCTACAAAGGCACAATCAAGGGCTTATTTGAACTGAAGAGTGATGCTTTTTATCTCCTTTTTTTTTCTTTCTTGCTGATATCTCCTTCCAGAGGAAGAGCGATGCTTTCATCATGAGAGTTCCATACTCAGAGGGCAAGCCTCTAGGGAGGCTGTCACTTATTTCTTCTCAGATCTTTAGAGACCACAGCTGAAGCCATTTGGGACAGGGATGGACCTACACTCTGATTAAGGCTAATGTTCCTAGCTAAGGGCTTTTCTCTGTAGCTCAAAACGTTCAAAGACACCCCATCTCGTACCAAGTCACTTAAGTGTTCTTAATGTGCAGATTAACTTCCTTTACAAAAGACAGCAAGAATCATATTTAAACAGCAAGAGAAAACTGTAGACAAATTTTTGGGGGGTGGGAGCAGTGGCTCACACCTGTAATCCCAGCACTTTGGGAGGCTGAGACGGAGGGATCACTTAAGATCAGGAGTTTGAGACCAGCCTGGCCAGCATAGCGAAACCCGATCTCTACTGAAAATACAACAAATTATCTGGGTGTGGTGGTGTGTGCCTGTAATCCCCGCTACTCAGGAGGCTGAGGCACGAAAATCACTTGAACCCAGGAGGTGGAGGTTGCAGTGAGCCGAGATCAGGTTACTGCACTCCAGCCCCAGCAACAGAGTGAGACAGTGTCTCATAAATAAATAAATAAATAAAAAATAAAGAAAAAGAAAATTTGTTTCAGTTGTTAATGCTGAAAACATTTATTTTAACTTTTAATTTTGAAATAATTCTAGACTCACCAAAAAAAAGTTGCAAAAATAGTGCAAAGAACTCCTGTATACCCTTTAGTCAACTTTTCCAATTCTCCCAAACACTAACAACTTGAATTGGGTTGCTAACACTTTTTTTGATGCTTATTTTTAATTTTTTTTTTTTGGACTAGGTTTTTGCTTTTAGTTTATAAAGCAAAACAATGTAAAGAGATACACAAGTGAGAAATCTTGTTCTTGCTCCTACCTTTTATACCTCATCACTCTCACCCCTCACAAACACAGGTGACCATCTGTATTTTTCCTTATGCAAACATAAACAAAAAAATATATTTTCACTACTCATGTCTCTGTATACATACAAAAGCTAGCATCTATGCATACTGTTCTGGATCTTGCATTTGTTGTTTAACAATATAACTTAGAAATATTTCCCAAATCGCCAAATGTGGTGGCTCATACTTGTAATCCCAGCACTTTGGGAGGCCAAGGCAGGCAGATAACCAGAGGTCAGGAGTGTTCAAGACCAGCCTGGCCAACATGGTGAAATCCTGTCTCTACTAAAAATACAAAAATTAGCCGGGCATGGTGGCAGGTGCCTGTAATCTTAGCTACTCGGGAGGCTGAGGCAGGAGAATTGCTTGAACCTGGGAGGTGGAGGTTGCAGTGAGCCGAGATTGTGCCATTGCACCCCAGCCTTGGAGACAAGAACAAAACTACATCTCAAAAAAAAAAAAAAAAAAAAGAAAAGAAAAGAAAGAAAAATTCTTGCTGGGCCCAGTGGCTCACGCCTGTAATCCCAGCACTTTGGGAGGCCAAGGCAGGTGGATCACGAGGTCAGGAGTTCAATACCAGTCTGATCAATATGGTGAAACCCTGTCTCTACTAAAAATACAAAAATTAGCTGGGCATGGTGGTGTGTGTCTGTGGTCCCAGCTACTCGGGAGGCTGAGGCAGGGAATGGCTTAAACATGGAAGGCAGAGGCTGCAGTGAGCTGAGGTCACACCACTGCACTCCAGCCTGGGTGACAGAGCAAGACTCCATCTCAAGGAAAAAAAATCCCCAATCAGAATGTAGCAATGCTTTTTTAATTTTTAATTTTTAAAAAAGTTTAGTATTTACTCTATCTTAGCCCCAGTACCCTCCAACCACATCTTAGACATTGCTTATGGCTCCCTCTTTTCTGTCTAACCTGGATTATTCAGCTCGCAAATCTCCAAACATACTTCATTCTCTGCACTGTGTAGGCTCAGGGCCTACACAGACCTCAGGCAGTATGACTGGAGCAAAGCCATCAACCCCTTGTGCCATCAGGACTATAGGGACACATTCAGAAACAACAGCAACAGGGTGAGGATTGCTTAGCCTGAGCGACACCCCAAAGAGATCACTCTGGGCCAGAGACGAGATGGTCTGGAACAAGGCCTTGTTGCCAAGCAACCCCAGAGGGGATGAAATTAACTCAGTCTGTTTTTCGTGTAACTGCATCTTAAATGAAAGCTGAGGCCAGAGTTGATCCCATGCAAAATTAATAATTACCACATGACTCTTTCTTTTAAATGGCTGTTGCCAAAAGACTGAGGACTAAAGAAACCAATATATCCTTTATTTAAAAGGGATGAGGGAAGGGGAAGAAAAAGAACAAGTATATTCAAATCCTGTGTTTTTCCATTTGCGTCTTAGGTAGGAAATCAGACATTGCTATCTTAGACTACTGTTGAATCTGCCTGTTGGGAAACCTGCTTTGAAAGCAGATCCCAAGAAGACAAGATAATATGTACCAAAGAGCTGAGAAAAGATGTTTTTTAGGGACAAGAAAAAGCTTAGGATAATTTAAGACCCTTTGAATGTCCTTTCTAGAAGATCTAAAATGTACTTTTCCCCATTAGTACATTCAGAGGGCAAATTGTTGTAAAAATAAAAATAACACTGCTGTTTCCACTCCACTCTCCCTAACCTCATTCTTAAAGGCTGAAAGAGCACAGCTAGATACCCAGTAACCCTTGTTTCTTGAGAGCTTATCAATATATTTAAAAATGCAAAAATGAGATAGAAAAGATTCTACCCCCACCTGCTTTTGCTGCGTTGATTTGGGTAAATTAACTGTGTGGTCAGAGGAGAGCAATGGCCTTTCTCACCAAGAGAAACTTTTTTTTTTTTTTTTTTTTTGAGACGGAGTTTCGCTCTTGTTACCCAGGCTGGAGTGCAATGGCGCAATCTCGGCTCACCGCAACCTCCGCCTCCTGGGTTCAAGCAATTCTCCTGCCTCAGCCTCCTGAGTAGCTGGGATTACAGGCACGCGCCACCATGCCCAGCTAATTTTTGTATTTTTAGTAGAGATGGGGTTTCACCTTGTTGACCAGGATGGTCTCGATCTCTTGACCTCGTGATCCACCCGCCTCGGCCTCCCAAAGTGCTGGGATTACAGGCGTGAGCCACCGCACCCGGCCAAGAGAAACTTTTTAATTATTATTTTGTGGCTGTGCAATAAAACATAATTTGAAACAAAGCATTTTTTAGCCAAAGAAACTATTTTTTTCTGAAAAGGAAAACTTTCTTACCTAATGGAAGGTTGGATCCAGACTTCGTCCTGGGGAAAGGTGGCCACCAAGTTCAGTGACTTCCAGCATTGAAGGATGACTCCCTTCCCTCGCTCCTGCCACCCCACCACCCTCACCTCATACTGGACCATCAAACTGGAAAATATCCTCCTAGCCAACTTGCCCCTGTAAAGCCATGTGTATTTGCTGACAGGGTTGATCAGAACGTACCAGTACATAGAGAAAACCAGAGAGCAAAAACATGCATGCTCGATTTTAGGGACCTCTTATCATTCAGAGTCTCAGCAAGAAACAGATGGCACCGTCATATTGGGTGGGGAAAAGGTGTTACCTTGGGCTGGTAACATGGGTTGGGACTCATCACCATGTCTAGGCCTGAAGAAATGAGAGACTTGGGAGGCAGAGGGGTTGTATGGAGAGGGCTGCCTCACAACAATGTCAGGCTCTGGGGGAATGAATGTCTCTGTGTCACTTGCCTTCTTCCCTCTGATGTCTGCCTAGGGCTTCCCATTTGGCTGAACCCCACTGGAAGTCAGAGGACAGGGAAGCCCTTTAAGGTAGTACCCCCAGAGCAGCCTCCTGGGGCAGAGAGCAGCAGGAACATGGTGACACACAGATGGACAACACTGAACCTTAAATAATCTTTTTGGGCTGGGCGTGGTGGCTCACGCCTGTAATCCCAGCACTTTGGGAGGCCAAGGCGGGAGGATCACGAGACCATCCTGGTCATGGTGAAACCTGTCTCTACTAAAAATACAAAAATTAGCCGGGTGTGGTGGCACGCGCCTGTGGTCCCAGCTACTCGGGAGGCTGAGGTGGAAGAATCGCTTCAACCTGGGAGGTGAAGGTTGCAGTGAGCCAAGATTGCGCCACTGCACTCCAGCCTGGCGACAGAGCAAGACTCCATCTCAAAAAAAAAAAAAAGTTTTCGGTTCCCAGTCTACTCAGTCACAGAGCCAGCACTTATTGATCACCAAGCTATTGATCAGCCAGCAGTTACTGATCACCAAGCTATTTGATCAGCCAGCACTAATTGATTGCCAGGCTATTGATCAGCCAGGACTTACTGATCACCAGACAGGCACTGAACCAGGAGATACAGTGGTAAACAATGCAGCCCTCATGGCTTACAATTCCTGTGGCTGCGTCAGGCCCTGGCAGGCTTCAAACCACATCCAGACTGAAAATGTAAGATCACAGTTCTCCAGCTTGTACTGTAGTTATCATATGACTTCTCTTATCTTCTTCCTGCCTGTCAGGAAAAAGTATGGTCTCTGGTTACAATTAATAGTGGCGGTAATGGTGACATATACTTGTTGGTGTATGTTAAGTTGTGGATATTGAAAGGGTGCATATACAGAAGAACCCAGAAAAAGAAAAATGCTGGGCCTCAGGAAAGTCAGGAATGGTGGTAAAGCCAGGTCACAGGAGTTTCTCTCCAGCACTTGGCCTTTCATGTGATCCAGCTCCTACCCATGGATCTGGCCCTCTGTCTCCTCCACATACACCCAGCTTCCAGGTGCCATTTCCATAAGTATGGCCCAGCTCATCTATCCATGCCAGTCTCACTTGAGCTTACTGCCTAGTCTATGGGGGGTGGTCCTTGGGCTAGCCCCCTGGTTTTGGCCCAATCAGTGGCTGTTACTGGGCATAGAACAGCGTAGTGCTGTCTCTGAGCAGGGAGCTATAGGTGGGGTAGTTTGTCCCCTCTATAAGAGACACAGGGCATGGCAGAGCCCAAAGTTCATGCTCAGAGCCTCATACTAGGAGATGATAAGCTTCTGGAGGCCAGGGACCTAGGTCTTACATTGGTTTTCCAGTAGCATATGGCATCATTTCATGGAAGTCAGCAACTCAGTTGACATTAAATTAGACTGGGAAAAATAACCTCAAGCTAAAAATTGGATACCTCAATCACATCCATCATAGGAATCTTTTAAAGCACAAAGACACTTGACATTTGTTGAGAGGACATTGTTGATGCACAGGCAGAGAAGCCATCCTGTGTTTGGGATGACAAGGAGACAGGCTGGCAAAGTACACATCCTGCTGAGGACAATAGCTCCTTTCTCCTGAAATGCCTCCCAGCTGTGTGTGGCCAAAACAAGGTGAGGCAAAGCTCAATTCCTTGCCCTAAGAAACCTCCTGAAGCAGCAGGAGAGTAAGGGAGGTACTGCCTTTGTACTATGGTGAGCTGCTTAGTCTGTTTCAGTGACACAAGCTCATTGACATTGTATGGGGAGACTGATGCCACTGATCTTCCCAAAACCAAGCTGGCCTTTCTGATGGTGCACATGGTGCTCCAATGCTGTGTACCATAGAGATGTTTTCCTCCTGGGTGTATGTGGGGAATCAGATTCCTTTGGCTGAAAATGAGCTATAAACCATAGTAAAAGCTGCTAGTAGGAAGGCCTTTGGGCTTTTCTGGCTTAGGATTTCTGAGGCGGAGAATAACTGTTTCCCTTGCAGGCAAGGGAAACAGTTTTCTATGTGGCAGTTTTCCAAACCAAATTCTTAAGTCTGGAGACTTAGCTGGAGAACATCTTGAAGGTTCTCCATGAACAGTAGGAGCTGACCCTTGGGGGAGGGGAAGGTTTTAATTAACTCTGTTGGAGAAGTTGCCAAGCACTCTTCAGCTGTTTTGGAATGTTGTATTCCAAGTTGTAGAGGTTATGACTTTCTCTTTCTGGAACCCAAAAGCAACTTGTAGAAGCAAAAATGAGGACAGCTTTTGGCCTCCGATACCACAATGTATTAGCCAGGCCTGGATCTTGCCACTAAACCGAGGAAAAACTGTCTCTGGTGTCTCCTTATGGCCAGAGTGACATATTCAACCTCAGACATGAGGACGTGGCAGTTTCTGAGCAGCTCGTTGACCCTCTGCTGGGGTCTGGGTCTTCTCCTAATGCCTGGGATTTGAGACACAGCCAGCTAATGGAATGGCCAACTGTGCAGTGCTAGGTACCAGGAGAGAGGAAATGGTGGCTCTTTGGTACCATGAGGCCTGATGTTTTGGAACAGACAGCACCTGTTGGGACTAATGTATCTTAAGAATGTCAAGGAAAAGCGTATGAGAATGTTTCTCAATTGAAAGGATGTGCTGCATCTTTTCAAGAATGGGCATCTCATTCTCTCATTCAGGGAAGACTGAGCCCCTTCTGTCTAGCAGGCACCATGCTGGGTGTTAGAAGCTAGAGCAGTGAATCACATTTTAGGGACAAGGACCATGTTCCATTCTTCTGTGTCTTGCTTGTAACAATACTCAGGCAATACTTCACTGAAATGGTTCTTTCTTTTTTTTGTTTTTTGTTTTTGTTGTTGTTGTTGTTGAGATGGAGTCTTGCTGTCGCCCAGGCTGGAGTGCAATGGTGCCATCTCAGCTCACTGCAATCTCCGCCTCCTGGGTTCAAGTAATTCTCCTACCTCAGTCTCCCGAGTAGCTGGAACTACAGGTGCCCGCCACCACGGCTGGCTAATTTTTGTATTTTTAGTAGAGACAGGGTCTCACTATGTTGGCCAGGCTGGTCTTGAACTCCTGACCTTGTGATCTGCCTGCTTGGGACTCCCAAAGTGCTGAGATTACAGAGGTGAGCCACCATGCCCAGCCAGAAATGGTTCTTTCAAAGTCCCTTGGCTTTACCCCATCCTTCAGTGTCCATTTTTCATACCCTTCCTCACTTTGGTCTCCTATCTCACCAAATTAAGGAAAATGCAGCTGGGCACGGTCCCAGCCCTTTGGGAGGCTGAGGTGGGAGGATCACGAGGTCAGAAGTTTGAGACCAGCCTGACCAACATGGTGAAACTGGTCTCTACTAAAAATACAAAAATTAGCTGGGTGTGGTGGTGCATGCCTGTAATCCCAGATGCTTAGGAGGCTGAGTCAGGGGAACTGCTTGAACACAGGAGGCAGAGGTTGCAGTGAACTGAGATCACACCGCTGCACTCCAGCCTGAGTGAAAGAACGAGACTCGGTCTCAAAAAAAAAAGAAAATGCTGTGTCTTTCCTATGCAATTGCTGCCTTGCACAGAAATTCACCTTGAAGCCAAATTAATAACCTACAAACCAAACCAAAAGAAAACAAGAGGGGAAGGGATGAATAATTGATTTCCCTGTGAGCCCTGCCTAGTTCTCATCTGGCACATTCCCATTCTAAGTGGTTGCTGGTCACCTGGCAGATAGCCTGTTTCTCCTTAACTCTTCCTCCTCAACCACCTACTCTTCCATTAAAGAGAAAGTTAATGAAAGTTTCCTGATTATAAAAATGATGAATGCATTTGGAATAGAGAACACATTGTCCCACCTCCACTACATTTTTGGTTTTTTGTTATTTAGAGACACGGTCTCACTCTGTTGCCCAGGCTAGAGTGTAATGGCATGCTCATGGCTCACTGCAGCCTCAACTCCTGGGCTCCCTACTGTTAAAACACACCCTGAATGGAGAGACCCCCCGCCTCCCCAAACAGGCTTTTTGTGAGCAACATGGCTGTTTATTACCTTGGTGTGGGCAGGCTGAGTCTGAAAAGAGAGTCATAGGAGAGCGGAGGAATAGTAGCTGGTTTTATAGGTTTGGGGTAAGCAGTGGAAAGTTATAGAAGTTACAGTTTAGGGCTGTTTTCTGCAAGCTGGGTGGGAGTCAGAGGGTCTGGAGTCATGAGGTTGACCAAGGTTGGTTACAAAGTCCAATGGCCTTGTCAATTGAGGCCGGAATAAGAAACAATAGAAGAAGGTTTCAAGTTAGTTAGGTGCCTCAGGGGTCGTCGCTCTCCCTTCCTCTTTCCAGTTACTTCAGGTTTTCTAATTCCGGGAGGCCCTCCAGAGGTGTATGTTTGGGTCACAGGGGTTGCCATCAATGGCGCTGTCAGTCAGCCTAAAAGACCTTACACCTACACATTTTAAAAATGATTTTCAGGCCTGGCACAGTAGCTTATGCCTGAAAAATCAAAGTTCTCAGTGCTTTGGGAGCCTGAAGCAGGAAGACTGCTTGAGCCCAGGAGTTTGAGACCAGCCTGGGCAACTTGGCAAGACTCTGTCTTTACAAAAAAATTAAAGAATTAACTGGCCATCTGCACATGTGCCTGTAGTCCTAGCTACTTAGGAGGCTGAGGCGGGAGGATGACTTGAGCACAGGAGCTCGAGGCTGCAGAGAGCCACGATCGTGCCACTGTACTCCAGCCTGGGTGAAAAAACAAGACTCTGTCTCTAAAAACAAAAAACTTCAGGGCGGCTTTCTGAAGCCATGCTTGGCTCTCCCCTCTCAGGGGTTTCCAGAGCAACCCTTGATCTCTGACCCTCAACTCCGTTGTTTACCTGCTGCCCTACAAAGTGCTTCCACCCCAGGGTTTGTAACTTCATGCAGATGATCACAGCTGCCCAGATGTTCATTTTAACTGAATTTCATTCATACAAAAGAGAAGGAAATGGGCAGGAAATAAGGAGAGGGGCCCAGTAGTAAGATTTTGTTTATAATGGAAATAGCACTAGCCTGGGAGCTGAGCTGTCAGTTTGAGTCCAACCTTTGCCAACGATTAGCTGTTCCTTTACACAAGTCTCCCAGCCTCCCTAAGTGTTTACTTTATCATTTGTGAAATGATACAATTGATTTTATTATCTCTAAGGTTCTTTAAACTGCCCTGATTCATAGAGTTTAAGAACAAAATGTGGGAGCCAGTCTGGGCTTCGTGGCTCATGCCTGTAATCCCAGCACTTTGGGAGGCCAAGGCAGAAGGATCACTTGAAGCCAGAGGTCAGAAACCAGCCTGGGGAACATAGTGAGACCCTGTCGCTGAAAAAAAGAAAGAAAGAAAAAGAAAAATAGTAAAATGTTTATTTGGCTAATCTACTTCCTCCCCCACCACGTTCTTCCTCTTTTCACCTCAAAGACCCATCAGTTCAGTTTCACTGTTTCTTGTTACCCAGCTCTGCCACTGTTCTTTTTGGTAAAGAGTGAAATGTTTTTTCCAACAGTTTGCCCCACTGTTCATGCCAGTGGGCAAACTTGTCTCACTTCTCAGTCATTTTTATGCTTTTCTTTGTGCCCTTTCTGTTGCCTTCCTAGCCTTTCTTTGTGTTTTTGTTTGTTTGTTCGTTTATTTTTTGAGACAGAGTCTCACTCTGGCGCCATGCTGGAGTGCAGTGGCATGATCTTGGCTCACTGCAACCTCTGCCTCCGTGTTCAAGCGATCCTCCTGTCTCAGCCTCCCTAGTAGCAGGGACTACAGGCATGCACCACTATGCCTGGCTAATTTTTTATATTTTTAGTAGAGATGGGGTTTCACCATGTTGGCCAGGCTGCTCTCGATCTCTTTACCTTGTGTCCACTGGCCTCAGCTTCCCAAAGTGCTGGGATTACGGGCATGAGCCACTGCGCCTAGCTTTTCTTCCTAGCCTTTTATCCCAAACCAGGTCTCACACAAGCAGGTTTGCCTCTCTGATCTGTGGCTTTAATTAACATAACGAATGAGTGAACAAGTCTTATTGGACACTTACAATGAACAAAGCACAGCCTGGTGCTCTTAAAGATGAAACAGGTTTAAGACATGTTCTCAGCCTTCAAGGAGACAAGACCTGTGGGGCTTCAAATCCCTTAGCTGCCTTATGTTCTACACTAACCTCTGGGTGCCAACACTGACACCCCCTACCCACCAAACACCACTGTGCTGAAACCAGCTCTTCTATGGGATGCTGGGTCTTCACACTCTGGTTTTTTTTCTCCTCTTACTTCTTTCTGGCTTCCTTTTGCTAGATTCTCCCTCTGGGTCCCTCCCAGTAAATTGGATCCTCAGAGGCTCTATCCTAGGCCCTCTTCTCTCAGTCTCTTTTCATTCCCTGGACGAGTTCAACCATACTCGTGACTTCAGTTACCATCTATATGCAGGTAATTCCCAAGGGGTGTGTGTGTGTGTGTGTGTGTGTGTGTGTGTGTGTGTGTGTGTATTTCTGGTTGCTATGTTTTGTTTCCAGCAAAACTCAGGTTGAGGCTTAATCCCCAATGTAATGATACTGAGATGTGGTGAGACCTTTAAGAGGCATTTAGGTCATGAGGGATCTGCCCTCACAAAGGGATTAATGCAGTTTCTTGAGTGTGTGAGCGCAGGTTGTTATAAAGTCAGGCTGCCTCTCATGTTTGCTTTTCTTGCACATGCCTGCCTCCCCTTTTGCTTCTCTGCAATGTTCTAACACAGCACAAGACCCTCACCAAAAGCTGGCCAGATGGGCCACCCAATCGTTCACCTCCTGGCCTCCAGAATTGTGCGCTAAATAAACCTCTTTCCTTAATAAATTATTCAGCTTCAGGTGTTTTGTTATAGCAACAGAAAATAGATTGAGACACTGGTCTTTCTCTGGGTTCCAGATCTGTATATCCAGTTGCCTCATGGCCACTCCACTTCGACATCACATAGACACCTCATACTCCCCATTGTCACCACCGAGCGTATCACCTTTCCCACCACCCTGCTCCTTCTCCCTTCCCATTGTTCTCTAACTCAGTAGATGGCACTGCTACCATCTACAGAGCTGTTCAATCCTAGGATTCCTTCTCATTTCCACAATATTCCTGTCCCTGCCCCTGCCCCCAAATCCAATCAAATTGCCTTATAAATATATTGAAATAGGCCAGGCACGGTAGCTCATACCTATAATCTCAGCACTTTGGGAGGCCATGGCAAGAGGATCACTTGAGGCCAGGAGTTTGAGAACAGCCTGGACCAACTGTGGAAGTTCGGACTAATATACATATATACACGTTTGGACTAATATACATATGCATATATGTGTGGACTAATACATATGCATATATGCATATACATACACATATATGTATATTAGTTCAAACCTCCAAACTTCTAAACATCATCTCAGCCCGAATATATAAAGAATGCCTACAGGCCGGGCGTGGTGGCTCACGCCTATAATCCTAGCACTTTGGGAGGCCGAGGCGGGTGGAATCATGAGGTCAGGAGTTCGAGACCAGCCTGGCCAACAGGGTGAAACTCCGTCTCTACTAAAATATATAAAATTAGCCGGGCATGGTGGCATGCACCTGTAGTCCCAGCTACTCAGGAGGCTGAGGCAGAGGAATCGCTTGAACCTGGGAGGCAGAGGTTGCAGTGAGCTGAGATGGCGCCACTGTACTCCAGCAAGACTCTGTCTCAAAAAAAAAAGGCCAGTCTTGGTGGCTCACGCCTACAGTCCCAGCACTTTGGGAGGCCGAGGTGGCGGTTCACAAGGTCAGGAGATCAAGACCATCCTGGCTAACACAGTGAAACCCCGTCTCTACTAAAAATATAAATATTAGCCAGGTGTGGTGGCACGTGCTTGTAGTCCCAGCTACTCGGGAGGCTGAGGCAGGAGAATTGCTTGAACCTGGGAGATCGAGGTTGCAGTGAGCCCAGCTCATGCCACTGCACTCCAGCCAGGGCGACAGAGTGAGACTCTGTCTCAAAAAATAAAAGAATGCCTATAAATGAACAAGAAAAAGACAACCCAATTTAAAATAGACAAAAGACTTAAACAGGCACTTTACAAAACAGGGCATCCAAACAACCAATATGCTTATGAAAGGGCATTTACTGTCATGATCAAGTTAAATACAAGTTAAAACTGCAATGGGGACCAATACACCTCCACTGAAACAGCTAAAATTTTAAAAAACCTGATGATGTCAAGTTTGGGTGGGGTCTTGGAGCAGCTGGAATCTTCACACTGATGGAAGTGTAAACTGGCACAACACTGTTGGAAACCTGTTTGCCTGGAATTACTAAACTAAACATAACCATCCCTTGTAACCCAGCAGTTCAATGCCTGGGTACATACCCGACAGTAATGGGTGCTTCTGTCCACCAAAAGACATGGCCTGGGTTCCCAATTTTGTTGCTTTTCCAACATACAAGTGGCTGGATGTGAAGGGGCTCCCTCACATCCTCATCAGCCCCTCACCGTGCCCAGAAGTGGCAGCATGTGCTGCTTCCCTGCCAACATGAGCCCTTCAGCTAAATCTTGGTCACCAGTCCAGATGACCCAGTATTCTGTCCTGCACACTGACCTCATTGGGATTAACTTCATCCTTCAGATTCTAATGCAGGCCCGCAATCCTTATCCAGGAGTTAGAATTTTCCAGATTTTAGAGAAGTAATAGCGCATTAGATATACCATAGTCTATCTAACACCCCCGTGTTGCACTGCAGATAGGTGAATGTGTCTGGAGCAGCTCCGTGATCAAACACATTAACATATTTGTAGTAAAACATGGGATAAATAAAAACTATGCCCTCTCATAAGTTCCAGTCAGATTTTGCTGCCATGTTAGTTTTTGTGCCACCTTCTGAAAAAACTCTTTCATTTTCCAGACCTTTATGGACTTCGGAACTGCAGAGAAGATTGTGGGCCTGTGTGGGGAGGGCTGGCCTTTGTCAGGGCAGAGAGGGGAAAGAAAGAAAACAAAACTGTTCATTTCCATTTCTTCAAAACACCCAACACCCCGGCCTTGTTTCTACATAACCAAAGGATGCTTCAGTGTTTTTTTTTCCCAAGGAGAGTCAGTATATCTACTGCTAGAATGAGGAGTGATGAGAAATTTGTGAATAGTTTTTCTTGTTAAAAAAGAAAAAACAATTCTACCAAATCTGGCTCCACACTACAGTAGGTGCAGTTCGAAGTATAAGGTTCAAGTTCCTTGATCTTACTTAGCTGAAATGCTTGAGATTTCTTTAACACATATTCCTTGTGCTTCCTTAATAGACACACAAACACCCATGTGTATGGCTTTAATTTTGAGGTATTTAACTAGATATATAACAATGCACAAAGTAATTTCCCCAGCTCCTTTCCATGACAACTATTTACATACCCTAGCATAACACTTCCTGTGAGTTGACCCTACAGCCAGAGTAGGAATACAGCCAGAGAGTTTTCAAAAAATGGCGGGGTGGGGTGGAGGAGGCAGGGCTGTGTGGAGAGGCTGGATAAAATGATATTTCAGTATTTGTAGTGAGACAGGAAAAAATTCATGCAAAGAGCTCTATTCCCTCCCCTTCTTTTTGTTTTGTAAAGTCTTTGTCCAAAGCTCAGTTTTGGATTAGACCTTTGTTGACCATGTCTGCTTAAGTCCTAGATAAAGACTTATTTATTTGACCTGCATATCCATAGTTGCTGGAACTGCTCATTTTAATTTTCCTATTGTGTACACTGTTGGGAAGCTTGGCAGGAAGCACGCCATGGAAATGTGGAACCGAACAGTTAAATGTGTGTAATTTGGGAAGTTCAGCAGATGCCAGGGCTTGTCAGGCTCCAGGCTGTTCAAGACTAATCCTGTGGATTTTCATTCCTGTAGGCATCATGCCCCTTAAGTCTGAGGGCTAGGTCCCGCCCACACTCAGTCCACACAGCCATTTCCTAGCTGTCCTACTCCTAGTGACCAGGGCAATGCTGTGCTGATTCTTAGAAGCTCTCCTTTCCCTCTCCCCAAGGAAGTAGAGGGTTCCAGAAATGACACTGGTCAGCCGGGCCTGGTGGCTCATGCCTGTAATCCCAGCACTTTGGGAGGGCAAGGCAGGTGGATCATGAGGTCAAGAGATTGAGACCAACCTGGCCAACAAGGTGAAATGTTGTCTCTACTAAAATACAAAAATTAGTTGGGCATGATGATGCACTCCTGTAGTCCCAGCTACTTGGGAGGCTGAGGCAGGAGAATCGCTTGAACCCGGGAGGCGGAGGTTGCAGTGAGTCAGTATTGTGCCACTGCACTCCAGCCTGGCAACAGAGCAAGACTCTGTCAAAAAAAAAAAAAAAAAAAAAAAGACATGGTCCTGGTGAAGACTGCCATGTTTTCTCTGGACATGAGTGTGGACTCCAGGTTGGATCCTGGGAGACCTGAGGGACTGCCCATGCAAATTCATCTTCCCTATAGTGGATGACATGTTGTGTCACCCAGATCCCCCCTCCACGACTCAAGCACTCATGTCCCTCATCTTCAGGGAGTGCTGATGCAGCAACAGCCCTCTGAGTTCCTCCCTGACACTTGTCCTCTGCTGGAGAGAAAGCCACCTTGCCTAAGATGAAGCTCACATTGACCATGGGCAGTCCACATCTAATGACTGGCAGACGCAGGAGTAAAAAGGCCTTGTCCTTTCACCCCAATTTGGAATAACTCTGAGCCGTCCCAGCACCAGAGCTCCATGAAAGATCAGCTGAGACCTTTACCATGATTGCACTGCAGTTCAACTTCTTTGCCCATTCCTGCTCACCTCACTTCCCCTCAGGCGTTGATGCTGTACCCTTCAATAAATTTCATGCTTGCCAACCTCAGTGTCCGAGGTTGGAAACCTTCCTACGACAACCCCTTTATCCGGCGGGTAGAGCCTTGATTGTGTCTGGGGGATCACACCTGGTTCATGCGATTAATGCTGTCCTCCCGCTCCACCCCATCCAGCCATCCTTTGAAAACTCAGAAGCGGTCTAAACGATTCAGGATGGTGCTATACACTCTTGCCAGTGATTGGCTTAGGAAGGGTCATGTGATTGTGTTCTAGCCAAAGAGACGAGAAGGGAACTTGGGTAGAGAACTGCAGGAAAGCTTTTCTGGGTCGTAACAAGAGGCAAGGGAAGAAAGAGTCCCTCTCTGTCGGATGTTGGCTCTGACTGAGATGCCTGAAATAGCTGCAGAAAGCAATAGATGTGAGAAGAAGATGGAGCCAAGAGAACAGCAGAGAAGTCAGCCTGAAGCAGAGCCACAACGTGCTGGGCTGGAGCCTACTCTGCGTGTGATTTTTTTTGTCATGTGTGATACATCCCCTTTGACAGCACAGAAGGGATTTGTCACACAAGTACTTAATGATGAAGTTGCATCAAATTTGCAATTTTTGTTCCAGATTCAACTGCCCATTTCATTTTCCCACCCTTTTGGGGCCTCTGTGTTTTGAAATGCGTGGTTGTCAGGATTCTTTCTTCTTGGAAGCTTTCTGGTGACCCAAACTCTTTTTTCCCCTGATTTTTGATGATCGTTAACATGTCTGATTGATTAACTAAACTGCTTCCTTTTTCGATGGCCTTATGGGAGTGAAGTTGTTAGGGCCAATGTTATGCAATGTGCATATAGTGCTGGGGGTGGAGGGCTGCTGACTCTGACAAACCCTTTCCTGGGGTGACCTTAGATGAGGAAAGAAGGAAACGGTGATGAAAAGCTTTCAAAATGTAGAGGAACAGGGCTTGGACCTAAATGGTTAGCACAGACTAGGATATTCTTAGAAAATGCCTCCTGCCTCTCTGTACTTGATTTTGAAATGTCAGTTCATCACTGTTGTAGAGTTTGGCACTGGGAAAATTGCCTAACACAGCAGTGGGCTTGGTGGGTGGGGAAGCCCTTTCTTTTTCCCACTTGCCATACTCCCCTCTGCCCAAAGACTGCTGATTCCTTTTTTTTTTTTAAGTGGATGTACAATTTCAAACAATAAAATGCACATTTCAAGCAGTTAACTAATAAAACAGAATTTTTTTTTTCCAGAAAAGAAAAGCACAAATCTGAAGTTTACAGTCTAAAGAGTGGTGACAATGGTATGCCGCTATGTAACCAACATTCCAGTGAAGAGGTAGAATCTTTCTCTTATCCCAGAAAATTCCCTCATGCCTTTTTTCCAGTTAATTCTCTCTTTATTCCAGAGGCAACTAGAGTTCTGATTTCTGTCACCGTAGATAAGTTCTTGCCTGTTCTTGAACTTCACATGTACTTGCATATGACTTCTTTCACTCAGCATAATGTTGGAAGATTCATCTGTACTGTCGCATGGATCCTGCTTCCCTTTTCAGACTATTTATGGGATCTGTTGCTCTCTGATTTCCCTGACTGCCGACTGTCGTGTTTGAGGAGGAGGGCCTGCCCTTCCTGGCAATGGTTTTGCTGTGAGATGAATTTGCCAAGTGACTTTCATAAGTCACTGGATCCTAAAGATCAAGCAGGTGCCTTCTTCCAGGGACAGCCAATTGATTTTTCCATTCTACATGATTCTTTTGATGATGATGGCGTCAGAACCCTTTCGAATAAGAACAGAATGGCACTCCCTCCAGTGAAGGGCCCAGGACAAATGTTGAGAATGCAAAGCATTCTATGCCAAGATACCACTCTTACTTTATGGTGGGGACTTGGTTCCATGGCCAAGACCAAGGAGGGAACAAACATTTATTAAGCCCCAAATGCAGGCAGTTAGTCATAAATGACCTCATTTCCCCTTCCTGAGAACTCTTCAGATGTTACTATCCTCATGAGGACCACACTTAGCTTCTTCCCAAGGTGGGATTTCAACATGGAATTGGAGATTTCTATACCACGATTTTTCACTAGCAGCAGCCAAGACCCAGGCCACCGTATCCACCTGAGTTGGTGCATGCCTATCTCCACGTGGTGGCTAAACCTCACAAGTACGTCCACAATTGGATTGCCACAGAGCTAGATAAGACTTGGAGCCAGATTCACTTCCTTTCTTCCTTTTTCTATAAGAGCCAACTAGAGTTGGCAGATTGGTCTTCATTTTCTAAAAATATTCTCTTTCTCCTTAGCCAGGCAGCTTCCACCTTTGGTAAAGGTCAGTAGATCTTTGTTATGCCCCCTGGAAATCACTGTTTTGTGACATTTATGTTTACAACTGAGATGGTTTCTAAACCCTGGGAAGCATAACAAAGGGTGATGCCAGCAAAAAGGCATTACGTTCTCTAATAGGCGTATGTCCTGATAATCATATTAATGGCACTGTCTCAGGCTTGATGCTGCAATTATGGGCCTCTCCTCTTGCATATAATTTTTCATTTTGATGATAATTAAGACCATGATTTTGCATTTCTCCTTAATGAGAATTCCATTCCCAAAACAATATGATGACCCTAATAGAGAAGAGATAGCTGTTCATGCCCCTCCAAATTGCTAACCATAGGTACCACCACAATGTCATATACACAGTGGACTTTACTAACCTGGGAATTTGAAGTTATTCCAGCATCAGGACTCTGTGGGATATGGAGCAAGTCCCCTGGGAATCAGGACGTTTGTTTCTATATCTGCATCTGATAATGAGGCTTTATGTTTTTCTACTGTTACGAAGTCCAAAGTCACAGTAACCTTGGGAGCAAAGGGTCTGCTTTAAGAGCCAGGTGATTTTTAACCTGTGATTTAATTGTCCAATGTTCAAGATATTATCTCTGGTATTAGGTATTTGGCTTCCAGAAAGCTACTTTGGGGGCCTTATTGGCCAGTTCCAAGGGATTGAACTAGAATTCTAAGAATTCCAGTGCCAAGCTTCCACACTTTCCATCAGTAATTAATATTTTAGCCATTGACAGAGGTGGTTGTTGTTTTCAAAATCCCACTTGGGACTGATTAACAGACTAAGAGAACACTGCCATCCTTCTGTAACAACCTAAGTTGGAGGATATACAAAGTTTGGGGATTTCTGCTGCTGATGCTATCTGTGTGTGCCTGGCTCTCAGACAGGCTGGGACCTTTTCTATGTCTGTGCTGAAAGGAGGAAGGAGGTACAAGGCTGAGGCACCTATCTGGCCATGGGGCTTGCCACTGAGGAAGGAGGCTTTCATTCTGAACCATGTCCACAGGACTGCAGGAGTTGGTTCCAACAGAACCAAGAAGGTGGAAGCCAGCTCTGGGCTTATAGATGTTTGAGCTCTAGGGTGGGAGTTCCATGGGGTCCATACCTGAACAGCAGGTTGTTGGGTGCTCCCGGCTAGTGAGGCAGAGGCAGTAAAGAACAAAGGAGATGAGTGTGGCCCAGGGCTGTGGCTCTGTGGGCCTGCAGGTGTCCTAGGCTGGCCAGGTGCAGTGAGGCAAACCACAGACCTGGAAGGCTGAGGTGGGCATTCAGGTCTGATTGCTCAAAAGCTTTCAGTCTGGCTGGGCAAAAATACCAGGTAAATGCTGGCACCAAAGGGGGCACAGGAAACTTGAAGATCAGGCCATTTCCTCACCAGAAAAATGGATGACAAAGCTGGGTGTGGTGGCTCACGTCTATAATCCCAGCATTTTGGGAGGCCAAGGCAGGCAGATCACTTGAGATCAGGAGTTCGAGACCAGCCTGGCTATCATGTTGAAACCCTGTCTCTACTAAAAATGCAAAAATTAGCCGGGCGTGGTGGTGCATGCTTGCAATTCCAGCTACTTGGGAGGCTAAGGTGGGAGGATCACTTGAATTTAGGAGGCAGAGGTTGCAGTGAGTTGAGATTACACCACTGCATTCCAGCCTTGGAGACAGAGTCTCACTCTGTCTCAAAAAAAAAAAGGAAAAGAAAAATGGGTGATGACATGGAAAAGCCCAGGGCCAAGCACACAGGATTCATTGTATAGTCCAGGCTGCCTGTCCACCTGGGCAGAGCCCATGAGTATGACGGAGAGGGAGCAGGGCTACAGGGGTGACAGCACTCTGGGAAGCAGGAATGCCAAGGGAGAAATTTATGACCTAGAAACTTTTTGTAGACTCATGTCAGACTGTCAGATCAACAGTCTTTGCAGCCACAAAGAAATGGGCATATTTGCAAGTTCTCAGGATAAATGAGCAGTCTGGGCGCCTTCCATTCCACCTTCTCCAGGAAGCCTCCCAGACTTTCCCAACCCTGGCTCACCAGTCCCTTTTTTCCTTTTCTGAACTCTTATTGTCTGCACCTTACAATTCAGCACTTAATCAGACACAGCTGTGAATTCCTCAGTAATTGTTTTTGGTGTGTTTGTCCTGTCTGGGGCAAGATTACAACTTCCTCTAGGGCAGGGACTCACAGTCTTCTTGGGAGGGCTCCTGGGAGGGATGTGGGTGTATGTGGGGCCCTCAGAGAACTATCTCCCATTCTTACAGGGCCTTACAGTTTAGAAAGTGCTTGTACTTATCTCTATTCCTTACAGTAGCTCCGGGAGGTGGCCTATCTTACAGACAATGAAACTGAGACTGGAGGTCAACAATCTGTATGAGAAGAGGGAAGATGAGCAGCAGAGGTAGGATAAACCTGGGATTCCTGGTGCCTGGTCACACAGGGCCCACAGGGGCTCATTTGGTGACAACAAAGCCCCCAGTGGAAAAGGGGGGGAGGGGAGAAGGAAGCTTCCATATGCCCTTCCCTGATGGAAATCTTGGGAAGGAAATGAAAGCAAGAGGCAGGTGGCTCTAGTTTGTAGAGCTGGTGGGTTAGGCTTCATAAAGAGGCAACTGAGGCCAAACCAGGCCACAGAACTGAGGCCACTCATTTGTTTTTTGTTATTCCCTTACAGATCCTCTGTCGTCCCACAGTGCTCTGCTCCTCCTGGCACCTGACCTACCCCTCTATTCATCTACCCCCTCCAAATCCTTTCACATGCTCCTCTGGAATGGCAGATTTCAACAAGCAAACTCAATCGGAGGTCAGTTCATCCGCTTGTGCATCTGTCTGTCCATCCATCCTTCACCTTTGCTCAGAATGAATTTCCCATCTTCTTTGCTTTCCTTGAAGCACTGGGAGATGAGTCTGCTGACTGTGTCCCCCTAGTTCCAGTCTTTGCAGCCACAAAGGAATAGGCATATTCTTAAATGTGCCCCTTGGGTTAAATGAGCAGGCTGGGTACCTTCCACTCCATCTTCTCCAGAAAGCCTCTCAGACTTTCCCAGCCCTGGCTAATTGTTCCTCTACCTGATCACTTCTCCTCCACCTCCTGCAAATTGCTCTTGTTCCTTTGGGGAGCCTGCTGCCCAGATATACTGCCTCTCCCCTGCCTGAAGCTTTTTATCTTCTCCTGTCTTGCTTACTCACTCTTCCTCACTCTCTTCAAACTTTAGCTCCTGGCTCCATGGCCTTCATACCATAACCACCATTCCTGCTCACATCCTGGATGGCTTTCCTGTTCACACAGATGACCAGTGCCCTGCTTCTTAATCTCTTGACCTCATATTCTCCAATGACTTTCTCCTCATGCCTGCCCCATCGGGTCCTGGCTTTGTCATGGCCCTAAAATTTTCCACCTCCTGAACCCCTTACTTCAGATCCAGTCTCTGACCCAACTTCCTCTGCTTCTGGTGTGACAGAGTCCTGGCCCCTTGGCTTTTCCAGTCCCTTGGCTCCCGTCCTTCCCCTCTGATCATTCACTGTGCCGTCTCACCATTGCCAAGGCTCTCAATTCCTTTGCTCCTCTGCCCTGGTAATTTCCTCATTTGAGCTGGCACCACAGTGGGCAGCTGAGCTGTAGGAAAAAACCACACAGGAGGACCAAAGGGCACCTTTAAAGTCCATGGGCACCAGCCCCAGGGGGACTGCCAAACTGCCTTGCTATCTGGCTGTTTCTCTGGTCATCACAACCCTCCCAAACTTCTGCAATGACTGTGCCAAACCTTCTCCACTCTTCAAATCTGTCATCTTTCCTTGCCCTATCCCTAGCCTCCTTTATGTCACAGAGTTAAGAGGAAGTCATCAGGTGGAAAGATTCAACTACCTCTGTGAAAGCAGCCTGGCTCAGTCCTCCTCCAGCCTCCTCCTCCCTGTTATAACAGAGAAACTGGCCCCTGCCTGAGGTCAGCCTTTCCGTTTATACTCTGGTTCCATCCCTTTCATGGACACAGGAGCCTTTGTGTTCCATTGTCCTTTCCCTACTGTACCTTCATCTTCCTCTTCTCTGCGGGATCCTCCTCATTTGCATTTACATATACTCAAGTAATTTCAATCTAAAAATGATTAAAATATAGAAACCAAAATAAACCCACTGCTGACCTAACATTCCCCCCCAGCTATTTTTCTTTCCAACTTTTCACAGTCAAACCTTGCAAGAATTGTCTGTACTTTGTGCCTTTCATTTCTCACCTCTTGCTCATGCCTCCATCCCTTCACTCCACCAGCCACTGCTCTGTAAAAGTGCCAGTGACATCAAGGTCACTAACTCCAGTGGTTGTTATTCAATTTTCACTTCACTCGGGTCACTTAGCCATTTTTTTAAAAAAAGAGATGGGGTCTCGCTATGTGGCCCAGGCTGGCCTCAAACTGGGCTCAAGCAATCCTCCCACCTCAGTCTCCTGAGTATCTGAGGCTACAAGTGTGTGCCCCTGCCTGCACCTTTTGTCAGCCATTTGGAGTTGACTACTGCCTCCTGCTTAGAGTGCTTTTGTCCCTGTTCTCTGTTACCCTATCTCCCCAAGCTCCTAATTTTCTTTTTTTCTCAAGATGAAGTTTTGCTCGTTGCCCAGACTGGAGTACAGTAGTGTGATATTGGCTCACTTTAACCTCTACCTCCTGGGTCCAAGCGATTCTCCTGCCTCAGCCTCCCAAGTAGCTGGGATTACAGGAGCCCACAACCATGCCCAGCTAATTTTTAGTAGAGACGGGGTTTCACCATGTTGTCCAGGCTGGTCTCTAACTCCTGACCTCAGTTGATGAACCCATCTTGGCCTTCCAAAGTGCTAGGATTACAGGCATGAGCCACCGCACCCGGACAAGCTCCCAGTTTTTCTCCTGCCTCTCTGGCTGCTCTTTCGCCTCTGCTACCAGAGGTTTGCCTGTCGGGCCCTTAGATAAGAGTTCTTCAAGCTTCAATGCTAGGTCTTCTGATCTAACTCTACACTCTCACAGGAGCCCACATGCCTCTGGTGACTTCGTTACCACTGCCACACCAGCGATTCCAGCCCCAGCCTCTCCTCAGAGCACCAGACCCCACAGCCAACCACCTGCTCAACATCTCCACCCAGACATGTCACAGGCACCTCAAACCCACTTTAACCAAATGTGAACCTTGGGAGGGTTGCCCAACTCAGAAAATGGTACCGCCATCCATCTGGTGAAAGCAGAGATCTGGGAGTTCTCCTTGATTCATCACCCCCCTAAGCAATTACCAAGACTTGTTCTAGTCTACGTCTCTATATTCACTCTACTGCGTAGACAAATGGTCTCTCTCACATGAAATGAGCAACAGCCTCCTAACTGTCCCTCCACTCCACTCCTCCTCCTCCCCTATTCCTTCTTCACGTTGCAGTTAGAATGATATACTTCAAAATGCCAATTTGAGTGTATGACTCTTGTTTCAAATGTCTCAGGATAAACTCCAAACTCTGTCATGTGGTGTACTGGCCCTGCGTGATCTAACCCCTGCTTGCCTAACTTCCCTCTCAAACACTTCTTCCTTTATAGTCTGTATCAGCCAGGCACCCCTCATGGACTCCCCAGATGATCCTACTACTTTGTACTCCCTTTGGCTCACGTTGAAATTGTGATTGATAGTGCATTTAATTGATAAGCACTTCTCTCCAGCTAGACTGTGAGCTCCAAGCAGGGAGTGTGTGTTTGCCATGTTCACCACTGCAGCACGTAGTCCCGTGCTGCACCTAGAGGATGGCCAACACATTTTTGTTGAATCAGTGAAAAACACATCTCTGCCTACTGATGATGGACCTGGGTCCCAACCTAACGGTAGGGACTATAGCCAACTGATGTGGAATCTAGCAGAGTTACTCCCCTAAAGACTCAGTGTAACTGTTGCAGATACACCCCAACTGCGTTAAAGGCACCATGGAGATTTATCTATTTATTTATTTATTGAGACAGTCTTGTTCTGTCGTCAAGGCTGGAGTGCAGTGGCAGGATCTCTGTTCACTGCAACCTTCACCTCCCAGGTTCAAGCAATTTTTCTGCCTCAGTCTCCCAAGTAACTGGGATTATAGGCGCCTGCCACCATGCTCAGCTAATTTTTTTGAATTTTTCATTGAGACAGGGTTTTACCATGGTGGCCAAGCTGGTCTCGAACTCCTGACCTCAAGCGATCCGCCTGCCTCGGCCTCCCAAAGTGCTAGGGTTACAGGCGTGAGCCACTGTGGCCAGAGAATGCCCTTTTTAAAATTTTAAAATTTCATGGCCTGGGCAGCCTTTGGCAGCTGCAAGCAAGCTTAATTTCCTAGTTGGTTGCCAGGTGACATTGTAGCAGTTCCTTTACTAGAAACTCCTTGGCTGGCAGTCCCTGGAAGCATGTCTGTGACTACAGGGAGTGCGTTTAAAGGGAAGACACATATGCATAGGAACGATATACCAACCTGATGGCACAGAAAGTCTTCCTTAGATGTCAGCTTTGTCTCATCGCTGCACGTAAATATCAGACAGCAGCCTAGAGATATCTTTATTTAAACCAAGGAACATGGACTCAAGATTATTCTGATACATAATGAAAAGACATAGACTTCCTTTATCTATTAATTTAAACTTCCTAAAGAGTTCTTAAAGAATTTATAGCTTGTTTCTTTAAATATGTTTTATTAGTTTTCTAAATTATGAAGGTTAACATAACAGGAAAAATACAAAACCCAAAGTCAATGCAGTAATAACTCCCCTGTTTCCTCTAACCGCGTAACCGTGGTTAACAGTCGGTGTGTACCCTTACAGATATTTTTTCTATGAATATGCAAACATTCCACTTGTTTCTTGGACTTTACATCGCAGTCCAAGGAGAATCATGTGAACGGCATAAAAGCAAGACAGTCTGACGACTGCAAACCGTAACATTTCCAGATCTACTGACTCAGAATTCCTGTTTCTAGAGGACCGTACCCACGTGGCTCTGCATCCGCTGCAACTTGGTCTTTTTTCCTTTGCGGAGTTTGGTTAAGAGTAAGGGCTGATCGTTGAGTGGGCTCAGTTCGCAGGTGCCTGAAATTCCTACTTAGCCATGTTCCCTTCCGGCTAATTCCGCCTTCAAGAGCCTTAAGAAGAAATGCTAACAGTTGGGGATGAAGCGTCCTTAATTGCTCAGTCCAATTATCTAGGTGGGTCCAGGTTCGATTTCCATAGAGAGATAAGGACCTGGGGGCGGGGGCGCTTCCAGGTGCGCTCCTGGCGAGGCTTGCCTCCCCGCGGAGCGCCCGCGAGCCTTGCTGGCTGACCTGGGCCTTTCAAAACCAGGTAACTCCTCCATCCCGTTGCGCCAGGATTACCTGGGGGCTTCAGAATTGTGTCTGCTGCGTCTCGGAGTCACTTTGGAATGCGGTGCTCTGGGGAGCCTGCAGGAGCCTGGGGCTAGGAGGGCGCGTCAGTGGTCCCGGGGGCCCCTGCTGGTAGGTGTGGTTGGCGTCAAGACCGCGTCTGGCTGGCGGAGCCCAGCATTGTCCGAAGGGGGCGGCGGAGTCCCGCCCTTTAGGCCTCGCCTGGGTATCCGCCCTGCCCCTTGGGGCCGAGCGCCCCAGCATCCTGCATTTCCGGCTTCCTGAGACGGGCGTGGGACCTCGAGGAAACCCCTCTGTATGACCCCACGAGGAGAACTAAGGACCTCCCCACCCCTCATGTTCTGGACGGCTTCATAAGCCAGAGGATCCAGTGGCAGTGTCAAGCAGAGCACCACCCTGGTCGTGAGCTCCTAAGAGGTGGAGCAAAGGTCAGGCCCCACGGTGGCCGTGGCTTTCCTCCCCCGCCTCTTCGGCCGGGACGTTCCCCCCTCCGCCCCAGCACTGGAGGGGGCGGCCGGGGTCCATCTAGTTACAGTCACAAACTGGCCAGAAAAGGCCACTGGAGTCTCGCCAGGCGATGCGCTAAGTCGCCTAGCCTCAGACGGACCGCAAGAGGGGCCACCCGCAGCTGGAGGGGCGGTAGCTGGAGTTGAATTTCATTCGTGTTTCGGAGTTTGGAGCTGCCGGGCTTTTCCGGGGCGGGGGGGGGGGGGTCTGCTTCCTAGAGGCTTCCTTTCCCCAGCTTAACCCTCGGCTTTGCAGGAGGGTGCGTGGGGGCTAGAGGGTCCCAGGAAGCCGCGGGGAGCGCGGGCCCGGGCGGGTTACAGTGCCGGCTGTGGAGAGAGGGGCCCTACCAAAACTTGGGGCGCGGGGCGGGGCCGTCGGGCGGTGACGCGAGGGGCGGGGCCGGGCCCCATTGGCGGGCGGGAAAGGGCGGGGCGGGGCCGGGCGCCCGAGGCGGCTGCTGCGCCTAGAACCGGAGCCGGGAGTGAGGCGCAGCGGCAGCGGCGGCAACAAGTGCCGGAGGCCAGAAGAGCTGAGCCGGAGCTGTCCCCACCGCCGGGCCGCCCGTCCCGGGCGCCGCGCATGGAGCGTGAGCGGCGGCGGTCGCCGGGCTGAGCCGCGCGGAGCGGCCGGGACGTGGATGCGGCCGCGATCTCCCGCCCCTGCCCCCGCCCCGCCGAGCTGGAGCTGCTCCCGGACAAGGTAGGGCCCGGGGCGGCGAGCACCGCCGCCGCCTCCCTCCCGGCTGCCCCTCTCCCCTTCGACCCATCTGCCGCCCCCCTCCCGCCTCCCTACTCCCGGCCCCACCCTCCCGACCCCCTGCTCCCCCCGCCCAGTTCCTCGCCGGTTCCGGCCTCGTACCCGCGCCCGGGTGGAGGAAGCCGTCCCTAGGTGGTTCCTGCCGCATTTAAGCCACCTCTACCTTCCCGCCATCCCGGCCACCCTCCCTACCCCAGAGGGAGAGGAGAAGGACACCGCCCGCCGCGGCGCTTTGGAGCTTTGCGCCCCATTCCGTGCCCACCCCGCCCTGGCGCCCGGGGACCTTTCCCCTCCCCGCTGCACCCCAACTTCCGGGGGATCCGGCGCCGGGGTGATGCGGGCTTTGGGAAGGGGCATCTGGGGCCGGGCCTCTTCATCCGGGGCACACGGGTATTTCGGGGAGGGGGCGCGCCTGATTCCTAGCTCGCACCCCCGCACCTCACCCTCGCACTGCGCCGGCCTCCTGTGCCGCATGGGGAGATCAGGTGTTTTGTGAGCCAGGGAGCCGCCGGCAGCCGCTCCCCGCCCCCAACCTCTACCACTTCTGTCTCCGTCTCCCCCAGAACTGGTTTCTGCCAAACTTAGGGAGAACCTTTCGCTTTGACCTTTAAAAAAATATTCCACGCCGCCTGCGTTGAATGATTAACCAGGCTGGTAGCCCGATTCGTGGGGGTGGGGCGGGGCGGGGTGGAGTGGGTGCTGCCAGGCCAGGGAGCGCCTGAAGCTGGATTCTGCCAAACACCTCGTGGGAAGGTGGGCGTGGGGGCTCTGCCGGGGCTGCGGGCGCTGGGCTAGCGGCTGCCCCAGCGCGGCAGGCAGACCCTTCTGGAGGCAATAAACCAAGGCACCTGGTTAATTTCCAGGCCACGATATTTGATACTCGGGGCTGTGGAGCCGTGGAACTCTCTGTCCCCCCATTAAGTGGAGGAGTAGTCGGGAGACTCCCCACAAATGTCACAACGTCGGAACTCATCTTTAAAAATATGTACATTTATAACCTGGTTTGACGAGGAGGCGCTCTCCTGCCCAAAACGTAGGGGTGATTGGTTTGTTGAGTGGGCTCTGTTCACAGGTGCCTGAGCTCTATCCCCCGTGGCCGCCTCAGCCACCCTAACTTATCAGAATGATTGTTTAGAACAATTAAACCATATTCTTTTGCCCTTCCCTTGTTGGAGCCCTACAGTAACATCTGATTGCGAAGCCAGTTGGTGAATATACAGTTATACTTGTTAAAATAAATTTCTCCAGTGTAATTATTTGTGCTTCTGGAGGTGATGGGATGGTAAACGAGGTGGCCGACAGGGCTAAGACTGGGAGTGGGAAGGCGGGGACCCGGGCTGAGCCAGTCCCGGGGCTCTGTGCCGGCTCCTGGTCGCACCCATGCAGATCTGACAGCTGGCCTGGAGGGAGGACCGGCAGGGCAGGGCAGTGCAGGGAGATCACTTCCCACTGTCCTAGCTCCTGCTCCTGGTTCTTTTTGAGTAGATAGACGGTTGTTAAGCCTGGAGGAATTGGGGAGAGTATTACTCAGAGCCCATGCGCTCTACCCTGTAGGACTGTACTTGAGTAATTTGAGTAATCCTTCCCCCCCCCCCCCCCCCCCCCCCCCCCCGCCCAGCCTTTACAAATGTGTTTATCATTTGATCTTCTGTTTGAAACTACTTCTTTAGTTTGGAATATTGCTTTCTCTCCCTACAGCAAGGACTTAACTGTTCTTCGTTTAGTTTTTGTGCAGATGGCAGTTCTATGATGAAGGCCTAATTCTGTGTGAAACTCACCATTTTTCACCCTTAACATTCATTAGACTTGGTTCTGCCACATTTAGTTCAGTGGTCTTGGGCAAGTTATTTCTCATGAGCCTCATTTTACATATCTGGTTTTGGGGTGATAGTGTCTGCTCTACAAGATTATTTCTGAGGGCAAATAGGATGTTTGTCAAACTCCTAGCATTGCACGAGGAGAGTTAAGTGCTAAATAGGCCGGGCGCGGTGGCTCAAACCTGTAACCCAGCACTTTGGGAGGCCGAGTCGGGTGGATCATGAGGTCAAGAGATCGAGACCATCCTGGTCAACATGGTGAAACCCCGTCTCTACTAAAAATACCAAAAAAAGATTAGCTGGGCATGGTGGCGCGTGCCTGTAATCCCAGCAACTCAGGAGGCTGAGGCAGGAGAATTGCCTGAACCCAGGAGGCGGAGGTTGCGGTGAGCCGAGATCTCGCCATTGCACTCCAGCCTGGGTAACAAGAGTGAAACTCTCAAAAAAAAAAAAAAAAAAAAAAAAAAAAAGAAGTGCTAAATAAGTGGTTGTCATTGCTGTAATCAATATAGAAGTTCCTCCTGGCATCGACTTCCCCTTACCAAAAAACGGTAACCCTGTGGGAACCGTTTAGATTTGCCTGTTTGAGACAGAAATCGGCCACAATTGGCAAATGCACATAGAAGATTCTTGAAATCTAAGGAATGAGATAGTATTTTGAGGAAAATATACATGATTTGTTTGTTGTTCAAAAATTATAAATTTTTTTTTTCTGGGCTTCTGATGAAGGGCTGACTATATGAAGCGTTTGTAGTTTTGAAGATTTTCTTGTTCTAAAGAAAAATCATGTTTTAGGTTTCTGAGATACGAAAGTTATGCTAAAAATGGAAAATGGAACTGATAATTCGTAGTTGATTTTCACTATACTGTTCAAATGTGTGCTTTTTTCTTTTAAAAGAATTTGCATTAGGAAATGAATGAGGATCCCCCAAATGATCATTTTACTTTGCATGAGGTGTCTTTGATATAAAGCTAAGATATTCTGGAGAGAAATATGTGGGGCTTTTTCAGCTGATGCAGGGATAAAAGAAAAGGTGAATCCTCTGTTTCTCAAACTTTGAAACTTAGCTTTAAATGTTTTCTACAATGCTGGGGTGTCTTGAAAATTCTAATTTAGGGATGCTGATTCACAGCTGTTAATGTTCTTGACATACTGGGTCGGTGCTTTTCATTCTTTCTAACTTGCTTATTGGATGCAGTATTTGACTCTTTAATTTTCTATAATTTTTGATGGTTTTATTGGAAAGTCTGTTAGAGACTTTAAAAATTAATAATTGACTATGGTGGCTTTTAGAATCATTGAGATCTTGAGATCTTACAACTAGGCTAATACTTGGTTATGTAATCTATTGCAGCATGCCTGATGGTGATATATACATTACCAATACTGAGAGATTTTCATAAAGGCCTTTTGGTCTTTTATGTAAATGCCCAGGGGAAACTAAAGTCATTCGATGGCTTGGCATATTTGGTGTGTACAGAACGTTAAAACATGAATTAATCTAGACTCTGAAGTGGTAAATGTTTCCTGGCTGCATCCAGTAAAGGAAATAGCACGAGCACCCAAAAGGTGTCGACCCAGCTGTCTTTTTCTCTGCTCTCTAAGGTGGGATTGCTGTTCCTAGATACTTGCCAAGTATGTCTGCAGATTGTAGAATGAATACATGCCTCTCTCTGGGGAGGCAATTACTGTTTGAATAAAAGGTATATGTATGTGTGGGGTAAGGTTTTGGGAGAATTGATGTAATGATTTCATCATTACTCAACTGGTGAGGAGGCTTTGCCAGGCTGAACAAAGCATTAGCAAGGAGAACTTGTTACTTGATGGAGAATTTCTTATTAGGGCTTATGTGGCACAATTACTTTGCTGCTGGAAAAAGTTACGTATACTGAGAGTGTGTGTGTGTGTGTGTGTGTGTGTGTGTGTCTATGCCTTACTAAGAACACACACTTAGAACTACAGAAACATTAGGTCTTTTTTTTTTGAAATGGAGTCTTACTCTGTTGCCCAGGCTAGAGTCTAGTAGCACAATCTTAGCTCACTGCAACCTCTGCCTCGCAAGTTCCAAGTGATTTTCCTGCCTCAGCCTCCTGAGTAGCTGGGACTACAGGCACACTCCACCACACTCAGATAATTTTTTTTATTTTTATTTTTATTATATTTTTAGTAGAGACGGGGTTTCACCGTGTTGGTCAGGCTGGTCTCCAACTCCTGGCCTCCTGATCGGCCTGTCTCGGCCGCCCAAAATGTCCTGAGTTTTCTATTTGTTACAAATTTTAAGAATTGAGATTTTGCCCTCTCTGTGTGTTGTCCTGTGAGTGTTAAGGACCTTTGCCCACCAGCTTTGTTTTCCTACCTTGTCTTAATTTTTGTAACGAAATTCAGATGTCTTTTGAGAGTTAGTCATAGCATGTATCTTGTGTAATTTTAGCTTTAGGTATTTTCATATATAACCTTAAGAATATGTTACACATTATTTTCTGTGCAGCTATAAAGGCTTCTTTTTAGCAGGGTTAAATTTAAAAAAAGGGGGGGAATTCCCAGTAGCCAGGAAATTGATACTTTCTACTTTTCATTCTGTGGCATTTTAAAACAGATGGTTCAGGTGTCTTCATTCTGATATGAGTAGGATGTATGTTGCTTACCAGAATGTTTGAAAAACTTGATAATCCAAGGCAATCAATTCTAGCATGTGGCTAGGTTCTGTCCTAGTGGTTAAGAGCGTAAACTTGGACTCCATAAGATGAGGATATTTTTTTTTAACTTCAGGTATAGCATGAAGTAAAATGTGTGAAGTGCTAATATTAAGTGTGAACTCATGTATGTAAACTCTCAGATGAAGAAATAAACATTTTCAGTACTGCAGAAGGTTCCTGTGCCCTTGTCTTGTCTGTGTTCCCACCCCTCAACCCTGAAGGGACTGTTATTCTTTCTTACATCATCGTAGATGTGAGTTCTGTCATCATAGATGGGTTTTACTCGTTCTTGAACGTAAGTGGAATCAGAGTCATACAGCATGGCATGTAGTCTTTTGTGAAATAGACTTGAGTTCTTTTTTTTACCACTTACTGTGTGACTAAGGGCAAGTTATTTAATCTCCGAGTCTTGGTTATGTATGGGAATGCCTAAAGTTAAAATTACACAAACTATTTCAAGATAAATTTTCTCACTTGTAAAATGGGGAAAATAAAGTCCTATGTTAGATTAACTGGGGAAAGTAATATAAAGCTACACCTAAAATACCAAGCACTGTGCCTGACGTTCAGTTTCCTCTTCCCCTTCTTATTTATTTAACAGGATGATAATTAAAGCAACTTTATCTTTTGTGTTTAAATGAACTATTTCATTAAAAGTCCCGTAGGTCTTTTGTTGAAAGTTAGAAGACAAATCTTTGTTTAATACTTTGTTAATACAGCTTCAGCTTAAATAAGTTATATTATTTGTTAGTTGATTGTCTTTAGAGAAGAAATGTCAATTAAAAATAGGCAATCATTGAAATGCCCCATTTGGAGCTATTTGGTCACCTGTGTGACATGAGCTAGGAGGCAGTGATGAGAACTGGTTTGTGGTTGATTTTGAAGCTCTTGGAAGTTTAGTTTGGGTAAGAGTCATCAATAAGTGCCCAAGATGTTCACGACAACATCTGCTTTATGTTGAGTGAAATAATTATTTCAGAGGTGAAAGTACAGGGCCAATTATTTTAATTGCGTGCTTCAGACAAGCCACTTAAAACGTTTTCAACTTTTTTAATCTTGCTGTGTAAGTGGTATTACATAATTCCATGGTCTCATGTCTCCTTATTTGTTTGGTACTTTTCATTTTTGGATCCATTCTTCAAATGTAACTGGGGTGGTACTTTGGCATTCCTTCTAAATGACTTTTATTAGACGTTTATTTAGAAAAAATATTCAAAAAAAATAGAAAAAATATTCAAGGTAAGGTAAAGGAAAATAAAACTAATTTCATCATCTCTCACCACTGTAACTACAGTTAACTTGATGTGGATCCTTTTAAGTGCTCGTTTCTTCATTTGTACGCTTCTAGAATAACCTTAGGAAAAACATACTGTCAATACTTTAGGCAAATCTCAAACAGAATGTAGGCCTGCTTAGAGATGTCTAGCAGAGAAGGCAAGAGTCTTTGAAGGCCTGCATTCAAATCTGACCGCACTGTGGGCCTACTTGGGGCTATACCTTTGTCAGTGCCAAGCAGACAGTCCCTAGAGGCTCCATCAGAGGGCTTCGGTCTCCACATTACAGTAGCCAATATGGAAAACCTGTCTTGGAATACTTTTCCATTAAGACCTCAAGATGTTTAGTGAAGTGGGCAATTTGTTCACCAACCGAACACGCATTGAGCACTTGGTGTATGCCTAGCACTGTGCTTGGCCTGTGCATGTTCATAGATGGGTTAGGCATGGTTCCTCCCATCTGTGGGCAGTGTGGTGGAGACTGCCGGAAACTGATGAGATTGCCTTGGTAGAAGTGTAAGTAAATCGCGTGTTGGAGGCAGCCAAGAAAGGTTTCTTAAGGAAGTGGCCTTTGGGTTTGGTCTTGAAGGATGAATGAGTAACATTTCAGGGGCAGAGAAAGGAAGGTAGAAGTGCTCAAGGGATTGTAGGCCAAGAAAGCAGGACACAACAGAAAGGCTCATAGAGATCTTTTGGGGAAGCAGCAGGTGATCCCTGCTTGGTACACTCCAAATCCAGTGGATCAAAAAAGTGTAATAGGCCATGGTACAACCTCAGGGATTGTGCAGAGGTGTGGCACTTAATAGTTATGGAGGTAATGGGGAGCCAGTGAAAGTTGTTGTGATGAGGAGAGAGAGAGGGTATGCTGACAAGTTATGGACAGGCCCATTGAGGAAGATGGGCCTGAGTGTGAATGAGGCAAGCCTGACGCGGGGCAGGTCATTGCAGTCCCTTTTCTCTCTGTTTCCCATTTGCCCCCTACCAGTCTCTCAGAAAGAAGCTGGAGGGATCCTTTAAAAACTGAAATGACAGCCTGGTACAGTGGCTTACGCCTGTAATCCCAGCACTGTGGGAGGCCAGTCACCTGTGTGAGTGGATCACCTGAGGTCAGGAGTTCAAGATCAGCCTGGCCAACACGGAGAAACCCCGTCTCTACTAAAAACACAAAAACTAGCTGTGCATGGTGGCACACACCTGTAATCCCAGCTACGCAGGAGGCAGAGGTTGCAGTGAGCCAAGATGGCTCCATTGCACTCCAACCTGCGCGACAGAGTGAGACTCCATCTCAAAAAAAAAAAAAAAGGAAAAAAGCCTGAAATGACTTTAGCTTACTTCTCTACTCAGAATCCTCCAGTAGCTTCTTGTCTTCTCCAGAGGAAAGCCAGAGTGTTCACCACCTACCAGGATTGGTGATCTGCCCTCCTCTCCTACCTCCCTTCTTCCCCCTCATTTCACTCCAGTAACACTGGCCCCCAGCTTTCCTGTCTCTGGCCTTTGTGTGGTGACTGTTCCCTCTGCCTGGAACTATCCCTCACCTCTTCTCTGAGGAGAAAGGCTTTTGCTGATTACCCTGCATAAAGCAGTCTTTCCTTATCCCCTGTGGTGTTCTTCATATTTCATCTGTTTATCAGCTTTACAACAATCAACTCTGACTTGATTATTTGCTGCCTGTTTTAAACACTGCTTGGTTTAAGTAGGCATTTGAATTTGTTGAGTTAGGCCATTTCATTAAAATCAGTCTTAGTAGAGGGGAGAGACTTTAGTAGAGTCTTAGTGGAGGCCCTGGTTGAGGGCCCAAACCGGGGTAGGGATGGTACTAGATGGAAATGAGTGTATGTTATATTTGGAAGAGGTGAGAGAGAAAAAGACTCATAGTGGGTGTAAAGGAATTTGGAAACCAATTAAGGGAGGTTAGGAGGAGGGCTATGACACAGGTACATTGGAGCATTTTTTAGCATATGGGATATGGGAGTCTACGCTGATGTCTAGGAGGGTCTAGGGGACAAGAATATGGGGTAAGAAAAGACCCAGCAATAGACTTGGGCCAGGAACTGTGGAGAGAGTCCATTTTGGGGAAATGGGGACAAGGAGCAAAGGCTGCCAAGATGCAAGAGAATTCCGGGGGTTCCTGAGCTTGGGGCGGGGTAGACATGGTGGCCAGCAGTATTGAGTGCTCTAGAAAGTCAGGAAGGTGCAAGGACTGTGAAGCTTCTAGATGAGGTGGATTGGGAGAGTCAAGGCAGGACAAAAGGGCATGACAAGAAGCGTGTGGCTGGAGCCATTGGAGAGGGAGAGCCTGAAGGTGGAGGAGACAGTGGCAACTTGCTATTGGGGCAAGACCCTGGGAGCAGCAAGAGCTATGACGCGGGGTGGAGATTCTGGAAGTGAGAGGTCGGGGACTGGCTGATGTGGAGAACTTGAAGTAAGTTTTGGTCCCAGAGCTGACATCAAATGTCTTTGTAACTATGGCAACCCACTTAGCCTCTATTTCCCACCTCCTGCAGGATAGCAGGAAACCTGCACAGCCAACTTCCCATGTTTGTTACTGGAATCCATTGACCTCATGAAAAAGTGTTAATACTCTAGGCAGGTATTCTATGGACCATAAACTTGCTGCAGTTTATTTGTGCTTCAGAAAAAAATTTTTAATCCTTTATTTTCTTTGAAAAGCACTTAACATCCAGCTGGTTCCCCAAAGTACTTCTTTTTTGAGTCTTGATCAGGTAATAACACAATTGTGAGGAGTTTTGTGTGCACATGGGTGTTTTTAACCCTTCAGGTCTGGCTCTAGATTGTTCACTGGGAAGCCTGATGATATTGTCAGATTCAAATATGTTTGTCTATTGAAAGGGTCAAAGTGTTACAAATGCCATCCTTTCTAAACAGTTAACATTTGGAACTAGTGAGACGTATTTTTAACCTTTATTATTTTATGATTGTATTTGAAACTTGTTTATAAGGAACTTACATAACTTTTATTCTTGAGATGTAGCCATTATATTTTTCTTCTCTTCCTTTACCACATAAGGAATTATTTTCTTCGAATGAACTTAAAATATCTCTCATGAATACTCCTATTTTTAACTGAATGCTTCCTTTTTTTAAAAACTTATTCCTCAAAGTTCTGATGGATCTTTTTTTTTAAAGTCTTTATAATGGAAATTTTCAAACAAGTGCCCATAGAATGGTATATGAAGCTTCTGGTAGCCACCAGCGGCTTCAGGACAATGATTCTCTATTTTCATCTCTACCCTACTCATGACTAGGGGCCCATGGGCACCATGCAGAGAAGGAGAGGAAGGTCATACTAGGCCGTAAGGGTGGCAGCCATCAATAAGAGATAGTGGAGGCTGGCGGAGAGGGTTGGAAGCTCTCAGGGAGAGTGAGAAGCAGACCGGGGGAGATTGGAAGCTGGAGAACCTGGGATTGCTGTGGTCCCTGGTGTCTCTTTGAAGGGAACATGCAGAGACTCACTTAAAACTGAGGTGACTTAAATTACTTGGTAAAAGAAGGCCAGTTTCTGAGCAGTTCAGTAGGGTGCCCATATGTTGAGCAAACATGTTCTCTTTTACTTTGGCGAGAAAAACTTTTCTTGGCGGGTGGTGGGAGAAAGCTATGTTACGATTCCACCTCTTCTTTAAATACAGAAACACAAGTCTTGGTTGAAGGCCTGAAAGATGCCTCCCCTTTTATAGAACATTCGGATAAAAGGCCAAAGTGTTACTGAGGATATGTATTTAAAAATGTATATGATTTATTTTGATATTTAAAAAGAAACAACATGAAAACAACAGTCCTGAAACATTTGTCAGTCATTGGGACAGAGTTGGGATTTAACCAGCCTTTGAGAAAGGGAGAAGAGGCAGGACAGGAATCCGAGTTGGAGCAGGGAGTCCCTTTGCTTGTTTGCCACCTTGCTCTGAAGTTGCCACCCAGGGTCACATGTCACTAGAAGTGTTGGCCTTTGGGAGGAGGATGATCTCTGACCATGGAGAAGAGGCAGCATCCCAGAGGGAGGCCAATTTAACTGGATGCTCAGTGTGAGAGGAGGGGCGCTGGCACCTGGTGGCTGGGTGCTGTGGGCGGGGCCTGCCAGCCCTTGCCTGTCATTTTCCACTTGGGACAAGCTGCTTAGTTCCAGCCTCCTGGCTCACCTGGAACCATTTCTCCTGGGAAGCACCGTCACTGAGATAGTGGATTCCAGGTGATAAGGGCTTGGTACTCCCTTTTGGGGGATCCTGAGTGCCAGGAGGAGAGGATGACATCGATGCACTGGAGGAATCGAGGCTGTCCTCTCAGGGGAGGAGGCAGAATTTGAACCTGGACCTTCAAGGATGGCGGTAAGGATGGAGAGAGGCAAGATAAGGGACATTTTAAGCCAAGAGAAACCAGGCTGAGCAGAGGTGTGGGGTGGGGAGGACAGTAGTTGTTATTAAGGGGTGTTGGTGTCTAGAGGCTTCCGGAAGGGGGTTTTAGGAGTGGCCTGCCTAGATTAAGGACATCAGGTCTTTGAGAGTGCTCAGGGAGGATGGGGATGCCCATCTTCCTCGGTGCAGCCCTGGGCTCGGGGTGGCCCGTCTGGGTTCTCAGTTCTGCCCTTTCCCTCTACTTTCTCTGGGAACCTCAGACAACTCTCTGATCCTGTGAGCCAGTTTACTTCTGTGGAATGAAGATACCTCAGTCACCACTTGACTGTGTATCCAACTGGGCTCATGGCAAATGGGCAAGCCCTCCCTGAGCTAATTGGTGGGGACTAGGTGTGCAGTGGTTGTCTTATTATAAGGAGTGACCTAGATACCTTTGTCTCGTTTCTCTATTTCTTTTTTCCCTTCCCCAAATTATTTTTATTTTTTATTTTTTTAGACAGAGTTTTACTCTTGATGCCTAGGCTGGAATACAAAGGTGGGATCTTGGTTCACCGCAACCTCCACCTCCCGGGTTCAAGTGATTGTCCTACGTGAGCCTCCCAGGTAGCTGGGACTGACTACAGGCACACACCGCTGCGCCCAGCTAATTTTTGTATTTTTTTAGGTAGGGACAGGGTTTCGCCATGTTGGTCAGGCTGGTCTTGAGCTCTTGGCCTCCCAAAGTACTGGGATTCCAGGCATGAGCCACAGCACCTGGCCCAGACCATGCACTTTAATACAACATTATTTTTGTATATTTTTTAATTCTTGTAGAGACAGGATCTCTCTATGTTGCCCAGGCTGGCCTTGAGCGATCCACCTCCTCTATCTCCCAGAGCAGTGGGATTATAGGTGTGAGCCACTGCGCCTGGCCTAGTGCAATATTATTTTAAAAACTCTACACATGCCTATTCTGCAGAACTTTCTGTAATCTTTGTGCTTGTTTTTGGAAGAGTGGGTCAGGCACCTCTCTCCAAGCTGCAAGACTCCAGATGGATAGGCAAGGAATCCCATAGCCTGAGGACACCTCACTTTCTGGTGTCCCCTTCACTGTAACCAAGGGTATATTCTTTTTTAAGAAAATGTGTCACTGGAAATCTTCATCCTAACAACCAAGAAATTGAGACTTCCCAAAGCAATTTATTAAATTACTTAAAATACAATGAATGTCATTGGTATAATTGTAAATGTTTATTGAATTTACAAAAGAAGGTTATTTTTAATATGCTGTATGTAATCTCAAGTTGCAGCATGTTCAAACAGTGCTTTCCTGATTTTGAGGTTATATTTTTATTTTGGAAGGAAGACAAATGTAAACGTTTATCTTGCAGGGAAATGTTGGAGATGCTCTCAAACTCTGCAGTTCTTTTTTTTTTTTTTTTTTTGGGGGGACTGGGTCTCGCTCTGTCTGGAGTGCAGTGGTGCCACCTGGGTACACTGCAGCCTCCACCTCCTGGGTTCAAGCCATTCTCCTGGCTCAGCCTTGCAAATAGCTGGGACTACAGGCATGCTATAGGGACTACAGACCACCACGGTGGGCTAATTATTATGTTTTTAATAGAGACAGGGTTTTACCATGTTGGTTATACTTACAGTTCTTGGGGGACGAGAATTGCCAAGTGTAATTTAGTAGAATTGGAAAGGCAGTGGTTATTTTGAAAGAGTTTGTAAATTACCTGTTGGAAGTGAGGTAGATCAGTGGTCCCCAATCTTTTTAGCACTGGAGACCACTTTTGTGAAAGACAGTTTTCCACTGACCCCAGGGTAGGGGGTGACATTCGAGATGGTTTCGGGGTAAAACTGTTCCACCTTAGATCATCAGGAATCAGATTGTCATAAGAAGCATGCAACCTAGATCCTTGCACGTGCAGTTCACAACAGGGTTCGCCCTCCTGTGAGAATCTAATGCTATGAGAATCTAATGTCGTGCTGATCTGACAGGAAGCAGAGCGGGGGGCTAATGCTTGCAGGCCTGCCTACTGCTCGCCACCAGCTGGGTGGCCTGGTTCCTAACAGCCTGTGGACCGCTAGGGGGTCCGTGGTCCAGGGTTTGGGGACCCCTGCCATAGGTTCTTTATGCCAGGGTAGATAGTGGATTGAATTTGATTGCCCAAGTGCTTAACCTTAAAGTGCTTGTTTTAAAATCTAAAATTTCCGCTTCTGTGTGCGGCCAGTTACCACACCTATGGAACTAAGTGGTGGGGAGTGGTGTACTTTGAAAGTCAATCTCATGAGTTTGAGAGGGGTCATCTTTAAATTTTGTAAATTGGTCATCAGTTGAATTCTTGTGCATTTTACTATGTAAAATGATAGTAATCACTTTTCCATACTTATGTGAAGATACCCTTCCTTTTCTGTATAGGTGTCTGTAGACATGAGGAGCCCACAGAATGGATAACAGATCTCCCCTCCCTTCCTCCCTTCCCCATCTCTGTTCACCAAGACTGCCAAGGCAGGGCTGATGGCCTACTTATTTCCGGAAGTACTTGTACAAGGTCATTTTGATAACTTAGTTCATGTAATAGGATTCTGTTTCTAGTCCAGTAAATGTAATTTATGCCTGTGCATTTCTATTACTTTTTAATTGCCTTCTTTCTCCCCTCCCCCATCCCTGAGGCCTATGTTTGTTTATAGATTTATTTAATTGTACGTGACTGTTTTCCTGAGCCATGTTTTTATGTGATGTACTGCTTTGAGATGACACCAGGTAATTCTTTCTTGAGGAGTGAGGCATAGAGGGGAAAACTTGGGAATTGGTAGATACTTAGGATACTTATGGAGAGGAGAGGCCAGGGGCCAAGGGGAGGAACGATGGAGAGGGAGGCATGTATGAAATTATCCAAGAATGGTTTGCTAGAGCAGTGTTTACAATGTTTGGTCAAAATGGTCAAAGAATACAAAATTTCCTTTAGTTACGTCCTGATTCTTTACTGTCCCTCCCCTTCTTGTTCTCAAATAGATTGCGTGTTGAGTGGCAGGCGCTAGAGATATAGACGTCAGTGTGGCCCGTTCTGCCCAGTTCTGCCCAGGAGTCCTCGGTGTGTCACACCTATTATCACACCGTGTGCTAAGTCAGATAAATGTGGGTGAGGTGGTATTAACAGCAAGGGGGAAGTCATTAAAGCAGCCCAACCCGGTGGGGGTAGTGGGGTGGGAGGAAGAGGTGGTGCCAGGGCCATTGGCTCCTTTTTGTTGTTGTTGTTTTGCTCTATTGCCCAGGCTGGAGTGCAGTGGCGCAATCTCTGCTCACTGCAGTCTCTGCCTCCTGGGTTCAAGAGATTCTCGTGCCTTGGCCTCCCTAGTAGCTGGAATTACAGGCAAGAGCCTCCATACCTGGCTAATTTGGGGCTATTGGCTCTTTTATTTTTCCTGTTGATAGCCCAGAATGGAAGCTATAGACTCTAAGAAAAAGACTTTGTTACTAATGGTAATTCTCACTGCTGGACTCTCCAGTCCCCTGGGACTCCTGATAGTAATCCTAGCGCTCTCCCTCAGGGTGGCCTTGGGCTAGGCTCTTTCTCCCTGTGCCTTGTTCTCTGCTGTAAAAGGAGTATTAGAGTGGATGATCTATAAGGCTCTGGGAAAGAAATTCTTGGAGTTTCTTTCTGGTAATGAAATTGGGTCACAATCTGTGTATGAATTTGTGTGCATGTTGTTGAAAAAAACAAGTAAAAGAATGAGGTAAGCCAGGCGTGGCGGCACACTTGTAGACCTAGCTACAAGCTGGTGGCTGAGGTGAGAGGATCACTGGAGCCCAGGAGTTCAAGACCAGACAGGGCAAAACAGAACTCGGGCAGACCCTTTACCCACACCCCCCCACCAACACACACATACCACGAGTGAGATGGTACAGTTGGTGGCCAGCGCTGGTTCTTTGATCCCTTTTCTGTCACAGGCTCTTCCTCTCAGAGCCAGGAGAGCTGGGGTCTGGGCCAGCCCGGTGCCACTGTCTCAACCTGTGTGGCGGGTTGTGAATGTATGCTGGTCTCCCTTCACTTCAGGCTGTGATACAGGAGGGAAAGAGGCAGATTTTCTCCACCTGGAGCCAGTTCTGACAGAGGTGTTTAAGCTCTGGCAGTCTCTCTCATCCTTTCCTGTGAATAACTAATCAAAACTACTCATCACAAAATACATCTGTTGGGGATTCTGCCTATGATGCGGAAGTGTTACCAGGCCAGGACCCCTGGATACCTGAAACCATTGAGTGCTTCCCAACGGGCCATTCTGTCTACATTATTACTAATATTAATTTGAAAAAAAAAATTCCATTTCCCCTGGCTTTCCTTGGAATTCTTCACATCTTCCTGGGTGGGTATCCACAAATGCAATAATTTTGATACCTTAATTATTTTTAAAAGTACAACTTTATTTGGAGAATCACAATCCTCTTCAAGCAACAGTGTTGTGTGGTAGAAAATATAAGCGCTTAGGCCCAAGGTTGGGGCCACAGTCCAAATGCTGGCTCCACCAGGATTAGCTCTGTGACCTCAAACTAATTGCCTCACATTTTTTAGCTTGTGAAGATTAAATGAGAGGAGAACATCCCAACATTAAAAATGGGCAAAGGGCATGGGGGAGTAGAAGGACCAGAAGGAAGCATATGAAAAGATGACGTCAATTAAAACAGGGAGGTATTCTTTTTTGGTAAAGATTAAAGAAGGACAGTGGCCAGGCACAGTGGCTCACGCCTGTAATCGCAGCACTTTGGGAAGCTGAGGTGGGTGCATCACTTGAGGTCTGGAGTTCAAGAACAGCCAGGCCAATATAGCAAAACCCTATCTCTACTAAAAACACAAAAATTCCATGCGCCTTTAGTCCCAGCTACTTGGGAGGCTGAGGTAGGAGAATTGCTTGAACCCGGAAGGCAGAGGTTGCCGTGAGCCGAGATCATGCCACTGACTCCAGCCTGGGTGACAGAGCGAGACTCTGTCTCAGGACCATATTCACTGTTAGTGTGGATGACTTAATGCTCTTGGGTATGCAGTGAGAGGATAAATCAGTCTGACCTTCCTTTTTGGTGGGAGGTTAAGGGTGAGGGGAATAGCTTGATTCTGTGCTGACTGATTTTAAAAGATTGGGTTTCTTTCGTGATGTTTCCTGTGAAAAAACCAGATGATGAGCAAGATGTGTCTAGGAGGGTGTTTATGTTTTCTCAGTTATAGGGAAAACCAGAGACAACACATATGCTCATTGATTAGCAGTTGGTAAAGAAATTGGGTGGGGTGGCTCATGCCTGTAATCCCAGCACTTGGGGAGGCCGAGGCGGGTGGATTGTTAGAGCCCAAGAGTTCGAGACCAGCCTGGGCAACATGACAAAACCCTGTCTCCACAAAAAATACCAAAATTAGTTCTGGTTGTGTGCCTGTGGTTCCAGCTACTCAGGAGGCTGAAGAGAGGGGGATCGATTGAGTCCAGGAGGTTGAGGCTGCCAAAAGCTGTGATTGCGCCACTGCACTTCAGCCTGGCAACAGAGTAGTAGGACCCTGTCCCCCAGCAACCCCCCCACCCAGATTTAATAAGGCAGACCACATATACCTGTATTTTGTCAGAGGTGTGTTAGCAATCTGACGATAGCAGACCAATCACTCGGATCATGCTCTTTTTCCTCCTGTGAACTGAATCTGCTTTATAGAAATTAAGGCTTCAGGACAACAAAGCCGACTAAATTTGTAATCATGGACATCCAACTTGGAGTTCTTCCTTATTCTTGAATTATTTCATGTTCCTGTGTGATGTGGTCAGTTTTCTGTTTTAAGTTGAGGGATGTGAAGGAAAACACATTCCTCCAGTCCATCCGGCAGCAGCATTTGTCCACTTAGCTGCAGCTTCACGTATGTATCCTCTTCCTAGCAGACCCCTGCCCCCCAACCCCCTCCCTGCTCCTACCTGCCCTTCCAGTGTGGCCTCAGAACCAGCCTGCCCCTAAACTAACTGTGTCGATCTCTGCCTGCAGACACTCTGTGCTCCAATCCCATCTCTTGCCTGCCCTGCTTCTCCTTACATTTCTGAAATTTGCCCTTTTATAACCCCTACTCAGGTCCTGCCTTGTCCCCTGATGTTGACTAAAGGGCTGTCATGTATTTATTGCCTCTGCCAATTTAGTGTACAGGACCCATGTTTTATACTCCCCTTTCCCCAAACTCCAGACTGAAATCTTTGTAGTTAGAGATGACTCTGGGTTGATGATGTAGAGATCTATAACTTGTGCCAGTTTTTAAGTTTTGCCTTTCTGCTCCAAATTCACCCTCAGTTGCCTGATCTCTGAAAATGGATCTGGGCCCTTTAATTTTTTTTTTCTTTTCCCTTTGTAAGTAGAGGTCTCTCAAGGGGACCTTGTAGGAGGAAGGGATTTTCCTTCCTGATTTCATGTATGTGCATGTTTTTCCTGTACTCCTCTATTCCTGCAGGGCACACCTTTCTCCAGCGTTTACTGCTCTGTTTCCTACATCTCTGGCATCAGTGGTGGGACCAGGAACATAAGACTAGGTAGATAGACCTAATGCAGCCCCCATGTGTGCACCCCAACCCCCCCTGGTGCCGGCCATCTAGTGACCTAGCCACCTGATCTTTGTCCTGAGCACAACCCTAAGCTGCTCTGGCCCAGGGTATACATTGACGTGCTAAACTTCTACAGAGGGAGACCTCTTTACTCCCAGGTCCAGCAGCACTCGACTCCCTGTGTGTGCCCTCCTTACTTGTGCCTATTTCTGTCTACACTCAGCCTTGCTTCCCTGCACCCTAGACGGTTTCCCCTCCTTCCTGGCGACTGGACGATCTCTGGCCTAGGTACCCAGGAAATTTTCTGCCAAATGTACTTTCTTCAACAAACTCAAAACCCCTTGCCTTACTTTTGGGAGATATTTTTGATCTCTTCCAGGGCATCCTTTAGATTATTATTCCATCTTTATATTTACTCAGGTATCTTTTTTTTTTTTTTTGTATTAAACTTCTCTTGCTTAGGTTAACATCTGGTTTCTACCTGCTGGTTCGACCCAGACTGAAAAACAGCTCACCTAAGCAAGCAGAAGGATGAATCAGAATTTAGAGATGTCTCTGAGGGCTCACTGAGAGCCTGCCAGAGTACAGTTGCTTGTACAAAGGTCCTAGAGGTTGGAGTGGAAGCATCTGCCTAGCTACCTACAAGCTTCACCAAGGGCTTCCAAACACATTAAGATACTAGGAAGGGACTACTTGCATTGCAGCATTTCTTTTCTAAAATGACTTCAGCTGGGGCAACATGAAGAGACCTCATCTTTACCAAAAAAAATTTAAAAATTAGTTGGTTGTGGTGGAGAATCCCAGCTACTCAAGAGGCTGAGGTGGAAGGATCACTTGGCCCTAGGAGTTTGAGGATTCAGTGAACTGTGATTGTGCTACTGTAGTCTAGCCTCGGTGACAGAGTAGAGACCCTGTCAACAAAAGACAGAGTGGAGACAATGAACAAAACATGATTGTCTCACCTTAGGTAAGTAGGTGGCCCCAGGCTGCAAATCTGTACTAAGGATTTTCTGCTAGACATGCTTATCATGACTATCATGCCTTTATCATAACAATTGCTGGAGGTCCATCACTCTCCAGGAAGGAGGTAGAGATGCCCCATTTGGGGATAGGGTCCAGGAGGGATAATTTGGGTCTGCTGCAGAGGAAGGATGGCACCCTCACCTGGAAACACTGCTGAATCCCACATACCTGCACTGCTGCACACCCGTGTGTCTGCTGCCTTTGGTGGTCTGGGGCTGACTGTGGGAAACAAGGGGGTGGCTGTACTTCTCACTCCAGTTTACCTCTTCACATCTTGCCCCCACCCTCTCACATCTAACATGGAGTCAGCACTGCTGAAATTCTTATCTCTCCTAAATCTAGAAAGTTATTTAAATTTTTCTGTTATCCTTTAGTTCTTAATAAGTGAGAAGGTTTCTATAAATAAGTTTGTAATTCACCAGCACACATGTGATTTTTCCATTGTCATCTCTTAGGAGAAAGGGTGCATATTTAATTAATCTGGTTTCTACTGAACATTTGCTGTAAATTTGTCTGGATGACCAAAGTATCTGTTCTTTTAGCAAATGCTGGGTGGCTCTCAGGTACCAGTGCTGGAGTTTAATGGTGGTGCAATGTGAAGACCTTGGTCATGGAGGGTGCCCAGGCAGAGGCATCCTGACCAGGAACAGAAAGCCTGACTGCTGAGCAGTGAGGCTGGTGTTTAGGCTGGGGCATACCCTTGGGCAGGACCTCTCTTAGAAGAGAGGAAGAAGTGAGGAGACCCTGAGTTCAAGCTCCGGGAATGGAGAAGAAAGGAGTTCTAGAAGACAACAGACACATAACTAGAGTTAGGCTCCGAGGGAGCAGTAGCATATTGGTGGTGGTCTGACAGTACTAGGGGAACAGCATGAGCAGGGAAGGGATGTCCATGGGACGGAAGACTTGGGAAATAGGACATATTTGAGCATAGTGGGAAATGAGGCTGCAGGCTATTGCAGGCTCTGATGGAATAGAGGAGAGATGAGGAGGGAGTAGGAACACAGGACCTAGCTCTTGGCTGAATGTGCAGAGCAGGAAGTAACTCAAGGTAATGTGGGGTTTTTCCCACGTGCCTGGGAACTTGATCAGTTGCACACAGGGGCCCCAGGAAGGACCCACAAGGCATGTGGAAGCTACTGTCTGGAGTTAAATAGGTTGACCTGTGAATCCTCCTTTTAGAGGTGATGCTCATGGCATTGGATGGATGAGCCTGTACAGAGAAGACCTACTAAAGAGGTAGGGAAGGACAGAACTAGAGAAAAGTGCTTCATTTAGGGTTTGGTGGAGAAAGCAGACCCCTGAAGAGCTGTTGGAGGTTGTATCATCCCATTTTACAGAGGAGGAAAGGGAGGCTTAGAGAAGTCAGGTCTAACTTGCCTAAGGTCACACAGCCAGTAGGTGGCATAACCACAGTTTAACACTGGTCCTCTCACTCCAGGTGCTAAACTGACTTTCCAGTCTGAAAATGGATCTTAGACATCTCCATCCTCAAACATATGCTACCCTTATTTTTACCTAGTCTTTCCACTGAGGACCTAAAACCCTTTTCAGTTTTACTAAAGGCAGGGCAGGATGGCCTCTGGGAGGGTTAATTCCCCCCTCCTTTTTTTCCCCCAAAAGTTTTGTATGTATTTATTTGGAGAATATATCTAGTGGCTATTTTTATTTGAAATGATGAATATCATTTGAAAAAATTGGCCACAGTGGGCTTTCGGGGGTTTGTAGTCAGTGGGGACCTGAATATGTCCTGCCAGGTGCTTTGATTTGTCACCTGTGGGACTGTGTAGGTGAATATAGATTCATTTTAAATACTTTTCCCTTTTAATTTTGAACATGAAGTCTAAAAGCAATGGCTGGGAGCCAAATTCCTTAAATCTAGCTGATGGTTGTTATGTGACTTACAGACTGGAGAACAGAGGCAGACGGATCATCTTAGCTTCGTGCCAGCCTCTCGGTGAGGGAGTGTGGGGAGTCCAGGGGCTCCCTTGTCCTGGCCTGGTGAGAACCCAGGCCAGGCCTCTTTCCCCAATCAAGGAACAAGCTCTAGGTGTGGCCCAGCTTTTATGGTCCCACTGAGCTGCTCCACTCACACCCTTATCACCCCACCATCTGCCAGCAGTGCTGGGAGCTGTTCTCTCTCCTAGAGCCACTTAGCTGCAAACTGTCTCTGTCTCTGTTTATCTGAGCAGAACCTGAAAAGGGCTGGCAAGGACCAGGCAACAGATGGGATAGCCAGGGAGGTGAGGACTTAGGTAAACCACTCTTGCCAGACTCCTGTAGGGCAAGGGTAGGCAAAGGGCAGACTGAACATGCTCCTTTGGCCTCGCGGTGTGGCAGGGGGCTTGGGCTCTTTCTCTCCGAGGATTCATGGGTCCTATTTGAGCAGGAAAGTGAGCAGAAACCAGGATGCCCCCTAGACATGGAGGCTGCTAGCTCAGACACTCCTGGGGTCCAGTTGGAAGCTTGGATTTCCAGCCCCTTTCTCTCAGCCTGATTGGGTGGGGGTGAGTGGTCGTTTTATTTCATGGTTAAAAGGACGTCTTGGGGGCCGGGCGCGGTGGCTCAAGCCTGTAATCCCAGCACTTTGGGAGGCCGAGGCGGGTAGATCACGAAGTCAACATGGTGAAACCCCGTCTCTACTAAAAATACAAAAAATCAGCTGGGCATGGTGGTGCGTGCCTGTAATCCCAGCTACTCAGGAGGCTGAGGCAAGAGAATTGACTGAACCCAGGAGGCGGAGGTTGCGGTGAGCCGAGATCGCGCCATTGCACTCCAGTCTGGGTAACAAGCGAAACTCTGTCTCAAAAAAAAAAAAAAAAAAAAAAAAAGGAGGTCTTGCTGTTCTTTCACCTTTAATCTTGGTAGCTGGGGAAAGTGCAGGGCAGTGTTGACACAGGTCTTGAGTCTGGCTTGGGCGTATTGCTCATTCTGTCCCTGGCTAGTTACTGTCAGGCATCTCTAACTTGCCTGAGCCGGTTGCGGGGTCGGTGGGCGGGGAACGGGTCAGACCCTGCCTGAGTTCTGGGAGAGAGTCCTTGTGGCTGTTGGTGGCCACACTCATATGTTTTCTGTGCTTGCAGTGCTTGTAGGCCTCTCAGAATTGAAGGGAACCTTTTTAGGGTCATTGGGTTCCACGATTCCCAGTCTAGTGTCCATTAATGAAACATTGGAATTGTTTCTGTATTTGAGTCCTAGGGAGAATAGCCTGCGTGGGCTAGAAGGTATTGAAGACCTTTGCCTGGCCAGAGTTAAACCAATTCAAGGTCATCTCATGTGGATGGGTGGGAGGGAGGCCTGGGGGAGGAGGGATCATAGCTTCTGCATTTTTTTTTTTTTTTTTTTAAAGAGATAGAGTCTCACTCTGTCACTCAGCCTGGAGTACAGTGGTGCGATCTTGGCTCACTGCAGACTGGATCTTCTGGGCTCAATAGTCCTCCCACCTCAGCCTCCTGAGTAGGTGGGACCACAGGTGCATGCCACTACACCCAGCTATTTTTTGTTGTTGTTGTTATTTAGACATAGGGTCTTGCTATGTTGCCAAGTTTGGTCTTTAACTCCCGGGCTCAAGCAGTCCTCTCACCCTGGCTTCCTAAAATGTTGGGATTACAGACGTGAGCCATGGCACTCAGCCCCTAGCTTCTGAGAGAGATGAGTGGGGGCTGCATTTTGCCCAGAGCCTAGCCTGTAGAGTTGCTAACCTTACTTAGGGCAGCACACTGCCTTCCATATCCGATTCTTGACTCATAGCAGTTTTGTGGGTTAAAATGTGTAAATATAGAGCTTTTTAAAAAAATTACCGCTTTAAGAAGATTAACCATGGAAAATAAGACCCAAATCCCTTCAGTTCCTGCAGTCCTAACTCTGGCAGCAATGTTTGCTTGCATGATTGCATGATGACTGAAAAGTTGCATGCTGGAGCTATCATTGCCTGGGTTTGAGTCCTAGCTCTACCATTTACCAGCTGTGTGATGATGGAGAGGTTCAGTCACCACCCCTTATCCCATGCCTCAGTGAAATAAGCCATGGGAATTAAGAGTATCTGCCTCAAAGGATTGCTGGTACCTGGTACATATTTGTCAAGGCAGGTGCGTTCATGTTTTACTGTCACGTGTAGGAGCCCTTAGGAGGTAGCACAGGCACAAGGGAAGGTGTGCAGGTAGTAGGGATGGGTGTTGTAACAGAGCCTCTGTGCAGCACTGCAGGGGTCGAATACGGTGATGCTGTATCTGGAACTGCAGCCAAGGCACAGGCCAGGGGTGGGCTGTGGAACTGGGAACCCCACATGGGGCTGCGTACTGGGTCCCGCTCCCCAGCGTGTGGAAGCGGCTGCTTCCAGGGCAGACAGTTGGGCAGCATTAAAGGATGTGAAAACGGCGTCTCATTCCACCACCCTGAGTAAACTCACTTTGTTTCTGTGTGGTGTTTTATCTAGATTGTCACATAGTTTCAGCATCACGTCTGTACTGCTTCGTAATCCATTTTTCAGCTAAGGTTTTCTCACTTACACTGTCTTTCTAAAGACTTTAATTTCTTGGCCGGGCGCAGTGGCTCACGCCTGTAATCCTAGCACTTTGGGAGGCCAAGGTGGGTGGATCACCTGAGGTCAGGAGTTCAAGACCAGCCTGGCCATCATGGTGAAATCCCATCTTGAAAATATGTATATATATATATATATATATATATATATATATATATATATATAAATTTCTTTAAACAAAACCAAATGAAGTGTTTTAGAAGTTTCAAAACTGTTCTGTCCCTGTTGGGGACAAGGTAAAAAGCTAAGGTCGCTTTTTGTTTGTATATGGGGTTTACTTTTATTTCTGTTACAACAAAAAGTCTGTGTTTCACAGTGAGAGTTTATAACATCTTTCCCCAGCTTTGGGGTAAGTTTTCTCACTCAGATTCTTCTTACGCAATGTAACTTCCTGCTGAAAAAAGGACATTGGAATTGGGTTTTCTGTCTGTGATGGGAATATTTAGTCAGAGATTTAGAGAGCTTTTTCCCACAGATATTTTTATGGGGGTCACTGCTTTATCCTCCCTTCCATGAACTTGGCTTTGTTTTAAGAGTCTGCTAGAAGCTGAGTTCTCATGCGAGACACTGTGCCCAGGTCACAAGTGAACGATGACATTTAACCTTGATGGGAATGTGCAATTGAGAATCTTGTTTTTTCCACCCTTCCCCTTCAGAGTGGCTTCAAAGAAATATCCTCTAGCAAGTAACGGGAAGAGTTGCCTCCAATTGAGTCTTTGGGAATCTGAAGTTTTTTACAAGAAAGGCTGGTCTGTTTCCTGAAGGGGACTGGGAGCTCGTAGGTGCCCCCATTTCCCTTTCTTTGGAGCTTCTTGGTAACTATCAATGCACCATGACCCGATGCCATAGTTAGCCTGTGGGACTTCACTGTTGACCTGGACCAGGTAACTAGAATGTGATTGAACCTCGTAGAATAAAGAAGAGATCCAGAGAGCCCTGGATTGGGAGCCAGAAGGCGGTCTTGTCTAAGCCTTGTCACTTAACTCTTCCTTATTATTCAGGCAAATCATCAGTCCCCTCTGAGCTTCCATTTTCGCCTATAAAGTGGCATCCTGTCAGCTACCCTTAGTGGCTGCAAATGAGAAATGAGCAGGAAAATGCTCTGCAGGTTGGAGGCCTTTAGCCCTAAAATGTAAGGTGAGGGTGCTGTTCCTGGGAAGGCCACTAGGCCCTATGTCTTGGGCCAAGGTGATATGAGAACTGTACCTTGGTGTGACCTTGATTGAGGAAATAAAACCCTGAATTGTATCAGGTGAAGTTGGAAATCTTGCCAGGGTCAGCAAGCTTATTCTTAGAGCATCCTCAAAAGAAGGATTGGTGCTTTCCATGATAGAGGCTTCAAGTGGCTGTGGCTAGATTCCAGTTATCTGTGGGCTGCCCCATAACCTAGATGTCCTGTATCTTTCCTAGGAGAATTAGCTCTGGAAGTTCACCACCTCCTATGTAAAGTACCGTGCTTCCCTTTTTTCTTGCTTAAGCTGTCCTCTTTTACTCTAGAAATTTTGGTAAAGGTCTGTGCATGTTTAAATTCCTTTATTGAGTTATTTTTGCCAGGTTTGTGCTGTTTTTTCCTGAGCAGTCTCCCTCTGTTGCCCTGGTTGGAGTGCAGTGGCACTATCTCTCACTGCAACTTCAGCCTCCTGAGTAGCTGGGACTACAGGTGTACACCACCATGCCCAGCTAATTTTCTGTATTTTTAATAGAGACAAGGTTTTGTTCTGATGGCCAGCCTGATCTCAGACTCCTGGCCTCAAATGATCTGCCTGCCCTGGCACTACCAAAGTGCTGGGTTTACAAGCATGAATCACTGCACCTGGCCCCTTTGTAAATCTTTTCCCTCATTGTAGTTTGTCACCATCATCACACACTTTCTGTTGCCCTTCGTCCAGCCTAGGAAGGGCCTGAGACTTAGTGACAGCAGTACTGGGTCAAGGGCTTACTTTATTTAGCATTAGGAGACTTGTCCAAAGTTAGAGAGAACCTTTTATGTTTGAGAAGTATTTGTCTCTTACTGTCTCAAATCTGGAAGTCAAAAAAAGCACTTAAATGTGTCTGTGATTTATTGTTTAAAAGTGGACTATTATTGGCCCACTGCAGTGGCTCTCGCCTGTAATCCCAGCACTTTGGAGGCTGATGTGGGTGGATCACAAGGTCAGGAGTTTGAGACTAGCTTGGCCAACATAGTGAAACCCCATCTTTACTAAAGATACAAAAAGTTAGCCAGGAGTGGTGACACGCACCTGTAATCCCAGCTACTTGGGAGGCTGAGGCAGGAGAATCACTTGAACCTGGGAGATGGAGGTTGCAGTGAGCCAAGATCACAGTGGTGGACTCCAGGCTGGGCGAGACTCTGTCTCAAAAAATAAAAAGTTGAGTATTACTTATCTTGTACTCAAGTGTCCACTTGAGTTCTCTTGCTCTTGCAAGTTAGGCCCATAGCAAAGAGGTTTAGGTTGCCAAAGATGTCTCAGGCCCATACCTTTAGTGAGCTCACAAGGTTTGCTCAAAAGCTCTTTTTGAGACTGGCATGGTGGCTCACAACTGTAATCCCAGCACTTTGGGAGGCCGAGGTGGGCAGATCACAAGGTCAAGAGATTGAGGCCAGCCTGGCCAACATGGTGAAACCCCGTCTCTACTTAAAAAAAAAAAAAAAAAAAAAAAAAAAAAAATCAGGTGAGCATGGTGGTATGTGCCTGTAGTCCACATAGTTTGAACTCAGGAGTTTGAGACCAGCCTGGGCAACATGGCAAAACCTCGTCTCTACAAAAAATGCAAACATTAGCCAAGTGTATAGTTCTAGCTACTAGGGAGGCTGAGGTGGGAGGATCGCTTGAGCCTGGGAGGTCGAGGCTGCAGTGAGCCACCCATTCCAGCCTGGGCGACTGAGACCCTGTCTCAGAAAAACAAACCAAAACAACCAATTCACTGAGACCATGGTATTATGGTAAAGAAAGCGTTTAATTGACTTGAGCCTGGCCATGTATATGAGAACTGAAGTTAACACTCGAATCTCCAAAGGTACAAGGTTAGGTTTTTCAGGAGTAATTTCATGGGTAGGGGCCCAGGGAATGGGTGCTGCTGATTGGCTACAGATGCAATCAAAGCTGTATGCTAAGTCTGTGAGGGGTGGTAGGTCAAGGGGAGTCGTGAGTCTGGATGGGGCAAGTCTGAAAAACATCTCAAAAGACCAATCTTAGGTTCCATCATAGTGGTGTTCTATAATTACAGAGTACTTGGGGAAGTTGAAGATCTTGTGGCCTCTGGCCACATGACTCCTGAGGAGTAAGGAGTTATAAAAATTGTGCTTACATTTTAGCAAAATTGTGCTTACATTTTAGCAGAATTCAGGCCCCTCTCATAATCCTAATCTTGTGGCCTTTCACTAGCCTCAGCCCCTTGAACAAGGAAGGGACCTGTTCTATGGAGGGACTGTTGTCATCTTTGCTTCCAAGGTAAACTGTAAACTAAATTCCTCCCCTGGTTAGCTTGGCCTATACCCAGGAATGAGTGGAGACAGCCAGCCTGTGGTGGTAGAAGCAAGATGGAGTCAGCTATGCTAGATTTCTTACTGCACATAATGTTTGCAAAAGTGGTTTCAACAGTAGTAAATACAAGCAACCAGATTAAGATCTACTAGACAGATCTTTAGAGACACACAGTAGCTTGTGAATTCCTGTTGATCTCATCTGAACTGTCCAACATGTAATAGTTTTACAGTATTCGCAGCATGACAAGTATTATTTTACCTTAGTACTGTTTGTTAGAAAGTGAACTTAAAAATCCTCTTCTTTTAAAAAGCAAATACTAGATTAAAATAGTCACAAAACTTGTTTTTAGAGGTTGGAGGAATGTGGCTACCTTTTGGCATGGTATAGTCTTAAAATCTGTTTGCCTTGGCTGGTATTCCAGTGTGCCCTTACTTCTTTAAATGTTGTACCTTCTCAGGTATAAAATGGGAATGAGTATAGTACCTAAGGGTAAATTCCCAGTTGAATTAACCTGATAAGAAAATCCTCAGCTCTTTATAGAACATTGCCATTCTACTTTTTTGGGCTGTCTTTTAATGTCAAGTTGGTTTAAATGTTTGTTCTTGTATAGGTCATCCATGTCAATAGTGTTAGAACTTTGGAATTATCCCCAGCAAACCATCTCATTACTCATTCTTTATGCTTTCATTGCCCACAGCCTGAAATCCTTTGATATTTCACTAAAATGTCATTTGTATTTCCCTTTTTCTTTTTGCTACAAATAATAAGAGATCTTAAGTATACAGTTTAGGGTGGTTTTTTAAATTGTACTTTAGGTTGCAGGGTACATGTGCAGAGCACGCAGGATTGTTGCATAGGTACATACATGGCAAGGTGGTTTGCTGCCTCCATCCCCCATCACCTATATATGTCATTTCTCCCCATGTTATCCCTCTGTACCCTCCCTACCCACCCCTGCTGTCCCTCCCCTATTCCCACTCAACAGACCCCAGTGTGTGATGCTCCCCTCCCTGTGTCCATGTGTTCTCATTGTTCAGTACAGTTTAGGCTTTGACAAATAAATATCCATGAAACCTTCATCAGGATCAAATCCTACATGGTACATTTCTGTACCCCAGGAAGTTCCCTCCTATCCCTCTCTAAACCCACCACTTCCATCACTTTAGATTTCTAGAACCTAGATTAGTTTTGCCTGTTCTTGAAGTTAATATAAATGGAAAGTGGGTCTGGCTTTCATTCACAACGAAATGTTGTTGCTTGTCACAGTAGTTTCCCTCTTTATTGCTGAGGGTATACCATTGTCTGCAGATGACAACAGTTCTGTTGATGATAGTTGGGCTGTTGCCAGTTTTTGGCAATTGGGATAAAGCTGTCCTGAGTCCGCTTTCATTTTCTCTCTCTGAGATGCCATGTGGTTCGTGTCTCCTGCTTCCTAGCCCTGCGACCCTGGGCAAGTGTCTTAATCTCTCTGCTTTGGTTTCCTCATCTGTGAAATGGCGGGTCGGAAAATAACTCAGGGTTGGGACTAGTGTTAAAAAAACAACCAAAAAATGAAATAAGATCAGATATGATGGCTCATGCCTACAATCCCAGCACTTTGGGAGTGGGAGGCGGGAGGATTATTACCTGAGATCGGGAGTTTGAGCCCAGCCTGGGCAACATAAGTCCCTGTTTCTACAGAAGAGAAATTTAGAGTGAATGACATGGAACTGCACACGGTGCATCACACACATGTAAATATAAGAGAGAGAGAGAGTGTGTGTGTGTATGTATGTATACTAAACACAGCGTAAAATGTGTTATGACTTAGACAAATCGGTTTACCAAGCAATGTATGTGCCTTTGTAAGCAAGGAAGTTGAACTTTCCTGAGGTTACTTAGTAATAGGTATTTCTAGCCTCTGCATGTCTAAAACAATTGTTTACATAGTGCTTGCCGTGAGCCAGGCACTATTTTAAAAGCTTTCCATGTAACATCATATACCCCTCACAACCATCCTTTGAAGTGGGCATGATTCCTGTTTTATATATGGAGAAGCTGAGACATGGACTATCGCACTTGCCCATGGTCACAAAGCTAGAAAGGAAGGGCCATAATTTGAACTTAGGCAGTGCATGTCTAGAGTCTTTGCTGTAAACCGCTATTCCTGGGGAGATGAGTAAAATAAATTGTATGTGCAAATGCAAATTGATAATTAATTGATACAGTACTTCACCCCTTTATTCCAGATATGAGAAATGAGTGTTGGACGTCGAAGAATAAAGTTGTTGGGTATCCTGATGATGGCAAATGTTTTCATTTATTTGATTGTGGAAGTCTCCAAAAGCAGTAGCCAAGAAAAAAATGGAAAAGGAGAAGTAATAATACCCAAAGAGAAGTTCTGGAAGATATCCACCCCTCCCGAAGCATACTGGAACCGAGAGCAAGAGAAACTGAACCGGCAGTACAACCCCATCCTGAGCATGCTGGCCAACCAGACGGGGGAGGCGGGCAGGGTCTCCAATGTAAGCCATCTGAACTACTGTGAACCTGACCTGAGGGTCACGTCGGTGGTTACGGGTTTTAACAACTTGCCGGACAGATTTAAAGACTTTCTGCTGTATTTGAGATGCCGCAATTATTCACTGCTTATAGATCAGCCGGAAAAGTGTGCAAAGAAACCCTTCTTATTGCTGGCGATTAAGTCCCTCACTCCACACTTTGCCAGAAGGCAAGCCATTCGGGAATCCTGGGGCCAAGAAAGCAATGCGGGGAACCAAACGGTGGTGCGAGTCTTCCTGCTGGGCCAGACAACCCCAGAGGACAACCACCCTGACCTTTCAGATATGCTGAAATTTGAGAGTGAGAAGCACCAAGACATTCTCATGTGGAACTACAGAGACACTTTCTTCAACTTGTCTCTGAAGGAAGTGCTGTTTCTCAGGTGGGTAAGTACTTCCTGCCCAGACACTGAGTTTGTTTTCAAGGGCGATGACGATGTTTTTGTGAACACCCATCACATCCTGAATTACTTGAATAGCTTATCCAAGAGCAAAGCCAAAGATCTGTTTATAGGTGATGTGATCCACAATGCTGGACCTCATCGGGATAAGAAGCTGAAGTACTACATCCCAGAAGTTGTTTACTCCGGCCTCTACCCGCCCTATGCAGGGGGAGGGGGGTTCCTCTACTCTGGCCTCCTAGCACGGAGGCTGTACCATATCACTGACCAGGTCCATCTCTACCCCATTGATGACGTTTATACTGGAATGTGCCTTCAGAAACTGGGCCTCGTTCCAGAGAAACACAAAGGCTTCAGGACATTTGATATTGAGGAGAAAAACAAGAATAACATCTGTTCCTACGTAGATCTGATGTTAGTACATAGTAGAAAACCTCAAGAGATGATTGATATTTGGTCTCAGTTGCAGAGTGCTCATTTAAAATGCTAAAATATATACAAATTCAATTTTGCATAGAAAGGTGTATTTTGAATAGTTCCCATGTTATGTTCTCACATTAGAGCAATTTCTATATTAAACTGTGAAAATTGCCTTTATGAGTGGTATCCATTTGAGGGCCTCTAACTAACCCCTTCAATTTGGTACTTAAGTGAAGAGGGAAAGCGAAAGTTGGTAATTTTTTTTACGGGTGATACGGCAGAATGATTGGTTCTGATCTTACCGGCTAGTGATCATTTTTAAACACCTTGTCCCCTCTTATCTGAAATCATGTTTCTGGAATTCTACCATTTTAAGTTATTTTTGTTTTACCCTCTTCTATAATATTCCTACTTCCCATAATAATGACTGATTTATCTGCAGTTCAGATGTTTATCAGCCTATTGGCTACAAAGACTTTGTTAACGTGATCTGGTGGTTTTTGTGAAATGAATTATGTTCATTTTTATGGGATTTGGATAAATTTAAAATTGTCTAGAAAACTGACACTTTAATTTTCAATTGCGGAATTCACTTTTCAATTGTGGAAATTTCCTGCTGCCCCAACAGTATTTTCTTGTGTTAATTAATTTTGCAAAGTGAAAATCATTGTCTGACACTCATCTAATTTATCTTATTGTGATCTTATGGTCATAATAAGGAGAAAGAGGGTTTAATTTTTCTTGTATTTGGTTTGCTGAGTCATATCATAACGTAATTTTAGTATTTGAAAATAATGAGTATGATTCCTTAATGGCCAACTGAAGACTGAATTGTCCGGAACAACCATACCATGTTTGTGAATTTTCAATTTGGACCAGGAAAACATATGTAACTTTTGAACTTGAGTGAAAAGATTGAAGTTGCAGACTTTTGCATAGGTGGTTTGTCAGTTTAAAACTCCAGAATTTATTATTGCCATATTTTCACGTTGCTTATACAAGATGATTATTCTGAGTAGTAATTGCTTCCCTGTCTATGTAGAAGTGCCTGTGTTTTTATTTATTGTTCAGATCAAAGACCAAAACATTTTCTTAAATATATTTTGTGTAATATTTTATTTGTATACAGTATTGTTGAAATATTTAACTAGAGCATGGTATTTTAAATGTTAAGATGTAACATATGTTAAATAAAGCTGTTATTTTTGAATTTTAAAATTTGTTTTTTGGGGTAAGAACTACTAGAGTTGATAAAATTCTGCCAAACTATTACTTATATGTACTATCATGTAACATACTTTCTTGAAATATTTTTGTTTATAGAATTGAAGGTTCTTATCAGATGGGATGCTGGGGACTATAAACGATGGAAATAAAGCCACTGTATTTTTAATTGTTTGTGTGATGTGTAATCTATAATCCTTCTGCTTCCAATATTTGATAACATTTTCCCTGAAAGAGGCCAGTTTTCCCCAAGAAACCATTCCAGTAGTGTTGAACTATAACTGTCTCTCAGTGCGCCATCCATCTTTGGATTTAAAATCCCAAAAGTGCTTTCCCATTTAAAATCTTTAAATAAAAGTGAGAATGTATGTATGCTTCCATTTTCAGTGAGTATGAATAATTAGGGAATGGTGTGGCATTGTAAAGATTGTGCTATCCTAAGCCATTTCTATTTTGGAGCTGGTGGCCAAGATGTAATACAGAGGCAGCCTTGACTACTCAATTTTCTTTCATAGACTCATGTTGAGAAGACACTACTAACGTCCAGTGGGAAACAAGTGGACAACTGATGAAGTTCAAAAAACAGAAGGATTAGTGTTATAAAGAGCAAACAGTCTTCTCCTGTTTGGAATGTGGAAACCATTTCTGAAGTAAGAGGACATAGGTTCTTGATTTGAGGTTGAAGACTGTTTTCAGCCTGGTCTTCCTGAAGGGTTCCTGAGGCCTGCATCTGACTTCTACTCCAGTGGCTGCTAGCACACCTCCCAGAGGGGCCACATTGCCACATTACAGTCACGGAGAGTGAAGAAGTAAAGAAGCTCAGAGCATTCACAGGTGATTGGGTCACATTTGCATTTGTCCATATAACCTGACCACGCATTCTCAGGTAATAGGTTTCTCCTCTCAGAGGAATTTTTCTTGTTAGGGATTCTTTTTCCCTGAGGTTTTAAGTCTCTTGTAGAGAAAGAAGAGATGGAGCAGGTTTTGAATTGGGTGTGGAGGCCACTGGGGAGCCTTTAGTGAGCTTTCAGTCCACATGTGTGCTGTTGTTTGAACGTGAGTTCTTGGTGCTGATGACATTTGGATGAGATGATCTCTGGCCCTTCTTTATTTGGCAGAAGTTCTCATGCAGTGGCTGCCCAAGGACGCCACACTGGTCATTGCTGTCCTGTGAGATGCACTTCATGGGCTTTTCAGCAGAGCATATTAGGTTTTAGAGCTTTATGCATGCTTGGGCTGTGTTATGGTGCTGACCCTTAAGTCCAGGAAGGCCTCTCTTGGTGCCCACAATATGGGTTCTCACCTGATCCCCCATCTCATGGATGGAACTGCTGTAAGTCTAACTTATTCTTTGAGAACTGCTTAACAATTTAGATCCCAAGAGAAACTAGTGTTTTGGACCTTTTTCTTGGCTATTCCCAAGTCATGATTTTGAGTTTGAAGGTCAGAAAGGCTGAAAGAGCATTGCCAGGGTTTGGACTATTCATAAACCCCATCAGGGCCTTAAGAAAAGGATGCAAGAGACAAGAATGGCTTGTTTCCATTCCTGATCCTGGTTATACCCGTCTCCTTTCTTTAGATGATCAAGAGAGGCCGGAAAGAAGGGCAGGAAGTTGGGGGAGTGCTTGTTACACTTCGAAGTTGAGTCTAGAGTTAAAGATGCCCAGAGTGGGCCATCTCCTATCTGTCCACTCCTGATTGGTGGTGGTGCAGAATATTTGATGTTCTGGGTCATCTTGACTTTCTCAGATGCAAAAAGAGAGGGTGGTTTTACTAATGCAGAGGATGACCTCACCCCCAGGAAAGTGAAATGAATGAAGCCTTCACTTGGGCCAAAAGTTTAACTTCCCCATCATTTGTCTTCTGACGAAAAATGCCAGATGAAACAAAAATTCTTATTTTTGCCCAGAACAGGAAAATACATACTTTGCATGCTGGGCTATGAGATTATGAAAGTACAGTATCTCATTTGGAGTGATGGGAAAAAAAGATTATGAAACTAGGTTTTCCTTAATGTAAATCCCAGGTGTAAGAAATATCTGCCTTGGCTGGGCGCGGTGGCTCACGCCTGTAATCCCAGCACTTTGGGAGGCCGAGGCGGGTGGATCACGAGGTCAGGAGATCGAGACCATCCTGGTCAACATGGTGAAACCCCGTCTCTACTAAAAATGCAAAAAATTAGCTGGGCATGGTGGCGCGTGCCTGTAATCCCAGCTACTCGGGAGGCTGAGGCAGGAGAATTGCCTGAACCCAGGAGGTGGAGGTTGCGGTGAGCTGAGATCGCGCCGTTGCACTCCAGCCTGGGTAATGAGCAAAACTCCGTCTCAAAAAAGAAAAAGAAAAAGAAAAAAGAAACATCTGCCAAATAAGATTTTTTGAACTGAACTTTGTTTGCATTAATCTGAAAAATTGAAGTATTCGGACTTAAAGTAATGCAAGGGGAAAAAACAGTTTTGCCCTTAGTATCATTATATCTTGAAAAGTACTTCATTCTTGAATGAGGCACTTTTGTCTTTAAAGAGTCCTGAAACACTTCTTTGCTCACATGATACGAATTACCGTATTTGTTGTAATGTGCAGTACTTTGTATACGCTTACTAAAAACTGCCAATGTGATTTTTATCAATTGTGCCTCAATTATAGAAACATTAAAATGTGAACTACTACATCTTAGACTAATTGAAATACAGCATGAGTCTTTAGGTATTTTTTTAAAACCTTAAATTGAAAGATGGAGTCCTGGTCAGGTGCATTTCCTGCTTCTGTCACTTTGACCTGTGTTTTTTTTTTTTTTTTAAAGACAGAATTTCGCTCTTGTTACCCAGGCTGGAGTGCAATGGCACGATCTCGGCTCACCGCAACCTCCGCCTCCTGGGTTCAGGCAATTCTCCTGCCTCAGCCTCCTGAGTAGCTGGGATTACAGGCACGTGCCACCATGCCCAGCTAATTTTTTGTATTTTTGGTAGAGACGGGGTTTCACCATGTTGACCAGGATGGTCTCGATCTCTTGACCTCGTGATCCACCCGCCTCAGCCTCCCAAAGTGCTGGGATTACAGGCTTGAACCACCGCGCCTGGCCTTGACCTGCGTTTATGAATGCTCATCCCAAGTAACCCTGGTGGCTTTTGAGCTTTGCCAGTTGCTTGCTTCTTGACTGTTGTGCATGGTGAAAGGGGATGTATTAACTGTGCTGAAGCCGTAAGAGTAGTTTTAATTTGTTTGTAATCTAGGGACTTATTTCTAAGTCAGAGACCTGGCAGTTGAAAAAGTGTTTGCAGCTTCCAGACAGCTGCCCTACACGGGATTGGGGGGTGGGCCTTTGTTGCCACTCAAGCAATAAGCCACATGGAGAACTTGGCATCTGAGTGTCAGCAAGTGCTCACCTCACCGCCTTGGAAACCTGCCGTGCTATGACTTGTCCTTCCCCAGCCTATCTTCAACTCACATCCTCTCTTCCTGCTCATCTCATCCAGCCCTTCCTGAAGCTGGCTTTCCTAGCTATTCTACTGGGCACCAACTTTAGCCACCTCTTTTAAAAAAAAAATCTCAAGTACAAAATAAAAACCATTATCCTATCCTCAGTTTGGGTTTTTCCAGAAAACAGACTTTAAGACAAGGCTTCTAGCGCATGTAGGTTTTTTGGTGGAAGTGCAGGTACAAAGGTTGGCAGGAAGTCAGCCTTAGAAGGGAAGGCGGTGGATAAGGCGTGTGGAATTAGAGCTCAGTTCCACAGGGATCTAGAGAACAGAGCAGAAGACATGCTTCAGAATGCACCTGTCTGAAGTTTGAAGAGCTGAACTTTTTTTTTTTTTTTTTTTGAGACAGAGTCTTGCTCTGTCCCCCAGGCTGGAGTACAGTGGTACAATCTAGGCCCACTACAACCTCCACCTCCCAGGGTGAAGCAACTCTCCTGCCTCAGCCTCCCGGGTAACTGGGACAACAGGCATGCACCATCACCACACCCGGCTAATTTTTGTGTTTTTAATAGAGACAGGATTTTGCCACGTTGGCCAGGCTGGTCTTGAACTCCTGACCTCAGGTGATCCACCGGCCTTGGCCTCCCAAGGTGCTGGGATTACAGGCATGAGCCACCGCACCCGGCTTTAGTAGATTGTAGAATTTTGCTGCACATCACTCCACTACAAAGCCAATTTGGTTTTAAGTCATGATGATTCCACTAGCTCTCTAAAAATTTTTTATTTTGGCCATTTAAAAAGGGAAATTTCCAAAACAGGTTCTGTTCTCTGATTCCTCTTTCCATAGGAGCCTGTTCTTCATGGATGTGTCTGTTTATAAGAAAATAAAGTCTTTTTTCCAATTCTTAATTATCTCAGCGATTAGGTGAGGGATTATTGTTCACCCTAATTCTTATGGAGAACAACAAATACTAAGTGATCCTTGTCATTTAGTGAAGGACTGAACTGATTTGTAGAAGTTCCTAGGAGATGTTTCTTTTTCTGGGCTGTTTACCTGCAAGGCCACTCCTGCATTAGAAGGCTGGGTGAGGGTCACTGTGTGGATGTACATCCTGGCTTCCTTTCAGGGGCTGACCTGGTGCGGGGGCAGGTAGACTTGACCCCAGATCTTGGAGCTGCCTTTCTTCCCTTTGCTCTGGTCTGTTTTGGGGTGTTCTACTCAGCTGCTTCAACTTGAACCCTATACATCCGCCTAGTTTAGGGAACATTCCTTAGCAGGTAAGCTTCTGAGTTCATGCTCACCCAACTTGTGTGTTCATGTGTGTGCATATGAATTTGGGAACTTGGTGAAGCCAGCCCCCTTGTGTATCACCCTTTCTGCCTCCTCGAAGCTGGGAGCCTTTCCAAGGAAGACTTCCTGTAACCCACATCCACAGAGAAGTCTACACCTAACATGCTGGGCTATTGAGGTTATGAAATTAGGTTTTCCTTAATGTTCAAAAAGGTGAAAAGGGCGCAGCCTTCTCCCCTTTATGTGTTGGACTTCGGTTTCCTTTTCCAGTTTGTCCATTCATTGGTGCCGGATGTTTCCCATCTTTCACAAAATGAATTCTTTCTCGGTGATATTGTTTTCGCTGCTAGTGCTGCCTTGGGCTTCTTCATTATGTCTTCTGTTATTTTAGTAAGGAAGGAGGCAAACACTTCTGACCATCCATAATTCTGACCTGGGAGCTCCCAGCATTTTAAATATATTTATTTTTTTATGTTGAGATGAACTCTCACTGTGTTGCCCAGGCTGGTGCGCAGTGGTGCGATCTCCGCTCACTGCAATGTCCGCCTCCTGTGTTCAAGTGATCCTCATGCCTCAGCCTCCCAAGTAACTGGGACCACAGGTGTGCACCCCAAAACCCGGCTAATTTTTTGTTTTTTTGTATTTTTAGTAAGATGGGGTTTCGCCGTGTTGGCCAGGCTATTCTTGATCACCTGGCCTCCAGCTATCTCCCTGCCTTGGCCTCCCAAAGTGCTGGGATTGCAGGTGTGAGCCACCACACCTGCCCTATTTATATTTTTTAAAGACAGGGTCTCACTGTCACCCAGGCTGGAGTGCAACGACCCAATCATACTGTAGCCTCAAGCTCCTGAGCTCAAGCAGCTCCCCCCTCCCATCCCCCATCTCAGCCTCCTGAGCAGCTGGGACACCAGGTGCGCACCCCTGTCCTGGGCGCCCCAGCATTTTTTCTTCTCTTCCCTGATGAGGCCGTCACCACGTTGACTTCCCCACCTGGAAATTTTCCTTCCTGCTGTGGATGCGGCTCAGGTTCTTGAGTCCCTGCCGGAAAGTGGCTGCTAAGTGCTGGGCCTGAGCCTCCCACAAAGCCCCACGGCCTCTTCCTCGGTCTCTTCCTTGTCCTCCCCTCTCAGTCCTCAGGGTTATCTCTGTGGGTGCCCTGCCCAAAATATTTCCGCCTCTTGTCCCTTTCTGAGCCAAGCGCACTCTTGAATCTACCTCGGTGAAGGGGCTGTTGGCCCTTCATACCAAGAGAATCCTTCCAGCTTTACTCCTCGCCCACCCCTGCTCCAGCGGCAGTGCCCTCGCCCTTCCCTTTCACCGGAGTCCCGCAGTCCCCGCTCCCTTCAATCAGCTCCGCCTCTCCAGCACCTGCGGGCTGCCGCTCCCTGGTTGTGCAAGTCAGCCTGTCCCTGACGCCAGCACAGACTCTCGGGGTCCCCTTTGCACATTCGTGTGCACTTCTCAGCTTCAAACCCAGCAAGTCTCCTGACCCATCCATAAATGGAGCCCCTTCCATTTCCTGGGGAAATGGGTCTCTTGGAGGCCCCAGGCCTGGGGGAGGTCCATTTTGTAGAAATGGAAGCGGTTCCATTATGGTTTCTACGGTGTATTTTCCTCAGATTTAAAAGCATTGTCTGCCGGGCGCGGTGGCTCACGCCTGTAATCCCAGCACTTTGGGAGGCCGAGGTGGGTGGATCACGAGGTCAAGAGATCGAGACCATCCTGGTCAATATGGTGAAACCCCGTCTCTACTAAAAATACAAAAAAAAAGTAGCTGGGCATGGTGGCGCGTGCCTGTAATCCCAGCTACTCAGGAGGCTGAGGCAGGAGAATTGCCTGAACCCAGGAGGCGGAGGTTGCGGTGAGCCGAGATCACGCCGTTGCACTCCAGCCTGGGTAACGAGAGCGAAACTCCGTCTCAAAAAAAAAAAAAAAAAAAAAAAAGCATTGTCCACCGGGTGTGGTGGCTTACGCCCGTGGTCCCAGCACTTGGGGAGGCTGAGGCAGGGGGATGGCTTTAAGACCAGCCCTGGTGACTTTGTGAGAACGAATCTCTATTGTAAAATAATTAAAAGGACTGTCCCTTGGCTCCCAATCCTTTAAATGCTCTTACCTCTAGGGCAGGCCCTCAGTTCCTTTCGAGTGGCTCTGGGTTGCCCAGGAGCGTGACAGAGGTGAGAATGCCCCTCATATCAAGACAAGAACGTGAATATTGAAGGTCGGTCAGAGTGCATTCTGCTTTGCTTGTCCTTGTTGATACATGCCCCGTGCTCAGAGTCAGCTCCCCGACATCCCCCCATTCAAATGTAGGAGCTTCCCCTCTTCTGACTGCCTTGGGGTGAGGCCCCTCCCCACTGTCTACCAGAACTGGGCCCAAAGGACCTGAGACAGAGCTGTCTCCTTCTGCCCTATCCTCCTCCTCTGCCCCTTCGGCAGAGCGCAGTAGTGGGACGGTGGCCTCGGGAAGGGGCCTCTGGGGCTTGTCCACAGATACCAACCCTGCCCAGGTGGCATCCCTTCAGCTGTCAAAATTCCGGGGGGGGGGCGCCGGGCGCGGTGGCTCAAGCCTGTAATCCCAGCACTTTGGGAGGCCGAGGCGGGTGGATCACGAGGTCAAGAGATCAAGACCATCCGGGTCAACATGGTGAAACCCCGTCTCTACTAAAAATACAAAAAATTAGCTGGGCGTGGTGGCACGTGCCTGTAATCCCAGCTGCTCAGGAGGCTGAGGCAGGAGAATTGCCTGAGCCCAGGAGGCAGAGGTTGCGGTGAGCCGAGATCGCACCATTGCACTCCAGCCTGGGTAACAAGAGCAAAACTCCGTCTCAAACAAAAAAACAACAACAACAACAAAAAATTCCAGGGGTGGGTGTGAAGCAACCAGGCCCTTCCAGCCTCTGGCTGGCTCTACCCAACAGCTCCCTGGATGCTAGAGAAAGCCCCCCTCTCACCTCCTTCCGACTCAGTAACTCTCTGGAACTTTTCCTCCTCTTGTTCAAGGGTTCAGGGCAGCTGGGGTCAGAATACCTTCTTCTACTTTTTCCACCTCATTGCAAAATGTGGCATAGTAACGTGGTATTAACTCATCACTAGATTATTTGTAGTCTGAGATGTGGAGAGAGAATGAAAATGTAGACTTTTGTTGACACAACACGAAGGCGGCCGCCGTGAGAAGGGTTTGCAGGAAACCCAACTGGGCGGAGATTCGGGAATCGGGCAACAGGTGCCGACAGGTGCGGAGACACTGCACAGGGACCCGGCCCGGCTCCTGCCTTGTCGTTTCAGGTATTGGGACCTTTGAGGACAGACCTTCCTGCTTCCAAGCTGCAGTCAGCCAGGAGGCCAGAGCTGTGGCTGCCTTGGCACTGCTGTTTTCCTGGCTGAGGAGGTGGGAGAACCTAGGGAAAAGCTCAGAAAAAGAGAAGACTCGAATGTGGACAATCTCAAATGTCTTAAATAGCAATAACATCACATGAGTTTTTCCTGTTGTGGGATATGAGAAATGAGTGGTAGACACTGAAGGATAAAGTCGTTGGGCTAAAAGTTGGTGGGAAATGCCTTTATTTATTTGATTGCACAAGTCTCTAAAAGTGAGTCACCATGGAAGGAATGAAGAAGGAGGGGTTTTGATGGATTCTCAAGAAAGCTGGGGAACTTTCTCACTCACTGTTTTGAAGAACAAGACGAACAGAAGATGCAAAACCCCCTCCCTGAGGCTGGCTCTGGAGGTGTGGGGAGAGCATTTCATTGTTGGGGGTGGCCTGTCTCACTGGCCCCTCCTCCAGAAGTTGGGGAGATGCTTACCTAGCTGAGTGTTTAGCACTTGTCCCTGCAGCCGAGTACCTGCTCAACAAATAAGGGGCTGCCATGACAATAAAAGCCCCAGCTGTGGCAGATGGTTATTATGGCAGACAATTAGAAATATTCTCTGCATTATCCCAGGTCTGGGCACGGTTCATTGTTGGTAGACCAATCCAATAAATTACTCTTCTGAGAGAACACTGATGTGTTGGGTGAACCTTTCACTTAGAAAGCTGCTTTATTTTATTCTATTTATTTTGATTTTTGAGACAGAGTCTCACTCTGCCACCCAGGCTGGGGGAGTACGGTGGCATGGTCTTGGCTCACTACAACCTCTGTCTCCCAGGGTCAAGCAATTCTCCTGCCTTAGCCTCCCGCGTAGCTGGGATTACAGGTACATGCCACCATGCCTGGCTAATTTTTTGTGTTTTCAGTAGAGACCCAAACTCCTGACCTCAAGTGATCCACCCAGCTCTACCTCCCAAAGTGTTGGGATTACAGGCGTGAGCCACCACGCCTGGCCTCACTTAGAAAGCTTTAAATTAAAAACTAAACTTTTTCAGTGTTGAATTAATTTTGCCGTACTGAAAAGTCATAAAAATAGTATTCAGAGTCCCAGTGTGGTGGCTCATGCCTGTAATCCCAGCATTTTGAGAGGCTGAAGCGGGTGGATCATGAGGTCAGAAGTCGAGACCAGCCTGACCAACATGGTGAAATCCCATCTCTACTAAAGATACAAAAATTAGCTGGCTGTGGTGGTAGGCACCTGTAGTCCCAGCTACTCGGGAGGCTGAGGCAGGAGAATCGCTTGAACCTGGGAGGCAAAGGTTGCAGTGAGCTAAGATCACACCACCGCACTCCAGCCTGGGTGACAGAGCGAGGCTCCATCTCAAAAAATTTAAATTTAAATTTAAAAAAATAGCACTCAGAATACCCATATGCCTCTACCCAAGTATTCCTAATGTTCACATCTTACATAACCATATCGTAATTATAAACATCAGCTATGGACCAAGCAAGAACAGCAGTGAAATCAACATTGCTATTATTCTGTTATCAACACTGCAAACCTGACTTGAATTTTACCAATGTTTTCACTAATGTCCATTTTCTTTTCTTTTTTATTCTTTTTTTTTTCTTTTTCCTTTTTTTGAGGCATTAAAGAATCATTGTTCTTTTTTTTTATTTAACACAGGGTCTCACTCTGTCACCTGGGGTGAGTGCAGTGGTGTGATCACGGCTCACTGCAGCCTTGACTTCCTGGGCTCAAGTGATCCTGCAGTTGTACACCACCACGCCTGGCTAAGATGTCCACTTTCTGTTCTAGGATGCTATTTAAGGTCCCACATTGCATTTAGTTACTTTTCCTTGCTCTCCTTCCATCTGTTTCTCAGTCTTTCCTTGTCTTTCATGACTTGAACACTTTTGATGAGTAGGGGTTATTTGTAGAATGTCCTTCCATTTGGGCTTGTATGGTGTTTTTGCAGTTAGAATGAGGTTGTGTATTTTTGGCAAGAACACTGCAGACGTGATGTTTGGTTCGTCTCGAAGCCTCACACTGGGGGCCCGTGATGTCACTGTGTCCTCTTCCTGGTCATGTTAACCTTGTGCACTGCGTTTCTCCACAGTAAGTTACTGTCTTTCTTTTTGTAGTTAAAAAGTATCTTGGGGACATTTGTACGTGTAAAAGGTACAAAATATTCAGTGAGTCGATGCATGTAAAGTGCTTGCAGACTGGCAGTAGTATGTGCTCAGTCAATGAGTAGCTGTTGCTTTTGTTGTCGTGGTCATTAGTGCTGCTTCTGTCCAGTTCTGTCCCCAGCCTCCCGCCTCCGGTGTTCAGTCCTTTTACTCTCTGTTCATTGTCCTCTTCCTCTTGGGCTGGTCCTTCTCCGGCTGGTCACTTCCTTACATGAGGATTGACTGTCTCATTCAAAATGTCTTCGGCCTTAAGCAGGGCCCAGAAGAGCTGGGTGCTTCTCAGCATATGGGGTCAGGTGGAGGAGGAGCCTATTATTACTCAACGGTAAGGGACAAAGCTGTGCTAACAGAACAGATTCCTCTGTCTTTGCAAGTTGTGCCTGGTTCCAAGGTGACCTTGGGGGCCCCACCTGGCCCACATCCCTTGTGGTAGAGGTCTGGACCAGAACGCATCCTGGAGGGACAGGTTGGAGGAGAGCCTGCCTGGCTGAGGCCTGGAGGCAGGAAGGAGCCAGAGGTGAAACTCCTGGGGGAGATGATGGAGTTTTCTTTAAGGAGGGGCCGGCTTGCTGCCTTGAGCAACCTCCAGGGGCTGGAGAGCCAGGGCAGGGGCACAGGCAGAGGCAGAGGCAGAGGGAGCATCAGGCCTGCTAGGGGACGCTTTCCCTGCCTGAGATGAGCAAGGTGGTGCTAGTTAAAGCAACCCTAGTTCCCTCTGTAGATGAGAGCAGGGGTTCCCCTCCTTCCTCAGTCGGGCTGGGAGACGCCAGCATGCTCCAGGCCGACCTGCTTCTAGTTGCTTCCTGGGGCTCCCGTGCCCTGGTCTAGCACACACAATGCTATCTGCAGAATGGCTGTTCTTGGCAGCATTCTCAGCCTTCCAGACTCCTCTCCAACTTTGGAGCATTTGAGCTCTATTTTTATGCAGAGAGGAGAAGTTTCCCATGTTTGAAAATAGCTGCCATGCAGAGGACTGTGGTAGCTCCTGTGTCGCCTGTCCCTCCAGCCTCCTTTTTCTGAGGACAGGCTGTGCCCTGGGCCTGTGGGGTGGGCATGTGAGCAGGGCCTATTGGAACCCTCCCTGGGACTGAGAGATGGAAGCTCTTCTTCCTCTGCTGTCGCTAAATAAATGGGCATGGCGGAGTTGCCTGGCCTTCTCCCTAACTGCCTGAAGGAAGCTTCCTAGCACCATAGCGAGAATGAGGGCAAGAGAGGTGGAAGGAGGAGGGCCAGAGCGATGCCAGCATCTGTGAGTCCTTGAACCCCTGCACCCGCCTCCGTCCTGGCCTTCCCAGCCACGCGAGCCTTTCATTCTCTGTTTCGCTTAAGCTGACTGGAGTCAGTCCTGACTGATGCCATGAAAGCCTGCTTCCTTCCCTGAGTTCTGGGGTGAGCCCAGCTGCAGGTGCCTCCAGATTCCCACCCTGAAACGCCCAATTTCAAGACTGATACTTGCTTCCAGTAAGAAGCTGGGGTCGGAACTGATGTACCTGCCTTAGGTCTGAAATCTAAGTGGAAAGGCTTAGGAAGCAGGGAACACTGTTCTCCAGGCGTTCAGTGTTCAGTGTGGGCCCCAAGACCCCTGGGTGAGAGGTGACAGTTTCTCTTTCAGAGTCAAGTTGGTACACTCAGTTTCTAGGTGTTTGCTCTGGTGACACAAGAAGAGCTGAAAAGAGGAGTGTGCGTGCAAAGCCGTTCCTTGGGGGAGGGAGATGCTGGTGGGCTGGGAGGAGATTTGGAAGGGGAGAGAGGTGCTTGGCTGCCCGGATGGTCACTGTGTGTTGTGGGCCGCATGTGTAGGGTCTTATGGCCTAGGAGGGAGAGTCGGCTCAGCCCCTCACTCCTCCACAGCACGGCAACAAACACCCTGGCCTGACCACAGGGGAAGGTGGCCGCTCATTAGAAAGTTCTTTGTTCCAAGCTGCCCAAGATTCTCCTGGCCGGGAGCTGGGGTCTGGTCTAGCCCTGTGGCTGAGTCTGGCTGACTGACAGCTCCCGCTGTCACATTCCTAGAAATATGCAGGGACCCCTGTGCCCCACCTGAGGCGTTGGGGTCCAGCTGTGTGGCAAGCGCTCTGGCAGCAGGGAGGAAGTGTAGTATCCCCGTGTGCCGGGGCCCACCCTCCCAGTCCCAGCCCCTTCCTCGTGTAACAGATGAGCAAAATGAAGCCAAAGAAATTACACCAACCCAAGTTTAAACAACTGGCAAGTATTTTCTACCTGCCAGGATTTACACTTGTGGTCTCTGATTCCATTGCCCATGGACTTTGTCCTGCTATGTCCCTGGGCCTTTCAAAGGAGGACATGTGCCACCAAAGGGTTACCAGCACTGCAAGGTCTGCTAGCTCCCTATCCATGAACCTGTATTCGCCTTTTGCGCTTTGACCGCACTGTCGAGATTTTTGTCTCCATCACCTGCCTCACTCAGGCTTCTTCAGCCTGGAGTCTGACCCAAGCCCCACTTGTGACTTACTGTGCAAAGCCTGGGTTCCTACCCATAGACCTACAGTGTTTGTCAATAAAGTGGTGGGGTGCCCCAGAGTAGACATGTATTATTAGATTAGATGAGAAAACGGAGCCTCATAGAGAATGTGATCTTTTTAAATTTAAATTAAAAATTTTTTTTTTGAGACTGGGTTTTGCTCTTGTTGCCCAGGCTGGAGTGCAGTGGCATGATCTTGGCTCACTGCAACCTCTGCCTCCCGGGTTCAAGTGATTCTCCTGCCTCAGCCTCCCCAGTAGCTGGGATTACAGGCGCCCACCACCATACCCAGCTAATTTTTATTTTTTTTTTGGTAGAGATGGGGTTTCACCATGTTGGCCAAGCTGGTCTCGAACTCCTGACTTCAGGTGATCTGCCCCCCTCAGCCTCCCAAAGTGCTGGGATTACAGGCTGAGCCACCGTACCCGGCCCAATTTTTACTTTTAAAAAGAAAGTCTTCTCTGTTGTCCAAGCTGGAGTACAGTGGCACTATCATGGCTCACGGCTCAAGCAAGAGCCCAGCTATTTTTTTGTTTTGTTTTGTTTTGGTAGAAACAGGGTCTCACTATGTTGCCCAGCCTGTCTCAAACCCCTGGCCTCAAGCTATTTCTCACCTCAGCCTCCCAAAGTGCTGGGGTTACGAGGATGAGCTACTGTGCCAGGCAGAGGATTTAACCTTTTAATTTCAAATAGGCAGTAAAATGTAAGGCAGGTTAGGGGTTGCCTAGGTTTTGTAGCTGCTGGAGGGAAATGGGGAGTGACTACCAAGGGATGTCGGGTTTCTTTGAGGTATGATGAAAATGTTCCCAGATTCACTGTGGCAATGGTCAAACAACTCTGTGGATATACCAAAACCCATTGAATGGTACATTTAAATAGGTGAATTATATGGATATAAATCATATCTCAATAAAGATTAAAAACTTTATTTTTAAATTATATTTAAAAATAAAATTTTGGCCCGGCGTGGTGGTTCACGCCTATAATCCTAGTAGCTTGGGAGGTAGAGGCGGGCTGATCACAAGGTCAAGAGATTTAGACCATCCTGGCCAACATGGTGAAACCCTGTCTCTACTGAAAATACAAAAATTAGTTGGGTGTGGTGGCATGTGCCTGTAGTCACAGCTACTTGGTAGGCTGAGGCAGGAGAATCGCATGAACCCGGGAGACAGAAGTTGCAGTGAGACAAGATTGCTGCCACTGCACTCCAGCCTGGCAGCAGAGCAGAGACTCCATCTCAAAAAACAACAACAACAACGACAAAAATAAATAAATAAAAATAAAACTTCAGCTGGGTGCAGTGGCTCCCGCCTGTAATGCCAGCACTTTGGGAGACCAAGGCAGGCGGATCACCTGAGGTCAGAAGTTGGAGACCAGCCTGGCCAACATGGTGAAACCCTGTCTCTACTAAAAATACAAAAATTAGCTGGACTGGTGGTGGGCGCCTGTAATCCCAGCTACTCGAGTTGCTGAGGCAGGAAACTCACTTGAACCTGGGAGGCAGAGGTTACAGTGATCTAGGCTTACTACAGCCTCTACCTCCCGGGTTCAAGTGATTCTTGTGCCCCAGCCTCCCAAGTAGCTGGGATTACAGATGTGTACCACCAGACCTGGCTAATTTTTTTTGTATTTTAAGTAGAGACGGATTTTCACCATGTTGACAAGGCTGGTCTCGAACTCCTGACCTCAAGTGATCCGCCAGCCTCCACCTCCCAAAGTGCTGGGATTACAGGTGTGAGCCACCGCGCCTGGCCTGAAAGGTGGCTTGAGATCAGGAGTTTGAGGCCGAAGTGAGCTCTGATGGCACCACTGCACTCCAGCCCACAGCCTGGGCGACTGAATGAGACCCTATCCCTTAAAAAAAAAAAAAAAAAAAAGTGGTTGTAGAATGAATGATCATTTGTTGAAGTATGTGAGTGAACAGATGATAGTTTCAGATTCCCACAGTGTTTCTGATAAGATTTTGTACTCATCAAATAGACTGACAATATAAATGTAATCTTTGTTCTTTTCCGGTGTTTATGTGACAGTAGGTGAAAAGTTCTGCAGGGGCAGGGCTGTTCCCTGTTGTGTGCACTTACACACCTTGTCTGTAATAAGTGTCCCATAGATAGTTGTTGAATGACTGGGTAAATGAACTCAATGACATTTGTTGTAGGAAGAAAAATGAGACTGACAATCAAAAGGTCTCCAGAGAGGGGAGGCAGGAAGAGCAGGGAAGTGTCGTTCCACACAGTTGCTGACTGTTAATCCTTTATGTGTGTCCCATCCTGGCCCTTGCCTGGGCCCACACTGCCCATGCGGAGATAAACTGGGATGGGTAAACTCCTAGCTGCGGGTGCTCACTTACCTTGAGGGAGTTGTCTCCTGTCCAGTCCTCCAAATCCCCTTGCCTCTGCCGTTACATTTCCTCCAAATTTGTAAAATTCCTAACAATATACATGGCATTACCAATAACAAACTGTGAAGCTGAAATAGACTTTTCTAAACTGTCAATGAAAGGCAAATTTTGATCAAACATGCTAGAGGAAAGAGTGAATTATCTCTTCTGTTCTCTCTGTAGAAAATCGTAAGATTGTTATATGAAGTAGCAATCAGAGTGTGAAGACCCTACTCTCCGCTCTGAAAAAATATTATAGAGGTGTGTCAGGAAGTTTATGAAAATATTTTGTAATTTGGCTGGGCATGGTGGCTCACGCCTATAATCCCAGCACTTCGAGAGGCCAAGGTGGACTGATCTTCTGAAGTTGGGAGTTTGAGACCAGCCTGGCCAGCGTGGTGAAACCCCGTCTCTACTAAAAACACAAAAATTAGCCAAATGTGGTGGCAGGCACCTGTAATCCCAACTACTCAGGAGGCCGAGGCAGGAGAATCACTTGATTGATTGCAGTGAGCTGAGGTTGTGCCACTGTACTCCAGCCTGGGTGACAAGTGCAAAACTCTTGTCAAAAAAAAAAAAAAGAAAAGAAAAAAGAAAATATTTTGTAATGTATCTGGATTTTGTGATTTTTTTTATTTTCTAAGTTTAATGCCAGTTTTATTTGTTGTGACTTCTTTTTTTTTTTGAAGCGGAGTTTCGCTCTTATTACCCAGGCTGGAGTGCAATGGCGCGATCTCGGCTCACCGCAACCTCCGCCTCCTGGGTTCAGGCAATTCTCCTGCCTCAGCCTCCTGAGTAGCTGGGATTACAGGCATGTGCCACCATGCCCGGCTAATTTTTTTGTATTTTTAGTAGAGACGGGGTTTCACCGTGTTGACCAGGATGGTCTCGATCTCTCAACCTCGTGATCCACCCGCCTCGGCCTCCCAAAGTGCTGGGATTACAGGCTTGAGCCACCGCGCCCGGCCGACTTCTTTTTTTAAATTATTATTTGTGTGTGTGTATTTAGAGTTTTGTATTCTTTCTCTTAAAAGAGCAACAAAATTACATAAGCTTTAGGGTCCACACAGCCTGGATCTATTCCAATGCCCTCTGAGTAACAGTGGGAAATTCCTTGATACGGGAATCACAGTTTCTTCTTTCTGCTTTTCCACCTCTGATTCCAGCTGTCTCTTATGTCCTTAGGAGAGCTCAATGGGTTTTCATTTTGTTTTGTTTTTTTCTGATTTTAATTCACTTTGAGGAGAGAGGCAGAGGGCACACATGGCCCAAGGGTCCTTCAGCAGACAGGCAGCCAGGTTAGGGGGAAGTAGGGGAGTCTTGTGTGAATTTCGAAGATGTCAGAGCTGGAACCGTGGTGGAAGTCACAGTCAGAGAGACTGCAGTTAACGGAGAGAAACACCTTTCTCATAGCCGACCTTCTGTTGGCAGTGCGGCCTGGGCAGGCAGGTGTACGTCTCCTCTTTGAGCACCTAGACGCTGAGGGGAGCAGTTAAGGCTTCACAGGAGGGACTGGTACCTGGAGGTTGGATTTGACACTGGGGCAGGGTGGAGACTGCGGGGCAGACCCTGCAGACCCTGATCATAGATTTTCTGCTAATATCAACAGGAACATATCGTAAGTTCTTTTTTAATTATTATTATTGAAATGGAGTTTTGCTCTTGTTTCCCAGGCTGGAGTGCAATGGTGAGATCTAGGCTCACCAGAACGTCCGCCTCCTGGGTTCAAGCGATTCTCTCCCATTCAAGTGATTCTCCCACCTCAGCCTCCAGAGTAGCTGAGATTACAGGCATGTGCCACCATGCCTGGCTAATTTTGTATTTTTAGTAGAGACGGGGTTTCTCCATGTTGGTCAGGCTGGTCTCAAACTCCTGACCTCAGGTGATTCGCCCACCTCAGCCTCCCAAAGTGCTGGGATTACAAGCGTGAGCCACCCTGCCCAGCCTATAAGTTCTTATACGATATGTGAAGTTGTATAATACCATTTGAAGGTTTACTCTGATAAGCTGGATGTATGCTATAAACCCTAAAGCAACCATTAAAGAAACAAAGAATTATAGCTAATAAACTAGAAAAGAAGATAAAACAGAATCATAAAATATGCTCCATTAATCTATAAGTAGGCTGAAAAAGAAGAAAATCAGAAAACATGTAGGACCAATAGAAAACAAATTTCAAGATGATAGACTTAATCCTAATTGTATCAGTAATCACATCACATAAAAATGGTCTAACACTCCCAATTAAAAGGCAGATAATATCAGATTGGATATCAAAGCAAGACCCAACTACATGCTGCCTTTGTGAGGCATACTTAAGTACATATGGCTCATGACTGTAATCCCAGCACTTTGGGAGGCCGAGGTGGGTGGATCACGAGGTTAAGAGTTCAAGACCAGCCTGGCCAAGATGGTGAAACCCTCTTCTATTGTAAAAATACAAAAATTACCTGGGTGCAGTGGCCGGGGCCTGTAATCCTAGCTACTTGAGGGTTGAGGCAGGAGAATCGCTTGAACCGGGGTGGCAGAGGTTGCAGTGAGCCGAGTTGATGTCACTGCACTCCAGCCTGGGTGATAGAGTGAGACTCTGTCTAAAACAGAAAAAGAAACACACACCACACACACACACACACACACACACACACACACACACACACATACACACAGAGTAAAAGTAAAAAGGATGGAAAAAGTTAGACATACAAACACTGGTCAAAAGAAAGCTGGAGTGGCTAGATTAATATTAGACAAAATTGATTTCACAGGGACAATGCATTTCACAATGCAAAGGGGTCAATTCACGCAGAAGACATAAAAATCCTAAATGTTTATGCACATAGATCTTCAAAACACATGAAGCAAAAACTGATAGAATGGCAAGGAGAAATAAACGAACCTCCAATTATGGCTGGATATTTCAATACCCCTGTTTCAATAATTGGTAGAGCGTGAAAATAGAAAAATTATGAAGGATATAGAAGATTTCAACATTATCAACCAACGTGGCCTAAAAGAGTCCACCCAACATTTTCAAGTGCATGCTCATGGAATATTTACCAAGATAGATCATATTCTGGGTTATAAACCAAATCTCAATAAGTGTTACAAGATGAGAATCATATTAAGTATCTTCTCTGGTCACAATGTAATTAAATTGGAAATCAAATAGACCTCTGGGAAATCTTCAATTGCTTATAAACTAAATAACACACTTCTAAATAAGCCATGGGTCAAGAAGAAATTAAAGGGACATTACAAAGTCTCCTTTGAACTTAATGAAAATGGAAACACAACATATCAGAATGTTGGAGATCTCATGTGATCCACCTGCCTTGGCCTCCCAAAGTACTGGGATTACAGGCATGAGCCACTGCACCTGACCTAATGAGCACAATTTTAAATGACTTAAATTAATGGAAAGATCAAATTGATCCATAGATTCAGTACAATTATGAATACAGTCTCAACAGGCTTTTTTGCAGAAAATCACAAACTGACTCTAAAATTTATGTGGAAATGCAAATAACCTAGAAGAGCAAGAACAATTTTGGAAGAGAAGAATAAAGTTGAAGGGCTAACACTGCCCAATTTCAAGACTTTTAAAAAATTTTGGTGTATAGCTGGGTGCGGTGGCTCAAGCCTGTAATCCCAGCACTTTGGGAGGCCGAGGCGGGTGGATCACGAGGTCAAGAGATGGAGACCATCCTGGTCAACATGGTGAAACCCCGTCTCTGCTAAAAATACAAAAAAATTAGCTGGGCATGGTGGCGCGTGCCTGTAATCCCAGCTACTCGGGAGGCTGAGGCAGGAGAATTGCCTGAACCCAGGAGGCGGAGGTTGCGGTGAGCCGAGATCGCGCCATTGCACTCCAGCCTGGGTAACAAGAGTGAAACTCCGTCTCAAAAAAAAAAAAAAAAATTTGGTATATAATAATAAAAAATAAAACATTAAAGAATGACATGAAAATATATGACCCTTGAAAAGATGAAGTAAAAGTACTAAATATATATTTTTAAAATTGATATGTGATAATTGTATTATGTGACACGTGATGTTTTGATACATGTGATATTTTGATGCATGTGATGTTTTGATACATGCATACAGTGTGTAGTGATCAGATAGGGCAATTGAGATATCCATCACCTCAAACATTTATCTTTTCTTTATGTTGAAAATATTCATTATTCTAGCTATCTTGAAATATACATTATTGTTAACTATAATCACCCTACTGAACTACTGAACACTAGATCTTATTCCTTCCATCTAACTGTATTTTTGTGCCCATCAATCAATCTCTCTTCATCCCTCCCTTCCCATTCTCTCAGCCTGTGGTCACCACCAATCTGCTATCTCCGTGAGATCCGCTTTTCTAGCTTCCACATACGAGTGAGAACAATCAATATTTGCCTTACTCTGCTTGGCTTATGTCACTTAACATAATAATCTCCCGTTCTATCCATGTTGCTGCAAATGACAGGATCTCATTCTTTGTTATGGCTGAATACTATTTGCAATTTTGACTTCTTATGCAACTACAAAAATCAAGACAGTGTGATACTGATATGAAGAAAGAACGTAGATCAATGGAATAAAACAGAGAGACTGGAAATGGATTTTCAATGAAGGTACAAAGGCAATTCAGTAGAGAAAGGGTCATCTTTTCAACACATGGTGCTGGAAAAATTGGATATTCACATGGCAGAAAAAATTAACTTCAACCCATACATTACACCATGTATAAAAATTAACTCAAAATGAATCATAGATGCCAATATAAAACCCAAAATTATGAATCAACTTCTAGAAGAAAATAGAGGAGAAAATCATTTTGACCTTGAGTTAGACAAAGGTTTCTTAGATATACCAAAATAACAAGTTATAAAAGAGTAAATCGATAAATTGAATTTCATCTGTTGGGGCTCAGAAAACAATACCCCAAAGCGAAGGCCTCACTCAGCAGCAGCCTCAGAAGCAAAAGTTTTTGTCTGTCCGTCTTCCCTTTTCTCTCTCAGTTCTATTCTCTCTCAAGGCTAGCCATGCAAACTAGAAATCTCTCTTCCCCAAGGCGGGTCATAGAAACCAAAACTTCTTCTCCCCAAAGTTAGTCATAAAGCCTAAAAATATACTCTAATTTTCCATCCACCTATCTATGTAAAAGCTGGTCATAAAGAAACTATCTGGGCCAGGCCAGTGGCTCACGCCTGTAATCCCAGCACTTTGGGAGCTTGAGGCGGACAGATCACGAGGTCAGGAGATAGAGACCATCCTGGCTAACATGATGAAACGCTGTCTTTACTAAAAATACAAAAAATTAGCTGGGCGTGGTGGCGTGCGCTTGTAGTCCTAGCTTCTTAGAAGGCTGAGGCAGGAGAATCCCTTGAACCTAGTAGGTGGAGGTTGCAGTGAGCCAAGATTGCGCCACTGCACTCCAGCCTGGGTGACAGGTGACAGAGTGAGACTCCATCTAAAATTTTAAAAAAAGAAAAGAAAGAAACTATCTGACCTACGTTGTTTGACTATGGGTCATAAGACCCCCATCCCAGAGAGGAGGGAATGCACGCTCAGGCCAAGAAGAATGTAGGTAGACAGGCCCTGCTGGGTCTCCCTACTCCGTCTATTAGCATGAGATAATATTCTTTTTGTCCAATCATACTTCCTCACAGCTGCCTGTACTTCACTGAACCTAAACATTAAAATGGATAATTTCTCCTGTATCTTTTGGTCTTCGTTCTGAAGGCTCCTGTGTATACATGCTACATAAATTTGTGTGCCTTTTCTCCTGCTTACCAATCTGCTTCATGTCAGTGATTTTCAACGAACCTCAGAAAATCGAAAGGAAACACTTTAGTTCTTTAAAGCACTGTTAAAAAAACAAAGACAGGCTACAGACTGAGAGACAGTCTTTGGAAACCAAATTTCCAATAAAGGACTTGTATCTAGAATATATAATGAACTCTCAAAGCATAACAATAAGAACATAAAATACCCAAATTGAAAATGGGAAAAATTTAGGCTGGCACAGTGGCTTACACCTGTAATTCTAGCACTTTGGGAGGCTGAGGTGGTGGATCACCTGAGGTCAGGAGTTCAAGTCCAGCCTGCCCAACATGGTGAAACCCTCTCTCTACTAAAAATATAAAAATTACCTGGGCGTGATCATGCCCACCTCCCAGCTACTCGGGAGGCTGAGGCAGGAGAATCTCTTGAACCTGGGATGTGGAGGTTGAGACGAATGGAGATTGTACCACTGCACTCCAGCCTGGGTGACAGAGACTTCAGGAAAGGAAGGAAAGAAGGAAGGGAGGAATAGAGGAAGGGAGAAAGGGAGAAGGGAGGGAGGGAGGAAAAAATTTGAATAGACACCTCACCAAACAGGATATATGGATGGCACATAAGCACAAGAAGAGACGCTCAGTTTTATTTGTCATTTAGCTCACTAATGAGGCAACAAGCATCGTGAAGAAGTCAGTTCCAAGGAGAATAACGGAAGTATATACAGTCAGTGAAGGTATATGCCTGTTACTTAGGAATGTAGAATAAATACGAACATTCGAGTGGTTGCCTCAGAGAATGGGATTGTTTGGTAGAGTGTGATAGGGCAGGTGCTGCTTTTTTTTGTTGAAGGTCTTATAGTATTATTACTATTCTTAAAACGAAGCAGAACTATGTTTATGTATAATTTTCATAAGAATAAAATTTTAATTAGAAGAGAAAAATATGGCAGGTGAATTTGGCCTCCCAAAGTGCTGGGATTACAGGCGTGAGCCACCATGCCCAGCCAAAAGGCTATTTTTGAAATGCTCCATTTTCCACCTATATATTTGTATAATATCCATTTTTTTCATATACATCCACCAAAGCAATATAATATCAGATTGACTACAAACAGATATGAGAATCCAGCTGTCTTTTATTAAGTCAGATATTAAAGAGATTTGCAAAGATGCAAAACAAGTCTACTCACTGTTATTTTTTTAGTTTGGGAAAATACTATTTTCATAAAATATTTTATTTCTACTAAAATGTAACATGCTCATTATTATAGTTGAAGTCTATCTGTAATTATTGATATATTAAAACATTGTTAAGAATGTAAGTGGGGCTGGGCATGGTGGCTCATGCCTGTAATCCCAGCACTTTGGGAGGCTGAGGCAGGTGGATCACTTCAGGTCAGGAGTTCGAGACCAGCCTGGTCAACATGGGAAAATCCTGTCTCTACTAAAAACACAAAAATTAGCTGGGCATGGTGGCGCACGCCTGTAGTCGCAGCTACTCAGGAGGCTGAGGTATGAGGATCATTTGATCCTGGGAGGTGGAGATGACAGTGAGCCAAGATCATGCCACTACACTGCGGCCTGGGCGACAGAGCGAGACCCTGTCTCAAAAACAAAGAATGTAAATGGATTCTGAGACCAAAAAGCTGACCTAACATAGTATATATTATAATTATACACAATTTCAATATGCCATTATTATTATATATTTTGTAACAAATAGAGAATACTTTTGTTTTCAAAAAAAAGTTCAAGGAACATTCCAGATAATTGACCATGTATCATCAAGAAATCTGAATCGATTGATTGTATCATCAAGCAATCAAGAAAACTAATTATAGAGACTCCATTACACCATGATACAATAAAGTTAAGAGAGAACAACCAGCAGGATAGCCAAAACAAAAAACCACTCCTACTCGCTTAGAAAACTAAAAACACCCTTTAAAGAACTCTTGGGTTAAATAATCAAAACTAAAATTACAAATTACTTAGAAAATTAATGACAAGGAGAACACTTTGTATCAAAATTGGTGGGAGGCAATTAAAGATCAGTTGGAGACAATGAGTCGTCTCAAAAGCTTTTCACAAAAGGGCAAGAATTGGAAATAACGGAACCAAGCAAGTGCAGGAAGCCACTGAAGATAGAGAAAAAGACACCTCATAGAGATGTCAGAAAAAGTCATCTCTAAAATGTTATTTTGATCTCACTGTCTCCAAAATCAAACAAAAAGAATTTTAAGGAAAATGTGTAGAAAACCCAATGTTCTACAAAACTAGAAAACGTGCACAATCTCAGACCTCGGTCATGAGGAATGCTTACCATCTACAATAAAATCAGGATCCATTTGAAGGTTCAGCACCCACTGATTATTTGGATATTTGGAGAAGTAAACATTTGTGGGTGGAGTTAATGGGGTGGAGGTGGGGCTTACGATTCTGGGGTCTTAGGCACCGTGTATTTTTTTCTTCTCTGAGACAAGAACTCACTCTGTCACCCAGGCTGGAGTGCAGTGGCACAATCATGGCTAACTGCTGCCTCAAACTCTTGGACTCAAGCTATCCTCCTACCTCAGCCTCCTGAGTAGCTGGGAGCGTAGGTATGTGATACCATGCCTGGCTGATTTTTTTGTATTTGTAAAGATGAGATGTTCCTATGTTGTGCAGGCTGGTCTTGAACTGTTGGGTTCAAATGATCCATCCCCCTCTGCCTCCCAAAGCTTTGGGATTACAGGTGTGAGCCACCTTGCAGACTAGGCTCTGCACTTTAATCACACACACCCACTCTCCACTCTCCGTGGAGAATCCATCTCAGGGCCACTCAAGACTGCAAAGAGGGGTTTGTGGACCCTCAGGCTGCATTGCCCCTGCTGACTTGGGAGGGGGCTTATGGTTAGTTTGAGGTAAGTGGAGCTTGGTGGGCTGTTCCCAAACTTTATTGCTAAGTACTTTACAGTATTTAGAAATTTAAGGAATCAAAAAACTTTGGATAATGTGTTCATCCCTGTGAAGAGCTCTACTTCAATGTGGCCAAATTCTGACCCATGAGTAATGGATCTAGGTCAGCAGGTGACAATTTGCACTGGTCCATTTTTAAGGATACCCTCCAGGCCTGGCCAAAGAAGAGTCAGCCTGTTTAAAATTGGAAAGGATCTGATCTCAACATATGCCCTCTCATTCTTCTCAAAGCTGCCAGGGAAGGGCGGTGCCCCTCTTCCTGTGTCGTTTACCTCTGTGTCCAGACTGTCAGAGCAGGAGCTTTATGCAGGCATGTTGGTATAACAGCACTTTGTATGCTACATCCAACTGGTATCACAATGAGATCACATTTTACTTTTGTAGCCAGATAAGATGACCTTAAGCTACCACTCAGGATGTCCCTCAGGGTTCTGGGAATGCCCAGGGTCTGGACTCAGACAGCTCAGGAAACTAGCCTGCTTGGATTCTTCCACTTAGTTTGAAAAATCTTCCAGGTATGGTACCCCTGTGATACCAGCGAGACTATGTGCAGGTGCCCCTGCTGGCGATCTGTACCAGAACTAGCACCAGTTTTCAAGCGTAGAGAATTTTCAAACCCTATTTAAGCAACACACCCCGCCATACTCGCAACCCCCCTCCCCCGCTTCCCCACAACACCCAAAACAAAAATCACTGCCTAAGGAAACAAATTCTGAAGAGATTTGACTCTGCAAAGCATAAGCACCTTCTTACATTATTACAGACAGCAATTTTGCTCAAAGATTTCCGGCTTAATATTTGCATAAAATTAATGCAACAGGCAGGTGGTTTTCCAAGAACAAAGGGAGGTTGAGTCTTTGGTTTATTGCAAAACAGAAAACTGCTCCCAGCTTTGAAATGACAGCTTTTTACATTTTTGTTGTTCTGGTTTCTACCAAGCTGTGGGTAGCCTCCCCCAGCAATCTTTAAAAGGAGGCAGCCTTCCGAGCACTTGGAGTGTGTTTGGAACTCAGCCTGAGGTACTGGCAGAAGCTTTCTTAGCCCTGAACACCTGCCCCAGGGATCTCTTCTGCCTTCTCAACGGCTGCGGGGTCTCCATTTCTCCAGAATAATGCATTAGAGGAAGTGCCTTTGGATGCTTGTGCACAACTGTAGTTTGCCAAGGTAGAACTCTTTGGTTTACTGGGCACGGCCTCTGCTGGGAACTGGGGGCTGCAAAAATGAACAAGGCAGAACAGGATATTTGCATGGTGCCAAAATGTCACTCCATGAGTTATTTATTAATTGCAAAGGGAGATATCTGGTGATCAGAACTCCTAACTATGCAATCAAATGTAGGTCACTAAGAGTGGGATACCTGACATGACATGGTAGGCCCTAGGAAGTATAAACCATCACCTATGAAATAATTTTACCAAAATGGTTTAACCTGAATCATCCAACCTTTATTTATTTTATTTATTAATTATTATCTTTTTCAGACGAGGTCTCACTGTGTTGCTCAGGCTGGAATGCAGTGGCACAATCATGGCACAAGTGATCCTCCCAGACTCAAGTGAGCCTCCCCACTTCAGCCTCCCAAGTAGCTGGGACTTCAGGCATGAGACACCATGCCCAGCCCCAACCTCAATTTAATAGGAAACATAGGTGATAAAGGAACAAAGTAAATTGTCTCGCACCCATACAAGCTGAATCAAGCTGACTTGGGTTGGAATCTTGGCTCTCCATATATATAAGCTGTGAGCCCAGAGGTAAGTAACTTATTTTCTCTGAGACTTCTCAGAGAAGACTTCTCTTCTGTGAAATGTGTGTACTCAGATATAGCAAAACCTTCCTAGGCAACTCAGATCTGGCCTTAATGATCAGTGATGTATTAAGAAACAAAAAAGCAGGGCGAGGTAGTGCTGGGATTACAGGCGTGAGCTACCTCGCCCTGCTTTTTTGTTTCTTAATACATCACTAATCACCTGAGGTCAGGAGTTCAAGATGAGCCTGGCCAACATGGTGAAACCCCATCTCTACTAAAAATACAAAAAGTAGCCGGGTGTGGTGTTACGCGCCTGTAATCCCAGCTACTTGGGAGGCTGAGACAGGAGAATCACTTGAACCTGGGAAGTGGAGGTTGCAGTGAGCCTAGATCATGCCAGATTGCACTCTAGCCTGGGTGATAGAGCAAGACTCTATCCAAACAAAACAAAACAAAACAAAACGGCATAAACACACACACACAGACACACACAGAGTATGTGACATTCTAGAAGACAATTGTCTTCTAGACAATTTGAATTCTTCAAAAAGCCAACATCATAAATTATAAAGACAGTTGAGGGATCGTTCTTGTAGGAACCAAGGCAAAATTTATCCTTCACCCTCTGAAGATTCACAGAAAATCAGCTCTCAAAAAACCAGATTAATAGGAGAAAGGGCATATTAAAAAATTTTTAAACATGTGTAGCACCAAGGAATCACAGGAGAGAATAATTACCCAATAACCCAGTAGGGTACAGAAGCTTGTACCTTGGGAGTGGGGAGACAATTCTTTTGAGGGGCCGTAAATGATTTTCAGTTCAGGGAAGATGAATGAGTCCAAAGACCAGGGACCTGGGACCAAGTTTCTCTGTGCTCTGAGGGAGGTGACTGCACAGGTTATGAAAGAGGAATGTCAAGTAAAGCCATTCTTATTATGCAGATGGAAATATCTCAGGTAATCTCTGTTACGGTTTAGCTCTGTGCCCCTACCCAAATCACATCTTGAATTGTTATTCCCATAATTCCATATCTCGAGGAAAGAACCAGGTGGGAGGTGATTGGATCATGGGGGCATTTTCCCTTATGCTCTTCTCGTGATAGTGAATGAGTTCTCACGAGATCTGATGGTTATATGACACAGTTTTCTCTGCTCTTGCTCAGTCTCCCTTTCCTGCCACTATTTGAAGAAGGTCTTTGCTTCTCCTTCACCTTCTGCCATGATTGTAAGTTTCCTGAGGCCTCCCCAGACATGTGGGACTGTGAGTCAATTAAACCTCTTTTCTTTATAAATTACCCAGTCTTGGGCAGTTCTTTATAGCAGTGTGAAAATGGACTAATAGAGTCTCGGAGCTGACCTCAGAAAGGATAGATGGTAGTCTGTGGTTGACATAATCTTTTCTATATCTGGACGAAGGATGGGTGGAGGCCCTCAGAGGAAGCATGACTGTTCATTACACTAACGTAGATTTTTCTCTTTAAATGCAAATCTATCCTACAAAAGGCAGCTTTTCAGGGCTATTTCTTTCTACAGGTCCTCTGAATAGCCATCTCAAAATATGTCAAGTAAGTATATTTTGAGCCCGGGCGTGGTGGCTCATGCATGTAATCCCAGCACTTTGGGAGGCTGAGAAAGGTGGATCAGGAGTTTCAAACCAGCCTGGCCAACATGGTGAAAACCCATCTCTACTAAAGATACAAAAAAATTAGCCAGGTGTGGTGGCACACACGTGTGATCCCAGCTACTCGGGAGGCTGAGGCAGGAGAATCACTTGAACCTGGAGGATGGAGGTTGCAGTGAGCCAAGATTGTACCATTGCACTCTAGCCTGGGTGACAGGGCAAGACTCCATCTCAAAAAAAAAGAATTATATTTTGGGGTGAAGTGTGCTTGGTTTCTTTTATTTTAGTCTCTTTTTGAAACTTTGTTTTCAGGAAGTTTTACATATTAAAAGAGGATTGGTAGCTATGGAAAGAGAAATCAGGTTAGTAACTGAGTGGCAAAGAATCTGCAAAGGGAGAAAATAACACAGATTAGGATGAGAATAAACACATAGAAAAGAACAAGCCTAAACACTTTCCCCGACACCCAACTAAACTAGTCTCACATTTCAGTGTACAGGTCAGTCCAATTAAGCAGTGGTATCTCATTCTAGAAGATGGAGTTGCAGATGGGTTGTCAAAGCTATGCCTCTATATGTGATGCAGGCAAACAGATCTTTAATAAGAGGCATTTCTGTGAAAACAGAAGAAAAAGGTTAATGTCTAGAGTAGTCTATAAAATAGTTTTTCTAGAGTTTAGAGGGCAGTTGGTTGCAGAGATTAGTGACAATCTGACAGATTTTTCTGGTTTGCAGTTTGCATGTACTACATTTGTTCAAATATAAGCTGTTGTGATTTTTCTTCAAAGCCAAGCTGACTAGCTTTAGCTTGTAAGCCATTAGGGAAAAGATGGTTTTACTTTGTAGTGATTCCAAGTCAGAAGGGTAAGAGGACAATTGGAAACATTAGTCTGGAGGGCAGCCGGACACTGGAGAAAAGTGCAATTCCATATTCAGCCCAAATAACAACAACAAACCCCTCAAAAACAAATGGACAGGGCTAGAATCTAATGCACTATAGTTTTCTTCTGAAACATAAGTTTTCTCTGCCATTTCCTCATTTTTACCAAAGATATTTATAGCAAGACTAATTTGCTTATAAAATAAGTTTAGTTTCATTAACTTGGCCTGATTATTTGCATAAAGTGCAATGGTGAAATCTTGGCTCACTGCAACCTCCATCTTCCAAGTTCAAGCTATTCTCCTGCCTCAGCCTCCCGAGTAGCTAGGATTACAGGTGCCTGCCACCACGACCAGCTAATTTTTTATATTTTTAATAGAAACAGGGTTTCGCTATGTTGACCAGGCTGGTCTCAAACTCCTGACCTTGCGATCCACCTGTTTTGGCCTCCCAAAGTGCTGGGATTACAGGCGTGAGCCACCATGCCCGGCCCAAATTAGGCTTTTAAAAGCCACTTGAGGCTTAGGAGCTAAGCCAAAGACTGTAATACCAATATAAATTGAGTGAATTTCTCTCTTCCTGAGGTCCCCCAAATATCTTGAGATTCCTGGGCCTGTCAGAAAGTGACATTCTTTACTTACTTCAAGGATAGGAACCTTATTAGAGTACTGTGTAGACAAGGTACCAGGCCAGTCTTTCCAAGGGGCTTTTTATTGGCTCCATACAAGTCAACCTGACTCCGTCAAAGCAGTCTAGTTATGTTTCAAAATATGACATTCTAGTTAGAGCCTTGGTAAAACAACCAGTGTTTCCAATTGTGTTCGGTGGCAGATGAAACCAATCCTACTAAACTTATGCAAATAACTATATTGCCATGAAATAAGAATACTCACAGATAGTTTCTGAATTCTAGAGAGATTAGGTAGAGAGGTAAATGTTTTAAATCTGTTACAAAAGTACACTTCATTCAATTGCTGTAAGCTATAAATACGCTTTAATAAGAAAGAAAGTTTTCTTAATTCTGGAAAACAAAACATAAAAATCAGCAATATGTCAAACAAAAAAAGTCATTAAAAAATTATTTCAGTCTTCTACCATTTCAGTCCCATATAATTAGTTCTTGTTCTGACTGATGTTAGGTGGGTGGTTTTATGAGTCTAGGTTTTTTTGTTTTGTTTTGTTTTTTAGTGTTCTGAAATTTTTTTTGCCTAGTCCAATGGTAAGATCTCAATGTTGTCAGAAACCTGTATTTGTCAGGGTTTTTTCCATCCTTTCCATAAACCTCCTTGAAGACACAACATTTTAGGATTTGCAAAAAGTTTTCAAGAAAAAAAGTATCGAAATAAAGCAATTAACTATGGACAACAGGGCTTAAAATGGCCATACTTAAATAAACAATTGATTTTTAAAACTTGGTTATTAGGCTGGGCACAGTGGCTCACACTTGTAATCCCAGAACTTTGGGAGGCTGAGGCAGGTGGATCACGAGGTCAAGAGATTGAGATCCTCCTGGCCAACATGGTGAAACCACGTCTCTACTAAAAATACAAAATTAGCCAGGTGTGGTGGTGCACATGTGTAGTCCCAGCTACTCGGAAGGCTGAGGAAGGAGAATTGCTTGAACCCGAAAGGCGGAGGTTGCAGTGAGCTGAGGTCGCACCATTGCACTCCAGCCTAGGCAATAGAGCGAAACTCCATCTGAAAAAAGAAAAAATTCAGTTATTTTCTGTGACCTACAACAATTTTACATAATCACCATAATGAATTGATAATGTGCTGAATTTTAAGGATTTACATACAATTTTGGAACACATTAATGACATATTTATACAAATATAACTCAAAAAAAAGGCTGAACATCATTTTTCATTTGACAGTGCTTCCCATACCATTCAACATATCAATAGGCCTGCTTATGACCTCTCTTTTGGATGCTTCAGGGGCCCCTTTGAACATCCCAAAGTTAGTTTGAGGTTGAAAAGACTTAATTTCAAATTTGAAGTTTGATTTGGGGAAGCCTGTTAAATATGTGAAAGGTTGAAAACACTTGATCAAAATAGGGAAGGTTTAAAAGGTTTAAACCACTTTATCACAATAGGATCACTATAAAACAATAGTCATTCATTTAGCCAAAGTTCTAATTTATTATAAAAGATTTTAAAGGCTGGGCGTGGTGGCTCATGCCTGTAATCCCAGTACTTTCAGAGGCTGAGGGGGGCGGATCACCTGAGTTCAGGGGATCAAGACCAGGCTGGCCAACATGGTGAAACCCATCTCTACTAAAAATACAAAAATTAGCCGGGTGTGGTTGGTCACCTGTAATCTCTGCTACTTGGGAGGCTGAGGCAGAGAATTGCTTCAACCTGGGAGGCGGAGGTTGCAGTGAGCAGAGATCATGCCACAGCACTCCAGCCTGGGCAATAGAGCCAGACTCCCTCTCAAAAGAAAAAAAAAAAAAAAAGATTTTAAAAAGCAAAAATCTTTACTTTTTGTTAGAGAGGAGACAAATATTCAAATAATTAAAAGATCTAATAAAGACAGCATAAAGAACTGTGTTCTTGAACTCCCGACCTCAGGTGATCCACCTGCCTTGGCCTCCAAAGTGCTTGGATTACAGGCATGAGCCACCGCGCCCGGCCAATTTTTTTGTATTTTTAGTAGAGATGGGGTTTCATCTTGTTGACCAGGCTGGTCTCAAACTCCTGACCTCAAGTGATCTGCCCACCTCAGCCTCCCAAAGTGCTGGGATTACAGGCATGAGCCACCGCGCCTGGCCCAAAATTACTTTTCAAAAACAAAAACACATGTCCTTATGCCTTTTTATAACTCTTTTCTCACCAAATCATCTTGGGTTTTTTGTGTACTTAGCATACAGGATTGTTTTCCCTTATTTCTAGTAGTTTTAATTACATATATTTAAACCAATATTAGCCAATATTATTTTTATTCACCAAAGATTACTAAAAAGTCATATGAACTTGAAAAGCATTTGGTTTTATTTACTTAATTTATGAGCATTCATTTATTTACAAGTCAATTTGGTACCATGTAGACAATATAAAAACACAGATATGTACACATGTATGCATAAAAACACAAACATAAAGCCTTTATAGATTGCTTTTTTTTTTTCTTTCATTTTTCTTTGGTGTGAGACAGAGTCTTGCTCCGTCGCCCAGGCTGGAGTGCAGTGGCACGATTTTGGCTCTCTGCAACCTCCACCTCACCTCCCAGGTTCAAGTGATTTTCATGCCTCAGCCCCCCAGGTAGCTGAGACTACAGGTGCCTGCTACCATGCCCAGCTAATTTTTGTATTTTTAGTAGAGACAGGGTTTCACCATGTTGGCCAGGCTGGTCTCTAACTCCTTACCTCAATTGATCCACCCATCTTGGTCTCCCAAAGTGGCAGGATTAGAGGTGTGAGCCACTGCACCCAGCCATATAGCTTTGATATTTAAAACTAGCTGGCCGGGCGCGGTGGCTCATGCCTATAATCCCAGCGCTTTGGGAGGCCGAGGCGGGTGGATCATGAGGTCAAGAGATCGAGACCAACCTGGTCAACATGGCGAAATCCTGTCTCTACTAAAAATACAAAAATTAGCTGGGCATGGTGGCGCATGCCTGTAGTCCCAGCTACTCGGGAGGCTGAGGCAGGAGAATTGCCTGAACCCAGGAGGCGGAGGTTGCGGTGAGCCGAGATCGTGCCATTGCACTCCAGCCTGGGTAACAAGAGCGAAACTCCTCCTCAAAAAAAAAAAAAAAAAAAAATTAAAAAAAAATTAAAAAATAAAAAAAAGAAAGAAATTAGCTGGGTGTGGGGTGTGGTTTTATATGCTTGGGAGGCAGAAGTTGCAGTGCCCTGCACTCCGGCTCGGATGAAAGAGCCAAATCCAGTCTCAAAAGTAAAGTAAAATAAAAGATTCCAGAGGTAACACAGAATCACAAATTCACACAGGATTGTATGAGGATACCAATTTTAGCCAGATAGGTAGCTTCCAATTTGTTTAGTCTTTTTCAGCTGGATGACTGAGCGTGGGGTGGAGGCCACTGAGGAGCAGGACCGAGCAGGAAAAGGCAGATGCAGCTTGCCTTTTTCTCCTCTGTAAAACGGATGTAACTCAAGTATAACAAAGCCTTTCTGGGCAGCTCAGACCTGGCCTTGCCAGATAATGACACATTAAAAAACAAAACAAAAAGATAAATCTGACTGTCAAAAGATTAAAGTATATTGTATTTCTTTGAAAGTGGGACACATTTTCAACTCATGGGCACTTGTAATTAGTAACTCTTTTTCTTCATACCTTTCTTCCTTCTTAAAATATGACCTTTTTTTTTTTTTTTTTTTGAGACAGAGTCTTGCTCTGTCACCAGGCTGGAGTGGTGCAGTGGCACATTCTCAGCTCACTGCAACCTCTGCCTCCTGAGTTCAAGCTATTCCCCTGCCTCTGCCTCCCAAGTAGCTGGGACTACAGGTGCACAACACCAAGCCTAATTTTTGTATTATTAGTAGAGACAGGGTTTCACCATGTTGGCCAGGATGATTTCAATCTTTTGACCTCTTGATTCACCCACCTTGGCCTCCCAAAGTGTTGGGATTACAGGCGTGAGCCACTGCGCCCGGCCTTTTTTTTTTCTTTAAGAGATGAGTCTCGCTGTTTTACAGGCTGGGGTGCCTGTCTATTCACAGGCACAATCCCACTACTGATTAGCATGGGAATTTTGATCTGCTATTTCCAACCTGGGTTCACCTCTCCCTAGACAACCTGGTGGTCCTTTGCTCCTGAGAGGTCACCATATTGAAGCCAAACTTAATGTGGTCACCCAGTCAGCATAGCACACCATGTCCCAGAATTGCTGGGCTCTGTGCGCCTCCTCTTTTGGCCTCCCAAGTAACTGGCACTACAGGTGTGTACTACCATGCCCAACAATGAAGTATCTTGTCATCGATTCTATCTTACAGTCATTCCTATCTTGGATTAGATAAAATATGGCAGATTCGATGCTGAGATTTTCCTGGTGATATGGAAGAAAGAGTAAGTGATACTTCATGTACCAGAACTTTGAAAAATCCTCTCCAAATATCCCACTGTTTCTCTGAATCCACCTCCCCTCTGTGGTGGCCATGAAACTTTCCCCTCCTCTGAAGCCTGCCAGTCCTTGCCAGTTCCTCCCAGCAACTCATCTTCGCCTGTACTTTCTCTTTACTCTCCTCTTCCACCCCTTAATCTACCCACCTCCCCCAGCCTTTCAGGGTCTCCATCTCTTTATTTTAATTTAACTTTCTCTCCCTCTCTCTCTCTCTCTCTCTCTCTCTCTCTCCTCTTCTCTTCTCTACTTCCTCTCCCCAGCAGCACCCCATCGAGTAAAATAAAGGACCCTCCAAGGAATCTACGTTCTTAGAAAATGAAGAGCAGGTAAACGATTATACGTTTAATATTTCTTGTGTTTAATGGATAACAATACTACTTCATGAGGCTTTCATGAGGATTAAAAGAGAGAGGAAATGTAAAATACTTGGCAAGTTGCTGGCACATGTTAAGAATTCACCAGTGGGCTGGGCGCGGTGGCTCAAGCCTGTAATCCCAGCACTTTGGGAGGCTGAGGCGGGTGGATCACGAGGTCAAGAGATCGAGACCATCCTGGTCAACATGGTGAAACCCCGTCTCTACTAAAAATACAAAAAATTAGCTGGGCATGGTGGCGCGTGCCTGTAATCCCAGCTACTCAGGAGGCTGAGGCAGGAGAATTGCCTGGAGGCAGGAGAATTGCCTGAACCCAGGAGGCGGAGGTTGCGGTGAGCTGAGATCGCGCCATTGCACTCCAGCCTGGGTAACAAGAGTGAAACTCCATCTCAAAAAAAAAAAAAAAAAAAAAGAATTCACCAATGTTAGCTGACATTATTTACTATTATGCTGATGCTGTAAATGATTGTACAATCAACATTGTAGCAATACGGGGAAGAGAAAAAAAAAAAAAACAAAGGAATAAGAATCACCTAGAGAAGCAACGCCATGTATTTTTCTAGTAGCAATCATAAACATGCCACAGTGAAATTTGATTTTTGTGCTTTTCCAGTGACAGAACATTCTTATGAATCATAGATCATAATTGAAAATATCAGGGCCAGGCGCGGTGGCTCAAGCATGTAATCCCAGCACTTTGGGAGGCCGAGGGGGGTGGATCACGAGGTCAAGAGATCGAGACCATCCTGGTCAATATGGTGAAACCCCGTCTCTACTAAAAATACAAAAAATTAGCTGGCATGGTGGCGCGTGCCTGTAATCCCAGCTACTCAGGAGGCTGAGGCAGGAGAATTGCCTGAACCCAGGAGGCGGAGGTTGCGGTGAGCCGAGATCGCGCCATTGCACTCCAGCCTGGGTAACAAGAGTGAAACTCCGTCTCAAAAAAAACAAAAACAAAAACAAAAACAACAACAACAAAAAAAAAAAAAGAAAAAAGAAAATATCAAAGGGTAGAAAGTCATCATGTATTTTTAATGTATTTTAATATGTAGCATTTTGTGATGTTTTTAGATCATGACAAAGAGGAAATTGCTGTCATCTTCCTTTATCTATTATAAAGCTTTATTTATTTTTTTCGGTTTTTGAGACGAAGTTTCACTCTTGCTGCCCAGGCTGGAGTGCAATGGTGCTATCTTGGCTCACTGCAACCTCTGCCTCCTGGGTTCAAGCAATTCTCCTGCCTCAGCCTCCTGAGTAGCTGGGATTACAGGTGCCTAGCTAAATTTTTTTTTGTATTTTTAGTAGATTTGGGGTTTCACCATGTTGGCCAGGCTAGTCTCGAACTCCTGATCTCAGGAGATTTGCTCGGCTCAGTCTCCCAAAGTGCTGGGATTACAGGCATGAGCCACCATGCCCGGCCCGAAGCTCTTTTTCTTTAGAAAACCATGCTGCAGAAGCTTCAAAACACAAAGAAATGCTACTATCTACTATCCTGGTAAAGTATTTTAAGAGGACTGCAAAAAACTACGGTAATAATTTTTAAAATGCTTCCTTGTTTCTAGTCATGGAATGTAAGAGAGAAACTTCACAGAGTTTAAATCATAACTTGCAGTCTTGGTTGTCATTTCATATCATGTGATTGGAAATTGAAGATGCTGCCCCAAAGGCCGATACTGGGAAACTGACCCTATGCTGTGGACTGAATTGAATGCCGTGCCATCCACCCAAATTTACGTAATTCACGTGATGAAGCTCTAACTTCAATACGGTAATATTTTCTTTTGGAGATAATTAGGGTTAGATGAGCACATGAGGCTAGGGCCTTCATCATGAGATTGGCGTCTTTATTTTTTTATTTTTTATTTTTTATTTTTATTTTTTGAGACTGAGTTTCGCTCTCGTTGTTACCCAGGCTGGAGTGCAATGGCACGATCTCGGCTCACCACAACCTCTGCCTCCTGGGTTCAGGCAATTCTACTGCCTCAGCCTCCTGAGTAGCTGGGATTACAGGCACGCGCCACCATGCCCAGCTAATTTTTTGTATTTTTAGTATAGACGGGGTTTCACCATGTTGACCAGGATGGTCTCGATCTCTCGACCTCGTGATCCACCCGCCTCGGCCTCCCAAAGTGCTGGGATTACAGGCTTGAGCCACCGCGCCTGGCGAGATTGGCGTCTTTAAAAGAGACACCAGAGAGTTTGCTTTCCTATTGCAAAGAAGAGGTCATGTGAGCCCACAGCAACATGATGGCTGCCGACGAGCCAAGAGAAGAGGCTTCAGAATGAAACCTACTTGCTGGCACCTTGATCTTGGACTTCCAGCCTCCAGAACTATGAGAAGTACATTTCCGTTTAAACACTCTCCCCAAAATATCTAGTATTTTGTTATAGCAGTCCAAGTTGACTAGTCACATCTGGTGACTTCCCTTATCAAAGTCAGCAAAAAGGTTAACATAGAGCTTTCTTAGGCCAGCTTTTCCATGCAGACGGCAGCCTCCTAAAAGTAGTGTGAACATTGGGACAATGTGATTATTCTGTAGTTCATAAGCATCATGCCTGGGTTTTCACGTTCCTGTGTGAGATGTGCCTCCCTCAAACCTTGTTACGGCATCGGCACATTACCCATCTGATGAGAAAAAGAAAAAAGGCCAGGTGCGGTGGCTCACGCCTGTAATCCCAGCACTTTGGGAGGCCGAGGGAGGTGGAAAACCTGAGGTCGAGAGTTTGAGACCAGTCTGACCAACATGGAGAAACTCATCTCTACTAAAAATACAAAATTAGCCATGTGTGATGGTGCATGCCTGTAATCCCAGCTACTCAGGAGGCTGAGACAGGAGAATTGCTTGAACTCAGGAGGTGAAGGTTGTGGTGAGCCAAGATTGCACCATTGCACTCCAGACTGGGCCACAAGAGTGAAGCTCTGTCTCAAAAACAAAAGAAAGAAAAAAAGCAGAAGAAAAAAATAATTAAAAGGAGAAACAGTGTGAGAAGGAAGAACATATACATAATATTGTAAAACCATTGGAAGGCTCGATGAAACTCAAAACTAGGAAGTCCTATTTTAAGAAATTGCAACATGCAGTTTAACTGTTTCTGGATTTCTTCGCCAGCTGAACTGTGGGGATGATGGACTGACACCCACTGCAGGAACATTTTGCTGCCTCAGCAAGTTTCCAGTGCCTCCTTCAGGATTGATGACCGCAGTAGCTGCTGAGAGCATCTCCCAAGGTTCCTTCTCATTTTGTGGCCCAGCTAAGAGCCTGTAAACTATATGCGTGGACTAGGACACAAATTACCTGTGCCTGAAACCCTGTCTCGATTAAAAATACAAAAACTAGCCAGGCGTGGTGTCAGGTGCCTGCAATCCCAGCTACTGGGGAGGCTGAGACAGGAGAACCACTTGAACCAGGGAGTCAGAGGTTGAAGTGAGCTGAGATTGCGCCACTGAACTCCAGCGTGGCGACAGAGCAAGATTCCGACTCAAAAAAAGAATTTCTTCCTCTCTTCCTCCATTTTGCCATGTATTTGTATTGTTCTCTCATGTGTGGTGGGAGAAAATTTTGCTTCTTACTAAGAGAAATGTCTTACGTTGAGGGGAAATGGTTCTTAGTTTAGAAAAGTACCTTGCTGGCCTCTGGGGTTGTTGATAGTGAGACTCAGCTTCGGGAGAATGGACTGCATAAAGAGGGTATTTGGATGTAGGACCTTTGGGAGATAATTTTGAATTGTCCTGCCTACTAAGGTGGGAAGAATATTGAATTCCTGGAGGTAGCTCTGGAAAGAGGGTCAGGGAAGAGAAGACAGGGACTGTGGAAACGTTCGCAGGGGTGTCTAATCTTCTGGCTTCCCTGGGCCACACTGGAAGAGGAAGAATTGCCTTGGGCCACAAGTAAAACTAACACTAATGATAGCTGATGAGCTAAAAAAAAAAAAAATTGCAAAAAAAAATCACATAATGTTTTAAGAAAGTTTATGAACATTTTTACTACTGTTTGGTTCTTGAAGGAACAAAAAATAAAAGTTGATGAATTTGTGTTGGGCCACATTCAAAGCCATCCTGGGCCGTGGGTTGGACAAGTTTGGTTTAGAGAAAGGAAGGTGGAGGGGCTGACTTAATGTGCAGGTAGCCCGTGGTGAGGCCTGAGAAGGCAGAGCCAGTGAAACATCCAATACATCAGGGATGATTCTGGAGGAAGAATGCAGAAAGATGGCAGGGTCAGATACAAAACAGGTCCTGACAGAGCAGTAACGGTAACCTGGGCTGGGCATGGTGGTTCATGCCTGTAATCCCAACACTTTGGGAGGCTGAGGTGGGTGGATCACAGGGTCAGGAGATCAAGACCGTTCTGGCTAACTCGGTGAAACCCCATCTCTATTAAAAATACAAAGAATTAGCCAGGCGTGGTGGCACGCACCTGTAATTTCAAGCTACTTGGGAGGCTGAGGCAGGATAAACATTTGAACCCAGGAGGCACAGGTTGCAGTGAGCTGAGTTTGCGCCACTGCATTCCAGCCTGAGCAACAGAGGGAGACCCTGTCTCAAAAAAACAAAACAAAACAAAAAAACAAAAACAAAAACAAACTGTAATCTTCGGGCTTATCTTTTCTACCAGAGAGAAATCATTCTAACAGTAAATGTGAAAATGGTGGCTGTGCACTGCTGCAAAGAACCTCTCGCCAAAGCTTTATAGAGATCTGCTGCACACAACTGGTTTGGGCAAGTTATGGCTCCAGGAAATCAAGAGGGTTCTGGGGTCCAGTGGTAGGACCAACAGAAGGGAGCAAGCACAGTGCAAGGCATAGGAATTCAGCGGGAATAGGAAACTGGATTGGGAGCTGGCCACCAGAACAAAACCCCAGGAATGCACAACTTGAGCTATTTAGATGCAAAGATTAACAGAAAGGGCAACTTGCTGAGGCTGAGAACTTCCCAGCCATCATCTGAGTCACTTGGAGGAGTAAGGGTGCGGTTGTACTCGGACGCTGGAAGAGATCAAGTCCCATCCAGGTAGGAGATGGAGGTGGGGAGAGGGAGTTGTGGGGGGCAATAGGGAGGTCCAGAAGAGGGAGGACATGCCCACAACTATCCTCAATAGTCCTGCCCATCCTCTGGGGAAAAATCAAACCCCATATTTCAAAATGGCTTCAAAGCAGATTCCGATCCGCTTTGTGGTCTAACTTTAGAGATGTCTGAGGGTGTGAGTGGGCAGCTGGATGGATAAGATGGTTGTTTTTATACTTTTAAAAATTCTTCTGTTTATTCCCATTCTTTCATATTTGGCAAATTCATTTTGAAAGCCTGCTACAACTGTGCTAAGGATGTCAAATATGATTTTCAAATAGTTAAGAATGTAGCATAAGTGAGCCCTTGTCAAAGATGGGTTTAGCTCACTAATGAGGGCACCAGCAAGATGGCAACACCAGTTCAAAGGTTATATGTGGTTGGTGAAAAGAAGAATGCAGAAAGATGGCAGAGTCAGACACAAAACAGGTCCTGACAGAGCAATAATTGTAACCTGGGTGGGTGCGGTGGCTTATGCCTGTAATCCCAACACTTTGGGAGGCAGAGGCAGGCAGATCACGAGGTCAGGAGATCGAGACCATCCTGGCTAATGCAGTGAAACCCTGTCTCTACGAAAAATACAAAAAATTAACCTGGTGTGGTGGCACATGCCTGTAATTTCAGCTACTTGGGAGGCTGAGGCAGGAAAATCACTTGAACCCGGGAGGCAGAGGTTGCAGTGAGCCGAGATCGCACCACTGCACTCCAGCGTGGGTGACAGAGGGAGACCCTGTCTCAAAAAACAAAACAAACTGTAACTTTTGGGCTCTTTTCTACCAGAGAGAAAGCACTTACCTCTCCAATGGGGGAAAAAAGTCATTTTCAAAACTTATCCATATTTTATACATTAAATCTCACTTTTCAGAATCCAGCTTGATCAACTGTAAATAGTAAGTCAAGAGGCTGGGCACAGTGGCTCACTCTTGTAATCTCAACACTTTGGGAGGCCAAGGTGGGAGGATCACTTGAGCCCAGGGATTCAAGTCTACAGTGAGCTATGATTTTGCCACTGCACTTCAGCTTGGGTGACAAAGCAAGACGCTGTCTCTATTAAACAAAATAATAAGTAGGTCAAATGAAGTTATATCCCTTAGAAAATCAGATGAGTCTTAGGAGGGTTGTTACACAATAGTCAGTGGCTTTGAAAGGGCATGCAGTAATCTTTGTGCTGAATTTCCAAATTTTGGATGATTTTTCCTTTTTTTTTTTTTTTTTTTTGAAGAGCGTCTAGCTCTGTCACCCAAGCTGGAGTGCAATGGCGCGATCTCCACTCACTGTGCAACCTCCATCTCCTGGGTTCAAGCGACTCTTCTGCCTCAGCCTCTTTAGTAGTTGGGATTACAGGCATGCCCCGTCACACCCGGCTAATTTTGTATTTTTAGTAGAGACGAGTTTCACCATGTTGGCCAGGATGGTGTCTCTTGACCTCGTGATCCACCCACCTCGGCCTCCCAGAGTGCTGGGATTACAGGCGTGAACCACCACGACCCACCCTGGATGATTTTTCTTAAGGGAAAGCAAGGGACTAGATTATTGTCCTCACTTAAGTCACAGAACTAAAGGGGAGCAGCAGAGTCTTGAAGCCACCATGATGGGGTAGAAGTAATAAAATGAAAGGAAGATAGTTGAAACTCAAGGAGTAAAAAGACGACCACCTACTTATTCCTCCCCTCCTGGGGAGTCTTCTTTTACTTCTAAAACCGATTTTTCTGCTATTGGGGGACTGCTCGTCTCATATTCATCAATTTCTTCTGTGCTACCATTTGGGGACCCTTGAGTTTGCACTGGAGTCAAAACATTATAGGGAACCCAGGCACTGCCCTATCCACTAGGAGTGAGGGAATTAAATGTCTTTGGGACATTTTTGCAATATCTAGCAACATTTTTTATAATCGTGGTAAATTTATACGTAACTTTAAATTTACTGTTTTAACCATTTTAAGCATATGGTTCAACAGTATTATGCACATTCACATTGTTGTGCTATTTATACCATCATCCACCTCTAGAACTTTTTCATCTTCCCAATTCTTCCTACAACCATTGGCAGTCACCATTCTACTTCCTGTCTCTATGAATTTTAACCATTGTATTCATGTAAGTGGAAATGTACAATATTTGTCTTTTTGTATCTGGCTTATTTCACTTGGTATAATGCCTTCAGTCTGTCCATGTTGTTACATGTGTCAGAATTTCATTTCTCTTTTATTTTATTTTATTTATTTATTTTAAGATGGCATTTCACCATATTGGTCAAGCTGGGTCTCGAACTCCTGACCTCAAGTGATCCACCCACCTCAGCCTCCCAAAGTGCTGGGATTACAGACGTGAGCCACCTCGCCTGGCCAATTTCATTTCTTTTTAAGGCTTAATATTTCCTTTTATGTTTGTACCACATTTTGTTTATCCATTTGATATGGTTTGGCTGTGTCCCTACCCAAATCACGTCTTGAATTGTAGCTCCCATAATTCCCATGTGTTGTCAGAGGGACCCAGTGGGAGGTAATTGACTCATGGGGATGGGTTTTTTTCCATGCTGTTCTTGTGATAGTGAATAATGGTTTGTTTTTTGTTTTTTTTTTTGAGGCGGAGTTTCACTCTTGTTGCCTGGGCTACAGTACAATGGTGTGATCTCGGTTCACCACAGCCTCTGCTTCCCAAGTTCAAGCAATTCTTCTGCCTCATCCTCCTGAGTAGCTAGGATTACAGGCATGCACCACCACACCCAGCTAATTTTTTGTATTTTTAGCAGAGACAGGGTTTCTCCATGTTGGTCAGGCTGGTCTTGAACTTCTGACCTCAGGTGATCCGCCCACGTTTGGCCTCCCAAAGTGTTGGGATTGCAAGGCATGAGCCATGGTGCCTGACCGATCTGATGGTTTTATAAAGGGTTTCATATGGGGGTTTTATACCCCTGCACATGTTCTCTTGCCTGCCATCATGTAAGACCTGCCTTTGCTTCTCCTTCACCTTCTGCCATGATAGTGAGGCCTCCCCAACGATGTGGGGTCATGAGTCCATTAAACTTGTTTTTCTTTATAAATTACCCAGTCTCAAGTATGTCTTCATAGCAGTATGAAAATGGACGGATACACCATTCATCCACTGATGTCTAGTAACATTAAAAATGAACATACTCTTTTGACCCAGCAAGTCTATTTCAAGGACTTTGCTCTATGCATAATACTTGCATATAGATACAAAGATGACGCTTGTAGAAGACTCTCTTGGTTGCTACCCGATAGACATTTCTTCCGGTCTTCTTGCCATTGGGACCTTGAGTTTCTTCAGGTATCAGGATGCGTTGTGATCAGGAAAAGCATGTTCTTCCCCAGCTCCAGGGAATTAAGCTTAACTAGTATAAGCCAATAATAGTAATTATTTGCCTCTTTAACAGTGATTGGTCTATGGATGGGTATGTTCTAGCTAATGATTTGTGAAGGAAAGTCTGCGGCAGGGCTTCTGGGAAAAGTTTTCTTTCCTGAGAAAAGGAGATTTGTGAGGAGAAAATGATTTCTTGTCTTTGAACAGGGTTGAATGTTGATGGGATGACTGGAACAGTAGAAGCCATCTTACTTCCAAACCCAGGGCAAAAAATCGAACACCCTGAAGATGGCAAGAGAGATATGGAAAACACGTGGTCCCTTAATTACAGGGTTGTGCCACTAAATTAACTCACCCTGGGACCACCTAGCTGTAGATCTCTTGTTATGTAAGATAATAAATCCTTACGGTTTACTTTCAGTTGGGTGTTCTGTTATTTTCATTCTAAAACACTCTGATAGTGTTTACTGCAGCATTGTTTGTAATAGCAAACACCCTAAATGTTAATCAATAGAAGACTCATTAAATAAATTGTGTTACATCCATGCAATAAAATACTATGCAGTTATAATTAAAAAGTGGATTTATATGCAGAAATGGAATAAGTTATAAGAAATAGTGAATAGAAATGGCAAAGTACATAAACGTGTCTCAGTAGGCTCCTGTGTGTGTTAAAAAATATACACATATATACATTTGTGTAAATACAGAAAATGCATGCAAGTATATGCAACAAATTGTTAATAAGGTCCCTCTGGAGAGTGAGGCTAGGAGTACCAGGATGGATGAGAGACTTACTTTTTATTTTATGCTTCTCTTTAAGGTTTGCATTTTTATACCAAGACCATGTATTACTCTTTCAATTTAAAAAGAAAATTCAAAACCATGACCACCATTGCAGCAACATTAATACTAGTTCAGAGTGTAAGTTGCCAACTTCCAGACACTGTCTTTTGCAGTGAGCCAGCCATGGATCTGCTTAAAGCTGATAGAGGCTTGGCTTCAATAAGTAGAAGCAGGACTTTCAAAAGAGGCACATTGTAGGTGGAATCTGGTCCAAGAAAATTTATCCCCAAACATAGGGTTAGTTGAGCCTCCTATTTGTCTTTTGTAACTACCCTAGGGTAGTCTGCTAATAAAACTGACATTCAGCTAGGTTACACTGGCATGGGGATAGTAATTATAGCTGGGACCATTCTGACTGGGCTGTTCCCCTTTCAGAGTATTTTGTGCCCATGATGGACCAGCTGTTAAATATCCTGAATATCATCTCTAACCTGTTCCACTCAGTATGCCTACCTCTTGCTGTGCCTTCAACCATCTGAATATATCCTTAACTCTTGGTTAGTAATCTTGTCTCCTGATAGTGAATATTTTTTGGGATGTATTTGGCAGCAGATAATATAGTATCAACTAAAATAGCTTCAACAATATACAGTTATTGGGCTGGGCATGGTGGCTCATGCCTGTAATTCCAGCACTTTGGGAGGCTGAGGCAGGATGATTGCTTGAGCCCAGGAGTTCAAGACCAGCCTGGGCAACAAAGTGAGACCTTGTCTCTATAAAAAATTTAAAAACTTGGCAATGCATGGTGGCATGTGCCTGCGGTCCCAGTCAGTTACTCAGGATGCTTGAGCCCAGGAGGTTGAGGCTGCAGTGAGCCGTGATCACACCACAGCTTGGGCAAGAGTGAGACCTTGTCTCAAAGCAAGCAAGCAAACAAACAAACAATACAGTTATTTTATGTAACAAGTCTGGTTGGTAGTGGGCAGTTTTGGGGTTAATTCGGTGGCTCACTGATGTCACTGGAGACCGGGAGCCTTCTCACTTTTCTTTCTGCCATCTCAGCATGTTGACAAAATCTCCCCTTGTGGTCACCAGATGGCTGCTGTAGCACTGAGTATTGTATTCACATGACTGCACCCTAACAAGATGGTTACGGAGAAGGACATAGTGGACCTTTTTCTCTTACGATTCTTTCTCTTTCTTATTTTTAACAAATGAGTAAAATCTTCCCTAACAGCCACGAGTAGGTATCTGCTTGTGTTTTACTAGCCAGAACTAAGTCATGTGACTACCCTTAGCCCAATCAATTACTGGCAATGAGGATGAGCTTTGAACCAATTATTATTAATCTTTTTCAGTTGTGCATACTGACCCTGTCTACAACAAAGAAGAAAAGATGGCGGCTAGGTAAGTAATCAGCTATGACTGGCACTCGTACCTCTTTAGTTTGTGTTCTCTTTAATTTGGAATTCTGTCAATAGTCTTTTGCTCGGCTAGGAGCGCTGGCTCACCCCTGTAATCCCAGCACTTTGGGACGCCAAGGAGAGTGAATAGCTTGAGCCTAGGAGTTTGAAACCAGCTTGGCCAAAATGGCGCAACCCCATCTCTGCAAAAGTCAGCCAGCTGTAGTAGCTTGTGCCTGTAGTTCCAGCTACTTGACAAGCAGATTGTAGCAAGCAGAGATGGTGCCACTGCACCCCAGCCTATGCCACAGAGTGAGACCCTGTCTTAAAAAAAAAAAAGCGGACTGTTTCTCCTTTTTTTCTGTTTTGAAATAATGTTCATGTGTTTCTTATTATAAAAGTAATGTATGCTCATTGCTCATTGAAGGGAATATAGAATCCATGGAGAAAATAAATCAATACGTGTGTGTGTGCGCGCGCGCGTTAGCGTTCTCCAAAGAAACAGATCCAATGTGATATATATGTTTGTTTATTTATGAGACAGTCTCACTGTCACCCAGGCTGGTATGCAGTGGCGTGATCTTAGCTCACTGCAACCTCCACCTCCTGGGTTCAAGCAATTCTCCTGCCTCAGCCTCCTGAGTAGCTGGGATCACAGGTGCCCACCACCATGCCTGGCTAATTTTTGTGTTTTTAGTAGAGACAGGGCTTCACCATGTTGGCCAGGCTAGTCTTGAACTCTTGACCTCAAGTGATCCACCCATCTCGGTCTCTCAAATTGTTGGAATTACAGGTGTGAGCCACTGCTCCCAGCCTGAACCAATATGGTACATATGGATATATGGAAATATATTGTGATGGATTGGTTCATGTGATCATGGAGGCTGAGAAGTTCCATAATCTGCCATAGGTAAGGTGTATATTGTGGCATTATGGTAAAATAAGAAATATATATTTGGTCTCTGTCCCTGGTTCCTGGCACAGAGCTCTCAATCCCTTGGAATTCCTGGAAGATAGGAGCATGTTTTGTTCTAATGAGGTGACTCTTGGTGGGCTTCTGAATGGGAGTTGGTCACCAGGAAGACCGAGCCATGATTAGAAGCTTGGAACTTTCAGCTTTAACCCCCATCCTCTGGGAAGGGGAGAGGGACTGGAGACTGAGTCAATAATCAATCATGCCTATGTGATAAAGCCACTATAAAACTCCCTGAACTATGGGATTCAGAGAACTTCCCAGTGGCTGAACACACGGAGGTAGCAGAGGGTGGCATGCTGACAGGGCACGGAAACTCCATACCCCTTCCCGCATACCTCACCCTGTGAGTCTCTTAACTTTGGCTGTTCTTCTGTATCCTTTTTAAGGTCCTCTATAATAAATGGGTAAACATAAGTAGTTTCCCTGAGTTTTGTAAGCCACACTAACAAATTAATTGAACCCGAGGAGGGATTAATGGGAACTCCCAATTTATGGCTGAATGGTCAGATGTACAGTCACAACCTGTAGAACGTGTAACTGGCATCTGAAGTGGGGGCACACTTCTGGGACTTCTTGTGGGACCGAGCCCTTAACCTGCGGTATCTGATGCTAACTCCAGGTAGATAGTGTCAGAATTGAGTTAAATTGTAGATACCCAGTTGGCGTCTGATGGAGAATTGGCTGTTGGTGAAACATTTTGTTGACCAGAGGTGTAGTATTATATTGAGTGTGAGTGTGTGAGGGTAGGAAAAGCAATGTGGTTTCTCCTGTCTCAGAGACCAGGAAATTTGGTGATATAGTTCCAGTCCAAGTCCAAAGGCCTGAGAACCAGGGCAGCCAATCGTTTAAGTCCCAATTCTGATACAAAGACCTAAGAACAGGGTAGAGAGTGGGGTGTAGCTGATGGTGTGTTTCCTGGTCAGAGTCTGAAGGGCTAAGAAGTAGGAGGCTGACGGTTTAAGTCCCAGTCTAAGTCTGAAGGCCTAAAAACTGGAAGCACTGATGTCTGAGGGCCTGAGAAGAGGAATGTCCCGACTTTAGCTGAGAGAATGATTTCACCCTTCCTCCGCCTTTTCATTCTATTTGGGTTCTCAACAGATTGGATCATGCCCACCCACATTGGTGAGGGTATCTTCTTTATTCAGTCAGCTGATTCCGATGCTAATCTCTTCCAGAAACACCCTCACAGACACACCAATAGAGAATGTTTTACCAGTTAGCTATACATTCCTTAGCCCAAACTGAGACATAAAATTAACTGTCACAGAATGGATGTGTATATACATGTGTGTGTGTGTATGATGATCTAGTTGAATATCCGCGTGTGTATGTATGTCTGTGATCTAGTTGAATATCCCCATGTGTATGTATGTCTGTGATCTAGTTGAACATCCCCATGTGTATGTATGCCTATGATCTAGTTGAATATCTGTGTGTGTATGTATGTCTGTGATCTTGTTGAATATCCGTGTATGTATGTCTGTGATCTAGTTGAATATCTGTGTGTGTATGTATGTCTGTGATCTAGTTGAATATCCCCGTGTGTATGTATGCCTATGATCTAGTTGAATATCCCTGTGTGTATGTATGCCTATGATCTAGTTGAACATCCCCGTGTGTATGTATGCCTATGATCTAGTTGAATATCTGTGTGTGTTTGTATGCTTATGATCTAGTTGAATATCCGCGTGTGTATGTATGTCTGTGATCTAGTTGAATATCCTATCAGTTTTCACTTAACATTTTATGACGAACTTGCTATTTCCCCTCTTGGTCCCAGCCTCCTCTTCACACATGTTCAAAATAAGGAAAAGAAGCACAGAACACATGAGTCTCAGTTAAGTGATTAATTAGATCAAAGTCACTTTTGATTTGGAAATGTCCTTGTTTCATCATTCCTGATTGGTCTCCACATGGGCATACTTATCTTAACATTCTCTACTGAAGCGCACCCTTGTGGGCTCCGAGGACATTTTGATACCTAGGTACAACATGAGCATGAGGGAAAATACTTTTCTTCAGGCTGTCTAGTGGTTGACATTGGGACTGACCACATCTTCATGGAGAATCTCAACCTTACCCTTGCAGGCCTGATATAGTTTGGCTGTGTCCCCACCTAAATCTCATCTTGAATGGTAACTCCCACAATTCCCAGATGTCGTGGGAAGGACCCAGTGGGATTTAATTGAATCATGGGGGCAGTTTTCTCTCATGCTGTTCTTATGATAGTGAGTAAGTCTCATGAGATCTGATGGTGTTATAAAGAGGAGTTTTCCTGCACAAGTTCTCTCTCTTTGCCTGCCACTGTAGGATGTGACTTGCTTCTCCTTGCCTGCTGCCATAATTGTGAGGCCTTCCCAGCCATGTGGGACTTTAAGTATATTAAACCTCTTTCTTTTGTGAATTGCCCAGTCTTGAGTATATCTTTATATCTCCAAACAACCTGATAGCTTCAACTGTTATATAAGGTATACACATGCTTGGTGTCGGTGAGAGGGGTTAATCTCTGTCTTCATGAAACATTGCTCATTCCTTCAGTGTGCACTTATGATGGATTATAGGGAGCTGTGCGCAGGAGTCTCTTTTGCTAAGCTGGACTTTTGGGAGCCGCAGATGGGAAGCCGTTTTCCCCTAGCATAAGTTACCTGATTATTCAATGTGTCCCCACTACACTGTCACTTCAGGAGGCCTCACTTTAGAAGAAACATTGTGTATGATGGTGCTGTGGAGTATCTGTTTTTGTTGTTGTTTGTTTTTTGAGACAGAGTCTTGCTCTGTTGCCCAGGCTATCTCGTAGGGGGGCAATCTCAGCTCACTGAAACCTCTGCCTGCCAGGTTCAAGTGATTCTCCTGCCTCAGCCTCCCGAGTAGCTGGGATTACAGGCACACACTACCGTGCCCAGCTAATTTTTGTATTTTTAGTAGAGATGGGATTTCACCATGTTGGCCAGGCTGGTCTTGAACTTCTGACCTCAAGTGATCTGCTCACCTTGGCCTCCCAAAGTGCTGGGATTAACAGGTTGTTTTCTTAATGTGTAATTAATTTTGGTTACAGAGTTGGCAGAGACAAATGCCTACTGGCAATAGCATTTAGACTTATTATCTGAGGACAGCTGGCCTCAAAGCCCAAAGTGAAGAAAAAAGAGATAAAAGCAGATTTTTCTTGCAGTTCTATTCCTTCAAGCCATGAAACTTAAATGTCATCTTTTAGGTAATGAAGAGCCATCTCGAAAGCCTCTAACCTTGAGTCTATGAGAACCTCTTTGGCAACATGTGGCAGATTATATTTCCCAAAGATGGCCACAATGTCTCCCATCCCCCATGCCTTCCTGCAATGTGACCTTGCCATTCCCTCATCAAGAGGTGGGTTGAATTCTCCTCCTATTGAATCTGGCTGGCCTTAGTGATTCCCCTGTGAGGTTACCAGGTTTAGTAAATGAAAATGCAAGATGCCCAGTTGAATTTGAATTTCAGATGAACCACAAAATGGCATTTTAAATATATGTCTCATTAATATAGTTTGGATGTTCGCCCCACTCAAATCTCATGTTGAATTGTAATCTGCAATGCTGGAGGTGGGGCCTGGCAGGAGGTATTTGGGTTGTGGGGGCAGATCTCTCATTTCTTGGTGCTGTCTTTGTGATAGGGAGAGAGTTCTCAAGAGATCTGGTCATTTAAAAATGTGTGGCACCTCCCCCCCAACTTTCTCTTGCTCCTGCTTTTGCCATGTGAAGTGCCTGCTCCTGCTTCCCAAGAAGCAGAGCATATGCCAACACTATGTTTCCTGTAAAACCTCAGAACCCTGAGCCAATTAAACCATTTTTTTCGTATAAATGACTCCGCCTCAGGAATTTCTTTATAGAAAAGCAAGAGTGGTCTAATACAGACAATTGGTACTGGGAGTGGTGCATTGCTATGAAGATATCTGAAAATGTGAATGGAGCTGGGTAACAGGCACAGGTTGGAAGAATCTGGAGGGCTTAGAAGAAGACAGGAAGACAAGGAAAAGTTTGGAACTTCTTAGAGACTAGTTAAATGATTGTGACCAAAATGCTGATAGTGATATGGACTGTGAAATCCAGGCTGACAAGGTTTTAGATGGAAAAAGGAACTTACTGGGAACTGAAGCAAAGGTTGTGCCTTAACAAAGAGCTTGGCTGCTTTCTGTTCATGCCCTAGGGATGTGTGGAAGTTTGAATTAAAGAGTGATAATTTAGGGTATCTGGCAGAAGAAATGTCTAAGGAGCAATGCATTCAAGAGGTAGCCTGGTAGCTTCTAACAGCCTATGCTACACTCAAATGTAGGAGCAAGTAAATGACTTAAAGTTGGAACCTATATTTAAAAGGGATGCAGTGGATAAAAGTTTAGAAAATTTGTGGCCAGACGTGGTGGCTCAAGCCATAATCCCAGCACTTTGGGAGGTTGAGGCGGGCAGATCATGAGGTCAGGAGTTCAAGACCAGCCTGGGCCAACATAGTGAAACCCTGTCTCTACTAAAAATACAAAAATTATCTAGGCATTGTGGCGCATGCCTGTAGTCCCAGCTACTCGGGAGGCTGAGGCAGGAGAATTGCTTGAACCTGGGAGGCGGAGGTCATGGTGAGCTGAGATCGCACCACTGCACTCCAGCCTGGGCAACAAAGCGAGACTCCGCCTCAAAAAAAAAAAAAGAAAAAAGAAAAGAAAATTTGCAGCCTGGTCATGTGGCAGAGAAAGAAAATGCTTTTTTTAGGAGGGGAATTCGAGCAGGCTATGGAGCAATCACTTGCTAGAGACATTTGCATGACTGAGAAAGAACCTTGTGCTAATAGCCAAGACAATGGCAAAAAGGCCTTGAAGGTATTTCAGAGACCTCCAGGCAGCCTCTCCCATCACACTCATTGGTTTTGGGGTTCAGGGCCCTGCAGCCCTGTGCAGCTTTGGGACATTCCTCTCCACATCCCGGCTGCTCTAGCTCCAGCCTTGGCTCAAAGGGCCCCAGATACTTCTCATGCCACCACTTTGGAGACTACAAGTCTATGTAAGCCTTGGTGGCTTCCACGTGGTGTTAAGCCTGCGAGTGCACAGAGTGCCAGACTGAATGAGGCTTGGTACCCTCTACCTAGATTTCAGAGGCTGTATGGAAAAGCCCGGGTGCCTAGTCAGGGCCCCACAGAGAACATCTACTATAGCAGTGTGGAGGGAAAATGTGGGGTTGGAGCCCACACACAGTCTCCACTGGGGCACTGCCTAGTGGAGTTGTGAGAAGGGGGCCACTGCCCTCCAGACCCAAGAATAGTAGCTCTACCAGCAGCTTGCAGCTTGTACCTGGAAAAGCTGCAGGTTCTCAACAACCTGTTATAGCAACTTCAGGGGCTGGACCCTGGAAAGCCACAGAGATGGAGCTGCCCAGGTCCTTGGGGGCCCAGCCCTTGTACCAGTGTGCCTTGGATGTGGGACATGGAGTCAAAGGAGATTATTTTGGAGACTTAAGACTTAATGACTGCCCTGCTAGGTTTTGGACTTGCATGGACCCTGCAGCCCCTTTCTTTTGGCTGATTTCTCCCTTTTGGAATGGGAGTATTTACCCAATGCCTGTGCTCCCATTGTATCTTCAAAGTAAATAACTTGTTTTTAATTTTATAGGTTCATAGGTGGAAGGGACTTGCCTTTTCTCAGATGAGAATTTGGCCTTTGGACTTTTGAGTTAGTGCTAGAATGAGTTAAGACTTTGGGAGACTGTTGAGAAGGCATGATTGTATTTTACAATGTGAGGATAGAAGAGTGATTTGGGAGAGGCTGGGGTAGAATGATGTATTTTGGATGTCTGTTCCTGCTCAAATCTCATGATGAATTGTAGTCTGTAATGCTGGAGGTGGGGCCTGATGGGAGGTATTTGGGTAATGGGGATGGATCCCTCATGGCTTGGTGCTGTTTTCATGATAGCGAGTGAGTTCAGGACACAGCTGGCCATCTGAAAGTGTGTGGCATCTCCCCTCCCACTCTCTCTTGCTCCCACTTTTACCATGTGAAGTGTCTGCTCCTGCTTCATCTTCTACCATGAGTAAAAGCTTCCCGAGGCCTCCTCAGATGCTGAGAAGATGCTGGCACCATGTTTCCTATAAAGCTTGCAGAACCATAAGCCAGTTAAACCTCTTTTCTTTGTATTTCTTTGTGGAATGTAAGTATAGCCTAATACACCCATGCAATATTCGTATTTTATCTGGCAACCCTACTGGCATGTAACCAACATAATGTGGCAGAAGGGACGCACATGACCCAGGATGGATTACAAGAAGCCTTGAGCTTCTGCTTTGATCTGTTCAAACTCTCGCTCTCTGATGCCTCCCTCAGGACACTCTCTCTGGCAGCCACGCTATGAGAAGCCAAAACCAGTCAAAGAGCTCAGCTGAGTCCAGCCTTTGAGTTATGCCAGCCCAGGCACCAGGCATTTGAGAGGAAGCCTCCAGAACAGGCTTTCCAAAAGAACTTTTTACAATGATGGAAATGTTTAATATCTGTACTGTTGAATATGGTTGACACTAGCCACATGTGACTTGCGAGGCTTAAAATGTGACCAGGGCTACCAAGTAACTGAATTTTAAATTGTGTTTAATTTAAATTCATATTTAAATAGCCACATGTGGCTAGTGGCTACTGGACTGGACAGCGCAGTTCTCGATGATTTCAGCACCCAGCCTTTGGAGTCACCCCTACCTGTTTGCATCTTCCAGCTGAGGCCCCAGGTACTATGGTGCAGGGAAAAGACACTCAAGAGTGCTCTGTTCAAATGCCTAAGTCGCAGAATCTGGGAACATAATACAATGGTTGTTTTATGTTGCTAAGCTTGGGATGGTTTATTCTGCAACAATAGATAATCAGAATGTGCTAAGAAGAGATAAGCAAAGGAGGGCTCCAAACTCAAAGGCCCCATGGCCAGGAAGTGAGTTAATGAAGAGAACAGGCCCGAGAACTATAGCCAAGGCACAGGTGGGTGGAAGAGCTGGGCTGTACTTCTTACTAGCAGGGAGATCGCCCCTCTACTTCTTATTAGCAGGGAGATCTCAAGCTACTTTTAACTTTAACTCTCAATTTCCTTCCTTCCTTGCTTCCTTGCTTCCTTCCTTCCTTCCTTCCTTTCACAGAGATGTTTCACTGTTGTCACCCAGACTGGAGTACAATGGTGTGATCACTGCAATCTCCACCTCCCAGGTTCAAGCGATTCTTTTGCCTCAGCCTCCCAAGTAGCTGGGACTACAGGTGCACGCTATCACGCCTGGCTAATATTGTATTTAGAGTAGAAACGGGGTTTCACCACGTTGGCCAGGCTGGTCTCGAACTTCTGACCTCAGGTAATCTGCCTGACTTGGCCTCCCAAAGTGCTGGGATTACAAATGTGAGCCAGCATACCTGGCCTAAACCTCAATTTCTTAACCTACAAAGTGAGACTAAAATGCCTACACAGGTTGGCTTAACATGTTATTGGAAGATCAAGTGAGCCTGTGATGGGAGAACATATTCTTTGCTCATCACAGCAGAATCTGCTTCTCTTATACCTGCTCAGTCCTCTACTCTGCAATAGCTTTGAAAACTGACCATCACAGCTCTCATTTCACTTGCAAGAACTCTAGTCTTACGAGCCAAATTCTTACTACACACACACATTGATTTTGAATTGAGTTGTTTTGGAAAATTGTCAACTGCACCAGAAAAATCAACATTTTTGGGGGCACAAATTAGATGAAAACTCACTGTTAAAAGAAATCTCATTGTTTTTCTGTGGATTCTGTGTGCTCAGTTTCTATGACGCCTTCAACTCTGATTGTGTATTTGGCTAAAGCTGGTTTCCAATGACAGTCATCTAGGTGGTCTTGGGAGGCAGAGCCCACTTGTCTGAATGGATTCGATTCAGGGACTGGGCATCTGCGGTTGCCACCTCTTAGATTTGGGGGCATCAAGGGGGAATTGTTGCTTCAAACTAAATACTGGCAGAGAAGAAGGAGTGAGCTCATGCATAATATCTAGGGAAAAACGTGAAATGTGTGTAGTCAATACACACTAGACTTCAGGAAGGATGATTTCAGCAAAGATCAAGAGAAAGATAAATAGCCATAGGCATGATCCCATGTCTGAATGGAAAGAGTGGGGACTTTAGAATGAGGTAGGCTTGGATTGATCTGATTCTACCACTTACAGTTTCAATGATCTCTGAGACACAGTTTTTTATCTGCACAAGGGGTATCGGTATCACACTTACCTCCTAGGTATTGTGAAGAGTAAATTAGGATACAACAAAACAGATGTTTGATCATTTAATATAAATATAACAATATTCAATATATAATAAAAAAAATTAGACAGATATCAATAAATACATTGATGTTTGATAAACACAGATCTCCCTCCTAAGAGAAGGTGGCTTAGGAAGGCTGGAGGCTTTTGAAAATAAAGTGAGACAACATGGCAGCCAATCATCTTGGTGAGGAAGGAAAAGGCAGGTGGCAAAAGCGGTCAGAAATCAAACAGGGTTGTGGTTCCACTTTCCACCTACAAAGAAGCAAAGGTGAAAATAAGTAAAAATGTCCAGTGCTGAAGATGATTTAGGGGCTTGCATTCTCTCACTCTTCTGAGTGGGCAGGTAAATCTGGGGGCCAATTTGACAATTTCCTAGTATCTTAAAAATCCAGCAGTCCTCCTTCTTGAAATGTGTCTTAAGGGAATAATTTAAAAAGTAAACCAAAAGGAATATTCAAGGGTGCTGTTGATTAATACCAGGAAACTAGAAACAGCCTAAATGTCTAACAATGATAAATTGGCTAAGTAATTACTTTTAACTATATAACGGAATATATGTAGCCCTAAATGTAGACAATGTAGATCTATATTTGTTGACATGGATTGATATTCAAAAAATGTAATGTGACAAATGCAGGCTAACAAATAATATGAATAATATATATTTAAAAGTACATATTTGTGTAATATGGACCTGGAAAGATATCTGCTATGGTTTGAATGTATTCCTCAAAGTTTATGTGTTAGAAATTTAATCCCTAATGCAGAGGTGTCAGGGGGCAGGATCTTCAAAAGGTGTTTAGGTATGAAGGTTCTGTCCTCATGAATGGATTTATAATATTGCCACAGGAGTGGGTTCATTATTGATGGAGTGGGTTCCCTATAGAAGGATGAGTTCAATCCTTTTTTTTGTCTCTCTCTAACTCTCTTACCTTCCACCATGGGATGATGCAGCAAGAAAACTCTTAACAGATCCCAGCCCTTCAATTTTAGACTTCCCTGCCTCTAGAACTGTGAGCCAATAAATTTCTGTTCATTATAAATTACTCAGTCTGTGATATTCTGTTATAGCAGCATAAAATGGACAAAGACAATTTCTATCTTAGTATTAATTGCTTATGATTGGTCACTGGATAGGATGTGCTTTTAATTGATATATAATTCACATACCATAAACTTCAACACTTTAATGTATACAGTTCAGTGGTTTTTAGTATATTCACAGAGTTGTGCAATGATCATCACTATCTCATTCCATTTTCATCCTGAAAGAACATTTTCATCACCTGAAAAAGAAACCCCATATTCATTAGCAGTAACTTCTCTCCCAAGTCCTTGGAAACCACTAACCTGCATTCTGTCTCTATAGATTTGCCTGTTCTGGCAAATTCCATAAAATTCATTTTATGGAATCACACAATATGTGATGTTTCATGTTCGAGTTCTTTTAGCATAATGTCTTCAAGGCTCATCCACATTGTAGCATGTCAGTACTTTATTCCTTTTTATTGCCAAATAATATTAGATTGCCATATTTTGTTTAGTCATTTATTAGATGATGGACATTTGAGTTGTGTGTACTTTTTGGCTATCATAAATAGTGCTCCTATAAACATTTGAGTACAATTTTTTTGTGAACATATATTTTCAATTCTTTTGGGTTTATACTTCGGAGTGTAATAACAGGATCATATAGTAATTCTATGTTTAATTTTTTGACTAATCCTCAAAATGCTCTCCATAGTAGTTGTACAGTTTTACATTCCCACCAACAATGTACGAGATTTTCTATTTCTCCACATCCTTGCCAACTTGCCATTTTGTGTGTTTTTATAGTAACAGTTCTCTTAATGGATGATGTAAAGTGACATCTCACTGTCATTTTGATTTGGATTTCCCTCATGACTGACAATGAGCATCTTTTCATGTCCTTATTGGTCATGTGTCTTATTTGGAGAAATGTCCCAATCCTTTGCCAGTTGATAGGACTTTGATTGTTTTCCTTTTGTTTTCTGAATTTCTGATTTGAATACAACAGCAAGAGTTGCTTGTGTAAGAATAAATAAAAAAAACCAGGATAGAGCCAGGTGTGGTGGTTCATGCCTATAGTCCCAGCTACTTGGGAGGCTGAATTGGGAGGATTGCTTGAGTCCAGGAGTTCAAGTTCAGCCTCAGCAATATAATGAGACCTTGTTTCATTTAAATATGTGTGTATGTATGTATGTGCACAAAAAAATTGATCAGACTTCACAAAAGAAAATATATGAATACACAATAAACATACTAAAAGGTGCTTAACATGATTGTTTATCAGAGGAGAGCACATTAAAACCACAATGCAATACCACTACCTAACCACTAGAATGACTAAAATTAAAAGACTGACAGAACCAAATGTTGGCAAGGATGTGGAACAATTGGACCTCTCCTATATTGCTGGTAGAAATGTAAAATGTATAACTACTTTGGAAAATAGAATGGCAGTTTTTCAAAAAAATATGTACTTACCATGGAACCTAGAACTTCTAGGTATTTACCCAAGAGAAACAAAACATATGCCTGTGAAAAAGACATACATTAATGTTCATGGCGTTATTTATAGTGGCCCCAAAATAAAAATGACCCAAATGTCTATCAACAGAGGAATGGATAAACAAACTATGGTATAGTCATACTGTAATTGCCTGACACATTCTTCTCACCCACTGCACAGAAGAAACCAATTGACTGAGACCATAGTATTTCAGTAGAGAAAGGGTTTAATTAATGCAAGGCCACCTAGTGAAAGGACTGGTATTATCTCTCAAATCAATCTTTCCTAGGGCTTGGAAGTTAGACTTTTTAAAGAAAAGTTTGGTGGGTGAGGGACTAGGGAATGAGTGTTGCTGATTGGTTGGAGATGCAATCATAGGGGTATGGGGTATGGGAAACAGTCCGTGTGCACTGAGTCTGCCTCTGGGTAGGGGGCCACAGGACCAGTTGAGTCAAGAGTCACAAGTCCAGGTGGGGTCAGTTGGGTTCCAGAATGCAAAAGTCTGAAAAACATCTCAAAAGGCCAATCTTAAGTTCTACAATTGTGATGTTATCTATTGGAGCAAACGGAGAAGTCGCAAATCTTGTGACTTCTGGTCATGTGACTCCTGTGCAGTAAGAAGTTATAAAAACTATACCTATAGCTGGGCACAATAGCTCATGCCTGTAATCCCAGCACTCTGAGAGGCTGAGGTGGGAGGATTGCTTGAGCATGGGAGTTCAAGACCAATCTGGGCAACATGATGGGACACCATTTCTACAAAAAATACAAAAATTAGCTGGGTGTGGTGGTGCACACTTGCAGTCCCAGCTACTCAGGAGGCTGACATAGGAGGATCACTTGAGTTTGGGAGGTTGAGGCTGCAGTGAGTTGCAATGGCACCACTGCACTCCAGCCTGGGTGACAGAAGGACACCTTGTTTTAAAACAGAAAGGAAAAGAAGGGAAGGGAAGGGGAGTGGAGGGGAGAGGTGGAGGAGGGGAAGGGGAGGGAAGGAATTGCACCTATATTTTAGCAGAGTTCATGTCTTCTCCCATAATCCTAATCTCATGGCCTTTCATTAGTTTTTGGTCCCTGAGCGAGGGGGCAGAGGTTAGTTTTAGGGACTATTATCATCTTTGTTTCAAAGTCAAACTGTAAGCTAAATTCCTCCCATGGTTAGCTTGAACTGTGCCCAGGAATAAACAAAGATGCCAGCCTGTAAGGCTAAAAGCAAGATGGAGTCAACTGTGTTATACTTCTCTCACTGTCATAGTCTTTGCAAAGGCAGTTTCAATACAGGGGCTGTTACTCAATAGTAAAAATGAACAAACTGCTGATGCATGCAAGAACATAGATACTTCTCAAAAACATCATGCTAAGCAAAGAAAGCCATACACAAAAGAGTACATGCTGTATGAGTTTACTGATATGAAATTGCCAGGGGCCGGAGGTGGGAGAAGGAATTAACTGCAAGAAAGTAATCAAGGAAACTTTGGGGGGTGATGGAAATGTTCTCTAACTTGATTATGATAGGGGTTCCATGTTGGAGTGAGCATCTAAAAATGAATAGAACTGCCAGTAAAAAGGTACATTCCATTGCATGCAAATTTTACCTGAAAAGGTTAATTTAAAAAGAAGTAGGAGTAGAGGAAGAAGAGGAGTAGGGATAGGAATGGCAAGAAGATGAACAGTAGAAGAGGAGGAGGAGAATCAGAAGAAAATTACCATGTAGAAATGGTAATTTGCTCCCAGTCAATCCATTGCCCACGATGTGCCTGTCACTATTAAGTGCCAGGGAGGGGGTATACTGCAAAAAGTAACAGATGTGTCCTGTCTCTAGGAGTTTACAATCTATTGGAAAGGTGAAATATTCTTCAGAATCCCAAAGTGTGAGGAATGACCAATCAAATTCATCTGCTCCCCCCACTAGGGTTAGTGGGAAATCAGTCTCTGTCATTGTTTAGGATTGCCTCCCTCCTCTCCCACTCCATCCACCCAGCCCAAGGTGTGCAATGTGAAGCCCAGGATTGCCCTGCCTTGGGGAACAGTACTCGTCTTTGGTCTAGCATTGGCTGCTTCTTGTGCCATTTGTCCATAGCCCTTGTGATCTCATCCATGCCCATGACTCCTCCTCTTTCAAACCAAGCTAGGACACATCTTTGCGGAGGTTCTCAGGCCACTGCCTCTGGTGCCACAGTCGCTGACCTTCAGGACTGTCACTTCTGGGGTGCAGGTCCCTGAGTCATGAGGCCTACAGAGGGCAATGGCTGACACACCTCATCCTTCTCTCCACATCAGCTGCTTCCCTCTCTGGCTTCCTTCCAAGTCATCCCACCAGTTCTCCATTCACTTGATAAAAATGACGCCTTCATCTCTCTGGGCAGGGGAAACCCATGCTCCAGGACTTGAGGCCTGGCTATCCAATGGGAGGAGAGGGATACTTCATTTTTTCCATTATGAACCTACAGAAAACAAGGGGCAGTTAGTTTCTTTTTTTTGGTTGGGTCTCACTTTGTCACCCAGGGAGCGGTGTAATCTCAGCTCACTGCAGCCTCACCTTTTGGGGCTCAAGCAGATCTCCCACCTCAGTCCCCCAGGTAGCTGGGACTACAGGCACATACTACCATGCCTAGCTTTGCCATGTTGACCAGGCTGATCTTAAACTCCTGAGCTCAAGCAATCTGCCTGCCTCAGCCTCCCAAAAGTGCTGGGATTACAGGTGTGAACCACTGCGTCCAGCCTGGGGCAGTTAGTTTCTTAGCCTGGTTATTTTATTAGACTGCTGCAGGGGTCTGGTTCTAAAAAGATAGAGGGTCCTGGATGTCCATTGCAGGTGAGATGACTCAGAGGATGATTAGTCCCTGTCAGTTGAGTGTGGTGACCTCATGAGGGATGGGGCTAGTGGCAGGGAGCCAGGAGCTCCTGAAACAGAGGATGCCTCAGTGTCCTGGCGCTGTGCCCAGCCTGTCTGGGGCTGGTCTCTTGCCAACTGAAATGTGTGTGGTTACAGGAGAAAGGGCACCAGGATGGGTGACAGAGCAGCTGTTTTCAGGAAGTGTGAGCCCAAAGGAATCCTGACTTTGGGGCATTTGAAGGAGGTGGCAGTTTCAGAGAATCTGAAAGTCAGCCGATAATCTACAACCAAGGAGAGAAGGCACCAAACTCCACCCATCCTCTGGCCACCAGCTGACTGTGAATGGAAAATGGGCCTACTATTTGCTGTGTGTAACCTGCCCATCCTCCAGGATTTTAAAGAAGTGCTTGGCCTGTATTTCTTGGTTCTCCTGAGAGCCAGATGTTTAATAATTTGAGTACATTTGAACTTGAAAATGCAGAAGCATCCTTCCAGCTACATCCTTCTTTTCCTTTTAGGGCCAGAATGAGGTAGTGGGAGAGCTCGATTCTGAAATCAAATGGAAAGTGCTTTTGTTTCTGGATGTCAGGAAAAAAAAATTGTCAAAGAGCCAGGCCTCATCTCTAAAAAGAAAATGTGAAAAGGGCTGTGAGTCTTGCTTAATAATTCAGAGATCAAATGGAGCCAAGAAGAAGCTGGAGTGAATGATCAGATATACCCACACCCTTCTCCTTTTATCTGCTTGTAAATGTCCTCGTTGGCAGCTGGTTAGGGAGAAGTAGTCCATGACAAATAAACTAAACCATTCATTCGTTCACTTATTCAACAAAATCTTCATGACTGCCTCCTATAGCAGACATCGCTAGTGCTGGGGATGCAATCCAAAACCAAGCATGTGTCCCTCTGCCTCAGGGACCTCAGGATCTATGTCATGGTTCTCAAACTTGCATTTCCATCAGACTCCCCTGGATGGCTTGTTAAAACACAGTTTCCTGGGCCCTGCCCCTGGAGTTTCCGATTCAGTAGGTCTGGGATGGCCTGAGCATTCATCTTCCTGAACAGTTCCCAAGTGATGCTGATGTTGCTGGTCCAGGGACCGCCCTTTGAGAACCACTGGGCTAGGCAACCATGTCAGCCAACCATTTTCACCTCTCGGCAATGCATGGCTCACTGTAGGAAATTCAAAACCCTGGATATGTTGCTAGTGGCCTGAGCTTACCAGCCCAAGGGCTGTGGCCATCTCGGGCCCACACAGCAAAGGGAATCAATTTCTTAAGGCACACTGACCTCTAGGGACACTGCCCAGAGGCCCTGGAACCACCCCAAGAGAGAAGGAGGTACAGCTTTGAGAGATCTGTTGACTTCTCTATGGAAATGGAGGCTTCACAGCACCGCCATTGCACCACCAGCCCAGTGAGAGCCTATTGCTCTGGGAGCCTGAGTCTGGGCCATGGTGCAAGGTAGGCGTCCACACTTTCATCCTTCCTCCACCTAGAGCCTCTGCTGATCCCTTCCTGTCCCATTCTTGACAACCCAAATAGCTCATTTCCCTTCCATGCTCACAGCTGGAGTAGGCAGGTGAGATCCCAACTGGGCCTCTGAGGCCTTTTCCACCTGGGTGGGCACATGTAATATGCCATATGTTCACATGTAATAAGGAAATGGCAGATCATCTTGTGAGTCGAAATCTGTCACAATCATGAATTTTTCTTCTAACAGCTTTGTTAACATATAATTTACAATTCACCCCATCTAAAGTACACAATCAGTGTTTTTTAGTATCGTCACAAAGTTGCATATCCATCTTCATAATCAATTTTAGAACATTTTCATCACTTCAGAAAGAAACCCTGTACCCTTTAGGTCACCCATCCCTCAACCATCCCTCAGCTCTAGGCAACAACTCATCTACTTTTTGTCTCTATCGATTTGCCTGTTTTGGACATTTTATACTCGTGGAATGATGCTATATGTGGCGTTTTGTGCTTGGCTTCAAAATTACTTTTAACAGGGACATGGGACAACCTACATGTGAGTCCAAAAGATGATTGGCAGAAAGACAAGGTGGGGACAAATGGTTTAGGTTTACTTAGTCTTGGAGTCCCAGTTGTCTCAGGGTGCTAATTTCCACCTCAGGAGCCTGTGGTGGGGAGTATGAAGGACCAGCACAGGCCTGGTCCCAGGTGCTCAGGAACCTCTCTAGCAAAGGGAAGAGGCCTAGTGTAATATTGTAAAATATACATTTGGGCTGGGTGTGGTGGCTCACATCTGTAATCCCAGCACTTTGGGAGGCTGAGGCAGGCAGATCACTTGAGGTCAAAAGTTTGAGACCAGCCTGGCCAACATGGTGAAAACCATCCCTGTCTCTACTAAAAATATAAAAATTAGCCAGGCATGGTGGCAGGTACCTGTAGTCCAGCTACTTGGGAGGCTGAGGCAGGAGAATCGCTTAAACCCAGGAGGTGGAGGTTCCAGTGAGCTGAGATTGCACCACTGCATTCCAGCCTGGGCGACAGAGTGAGACTCCATCTAAAAAAAATTATATATACACATATATATGTATGTGTATATATACATACACATAAAACCACTGATATATATGTATGTGTATATGCGTATATATATATACATATATGTATATATGTATGTGTATATACTCATACACATATACACATGTATATATACATATACATGTGTATATGTGTATATATGCATGTACATATATGTATTTATGCACATATGTATATGTGTATATATGCATGTACATATATGTATATATATGCACATATGTATATATGTATATACGTATACATGTATATATGTGTATATACATATGCATATACATATATATGTATATGTGCGTGTATACGTGTATGTGTGTGTGTATATATATATGGAGATAGATATGTGTATATATATACGTATATATATACATATATATGTATATGTGTGTGTATATGTGTGTGTGTGTGTGTGTATATATATATATATATATATATATATATATATATATATATAATACATATATGGAGATAGAGAGAGAGAGAGAGAGAGGGAGAGAGAGAGTGTCTTATTCCAGTTTCCTAGCATACAACTCTTAAAATCCTTGGGAACTCCGGCTGGGCGTGGTAGCTCAAGCCTGTAATCCCAGCACTTTGGGAGGCCGAGGAGGGTAGATCGCTAGGTCAAGAGATCAAGACCATCATGGTCAACATGGTGAAACCCCATCTCTACTAAAAATACAAAAAATTAGCTGGGCATGGTGGCGCGTGTCTGTAATCCCAGCTACTCAGGAGGCTGAGTCAGGAGACTTGCCTGAACCCAGGAGGCGGAGGTTGCAGTGAGCCGAGATCACGCCATTGCACTCCAGCCTGGGTAACAAGAGCGAAACTGTCTCAAAAAAAAAAAAAAAAAATCCTTGGGAACTCCAAAGTCTTTCTGTTTGCTAATGAGTTGACCCATTGCTGGCAGCCCCTAAACTTCAGAGTGGGGGCTGGCCACCAAAAAGACCAAGGCAGGATTAGAGGGATATAATTTTCAGCCCTCCCCACAATTAATTCCTCACTTTATGCATCTCTTCATTTAGAAGAGAGAAGGGCTGAAGTTTAGGTTGATCACCAAAGGCCAATGGCTTAATTGTGCCTATGTAATGAAGCCTCCATTATAACCTGGAAGGTTCTGGTTCAGAGAGCTTCTGGACAGCTGCGCATGTGGAGGTTCTGGGAGGGTGGTGAACACAGAGAGGGCATGGAAGCTCCACATTCCATACCTCACCTTACGCATCTCTTCTTCCTTTGTAATATGCTTTATAAAAAACCAGTACATGTGTTTCCTTGAGTTCTGCGAGCCACTCTAGCCAATTAATTGAACCCGAGGTGGGGGGCATGTGAACCTGGATCAATAGCCAGTTGGCCAGAAACACAGGCAAAATAATAAAACCACCTTTGCAAAGATGATGACAGTGCGAGAAATCTGACAAGGCTGACTCCATCTTGCTTCTGGCCTCACAGGCTGTCTATCTTCACTCATTTCTGGGCAGAGGCGGAGCTAACTATGGGAGGAAGTTAGTTTATAGTTTAATTTCGAAGCAGGGATGATAATAGTCCCTCCCTAAAACATATCCCCTCCTTGTTCGGGGACTCAACTGCCTTTGCAAGACCAATTAGGGCTATGGGAGAGGACTGAATTCTGCTAAAATACAGGCATAGTTTCTACAATTTCTTGCTGCTCAGGAGTCATGTGGCCAGAGGTCAGAACGTTTGCAACTTCTTCAGTTGCTCCTGTAGTAGAACCTAAGATTGGTCTTTTGAGATCTTTTTCAGACTTTTGCATTCTGGAAACCGACTGAGCCCACTGAGACTTGTGACTCATGACTTATCCAGTCCTGTGGTCCCCGACCCAGGAGCAGTCTCAGGGCAGGAGAACCATTTCCACATCCCCATGATTGCATCCCCAACCAGTCAGCAGCACCCATTCTCTAGTTCCCTGCCCTCCAAACTATCCTTGACAAACGCTAACCTCTGAGCCCTCAGGGAGACTGATTCGAGAGATAATATCAGTTGTTTGTTTGGCTGGCCTTGCCTTAATTAAACTATTTCTTTACTGTAGTACCATGGTCTTAGTGAGTTGGTTTTGTCTGTGCGGTGGGCAGGAGGAAGCTGTCAGGTTATTATAATAACCTGGGGCTTGTGATTGACCTTGGAAGTTGGGGGAGTCTTGTGAGGAAGAAGCCTCAACCTTTGGGATCTGACACTATCTCCAGGTAAATCATGTCAGAATTGAACAGCTGCTGCCTGCGGTGGAATTGCTTGCTTGCCTGCTTATTGGTGGGGAGAAATCCCCACACATCTGATCACCCAGGTTTTCTGTGCTGATGGCTGTGGTGTGAGAACAGAGGAAAAACAGTGTGTTTTTCTATTCATCTCTAGTGAAAAGGAGACCAGCTCTGGAGCACTCTCAGATCAAATCTCCTTATGTGTCAGTGGCATGCTCTGGCTTTCGAAAAGTTTAGCTAAGGTTATGTAAGAGGTATTTTCCCTGCCTTTCATCCAGGAGATTCTGTCTGAGTGCCAATGTCAGCAAAGCAGTCCTCTAGGCTCTTCCCACTGAAGAGGTAGAGAAACTTTCAGCCACTTTGAGATGGCTCCTGTTGCCAAATCTGGGGTCCTTTAAGGATGCTGTCTCCCTTAACATTTCCAGATTTCTCCTGGCTGTTGTCTGGGCCTCTCCAGATTTCTCTGAAGGCCCTGAGCTGCCTGCCACCTGCCAGAGTCCCTGCTACCTGGCGATTGCATTCACCAAGGCAGAAGGCTTCTGCCTGCTCCATGTGAGCCCCACCACGGCAGCAGCCCCACTTTAGCTCCCCATGAGAAGTTCCACCATCAGGGACCCTCTCTTGTTCTCGTCAGACCCTGCTTGTCCCCAGTGAGTATACTGGGGGAAACCCAGAACCCAAGGAGGGCAGGTTGCTGAACTGACCCTCCGCCCTAGCCTGTGTCTGGAGTGGAGGCTCTTTCAATGGTCATGTTTTCTGCTCAAGCCCGTGACAGGAATGGCAGGAACCCACCCAGGGGGGATGAGGTCTCCCAGGATCCTTCTCTCCTGTCCAGACACTCAGGCCACAGAGCTGTGACTCCCGTTATTACCCATACCATCACATCAGTGGGTCTGCGGCGTTCTCGACAATTGCAGAACAGAGTGCGGGATCCGGAGCAAGAGGAGGAGCTGAATTCCCACCCTCTGCCATGCTGGTCCTCCGCTTAGCAGAGTTCGGGTCTGGGCGTAGAGGCACCTGGGGCACAGGACTTGGGAGACGCGTGAGAAGGGCATGGAGGAGGGAGGGCCAGGAGAGCTTCCCTTCCTTCAACTGTGCCCAGTGAGGTGTGAATCCAGCAGCCCAGGGCAGGGATTGGGCGGCTGCCGGAGAACGGTCACCAGAGGAACTGCGGGGCACCCTCCCTCCCTGTGGGTGTGGGAAGTAGGCTGGGGCAGGCTGAAGGTCAGGCAGACGCCCCCGCTGTGGGTGACTGAGGAGGGTCTGCTCACTGGCAGCACTGTCAGCCTAGATAAGCTCAGTGTGGGAAGGCAGCCAGGGAAACAGAAACCACAGCTCACAGCCCTGACGCAGGCCGTGGGCCCACTGGCTGGAAAGGCTTGAATTATTAAGTCCAGGAGAGACGCCGGTTGGCACGAAGGCCGCGTGGGCCGGATCAGCTCCTCCCAGCTCCGTTCAGTCACCTGGGAGGTGAAGAACTCAGCGCGCCCTGGTTCTGGTTGCCCCAGCGTGACCAGCGCTGTAAACAGGGTGTCTGGCTGGTCTGGCACAGGCTGCCGCCAGGGCTGTTCCCGCCCCGCCTCCTACCAGCCCCTCCTGGATTTCTCAAGGCCCTGGCCTTTTGTTTACAGGCTCCCGCCTCACCTTCCTCTCCCAGCCCAGAGCCTCTCTGCTGAGCACATTTTTAGCATTCCCTCGGAGCAGCTTTGCTTTTTCCCCTTCCTATAAAAGGAGACCCTGCAGCTGCAGGCGCGCCGTGGTTTCCGGAGCCTTGGCTGTCATGGGGCCAGTCACCAGGGGCCACCTGCACTCGGATGCTGTCCTGGGGGTGCTGGCTGGAGAGATCCCTTCCACCCAGCTGAAGGGGTCTGGAGGAGGCCAAACCCACTCCCACATCTGCTCTGGGCTCGCTTTCGAGTTTCCCTCTGAGCAGATAGGGCGAGTGTGTCCCATTTCCAATGTCTGAAAGAGAAAGGCTGAGGAACCCACCCAGAGTCACAGTGGTTGGAATGGTGCCCATGAAACGTACAAGGAGAGGCCAGGTCCCTGGCTATGCCACCTGCCACGGGTCTAGAACCCTGGGGCAAGAATGAATCTGATGGGCCTAAGAATGATCTGGGTGGTTTGCAGATCCAGAAAGCCCTGTCTGGTTTTCTTTCCTGCTATCTTTTCTACAAATGTCTATATTTTTCAAAACCACTGATATCCCGCTAGGATGCAGACCAGCTACTTCCTAAGGACCACAGGACATCCCTGGGCCTCTCTCTTCTTTGATAGCACAGCTCACTGTTTCCTCCCTGGCACAGCTGTGGGCCTCACATTCCTGTTTTCTTTCCCCTGGGAAATAGGAATGGGAAAATTGTGCAACACTTGAAAATGGAGCAGAGATTCTTGCAGGTCCTTTGACTCAAGCTGGCTTTAGGCATTGTCTGGCATGCCTGTGGAAGAGGATTACCCACCTTTCTGGGGGGTAGACCTTCTTCTAACTTGCTATTTTCTACCAAGTAGGTTATTTTGCAACTTCATGACAAAGGCCTAGGAAACTGATAGGGGTGCAGGCTTGTTTTATAGTGATACGAATAAAAGTATTTTAGTCAAAAGGCCAGGGAGGACACTCATTCTATTTTATGCAATCAAGTATTGCCTCATAAATAATTGTAAAAAAGGAAAGAAAAAAAAAAAGGCTAAGGCCAGGCACGGTGGCTCATGCCTGTAATCCCAGCGCTCTGAGATGCCGAGGTGGGCAGATCACCTGAGGTCAGGAGTTTGAGACCAGCCTGGCCAACATGGTGAAACCCTATCTCTACTAAAAATACAAAAATTAGCTGGCATGGTGGTAAGCGCCTGTAATCCCAGCTACTTGGGAGGCTGAGGCAGGAGAATAGCTTGAACCTGGGAGGTGGAGGTTGCAGTGAGCCGAGATCGCATAACTGCACTGCAACCTGGTGACAGAGTGAGACTCCCTCTCAAAAACAAACAAACAAACAAACAAACAAACAGAAAACAGAGAAAAGAAAAAGAAAGGCTAAGATTTTATATAAAGTGATTTAACAATATTACTTTAATATTCTTTCCTTCAGTGATTATAACTATTTCAATGTCTCCTACATTTTTTAAAATCAGCTCTACCATCCTGCTGGTTTTCTCACTCATTAGTTAAATACTTTTTAGATACATGTTCATTCTATATTTGTGTGAAAGCCACGTTTTAAAATTTTAATTTTTAAAAATTAACATATAGCAAAATTGAGGGTTTTCATATACAGTTCTAGAATTCTAAACCATATATAGTTGTGTACCTGCTACCCCAATTAGGATACAAACAGGTTTATCATCCCCCTGAAAAACTGCCTTGGGCCATCCCTTAGAACCATGTTTTTGACTTTTGGAAAATGACTCTTTCACAGGATGCAGAGGGTTATCAGTGACTAGGGAGTTGTGGGTGTGCCTGTCTTTATCAATCCCCACAGCCTCACCTGTGGAGATGACCTGTCTGTCAAGCCCAGGGAAAAGCGTGGGGCCTGAGGATTTGGCTCTGTCATACCGCTCACTGCCCTCCCTCCCAGGGCTTCCAAGATCTGATTGAATTAAACATGAGAACGAAGAGAGGAAAACACGCCTTCACCTGCAGAGTGCTTTGGGGACATCTCCAGGTGTGGGTGGTGGGGTCAGCCAGAGGACGGGTAAATAACCGAAGGGAACATTGGCACCCAAGTCAGATGTCCCCTTGGCTCCTTCCCTCAGGAGAACCTGCCCTTTCCTCACCAGGGAGCTGGCGACATCCAGGCTTCCCTGCAAGGGCCGGAGGGACTTCGTGGAGCGGTACAGCCACGGGAGCAGAGGAGGAAGGGGCTCTTGGAGTGAAGTTGCTGGGAATTAAGATGTGCTGCTCTCATCACCTCGGTGTTACTTCAGCTGGAGAAAAAAGAGACTTCACCATTTCTCCTTGTGCATTGTTATCCTCAGCAAAGAGGACTGGGAACATGGTACACGGGAGGAGGGAGCCAGGGACGCAAGTGGCCAACCACGCCCAGGGAGGGGGAGCGAGGCATAGGGATGTTCCCGGATAAAACTCCTCAATCAGATTGAGTCAGATACACATATTCTCTCTCTCTCTTTCACATTCTCTTTCTCTTTCATATTTTCTCTCTCTCTCACTGAGCTATTTTTCACTCAGCATTCAGAGCCTGTGGTGTGTGTGGATATTAACTAAGTAGGACTTCAGGTCTTCATAAAAGTCCATAATTCTGTCTTTAATGCCCTCCCTTTAAAATGTATTTTGTTGGCCAGGCGCGGTGGCTCATGCCTGTAATACCAGCACTTTGGGAGGTCGAGGGGGTAGATCACTAAGTCAGGAGTTCAAGACTAGCCTGGCCAAGATGGTGAAACCCCGTCTCTACTAAAAATACAAAAATTAGCCAGGCATGGTGGTAGGCACCTATAATCCCAGCTACCCAGGAGGCTGAGGCAGAGAATTGCTTAAACCCGTGAGATGGAGGTTGCAGTGAGCTGAGATTGGGCCACTGCACTCCAGCTTAGGTGACAGAGACCATCTCAAAAAACAAAAACAAAAACAAAAACAAAACAAACAAACAAACAAACAAAAAAAACAAAACCAGCATGTATTTTGTAGCCTCTTAACTGTCTTTACTGACAAATGGAAAAACAATGAAGGCAGAATTCCTTGGGATTTGCTGCATCTAACTGGTGCCCTTACCCTCTCCAGAGGCCCCCTTTCCCTGCTGCGAGAGGCGTGTGTGGGCCTGGTAGGAAGAGGAGTCTCGGACTGGCTCCAGGGCTCCCTAGCCAGCCTCATGGGCTTTGTGGCAATCCTAACACTCAATGGTGTGATCTGCTCTGACTTCCAAGTTCTCTTTTCATAAGAATGTGTCTTATCTCTAGGGTGACTGTGTAACTTTTAGCTTTCAAACCGTGATGTTATTAAGAGTGAAAGGAGATGTGAATAATAAATAATAACTCTGGGACCATGTGTGTCAACCTGGACTGTGGCTGGCAGGCAGCAAAGTATAGTCACTCTTATCTTTCAGAGTAAATTGGGAACTTTTTCAATGAAGGGGCCCAGTCTGTTCTTCTATGATAAGATATACTTGGCCTTTGTGCCCAGAGAGATGAGTGTCTTTTGCATGCCAATGAGATGATTGGTGGCTTGGGGTCCCTAGAGAGCTTCAGGATGGGGGCTGCTCTCCAGAAAGACCAAGGCAGGAGGAGGGTGTTGGAACTCTCAGCCCCATCCTGGACCTCCTGGGAGGAGAGAGGGGCTGGAGATTGAGCCAATAACTGACGGCTAATGATTTAATCAATCATGTTTAGGTAATGGGATCTCCATTGACAGTGGGAGGAACTCCAAATAGTGAGGTTCGGAGAGCTTCTGGGTTGCTGAATATGTTGAGGTCCTGGGAGGGCGGCACGCCAGAGAGAGCGTGGAAGCTCCGTGCTGCCCCAGTACCTTGTCCTTCGCATCTCTTCCGTTTGGCTGTTTCTAACTTGTATCCATTCTGATAAACTGGTAATAGTAAAGTACTTTCCTGAGTTCTGTGAGTCCTTCTAGCAAATTATCCAATCTGAGGAGGCGATTTTGAAAACCTGATTTATAGCTGGTTGATCAGAAGTACCGGGGACAACCTGTGACTTTCGGCTGGCATCCAAAGTGGCGGCAGTCTTATGGGACTGAACCTGAAACCTGTGGTGCCTGCACTTATTCCAGGTCCAGTCCAACATATTAGTTAATCCCACACAGTGATCAGAATGGAATGGAATTGTGGGATGCAATTCCTATGGAGAGTCAGAGACCTCCTTGGAGTCCTCTTCCGCATCGGTCCTAGAGCTTCGTTAGGAGATGCTCAGAAAACACTGACTGATGGCTGCTGCTTGAACTCCCGACCTCAGGTAATCCGCCCACCTTGGCCTCCCAAGTGCTTGGATTACAGGCGTGAGCCACCACGCCTGGCCTTGATGGCTGCTTCTTTAAGGTGCTTTCTACCCAAGAAATTCAACCCAGTACAAATTTAGAAGAAGATTCTTGGTTTAGGTCAACATTTTATTATAGGTTGGGCTAACTTTGGTTGTTAAATATCAACTGTTGTGAATTAACACTGAGAGACAACAGGTGACTTGTGATGGAAGGAGACTGTTTCGGAGAAGCCAGCCAAGGTCAGGCTACTGCAGGTAGCATTTGTCTGATAAGTTACAAGTATGCGGCAGAGGCTCTTGGGACCCCAGTTGTGCTGGAGACAAGAGCTAAGTGTTGGCATGGCCAAATGGAATTCTTGGTATCCACTTTGTGTGAGAACCCACTAGGACTTTTTGAAGAAATGAAGGTAATTTTAAGGACTGACTACCGGATTCTAGGAGAACAGGTTTACATGTCTAGGGGTAAAAAAAATAAAGACAAAAGTGACTTTAACCTGTGAAGAATATGCTTGGATGGGCAAAAAAATCGCTCCATAATAGAAGACTGTAGTTTGAGATTTATGGTGGAGAGTCTCTTGCACGTATCCCTGGGTGGTTAATGACTTCTGACCCAATCCTGGTAGAAGAATCCAGGAGGCCCTAAGAAAAAGAAAAGAGGGCCAGGAGCGGTGGCTGACACCTGTAATCCCAGCACTTTGGGAGGCCGAGGCAGGCGGATCATGAGGTCAGGAGATTGAGACCATCCTGGCCATGGTGAAACCCCATCGCTACTAAAAATGCAAAAATTAGCTGGATGTTGTGGCATGCACCTGTAATCCCAGCTACCTACTTGAGAGGCTGAGGCAGGAGAATCACTTGAACCTGAGGGTGGAGGTTGCAGTGAGCCAAGATCCACTGCACTCCAGCTTGAGGGACAGAGCGAGACTCCGTCTCCAAAAAAAAAAAAAAAAAAAAAGAAAAGAAAATGAAAAGAGCAGGAGTGATCCTTTTGGAGCCTTATAAACCAGCTGTGAATACTGATCAGGAGAGACATCTCTTCTGCCTCAAAGGGTTAGAAACTGGCAGGCTGTACTCTACCACATCCCAAGAAGCACATACACATAACGGACACCAAAGAGAAATCTTCTCAGCAAATGACAGCCAAGTGTTGCATCTTAAAGTCAGAATATCATGATTGTTTTTTGTTAGAGGAAATCCAACGTCTTAAGGAAGGGGACTCTTTGGTCTACTTGGCACAGGGGCAATGGGGTATTGGCAGTCCCAACATGGGGTAGTGGCATTCGTGGTCAGAGTACATAGTGATGTCCTTGCTGGGGAGAGACAATGACTACAAAAACCTGGGAGCTATGTTGTTAATGGCCAACACTGGCAGTGATGTATGGAGCTGGCGATATCACTGCTGGCCTTGATGATGGCCAGGTTGGTGCTCATATAAAACCTGCTGCTGATTCGAATGAAGCACAGTGGAGAAGAGCCCAGAGAGACACCTAGGAAGGTGTTATCAGTGGAGACAGTGTTGATGAGATATCGGGGTCCTGCCAGGAGGAGGAGGTGGGGACCATGGTGCCAGGGCCTCACTGCAGTTGTGACTCAGTCCCTTAGGATGCTGTGACTGGAAAACACATATCACACCATAACCTCCACTTCTTGAGTTCCAGTGATTCTCTTGCCTCAGCCTCCTGGGTAGCTGGGGTTACAGATGTGCCATGATGCCCTGCTAATTTTTTTGTATTATTTTTAGTAGAGACGGGGTTTTGCCATGTTGGCTTGGCTGGTCCTGAACTCCTGACCTCAAGTGATCCCCTGCCTCTGCCTCCCAAAGTGCTGGGATTACAGGAGTGAGTCACTGCGCCCGGCCCTTTCTGATTTTTGATATGCAGCTCATATTCAAAATTACTGCTTGGCTTCTTTGCCACAGAGCCTTCCTTCTCTGACCGGGCTTCTCATTGGGTCTCAGTGGTAGACACTCTGAAGGTTGCCTGCCTCACTCTTTGAAGTGAATTATTTTGTGTATCACCTTGATCCTAAATAAGGTCAGACAATTCCAATATGCTCTAAACATTTGTTCAAATCTTATTAAACTATTTTCATGTAGTATAATAAAATGCTATTAATATCTCTTGGTTTAATTCATTATCATTTTGCATGTGGTGACATTGACTGAGCCCAAGCTCTACCAACTCTGCGTTTGTTTGTTATTTTCTTTTTCAATGTTTAATTTTGGAGGTACTTAGTAGGTATACATCCCTCGCCATTTTGAAACTAAAGTGTGTCTTTAGGCTGAGCACAGTGGCCCACACTTGTAATCCCAGTACTTTGGGAGGGTGAGGTGAGAGGATTGCTTGAGCCCAGGAGTTTGAGGCCAGCCTGGGCAATTTAGAGAGACCCCATTCCTACAAAACAAGAAGTTAAAAATTAAAAAATAAATACATCTCTTAGTGATTTTTTCTTTTTTCTTTTTTAAAATTACATATTCACTGTAACAAAAAAGTTTGAGAATATGGATAGGCAAAAAGAAGAAAATAAAAAACACCCCTAGTCCCATTCTCAGAGTTAGTCATTGCTTACCACTTGATGTATTTATTTCCTTCCAATCTTTTTCTGTGTATGTACATGTGAATATTTGTGTATAAAAATACACACACACACCTATAAGACATAAATAAGATGTCCAGCTACCTCAATAACTGGATTATTCATTTCTAATACGTATACTTTGTCATGTTTTGCCTATTTTCATTTCATAACCATCCGTTCTTATTTATGATGGCTATTCTTTCATTTAGTTCTCTGAAGTTTTATGTATACATTTTAAAGCCCCCTTCAAGATTGTCTATTATCTCTACTTCCTTAAGTTTAAATTTTCTTGTTTAGGGTTGCTGATCTATCCTTGTCTATGAGCTTGTCTTTCCTGGGAGTCATCTTGGGGACTTCTCCCCGGTGTGGTCTGGGTTTTAGAGGGAGGATTCCAGTGAGGAGATTTCACTGTTTTCCTATGGAATAGAGCACTGACTCCAAACCAAGTCTATGGCTAGTGGACCAGGTCTGTTGACTGTTTCTACTGATAGCTGGAGAGATGGCTTGTGTTTAGCCACAGCCTTGGGCAGCCTTCTTCCTGAAGGGGCAGCATGGTCCTGACTCCTGGACTCACGGCTTCCTGGTGCATGTGGGTCTCATGACTTATTGAAATCTCAACCACAGCTCATCCAGTCTGAGTCCCCTGTGGGCCTTCTGGCTTTAGCTCCCATTTACAGGCATGCTTTATTTTATTATACTTTGCTTTATTGCACTTTGCAAATATTGCACTTTTTACAAATTGAAGGTTTGTGGCAACCCTGCATGGAGCAAGTCTATTGGTGCCATTTTTCCAACAGCATATACTCACTGCATTAGCATTTTTTTTAGCAATAAAGTATCTTTTAATCAAGGTATGTACATTGTTTAGACATATGCTATTGCACACTTAATAAACCACAGAATAAGGTAAACACACAAATGTGTGTGACTTGCTTTATTGTGATATTTACTTGATTGTGATGATCTGGAGCTAAACTGGCACTATGTCTGAGGGGTGCCTGTATGCCTTTGCTCCTACCCCGTCCCTGGAGGTTGCCCTGTCTTGCTTGGAGCTTGGACATAGCAATCTAAAATATGTTTTTATATTTCATTAAGTTTTTCTATGCATTTGCAATAGGAGGTGACAGCAGTACTGGGAGTTCACCCTGTGCTCAACCTGTTGACCTGAAATTCAACACCAATTATACTGATGTTGGATGATTTGTGTTTGTTCTCCATACATCCAACATCTTCTTAACTACTTTAATTGCTTTGTCATTTCTTTCCATGTTCACTAGAATTATCGCAAGGTTTTCCTGAGCTGGGACAATTTTAAGCTTCCATGATGTTTCTAACTTATCTAATGGATCCATAAAGCTCTTGTTTTCATCCTGAATTTTTTTCCTTAGCTCTGAATTTCCTTTGCATTTCACTTGATGGACTTATCAAGTCATCCTTGGGTTCTTGTTTTACTAAATTTCAAAAGCATATTAAATATTTTAAAATTAATTATATACTAAGCTAATATAGTTTATTGTTAAATTAATATAATTAAATTAATATGAGTATTTAAGTATTAAATATTCTTACTGGTTCTACAATGTGATGCATTCTCAGAAGTTTTCTTCTGTACTTGGGAGAGTGATTTCTTCCGGTCTGGATATCTGGGTATGTCTTTTTCATGTTGTGTTTCTTGATTTTGTTGTTTGTGTGTTTTTTGAGACAGAGTCTCACTCTGTCACCCAGGGTGGAGTTTCAGTGGTGCAATTATGGCTCATTACAGACTCTGCCTTCTGTGCTCCATCTATCCTCCTGCCTTGTCCTCCAGAGTAGCTGGGACTACAGGTGTGTGCCACTACACCCAGGTAATATTTTCTATTTTTTGTAGAGACAGGGTCTCACTATGTTGCCTAGCCTGGTCTCGAACTACTGGGCTCAAGTGAGCCTCCTGCCTTACCCTCCCAAAGTGCTGGGATTATAAGCATGAGCCACCGCACTGGGCCTCTTACTTATTTTCCCTCTTTTCTTTCTCCTCCTCTGCCTACTCCTTCGTGTTCTTCTTTTTAAAATCTAGTATGTCAGCCTAGCTTCCATGCCATCTCTTTTAATTTTGCACAGGTAAGTCTGGTTAGACCTGCTAATGCTCTGAGAGTATGAGGGTGAATTCTTTTTGACACCTTTTGTAGCTACCTGTCATTCCCTCAGTACTAGAGTTTGGGGGCTGGGTGGTACTTCCTTCCTGTGTCCTGAGGATCACACAGACTGGCAAAGGACAGAGCTGGGTCTGGCTCCCTCCTGACATGGTCTAGCGTCCCACACCTGGGTCCACTCCACTTGGCAGGTGCATGTTCCCTCTTGGGACTGCAGCTCATCCCCTTGGACATCATGGAGCCCTGAAAGCTGCAAGTCTAGCCACTCCTCCAGCTGTTGCTGGCTCCTGCGATGCAGCTCAGGGGCTCCCCCTCTCAGGGATTTCTTCTGGACTTCTCAGGCTGCCAATTGAGCCTCTTGGCCCTCTTTGTGCCCAATTGAGAGGTGCTGGTGACCCCTCCTGGGATCCTGTTCTCTAACCTTCCCTCATTTGGCTTCAGCTGTGTGTGTGGGAGACAGCTAACATTCCATTCTGAGACCCTCTATTTCTTTCCTCTTGACACCTTTTCAGTCTTATGTCAAGGTTGTACTATTTTCCGTGTTTGGTTGCCTCTGCTTAGCTTTTGACTTTTTTGTTTTTGTTTTGTTTTGGTTTTGAGATAGAGTTTCACTCTTGTCACCCAGGCTGGAATGCAGTGGCACGATCTCGGCTTACTACAACCTCCGCCTCCCAGGTTCAAGCAAATCTCCTGCCTCAGGCGCCCGCCACCATGCCCAGCTAATTTCTGTGTTTTTAGTAGAGCCTGTTGGTCAGGCTGGTCTCAAACTCCTTACCTTAGGTAGTCTGCCTGCCTCAGCCTCCCAACGTGCTAGGATTACAGGCATGAGCCACCAAGCCTGGCCAGCTTTTGACTTTTTTCGAAAAAACTATTCTTTGATCACCTTATGAGGTGCCAGGTAGAAGGAGGCGTGTATCTGGCCTCACTTGTGCCACCTTTAGCCAAAGTCCAGCCACATGTGCTGTCAAGGCTCCGAGCAAGACCCCAGGAACTCCTGGGTCTTTGCTACCGCCAGAGGGTTGCAGCTGCTCCTCAGACAGAAGACCCTCCTCTCACGGTTTCTCTTTCTCAGACCCCCAAACCCTTGGTTTTTTCATCTTTGAAATGAGTGTTTCATATGCAATTAACCTATGTTGAAACTTTACCAACTCTAAAATGAAATTATACTTCCTTCCTACATTTAACTCTATCTAACCTTAGAGGTCCCCCACCACCGCCCAGTATTTCTGAAAGTTTCCCAGGGACAGCTCTGCACAGCTCCGGAAAGTATCTCTCACTCTCACTCCACCCCTTGCTTCTAACTACCACGATTCTGCCTCTGTAGCTTATGGGACTGGCAACTTAGTGACTCTGCCAGGCCTTGGAAAGGGGACATTGCCCTCCCCAATCCCCTGCAGCATATCTGACCACAGGTTCCGCTGAGAGGGGGCATAAAGAAAGCAGGCTTAGAAATTTCCATCTGCCTCCAGAGGAGAAGTGTCTTGTACCAAAAGGCCTCCATTTGGTGGGGGCCACTTTAACCCCCACCAACAGCAATACACAGGCCCCCTTTCTCCACAGAGACAGGAAGAAATCCTTCCCTTTCCAGCCCACAACACTCTTCCTTGGCTGCCTTGGGATGACAGACCCTGAGAACACCCCTTTCTGTTAGGGGCAATCTCCCTCCTCCCGCAATGCCTGAAGGTGTGCTCTGACCCTTTAGCCTCCTGAGAAAATAAACAACCATCCCAGCGGTTTGTTGTCAGAGCCTCGGGCCCATCAGGCAGCACTGTTCCCTCTCTGGGCATCATGGCAGCCTTTCCTCCAGCCTGAGGTGGGGAGAGGGTCAAGTCTTCTGATCTGTGGTCATCCCACTTCCCAGGAGCAAATGTTGGACGACCAAGCACTCATGTCACCCAAGAGCCAAAGGGCAGCCTCAACCAAGATATTTAAAAATGGACACCTTAGGCTGGGTGTGGTGGCTTGCGCCTGTAATCCCAGCACTTTGGGAGGCCAAGGCAGGCGGATCACGAGGTCAGGATATCGAGACCATCCTGGCCAACACGGTAAAACCCTGTCTCTACTAAAATACAAAAAATTAGCTGGTGTGGTGATGCACGCCTGTAATCCCAGCTACTTGGGAGGCTGAGGTGGGGAATTGCTTGAACCTGGAAGGCGGAGGTTGTAGTGAGCCCAGATCATACCACTGCACTCCAGCCTGGTGACAGAGTGAGACTCTGTCTCAAAAGAAAAAAAAAAAAAAAGACACCTTAGAACACGTGTCTAATTTGTTTGGGGGCAGTTTTACCCATAAACACAATTAATGTTTCCTAACGGGGCCCATAATGACTTTGCTCAGAATCATCCCAGCTGGGCTTCCTCCAGAACAGCGGTGGCTTCTCGCCTCGCAACAGGCGGCCTGAGAGTGCCGTCCAAGACAGTTAAAATGTGAGCACACTGGCGGCGGACTCGCTTGAAAGGGTTTCCAAGGCTATGCCTGAGATAAGCCTGGCTTCTGGAGGCCTCTCTGCAGAGGAACCAATCCCACGCCCACTCCCTGATTGGACAGTAAGGCTCAAAGCTCCAGTTCTCCCCTTCCTATGTGGCTTTGCAGGTTCTGTGTCTGACTGGACTGCCACTTTTCTCACCTACCTGTGGTCTGTGCTGCAGAACATCCTAGCCACACAGGAAAGGTAGGAGCAGTGGGTGGCTTGAGGCCAACTGAGGTTTCAATCCAGTTCCCCTTCCCCGCCACGTGCTTTACCTGGTTGGTGCTACCTCTGCAAACACCACCTGCTGGGACAGCGTGGGTGGGAAGGGCTGGTAAGGAGGATTATTTCTCATTACTGCCTTGGAGAAGCTTCTGTGGGCATTGCTCACTCCCTTGTTCTGGGCAGAGAAGGAAGCCACCTGCTTTAGCCAAGGTTTTAGCTCAATGACCAGATGAGAGGTTTCAATTTGGATTCCTGAGTCTGGAATCCAGAGCCACAGAGAATGAGGGAAAGTTGTGGAATCATTGGTGGAGGCAGGTTTGGAAATCTCTTGTATCCAGAAAAATCGCCATCGCAGTGGGAGACTAGAAACTATCTCTGCGCCTGAACCTGTCTTTGCTCCCACTTTTCTTGGGCATTTAGATGGTTTTGTGACACTGACCTCAGGCAGGTGAGAAAAGTGGCAGTGCAGTCAGACAATTCACAGAGGCCAGATGGGAAGGGGAGAACTGGAGCTTCTGAATCTTACTATCCAACTAGCCAGGAAGCAGGGGGTGGGCTTTACTCTTCTCTACAGAGAGGCCTCTAGGAGCAGCCTTATCTCAGGCACAGCTTATGAAACTCTTTTCTGGGATTCCATGTTTGGATCGCCTTCCATGAACCTTCATGGAAGCTGTAGGGAAAAACAAAAAAAAACAAAAAAAAACAAAAAACCTCTTTCCTGTGAGCCAGACGCCAGTGTGCTTAAATCTTAACAAACATCATGACCTTTACTTAATAAAGGCCTGGGGGAAAGCCAGGGCATGCGTTCCCACTTTAAAGTGCTTCATAAACGACGTGGCATCTGCAGTCACAAGGGTAACATGATAAGCCTACTGTCACCTGAGTCATTTTTTCCAGATGTGGTGAGGGGCAAGGCAGCCAGCTGGTGTCATGGAAAAAGCTCTGGATTCGAGTCTCGGTCAGATGTTGGCTACCCACTCAAACTGCTGCTGTGGCAGCCCTGCCTCCTTGCACTGCCATTTCACATCTCTGATGTGGGAGATGAAGAAGGGAGTGATCCATGCCTGGTATTTTGCAAATAGAATGCATGCATTCATAGATACAAGAGCACTGAAAAAACCCAAGCCATTGATTCAGCAGGCAGGCTGTGTAGGGGGATGTTCACTGACTGGACTTGGTGTTTGAAGACTCAGGTTGGAGCCAAGCTAATTTTTTTTTTTTTTTTTTTTTGAGAGAGTCTCCCTCTGTTGCCCAGGCTGGAGTGCAGTGGTGAGATTTCAGCTTACTGCAACCTCCGCCTCTGGGGTTCAAGAATTCTCCTGCCTCAGCCTCCCAAGTGGCTGGGATTATAGGTGTAAGCCACCACACCTGGTCAGGTTTTTTTTTCCCTTTTTTTTGTAGTTTTAGTAGAGACGGCGTTTCACCATGTTGGCCAGGCTAGTCTCAAACTCCTGACCTCAAGTGATCCTCCCATCTCAGCTTCCCAAAGTGCTGGGATTATAGGCATGAGGCACTGCTCCTGGCTGGATCCAAGCTAATTCCTAATCATGTAAATCTAAGCAAGTGACTTAGTGTCTTCAGACCTCAGTTTTCTCCATTGTCGAATGGGTATAATCACCCTGCACCTGGCTCTCTTGAGAGGTAGATTAAATGAGATGGGGACGCATGGGAAGTGCTGTGGGGTGGCATTCTCAGATGTTACTTGACGCTGTCTAAGGTAAAGGCTTCTTGTTTGGGCTGCTAGGGCAGAGCACTTTTGGGCCTCCCAAGTCCATTCTCTTTCAAGAGAAGACAGCAGCCGCCCGTTGCCCTGGGAACCCGGACCAGCAGCAGCCCTTCCTGCAGGGACTTTCCTGCCCCAGCACAGTTGTCAGTTTCCCTCCTCAACCTCAGCTGAGGCCGGAAGTGTGGTGGAGATACGCAGGCTTCTCAAGCGGGGCCTTCCGCAGAGCACATGGTGCCCACTGGCATTGCCTGCTGCAACTTCTCCTTGCTTTGTGAAAGAGAACCTGGTGACATATCTCACTGTTTTTCTGCTTTCTTTCTGTGACTCATGCTCGTGAGTATTTCAGGTAAACACTTGTAGAGAGGAGCCTTCTTGGCTCAGTTTTCTGCTCTCCATGTTCTCTGTGCCAGGCTGCTGACCCTTCCCTCTGTGTCCAGCCTCGCGTCCCCTGGGAATAGGTCAGGCGCCTGAGATCCCAGCTGCCTGGGCTGTCTTCAGCCAGGACCTGAGGCATTTGTCTCTGTAGCAGTGGGTTACATTCACTGCTGTCCTTTGTGAAGAGCGGAGGCTGCCTGTTTCTCCCCTGCCCTTCCTGATAGGAAGCTAGCACTGGCTAAAATTTCTCCAGGGCTGACATGCTTCTCAGTGTCCTGGTCCCATGTTCAGTATAAAAGTCCTGTGAATCACCAGTCTTCAGGAGTAACACTTCTTATTCTCAGAAAGTCAGGACCAGCCTGGGAGGATTTCATACCTTCCTGGGATTTGCTATTTTGACCATCCCCTATCTGTTTTCCTGTAATTATCTGCTGTGAAACTTATAAAACTAAAATGCCATGGGTGCTTATCTATGGGGCAACCAAAAAATAGAAGGCCTTGACCTTGAGTCCCTCTGTACATGTGGGTTTCTATGAGGGGTAGGTAGGCAGCTGCCTGATGAGAGGGCAAGAAAGCCTAGAGCTGACAGGGTACCAGAGAGGGGCAGAGGAGCCTGCCCAATAGGGAGGCCTGTGGGTGAGTCCCTGATCTGTGCCAGCCAGGAAGTTGTAGAAGGCAGGGACTAGTTGCCATGCTTATGTGATTCTTGTAGGAGTGGTCCCTGAGATTAGCCGGAGAGGCCCTTTATCGTGGATTGGAGAGCTATGCAAACTCTTGTTTCACAGGTCCAATAAAGGACAGTTACCAGGGATTATTCCTTTCAAACAGGAATAATAAAAGTGTAAAACCATGTCACATCCCTGGTAGCTGTCCTTTATTGATGTTTCTGTTTTCTTTCTTTTCTCTGTATCCTGCCTTATCTCATGAATGTTCATGTTAAACCTGGGAGGTGGCAGTTTTATCATCCCCATTTGACAGAAAAGGAATAGCAAAGGGCAACCACATGGACTAGGAATGTCACATCCGAGTGACTTTCCTGGAAGTGTGCCAGATGCCAGGTACCCTGCTAGGTGCTTTCCCAAGTAGCATCTGGAATCCTCAGAAGAGCTCTGTGGTGTAGGCTCTATTATCCCCATTTTATAGGTGTGGCCCATGAGGTCCCCAGGAGGTGACCTGCCCAGGGTGTAAGTGCAAGTCTGTCAACTTTGCTGCAGCTTTCTGCAGCACAGAAAGCTGGTCCAGCTCTTCAACTGGTTAGAAGGCTGGTTAGGAATCAGCCATGAGTCCCTATCACATCCCAGACCATCACAGACCTCCTTGCTGCTAGGGGTGGTAACCTGCTCTTGGTCGGCACACCCACCATCTAATCCTTAAGCAGGCCTGAGAGAGAGGAAGGAAAAGGGAATACCTGGCCCCACAAGGGGCTTGGACCCAGGTCACCTGTACCTTTCATATTTATTTGCACAGTCTCCTCACCTCCTGTACTCATTCTGAGGGTGCATGAGCTTGGCCATTATAAATAAGGAAGGTAAACTTATTTATTAGCTGCTGTAAGCCCTACTCTGTGCTTTTCCTGCTCACAAAATCTCTGTGATACAAAGAGCAATCCCCTTTCTACAGAAGCAGGAACTGAGATAGAGGGGTCATGAATGCATCCAGCCATACAGCTGGTGGTGGTCAAGCCAGGATTCAACCCAAGGCTGCTGGCCTTCAGAGCTCATGGGATTTCTTTCAAACCAGAGCAAATAGTTTAGCACTATCCTCTCTTGGTACTCCTCCTGCATGAGTGAGTTCTCACAAGATCTGGTTGTTTAAAAGTGTGTGATACCACCCCCTTCTCTCTCAGTCCTGCTCCTGCCATGTAAGACACCTGCTCCGCTCTGCCTTCCGCTATCAATAAAAGCTCCCTGAGGCCTCCCAGAAGCAGATGCCTTCATGCTTCTTCCTGTAGAGCCTGTGGAACTGTAAGCCAATTAAACCCCTTTTGTCTATAAGTTACCCAGGCTCAGGTATTTCTTTACAGCAATGTGAGAGCAGACTAATACACTTGTTTTTGATGATCTTGATAGTTTTGAGGAGTACTAGTCAGGTATTTTGTGGGCAACCCCTCAATTGAATTTGTTCAATGTTTTCTAAGACTGGGGTTTTGGGTTATGCAGAGGAAGTTCATTTCATCACATCATATCATGGGTACATACTGTCAATATGATATGTCACTGTTGATGTTGACCTTGATCATCTGGTTGGGGTAGTGTTTGTCAGTTTCCCCACTGTGAAGTTACTTCTCCCCCTTCCCATACTGCATTCTTTGGAAAGAATAGTACTATGTGTAACCCAAGGAGTAGAGAATTATGCTGTCTTCCTTGAAGGCTGGGTATCTATGTAAATTATCTGGAACTTTCCTGCACAGGGAGAGATGTGTCTATGTATTTTTGAACATATATGTAGTGTTATACTCAGCTATTATAAGTTGTATTATATACTTAGATTGAGGTTCATTCTTGTTTTTTTCATGAGATGAAATCTTGCTATCACTTAGGCTGGAGTTCAGTGGCATGATCTTGGCTCACTGCAACCTCTACCTTCCGGGTTTAAGTGATTCTCCTGCCTCAGCCTCCCAAGTAGCTGGGATTACAGGCACCTGCCACCACACCTGGCTAATTTGTGTATTTTTAGTAGAGATGAGGTTTCACCATCTTGGCCTGGCTGGTCCCAAACTGCTGATCTCAAGTGATCTGCCTACCTTGGCCTCCTCAAAGTGCTGGGATTACAGGCGTGAGCCACTGCATCCGGCCAAGGTTCATTCTTACACTTAAAAATACGCATATCAGTGAGTCTGCTTGATGATTGATCTTGTTTGTAACTAAGGTCTTATCAGATCTGAGTAGAACATGTTTTTTAATAATCATAAGATTATTAAGGGCGTACTCTGTCTAGTTCTAGGCATGTTACATACTATATGAATTCAGTTAATCCTCACAACTACCCTCTGAGGTGGGAACTATTATTATCCCCATTTTGGAAATGAGGAAACAGAGGCCCAGGGAGGTCAGATAACGCACCCATATAACTAGAGATTGGCAGAGCTGGGGCAAACACTGGCAGCCTGGCTCCAGAGCCCATTCCATAGCAGCTGCCTCTGCCCCTTCTGGCCTTGCTAGGCCTCAATGTCGCAAACACACCATTCTCTGATCTCCTGGATGTAACAGAGCTGCCATTATCTCAGGAGGCAAGGCTGTCCCAAGAGCATAGACCAATAGTAGTAGGGTTGGTCGCCAGCTTCTAGGTGTCACTTCAAGGCTCCTCACTGCTTCTATTATTATTCTAATAGTTCTGAGCTAGGCATGAGGTAATTTGAGCTTTTAGACCTTGATCATTTCACTAAGGTTTGCTGTTAGGCTTCAGTTTTGTCATCTAAAACAGCACTATCCTTCTGGAGTTGCCGGGAGGACAGGAGAGGAGTCTGCCCTGGAGGGCAGAAAATGCATTCCGTGATGGGGAGGGGAGAAAAGCTCACAGAGTCTCTGACCCAGCTCTGTGCTGGAGCTGCAATGCGGGCAAAAGACCGTGAAACAAAACGTGATTTCAAAATAACTCAAGTCTTTCACGTGCATTTCTCACACACTGGTAAGTGAACGTAGTCCTTTGGAAAACTGCACTTGATTCTCACAGTGGCCGAGTGAGGTCACAGCCCTTCTTGCACATCCCCCTCTGTCTTCTCCCACACACGCTCTCACTTGCTGCAGGGGCTCCTGGTCTGGTTCTCAGTTTCCGTTTCCTCTGATTTTTATCTCACAAATAGCTGGCAGGGCAGGACTCCTTCCCTTGGAGGGTGGGCTCTAGGAGGAACTGAGGAGAGTGTCACCAGGACCCTCATTAGGGGCCACGGAGGTGGGAACGTTTGGGAACTTGCCAGTCTTTTGTGTTTTTGAGACAGAGTCTCGCTCTGTCACCAGGCTGGAGTGCAGTGGCCCGATCTCAGCTCACTGCAGCCTCTGCCTCCTGGGTTCAAATGATTCTCCTGCCTCAGCCTCCGGAGGAGCTGGGATTACAGGCACCGGCCACCAAACCTGGCTAATTCTTGTATTTTTAGTAGAGATGGGATTTCACCACATTGGCCAGGCTGGTCTTGAACTCCTGACCTGATGAGCCACCTGCCTCAGCCTCCCAAAGTGCTGGGATTACAGGCATGAGCCACCATGCCTGGCCCTCACCAGTCATTTTTATCCCATCACATGAATCATCTTTTTGGCAGAGGAGAAGGTAGGTGCCTGTATTAGTACCACAAACTGTGGCTTAAAATGACAGAACTCTATCCTCTTATAATTTTGGAGTTAGAAGTTAGAAATCAAGGTGGTGGCAGGGCCATGCTTGCTCTAGAGCCGCTAGGAGAAGATCCTTCTCATAAAAGAAAAACTTCAGCTGAATTACATTTAAAGGAGTTTGAGTTTAATTAAATGAACAATTTGTGAACCGGGCAGCCCCCAGAATCACAGCAGATTCACAAGAGACTCCAGTGCAGCCACATGGTGGAAGAAGATTTATAGACAAAGAGAAATGACATACAGAAATTGGAAGTGAGGTACAGAACGGCTAGATTGGTTACAGTGCAGTGTTTGCCTTCTTTGAACATGGTTTGAACTCTCAGCAGGATATGAATGGTTGAAGTATGGCCTCTGGGATTGGCCAACACTTAGGTATTGTTACAGCTGCATACTCTAAGTTAGGTTTTCAATTTTGTGTGACTATTAGGCGAGGTTACAGTTCATCCACAAGGACTCAAATATAGAAGTACAGAGTCCTTCTCAGGACATTTATAGTTTGCTTTAACACTTCCATGACTCTTCTCAGCTTCTTATGGTTGCTGGCAGTCCTTGGTGTTTCTTGGCTTGTAGATACATCATATTCATTTCTACTTCCATCTTTATGTGGCCTGCTCCCTGTGTATTTGTGTCCAAACTTCCCTCTTCTTATAGGGACACGAGTCATTGGATTAGGGACCACTCTAGTTGAGTATGGCTTCATCCTAACTTGATTACATCTGCAAAGGCTCTATTCTCAAATAAGGCCACATTCACAGGTTTGGGGGCCAGGAGATATGCTTTTGGGGAACATAACAATAATATGTAACAAAGCCATATTATTCATATTGATTCTGAGCTAGCCCATTCCCAGTCTAACATCTCCAAACCTGGTTCCCCTAGACCCTTGAGCTTGTCTGTGACTCTTGGCCAAATGAGACTGTGAGGCGAGCTGCCCTGCTGACCAATGGCAAGGTCTTCCTTCTGGCTCCAGGCTCTGCACTGAAGAGCAGTGGGCCGGATGGGTATTACCCGGTGCTGTGGGGGAAGCCAAGAGTGCATAGTCAGTAGGAAATATATTCTCCAGAAGTGATCACTTTTCAGTTTAAAAAATAGGTAATTCATTGATATGTTTTAAAGGTATACGTCAACATAATGTTTTATTAAGATTATGAGTGAAATTTTTTCTTCTATGAAGAATCAATGTGAGGTTATGGTTAAAATATCAATTGTTATATCATATTAGAGAAAAGAGGAACTATTCAATAACTGAAGCTAGGAAAGCATCCATATGGAGAAAAATGAAACTGGGCAGTGTCAAAGCATGTCTTCATTGTTTATCTTGGTAGAAAAGATAGAGGACTGCCAGGTGCGGTGGCTCACACCTGTAATCCCAGCACTTGGGGAGGCTGAGACAGGATCACTGGAGGTCAGGAGTTCGAGACCAGCCTGGCCAACCTGGTGAAACCCCGTCTCTACTAAAAATGCAAAAATTAGCTGAGTTTGGTGGTGGGTGCCTGTAATTCCAGCTACTCCAGAAGCTGAGGGCAGAGAACCACTTGGACCCAGGAGGCAGAGGCTGCAGTGAGCTGAGATCGCGCCATTGTACTACAGCCTGGGTGACAGAACGAGACTCCATCTCAAGAAAAAAAAAAGAGTGTCTTTCTTTGACTAAAGAAGGGAAGAGGCCAGGCATGGTGGCTCACACCTGTAATTCTAACATTCTTGGAGGCCAAGTCGGATGGATCACTTGAGGCCAGGAGTTTGAGATTAGTCTGGACAACAAAGCGAGACCCTGTCTCTATAAAAAAAATTTTTTTAATTGTCTGGGTGTGGTGGCATATACCTGTAGTCCCAGCTACTCAGGAGGCTGAGGTAGGAGGATTGCTTGTTCCCAGGAGTTCCAGGCTGCAGTGAGCTATGATTGAGCCACTGTACTGAAGCCTGGGTGAGAGAACAAGACCTGTTGCTAAAAAGAAAATTTAAAAAGAAGGAAAGAATTCTTAAATTAGGTACAAAATAGTACCAACGAGAAAGAGAACAGATTAATACATTACCTTATTATTGACTATATTAAGTATATCATAAAATTGAATATTCACATTCTCTATGATCCAATGTGTACATTAGGATATATCTATTAGAATACCTTCAGCAGCTCTGTAAATATCAGCAAAAACAAACAAAAACAAACCGGAAACATCCCAGATGTCCACTGACAGGTAAATGAATAAACAAATTGATATATTCACAGAATAGAATATTACACAGTTAAAGCAATGAACTACAACTACATGCAACACGGGTTTTTTTTTTTTTTTTTTTGAGAGAGAGAGTCTTACTCTGTCACCCAGGCTAGAGTGCAGTGGCATGATCTCAGCTCACTGCAACCTCCGTCTTCCTGGTTCAAGTGATTCTCTTGCCTCAGCCTCCTGAGTAGCTGGAATTACAGGCGTGCACTACCACTCCTGGCTAATTTTTATATTTTTAGTAGAGATGGAGTTTCACCATGTTGGTCAGGTTGGTCTTGAACTCCTGACCTCGTGATCCACTAGCCTCGGCCTCCAAAGTGCTGGGATTATGGGTGTGAACCACCGCTCCCAGCCAACATTGTTCTTACAATGTAATTTTATGTAGACTACCTATAACATAACACCTTTGATTGATTGAGACAGGGTCTCCCTCTGTCATGCAGGCTGGAGTGAAGTGGTATAATCTCGGCTCACTGCAACCTCCACCTCCCAGGCTCAAGTGATCCTCCTGCCTCAGCCTTCTGAGTAGCTGGGACAGCAGATACATGCCACCACACCTGGCTACTTTTTTAATTGTTTTGTAGAGATGGGGTCTCGCCATGTTGCCCAGGTTGGTCTCTAACTCCTGGGCTCAAGCGATCCTCCCAGTTTGGCCCCCCAAAGTGCTGGGATTATAGGTATGAGCCACTGTGCCTGGCCCTCTATCAAGTTTAAAAACAACTAAAACTAAACATTTATTAAGCATTATATTAATCAAATGTAATTTAACATTAATTAAACATTGATTAAGGATAACACTAATTAAACTACTTTTTTTTTTTTTTTTTTTTTTTTGAGACGGAGTTTCGCACTTGTTGCCCAGGCTGGAGTGCAATGGCACGATCTCGGCTCACTGCAACCTCCGCCTCCTGGGTTCAGGCAATTCTCCTGCCTCAGCCTCCTGAGTAGCTGGGATTACAGGCACATGCCACCATGCCCAGCTAATTTTTAGTATTTTTGGTAGAGACGGGGTTTCACCATGTTGACCAGGATGGTCTCGATCTCTTGACCTTGTGATCCACCCGCTTCGGCCTCCCAAAGTGCTGGGATTACAGGCTTGAGCCACCGTGCCCGGCTTAAACTACTTTTTAAAGGAAGAAAATTATTAGGACAAAATGGAAGTAAAGGAGTAAGGAGAAGCACACAGCTAAATGTAAGTTATTGTTAACATTTTAGGCCAGGTGCAGTGGCTCATGCCTATAATCCCAGCACTTTGGGAGGCCAAGGCTGGTAATTGCTTGAGCCCAGGAGTTTGAGACCAGCCTGGGCAACATAGGGAGACCCTGCCTCTACAAAAACAATAAAAATTTAAAAAAATTAGCTCAGTGTGGTGGTGTATACCTGTAGTCCCAACTACAGCTGCTCAGGAGGTTGAGGTGGGAGGATCACCTGAGCCTGGAGAGGTCAAGGCTGCAGTGAGCCGTGATCTTGCCATTTCCCTTGGTAACACAGTGAAACCTGTCATACACACAAAAAATTAGATATTGGGTTGACGGATTAATTCACATGTGTTCAGTACATATCGTTTTGAAATAATAAAAGAAAAGAAAGCTGTGCTAGGGAAAAAGGAAATATCAGTGGCCAAATGGCTAGGCTGTATGGCATGAAGAGTAGTTAGTCAAAGGGAAGCCCCTTTTCAAATGTGCTCTATCGCCCACCAGTCAGTAGCGGCCCCATCCTCCCTGGACAGCTCCCTGTCATGGGATAATCTGGCTGGGCTTCTCCTGGATCTTAGGCCTTGCCCTCTGGGCATCCCCATTTAGTTGAGAAGCTGCAGAGGGAGTTTGTGTTTCTGTGGCCTTGTAATGGGGCACACCTTCTATTTGGGGGGGATGTTTCCTCCTGTTCCAGAGAGATCATGAAGCAGCAGCCACATTGGCAAGGGCAGAGAAGATGTCACAGTGATGGCTATTAAGGGGTCCTTGTAGAAAAGGATTAGTGTCCAGCTAGCAGAGAAACACTTGCCAGGTACTTAACAGGTTCTACTTGATGTTAGTAGAGGGTCTCCCCAACATACATGCCCACTCAGCCAGGCGAGAAGGTAGCAGGAAGGAAGGAGGCCCCCTGAGGATTGTGATGACAGAGGTAACCTGCCCCTGCAACCACACCCACACACTGAGGTTTCACCAGGGCAGAGGGGAGTGGTGGTTAAAAGATAAGAGAACAGGCAGATATTATAATCTCTAAGTTTTCCCCAAAATATGAGCTCTGAAAGTGAACGTGAGGACCCATTTCCATCTGTCCCTACCCCATTCTACTCCCAGGTCGAAGTTGCTTTCCAAGATGAATAATGAGGGTTCTTTGCAGCTTGTAAAATGCTTTTGTATAGCATCATCACATTTGGTCCTCCTCAAAATACCTGGTGGGGTGGTTATCGTGGTTACCTTTATTTTATAGATGAAAAAAAAACAAAAACAAAAACGGAGGCTTGGAGAAGCTCAGCGACTTGTCCAAGGTCATAGACTCAGAGGCAGAGCTGAGAGTAAGACTTCCGACTCCCTAGACAGTGCTCTTGTGCTGTGTTCCCAGAGGGAATGCCCAAAAACATGCTGTCTCAGCAGGAAGTGGCCACTACCCAAAAGCAGAACGGGAGGAAAGGAACAGGGGCCACATCTGGTCCTCACCGGCCAGTGGGGAAATGTTGGATTTGGAAGGAGATATTTAGAGAGTAGCCCTCCTGTCGCCTGATCCAAAAGCCCAGGACTGAAGGAGCCAAGTCCTAGAGCAGCAGAGCTCTGTTAATTTGTTGTCTGTGCCTTCTGTACAGTAACCCTTGGTGACCCTGAATATGCTGTTTTTTCCAGTGAGTCTAGGGAAGGAACTCCAAGGAATCATTTCACCATCATTTAAAAAAATGCGAAAAAAAAGGCTGGGCGCGGTGGCTCATGCCTGTAATCCCAGCACTTTGGGAAGCTGAGGCGGGTGGATCACGAGGTCAAGAGATCGAGACCATCCTGGTCAACATGGTGGAACCCTGTCTCTACTAAAAATACAAAAAATTAGCTGGGCATGGTGGCGCGTGCCTGTAATCCCAGCTACTCAGGAGGCTGAGGCAGGAGAATTGCCTGAACCCAGGAGGCGGAGGTTGCAGTGAGCTGAGATCGCGCCATTGCACTCCAGTCTGGGTAACAAGAGTGAAACTCTGTCTCAAAAAAAAAAAAAGTGTTAAAAAGGGATTGATGCTCTCTTTGTTTTTAATCAATCAAAGATTGCTCATTGTAAAAGTAATTTGGGGACCCAGGCGTGGTGGCTCACTCCTGGAATCCCAGCACTTTGGGAGGCTGAGGCAGGTGGATCATGAGGTCAGGAGTTCAAGACCAGCCTGAGCAAGATGGTGAAACCCCGCCTCTACTAAAAATACAAAAATTAGCCAGGTACTGTGGCAGGCACCTGTATTCCCAGCTATTCGGGAAGCTGAGGCAGGAGAATCACTTGAACCTGGGCGGCAGAGGTTGCAGTGAGCTGAGATCGCACCACTGAACTCCAGCCTAGGTGATAGAGTGAGACTTGGTCTAAAAAAAAAAAAAAAAGTAATTTGGGATAATATAGTCAAATAAAAAGTAGAAAAAAGAGTCACACCACCTAGGGATAATCACTTGTCCATCACCAACTTATCCCTGGCAGGGAATCTGCAGAAAACATAGCACTGTTACCTCCCTTTGAGGCCTCAAATAAGTTCTAACAGAAACAGCGTGTTTTCGCTTAGGATGTAGAAAGCTGCAAGAGAATAAAGAAAAGAATTCTCATCGAAACAGTGAGAAAAAGACATATAACCTACAAATCATACCTTTTCTTGAACCTGTCAGAGAGCTGGGGTCATAAGGCAATGAAATGAACTGAATTCCAAAGAACAATTATCCCCGCTGAAAAGAAATAGGGCACAGGGGCTATTTTACCTTTTGCCCCAGACTGGCTACATCATTCACAGAACCCAGTGAAAAATATGGGGACCTCCTGGCAGGGGACACTGTGTGACTGCACAGCTCAGATACCATGAGGTGGTTCCTGTCTTTGGAAGAGAACAGAAGGAAGTGGTTACCATCAGTGTTGGTAAAAAGGAAGGAACTCAAATGTTTTGGATTCCCAAAGGCTAGGTATAGACTAGCATATCAGTTTGTTTGTTTGTTTGTTTGTTTGTTTTTGAGCCGGAGTCTCAGTCTGTCACCTAGGTTGGAGTGCAATGGTGCAATCTCGGCTCACTGCAACTTCCTCCTCCCAGGTTCAAGTGATTCTCCTGCCTCAGCCTCCCAAGTAGCTGGGATTACAGATGTACACTACCATGCCCAGCTAATTTTTTTATTTTTATTTTTATTTTTATTTTTGAGATGGAGTCTTGCTCTGTCACCCAGGCTAGAGTGCTGTGGTACAATCTTAGCTCACTGCAACATCTGCCTCTAGATTCAAGTGATTCTCCTTCCTCAGCCTCCTAAGTAGCTGGGATTACAGGCATGTATCACCACACCTGGTTAATTTTTGTATATTGAGTAAAGACAGGGTTTCACCATGTTGGCCAGGCTGGTCTCAAACTCTCGACCTCAGGTAATCTGCCCACCTCAGCCTCCCAAAGTGGTAGGATTATTGGTGTGAGCCACTGCACCCAGCGTGTATCAGTTTAGAATGACTGGAAGCCCCAGATAGAAGGGGAGTTTGTCACTGCAAGCTGTTTTCCATGGGCCTCTACTAGGTGCTCACAAGAAAGAATGGGATGTCTGGGCGCGGTGGCTCATGCCTGTAATCCCAGCACTTTGGGAGGCTGAGGCAGGCGGATCACAAGTTCAGGAGTTTGAGACCAGCCTGGCCAACAGGGTGTAGCCAAGAAGTCACTTCCAAAGCCTCCTCTTTCATTAAGTAAAAGCATCAAGCAGTTAGAGGAGTGGCAGCAAACACTTTCCATCCCAGAGCCATAGGTGTAGAAGCAGAGTCTGGCTGCCTTCAGGGAGTAGTAGGAAATTCTACATTCTACGTTGGCAAGAGCAAAGATCTACTACTTCTGGGATAAGAGTCAAAGCAAAAGCCGACTTCCCCTGGGGAAACAGGTAGGAAAACCTTCTGGGCCTAGGATTCTGCACCAATATACAGTAGAGATGTGCTGAGTCTAGAGGAGCGGCTCTTGCTATGTTGCTCAGACTGGTCTTGAACTCCTGGTCTCAAGCAATACTCACACCTCAGCCTCCCAAAGTGGTGTAGTTATAGGCATGCCTGGCCAGAGGGGCTCTTTCATACCCAAGACCCAGCACAGATTCCAGGGCACGGGGTTGGGAAAGGAGCAGAAACTGAGTAGGCCCCACCCCCAAGGCCCAGGCTCACAGGCTCTACCTAAGACTGAGGCTGGACCAGGAGAACCAAGAATGCCTTTAGACCTTACTATGAGCCTAACATCGAGTAACAAGATAACAGCAACCTATATTACAGTAATCAAAAATTAACTGGGCGTGGTGGTACACACCTGTAATCCCAGCTTGGGGAGGCTGAGGCATGAGAATTGCTTGAACCCAAGAAGCGGAGGTTGCAGTGAGCTGAGATCATGCCACTGTACTCCAGACTGGGCAACAGAGTGAAACTGTGTCACAAAAAACAAACAAACAAAATACTTGCTGTATTTTGCTAGATTGTGCTGTAAGCTTTGTGCTAGTAAGCTTTTGCTAGATTGTGCTGTGGAAACAACCAACCCTAGAAGCTCCACGGCTTATGAAAACAAAGGTTTGCTTCTCCGTCATATCACCTGGCCTTTGTGAGTGGGTTTGGCCCTGCCCACATCTTGTTAAGTTTAGGACTCAAGTTCAAGGAACAGCCCCCCAATCTGAAAGAGAGAAAAGGGACATCAGAATCACATTAAGACTTTTTTTTTTTTTTTTGAGATGGAATCTTGCTCTGTTGCCCAGGCTGGAGTGCAATGGCATGATCTCCGTTCACTGCTACCTCCGTCTCCCGGGTTGAAAACAATTCTCCTGCCTCAGCTTCCCCAGTAGCTGGTATTATAGGTGCCTGCCACCATGCCTGGCTAATTTTTGAAATTTGTTTTAGTAGAGATGAGGTTTCCTCATGCTGGCCAGGCTGGTCTGGAACTCCAGACCTCAGTTGATCCACCTGCCTCAGCGTCCCAAAGTGCTGGGATTACAGGTGTGAGCCACCACACCTGGCCCACATGAAGACCCTTAAATCTTCTCAGAAATGGCCTACGTTGCTTCTGCTCACATTTCATTGGCTAAAGCAAGTCACATGCCAAGCCTAATGTCAGCAGGGTGGAAAAGTGTAAGCATCTTGCCAAGAGGACCAGCAAATAAGTGAGGATAGTGATAAAATCTACCTCCTGCGCATTTAAAAATCTGTAAGTACAGCTTCAAAACATTTTTCCTGGAACTAAAAATGTGACTTTCTAATTGAAAACTCAGTAGTTGTATTCAAAGAACTCACGGGCAAAGTAGTGATAAAAGAAAACCTTCAGCCGAATTAAATTTAAAGGAGTTTAATTGAGCAAGGAACAATTTGTGGATCGGGTAGCCCCCAGAATCGCAGCAGATTCACAGAGACTCCAGGAGTGCCTCGTGGTCAGAACAAATTTATAAACAAAAAAAGGTAAAATGACATACAGGGATTGGATGGGAGGTACAGAAGCAGTCAGATTAGTTACAGCTCTGTGTTTGCCTTATTTGAAGGTAGTTTGAATATTCAGCAGTCTATGAGTGGTTGATGTATGACCACTGGGATTGGCCAACACTCAGTTATTGTTATGGGTCCATACTATCAAGTTAGGTTTTAAATTTTGTCTGACTATTAAACTAGGTTACAGTTCATGAACAAGGACTCAAATATAGGAGTATAGAGTCCTTCTCAGGCCATATTTGGTTTGCTTTAACAATAGAAATATTAATTAGTAGCCCGGAAAATCAAATGGAAGAAAATCTCAGATCACAGCACAGAACTATAAAAAGATGAGGGAATATAATCACTATATTATTATAAAAAACTTACATGTATTAATATACTTAATTTATACTAACACCTATGAGTTAGCTATTACTCACCAACCTATTGAGACCAACTCAGCTGTAGAGACTCCCACCCAGGCGGTGCTGAAGGAATTGAGAAGCAGACACCCAGATAGAACAACATTCCTGCTGGCCCCCAGATAGTATAGCAGGACTATCTGGGGGCCAGCAGACTTGTGAGCTGAGAGCCTCAGGGGCTGACAGCATTCCAGGCTTAAGGCCTTGAGCAGACTCTGACCCATGTAGTTATTCTCTCTAAACAGGTGTTGATTATTAACAAACAGATGTTTGGTATTTTCTCATAACACAAAAATAAACCAGGTAGGCAGCTGGTGCCGGCTTACCACTGCTCACAAGCTAAAAGATAGTCTCCATGAGGGAGCCTCGAGGGCAGAGTCACATATCCTGCGCTTAAAGAATTGTTTTAACCGGTGTATGATATTTAGATCCTGTCTTGCCAATTTAGAATGCCCCAAATAGTTTTCCACTTGGTGTGGAGGGGGCGGCTAGGCTTTCCTAGCAAACAATATATTCTATCATACACTCACCATTGCTCAGCAATCATACACTCAGAATTTCTCAACACAAACCCACGTCACAGCTGAGGAAACTGAGGCTCAGAGGGCTAAGGAACAATCCCAGGGTTGCACAGCTGGTGTTCAGACCCAGGTAGTCGGGCTTCCGTGACTGTGCTGTTAAGTGCTGGATTTTTGTTGTTGTTGTTTTAAATTTAACTTAATTTTAAGTTCTTGGATACATGTGCAGGATGTGCAGTTTTGTTACATAGGTAAACGTGTGCCTTGGTGGTTTGCCGTGCTGTTGTTAATGACGTTTTTCTGCTTTTTAATGCCTATGCAATTTTGCCATGATAAAAGACTGGGAGGATAGATCCGGGAGACCTAATTTAAGAAACAGAAATTCAAGAAGGAGAAAAGGAATTGTTGGAGGAAGTACAGGAATTAAATAAATGATGAAGTTGAGGTGGGAGGAACACTGGAGTCTGAGGTCAAGACTGCAGTGAGCTGTGATCATGCCACTGCACTCGAGCTTGGGCAGCAGAGTGAGACTCTGTCAAAACAAAGAAAGGGAAAGAGAGCGAGCGAGAGAGAGAGAGAAAGAGAAAGAGAAAATTCCTTTGTGATTTAAAAAGACTTGTGATTTAAAAGGGCTCACTGAATTCCAGTCTGGATTGAGAAAGAAGGAACACATCTAGAAATATCCTGTAAAAATCCCTCAACTCCCAGCATAAAAAGAAATTTCTGTAAGCTTCCAGACAAAAAGAACAAATGACTTATAAAGGAGCATCAGACCTTCCTCAGGCTTTTAATCTGCAACACTGGAAGCTAGAAGATTGCAGAATAAAAAAGTCTGATGATAATGAGAGTAAAAAGACCTTGGCATAAGGATCTGACACCCAGGCTGACAGGCCTCACCTATCAGGGTGAGAGAATGTTTTTGTGGATGTTATGGGTCAGAGAGTACAGCACCCACACACTCCACTTGGGGAATTTATTCAAGAAGAGCCTCCCTCCAAGGAACATATGAATCAATCCCAAAGGTAGTGTGTACTTAAAAAACAACAAATAAAGGCTGGGCGCAGTGGCTCACACCTGTAATCCTAGCACTTTGGGAGGCCGAGGTGGGTGGATTGCCTGAGCTCAGGAGTTCAAGACCAGCCTGGGTAACACAGTGAAACCCTGTCTCCACTAAAATACAAAAAAATTAGCCAGACGTGGCAGTGGGCGCCTGTAATCCCAGCTACTTGGGGAGGCTGAGGCAGGAGAATCACTTGAACCTGGGAGGGAAAGGTTGCCGTGAGCCAAGATGGTGCCACTGCACTCCAGCCTGGGCGACAGAGAGAGACTCCATCTCAAATAAATAAATAAACCAAATGAATCAAAGCAAAAATCTCAGGATAGTGGAATGTGAAAAAGAGGAAACAATAATAGTGAGACATAAGCCTAATACATATTTATTTCCCTAAATTTAAATGAATAACGATAGAGCAACTAGGAACTTCCTCTATAAATTTAGATTTATGATTGTGGTGGGAGATTTAAAAACACTCCTTTAAATCAAATCTAAACAGGCAAAAAACCATAGTGAAATCATAAAGAAATGAAATATTTCATTAACAGACCCAATGATAGTAAATGTTAACTCAATTATAGTAAACGTAAATGTTAATGTTTGCATTGGTAATAAATGTTACAATGATAGGAAGTGTACTTATGTGTGGCAGAGGCCTACCTGAGAGCGCATACCCTGAGAATGACTATGGTCTCTTAAGAAACTGTTTTTGGAGTTACAACCTAAGGAATCCGGGAGTGGCCAACCTGGAGATTCACTCCCTGTGGTTTGAAGAACATCTGAATCCCTGGCTCATCCTGTGGAATGCAGGCCGCATAGGGGATGGAGGCACTTTGTTCTGGGTTAAATGGAGGTTGCTAAGTGCAGCTTTTCATAAAGGGTAGCAGTCTTCCTTTCCAGGCCGCTGCCACTGGACTGTTCCTGTCTGTAAGTCCCCCCAGTAAATCCTATGTCTTGTTCGCTCTCTCTGGATCTCTTTTTGGCCCCTCAGACACAGTGCCATCTCTACTGGAATCAATCAGGGTCTGGCACAACACACTATGAGTAGAGTGAGAATAAGGTTGCTCTCCTGGGTAGGGACACCAAATGCTCCTCTCAGGGAACATTCTGCTCACCGACCTTTAAATCAAGATGAGAAATGACTCCTTTGGTTTGGGGTTTTGTTCTCTGTTCAGAGAACTCCCAGATAAGTCTTTATTTTAAACTATGGCATCACCTTCCCTTCAACAGAAGTCTGCTTCTTCAATTCTATCCTAAGAGGAGATTTAATAAGGGATAAATGACGAAAGTATAAATTAAAGGGAAGGGTACCTGAGGGAGAGAGGTGAGGAAAAGACCCTAAAGCTATTAAATAGGGTAGTTCTGACCCACCTCAAGCCTACCTTGCCTGTCTCCCAGGCTGGGGTACATACTCTGGACTTCCTCTCTGTTCCCATCTCTTTCTGTTCTTCCCTGTCATCTCTCCGTGCCTACCTTTCAATTGTTAAGTTAATGCGGGGTGGGACAAAGCATTTCTTATTCTTTCAACCTAATTCCTGAGAGAAGCAGCTGCTACTTAAGGAATTTCTCAAGCTCAGAGCATATTTAAGTGCAACTTTTAGCCCTGAAAAAAAAAAATCTGAATTTCAATTTGGGAGCTCCTGAGCGAGCAGTCTCCTTGACATTTGAAAGCTCAAACCTTATCTGGAGCAGTCCTTTGGAGGCTGACAGACCTTGCTGAACTTGAGCCGTTTCAGAACCCACCATACGGTTATTTTTCATTCCTCTTTTTCAATTACACAGCAGAAGATTCAATTAGAATGTGAGGGCTTTTTTTCATTCATCCACAGAAGCTTAAGTGACCATAATTTACAGAGAATATCGTAAAATAAATATTGCGCTGGATCTCTCTCTTATGTTAGTTTCCTCTTGCTATTATTAAAAATGTGAGGAACATCAAAATCCAGAAGCCTCAGGGTTCACTCAGGTGTCAAAACCTCTCCCACTCGCATCTCGTCCCACTATTTCTCTGCTCTGCCATGACCTTTGAGAGCCTCGGTTTTTACCCAGCTGTATCTGTTTCTAGCCTCTTCTCCTAGCACATTTGTATGCATTGCAAGAATAACCTCACCGTGGATGTCAGTATTTTTCCATTACAACAATTGTTCCACTTGGGTGCATTTACACAAATATACCATTTTTATTGCAAATAGCTATTCTAAAGCACAAAAGCATTGTGTCAGATATCTTGCACACATTTTTCTCTATCCTCACACAAACATGTAAGCTTGATATTATTCCCATTTCTCAGATGATATTTTGGTTTTCCATTGTATTTGTATGTACCATATTTTGTAAATCCATTCATCTGTTGATTGATAGATATTTGGGTTTAAGAAAATAAAATTTTGGCTGGGCAAGGTGGCTCATGCCTGTAATCCCAGCACTTTGGGAAGCCACGGCAGGCAGATCACCTGAGGTCAGGAGTTCAAGACCAGCCTGGCCAACATGGTGAAACCCTGTCTCTACTAAAAATACAAAAATTAGCCAGGCACGGTGGTGCATGCCTATAATCTCAGCTACTCAGGAGGCCAAGGCAGGCGAATTGCTTGAATCTGGGAGGCAGAAGTTGCAGTGAGCTGCAATCATGCCACTGCACTCCAGCCTGGCCAACAGAGCAAGACTCCATTTCAAAAAAAAAAAAAGAAAATTCTTATATGAGGAATGTGAGCCCCCTTTAACTGCTGGGCCCAGCAAGCACTGAAATGTGACAGTGTGTGACAGCAATCATGTCTCACCTCCTGCTTAAGCCAAATGATTACCTCTTAAAGCCACTTTACTATGCAGGCTCTAGGCTAACTGATGCCAAGTAGTGATAAAATGCCACACGCTAAACACCGTAACTCATACTCTACATTTCAACTATGCATAGGCAATCGCTAATCAATGTTGTTTCTGCAAACCAATGAGAATTTCTGTCAAACAACTTTGTATCAGCTCATTCCTTGTTGCCTTTTGCCTTTAAAAACCTGCTTGTAATCATTGTGGAATGGACCACTCCCCAAGGCAACTTGGAAGCCAGTTGCCTTCAATTTGGCCGAAATAAACTCTCTTCATTCATTTGGCCCCAGATTCTTTTTTTTTTTTTTGAGATGGAGTTTCGCTCTTGTTACCCGGACTGGAATGCAATGGGGCAATCTTGGCTCACTGTAACCTCTACCCTCCGGGTTCAAGTGATTCTCCTGCTTCAGCCTCCCAAGTGGCTGGTATTACAGGCATGCGCCATAACGCATGCTAATATTTGTATTTTTAGCACAGATGGTGTTTTTCCATGTTGGTCAGGCTGGTCTTGAACTCCCCACCTCAAGTGATCTGCCAGCCTCAGCCTCCCAAAGTGCTGGGATTACAGGAGTGAGACACCACACCTGGCTGGCCTCAGATTCTTTAGGTCAATGTTTTGTTTCCATCTCTAGGCTATTGCAAATAATTCTGCTGTGAACATGAGTGTACATATATCTGTTCAAGTCCCTGTTTTTAATTCTTTTGGATATATACCTAGAAGTAGAATTGCTGGATTGTAATAGTAATTCTCTTTAATTTTTTGAGGACCACCATGCTGTTTTCCATGGTAGCTGGACCATTTTACATTTCCACCAGCAATGCTCAAGGATTCCAGCTTCTCTGCATCCTTGCCTTCCTGGTGGGTATGACATGGTATCATCTGCCACTTTTGAATTGTAAATACCTAAGAGAAAAAGCAGCCCCCAGCGTAAGGCTCACCTCCCTGCGCTTTCTTTCTCCTTGGATCTTGGCCCATCAAGTCCTCACTGACTTTCATAGTTCTCTAGTACATTCACACCTATTTCTTTTCTTTCTTCTTCTTCTTCTTCTTTTTTTTTTTTTTTTGATATAGGGTCTTATCCTGTTGGCCAAGCTGAAGTCCAGTGGTGCAATCAAAGCTCACTGCAACCTTAAACTCCTGGGCTCAAAGGATCTTCCTGCCTCAGCCTCCTGAGTAACCGGGACTACAGTCACCTGCCACCATGCCTGGCTAATTTTGTAGTTTTTTTGTACAGACAGGGTCCTGCTATGTTCCCCAGACTGGTCTGAAACCCTGGCTTCCAGCCATCTCCTGCCTTGGATTCCCTAAGTGCTGAGATTCTAGGCATGAGCCACTACGTCCAGCTTTTCCTGCCTTTTTTTCTCCTCTCTCTCTCTCTCTTTTTTTTTTTTTTTTTGAGGAAAAAAAGATAAAAGAACTTTTTTTAAAAAAGAAAAAAAAAGAGAAAGAAAGAGAGGAAGAAAGAAAAAAAAGGAATGAAGGAGAGGAAGAAAGAGGAAGAGGAAGAGGGAGAGAGAACGGGAGTGTTGCTTTATTGTCCAGGCTAGAATGCAGTCTAAAAATGGGTATTGAAAACCTCTTTTATGTCAATAATTGTGCTTAATAATGGAGACAGGAAAGAAAAAATGAGGGAAGAAAATAACAAACAAGCAGCCAACCAATATTTCATTTAAACCTATGAGTAGGTGTGATGTGGTACTAATAAGAATGTATATTTTGTGTATTTAAAGTGGAGAGTTCTATAAATGTTTATGAAGTTTACTTGTTCCAGATCTGAGTTCAAGTCCTGGATATCCTTGTTAATTTTCTGTCTCGTTGATCTGTCTAATAATGATGTTGAAGTCTCCCACTATTATTGTGTGGGAGTCTAAGTCTCATTAAGTCTTATATTATCTGGGTGCTCCTGTATTGGGTGCGTATATATTTAGGATCGTTAGTTGCATTGATCCTTTTACCATATGTAATATCCTTCTTTGCCTTTTTTGATCTTTGTTACTTTAAAGTCTATTTTATCAGAGGTGAGAATTGCAACTCCTGCTTTTTATTTGTTTATTTATTTTTGCTCTCCATTTGGTTGGTAAATCTTTCTCCATCCCTTTGTTTTGAGTCTTTGCGTATCCTTGCATGTGAGATGAGTCTGGATGCAGCATACCGATGGGTTTTGGCTATGTCTTTTGATTGGGGGATTTAATCGCTTTAAATTTAGGATTAATAATAATATATGTGAGTTTAATAGTGCCATTTGATGTTAACTGGCTGTTTTGCCCATTAATTGATGTAAATTCTTCATTATGTTGATGCTTTTTACTTTTTGGTATATTTTTGGAATGGCTGATACTGGTTGTTCCTTTCTGTGTGTAGTGCTTCTTTCAGAAGCTCTTGTAAAGCAGGCCTGGTGGTGATGAAATCTCTGAGTACTTGCTTGTTCACAAAGGATTTTATTTTTCCTTCACTTATGAAGCTTAATTTGGCTGGATAGGAAATTCTGGGTTGAAAGTTCTTTTCTTTAACGATGTTGAATATTGGCCCCCACTCTCTTCTGGCTTGTAGGGTTTCTGTTGAGAGATCTGCTGTGAGTCCGATAGGCTTCCCTTTGTGGGTAACCCGACCTTTCTCTCTGGCTGCCCTTAGTATTTTCTCCTTCATTTCAACCCTGGTGAATCTGATGATTATGTGCCTTGAGGTTGGTCTTCTTGAGGAATATCTTTGTGGTGTTCTCTGTATTACCTGGAGTTGAATGTTGTCCGGCCTTGCTAGGTTGGGAAAGTTTTCCTGAATAATATCCTGAAGCGTATTTTCCAGCTTGGATTGATTCTCTTCGTCACATTCAGGTACACCTATCAAACGTAGATTAGGTCTTTTCACACAGTCCCGTATTTCTTGGAGACTTTGCTCATTCCTTTTTATCCTTTTTTCTCTAATCTTGTCTTCTTCTTTTTTTGAGATGGAGTTTTGCTCTTGTTACCCAGGCTGGAGTGCAATGGCGCAATCTCAGCTCATCACAACCTCCGCCTCCTGGGTTCAGGCAATTCTCCTGCCTCAACCTCCTCAGTAGCTGGGATTACAGGCACGCGCCACCATGCCCAGCTAATTTTTTGTATTTTTAGTAGAGACGGGGTTTCACCATGTTGACCAGGATGGTCTCGATCTCTTGACCTCGTGATCCACCTGCCTCAGCCTCCCAAAGTGCTGGGATTACAGGCTTGAGCCACCGTGCCCAGCTCTAATCTTGTCTTCTATTTTATTTCATTAAATTGGTCTTCGATCTCTGATATCCTTTCTTCTGCTTGATCAATTCAGCTGTTAAAACTTGTGCATACTTTGCGAAGTTCTCGTATTGCGTTTTTCAGCTCCATTAATTCACTTATATTCCTCTCTAAATTGTCTATTCTCGTTAGCATTTTGTCAAACCTTTTTTCAAAGTTCTTAGTTTCTTTGCATTGGGTAAGAACAAGTTCTTTTAACTCATAGAAGTTTCTTATCAACCACCTTTTGAAGCCTGCTTCTGTTAATGGAACACACTCATTCTCCATCAGGCCTTGTTCTGTTGCTGATGAGGAACTGTGATCCCCTGAAGAAGGAGAGGCGTTCTGATTTTGGGTATTCTCCACCTTTTTAGGCTGGTTTTTTCCCTTTGTTATAAATTTATACATCTGTGGTCTTTATAATTACCGACTTTCTAATTAGGTTTCTGAGTGGACTTCCAACTTGTTGATTCCCAGCACCAGAATCTGAGCAACCCACTGCGCCGGCCAAAACAGCAGTGTTAAGATTTGTGGTGCTTTTCTGACGGGAAATCTCCGGTCTGGCTTCCTTCTTGAGTCCGTCCTTCAATCAGCTGAATAGGCGACTCTGCCGTCCCGGATCTCCAAATGTCAGCCAAAAGGAAACCCAGTCTTGTTTACTCTGCACCAAGAACCACCTTGCCGGTGGTTCTTGGTGCAGGAGTCGCACTGGCGACCCATAGGGCTCCTCCACTGGTAATCTCCTGGTCAGTGAGCAACAAAAATTTGTCTGAATATGTGGGGTCCTCTTGTTCTCTACACTTTCACTGGGAGCTACAATCCCGAGCTGCTAGTGATCAGCCATCTTGGATCGCTCTCTTTTTTTCCTTCTTCTTTTTTTTTTTTGAGACAGATTCTCACTCTGTTGCCCAGGCTGGAGTGCAGTGGCACGATCTCAGCTCACTACAACCTCTGCCTCAGCCTCCTGAGTAACTGGGATTACAGGTGTGCACCACCATGCCCAGCTAATTTTTGTATTTTTAGTAAAGACGGGGTTTCACTGTGTTAGTCAGGCTGGTCTCGAACTCCTGAATTCATGATCTGCCCACCTCGGCCTCCCAAAGTGCCACAATTACAGGTGTGAGCCGCCATGCCTAGTCATTCACAGTTATTTCAAGAACATTTTGCCCAGCTTAGAGTTGTACTCACTAGGAGGTTGGTTGAAACAAGCCATTGCTGCCCCTTCCACGCTTCTGGGAAAAAAAAAAAAAAAAAAAAAAGAGTAACTCCCTAACTCCTTGCATCATGGGGTTCTAAGAAAACCTATAAGGTCATTTTTGTGTTTGGGTTGTTGTTGTTGTTGTTGCTTGTTTTAAGTAGAGATGGGTCTGTTTTCCAGGGTGGTCTCAAACTCCTGGGCTCCAGTGATGCTCCCGCCTTGATCTCCCAAAGTGCTGGGATTACAGGTATGAGCCACCATTTCTGATCCTGTGTGGTCATTTATATGTGGTAATCATTAATGCTTTTGCCAGTTATTCATTTTAGTTTTACCCCCTTCTGGGCATGTCAGGATTGTATTTATTGGTGTCCTTGTGATAGGGTAGAGCCACGTAGCCAGTCCTGACCAGTGATTTTCTTTTGCAGATGATGTTTGAGCAGCAACATAACAGAAATGCATGCCAGTCACTCATCACCTGCAGGGTCCAATTCACAAGAGTAAGGTCTGGTCTAAGGAAAGTGACTTTATTCCAACTCTTAGCCTAGGGGAAGTACAGGCTCCTGCCTTTAAGGGTACTGCTTCACTTTGGGGACAGAAAGCAGGGACTTCTAAAAGGGATTTGGCATGAATGGCATGCATGGGAGGGAATGAGCAGGTGCAGAGTCTACCTGACTCACTTTGGTGCCGTATCTACCAGCTGGTTGAGCTGGTGCCATTGCAAGTTGTACAGTGGCCATTGTCTCAAGATCCTCTCCAGGTGGGAGAGAGTTCCCTCGAGGGCATACTTTAGGTTATAAATTGACTATTGTCTCTCAGGTGATCTCCTGATGAGAGAGCTCCTGCTCTGGAGCTTCTTAAGTCAGCATGCAGATAAGCTTGCTATGCAGGGAGTGTCTTCAGGTCTGTGTCCTTCTGCGCACTCAGGGAAATTCATTTACCCTTTGCAGCTCCTGGAGGCTGCCACATGCCCTGGCTCATAGCCCCTTCCTTCATCAAAGCCAGCCACGGCTGGTTGAGCCCTCCTCATATCACATCACTCTGGCCCACTCTTGTTAACAAAAGACCATGAGGTTCACAGAGAAAGGAAAAGAGAAGACTTTATTTTCAGAGGGAGACGCCATTGTGGATTGAGGAATCCAGCTTCCAGGGACAACTAAAAGTACACGCTCTGCAGAAGGGAGGGAGAGCTGGTATATGCGTCTTATAGGGCCAGATTTACGTGCATATTGAGCAGGGTTGGGGACATTCTATGAATATTCATAAGGGATGGTTGGCAGGTGCATAGTGCGTAAATGTCTATAACATGCATTCTGTTCACTTTGGGATGGGCTTTTAGACATTAAAATGGGGTAGAATTTAGCTCTTGATGTCAAAAGGTGAACTGCAGGGCACAAAGACAGTTTGTGTGCAGTCTCTCTTTTTTTTTTTTTTTTTTTTGAGACGGAGTTTCACTCTTGTTACCCAGGCTGGAGTGCAATGGCGCGATCTCAGCTCACCACAACCTCCGCCTCCTGGGTTCAGGCAATTCTCCTGTCTCAGCCTCCTGAGTAGCTGGGATTACAGGCACTACAGGCACGCACAACCATGCCCAGCTAATTTTTTGTATTTTTAGTAGAGACGGGGTTTCACCTTGTTGACCAGGATGGTCTCGATCTCTTGACCTCGTGATCCGCCCACCTCGGCCTCCCAAAGTGCTGGGACTACAGGCTTGAGCCACCGTGCCCAGCTGTGTGCAGTCTCTTTAAGCTAATTGGCTGCAGCTGGCTTGAGGTCTACAGCCATTTCTCAATAAAGTTTATGAGACCAGCCTTCTGTCCAATCAGAGTTGTGGTGGGGAGGGAGGGGAGATTGAGGACTGGGTATGTAGGAGGTTGGTGAGGGGGTTGAGTTGACTAGAATCAGGCAGTCTATCAGGGTCAGTCGGGAAATTTTCCAACTATAGTTGTTTGGGCAACGCTTTTCAGGAGCTGGTTTCTACTTAATTACAGGAAAGAAACCTTATGACTGTTAATGCCAGAATTCCTGACGAATCACCCATCTGCTGGCTATGAGATTGTTTTTGGTGTGTCTCACTTTAGCCACAAGGAGTCCACTTGTCTCTTTGTTGGGGGTATATTTTAACACCCTTTGGCCTCTCTCTTCCACATCTGACAATCTTTGTGATTACACCTGCATAATCTCGAGTGCCCTTTCTATTTTAAGGTCGGAGATTGGCCACCTTAATTCCCCTTTGCTACGTACTGTAACATATTTTCCGATTTTGAGGATTAGATCTTGGGCATCTTTGGGGGCATTATTATGCCTATCAGGGTCACTCAGCTTTGCCCTGTAGATGGAGATGGTGGTGAGGCTCACGGTCCTGATGAGTCTTGCTTAAAGCTATAAATTAGTACCTTCTTGATGTTTACATAGTGGGTGTCCTACATTTTCCAACCTTTCAGAATTACCCTTTACTTAAATAATCAAAGAAAAGAACATGCTCTGCAGCCAGAGGAATTCTAGCCCCTTTCCAAATTGCCAAGAATTCCTGGAAGCACATTCACCTTCACAGTCATGGTTCCTCCCACTCCACTGCCCCAGCTTCTGGATCTCGCTGGCTACCCCGTCACAGCCTCTGTCCACCTTCCACTCCCTCTTCGGTTTCTCCTCCCAAACAGGGACCTTCCCATCATTCTTGAGACAGGGATACCTGGAGGGAACCAGGTTAGAAGGTTTGATTAACTCCACTGAAGGCCTGAGCTCCTTGTGAGGACTTTACAGTACAGGAGGGGAGAAGTTCATTTAATACTTACTACGGAGGACTTCTTGAATCCTTTGGTCACACCAGTGTCTAGGGAGGCCTTTATTCAAAGTCTTCCTCCTTGAGACAAGCTCAGATTCTCTTCTCTGAAGCCCCAGGCCTCAAATCTCTCCTTCTAGGACCACTAAAGGAAACAGAAACCCTTAAAAATTTATTATGCAGAGCATTATAGTGTCTTTGGTCTCCAAGAGCCTACTTCAGCCTGATCTCAGGGCCTTACCTTTGCATAACCAGAGGGCCCACTAAGATGTTTTTTCCAAACAAAAGATACATTCTTTCCCAGGATGAATTCTTCTCCCACTCTTGGAATGCACAAATGCTGCCTGTTGAAAAGTACAACAAAGCAAAATCCGCTCCATTTATTTCTACTTTTATTGTTTACCACAGTAACAAGTAGTGTGAGTATGTGTGTTGTGGTGCAAAAGACTTAGATTTTATATCACAACATGCATACCAATTGTATTGGTCCATTTTCACACTAGTAATAGAGACATACTGGAGACTGGGCAATTTACAAAAGAAAGAGGTTCAATAGATGCACACTTCCACTTGGCTGGGGAGGCCTCACAATCATGGTAGAAGGCAAACTGAAGTAGGTCACATCTTCCATGGATGAGGGCAGGCCAAGAGAGAGAGAGAGAGCTTGTGCACAGGAATTCCTCCTAATAAAATCACCAGACCTCGTGAGACTTATTCACCGTCACGTGAATAGCATAGAAAAGACATGCCACCATGATTCAATTACCTTCCACAGAGTCCTTTCCATGACACATGGAAATTCAAGATGGGGTGGGGACACAGCCAAACCATATCATCAATGCACACACATGACTTAAATAAAAGAAAAAATACTGATTCCTACTATTTGGGATACACACCTTGATATTTTCCATTCTGTTCAAATTATAAAATGCTGAACAGGGTTCATGTTAGGAGAACAAAATATGCCACCCTCAAATATGACCATAGGAAACCAGATTATGCCACTGTAGGGGAGTGAAAATGCCTTCATTCTACCCTTCTAGGTCCCTTGGCTGGGCTATTAATTAAATTGGCATAAGTCAGATTAACTGGAGAAAAATCATATTTCATTATGAACATACGCACAGAGTCCCACAAAATATGATTCAAAGAAAGACTGATGATTGGAGCTTATATGGCATCCGAGCTCTGGAAGGGAACAGAGGCTTGAGGCTTCTGCAAGTCACACAAGTTATGAGAGGGTACGGGAAGAAAATGCATGGTGAATAAAGTTCTTCTTGTTATGCAGATAAAAGTCTCCCAGATTGGCTGGGCGTCGTGGCACATGCCTGCAATCCAGCACTTGCAGGGGGTGGGGGGGGAGTGGGGGGGGTGGGCTGAGGTGGGCGGATCACCTGAGGTCAGGAGTTTGAGAGCAGCCTGGCCAAAATGGTAAAACCCTGTCTCTACTAAAAATAAAAAAATTAGCCAGGTGTGGTGGCATGTATCTGTAGTTCCAGCTATTTGGGAGCTGAGGCAGGAGAATCTCTTGAACCGAGGAGGTGGAGGTTGCAGGGAGCCAAGATCACAACACTGCATTCCAGCCTGGGCGACAGAGAAAAACTCAGTCTCAAAAAAGAAAAGAAAAGAAAAAGTCTCTCAGGTAATAGAAGTTGGCTGGAGCAGCCCTCAGGAGAATAGGTGGTTTCTCTCTGGATGTGGCACCCAGGCTCTCTCGTGTGATCCCAGTTAATCTTCCCTGGTGGATGAGAGCCCTGGGGAAGGGAATTCCCAGGACTCAGGACCATTGAGTTCCCTTAGGATGATGGTCTTTAGGTAAGGGGAGTGCAGAGAAAGCCTCTGCCTGTTTCTCTGTTCCTCTGTTCCCGGAGTACCCTCAGTTCAATGTAATCAGTGCATCAAAATGTCATATTCTGGGGGTGGCACTCCTGAACTCCCTCACCACCCCAAATATACCATTTTGGCATAAAGATTATTTGAGCTTGAGCTTTTTTTTTTTTAAGGGTCTCACTCTGTCACCCAGGCTGGATTGCAGTGACGTGATGATAGCTCACTGCAGCGTCAAACTGCTAGGGTCAAGTGATCCTCTTGCCTCGGCCTTCTGAGTAGCTGGGACTACAAGTGCATGCTACTGCATGTTTTTTCTATTTTTTTGTAGCGATGAGTCCTTGTTATATTGCCCAGGTTGATCTCACACTCTTGGGCTCAAATGATCCTTTCACCTTGGCCTCCCAAAGTGCTGGGATTACAGGTGTGAGCCACCATGCCTAGTCCTGAGCTGATTATTTTGAGGAACGGCAGACACAGGAGAGGCTCCAAAACCAGTAGAAGTTGCCCTTTTGTAAGGGAAATTTACGTTTATAAAGTAATGCTCTATTTGTAAGGATGTTTCCTTCTCTGTACCAGGAAGAAAAAGAAGACTCTAAATCACAAGACTTTTATCAGTGAAGAAGGCAATGACTTAAATCTGCACAGCAAACCTTCCATTGTTTAGTGTACATTTCCTGGTCACCTTCCCATAACTTGCCTTCCCCACATCCTTCTGTCTTTGTTAGCTAAAGAGGATATTTAAGCTCAAGTTTTAGCCACCTCTTTGAGTTACTCTTCCCTGAGTTTCTCCCATGGGTATGTAAGATCTGCATATTAATAAACTTCTGTTTGCCTTTCTTTTCTTAATATATCTTTTGTAACAGAGGCTTGAGCTGAGAACATAGAAAAGTAGCAGGACATATTTTGTTCTTCCCTTACACTCACTAAACATTTTTTCATGACCTGCTGATGGCTCATAACCTGGACTTTTAAAAGCATAGCAGCAAACAGAACACCCTTTTATCTCCCCTCCCAGGACTAAGTATTTGTGTAATGCTTTAATGTCTACAAAGCATGTTTTACAGCATACATTATCCCATTTAATCCTTGCACAACCCCAACGTGGGAATAATAACTTTCTTTTTATAAATGGGGGAAAATGAGGTCTAAAATGCTGGAGCAGCTTATCAAAGTCATGCACCGTGAAATGGAAAGTTTGGATACAAATCTCTGAATCTAAATCCAGGGCTCTTTTAGGAAAACCAGACTCTTAGTCCCACTTTATCAATATCCTCAACTTTTTTTTTTTTTTTTGAGACGGAGTTTCGCTCTTGTTACCCAGGCTGGAGTGCAATGGCGCGATCTCGGCTCACCACAACTTCCGCCTCCTGAGTTCAAGCAATTCTCCTGCCTCAGCCTCCTGAAAAACGGGGACTACAGGCACGTGCCACCATGCCCAGCTAATTTTTGTATTTTTAGTAGAGACGGGGTTTCACCATGTTGACCAGGATGGTCTCGATCTGTTGACCAGGATGGTCTCGATCTCTTGACCTTGTGATCCACCCGCCTCGGCCTCCCAAAGTGCTGGGATTATAGGCGCGAGCCACCACGCCCAGCCACCCTCAACTTTTATGGGTTAGGTTAAACTAGACAAAGTAAGCTGTTTTTGTTTAAACTGGATTCTTAGTGCTCACAAAACCTTGGAATACTTTGTGAGCTTGGAGTTGGCATAACTGTCCTGCCTTCCCTTTCGTTACCCCAGGTGATCTCACAGAACTGGAAAGGCCTTTACAGGGTATAAGGTGTGCCTCTTGCCCCCACCTGGGGCTTCATTGCGGCTGGCCTTGGGTTTGAGCCCAGCCTTTGAACACAGCAGGGGGACACAGTCCCTGCCCTGGGCTGGGAGTAGTGCATTCAGTCTGCTGTAACAAAATACGATAAACTGGGCAGCTTATAAACAACGGAAATGTATTTCTTATAGTTCTGGAGGCTGGGAAATCCCCAAATCAAGGTTCTGGCAGATTCAGTGTCTGTTGAGGGCCTGCTTCCTGGTTCATAGATGGTGATGTCTTGCTGTGTCCTCACTTGGTAGCAGGAGTGTCGAAAAGAGTCCAACTCTGTAAAATATTTGAAGAGATTTATTATGAGCCAAATATGAGTGACCCATGGCCTATGACGCAGCCCTCAGGAGGTTCTAAGAACACGTGCCCAAGGTGGTTGTGGCACAGCTTGGTTTTATACATCTTAGGAAAACAAGAGTGTATTAGTCCATTTTCATACTGCTATAAAGAACTGCTTGAGACTGAATAATTTTTAAAGGAAAGAGGTTTAATTGACTCCCAGTTCAGCATGGCTGGGGAGTTCTCAGGAAACTTACAATCATGGTGGAAGGTGAAGGGGAAGCAGGCACCTTCTTCACAAGGCAGCAGGAAGGAGAAGTGAAGGGGAAAAAGCCCCTCACAAAACCATCAGATCTCATGAGAACTCACTATCATGAGAACAGCATGGGGGAAACTGCCACCATGATTCAATTACCTCCACCTGGTCTCTCCCTTGACATGTGGGGATTATGGGATTACAATTCAAGATGAGATTAGGGTGGGGACACAGAGCCTAACCCTATCAATGAGATATCAATCAAATACATGTAAGATGTACATTGGTTTGGTCCAGAAAGTTAGGACAACTGGAAGTGGTGGGGGGCCTCCAGGTCATAGGTAGATTCAAAATTTTTTCTGATTGGCAGTTGGTTGAAAGAGTTACGTTATTGTCTAAAGCAGGCGTCCCCAAACTATGGCCTTCGGGCCGCATGCAGCCCCCTGAGGCCATTTATCCGGACAGTGAACTGGCTCCCTGTGTAAAAAGTTTGGGGACGCCTGGTCTAACGACTTAAGAATGCCTGGGTTAAGATAAGGGGTTTTGGAGACCAAGCTTTTATCATGCAGGTAAAGCCTCCAGGTCACGGGCTTTAGAAAGAGTAGATTGTAAATATTTCTTATCAGACTTAAAGAGTCTGTTCTATCAGTAATTCCAAAAAGGAGGAGGGTCTAATGAGGCAGTCCGAACCCTCCTTCCCATCATTACCTGAACTAGTTTTTCAGGTTAGCTTTGGAACACCCTTGCCAAGAGAAGTGGTCTATGCAGATGGTGCAGGGCTTAGAATTTTATTTTTGGCTTACAGGAGCAAGGCAGCTCCCTGGGCCTCCTTTATAAAGTCCCTAATCCCACTCATGAGGGCACAGCCCTCACAACCTAATCACCCATCAAAGGCCCACCTTCTAACACCATTATCTTGGGGCTTAGGATTTTAACACAGGAATCTGGGGGGAACACAAACATTCAAACCTTGGCACCCAGGAAGCTGGGAAATGACACCAGGTATTTGAGAGGGAAAAATGGCTTTCTTCTACCCTTCTGGGTCATTGGCTGGGCTACTAATTACATTTACATTAGATAGATTAACAGGGGGAAAAACATGTTTAATTACATGCATACACATGGGAGATCCACAAAAATAGGAGACTCAAAGAAGGGCCAAATGATTGGAGTTTATATAGCATCCTGAGCTACAGAAAGGAACGGGGGCTTGGGGCTTCTGGGGTTACCTTATTACATAGATAAAGAGTTTCTCAGGTAATAAAAGTTGTCTAAGCAGCCTTCGGTCTAATACAGATACTTTTACTGAGGTAGACTTCCTTTATAGATGTAAATTTAAAAAAATAAAATGAAAGCTTTCAGAGCTACCCCTCTATCTGTAGTTTCTCAGCATAACCAGCTCAAAATATACCAGTGAAGTATATTTTGGGGTGGCATATTTGGGTCTCCTACAGTAATGTTTTGGGGTGCTGTGTCCTGAGTCCCAACACAGAAAGACAAACCATGGGATCTGAGTGAACAGGTGAGCCAGCCTAAGGATTAGTGGCTTTGGTTGGGGGTCCGGGAGAAGGTCTGAATGAGCTGAGGATAGGGATGGGGTATCACATATCCAGGAAATGCTGAGCTCCCTGGGGGAAGGAAAGAAAATCTGAGGGGGTAGAAAGCATGTCTATCAGGCCAGGCTCGGTGGCTCACGCCTGTAATCCCAGCACTTTGGGAGTTGATGATTACCAGTATTTCATCCAAATGGAGATGTAAACTGCACCGTTATTTTATGTATCTTTATGCAAGAAAACAAAATGCCAAATATGGAGACACCACTTAAAATCCCAGCACAAGGTGAGCAGATCATGAGGTCAGGAGTTTGAGACCAGCCTGGCTGTCATGGTGAAACTCCATCTCTACTACAAATAAGAAAAAATTAGCCAGGCATGTTGGTGCACATTTGTAATCCCAGCTTCTTAGGAGGCTGAGGCAGGAGAATCGCTTGAACCTGGGAGGCAGAGGTTGCAGTGAGCTGAGATTGCCCCACTGTACTCCAGCCTGGTGACAGAGCGAGACTCCATCTCAAAAAAAAAAAAAAGAAAAAGAAAAAAGCATGTCTTCAACACTGCCTCTCCTTTACTTACTCTTCTGCGATTCTGCTTCCATGGGTTTTCTACATAAGGCAGTTGTTAGGAAGAGTTTTGCCACATTTCTAGCAAATGAGCTTTGTGTTTGTAGGGAAGGAAGGCTATCTAAACACTGATATGTCTGGAGAAACTGGTGAAGAACTTTTTCAAATGGGCTGCCAGGCTCTTCAAGCCAGTGAAGTGACCCCTGAGCTCAGAGAAAAGCTCATTAGGGCCAAGAGACAACTCTTTCTATATCCTCAGGATCTAGCCCTAGGTACCCAGAGTAGCACTCTCTTCCCACCCAGAGAAACCAGGGTTTCAGAGCACCCAGGACTGAGTCTTCCTCCAGCACTAGCGGCTAGTGGGAGTTGATGATTACCGGTATTTCATCCAAATGGAGACGTAAGCTGCCCATTATTTTATGTTTATGCAAGAAAACAAAATGTCAAATATGGAGACACCACTTAAAAGCTGGGATGCTATAAGAAAATGAATCTTCCCACGGGAGTGGCAGGCTGTGCATGTCTCAATCTTGACACTGTGGAGGGAAGAAATTCTCTCCTGAGAATCTGAACCACGAGCCTGTGCTCATGCAGATTTGAGGTCTGAATTCATACAGTCAGTGTGGTCTGAAAAAGTGAAGCTGAAAATTAACTTAATGTGTTCTCAGGTTGGTGGTGACCTGGAAGTGACTGGCAGCTGTGTATCATTTCAGGGAGAACTCAGCTTCGTATTGTAGGATGCCATTTATTTATTTATTTATTTATTTATTTATTTATTTATTTATTTATTTATTTTTGAGATGGAGTCTTGCTCTGTTGCCAGGCTGGAGTGCAGTGGCATCATCTCAGCTCACTGCAACCTCTGCCTCCTGGATTCAAGTGGTTCTCCTGCCTTAGCTTCCCAAGTAGCTGGAACTAGAGGCGTGCACCACCACACCTGGCTACTTTTTGTATATTTAGTAGAGATGGGGTTTCACCATGTTGGCTAAGATGGTTGTGATCTCCGGACCTCGTGATCTGCCTGCCTCGGCCTCCCAAAGTGCTGGGATTACAGGCATGAGCCACCACACCTGGCCGTGCCACTGATTTTAAGACACATCCTGGTTTCAGTGATGTTAAATGTGAAGAAATGTGTTGCTTAAAACTGATGTATGGGCATGAAACAGATGTGATGTTGGCTGAACTGATGACTAATTTTTCCAGATTTGTCTGGAACTTTCCTGGTTTTAGCTCTAAAAGCCATGCTTCCTACGAAATCCTTCAGTCCCAGACAAACCCCAAAGGTTAATCACTCCACCCATCTAGTTGTCTTTTGGAGTTATCTCCTCTGGCTTGGGGGCCTTATTTTATACAGGGGTGGGATGATTGTACTGAGGCACGGACATCTGACCCAGAGGGAGGATAGGGGATTATGGAGATGTAAACTCGGAAATCTGAAGAAATGAGAACATTTTCTGAGAACACTAGGCCTGGCCTCATTATTCAGGTTCTCTTGGGTTCCTGTGCATTGAAATAATTTCAATAAATTCTCCCTTTTATTTATGTGCTCTTTGAGGGGTAGAGGAGTTAACTTCTGTACATCGTTGGCCTTTGTAGCTCCCTGACTGAGGGAGGGAGACAGCCCTGAAAGGTTTTTTTAGAGGCTCTAAGACTGTCCCAGGCCTTAGGCTTGCCAATTGGAAAGCTTCCAAGAGAAACCAGTGATGCCTGTCTGCGGGTCTGTGTGCCCAGGGGATGGGCTCTCCTTAGACAGACTTGTCTAAATGAAGTAGAAATACCATGAGTTTCATCCAACACTGTTATTCTCACAAACCTGTAATTAGCAGAATGATGTAAATTATTTCCCAAACAAAGGCCAAGAGAATAGTTTAACCATCTCGGTTTTTTTGTGTACTAAATAACTATACTTGGAGTCGTGTTTGTTTCCAAGCTCCTTATCACTTATCTTCCTTTTTCTCTTCCCTGCCTCCTGCACCAGCACACTTCTTGAGGGAAAAGTAAGGTCCTCCTGCTCATACCTGTTCCTCCCAGGGCCCAGCATAGCTGCTTGTTTTCCTTTAAGCTCCCTGAGGACGGGGAGTGGGTCTCTGTGTGTTCGTAACGCCCAGCGCCATCGTGACACCTTGTAAGTTCTCAGTGAGTGAGTGTCAACCGAGCCGGGCTGCACACTCACCAATAAATACCTGAGCCAAGGACGGAGTTCTTCATCCGGTCATTCACTGAGTATTTAATGAATTTGTGTTTATGTCTCCATGCAGCTTACACGCTAGTGAAAGGCAGGCCAAAACCTAGTAAACAGACAAAGTCAGAATAAGATATGATAAATCCTGTGGGAAACAGAAAGGAGGAGGCCCAGGTGAGTTAGAATAGCTGGGGAAGAACGCCCCGAGGAGGCGACAGCTGTCAAAAAGGAACACTTTCTTCCTCCTCTCTTAGGTTCAGGGTTGGAGGCCTGTGAATTAAACTGACAAAAGACAGCTTGGCAAGACAAAAACAGAGTTTTATTCAGATACATACATGGGAGTTCACAGAAAAATGTGGCTCAAAGAGGTGATAAGAATTTGGGGCTTATATAACGTTTTCGGTTTTTTTTTTTTTTAGATGGAGTCTCACTCTGTCGCCCAGGCTGGAGTGCAGTGGTGCGATCTCGGCTCACTGCAACCTCCACCTCCCGGGTTCAAGCGATTCTCCTGCCTTAGCCTCCCGAGCAGCTGGGACTACAGGCGCATGTCACCATGCCCGGCTAATTTTTTTATTTTTATTTTTTGTAGAGATGGGGTTTCACGGTGTTAGCCAGGCTTATGTAACTTTTTAACAGGCTCTCAGATGAAAGACGTTTGTCTTTTGGTGGTAGCTGTGACCCTTTGTGACACAATATACGCTATAATAGGAGAAGCGCATGGAGAGAAAGGGGACTTGTGGGAAAACCAATGACTGTTAGAAAAGATAAATGGGCCCTTTAGAGAATAGATATGAGGGATATATGACAGTTTTGTGACCATGTCTATTTAGGTGAGTCTTTATAGCCTTGTAGCTTCTCTCTGGTGAAGAGAGTCACTATTTCCTGGTTGGAAAACCTCTGGGAAGAGGGTCTATGATGGTTGAACTCTTTTGGGAGGCTCTGCTTTTAGGCAGATAAGAGGAGTTTAGGAAAAAACGCTCTTCACCATGGTATGTTCTGGGTCTTTATGCTAGAAAGGTGGTTTCTTAAAGGATAAGGAGTTGCTACTCATACCCTCCTGAGAGTTGAAGGGTATACAGTCAGAAGGACAGCATGGGCAGAGTTTCTAGAGTGGGAAGAACTTTCTTGCTGGAACATAAGGAACTGGAAGTATAGTAAGAGAAGAGTTGAAGGGAAGTCAGGGCCAGCCCATGAGGGATCCGGGGTCTCTGGAATTTTGTGGGGAGCTTTCCAGAAGCCATGAGGTTGTAGATGTCTATCCCCTGAGGCCTCTGCTCTCAGATGAGAAAGCCTGAGGCATGGTCTCTGGGAAATCACACATCTTTATAGCCAGAAAGACCTTGCTGTGGTTTGGATGTTTGTGCATCAAAACTCATGGAAATTCCATCCCCAGTGTTGGAGATGGGTCCTACTGGGAGGTGTTTGGGTCATGAAGGTGGGGCCCGCATTAATAGGTTAATGCCCCTGCTGTGAGCAGGGACTGAGTGAATTCTTGCTCTAGTAGTTTCCTTGGGAGTTTCCCCGAGAGTGGGTTTACAGAGAGCCCGGCGCCTCCTCTCTCTCTCTCTCTCTCTCTCTCTCTCTCTCTCTCTCTCTCTCTCTCATTTCCTCTCTCACCAGGTGATCTCTGCACATGCTGGCTCCCCTTTGCCTCCCTCCCTGAGGCTTCCACCAGGTGCCCAGTCTTCCAGCCAGCAGAACCATAAGCCAAGTCAACCTCTTTTCCTTATTACCCAGCCTCAGATATTCCTTTATATCCAAACAAAATGGGCCAAGACAAGTTCTGTCTTTATATTACAGTGGTGTCACCAAGGCTCAAGAGATGACTGGCGTAAGATCACCCAGCATTTGAAGCAGGTTCTAGCCTCTGCCTGAGGGGCCCTCCAGCCATCCTCACTGACGGCTGACATTCTCAGTGCACACTGGGACACAGATGCAGAGGCCTGAAGGAGCCTTCACCCACCAAGCCGGGCCGCTGGACTGTTCAGCTCAGCGATGGCCATAAAAGCAGGAATCTGGTGGATTTGTGAGCCAGTCACATGGTGCCCTGGGGCAAGGGATGAAATATTAGAGAGAGAGACACCAATACCTCATGTTTACCGAGTATCCGTGCTTCTCAAGGTGATATCATACAAATGAAACCACGTGGGCTTCTCAGCAGTGCTGTGAAGGTGCATGACTGGCGGAGAGGCTCAGGCCTGGGGTGGGAACAGCTGGACCTGGATTCTAGCTCCACTCCTCCTGAGTAGCATGATCTTGGACAAACTCCTTTTCTTCTCTGATCCTCAGTTTCCCTCCACTGTAAAATGGAATCCTCATCTCTATGAGGCTCCAGAAAGCATGTGTGTGGAGGGCATGTAAGGTGCCCTGCACATGGCAGGGTCTGCCATGCTGCTGTGCCACTGTGCCGCTGTGTTGCTGTGCTGCTGTGCTGCTGGAGCACATCTGCAGGGAGGGTCACTTTTTCTTGTTTCTTAGGGAAAGAAACAAGGCAAATTGTCCACATCCTTTCACCTAATGTTCACCACATCTCTGTGAGGTTTCACATCTCCAGTAAAAATCAACTAGGCTGAGAGGTCAAGGTCACCAAGTGCATGAGTGACAGGGGTGGGACTCAAAACTCCACGGCAGTAGTCACTGGGTACCTGGGGGGAATTCAAGAAGTGAAAGACACAAGCCTTCCCCTTTCTGAATGGGCAGACAAGGGGAACCTGCAATGCCCACCAGAGCTTGGGAGGACAAGGAGGCTTGGGTGGGGAGTGCAGTAGGTGCTCGCTGGAGTCCTAGCTGCAGCCTGGGGGTGACAAGATTGCTTAAGGCTGCCTCATGTGAATTCCCCAAGCTGTGGGACCCCTCAGAGGGGAAGGCCAGAGAACTTTCCAAGAGAACCCAAAAATGAATCAATAAAAGGGTGGGGGCAGGGTTAGGGGCTTTGGTTCCTAGGTTGAGTGAGTCTTCTCAGACCACAGCCATGGGCCTCTGGGCCAAACCACTTGGCCGGCCAAGTCTTATAGGACTCCATGGGTTTACCGGTCCCTTCTCAACAGGAGTAGGGGAGGGGATGTTCCACTGACCTCACCGGCTAGAGGTCACTAAGGCTTCCTTCCAGCCACTTCTATCTCATTCCCTCTCCCCTGAGTTGCCTTCCTGAGCTGGGGAGGGGGTGCTGCTCCCGAGGCCCCAGCCTGATTCAGGGGAGAAAGTCACGCCTGCTCCCTTTCCTCTTGGCCCCTTTAGCCCCTGCACCTAATGCTGAGCTTCCCTGATCATCCCTGCTTCCCCGACAAGGCCACGAGAGAACCAGGGGCCAGGAACAGGAGCTCAGAGCCAGAGACTAGTGATGGCCTTAAGAATATGTGTAGGAATGAATCCTGAGCCAAATGTGGCTTTTTTTTTTTTTCCTTTTTAAAAAATCTTTCTTAGGCTGGGTGCGGTGGTTCATACCTAAAATCTCAACACTTTGGGAGACCAAGGCAGGAGGATCCCTTGAGCTCAGGAAGTTGAGACCAGCCTTGGCAATGTAGTGAGAACCCATCTCTACCAAAAATATTTAAAAATTAGCTGGGCCTGGTAGTGCATGCCTATAGCCCCAGCTACTTGGGAGGCTGAGGCAGGAGCATCTCTCGAACCTGGGAGGTTGAGGCTGAAGTGAGGCATTATTGCACCACTGCACTCCAGCCTGGGCAAGAGAGACCCTGTCTCAAATAAGTAAATCTTTCTTTATTAAATGTCTCGCCAAAAGATTTTAAAATTGACATGTGCTTACTGCAACTAGTGAAACCATTCCAAGGGAAAAAAAAAAAACACCCTCACCTGGCCCACAGTCCCTCCACGCTTACTGCTTGTGGATCTCCTGCAGCTTTCTCTGTATTCATTGTTATGGGCTGAATTATGTCCCTCCAAATTCATACGGTAAAGCCCTAACCCCCAATGCAACTGCATTTGGTGGCAGGGCCTACAAGGATTGCCTGAGCTCAGGAGTTAGCGACCAGCCTAGGCAACATGATGGAACCCCGTCTCTACTAAAATACAAAAGAATTTGCCAGGCATGGTGGCATGTGCCTGTAGTCCCAGCTACTCGGAAGGCTGAGGCAGGAGAATTGCTTGAACCTGGGAGGCGGAGGTTGTAGTGATCAGAGATCATGCCACTGCACTCCAGCCTGGGCGACAGAGCAAGACTCCAACTCAAAAAAAAAAAAAAAAAAAAGGTTAAATGAGGTCATAAGGGTGCAACCTAAAGCCAGAAGGACCGATATCCTTATAAGAAAAAGAAGAGGCACGGGAGAGCCCCCACTTCCCTCCTAAGCAAGCACAAAGAAGGGGCCATCTGAGGACGTGGGAGAAGGCAGCTGACTATAGGCCAGGAAGAAAGGCCTCACCAGAAAGCCCTGACCACATTTTGATCTTGGACTTCTGGCCTCCAGAACTGAGAAGATAAATCTCTGTTGTTGAAGCCACCCAGTCTGTGGTATTTTGTGATGGCAGCCCTAGCCAGCTAATAGATTCGTATTAGTATACACAAAGATCCATGCACAGGGAGAGTGTGTTTTATTTGATGTTTATTTGAGCAAAAAATGAGATCAGGCTATACTCACTTCCCTCTGAATATAGCTTTAGTCATTAATATTATTAAATTGCCATCTGGCTTCTTGCTCACGCCCACATCGAGTTCCATTAGGACATCCTGCAGGCTCCACCTTCAAAATCCATCCGGAATCAGACGGCGTCTCCCCACCTCACTGCTTCCACCTGGTGCAAGCCCGATCTTCTGTCTCTCTCGCTCAGATTACTACAGCAGCCTCTACACCCCTCTCTGCTTCCACCCTTGTCCCTTCAGTCTGTTCCCCTCGCAGTAGCCAGAGGGACCCTTTAAAAATCTGTCGGATCACATTGCTCCTCAGTTTAGAAATCTTTCCATTCTCCTCAGAGTAAAAACCAGGCTTAGCCAGGTGGAGTGGAGTGCACCTGTTGTCTCAGTTACTCAGGAGACTGAGGCAGGAGAATTGCTTGAGTCCAGGAGTTCAAGTCCAGCCTGAGCAACACAGTGGGACTCCATCAATAAAAAATAAAAAACCAAAACCAAAGTCTTCACCAGGAGCATCCAGGCCCTACACGGTCTGCACACATGCATATACATCCCCCGCCTCTCCCCATCCCTGCTCTCCTCTCTGACCTTCCCTCCCATCCCCGGCTCCTGCTACCCTACCCTGGCCTCTTTGACGCTACTAGATCACAATAAGCACATTCCCAGATCAGAGCCTGGCACTCGGTCTGGACTGCCCCTCCTCCTGACGGCCACAACATTCCTTCCCTCGATTCCTTCCAGACTCCGTCCCCCAACCCACCACCATTATTCTTCACAGCATTTCTCACCAGCTGATACTATATACTTATTTATTTGTTTATGGTCTGTCTTCCTCCACTAAGATGTGAAATGCATGAGCAAAAAACCTTGTCTTGTTCCCTGCTGTATCCCTAGCGCTTAGAACAGTACTAGGTTCATAGTTGATGCTCAGTAAATGTTCAATAAAGAAATCCCGCCGGGCGCGGTGGCTCAAGCCTGTAATCCCAGCACTTTGGGAGGCCGAGGCGGGTGGATCACGAGGTCAAGAGATCGAGACCATCCTGGTCAACATGGTGAAACCCCGTCTCTACTAAAAGTGCAAACGTGCCTGTAATCCCAGCTACTCAGGAGGCTGAGGCAGGAGAATTGCCTGAGCCCAGGAGGCGGAGGTTGCAGTGAGCCGAGATTGCGCCACTGCACTCCAGCCTGGGTAACAAGGGCGAAACTCAGTCTCAAAAAAAAAAAAAAAAAAAAGAAAGAAAAAAAAAGAAATCCCTCTAAGTCACTAAACAAATGTAACAACCTTTTCAATAGCTGTACAACATTTGCTAATATGAATAGATCACAATTTAGGAAACCATTCCTCTGTTAATGATGTTTATGTTGTTTTTCCCTTTTCCCCACATTAAGTGATGTTTGTGAAAACGTTTTTGCATAGCTACCCTTCTCTATTGGTCCTTTTGTTTCTAATAGGATATTTTCTCTGAAGCTGGATTGATGTATCCAGAGATAGGCCTCGGCCAGGTGCGGTGACTCACACCTGTAGTCCTAGCACTTTGGGAGGCCGAGTTGGATCACGAGGTCAGGAATTCTAGACCAGCCTGACCAGCATGGTGAAAACCCGTCTTTACTAAAAATACAAAAATTAGCCAGGTGTGGTGGTGTGTGCCTGTAATCCCAGCTACTTGGGAGGCTGAGGCAAGAGAATAGCTTGAACCTGGGAGGCAGAGGTTGCAGTGAGCCCAGATCGCACCACTACCCTCCAGCCTGGGCAACAGCGCAAGACTCTATCTCAAAAAGAAACAAAACAAAATGAAACACCTGAGAGGCATCAAGTTTGAATAGACATTAGTGTTTTTCCTCAGTCACTATTCATAGGCGAATCCCCAAGCAAAGCCCCAGCCATTTCTCCCAACCTGGAGCCAGTGCAATATTGTCCTTAGGCCAGGCAAGAGGGCTCCTACTCTTCGGAGAGCCTTGCATGTCACAAACACAAAAATTAAATTTATTAAAGACCACATGGAAGCTTTTGTCACCTGGGATCCTGGACACACCACTGGCACAGTGTGACCCGTAACCGTGAGCACCGATGTGTGAGATGAACACCCTCAGGCTCCACATTTCCTTCCTATGTTCTCAAAACAAGAGGGTGCTGAGCCCAAACACTGAAGATCTGCGGGTTGTGCTCTGCTGACACTGGAGACACTGCTTTGGAGGGAGAAGGAAGGAAATTGGCTCACATGGGTGTCACTTCTCTCAGAAAGCAGGAATTCAAGAGGTCCTGACAGAACCAAATACTGTTGCTCCATGGTGCCAAGGGCCCATTTGCTTCTTCATTTGTCCTAATTCATGATTCTGGAGGCATCCATGAGTTAGCATAATGTTCACAGGGGTTGCGTGTGGTGTCTGTGTCGGTTACCTATTCCTGAGTAACAAACCACACCGAAACTTGGTGGCTTAAAATTACAACAATTTATTTGTTCAGAATTCTAGGTGGGGCTCAGCTGGGCAATTTTTCTGCTGATCTCCTTTGGGGTCACTTATACAGCTGCAGTCAGCCAGCAGCTCAGCTGGCACTGGATGTTCCCAGATGGCTTTGTTGATGTGTTTGATGTTGCGCTGGTGTTGGCTGGGGTGCCCCAGTTCTCCTCCAAAAGGCCTTTCCTTCTTTAGGAAAGGACTGGGCATTTTCACGTAATGACGGAAACGTGCCGAGAGGGCAAAAGCAAAAGCCGCAAGGCTTCTTGAGGCCTACCTGTGGGAGTTGCACCATGTTACTTCTGTCTCACTGTCTCAATCTATGGAGCATGATGCCTTAAGGGATGCCCAGATCCAGGGGTTGGAAAGATATAGACTCTATGTCTCCATGAGAGCAGTGGCAAAAATTATATTGCAAAGGGGCTGGATGCAGGGACATGAGACGTGTTGGGGACCATTATGCAACAATATACCACAGCGCCTAAGGAACATTTTGCCAGCTTGAAGAATTAATATTTTTCGGCCAGGCACAGTGGCTCACACCTGTAATTACAGCACTTTGGGAGGCCAAGGCAGGTGGATTGCTTGAGTGCAGGGGTTCAAGACCAACCTGGGCAACATGGTGAAACCCAGTCTCTACCAAAAATACAAAAAAGTAGCGGGGTGTGATGGCATACACCTGTGGTCCCAGCTACTTGGGAACCTGAGATGAGAGAATCGCTTGAGCCTGGGAGGTGGAGAGCTGTGATCACACCACTGCACTCCAGCCTGGGCAACAGAGTGAGACTCTGTCTTAAGAAAAAAAAAAGCATATTTGTCTTACATTTGTATACATGTATTTGTAAGATATTTGAAGTGTGATACAGATTCTTTGCTTATTTTTTTTTAATTTTTAATTTTTGAGACAGAGTTTCACTCTTGTTGCCCAGGCTGGAGTGCAATGGCACGATTTCGGCTTACCGCAACCTGCACCTCCTGGATTCAGGCCATTCTCCTGCCTCAGCCTCCCGAGTAGCTGGGATTACAGGCATGTGCCACCATGCCCGGCTACTTTTGTATTTTTAGTAGAGATAGGGTTTCTCCATGTTGGTCAGGCTGGTCTCGAACTCCTGATATCAAGTGATCCACCTGACTCAGTCTCCCAAAGTGCTAGGATTACAGGCATGAGCCACAGTGCCTGGCTTTCTTTGCTTATTAAGCAGACATTAAAACCCAGAATTGTAAAGTTTTATTTTTATAATAATATTGAATAAGATTTAATGATCAAGTATACAAAATTAAAAGTTTGGCCTTATTTGAATAACTTTATTTTAAAAATTAATTAAATTTTTGTATTTTGCTTTGTAATATTAATAATTTCGTCAGGCATGGTGGCTCATGCCTATATCCCAGCACTTTTGGAGGCTAAGGTGAGAGGATCACTTGAGCCCAGGAGTTTGAGACCAGCCTGGGCAACACAGTGAGACCCCTGGTGGGGCTGGGGAAAAAGCCACAGAGAGATCTCAAAAAATTAGCTAGGCATGATAGTGAGCATCCGTAGTCCCAGTTACTTGGAAGGCTTAGGTGGGAGGATTGCTTAAGTCTGGGAGGTCAAGGCTACTGCTGCCCAGGCTGGAGTGCAGTGAGCTGTGATCAAACCACCACACTCCAGCTTGGGCAACAGCGCCAGACTCTATCTCAAAAAAAAAAAAAAAAAAAAAAAAAGGTTGAATGTTTTAGAAGAAAAACAACTTTATTTTGTAAACTTTTAGATCATTAGGAATGAGTACAAGTTGACTTGGGATCAATTTAGAAAATATGACAGTGGAGCTCAGGAAAAAAAAAAAAAAGCCAAGAAAGGAAAAGTATTCAGAAGGGCATTAGCTTAAATATTTAAAAACTGGAAACACTGAAAATGAATAGTCTTCTGTTGAGGTCTCTCATAAAATTTGTAAGCAAGAGAACTTCACAAACCTACCCTTCCTTCCTTCCTCCCTTCCTCCCTCCCTCCCTCCCTCCCTCCCTTTCTTCCTTCCTTCTTTCCTTCCTTCCTTCCTTCTTTGAGACAGGGTCTTGCTCTGTTACCCAAGCTGGAGTACCGTGGCATGATCACAGCTCACTGCAGCCTGGAACTCCTGGGCTCAGGCAAATCTCCTGCCTCAGTCTCCCAAGTAGCTAAGACTACAAGTGCACACCACCTCACTTGGCTAATTTTTGATCTTTTGTAGAGCTGAGGTCTGGCTATGTTGCCCAGGTAACATAGCTCACTTCAGCTCCTGGCCTCAAGTGATTCTGCTGCCCAGGGTGGAGTGCAGTAAGCTGTCATCACAGCTTCCTCAAATGTTGAGATTATAGATGTGAGCTACAGTGCCCAGCCACAGACTCTTTTTTAATTAGGTTTTTTTTTTTTTTTTTTTTTTGAGACGGGAGTTTCGCTCTTGTTACCCAGGCTGGACTGCAATGGTGCGATCTCGGCTCACTGCAACCTCTGCCTCCTGGGTTCAGGCAATTCTCCTGCCTCAGCCTCCTGAGTAGCTGGGATTACAGGCATGCGCCACCATGCCCAGCGAATTTTTTGTATTTTTAGTAGAGATGGGGTTTTACCATGTTGACCAGGATGGTCTCGATCTCTTGACTTCGCGATCCACCCGCCTCGGCCTCCCAAAGTGCTGGGATTACAGGCTTGAGCCACCGCGTCCGGCCCTTTAATTAGGTTTTAATAGCTGATGAAACTGTAAAAATAAGCAAGAAAATTATTCTCATTAAATTTATAACTTGAACAGGTTGAATGAAATTCCTGCAACTTCATATTTTTTATTAAATGAGGATCTAATTACAGAGCCAAAGAATAAGAATGTATGTGGCCTCTGTTTGCACTTGCAAGTGTTGGGGGTGATGAAATTGTGTCAATCAGCCTCCTTCTCTTCAGAGTCTGTTTTCAGGTTAGGCAGGAGAACAGGGTGGAGTCCTTCCAGGAAGCCTCAGCTTTGTCAGATTCTTCAGAACGGACGGCCTCCTGGGATACTCTGGGCCCCTGGCAGAGAGCTCAATCCTGACAGCCTCCCTGAGTCATGCCAGAGCAGTCACTGATGTCCTGATGTCCCTTGTTTTGGATGCTCCACTCCCGGCCCCTGCATCCCTGGAGTCATCCGGGTCTCTGCATACCCATGAGCCTGAGTAGTTGCAGGCTGTTGGTGTCATTTCTGGAAATGAAGGCAGCTGCTTTTCTGTTTGCTTTCCTCTCTCAACAAGTGCACTATTTAGCATCCTATTTATTATGATGTGAAAAGTAAATATCCAGACTACCTTATTTGTAATAGCAAAGGTTTGGAAATAACTAACTTGCTCATTAAAAGAGGATTGATAAAATGACTTCTAGTATATCCATAGGACAGCATACTATGGAGATATAAAAAAGGAATGATACAGAAGCTTTCCTTTTTACTTTTTATATTTTTGCATAATAATCGACAAATAGAATATTGTCTAATGAAAAGCCTCCCTTCTATTCTGTCTCCAGCACCAAGTTCACCTTCCTACAGGCAACCAGTGTGACCTACTTCTTTAACCTTTTAAAGACATTTCATGCACGTAGAAGCATTTGTAAGCACAGTCAGCCCAGGAGTTTGAGGCTGGGCTCAGAATCCGCTGGCTTTTTTCATTTACTGTTTTCATTTGTTCAGGAGGCATTTACCGAGCTGCTACTAAGTGTCAATCACTCTTTTAGGCATTTGGAATTTGGTAATGAACAAAACAAACATATTTTTTGCCCTCCTGGAGCTTGCTTTTTTAAAATTTCAATAAACCTCCCCCTGGCCCCCTCAAGACAAGGTCTTGCTCTGTCACCCAGGCTGGAGTGCAGTGATGTGAACGCTGCCTACTGCAGCCTCGACCTCCTGGGCTCAAGTGATCCTTCTGCCTCAGCCTTCCAAATAGATGGGACTACAGGCACCCGCCATTACCCCCAGCCAGTTTTTAAATTTTCTGTAGAGATGGGGTCTTGCCCTATTACCCAGGCTGGTCTCAAACTCCTGGGCTCAAGCAGTCCTCCCTCCTTGCCCTCCCAAAGTGCTAGGATTACAGGTGTGAGCCACTGCACTGGCCAAGCGCTAGCCAAGCTTACATTTTTGTGGGAAATAAATAAACAAATGATATACAGTGATAAGTGGTAAGTGCTGTGGAGAAAAACAGGGTAAGGGGATAGATGTGTGTGCGTGCATGTGTGTGTGTGGTGGTGGTGGTGGTGGTGGGTTGTGGCTCTTTTACAATAGGGTGGTGTGGGAGACCAGAATATGCCACCCCAAAATATGAAGGATTTTTGAGGTAAAGACAATAAGGAGAAGCAGATGCAGGAAAGCTCTCTGTCCCCCTTCTATTTGCCTAAAAGCACAACGCAGATTTATAAAAGCCAAAGGTATCCTGCCCTGCTATCCTTCTTCCAGGGAAAACCAAGGTTAGCACTGAAGGTGTAACTTTGGACCCTTTTTAGCCTGGAGATGGTACCAGTGGAAGCCACATGAACAGGGCTTACTAGTCAGCCTATATTTGCCATTTATTTGCTTCCTTACAAGTTGCTGGCCCTAGAGACACAAAATCCTTTTCCTTTTCCTTGTCACTTCTCTAAATATTTATTGTTCTTTGTTGATAATGCTATATAAGCTAGAATTCAAAGCCAACTCTCTGAGAACTACTCATTCTCTGGGTATGTTTCATATATACATGAAATATACATGTTAAACTTTGGTTTGTTTTCCTCTCGACTTTTGCTACAAGGGTCTTTTCTAATCAAAAACCTATGAGGTTTGAAGAAAAAGATTATTTTTATTCTCCTATAATGGTTAGTGAAAGATTTGCCAAGGCCCAAAGAAAGCGAGAGGGTGAGCCAGATTTCCTCTGCTTTGAATCCAGGTATCAGGATTTGAACCTTCAAAGCCTTCAAACCCTCCACGTGGAGTGGAAAAGTACTTGCTATGAAGAACAAAGCAGTTATTATGGTTGGAACTGAGTGAATACATCTGGGAAATGTTCTGTATCATGAGAACTTGCTCATTCTTTTTACACCTGCATCTTATTCCATTGTATGTGTGCACCACGGTTGAATTAAGCAGCCTCTTACTGATGGAGATTTCTGAGATGTCTGTTCTTTTGTGATTGCAAACAATATTACAGCGAGTAACCTTATCAGGTGGCTCTTTGCAATGTGCAAGTTTCTGTAGAATTAATTCCCAGAAGTGGAATTGCTAGATCAAAGGTATGTGTGCCTGCCTGTATTTTCTTATAGATTTTGCCAAACTGTAACTAACAAAGAAGGTGAACTATTTTTGCTCTCCTACCAACTACATATTAATTTTTTCTTCTTTTTTTTCTTCTTCTTTTTTTTTTTCCTGAGATGGAGTTTTGCTCTCGTTGCCCAGGCTAGAGTGTAATGGTGTGACTTTGGCTCACTGCAACCTCTGCCCTCCAGGTTCAAGTGATTCTCCTGCCTCAGCCTCTCGAGTAGCTGGGATTACACGTGCCTACCCAGGCCTGGCTAATTTTTTTTGTATTTTTAGTAGAGACGGGGTTTCACTATGTTGGCCAGGCTGGTCTCGAACTCCTGGCCTCAAGTGATCCGCCCGTCTCAGCCTCCCAAAGTACTGGGATTACAAGCGTGAGTTTGTAATCCGCGCCCAGTCGACTTATTATTCTATAAGTAAATATGTATTGAGCACCTACCATGAACCAAATACTAGTCTAAATGCTGACAATTGAGAATTGGAGCAGAAACCACAACTTGCCAGGCATATCCTGACTCACAGAGCAGATTGACTGTGCCAGACCAGTCATGCCAGAAGCTATGATATGCTTCATATACTTTCAAAACTTAATACTCAGCACTCATTTGTTCAGACCGTAGTCCCTAGGTAAGACCGCTGACAATTCCATTAATTCTCCGGTTTTCAAAATCTAATCAATCCTTGCAAAGAGCACCATCTAAATAACATGTGGGACAAAATATAACCATTGGTGAAGACCATTTGACTTTGACTAGTGCAACAGGAAGAACATTCCTTAATAAGAAAGGTCCCAAATAAGAGGAAACAAACATGCTTTTTTTTTTGAGATGGAGTCTTGCGCTGTCACCCAGGCTGCAGTGCAGTGGTATGATCTTGGCTCCCAGCACCTCTGCCTCCCAGGTTCAAGTGATTCTTGTGCCTCAGCCTCCTGAATAGCTGGGACTACATGCACCTACCACCATGCCCAGCTAATTGTTGTATTTTTAGTAGGAATGGGGTTTCACCATGTTGGCTGGGCTGGTCTCGAACTCCTGACCTGAGGTGATCCACCCACCTAGGCCTCCCAAAAGGCTGGGATTACAGGCATGAGCCATTGTGCCCAACCCAAACTTGCATTTTGATAAAACAAGGGAGTCATTGAGGAAGGGTGGAGGCAGATTTCATCTTGGACATGTCCAGGTGGTCCTTTGTAGTTAGTCTTTTCTCCGAACATAAAAGGGTGGTGGAATTTCTCAGCTGTTAAAAAGGTGCTATCTCAGTATAGCTTTTTTTTTTTTTTTTAAATGACAGCTTGACATTGTAATTCACATATTATACAATTAACTCATTTAAAGGGTACAATTCAATGGTTTTTGGTATATTCTTGGTAAATTTGTGCAAACATCACTAGGATTAATTTTAGAACATTTTCATTATCCACAAAAGAAATCTCATACCCATTAACAGTCATTTTCCATTTTCCCATTGCCTAGTCCTAGGCAATTGCTAATCTGTTACTGACTCTACAGATTTGCCTGTAGTGGACATTTCATATAAATGGAATTATTCATTAGGTGATCATCTTTTGTGACTGGATGATCTTTCTTTCATTTTGCATAATGTTTTCGAGGTCTAGCCATCCTAGCATGCATCAATACTTCATTTCTTTTTGTCGTTGAATTATACTTCATTGTACACCATATTTTGTTTATCCATTTATCAGCTGGTGGACATTTGGGTTGTTTCTACTGTTTTGCTATAATGGATAATATTGCTAATAAACATTCAGGTACAAATTTTTGTGTGAACATATGTTTTCTATTCTTTTGGCCATGAACCTAGGAGTAGAATTGATGGATCCAATAGTAACTCTATGTTTAATCTTTTGAGGAACTGCCAAACTGTTTTCCAAAGCAGCTGCACCATTTTACATTCCCACCAGCAATATATGAGGGTCTCAATTTCTCCATATTTATGCCAACACTTGGGTTTTTAAAAATGTTTTATTGCCGGGCGCAGTGGCTCAAGCCTGTAATCCCAGCACTTTGGGAGGCCGAGGCGGGTGGATCACGAGGTCAAGAGATCGAGACCATCCTGGTCAACATGGTGAAACCCCGTCTCTACTAAAAATACAAAAAATTAGCTGGGCATGGTGGCACGTGCCTGTAATCCCAGCTACTCAGGAGGCTGAGGCAGGAGAATTGCCTGAACCCAGGAGGCGGAGGTTGCGGTGAGCCGAGATCGCGCCATTGCACTCCAGCCTGGGTAACAAGAGTGAAACTCTGTCTCAAAAAAAATGTTTTATTACAGTGTAGGGGCAGAAAGGTGTGATACCTTTCCTCATCCATCATAAGGCACATGGTCAACACCCTGATAATAAAAGACAGGTTAAGAAGAGAAAAGGTTAACAAATTTATTTAATCAAAGTTTTATGTGACACAGGAGCCTTCAGAAATGAAGACGACCGAACAACTTAGGGAAAGCCTTTTTTTTGTTTTTGAGACAGTCTCACTCTGTCGCCCCGGCTGGAGGGCAGTGGCGCCATCTTGGCTTATTGCAATCTCTGCTGGCTGAGTTCAAGTGATTCTCCTGCCTCAGCCTCCTGAGTAGCCGGGATTACAGGCACCTAGCGCCTTGCCTGGCTAATTTTTGTATTTTTAGTAGAGACAGGGTATCACCATCTTGCTCAGGCTGGTCTTGAACTCCTGAACTCGTGATCCACTTGCACTGGCCTCCTAAAGTGCTGGGATTACAGACATGAGCCACTGTGCCAGGCCTAAAAACCATTTTTACTTATTTATTTATTTATTTTTTTGAGACAGAGTCTTGCTGTCACCCAGTATGGAGTGCAGTGGCTCACTGCAACCTCTACCTCCCAGGTTCAAGTGATTCTCCTGCCTCAGCCTCCCTAGTAGCTGGGATTACAGGCACGCGCCACCATACCTAGCTAATTTTTGTATTCTTCGTAGAGATGGGGTTAGCCAGGATAGTCTCGAACTCCTGCATGAGCCACAGCACCAGGCCAAAACCATTTATTTTGATGTTTAGGTTTGATTAAGAAGGGACAGCCTGGCTCTTCTTAGTGGCTTAGGGGAGTCAGAAAGGGGAAAGCCAGCTCACAGGGGACTGCGCCAGATTTTATGGGGAGGCTTGAGAGAGGCTTGGTGTCCGATTTACCTAGGGCCCACAGATTGTTTGGACCAGGTGTGATGTTTGCATAGCTTGAGGGGAAGGCTGGTTACCCCACCCTGATCTCATTATGCAAATGAGATCTTTGTCTGGCTAGTGCCATGTTGTCTTTTCCTTACTGTACACAGGATTTGGCAAAGAGAAGCCACCATTTTGAACATGGCTAGTCCCAGGTAGCCTTTTCCTTTTGGCACAACTGCGGGCATTCGCCTGTGTAAGATTTCAGCTTGCCTGTCTATGTCTGCAGCTCGATTTTACGGGCTGCTCTTTGTTAGAAAAGAGAATGATTTGGGGGCTGCTTTTCACGAAAAGGAAAACCTTACTGAGGTCTCTTGTACCCTCACTATCTGTCTAAGTAATTTCTTCTTAACTCCTATTAGCAGCAGCAACCTCAGACGCAAAAAGTTTCCTCTGACCTTCTCCTGCCCTTCCATCTCTCAGTTCCATTCTCCCCAGAAGCCAGCCATGGAAACTAGAATCCCTCTTCCCCAAGGTGGGTCATCAGAACCAGAACCCTTTCCCCAGAGAGCTAGTCATAAAACCTAAAAATATTACTCTAATTTGCTCCAATTATCCAAAATAATTAGATATCTGAATTATCTAAATATTACTCTAATTTTCTCCATCTTTCCATGTAAAAACTGGCCATAAAGAAATAATCTGGGCTGGTATGGTGGCTCACACCTATAATCCAAGCAGTCTGGGAGGCCAGGGCAGGAGGATCGCTTGAGGCCAGGAGTTCAAGACCAGCCTGGGCAACATAACAAGACCCCTGTCTCTATTTTAAAAATTAAAATAAAATAAGAACTACCTTGTTTGACTGTAGATTATAAGAGTCCCATTCCAGATAGGCTCTGTCCCACACTCAGAAGGAAAGAATGAGTGGTCAGAGGCCAAAAAAAAATCTAGACAGAGTGATGGGTTTTCCTGCTTAGTCTATTAACATTAGATCATAACCTTCTTGTCCAATCATATTTCTATATAGCTGTCCATACTTTTTCAAACCTAAGCATAAAAATGATAATTTTCCCTGTATCTTTGGGTCTTCATCCTAATAGCTCCCATGTAGACATGTTAAATAAATGTGTATGCCTTTTCTCCTACTAATCAGCCTCATATCCGTGATTTTTTGGTGAATCTTCAGAGGACCAATAGGAACCTTTAGAGGGCCAAGGGGTTCCTCTCGGCCTCTACAATGCTAAAAGCACCATAATTAGAGGTATTGTGTTCTGAGCCCCACCAATAGCTACTCTAGTGGGCACAAAATGAGATCTCATTGTGGTTTTTTAAGGTTTTGTTATTTAAGGTAAGATGTCACATGAAGTCTTATACTATCTATCCTCCACCATAACCAGCACACAGATAGACTCTCATGGTAGCCTTTAGTAACCCTCTGGAAAACACATGTTTCTTCTTTTTGACTTTGCTTTGTTTTGCTTGCTTCTGTTTTTCACTGCAAGTCATCAGTTTCTGACGAAATACACTCATCTCAAACTGAAGCTTAAAAAAACTGGTGTAATATAGTGACTTGTTATACTATGTAATTTTATCTTTAGTAAGTTTCCAAACTCCGAAGTTATCTGTTAACGAGCTTCATAACTATCTATTCCATAAACTGTATTATTAACACCAAAGGTTTATCTTGCTAATTCCAGATCTGACGTTTTCTGTGATTTCTTTAGTTGCAGTTTATCTGCTAATTGTTCTTCTGGTGTTAGCACTTCAGGTGTTTCAGGTTCTTCTAACTTCGTCTTGATTTCTTATTACCGTTTCTTCTGTTGCTGTTCTTTCTCTTTTATTGAAGCCATCCTTACAGGGTTAAGAATTTTGGATAGAAATGTAGTTATAATTAAGTACTGCCAGGTGCAGTGGCTCATGCCTGTAATCCCAACACTTTGGGAGGTTGAGGCAAGTGGATTGCCTGAGGTCAGGAGTTCGAGACCCACCTGGCCAACGTGGTGAAACTGTCTCTACTAAAAAAATACAAAAATTAGCTCGGCACGGTGGCAGGTGCCTGTAATCCTAGCTACTTGGGAGGCTGAGACAGGAGAATTGTTTGAACCTGGGAGGTGGAGGTTGCAGAGAGCCAAAAAAAAAAAAAAAGAAAAAAATTAAGAATTAATTAGGCTGCACTTTGACTCACTTCTTTGTAACCTTAAGTCACTTATGTAGCACTAGACTCTCACCATTTACATCCCCAGTGTTCCTTTTCTGAGGTTAGAAGCACAGGACTTTTGTTTAAAAACTGCTTAAGCAAATCCTGAATTCCAGCAAAACAGTGATGCCAACCAGTTTAAAGACCCTCGCAGAACTGAATCAGCACAATAATACACTCTGGTTGTCTCTGTGTCGCATCACTTCACGCTGCATTCAACCAAACAATCTCCACACTGGCCCATTCCAAAAACCCTAGCTCCAAACTTCTCAGGGATATATGAGATCTCATCTGGCTGTCCTGTGATCAAACCTCTTCCTCTGCTGCAACCTGGCGCACTGACTTGCCACGTGTACTGGGCGATAACTTTATTAAGGTTAGAGTATCTCTTCTGTTTTTCTCTTCTGAAATTTTTACTACTTTTTTTTTTTTTTTTTTTTTTTTTTTGAGACAGGGTCTTACTCTGTCACCCAGGCTGTAGTGCAGTGGCGCCATCTTGGCTTACTGCAGCCTTGACCTCCCAGGCTCAAGTGATCCTCCTGGGCTCAAGTGAACGATCCTTCCATCTCAGCCTCCCGAGTAGCTGGGACTATAGGCATGTACCACCACACTGGCTAATATTTGTATTTTTGTAGATACAGGATTTTGCTGTGTTGGCCAAGCTGGTCTTGAACTCCTGGGCTCAAGCAATCCTCCCTCGCCTTGGCCTCCCAAAGTGCTGGGATTACAAGTGTGAGTCACCACACCTGGCCTGAAATTTTTACTTCTGGTTTTGCTTCTGCTTCCTTCCTTCCCTGCCCCTGACATATCATCCCAGTTATCCTTGATGTCTTCATCTTCTCCTTTCCAGTGGTCCCCTACCTTGCACTGCCAGTGCCCTCCACACTCCACAGAGAACATGTCCACATCCCAAGAGTCCAAGTCCTCCCACCCATCACCACTACTGCTATCTCGAGCCAGGCGTGACCGGGCCTGAAGGGAAGAGTGTGGCAGAGGTGAGAGGTGAGATGCTGGATTTGCTCTCATTGGCTGGCAAGGATCCTCAGTGGTTGTGATTGGCATTTCCCTAATGGCTAGTGATGTTCAGTGGCTTTTCATGTGCTTGTTTATCAGATTTTTAAATTGCATTATCTCTTTTGATGAATAAGGGTATGCATCCTTGTATATGTTTAAGAGCCCTCTGTATGTTATTTTCTACGAATTGTTTATATCCTTTTTTGGTTTTCTTTTGGGATGTTTTCTTTTTCTTGTTTTCTTTCTTTTTTCCTTTCCTGGTCTTTTCAAAGAACCAGCTCATAGATTTATTAGTGCTAATTTTTATGTTTTGCAATTTATGTATTTATCCTTTACTAATTTCTTCCTCTTGCTTTCCTTGGGAATGATTTTCTTCCCCTCTCCCTATAACTTTCTTGAGTTTTTAATTTAATTAATATTATTTTGATTAAAAGTATTTTTAACATAATTTTTCTCCACTACAAACTGTTTTAGCTGTAGTCTATGGATTCTGATACATATGGTTTTCACTAACATTATCATCTACTTAGGGGAGAAAAAAGCTTTTCCTCTACCCTCTCAGTTTCAGTACCTGGCAACCTGACAAGAGTCCAATTAACAGGAGAAAAGGCATGCAACTTTATTATGTTAATATTTGTACATGCACCAGCCTTCACAGAAAACAAGTGAAAAATCCAAAGAGATGATTGGATTTGAAGGCATATATACCGTTTTAACAAAAGGTTATAAACTATGGAGAAATGACTAGAATAGAAAAAGAAGGCTTGGGCTTCTAGGGGTTAAGTTGTAGGAAGGTGATGAGAAAAGTCTGGGGGAAACTAATGGCAGATACATGTTGTTTATGCAGACTCCTTTAGTGCTATCTCTAGAGATAACATTAATTTCCCATTCTCCTCTTCCTGGTATGGGTGGGGGGACTTTTACACATGGGAATTTTCTTTGCAGAAACGAAATGTATGTTCTGCTTGTAGTCAGATAGGAGGAGGGCAGAGAGCTCTTCCTGTGTCTGCTGCTTCAGCTCAAAATAATCTTTTTTTTTTTTTTTTTTTTTTTTTTTTTGAGACGGAGTTTCGCTCTTGTTACCCAGGCTGGAGTGCAATGGCACGATCTCGGCTCACCGCAACCTCCGCCTCCTGGGTTCAGGCAATTCTCCTGCCTCAGCCTCCTGAGTAGCTGGGATTACAGGCACGCGCCACCACGCCCAGCTAGTTTTTTGTATTTTTAGTAGAGACGGGGTTTCACCTTGTTGACCGGGATGGTCCCGATCTCTCGACCTCGTGATCCACCCGTCTCGGCCTCCCAAAGTGCTGGGATTACAGGCTTGAGCCACCGCGCCCGGCCTCAAAATAATCTTTATACCAAAGTTATATATTTTGAGGTGCCATATTCTGATCCCCTTCACTGAGATGTTTTATACTTTCTTCTTTTTCTCTTCCTCCTTCTTTTTCCTTTTTGGACCAAGTGTTAAGTCAGGGAACATTATAAAAGTCCAAGTGGTAAGGTCTGTTTGTTTTCTGGTTCTATAATTAATTTTTCATTTTATTACATTATGATTAGAGAATGGTATCTCACGCCAGGCATGATGGCTCATGTCTGTAATCCCAGTACTTTGGGAGGCCAAGGCAAGAGGATCGCCTGAGCCCAGGAGTTTGAGACCAGCCTAGACAACATACCTAGTGAGACCATGTCTTTACTAAAAATAAAAAAATTAGCCAGGTGTGTATGCTGGCACACACCTGTAGTCTCAGCTACTCAAGAGGCTGAGGCAGGAGGATCACTTGAGCCCAGGACTTTGAGGTTGTAGTGAGCTGTCATCACCACTACACTCCAGCCTGGGTGAAAGAGTAAGACCCGAGAGAGAGAGCGAGCGAGAGAGAGAGAGAGAGAGAGAGAGAGAGAGAAAAGTGGGGGGGTGGGGGAGAGAGAGAGGTATATTTATTTCTTTTGCAATGTAATTACTTTTGGGATTTATTGACGTTTTTGTGACATAATTACTGTGCAGTCGATTAATTTTGAAAATGTTCCATAGATATGTAGCAATATAATTTTTTAGCCTTGAGATTATAAATTTGATATATAAAAAACAGCTCTGGCCAGGCATGGTGGCTCAAGCCTGTAATCCCAGCACTTTGGGAGGCCGAGGCGGGTGGATCACGAGGTCAAGAGATCGAGACCATCCTGGTCAACATGGTGAAACCCCGTCTCTACTAAAAATACAAAAAATCAGCTGGGCATGGTGGCGTGTGCCTGTAATCCCAGCTACTCCGGAGGCTGAGGCAGGAGAATTGCCTGAACTCAGGAGGCGGAGGTTGCGGTGAGCCGAGATCGTGCCATTGCACTCCAGCCTGGGTAATAAGAGCGAAACTGCGTCTCAAAAAAAAAAAAAAAAAACCAGCTCTATTGAAAAAAAGTATGTTATTTGGGTCTACCTTATGACCATGGCCTAAAAGAGGAAAATTAAACTCCCTAACTGGTGTGTTTCCCTTTTCCCTTGTATTTCCTCTAGGTTTTGTTTATTAATGTATATTATTTGTTACATAGATATTAATAAGAATAAAAATACTAATTTTGTGAATTTCCCAACCTTATTATTAAACAACTGTTGTCTCATTTAATTATTATTATTATTATTATTTTACCAGAATTCACCCGAGTCTAGCATTAAGATCATAATCTTTGCTAAACTTTTACACTTGACAGGATCTCACTCTGTCACCCCAGGCTGGAGTGCAGTGGTGTTAGCTTGGCTCACTGCAACCTCCACCTCCCAAATTCAAGCTATTTTCTTGCCTCAGCCTCCTGAGTAACTGGGATTACAGGCATGCACCACCATACCTGGCTAATTTTTGTATTTTTAGTAGGGATGGGGTTTTGCCATGTTGGCCAGGCTAGTCTCGAACTCCTGGCCTCAGCTGATCCGCCCACCTCAGCCTCCCAAAGTGCTGGTATTAGAGGTGTGAGCCACTGGGCCTGGCTGCAACCTTTCTTAATTATTTTATCATTAGGTTTTACCTTGTGATTTAATATGAGAATGTCTTTTAGCAAATGATTTTGACTTACTTGTTGATATGACAATTATGTGTTGGTCTGTTATCTTTGCTTTATTATTGTTTGTGTTTTTAGTGATAATTTGAAAGGTCTGTATTATTTTTGTTCTAACAGCTACGTTTATCACTTTGTTAAGAAATAATTTGCAGAAAACGATAAAGACATAACTCTCATGTAGATGCAAGAATAAACATGTGGTGAAGATTTAATTTTTCTCCTTAATTAGCAAGGGAACCAGGCAGGTATTATAATTGTTTCAAAGGAAAAAGTCAAAGGAACGCATGTTTAAATGGAATAAAGGAATTGAATTACAAATGGAGGCAAACTGGTTTTTCCACAAGGGAAAGAAATCAAAGGAAACTCTTCTAGATAATACAGTTTGTGTATCTATCAGTCACTTACAATTTACGAAGAGATGCAAAATAGCTCAAAGACAATGAACAGGACCCCGGGATCTGGGCAGCTGCCAGTGGATGCCTGGGCAAACTCTACTGATTATCTCCCACAGGAGGGACACTATAGGGAAGAAGAGAACTTTTCCTCTAACCCCTGAATGTTCTGTAATTGAGCCTATGAAATGAACTGACAGAGGACAGATTAACAAGAAAAAAGGAATACAAATTTATTATGTGGACAGGGTATCACATGAAAGAAAAGTGAGTACCTCCCAAACCCAGTGAGATCTAGAAGCTTATTTGCTTGTTCTCTCTCTTTTTTTTTTCTGTCACCAGGCTGGAGTGCAGTGGCGTGATCTCGGCTCACTGCAACCTCCGCCTCCCAAGTTTAAGCAATTCTCCTGCCTCAGCCTCCTCAGTAGCTGGGACTACAGGTGTGAGCCACCACACCCAGCTAATTTTTGTGTGTTTTTAGTAGAGACAGGGTTTTGATTTCACCATGTTGGCCAGGATGGTCTTGATCTCTTGACCATGTGATCCGCCCACCTTGGCCTTCCAAAATGCTTGAATTACAGGTGTGAGCCACCACACCTGCCCTTTTTTTGAGGAGGGACTATCTCTCTCTCTTTTTTTGAGACAGCATCTCGCTCTGTCGCCCAGGCTGGAGTATAATGGCACAATCTCAGCTCACTGCAATCTCCACCTCCCCGGTTCAAGAGACTCTCCTGCCTCGGCTTCCTGAGGAGCTGGGATTACAGGTGGCTACCACCATGCCTGGCTAAAGACGAGGTTTCACCATTTTGGCTAGGCTGGTATCAAACTCTTGACATCATGATCCGCCTGCCTTGACCTCCCAAAGTGCTGGGATTACAGGTGTGAGCCACCACACCCAGCTCAATCTCTTAGTTATTTTATTATTTTTGAGACAGAGTCTCACTCTGTAGCCCTAGCTGGAGTGCAGTGGTACAATCACAGCTTACTGAAGCCTTGATCTCCCAGGCTCAAGTAATCCTGCCACCTCAGCCTCCTGAATAGCTGGGACCACAGGCACACACCACCATACTTGGATAATTTAAAAAGTTTTTTGTAGTGATGGGGGTCTCACTGTGTTGCCAAGGCTGGTCTTGAACTTATAGGCTCAAGTGATCCTCCCACCTCAGCCTCCCAAAATGTTGGGATTACAGGCATGAACCATTGCACCTGGATTTAAGTTTATATACTCTCTTTATATGGGAGAGTGAGGGGTAATGTGGGCAACTTAGGGAAGAGTAAATGATTTTTATTTGAGGGGAAGAAGAATGGGTGACATCCTGTGACAAAGTTCATCTGGGCATGGTGTCAATTTAATTTCTTTTTTGAGGATATACCTTTAGACAGATGAGGGAACTTCAGAGAAAGTCCCTGTCTGTACTTCAGGGAAGAAAGACGGGTGAGAGGCAGGAGGGCAGGGGAAGGTCAGAGAGGCCTTCCTTCTTTAATTCAAAGCAGTCAGCATGCCAAAGCACCATATTTTGGAGTAAGATTTTCTGTTTTGTTTTTTGTCTTTTTTTTAGACAGAGTTTCACTCTTGTTGCCCAGGCTGGAGTGAAGTGGCACAATCTTGGCTGATTGCAACCTCTGCCTCCCAGGTTCAAGCGATTTTCCTGCCTCAGCCTCCTGAGTAGCTGGGATTACAGGCACCTGCCACCACACCCTGCTAATTTTGTATTTTTAGCACAGATGGGGTTTCACCATGTTAACCAGGCTGGTCTCGAACTCCTGACCTCATGTGATCTGCCCGCCTCGTCCTCCCAAAATGCTGGGATTACACGCATGAGCCACTGCGCCTGGCTGGATTTTCTGAGCCCCACTAACACTGTGCTATGCTTTGGATGGTTGGTAAAAAGTCAGCAGATAGGACTCTGCCCACAGGTCTTCCCTGTCTGAGGTGGTGGCCAGGACATGTGCACAGAAGCAGGCCTGTCCCTAACATTTATGGAGCCAATATGGCAGTATCAGTGTAAGCGTGCTATTTCATATTTAAATATTTGTTTTTAATTAAAAAATTTTTGTAACCTTCCCTCTTTTTCTACCTCTACATTTTTTTTGAGATAAAGTCTCATTCTATCACTGAGGCTGGAGTCCAGTTGCATAATCTTGGCTCATTGCAACCTCAACCTCCCTGGGCTTGAGCAATCCTCCCACTTTAGTGTCTCAAGTAGCTGGGACCACAGGCGTGTGCCACCATGCCTGGCTTTTTTTTTTTTTTTTCTGTATTTTGTAGAGATGGGTTTCACCATGTTGCCCAGGCAGGTCTCAAATTCCTGGGCTCAAGTGATCCACCTGCCTCTGCCTCCCAAAGTGCTGGGATTACAGGTGTGAGCCATCACACCTGATCTTATTTAAATATGTAAAAGGTATAACTCAAGCTAAGAAACTGCTGACTAAAATACTATCTATTTTCTCCCCTTCCTATATACAATTTCACAATGACTTGAGAAGGCCAAGTTTGAATGTAGAACTCTGATTCCTTGGAGTTCTGTTCTTGGAAGAGCAGCTTCTAAGATGACCCTCAGTGATCCCCACCTTTGACATTTACATCCTTGTGTAAACCCCTCCTCTTGATTGTGGGCAAAACCCATGAGCAGTTTCTAACCTACAGAATACAAGCAAAGGTAATGGGATGTTCCAACCATGATTAGGTTACACAAGACAGTGACTTCTCTCTTCCTAGCAGACACCCACCCTTCCTGGCTTCGATGAAGCAAGCTGCCTTGTTACCAGTAAATGAGGGCAGGTTCCAGCCAATAGCCAGCGGGAACTGAGGCCCTCAGTCTAACAACCCTCAAGGAACTGAAATGCGGCTAACAGCCACATGGATGTGGAAGCAGATCTTTCCCCAGTCAAGCCTTGAGATGAGACTGCGGCCCCAGTCAACACCTCCTGAGAGACTAAAACGGAGAGCCTGTCTAAGCCCTGCCCAGATTCCTAACCCACAGAAACTGTGAGATAATATATACTCAACAATTGGTAACTAATACAATGGCGCTGCTGGAAAAGTGGCCCCCAGTTAGTGGCCCAGCCATCTTCTCTTCCTACCTGCTCTTCATCCTGAGCCTGGAAGGTCCTTAAATCCATCTCTGTGGACACCCAGCTGGCGTGTCAGTTCTGCCCACCCCCACTCCACACTCCTGAACACAGGCCTAGAGGGTGCACACATTTGGTGAGTGCTTCCCATAAGCCCAGTGCTGCTTTGGAAGGGTGGCCCAGGGGATGACCCCTGCAAGCCCTGGGAATAGCTCAGGGACATTCGTGCAGGGAATTCTAGGGTACCTGGGCCTTCCACAGACTTTCCACCCCACTGGAAAGGGTGGAGCAAGGCCCACTAGAGCACAGGGCAGGCCAGGAACCCCTCATCCATGGACGCCAGTGCAGTACTCAAGGAGCATTGCTGAGGGCCAGGGGATGGGGCCCGACCCAGAGAGCGGCGCTGCAGCACACCTGAGAGGAGTCTTCACAGGCAGCTGTGGGTGGAGCAGGGCGGGAATGCGGGAGGACTGAAGCACCGGCAACGGATGGCCTCCAGCAAGACAGCCCTAGTCACTGGCTTCCAACATAGTTTCTTCAGAGTGGAGTGGAGCTGGGGCGATGGAGTCGTAGCGCATCTGTTCAAGCCCCACCTCTGCGTGCTGGTACCTGACTCTAGTCAAATTACCTGAACTCTGAGTCTCAATTTCCTTCTCTGTTAAATGAGGATAATAGAACCTATCCCATAGGCTTGTGGAGAGGATTTGTGCACGTAAAATGCCTGATAAGTGTTGATGAATATTGGCTGTTATTAAGGAAACTGAGGCGCAAAGCAGATGAAGGGTGATCTTTCTGTTCCCCGGTGCTGCTTGCCTTACCTAATATGTCAGAGGGAGATGTGACGAGGGGAGCATTCAGTTCTAGGATACACATGGTCTCTACAAGCATTTATGGAAACTTTCAGAGTGTGATCCTAACTCCTGCCATCCTTCCTCAGACTCCCAAGAGCCGGGATGATACAGTGGGAGGTGCAGCCTGAGTGTGCAGTGCGGGCCTCCACAGTGCCTGTCCAGGAGGACTGAGTTCACTGGGTGAGCACCTCAGTCCCTGGTCCCTGTTGCCTCATTTGTGAAGCGAAAGGGTTACCAGTGTGACTCCAAGCATAGACCACAGATGGCAGCCTCGTCTGGTAGTGCACCTGAAGGAAGTTAGACATGCAAATCTCAGCCATCCCCGCACCCACCTCCAGGTCCCCTCACGCAGACCTACTAAGTCAGAATCTCTAGAACAGGGATCTGAGAGTTTGTGTTTTTCTTTTCTCTCCTTTTTTTTTTTTTTTTTTGAGACAGAGTCTGTCTCCCAGGCTGGAGTGCAGTGGTGTGATCCTGGCTCACTGCAACCTTCACCTCCCAGGTTTAAGTAATTCTCCTGCCTCTGCCTCCTGAGTGGCTGGGACTATAGGCACCCGCCATCACGCCTGGTTAATTTTTGTATTCTTAGTAGAGATGAGGGTTTCACCATGTTGGCCAGGCTGGTCTTGAACTCCCGACCTTAAGTGATCCGTCCACCTCAGGCTCCCAAAGTGCTGTGATTACAGGCGTGAGCCACTGCTCCTGGCAGAGTTTGCATTTCTGACATGCTCTCAGGGTACGTTTTTTGCTTGCTGAAGTGGAGAACCTCTGGCTTCTGACAGTGGACTGTCAGAGGTCTTCACAGTCTTGAGTCCACAGATGCCGTGAGGTGCCAATGCAGGGGACTCACGGTTGGGCTTCCAGGGTCCCCACCCTGGGTCAGTGCGGGCCTCAACCAGAGCAGCTCCCCTGGGCTTGTAAGAACATGAATGTTCCCCTTCTCACTCATTAGAGTTTAGAAACTGCTGGCCTGGGGTTAGGGCCACTTTTGTAATTTGTGGGGTGCAGTGCAAAATGAAAATGCAGGGCCCCTTATTCAAAAAACAGGAGAAAAGTTCTTTCCTTTTTTCTGTGGTCTCCCATGTCACAGTGGTTTTTAATTTGCTGTTTAATGTCATGCACCCTTCAGGAATGGGGATACAGGCAAGGTGAATACAGAACCTCACCAGCTTTGGGACCTTCTCGAGGTCCTACAGTTTATGGAGAAACCTCTGAGCTCCTGTGGGAGCAGAAGTGACTGCAGCAGAGAGAAAGCTGTGCAGCTGGCAGCAAGCAGGTACTTAGGGTAATCAACGATCTGAAAATTCCCTCTTGCTTCAGTTGCAGCCTGCACCTGAACTGTGGTCAGTGCAGCAGTACATTTCTGCATAATCTCTCTTGACAACGAAGAGGGGGGCAAACCCACAGTACTAACCCAATTACAGCAAAAGAGAGATCTGGCTGCTCCCTGTTGACAAGGTGAACACAAGGGCATCCCCGTTCAGGGACGTGGTGCTTTAAGACCAGTGGGCTGCGGGCACAGGAAGTACTTTCTTGCTCCAGCATCTTGAGATATTTTTGCTTTGTGACAGTGGCTGTCACTCCTGAGCTGTGTCAATTAGACACAATCTGCTTGACTCTCTGCACCCCCAGAGCTGGTTCTGAGATACTTCAGCCCAGGAAGAGATGTGCAATGTAAGAGCCCTCATCCAGGATCCGAAAAGTTGGGGGTCTCTGGTCCCTATTTTGCTGCGTGGCCTTGAGTAGAGCATTCAGTCTCCTTGGGCCTCAGCATTCTCTTCTGTAACATAATAAGATGTTAAAGTAGATTACCCCCAGCTCCTCTCCTCTCTTATTAACATTCCTTGCAGGTAAAGATTTAAGAGAATTTTCAGTCTATACTGTTAGTTTTACAGGCAGAGCTGTAAGAACATAGGGCAATGGGTATATACACCAAAACCAGGGTTGTGGGTACATTGCAGAAGGCTAAAGTGTCCCATTAAAGAGTTTAGCATGGCAGGGCACGGTGGCTCACTCCTGTAATCCCAGCACTTTGGGAGGCCAAGGCGGGCGAATCACCTGAGGTCGGGAGTTCAAGACCAGCCTGACCAACATGGAAAAACCCCCGTCTCTACTAAAAATACAAAAAATTAGCCAGGTGTGGTGGCATATGCCTGTAATCCCGGTTACTTGGGAGGCTGAGGCAGGAGAATCGCTTGAACCCAGGAGGCGGAGGTTGCAGTCAGCCGAGATTGTCCAGCCTGGGTAACAAGAGCAAGACTCTGTTTCAAAAAAAAAAAAGAATTTAGCACTTCTTTATAGGCAATAGGGAGCTATTGAAGGGATCTAAAAAGGGAAAGGAATATGCTCAGAGCTGAGCCTTAGAAAGATGAAGTGGGAAGTGACGTTTCAGAATAATTGAGGATGGAAGAGAAGCCAGCTAAGTACTGACCACACGTGTACACACCTTTTGCGCTTCCTAGACAGTAGCAGGCTGCCTCCCTAAGGAGCTGTCCTAATTCACAGTCCCACTAGCAAGCTAAGACAGTCCTTGTTTCCTCATAATCTCACTGTCACTTGGCATTGTCAGACGTCTACACTTTTGCCAATCATATGGTTATGAACTGGCATGTCATTGCACTAATTTCAACTTGCATTTCCTTGGTTGGTAGTGCAGTTGAATGTCTTTTTGTGTATATATAGGATAGTTATGTTTCCTCGTCTGTGAGTTTCTTGTTTTGTCTTCTGTTTTTTTTGTTTTTTGTTTTTTCTTTTTTTAAATTTTGTAGAGGCTTTCACTATATTACCCAGGCTGGTTTCAAACTCCTGAACTCATGTGATCCTCCTGCCTTGGCCTCCTGAAGTGCTGGGATCACAAGAGTGAGCCCCTCCACCCAGCCCATTTTTCTTTATATATTTTTAAACGTTTTCTTTTTTCCCATTACAAATTCTGATACTCAACTTTTGTCAGTTATTTGCAGTATAAATGTACTTTCCTAGTTTGTCTTTGCCCTTGGGTTATTAAGGTGGCTTTAGAAAAATAGTTGCAGATAACTGTAACTTTTTTTTTTTAAAAGGTAATCAGTTATTTAATTAGATTATTAGGACATTTAAAATACCAATTTGTGAGGATAAATTCCATTTGTTAGGGCAAACACAGATCGCAGGTAGCCCTGGAGCTGAGGAATAGCTTTGATTTTTGGTAAAATTTGTGAGTCCACAGCTTTCTGATCAATCTTGCGCTGCTCTGTAATCTTGTATTTCTCTTTTTCTGTGTCGAAGATCTCACCTTCCTGGTGTCTGGCTTTCGCAGCTTCTTCTTCTTGAAGTAAGCATCAGTAAGATGTTTTGGGATTTTTACATTGCTGATGTCAATTTTGGTTGAGGTGGCAATGACAAATTTCTGGTGCGTTCTTCACAGAGGAACTCGATTGAGGACCAGAGGTCCAGTCACAAGTAACAAGCCACTAGCCAGCTGCTTCAGGAAAACCACCTCTTGCCCCTGTGGCGTCCAGTGAGGATGATCAGAATGGTCCCGGGGGTAATGCTGGCTCGCAGTTTTCTCACGTGCTGACTAAAGGGTTTTTTGCTGTGGCTCAACAGCTTTCGAGGCACCTCTTCAGTAGGATCATACCTAGGCGTTTTGCGAAGTTTAACCACCCGGGTACCGCCGTTTTTGTCACCACCAACTGGTTTTGTAACAGTTGCAAGAAGCTTCTCCTTTTTCTTTTCAACCTTGGATTTAGCCGCTGAGTACTTCCTCTTGTGCATGGCTGTTCTGGAATACACGGCAGATCGGGAACACCTGCCAATTCCTCTGGCAAGGATTGCGGCTGCCATGGGGCTTCCCCTTCTTGGGCTTTTTAGCCTTGAGGTTACCCTTTTTCACTTTGCCACCAGCATCAGCCTTCTTGGCTTCAGGTTTCTTCTCTTTAGTATCCGACTTTTCAACTTTTTCACCTGCCATCTTGCAAGATGGGAAAGAGCAACATTGTTTGATTTTTCTTAATTTATTTTATGTTTTTGAGATGAGATCTCTCTCTGTCGCACAGGTTAGAGTGCAGTGGCACAATCATGGCTCACTGTAGCCTCAATCTCCCAGGCTCAAGCATTTCTCCCATCTCAGCCTCTGGAGGAGTTGGGCCCACAGGTATATGCCACTATGCCCAGCTAATTTATTATTATTATTATTAATTTATTTTATTTTATTTTTTTGAGACCGTCTCATTCAGTTGCCAGGCTGGAGTGCAGTGGCACTCTAGTGCACTGATTTCGGCTCACTGCAAACTCCGCCTCCTGGATTGAAGTGATTCTTGTGCCTCAGCCTCCCGGGTGGCTGGGATTATGGGCACGCACCAACATACCCAGCTAATTTTTGTATTTTTAGTTGAGATGGGGTTTTACCATGTTGGCCAGGATGGTCTCGATCTCTTGACCTTGTGATCCACCTGCCTTGGACTCCCAAACTGCTGGGATTACAGGCGTGAGCCACCTCGCCCAGGCTAATTTATTATTATTATTATTATTTATAGAGACTAAGTCTTGCTATGTTGCCCAGGCTTGTCTTGAACTACTGGGCTCAAGCGATCCTTGTGCCTCAGCCTCTCAAAGTACTGGTATTACATCAACATTTTTACTTACGGTTTGTTCTTTGGTGTCTTTTTAGGAATTCTCTACACTTAAATCATAAACCTATTCTATATTTTCTAAAAGTTTTGATGATTTCCTTTTACCTTTACGTCTTTGACCCACATGGAATTTATTTTTGTGTACGGCATAGGTAAGGAAGCAATTTTATCTTTTTCCACGTGGATACCCAGTTGTCATGGCACCATGTATTTAATGGTTTACAGGTCGACTCTGCTGCCCGGGGTGAGACAAGCAAAGCACCAGTTTTCACACCGACTCTCAGGGTTGTGCAAGTTCATGGCCAGCATCAGAGAGCGAACACCAGGTTCAGTGTTGCACCCCAGGCACCTCGCTTGCCTCCCCCTGCATGCCTGGCCTGGCCTGGCTCTTGCTCTCATCTCCTAGGAATCCAGTACAAGGTGGAAAGGTACCTCTTGTCATTGACAGTCCCCAACATACCCAAGGTTTTGTGTCTCCTGCTTAGGAATGTTGGTTCCTGATACAGAAGAGGCTTTGTGAAGGAGGAGGAAAAAGGAAACCTGGATTTGCTATCAGCTCTGGAGTTGTTAGGAGGAGTGCCTGGGACTAGGGCAGCTAGGGTGAGGGTCAAGGACCTTGTGCCTGAGAGGCGCTGTTTGAGGCTTCACAGTTCTCTGAAGCTTCACGGTTCTCTGTCCCCAGAAGGGACAAGATGCTGGTGCTTATACAGCCTCTCCCCTGTGCACTGTCAGGAATGAACCCTGGAGTGCCCATATTTGTGGTTCTGCCCCTGCCTTCTCCATAGAATATGGAAGGTGCTTACAGAGCACCCCAGAAAGTTTAACCTACTACACAGATGTGGACTCAGATAGCAGTAGAAGTAGAGAAAAAATTTCTTCTTCTCATTCTCTTTAGTCCTTCTAATTGCATCTGGGAGAAAACTAACCTATAAAGCCCCCTCCCCGACAACACTTGCTAATCTTCCCCTGTTATGCCTTAGAGACTGGGTCTCAGGCTTGGGAACCTTGGTGAGTTATGGTATCTGATCAGATATTTAGTCAATTATTTTGTTTTGTTTTTTGAGACGTCGTCTCACTCTGTTGCCCAGGCTGGAGTGCAGTGGCGCGGTCTTGGCTCATTGCAACCTCCGCCTCCCGGGTTCAAACAGTTCTCCTGCCTTAGCCTCCCAAATAGCTGGGATTATAGGAGCCAACTACCACGCCTGGCTAATTTTCGAATTTTTAAGTAGAAACGGGATTTTGCCATGTTGGCCAAGCTGGTCTTGAACTCCTGACCTCAAGTGCTCTGCCCACCTTGGCCTCTCAAGGTACTGGGATTACAAGTGTGAGCCACTGCACCTGGCCACATTGTTTTGTTTTTGTTGTATTTGTTTTGTGGGGGTTACCTTCTATTCTTGCCAATGATGGCAGTTTGCTATTAATGATGCCAACAGAGCATTTGCTTTTTTTTTTTTTGAGACGGAGTTTCGCTCTTGTTATCCAGACTGGAGTGCAATGGCATGATCTCGGCTCACCGCAACCTCCGCCTCCTGGGTTCAGGCAATTCTCCTGCCTCAGCCTCCTGGAATTACAGGCACGCGCCACCATGCCCAGCTAATTTTTTGTATTAGTAGAGACGGGGTTTCACCCTGTTGACCAGGATGGTCTCGATCTCTTGACCTCGTGATCCACCCGCCTCGGCCTCCCAAAGTGCTGGGATTACAGGCATGAGCCACCGTGCTCGGCTGAGCATTTGCTTTTGAATACATTTATTTGAGCAAAAAAAGTATGCCTATGTGTGTCAAATCACATTTATGTGTGTATTTGGATAAAGACATGTAGGAAAGGAGGACACCAAAATGTTGCTGGTGGCTTTCCGGGGGTGATGAGATTTCAGGTGATTTTTGTCTTCCTTATCCTTTTTTGCATTGTTTTCATTTTTTATAATGAGCATACATTGAGTTACATAATCAGAAAAAAACTATTTTTATTTATTATTATTTTGAGACAGAGTCTGGCTCTTTTGCCCAGGCTAGAGTGCAGTGGTGTGCTCTTGGCTCACTGCAACCTCTGCCTCTTGAGTTCAAGCAATTCTTGTGCCTTAACCTCCTGAGGAGCTGGGATTACAGGTGTGCGTCACCATGCCCACTTAATTTTTGTATTTTCAGTAGAGACGGGGTTTCGCCATCTTGGCCAGGCTGGTCTTGAACTCCTGACCACAAGTAATCTGCCTGCCTCAGCCTTCAAAAGTGCTAGGATTCAGATGTGAGCCACCACGCCCAGCAGAAAAGAAGTATTTTTATTATGGAAAGAGGTATATGTACTTAAAGGAACATATTAAGTAAATAATAATACAAAGAATATATTTGTCAGCATGTTGGCCAAAGTTGGGAAACTCAACTCACAGAATAGCAGCTTAGCGAGAATGTGGGGCTCGCTCTGGGAGGCTGTGTGGGAGAAGAGGGGACAACTGAATGCAAGCACAGAAGGAGTCAGAACGGGCTTCCTGTCCTGGGACATTCTGGCTGCCGCCAACCAGCAGCTGGGCTCTGTCCTTTCAGTGTTGTTCACAGGATTCCATTTCAGAGTCTCTGTCACAAATTTTTAATCAGGGATGTATTGATTATTTGGTGAGGTCAGGGCTGAGTTTCGGTGGTGTGTTATTAACCTTGCCAGTGGGGTGGACGAGAGAGTATTTCGTCAGGGGTCTTGCTATGTTGCTGTATTAGTCCATCCTCATGCTGCTTTAAAGATATACCTTAGGCTGGGCATGGTGGCTCATGCCTGTAACCCCAGCACTTTGGGAAGCTGAGGTAGGTGGATCATGAGGTCAGGAGTTTGAGACCAGCCTGACCAACATGGTGAAACAAAATACAAAATAGAAAAATTAGCCAGGTGTGGTGGCGGGCACCTGCAATCCCAGCTACTCAGGAGGCTGAGGCAGAAGGATCACTTGAACCAGGGAGACCGAGGTTGTGGTGAGCCAAGATTGCACCATTGCACTCCAGACTGGGCAACAAGAGCAAAACAACATCTCAAAAAAAAAAAAAAAAAAAGAAAGAAAAAAAATACCTGAGACTGGGTAATTTATAAAGAAAAGAGTTTTAATTGGCTTGCAGTTCCTCAGGAAATTTTCAATGAGGAGGAAACTTATTTCAAATCTTTTTTGAAACTTTTATTTCAAAAATAAAAGATGAAGAAGAAGCAGGCATGCCTTCTATGGCCAGAGCAGGAGGAAGAGAGAGAGGAGGAACTGCTAACATTCTTTAAACAACCAGATCTCATGAGGACTCACTCTCGGGACAACAGCAAGGGGGAAATCCACCCCATGACCCCACCGTCTCCCACCAGGCCCCTCCTAGAGACTGGGAAGGATTGGGGATTACAACCGGACATGAGATTTGGGCAGGGACATAAATCCAAACCATAGGAGTTGCCCAGGCTGGTCTTGAACTCCTGACCTCAAGCGATGTCTCTTGGTTGAGAGCACTGGCTTCTCCCCACTGGGCTGTCCTTGTCTGCAGGGTGACCACTGTGTGGCTCCTATCCCAGAAACTTGGCGGCTGGTGCCAGGCCCATGGTACTGGCCCCTCCCAGGGAAGGCATAATTTAACGGGAGCCCTGGGGCAAAGGATTCCTGATGTGTAGCTCTAGGAACCCTAGGCCCACTGCCTTCATGTACAGCCTTTTTAAGGTCACAGCCCAAGTTACTGTTTAACCTTTAATGGGGCCAGCACACAGTCCAGACACAACAAGAAGCAGACGAGTAATCTCAGATCTTCTTCCTTGGGGACTTACTTGGCGTCATATCTGATTCTGGTTCTGATCATCTACTGTGGGACAGATGTGGGGTAGGAGACAGTATCTGCCAATCATAATAAGGACCAAGTAGCTGCTACTCACTAGCACTGTGGGAGGACCAGATAGTCACTGTCCCTGTCATAGAGGCAGCGGGAAGCAGCGTGTGGCAGAGAAGTGGGGCTGCCACAGGATACAGTGTGGGGCTCTGGAGGTAAGATAGGGCAGGGTCCTGAGCAGGAAACCTTTACATTGAGACACAGGAGTTTGCCAGGTGAAAAGAGGTAGGGAGGGGCAGCCCAGGGAGAGGACTGTATGTAGAAATCCTGAGGCAGGAGGGACCGTGGTGTCCAGTTGAGAGATGTCCTTTAGGTGGCTAAAGAAGAAAGCACAGGCTGGGGACCCCTGGGGAGCAGATGGGCCTGGGAAGATGGACAGGGCCGGATCCTGTGAGACCACCTAGGATAATGGTTCCCAATAGAGGGCAGTTTTGTCCTTCAGGGACATTTGACAAGGTTGTCACAAGTGTGTTAGGGGGTGCTCCAGAGATGCCACTAAACATCCTACAATGCAGGGGACAGCCCCTGATGATAAAGAATTTCCCAGCCCCAAATGTTAGTAGTGCTGAGGTTGAGAAACCCTCTTCTAGGACCACTTGAAGGACTTTGTTCCTTATTTTAAAGCCAAGGGGAAGCCATAAAGGGGTTTTACACAGGAGAGTGACTGATCAGATTTCTGTGTTAGAGTGATCCGTCAGGCTGCACTGAGGAATTTTGAGACCTAATTGTTCTCATTCAGAACTACTCTTGGTCATTATGGATCCATTCTTCAGCTTGGGAATTTCCAGCCTCTGTGATTTTCTCTCTCCCATCCCCCAAACCACACCTCCAGGGCTAAGCTTCTGACTGCTTTGTGGCCATCTGGGTTTCTACCAGGGCAGGGAAACCAAAGCAGGTATTTTCTAAGAGCTAAGTAGGACAGGGGTTTTTCCACTCCACACAGTAGGCACAGCATTAGGGTCTACAAAAGTGTTTAAGGCTTATGTGGCAGGCAGAAAAATGCCCCTACAAAAATGTATATGTCCTAATCCCCCAAACCTGTGAACATGTTACCTTACGTGGCAAAGGGATTTGGTAGAAGTGATTAAGGATCTTGAGAAGTGGGAAGATTATCCTGGATTATCTGCGTGAGCCCAGTGTAATCAAAAGGGTCCTTTTAAGCCGAAGACAAGAGGTTCAGATTCAGAGTTAGTGTGATGACAGAAGCAGAGGACGCAGAGAGATTTTCAGATGCTGCTCCTGGTTCTAAAGATGGAGGAAGGGACCAGAATTCCAAGATAACAAATTTGTGTGCCACCACATTTTTGGTAATTTGTTACACAGCAACAGGAAACTAATACAGCCTGGAAAAAGTTTTTATTAACTCTGAAATAAAAGAGGAAAACTACAAACTACATGTTAATAAATGTCATTTATTTAAAATTTTGTTTTATAGTATTTAATAAATACAAAAAGGTATAAAGATTAATACAACAGGCCAGGCACAGTGGTTCACTTCTGTTGGCCCAGAATTTTGGGAGGCTGAGACAGGTAAATTGTTTGAGGCCAGAATTTCAAGATCAGTCTGGGCAACATAGGGAGACCTTGTCTGTACGAAAAAATTAAAAAAATTAGCCAGGTATGGTGGTATGTGCCTCTAGTCCCAGCTACCTGGGAGTCTGATGCAAAAGGATTACTTGAGCCCAGGAGTTCAAGCCTGCAGTGAGCTATGATCAGGCTACTGCACTCCAGCCTGGGTGAGCCCAGTAGCCAGGCTGGCTACTGCACTCCCCCACACACAAAAAAACACTAACGCAACACACAAGCAGATAGTATTATCCACCTAACTCAAGAAATAAAGCATCTCTTTTTTTATTTTATTTATTTTTTAAAAAAGAATAGAGATGGGGTCTTGCAATGTTGCCCAGGCTGGTCTGAAACTCCTAAGCTCAAGCAGTCCTCTCACCTCGGCCTCCCAAACTGCTGGGATTCCAGGTGTCAGCCATGGTGCCTGGCCGAAATAAAGCATTTATAATACAGCCAAAGAACCTTGCAGACCACATTGATTTCATTCCTCTTTCTTCCTTACAGAGGAACCCAAACAACTCAGTAACAAGAAAAACACAAATAATCTGATTAAAAAATAAGCAAAAGATCAGACATTTCTCAAAAGAAGATATACGAATGGCTAATAGGTATATGAAAAAATGCTCCACATCACTAATCATTAGAGAAATGCAAATCAAAACCACAATGAGATATCCCAGTTAAAATGGTTATTGTTAAAAAAATAAGGCAAAAGCTGTCAAGGATGGAGAAAAAGGGGAATGCTCATACACTGTTGGTGGGAATATAAATTAGTATATCCACTATGGAAAACAGTATGGAGGGTTGTTTAAAAAATGAAAAATAGAACTACTATATGATCTAGCAATCATCCTTCTGGGTATATATTCAAAAGAAAGGACTGGGCATGGTGGCTCATGCCTGTAATTCTAGCACTTTGGGAGGCCAAGGCAGGAGAATCACTTGAGTCCAAGAGTTCAAGACCAGCCTGGGCAATATGGCAAGACCCTGTCTCCACAAATTTTTTTTTTTTTTTTTTTTTTTGAGACGGAGTTTTGCTCGTTACCCAGGCTGGAGTGCAATGGCGCGATCTCGGCTCACCACAACCTCCGCCTCCTGGGTTCAGGCAATTCTCCTGCCTCAGCCTCCTGAGTAGCTGGGATTACAGGCATGAGCCACCATGCCCAGTTGATTTTTTGTATTTTTAGGAGAGACGGGGTTTCACTATGTTGACCAGGATGGTCTCGATCTCTTGACCTCGTGATCCACCCGCCTCGGCCTCCCAAAGTGCTGGGATTACAGGCTTGAGCCACCGTGCCCGGCCTAAAAATTTTTTAAATAAATTAGCCTGGTGTGGTGGCATGTACCCTTAGTCCCAGCTACTTGGGAGGCCGAGGTGGGAGGATCACTTGAGCCTGGGAGCTTAAGGCTGTAGTGAGCCACGATCATGCCACTGCACTCCTGTCTGGGTGACAAAGTAAGACCCTATATCAAAAAAGAGAAAGAAAGAAAGGAAATCAGTATATCAAAGAGATATCTGCACCCCTACATTTATTGCAGCACTATTTACAACAGCCAAGATATGGAATCAACCTAAGTATCTATCAACAGATTAATGAATAAAGAAATGTTGGTATATACACACAACGGTATATTATTCTACCGTGAAACAGAATGAAATACTGTTACTTGCAACAACGTGGATGGAACTGGAAGACATTATGTTAAGTGAAACAGGCCCGGCATAGAAAGACAAATGTCTTATGTTCTAACTCATATATAGAGCTAAAATAATCAACCTCATGGAAGGAGAGAGTAGAATGGTAGTTACCAGAGGTAATGGAGAGGGGAAGATAAAAAGGGGATTAGAGAGAAGAAATAAGGTCTGGTGTTTGGTAGCACAATAGGGCAACTATAGTTATCAGTAATCTATTGTATATTTCAAAATAGAAGAGTAGATTTAGAATGTTCCCAACACAATGATAAATGCTTGTGGAGGTGGATAACCCAGTTACCCAGGTTTGATCATTACACATTGTTTGCTTCTATCAAAATATCACATGTACCCCCAATATGGTTTGGCTCTGTGTCCTCACCCAAATCTTACATCGAATTGTAATCCCCATGTGATTACACAGGGAGAGAGGTGATTGGATCATGGCGGGGCGGTTTTCCCCATGCTGTTCTCATGATAACGAGTTAGTTTTCATGAGATCTGATGGTTTTATAAGGGGCTCTTCCCGTCTTTGCTTACTTCTTTCTCTCCTGCCACCTTGTGGAGAAGGTGCCTTCTTTCCCTTCTGTCATGATTGTAAGTTTCCTGAGGCATCCCTACCATGCAGAACTGTGAGTCAATTAAGCCTCTTTCCTTTATAAATTACCCAGTCCTGGGTATTTCCTTATAGCAGTGTGAGAATAGACTAATACAACACCATAATATGTACAACTATTTTTTTGAGACAGAGTCTCACTCTGTCACCCACCCTGGCTGGAGTGAAGTGGCGTGATCACAACTCACTACAGCCCTGACCCCCTCCAACCCATGTCAGCCTCCCATGTCAAGTGATCTTCCCACATCAGCCTCCCAAGTAGCTGGGACCACAGGTGCATGCCACCACACCTGGCTAATGTTTTACATATTTTTTGTAGAGACGGGGTTTCACTATGCTGGTCTCAAACTCCTGGCCTCAAGTAATCCTACTGCCTTGGCCCACCAAAGTGCTGGGATTACAGGTGTAAGCCACCATGCCTAACCTGTACAACTGTTATGTGCCCATAAAAATTAAAAATAAAAAAAAAAGTTTTTTGAAAGAAAATGGAGGAGCCAGCCTCAAAGATGAGAACTGATTCCTGAAGGCCCCAGGAATACCTGACTAACCTTGCTTCTGTAGGGGAGTGATAAATGGCTTTCCTACAGCCTTCTAGGTTCCTTGGCTGGGCTATGAATTAAATTAATGTAAGACTGATGAACAGGAGAAAAGCCATATTTAATTACCTATGCATGCATGGCGATCTTACAAAATATGAGACTTGAAGAAGGGGCAGATGACTGAAGCTTATATAGCATCCTGAGATACAGAAAGGAACGGGGGCTTGGGGCTTCTGGGAGGTGGTGGCCACAAGTTATGGAAGGGTGAGGAGAGAAAATGTGTGGTGAATAAAGGTCCTCTTGTTATGCAGATAAAAGTCTCCCAGGTAATAAAGGTTGTTTGGAGGAGCCCTCAGGAGAATAGGTGGTTTCTGTCTAGGCATGGTGTCTACCTCCAGGCTCTCTCATGGGATTCCAGTTAATCTTCCCTGGTGGATGAGATTCCTGCAAAGGGCATTCAGAACGATCGAGTTCCATTTGGAGGATGGTCTTTAGGCAGCTAAGGGGAGCTCAGAAAAAGCCTCTGTCTGCATCCGCAGTCCCCACGTGCCCTCAGTTCAATGCAATCAGCACACCATAGTGTAATATTTTGGGGTGGCATTTCTTGGACTCCTTCAACTTCATCCTCCAAGCCAGACTTTTCAACTGGAAAGGCATCTGGATGTCTACATACTGGTTGTTATTGTATTCACATTTTATTGTTTCTCTTCTATCTAGTTGTCCCCAGTGGTTGGCGGGAAATTTATTTGTTATTACTTCTCTTCCTGTATTTTAATTGGAAACAGTGGTGTTTTCTGACAATACAGCACACAGATGGCTAGGTTTTGTGGCACTGAGCACATAACAAAAGGGACATGGGCTTTTGGCTTTGCTTCCTGAAAGTTGGTGCTAGTGCTCACATTTGATCTTTGTAGCTTACGAAACACATCAGGTGTCCCAAGAAGAGAGGCCAGCTCAGCTGCTGTGGGTACAGAGACAAGTATGGGGCAGTGGCAGGAAAGTCTGGAGCAAGAATAGGATTGTGGCTTCTGCAAGCCCTTCCTTTGGGGTTTGAACCCACGGAGAGTTACCTAAACCTGAATGCAGGCCTGTAGGAGCGTAGCCCATAGGACCTGCACACAGGGCTCTGCAAAACAAATGGGGATGAAGGCTGCCAGTGTCCCCAAAGCACAGACCTACAAAACAGGTTGTCATCATAATGTAGTGTAGAGGCAGGTGGTGGGCCTTCAGTGAAGCCACAGGGAAACACAGCAGGAGCTGTGTTTGCTGAAGATGGACCTTTGTAAACTTATGAATAGGGGCGGAAAAGAAGCCCCTTAAGGAGTGAAGGAAAATGATAGGAGAGGTTGTGAGATGAGCTGGGAAACATGTGAGAGAAATCCATGGACAAGGGATTCAATTTTTATTTTCCCTTGCTCATGGATTTCTCTTATTTGTATTTTTACAAATATAAATAAAAAGGGAGTGTTAATTTCACATGCAAGTATAAGCAGAAGCATTAGGTTAATAACAGGAGGACCATGTCGATTCTTTTTCGCATGACAGGGCTTCACGGGCAGTTGTGGAAAGAGCATTATCAGTGCAGCGGAAGGGAGAGAAGCCTGATTGGGGCAGGCTGAGGAGAGTCAGCAGAAGAGGCTCACATAAAAATGGCCACGCACAGTCACCCAAGATTCAAGACTGAATAAGGCAGAGGCTTCTGTCAGCCCCTCTGGTGAGCTAAGTGGCAGCTGGAAGAGACTGGTGAAATACATACCAGGCCCTAGTTGGAAGAATTTTTAAGACATCCCCTAGGGCTTACGTAAATGGTACATTAACTCAGGAAGAGGTCTGCATCAGAGACATTTTGGGAGTTAAAACATGAGGATAGGCCGGGCGCGGTGGCGCAAGCCTGTAATCCCAGCACTTTGCGAGGCCGAGGCGGGTGGATTGCGAGGTTGAGAGATCGAGACCATCCTGGTCAACATGGTGAAATCCCGTCTCTACTAAAAATACAAAAAATTAGCTGGGCATGGTGGCGCGTGCCTGTAATCCCAGCTACTCAGGAGACTGAGGCAGGAGAATTGCCTGAACCCAGGAGGCGGAGGTTGTGGTGAGCCGAGATCGCGCCATTGCACTCCAGCCTGGGTAACAAGAGCGAAACTCCGTCTGAAAAAAAAAAAAATTCTTCCAACTAAATTTTCTTAAAAGTTCTCTAAACTAAATTTCCCCCCAATTGAATACATCACTATGCCCCGAAGCTCTGCTTCTCTTCCTAGATTATATTTCCTGACACACCTTCTGCAGGGAACAGTGCTCAGGAACAGAGATCCATTCTGGGGTTCCCAAAGGGGAAGTTGACTCTGAGAGCTGCAATTATTATACTTTCCTTGGCTTGATCAGAAAATATGGCCTGAGGATTTAGCAGATACCGACCTCAAAGAGAAGTTTGATGGTGCTCTCTCCTCTTTCTGTGTCCCCTTAGAGGTCTTTATCTCCGCTGGTAGAAAATGAAAAGGAATCACTTCGCTGTTTCTTTGCACATAATGTCAGCCTGGAGATCCATACATGTAAAGACAAAGCTGGAGGGGGCTCAGGTGGGTGAAGAATGAGCTCAGTAGGATTCTTGCAAATGCCCTAATGTGTCTGCAGAAAACAAACAAAGCCAACTCTTTTAGCTCTAAACCCTGGAGCTTTAATCTTTCAAGAACACATTTCCTTCCTGTATTTCTAGTAAATACTGTTTCTGACTTTTCTGGAAATTCCACCAGTCTCCCTGACTCTCTTTTCCATAAGAATTGAGTCACAAAAATAGAACCATGAGAAAAGTTAGTTTGACCCCTTTGCCCTCTGAAATGTGCTGGTGGAAAGAGCCTGGGGGAATTAGGGGTGGGGGACTGCCTCTTTAATCAAACTGGTTCTTCCATCTCAAGGAAAAACAAACTGAAGCAAAGAATAAAAATTGCTTTAAAGTAGTCCTACACAGGAAAGGGATTTTTTAAGGAAAGAATTTACATGTGGACTCTTCTAGTGTTTGGAGGACGAATTCTTTTTTTTTTTTTTTTTTTGAGACGGAGTTTCGCTCTTGTTACCCAGGCTGGAGTGCAATGGCGCAATCTCGGCTCACCGCAACCTCCGCCTCCTGGGTTCAGTCAATTCTCCTGCCTCAGCCTCCTGAGTAGCTGGGATTACAGGCACGCGCCACCATGCCCAGCTAAATGTTTTGCACCTTTAGTAGAGACGGGGTTTCACCATGTTGACCAGGATGGTCTCGATCTCTTGACCTCGTGATCGACCACCCGCCTCGGCCTCCCAAAGTGCTGGGATTACAGGCTTGAGCCACCGCGCCCAGCCCGGAAGACGAATTGTTAACTGAGATCTGTGAATGGGCTTTACTGGGATATATGATTTTCCAGAAACTGTGAGCTACATGTTTTTGTATCTGTGTATTTTTCTCATGGGATGGTCTATAGTTTTTTATCAGGTTATCAAAGAAGTCCCTGTCCCCCCAGAATGTAAGAACTGCTCATTTAGAGGACAACCTAGTTGTATGAGTTATTTATTGCTGTGTAACCAGTTACCTCAAAATTTAGCAATGTAATGCAACTAACACTTGTTATCTCACAGTTTGTATGGGTCAGACATTTAAGAGTGGTTTAGTTGGAAGACTGCTCAGGGTGTCTTCTGATGTTGCAGTAAAAAGTTAGCTAGGGTTGCTGTCATCTGAAGAGTAGGGCTAAGGAATCTGTTTTCAAGATGGCTCACTCACGTGGTGTTGACATGAGGTGTGGGTTTCCTGTTGGCCACTGGCAGGTGGCTTCAGTTCCTTGCCACATGACTGGCGGTTCCTCTCCATTGAGCTGTTCTCAAAACACATTCAAAACTGTTTCATGCTCAAAATCATTAAAAATATTGAATAAACTTACCTTCAGGCTGTATGTATAAGGTGTCTATGTAACATAAATGAATTTTGTGTTTATGCTGGAGTCCTAGCCCCAAGCTCTCTCACTATATATATGCAAATATTTCAGAATTGGAAAAGATCCCCAGTCTGAAACATTTCTGGTCCCAAGCATTTTGGATGATATTTAATCTATATAAGCCTTCAATCATCTGGCCCTCCTTTGAGTCTTATATTTTGAAGGATTCTTGTGGCCATGGCTTTTCTCTTGTTAATCTGTGTTATGTCAATTTAATTTGTAGCCCAGCAAGGAACCTAGAAGGGCAAAGAGAAACCATTTTTCGCTCACTTTCAATGTGGAGGACTTGGTCACACAGCTGAGCTCAGGACAGTCATATAGGGCAGCTCTCTTGACTGGATTGAGAAGAACACAGCCAGACTCCTGGTTGGTTTCCAGGAGCATTGGCTTCTTCGATGTCACAATAAGGCAAATGTTAGACTTTGTCAAAAGTTAGAAGGCAGGTCTGATTTATTTTGCTGACCTTGGAGGCCATCTGGTTTCTATGGGATTTGGGTCTGACTGTGGAAAATTCTTAATACTTGTAGCAGCTTCTGCGATTGAAGAACTTTTTTTTGGTCCCAGCAGCTATGAAACAGCCACCTCCCCACCCTGGAGTTTGGGAAGGGCTTTCTATGATAACAGCCCAGACACCTTGTGTTGGCTGTCACAGTACCCTCAGATCCTATCTCTGCCTCCTGGACAGATCTCCCACTAGTACCTAATGTTGAAGCAACCTATTGGCTCCTAGCACTCTCTCTCATTGATTATTTTCCTTGAGACAGGGTCTTACTCTATCACCCAGGCTGGAGTGCAGTGGCGCAATCATGGCTCACTGCAACCTCCGCCTCCAGGCTCAAGGAATCCTCCCACCTCAGCCTCAGCCTCCTGAGTAGCTGGGACTACCGCTGTGGGCCACCACGTCTTGCTAAGTTTTGTATTTTTTGTAGAGATAGGGTCTCACCATCTTGCCTAGGCTGGTGTCAAATTCCTGGGATCAAGTTATCTGCCCTCTTTGGCCTCCCAAAGTGCTGGGATTACAAGTGTGAACCACTGTGTCCAGCAAGCTCCTAGTACTCTCAATGCCTATAGAAAAGTCTTTTAGGAAAAAAATAGAAAAGGAAACAATTTTATTGTTTTTGTTCAAGATAGCACATACTTATAAAAATTTAATATAGAAAAGTATAACAAAGAAAGTTAAAGGCCAGGTGCGATGGCTCACACCTGTAATCCCAACACTTTGAGAGGCCAAGGTGGGTGGATCGCCTGAGGTCAGGAGTTCAAGACCAGCCTGGCCAATATGGTGAAACCCAGTCTCTAAAAAGATTTAAAAACAAATAAAAATGAAGTTTAAAAACAGAAAGTTAAGAAAAGTATACACACACTATAAATCCCATTTCCCTGAGATAACCATTCCCCAACATTTTTTAAAAGTATGATTCAGGAATGTGCAGGTAGGTGAGTAGACATATACAACCACAGAAAGAATTTTATAAAAATAAGATCATTCTTTGCATACTATTTTTTAATGTAAAAAGTTTAATATTATTTAACTTAAATTTAGCAGTATAAAAACTGAAGCAAAACTTTTTTTTTTTTTTTTTGAGATGAGGTTGCTCTGTCACCCAGGCTGAAGTACAGTGGTGTGATCACAGCTCACTATAGCCTCCACCTCCGGGCCTCTGGAGTACCTGGGACTCTAGGTGCTCGCCATCATGCCTGGCTAATTTTGTTTCCATATTTGTAGAAATGAGCCCTGGCTACGTTGCCCAGTCTGGTCTGGAACACCCGGGCTCACGCAATCCTCCTGCCTGAAATTACAGGCATGAGCCACTGTGGCCAGCCAGCCAAACTTAAAAATTACTAAACTGGCTGCTTCTTCATCACAAGATGTAATAACTAGGAAAAAGAATGCAAAACCTTAGTAGATAAAATTTGCTTGTTTTATAAAAAGCCAAGTTTCAATTTTAAGTGATATCTATTGACTTCCTGCTACAAAAGATAAGGAATTACCCACAATTCACTTTAGCCCATTGCCTGACACTATCGCTTGATTTTTACTACAGCTGACCCTTGAACAACACAGGTAGAACTTTATGGGCCCATTTATACATGGGTTTTCTTGCACCTCTGCCACTCCTGAGATGTAAGTCTAACCCTTTCTCTTTCTTCTCCTCCTCAGACTGCTCACGGGGAAGATGATGAAGATGAAAACCGTTATGATTTACTTCCACTTAATGAATAGTAAGTATATTTTCTCTTACTGCTGATTTTCTTTTTCTTTTCTTTTTTTTTTGAGATGGAGTTTGCTCTTGTCGTCCAGGCTGGAGTGCAGTGGCGTGATCTCTGCTCACCACAACCTCCGCCTCCCAGGTTCAAGCAATTCTCCTGCCTCAGCCTCCCTAGTGGTTGGGATTACAGGCATGTGCCACCACACCCAGCTAATTTTTTATATTTTTGGTAGAGACAGGGTTTTGCCATGTTTGCCAGGCTGGTCTCAAACTCCTGTCCTCAAGTGATCCACTCACCTCAGTGTCCCAAAGTGCTGGGATTACAGGCGTGAGCCACTGTGCCCAGGTGATAATTTTCGTAATAATATTTTCTTTTTCTAGCTTACTTTACTGTGAGAATACAGAATATAATACATATACAAAATATGTGTTAATCAACTGTTTATGTTATCAGTAAGGCTTCTGGTAAACAGTAGGCTATTAGTAGTTAACTTTTGGGGGAACCAAAAGCTATATGTAGATTTTCAACTGTGCAGGGAGGTCAGCACCCCTAATCTCCCCATTGTGCAAAGGTCAAGCGTATATTCCATTGTCAATGTTTCCCTCATTTCATTTTTTTCTAATTTTTATCTAAAAATTTTTTTACAATATGGTATTCATTACATATTTTATTTTTATTTTTAAAATATGTTTAAACTATTTTAGAAATTTCTTGTAGGAACATAGTAGTTGTATACATTTATGGGGTACATGAAGCATTTTGATACAGGCATGCCATGTGAAATAAGCACATCATGGATAATGGGGTATGTATCCCCTCAAGCATTTATTCTTTGAGTTACAAATAATCCAATTACATTATTTAAGTTATTTTAAAATATACAATTACATTGTTATTATATAGTTACCCTATTGTGCTATCAAGTCATAGGTCTTATTCATTCTTTCTAATTTTTTTCTTTATCCATTAACCATCCCCAGCTGCCCCCCAACCCCTCACAACCCTCCCCAGCCTCTGGGAACCATCCTTCTACTCTCTATGTCCATGAGTTCAATTGTTTTGGTTTTTAGATCCCACAAATAAGGGAGAACATGTGATGTTTGTCTTTCTGTGCCTGGCTTATTTCACTTCACATAACAATCTCCAGTTCCATCCATGTTGTTGCAAATGACCGAATTTCATTCTGTTTATGGCTGAATACTACTCCATTGTGTATACGGACCGTGCTTTCTCTATCCAGTCCTCTGTTGATGGACACTTAGGTTGCTTAGCTATTGCAAACGGTGCTGCAACAAACATGGGAGTGCAGGTATCCTCTGATTTCCTTTCTTTGGGGTGTACACCTAGCAGTGGGATTGCTGGATCACAGAGTAGCTCAACTTTTTAGTTTTTTGAGAAACCTCCAAGCTGTTCTCCATCGTGGTTGTACTAATTTCCTTTCCCACCACAGTGTACAGGGGCTCCCTTTTCTCTACATCCTGGTCAGCATTTGTTATTGCCTGGCTTTCGGCTATAAGCCATTTTAACTGGGGTGATGATACCTCATTGTAATTTCTGTTTGCATTTCTCTAATGAGCAGTGATGTTAAGCACCTTTTCCTATGCCTGTTTGCCATTTGTATGTCTTCTTTTGAGAAATGTTTGTTCAAATCTTTTGCCCATTTTGGATCAGATTATTATTTTTTTTCTTACGCAGTTGTTTGAGCTCCTTTTATTTTCTGGTGATGAATCCCTTGTCTGATGGGCAGTTTGCCAATATTTTCTCCCATTCTGTGGGTGGTCTCTTCACTTTGTTGATTGTTTTCTTTGCTGCGCAGAAACTTCTTAACTTGATGTGATCCCATTTGTCCGGTTTTGCTTAGGTTGCCTGTGCTTGTGAGGTACTGCTCAGGAAATCTTTGCCCAGACCAGTGTCCTGGAGATGTTCCCCAATGTTTTCTTGTAGTAGTTTCATAGTGTGAGGTCTTGGCTTTAAGTCTTTAATCCATTTTGTTTTGATTTTTGCATATGATGAGAGACATGGGTCTAGTTTCTTTCTTCTGCATATGAATATCCAGTTTTCCCAGCAGCGTTTATTGAAGAGACTGTCTTTTTCCCAGTGTATGTTCTTAGCACCTTTGTCAAAAATGAGTTCACTGTAGATGTGTGGATTTGTTTCTCTCATCTCATTTTGTTTTCTACCCACACTCCTCACTGTTGTTTAGTTTTGGCTATATGTATATAAATATAAATAAATATAAATACAAATATATATATATGTGTGTTTTGTTTTTTTTTTTCTCTCTTTTTATTGCGTTTTAGGTTTTGGGGTACATGTGAAGAACATGCAAGATTGTTGCATAGGTACACACGTGGCAGTGTGGTTTGCTGCCTTCCTTCCCCTCACCTGTATCTGTCATTTCTCCCCATGCTATCTCTTCCCACCTCCCCACTCACCCCATCCCTCCTCCATTTCCCCCCAACGGACCCCAGTGTGTAGTGCTCCCCTCCCTGTGTCCATGTGTTCTCATTGTTTAACACCCGCCTATGAGTGAGAACATGTGGTGTTTGATTTTCTGGTCTTGTGTCAGTTTGCTGAGAATGATGGTTTCCAGGTTCATCCATGTCCCTACAAAGGACACGAACTCATCGTGTTTGATGGCTGCATAGTATTCCATGGTGTATATGTACCACATTTTCCCTATCCAGTCTATCATCGATGGGCATTTGGGTTGGTTCCAGGTCTTTGCTATTGTAAACAGTGCTGCAATGAACATTCGTGTGCATGTGTCCTTATAGTAGAATGATTTATAATATATACCTTTGGATATATACCCAGTAATGGGATTGCTGGGTCAAATGGGATTTCTATTTTTAGGTCCTTGAGGAATCGCCACAATGTCTTCCACAATGATTGAACTAACTTACACTCCCACCAACAGTGTAAAAGTGTTCCTATTTCTCCACACCCTCTCTAGCAACTGTTGTCTCCAGATTTTTTAATGATCGCCATTCTAACTGGTGTGAGATGGGATCTCAATGTGGTTTTGATTTGCATTTCTCTAATGACCAGTGATGATGAGCATTTTTCATATGTTTGTTGGCATCCTGTATGTCTTCTTTTGTAAAGTATATGTTCATATCCTTCACCCACTTTTAAATGGGCTTGTTTGCTTTTTTTCTTTGTAGATCTGTTTTAGTTCTTTGTAAATTCTGGATATCAGCCCCTTGTCAGATGGGTAGACTGCAAAAATTTTTTCCCATTCTATTGGTTGCCGATTTACTCTACTGACTGTTTCTTTTGCCATGCAGAAGCTGTGGAGTTTGATTAGGTCTCATTTGTCTATTTTGGCTTTTGTTGCCATTGCTTTTGGCGTTTTGGTCATAAAGTCCTTGCCTACGCCTATGTCCTGAATGGTTTTGCCTAGATTTTCTTCTAGGGTTTTTATGGTGTTAGGTCTGATGTTTAAGTCTTTAATCCATCTGGAGTTAATTTTGGTGTAAGGTGTCAGGAAGGGGTCCTGTTTCTGCTTTCTGCACATGGCCAGCCAGTTTTCCCAACACCATTTATTAAACAGGGAATCCTTTCCCCGTTGCTTGTTTTTGTCAGGTTTGTCAAAGATCGGATGGTTTTAGATATGTTGTATTTCCTATGAGGCCTCTGTTCTGTTCCATTGGTCTATATCTCTGTTTTGGTACCAGTACCGTGCTGTTTTGATTACTGTAGCCTTGTAGTATAGTTTGAAGTCCGGTAGTGTGATGCCTCCTGCTTTGTTCTTTTTGCTTAGAATTGACTTGGCTATGCAGGCTCTCTTTTGGTTCCATATGAAGTTTAAGGTGTTTTTTTCCAGTTCTGTGAAGAAGGTCATTGGTAACTTGATGGGAATAGCGTTGAAGTTGTAAATTACTTTGGGCAGTATGGCCATTTTCACGATGTTGATTCTTCTTAACCATGAACATGGAATGTTTCTCCATGTGTTTGTGTCCTCTCTTATTTCGTTGAGCAGTGGCTTGTAGTTCTTGAAGAGGTCCTTTACGTTCCTTGTTAGTTGTATTCCTAGGTATTTTATTCTCTTTGTAGCAATTGTGAATGGCAGTTGGTTCTTGATTTGGCTCTCTTTAAGTCTATTACTGGTGTATAGGAATGCTTGTGATTTTTGCACATTGATTTTGTATCCTGAGACTTTGCTGAAGTTGTTTATCAGTTTCAGGAGATTTTGGGCTGAGACGATGGGGTCTTCTAGATATACAATCATGTCATCTGCAAATAGAAACAATTTGATTTCCTCCTTTCCTATTTGAATACCCTCTATTTCTTTTTCTTGCCTGATTGCTCTGGCTAGAACTTCCAGTACTATGTTGAATAGGAGTGGTGAGAGAGGGCATCCTTGTCTAGTGCCAGATTTCAAAGTGAATGCTTCCAGTTTTTGTGCATTCAGTATGATATTGGCTGTTGGTTTTTCGTAAATAGCTTTTATTATTTTGAGATACATTCTGTCAATACCTAGTTTGTTGAGGGTTTTTAGCATAAAGAGCTGTTGAATTTTGTCAAAGGCCTTCTCTGCATCAATTGAGATAATCATGTGGTTTTTTGTCTTTGGTTCTGTTTGTGTGCTGAATTACATTTATGGACTTGCATATGTTGAACCAGCCTTGCATCCCCGGGATGAATCCTACTTGATCATGGTGGATGAGCTTTTTGATATGCTGTTGCAATCGGTTTGCCAGTATTTTATTGAAGATTTTTGCATCTATGTTCATCATGGATATTGGCCTGAGATTTTCTTTTCTTGTTGAGTCTCTGCCGGGTTTTGAGACGGGGTTTTGCTCTTGTTGCCCAGGCTGGAGTGCAATGGCGCAATCTCGGCTCACCGCAACCTCCGCCTCCTGGGTTCAGGCAATTCTCCTGCCTCAGCCTACTGAGTAACTGGGATTACAGGCACACGCCACCATGCCCAGCTAATTTTTAGTATTTTTAGTAGAGACAGGGTTTCACCATGTTGCCCAGGATGGTCTCGATCTCTTGACCTCGTGATCCACCCGCCTCAGCCTCCCAAAGTGCTGGGATTACAGGCTTGTGCCACCGCGCCCAGCTATATGTATTTTTTCTGAGATGGAGTTTTTGCTCTGTTGGCCAGGCTAGAGTGCAGTGGCACGATCTTGGCTCACTGCAACCTCCACCTCCTGGGTTCAAGGGATTCTCCTGTCTCAGTCTCCTGAGTAGCTGGGATACAGGTGTCTGCCACCACACCTGGCTGATTTTTTCTATTTTAGTAGAGATGTGTTTTCACCATGTTGGCCAGGCTGGTCTTGAACTCCTGACCTCAGGTGATCCACCCGCCACAGCCTCCCAAAGTGCTGGGATTACAGGTGTGAACCACTGTGCCTGGCTTGGCCCTATATTTAATGGACCAGAGCTCAGCACCCCTATGTTACCCAATGGCATGGATTAAATTGTGTATCCCACCCCCACAGTTGAGAAAAAGGTATGTTGAAGTCTTTATCCTCAGTACCTCAGAAAAGAAATTTATTTCGAAAACAGGATTTTTACAGAGGTGATCAGATTAAAATGAGGTTGATCAGGTGGGCCCTAATATAATATGACTAGAAATTCAGACATAGGCATGCGTGGAGGAGAGACTCTGAGAAGAGGCATGGGGAGGACACTGTGTAAAGAGTGCAGTTATGCTGCTGTAAGCCGAGGCACGTCTGGGGCTGCAGAACCTGGAAGAGGCAAGAAAGGATCCTCCTTCGTGATCCTCAGAGGGAGCACATCCCTGCTAACCTCTTGATTTCATACTTCTAGATTCTAGAACTGCAAGACAATGACTCTCTGTTGTTCTAAGTCATCCAGTTTGTGGTCCTTTGTTATAGCAGCCCTAGGAAATGAATACGCCCAGGTCCTGTATTGTAGAATCCATTTTGACTCATCCCTGGGTTGGATAGATTTAATTCATAAGTTGTTTTTCAGGAAAGGTTCCTGGGTTCTTTATTCCCTGAGGTTTAGCATGTCTGTTTATTGCCTTTATACTTGAAGGATAATTTGGTGTTAAATCCTTGTGTCAATCATAAATGACAAAGGAGATGTTGCCACTGACTCCACAGAAATAAAAATAACCATCAGAGCCTAGTATGAAGACTGCTATGCCCACAAACTAGAAAATCTGGAAGAGATGGATACATTCCTGGGCACATACACTTTCCCAAGACTGAACCAGGAAGAAACTGATTCTCTGAGCAGACCAATAACGATCTTCAAAATGGAATCAGTAATAAATAGCCTACCAACCAAAAAAAGTCCAGGATCAGACAGATTCACAGCCAAATTCTACCAGATGTACAAAGAGCTGGTACCATTCCTACTAAAACTATTTCAAAAAACTGAGAAGAGACTCCTCCTCCACTCATTCTATGAGGCCAGCATTATCCTGATACCAACACCTGGCAGAGATACAACAACAAAAGAAAACTTCAGGCCAATATCTTTGATGAATATTGATGCAAATATTCTCAATAAAATACTTGCAAACCGAATCCAGCAGCACATCAAAAAGCTAATCCACCATGATCAAGCAGAAATAAAGCCTACTTGATCATGAATACCCCTACTTGCATATCCCTGGGATACAAGGTTAGTTCAACATATGCAAGTCAATAAATGTGACTCATCACATAAACAGGACTAAAGACAAAAATCACACAATAATCTCAATAGATGCAGAAAAGTCTTTCAATAAAATTCAACATTGCTTCATGTTAAAAGCTCCCAATAAACCAGGTAATGAAGGAATATACCTCAAAATAATAAGAGTCATCTATGACAGACCCACAGCCAACATCATACTGAATGGGCAAAAACTGGAAACATTCCTCATGAAAACCAGCACAAGACAAGGATACCTTCTCTCCCCATTCCTATTCAATATAGTATTGGAAGTCCTGGTCAGGGCAATCAGGCAAGAAAAATAAATAAAGGGTATCTAAATAGGAAGAGAGGAACTCAAACTATCCTGCTTGTAGATGACATGATTTTGTATCTAGAATCCCCATAGTTTCAGCCCCAAAACTTCTTCAGCTGATAAATAACTTCAGCAAAGTTTTAGGATACCAGATTGATGTACAAAAATTACTAGCATTGCTATACACCAACAACAGCCAAACTGAGAGCCAAATCAGGAAATAAATCTCATTCACAATGGCCACAAAAATAGTAAAATACCTAAAATACAGCTAACCAGGGATCTTTCTGTTGGAAGATTTCAACAATGAGAGCTACAAAACACTGCTCAAAGAAATCAGAGATGACACCAACAAATGGAAAAACATTCCAGTGCTCATAGATAGGAAGAATCAACATATGCAAGTCAATAAATGTGTTTATTAAAAAGGCCATACTGCCCCAAACAATTTACAGATTCAATGCTATTTCTAACTACCAATGATGTTTTTCACAAAACTAGAAAAAAAAAACTTTTGAAATTCATATGGAACCAAAAAAGAGCCCAAATAGCCAAGGCAATCCTAAGCAAAAAGAACAAAGCTGGAGGTATCACATTACCCAACTTCAAAGTATGCTACAGGGCAACAGTAACAAGAAAAACATGGTACTGCATGTTCTCACTTATAAGTGGGAGTTAAATGATGAGAACAACATAGACGAGAACAACAGACACTGGGGTCTACTTGAGGGTGGAGGGTGGAGGAGGGAAAGGATCAGAAAAAATAACTATTGGGTACCAGGCTTAGTACCTGGGTGACAAAATAATCTGTACAACAAACTCCCATGATATGAGTTTGCCTATATGACAAACCTGCATATTTACCCCTGAACCTAAAATAAAAAGTTTTTTAAAAAGAGAAAATTCTTGTGTCATGTTTTCTTTCCTTCCAAACTTTAAAAATGCTGGTCCTCTGTCTTTTGGCATTGTGAAAAAGCCTGAGGAAATTTGGTCTGGTTTTTCCTTCCGTAAATGCTTTTCTACATGGTTAACCACATGAGATTGTTTTTGTCTTTGGTGTTTCATAACTTCAGTAGGATATATCTTGATGTTGAGCAGTCTATGTCAGTTTTTCTTGGAGTATCTAGGCCCTTTTGATCAGCAGATTGAAATCATCCTTATTTCAAGAAAGTCCTATTATTTTTTGAAATAATTTATACTTAATTGCTTTTATTCTCTTTTTTCAAAAGTGTTTATTATGCTTCTGAAATGTTGGAGATCTCTTTTATTGGTCTCCCATAAGAATAGTAATTTTCTCTAGAATCATTAACAAGTCTTGAGATTTTGTTGCTGTTGTTTGGGTTTTTTGTTTGTTTGTTTGTTTTGTTCTCTTGAGACAGGGTCTTGCTCTGTCACCCAGGCTGGAGTGCATTTGGGTTGATTCCCAAGTAGCTGGGACTACAGGTGTGTGCCACCATACCCAGCTATTCATTTTGTTTTGTGTGATTTCCTGGTTTCTAGTTTAATACTAGAGTCCGTTTAAAATTTTTTTTTTTCTGTTGCTTCTAAAGTAGCTTCCTTCTCTATCATGTATTCTCCCTTTGTCACCGGGCTGGAGTGCAGTGGCCCAATCTTGCCTCACTGCAACCTTGGCTTCCTGAGTTCAAGCAATTCTCCTGCCTCAGGCTCCCAAGTAGCTGGGACTACAGGTGTAGGCCACCATGCCCGGCTAATTTTTGTATTTTTAGTAGAGACAGGGTTTCACCATGTTGCCAGGATGGTCTTGATCTCTCGACCTCGTGATCTACCCGACTCTGCCTCCCAAAGTGCTGGGATCGCAGGCGTGAGCCACCTCACCTGGCCCTATTCTTCAATTTTTATCCTGAATTTACTAGCTTGCTTTTTATCTTCTGTCATTTTAGAATCTCTTCTATGAAATTTTTTTTTTTTTTTTTTTTTTTTTTTTTTTTTTTTTTTTTTTGAGATGGCATTTTGCTCTTGTTGCATAGGCTGGAGTGCAGTGGCATGATCTTGGCTCACCGCAACTTGTGCCTCCTGTGTTCAAGTGATTCTCCTGTCTCAGGCTCCTGAGTAGCTGGGTTTACAGGCATGTGCCACCACACCTGACTAATTTTTTATTTTTAGTAAAGACAGGGTTTCACCATGTTTGTCAGGCTGGTCTTGAACTCCTGACCTCAGGTGATCCACCCACCTCGGCCTCCCAAGTGCTGGGATTACAGGCATGAGCCACTGTACCTGCCCCTCTTTGAATTCTTGTCTTTTCTTTTTTTTTTGAGACGGAGTTTCACTCTTGTTACCCAGGCTGGAATGCAATGGCGTGATCTCGGCTCACTGCAACCTCTGCCTCCTGGGTTCAGGCAATTTTCCTGCCTCAGCCTCCCGAGTAGCTGGGATTACAGGCACACGCCACAATGCCCAGCTAATTTTTTGTATTTTTAGTAGAGACAGGGTTTCACCATGTTGACCAGGATGGTCTCGATCTCTTTACCTCGTGATCCACCCGCCTTGGCCTCCCAAAGTGCTGGGATTACAGGCCTGAGCCACCATGCCTTGCTGTGGTGTTTTTTTTTTTGTTTTTGTTTTTGTTTTTTTTTTTAAATCAGCCTTTTGTGTATATTTCCTTCCTCTGCAATATATATGTGTAAGTCCATTATAGTTCCCTGTTGATTATTGTTTATCTTTGAATGGTGTCCACTACTGGCTGAATAACAGTATGAAGAGTGGAGAAGGAGCTAGGAATGTTGGAGAGAATCTAGGATCTTTCAGCTACAATGGGTTTTGTTATCTCAAACACTCTTTCAGTTATTTCCTTTTTCTTGGGGATCATCTCCCCACAGCTTTTGGTGTTCGGGAAGTCCATGTGGCCTAGATTTACAGATCCCTGAGTGCAACCTGGCGGTCCCACCTCCACATCCTCCTTCCCCACTCATCCTTCCCGCATGTCTGCCTTTCTGGAGGTAGTTAGCAAGGTAGTTCCTGCAGGCCCACGTCCCCTGCCTTTCTGCAGTGCCTGTCAGCTCTCTAGAGGACTTCCCCAGTCTCTGGGGATCTGCTCGTGCTACCATATTGCTGAGATATTAATAGATTCCAAGCGTTATCAGCCAAGCTTCTACCACAGACTTTTGGAGTGATCTGTGTCCTATCCTGGGTCCAAGGAGGCACCTGGCATCTCTTTCCTGTTAAAGTTACCATCTTACAGCAACAGCAGGTTTGCTTCATGGGCTCTGGTTTGGTGCTGTAGTTATTTCTTTGTCTCATTGAAAATGGATGCCTCTTCCCCTATTTTTCATTTGTTTTGCTGTGATCAGTAGGCTTCGTAATAGGAGAGTGGAGTAAATATTTTAACAGAAGTCTTCTGTTTTGAAAGGCTAATTGATATTAATCTATTCATAGCCTGGGAATATTTACCTTTGTTATATTTTTATGTAAATATACTATAAATTATAAATGGGAGCATAATCTGTTTGTATGCTTGCTTATATTCTATTTCTTCTACCTTAGTTTTAAAAGTATACTTGTTCATGAACTGCACTCCTTAGTTTCTGTTTGTTTTTCAAAATAAGGATGTCTTTATAACTTTTTATTTATTTATTTATTGACACAGGGTCTCACTCTGTCATCCAGGCTGGAGTACAGTGGTGCAATCTTGGCTCACTGCAATCTCTGCCTCCTGGGTTCAAGCAATCCTCCCACCTCAGCCTCCTAAGTAGTTGGGATTACAGGTGCATCCCACCATACCTGGCTACTTTTTGTATTTTTTGGTAGAGACAGGTTTCACCATGTTGGCCAGGCTGGTCTTGAACTCCTGACCTGAGGTGATCTATCTGCCTTGGCCCCCTAGAGTGGTGGGATTGCAGGCATGAAGCACCATGCCTGGCTATAACTTTTTTTTATTATAAAAATAACACATGCTCATTGTAAAACAGTGAACAACTCTAAAAAGAAAAATCACAGTGAAAGCCATCAGAATGCCACCATCTGTACATAATTGCCATTAAGTTTGTGTGATCATCTTTTGAGACATTTTCTATGTGTATGTCAATGTATCAATAATTTGAGAAAATGAAATCACATATGCTTCTTTGTAAAGGTTTTCTTTTTATTATATCAGTACTACATTAACATATAGCATTGGGAAAAATTCAAAGGAGGCAGACAAGCTCTCCCTTACTTTCCCTTCATCCTCTTTCCCTTCTTTGGGAAAAGCACTTGTTTCAGATTTCTGGGCTTTTTTTCCCTATTCATTTACATATGTATTTGTAAACACATAGAAACATTTTTTTTTTTTTTTTAAATTCTGAGGCACAGACTTGCTTTGTCACTCAGGCTGGAGTGCAGTGGCGCAATCACGGCTCACTTCTGCTTTGACCTCCCAGGCTTAAGTGATCCTCCCATTTCAGCCTCCTAAGTAACTGGGATCACAGGCACACACCACCATCCCCAACTAACTTTTAAATTTTTTGTAGAAACGGGTGTCACTATGCTACCCAGGTTGGTCTTGAACTCCTGGGTTCAAGTGATCCTCCTGCCTAGGCCTCCAAAAGAGCTGGGATTATAGACATGAGCCACTGTGCCTAGCCACATATACAATGTTTTTACAAACATTAGATCACTGAATATGATTGAATTTCTTATTCAGTATATTTTTGGTTACTATTGAGAAAGGGATCTTATTTTTAATTAAAATTTCTAATCAGTTTAAAGGAATTGTGTTGTGTTTTGAGTATACACTATGTCATATTCATCTGCTTTGCTCAACTGTTTTTTTAATTCATATGAATTATAATCCCTGCCTTAGATTTTTAAAGTTTCCAGTTATGCTTGTAATACTGATATTTTCTGCATATTCTGTCCTGATATTTACTTTCTAGCACTGTATTTAAGTAACAGGAGTGCTGTAGACATGTGATTCTCGACTTTAAGATGTGAATGCATCAAACTCACCTGGAGGGCTGGTTTGGGATAAACTTGACCAAAGATGGGCAAGACCTGTACACTGAAAACTACATAACATTGCTGAGAGAAATTAAAGAACTAAGTGGAAAGATACTATGAACTCATGGATCAAATGACTCAGTATTGTTATGATGTCAATTCTCTCCATATTCATCTGTTGCTTCAGTGCAATCCCAATCAAAATCTCAGAAGGGTCTTTGTAGAAATTGAAAAGCTGATGCAAAAATTTGTCTGTAAATTCAAAGAACCTGGAATAACCGAAACAACTTTCGGAAAAAAATTTGGAGGACTAACACTACCTGATTTCAGACTAAAAATCAAGCTACAGAAATCAAGACAATGTTGTATTGCTGTAAAAACTGACAAATAGATATCACAACGGAACAGAATAGAGTCCAAAAATAGACCCACAGATATGTGGTCAGATTTTCAACAAAGTTGTCAAGGCAATTCAATGGCCAGCATGACAAAAATCCTGTCTCAACTAAAAATACAAAAATTAGCCAGGCATGGTGATGTGTGCCTATAATCCCAGCTACTCAGGAGGCTGAGGCAGGAGAATTGTTTGAAGCTCGGAGGTGGAAATTGCAGTCAGCTGAGATCATGCTATTGCACTTCAGCCTGGGCGACAAGAGCAAAACTCCATCTTAAAAAAAAAAAAAAAAAATTCTTATTTAGTGGTTGATAAAAAGACAACATTTTAGGAAGAATTCAACATAAGATATTTAAAAAGGAATGAGGAGACAACCCAGAGTAGAGAAGAAAATTATGGCAATAAAAGCAAAAGAAGATAATTTAGAAAATAAAACAAAATTTCAGCATGTTCAGTAAATAAAACCAAAAGCTGAGTATCTGAAAAGTAAAACCATAATTCAACAAAATTTAAATTGAGTAAGGAGGTACCAACCAATATATAAAAAATTTAATCAATAAACGAATTTTTGAGACAGGGTCTCATTCTGTTGCCCAGGCTAGAGTGCAGTGGTGTGATTATAGTTCACTACAGCCTCACCTTCCCTGGGCATCGGTGATCTTGCCTCAGTCCCTGGAGTAGCTGGGATTACAGGTACCTGCCCTTGTGCCCTGCTAATTTTTCTCTTCTTTTGTAGAAAAAAATGTGGTTTTGCCACATTGCTCAAGTTGCTCTCAAACTCTTAGGCTCAAGGAATCTACCCTCTTTGGCTTCCTAAAGTGGTGGGATTACAGATGTGAGCCTCCATGCCCAGCCCTAAAAATTTTAAATCCAGAAAATTAAACACAAAAGTATATACTAATAACATTTAAACACATGAATGAAATAACTTTTTTTTTAACGTTATAAAAGTCCTGACTTAGCCTAACATATTAAGTTAATGACTTAGGGAATTGGGGAGAAATCTGGAAAGTTAGTCAGCTCAAGTGTCCAGAGGAAAGAAGCAGGACCCGAGTGGCCCGGATGAACTACAGGCCACCTGAATAGAATGAGAACCTGTAATAGAAGTAAACGTGCATTAAGGAAAACAGTGAAGCTTACAGGTTTTTCTTATTTGAGTTTGTGGGCTGAGATGGGACCTCCCAGGATGCCTAAGAATCTTCTTGCAGCCAGCCTAAGAGCAGAGGCATTTACAGGCATTTGTCCCTTCTCTGTGAGAGTAATGGATTGAGGAGATAAGGGTGACCCTCTGAGGTCACTAATGATTCAGAAAATCCTCTTTTCTTTCCTTTTGTTTGATTTTGATCAAAATGCTTGCTAATTTTCTGAGTTTTGTCCTTGTTTTAAAAAAATTGAGTATACCTCTTAGAATTAATTTACTAAAAATTTTTGGCTTTTTTTTTTTTTTTTGGAGACAGTCTTGCTCTGTTGCCCAGGCTGGAGTGCAGTGGCACAATCTTGGCTCACCGCAACCTCAGTCTCCTGGTTCAAGCAATTCTCCCACCTCAGCCTCCCAAGTAGCTGGGATTACAGGTGTCTGCCACCACGCTCAGCTAAGTTTTTGTCTTTTAGTAGAGATGGGGATTCACCATGTTGCCCAGGCTTGTCTCAAACCCCTGACCTCATCATCCGCTTGCCTCAGCCTCCCAAAGTGCTGGGACTACAGGCATGAGCCACCGCACCTGGCCAAATTTTTATTTTTCAATAGCAGCAAGCCAGGGAAACAAGTAACAACAAGCAGTAAACAAGCAGAGAAGTTCAAGAGGCGATAAAGAAAAAGGTGTGATCTCACTGAAAATCCCAACATGAGGTAGGATTCCGGTAGGCAGCACACATCAGAAAATAACCATAGCTTCAGCATCTAAGGGTTTCGGCTCTCATGTAAAAGACAGGCTCCTGACTACTTCTTCTCCTAGGCCCAGAACCCACTGTTGGAGCTTGAGCAGCAACACATCTACACTTCTGGAACAGGAAAGAAAAAGGGAAAGGATGAAAAAGCTCACCTTCCAGTCCAGTTGAATCAATTCCCTGTAGAAGTTTTCCTGGAAGTTCCATGTTGCTGGTTTTATCTCATTGGCCATAGGTCGCATGACCAGTCCTAGTTGCAAGGAAATCTGGGAAATGTCACCTTTTTGCTGAGTATATTATTAGCCTAAACAAAATCAGGGTTCCGTTAAAAAGGAAGAAGGGGAAACTAGATGGTGGGCAACCAGCAGTCTCTGCCTCATTTCCCAAGGTAGAATCCATGCCTCATCTACCAGGATATTCCTAATTCTAGGGACACAATGGGCCTTTTGTAAATATTTATCAAGGTAGACAGTAGCATTTAGAAAGCTCAATCTGAATTCATTTTTTAAGCAGAGCAGGCGCAGCTCCTGAATGCTAGATGAGCCTGAGTAGACATACATAACCAATGACTATTAGCTGAGCTCAAACTTCGTTATCAGCTGCGCGCAGTGGATCATGTCTGTAATCCCGGCACTTCAGGAAGCCAAGGTGGGCAGATCACAAGGTCAGGAGTTTGAGACCAGTCTGGCCAATATGGAGAAACCCCATCTCTACTAAAAACACAAAAATTAGCCAGGCATGGGGGTAGGCACCTGTAGTCTCAGCCACTCAGGAGGCTGAGGCAGGAGATTCACTTGAACCCAGGAGGGAGAGGTTGCAATGAGCCGAGATTGCACCACTGCACTCCAGCCTGGGTGGCAGAGCAAGATTCTGTCTCAAACCCCCACCCCCCCCAAAAAAACATTATATCAAAAGTGGCCTGGAGCAAGTAACAGAACTTTTCCAACCACCCTATGAGGGAGGCATCACCATGTTCTCCTTACATACTCTGGATAGGTAAGGATTGGAGTGTGGATAGACTTTCCCAGACTCATACAGTAAGCAAGTGGTGGAGCTGGGACTAGACTCTAGATTTTTCTGCTTCCATATTGTTAATATCTCTACTATATTTGCCTACTTGCCTTTCCCTACTTTATTTTATTTCATGCCTGATTGTCTTAGCTCATGCTACTGTAACAAAATACCACAGACTGAGTAGCTTCAACAACAGACATTTATTTCTCAGTTCTGGAGGATGGGAAGTCCAAGATCAAAGTGCTGGCAGATTCAGTGTTTGGTGGGAACCTACCTCCTGGCTTGTAGATGGACCCTTGCTACGGGTTCACTTGATGTGCTCATGGAGAGATCTCTCTCCCTCTCTCTTTCCCCAATCCCATTGTGAGAGTCCCATCCTCAACACCTAATTACCTTCCCAAGGCCCTACCTCCAAATACCATCATATTGGAGTTGGGGCCTAGGGCTTCAACTTACGAATTTGGAGTGGGGGAGACACGACCATTTAGCCTATAACACTTCGTGTGGGGCAGATGCTGCTTCTTAATATCTCATCTAATATATATTCTCTTCATTTACCTTACCAAAATAATTCTGATTTTATTCAGGATGGCAACACACCCAGGCAAAAAATGCTCACCTCACTTGGAATGTTAAGTGGCTGTGAAACCTAGCTGAGGCCCAAAGAGATTTAAACGAGAGGCTGTTGGGTCCGGTTTCCAGAAAAGCTGTTGTTTTCCTAATTAAGAGACTTACTCAGCTGGCACATGACTTCTTCTTTCAGCCTTTCTCTTCTTCCTGTGAGGAAATGCAGAGTCAATGGTTGGAGGCCAGCAGCCGTCTGGTGGTTATATTTGGGTTTCCATTATTATGCAGTTGAATTCAAGCCTAACTCAGGATAGGATATTAAAATTTCTTATTATAGTTGTTTTTCTAAAATGAAATTTCTTGGGTTTATACCAATTTTTGCTTTATGTGTCTTGTGGCATATGTATTCAATTTTTAAAAATACATATGGGGGTCATATATATTCAATGTTCTTACAATTTTATTATAATTTTGAGACAGAGTCTCACTTTGTTGCCCAGGCTGGAGTGAAGTGGTGCAGTCTCGGCTCACTGCAACCTTCATGTCCCGGGTTCAAGCAATTCTCCTGTCCCAGCCTCCTGAGTCACTGGGACTACAGGCGCACACCACCACACCTGGTGAATTTTTGTATTTTTGTAGAGATGGGGTTTCATCATGTCAGTCAGGCTGGTCTCAATCTCCTGACCTCTGCTGATTCACCTGCCTCAGCCTCCCAAAGTGCTGGGATTACAGGCATGAGCCATTACGCCTGGCCCAATTTTTATTATTAAACATGTCTTTTCCATTATATCATGATCTGTTTCATTCTTTTAAGAACCTTTTGTCTTTATTTGGTAGGCAGTAAAAGCAAAACTCTATTATTTTTCTCATAGAAGAGGGTTAAAAGTTCTGATTGTTATTAGCTAGAGCTAAATGTAGAAAAGAAAATATTTATTGTTTGTTTTAAGTTAATTACTGCTGAAAGAATATGACTTGCCACACATACTTAACAGGATACAAATAAGCAAAAGACAATGGAAAAAAGACAAGAAAATATAAAAATCAAAACAAAATATGAAACCAGGAAATGACTAAACAATCATATATAAATGTGGTCAAAATTCTTCTGCTATAAACAATTCAGATTGAAAGAGAAAATTCATTAGTAAACCAATTTTTTAAAAAGATAAAGCCCAGGAAATTAGGTGAATATTTTGATCAAAGTCAATGGAAGGAAAGGGAAGAAGAATTTCCTGAGTGATTAGTGACCTCTGAAGCATTGACCTCTGAGGGTTGTCCCCTTCATCTCCTCAATCCAGTTCTCCCACAGGGAGGGAACCAATGCCCCAAAATGCTCTGAGGCTTGCTGCAAGGAGATTCTGAGGGATCCCAGGACCCTGTAATGGGTATGAATCTCAGTCCACAAATTCACATGAGGAAGACATATGAGCTTACGTTTTCCTTAATGCATCTTAACTTCTATTACCGGCTCCCATTCCAGCAAGGTGCCCTGAACTTCACGCTGGCCACTGGGGTCCTACTTCCTCTTCTCTAAGTTGTCTGAGTTCTAGAGGGCTTACCCGGGGTGAGGGTGGGGCAGGGCAGATGCTCCTTGGTTGCTATGGAGATGCAAGGATCCTCAGGACTGGGCATCCCATTGCTCTTGAGTGCCTGTGAATCAATCTATGAGGTCATATGAAGCTCTGTCTGCCTCAAATAGGCTGCACACCCGCCTCCCTTCTCTGGGGTCTTGCCACCTCTCTGAGTGGAATTCTATCTGGTAAGAGAGGCACGGCGCTCATGTCCCAGGCAGGCTCAGATCCTACACCTTCATTTGGGATTTCGTTGTCTCCCTAGGGCTCAGCCTAGAATAGCGGACCTGTAATCCTGTCTGTGATCTACTAACATCTAAGCCAAAGGTAGCACATCAACAGCATGCACGTCAAATCCAGTCCGTGTATTTTGTTTGGCTTAGACAATATTTAAAGATTATTTTGAAAAGATTATAAGCTTCTTTAAAAAATAATAAGCGCTTTAGCTTTTTATTTTATTTCCGTCACCCAACCTAGAGTGCTCACTGTCACCTCTGCCCCCAGGGCTCAAGCAAGCCTCCCACCTCAGCCTCACAAGTAGCTGGGATTACAGGCACATGCCACCATGCTTGGCTAATTTTTATTTTTATTTATTTTATTTTTTTATTTTTTGAGACGGAGTTTCGCTCTTGTTACCCAGGCTGGAGTGCAATGGCACGATCTCGGCTCACTGCAACCTCCGCCTCCTGGGCTCAGGCAATTCTCCTGCCTCAGCCTCCTGAGTAGCTGGGATTACAGGCAAGCGCCACCATGCCCAGCTAATTTTTTGTATTTTTAGTAGAGACGGGGTTTCACCATGTTGACCAGGGTGGTCTCGATCTCTCGACCTCGTGATCCACCCGCCTCGGCCTCCCAAAGTGCTGGGATTACAGGCTTGAGCCACCGCGCCTGGCCCGCTTGACTAATTTTTGTACTTTTTGTAGAGACTGAGTTTTGCGATGTAGCCCAGGCTGGTCTCAAACTCCTGGACTTAAGCAATCCACCCACCTCAGCTTCTCAAAGTGCTGGGATTACAGATTACAAATGTACAGATTGCCGGCGTGAGCCACCACACCTGGCTTCTTTCTTTATTTTTTTGAGACAGGGTCTTGCTCTGTTGTCCTGGCTGGAGTGTACTGGTACAATCATGGCTCACTGTAGCCTCTACCTCCTGGGCTGAAATGGTCCTCCCACCTCAGCCTCCCACATATGCCACTCACCCAACTAATTTTTTTGTTTTTATTTTATAGACACAGAGTCTCATTATGTTGCCAAGGCCGGCTTTAACTTTTTAGATCCAAATATGAATGTACAGGAAATACAGAAGACAGGGGAGTATGTTAAATGACACCAGCAAAATCCAGACTGTGGGAAACCATGTAGGATAAAAGGCCTAGCTTTTTTAATGAATACCCTGCAAGGGAAAAAAAGATGGGGGCACAAACTACAGATTAAAGAAGACAAAAATATATCAATCAGCCAGGCACAGTGGCTCACGCCTGTAATCCCAGCACTTTGGGAGGCCGAGGTGGGTGAGTCACAAGGTCAGGGGTTTGAGACCAGCCTGGCCAATATGGTGAAATCCTGTTTCTACTAAAAATACAAAAATTAGCTGGGTGTGGTGGTGCACACCTGTAGTCCCAGCTACTTGGGAGGCTGAGGCAGGAGAACTGCTTGAACCCGGGGGGCAGAGGTTGCAGTGAGCCGAGATTGTGCCGCTGCACTCTAGCCTGGGTGACAGAGCAAGACTCTGTTTAAAAAAAAAAAAATATATATATATATATATATATATGTATATATATATAAAATATTTGTGGGCTGGGTTTGGATATTATATATGTGGGCAGGGTTTGGATATCATTTTATATTTATGTAAATACATCTGGAGAGTGGGCTGGGTTTGGATCTCGTTTCAACCACACTATAAAAAGTAAAATATTAGATAAATATTTCATGAGAAAATTATAAATTTTAACACTACAGGCTATTTGATGGTAAGAAATGATTGGGATTTTATTTAGTTATTATGTGTCATGGTTAGAAAGAAGAGTTTTGTCTTTACAAGAAAATGATGAACTGGATTTTCTTCAAAATAATTCTGAATGAAGGGAAGTAGGTGGGGTTCGAGATGAAACAAAATTGGCCATAGTTGACAGGTGCTGAAACTTGGTGGCGGGTACATGGGGATTCATTATACTCTTTTGCTTATTTTTAAATATGTTTGAAGTTTTCAATAACTTTGTTTTTTTTTGTAAGCCTTTAGCAGCTAATAATAACTTATTTTTTAAGGGGAACTTTCTCAAAAAAATTTGGATTTTAGATTCTCTTGAAAAAAATGGAAAGATGTGATAACACGAGGCCAGGCTTCCACAGTGCAACAACCAGCCAGAGTTGAAAAGTGTCATGAGGAAGGCCTGCTCCAACCACAGTCCAGGACATGGGGGGCACTTCAACCAGGCCCGCACCTGTGTTTACACGACCTGCCTCAGCCCATAAGTGTCAGGGTCACAGGCCTGATGGGGACTGCCTCAGTTTCCTCCTAGCACTCTCCTAAACCCAGCCCAGCTCAACCCCTGTCGTTCAAGGGGGGCTGTCACAAGGAGGGTTGCTTGCTTTTCCTCAATTTTTCATGTTTTTTTCCCAGATCTTTTTTTGGTATGCCATGGATCCTTTTTGGTCCCCCCAAGAATCTGGAGTTTTAAAACTCAAAAGCCAGAAAGAAACACTTCTCCCTCCTGCCTCCTGCTTTCTGCCGTCATGTCCCTTCCCTGGGGAGTGAGAACAGAACACGCTGACAGTTTGAATGGGGAAACAGAGCGAGATGGGAAGGAAAAACTGGGAGAATGTGGTTAAATGTAGCTGGAGGTCTTTACCTATCAGACTGGCAAATATTAAAAACTTGGATAATATCAAGTACTGCCAAAGGTGAAGGAAAACAGAAGCCCTCTGGGAATGTCAACCAGTATAACCTTTCTGGGAAGAAGCTTAGAAACAGTAAGATAAACTAAATACAGACAGATCTTCCCACCCATCAATTCCATCCACTCCTGGACACTGAACCCAGAGAAACTCTTGCCCAGGCTCCCAATGAAAGATGTCCATTGCAGAATTGTTTATAATAGGGACAATTTGAAAATACCTAGAAATTTAGGTGTTTTTCTAATAGGAAAATAGATAAAATGTATTATATGCAAATGATGATAATAATTCAGCAGATAAAAGGAAAGCTGTGGCCCACATCCACTTATATCAATTTGGATCAATCTCAAAAATATAACTTTGACCAGAAAAGGGTGAGAAGTTCTCACCAAAGACCAAGTATACATATTTTTAAAATATGCACAAAGTAACACCGTTCTCAGGCCTGTGTGCAAATCAAACTATAGATAGGTAGGGAAGACACACAAAAGTTACAGGAATGGGTCCTGTGGTAAGAGGAGAAAAATGAGATTGGGGATGGGCTGAAGGGGACCAAAAAATAAGCTTAAGTAAAATACAAGTGAGCCCTGGATATACCAACAAAGATGACATGCCTCGAACCAAGAAGTTTGGTTAGTTCATTTTGGGCACATGAAGTCTCCATAAACAGAAAAAAACTAAACCAAAACAAAACACCAGTTAATATTTAAGAGAAGTGCAAACAGACCTCAAGTGAGTGGCTGTGGATACCCAGAGATCTAATAGGCACCCAGACATCTCAGAGGTTGGGCGCTCTGGGGTTTGGATAGTGAGGGCAGAGGGTGGCCGCAGGCAGCTCTAGGGCAAGTCAGGTGTCTTGAAACCTTCAGTCCCTGGTGATTACCTCTAAAAGGCTGGTCTTATTCTGGGGTGACCCCATGTCATGGCCTTGAGTCACTTCACTCACAGAAATTCAGTCTCCCTGAGGCACTGCTGACTGCTTTCAGGGAGCCTGATGGTCACAAGATTTTCCCACAGAGATGGTCACGATGGGGTGCTTTCCATCTGTTATTAACCTCCGGCTTCTCCAGCAAAGTCAGCATATCCTGGGAACATATCCTCCTCCCCCCAACTTTTGTTGCTTGCCTTCAGTACCAGAAGCTGTTTCTCAAATAGCCTGTTATCGAACCGAGAGTATGTGGCAGGGAGGGCGGGGAGTGGTTCTGGCCAACAGCTCTTACAATGCTTGAAGCCCCACTCTTGCGGAAGGAAGGGGAGAAAGATAGATGATGAGTTATTTGCTGTCTCCTGAATCCCTCCTCCTCCTCCTTCTCCTCCTCCTCCTCCTCCGCCTCCTCCTCTTTCTTCTTCTTCTTCTTCTTCCTCTTCCTCTTCTCCTTCTTCTTCTTCTTCTTCTTCTTCTTCTTCTTCTTCTTCTTCTTCTTCTTCTTCTTCTTCTTCTTCTTCTTCTTCTTCTTCTTCTTCTTCTTCTTCTTCTTCTTCTTCTTCTTCTTCTTCTTCTTCTTCTTCTTCTTCTTCCTTCTTCTTCTTCTTCTTCTTTTCTTCTTCTCTCTCCTTTCCTTCTCAAACATATATTCAGTGCTGAATACATCATGTGATTTGAGTCTGGCATTGTCACCTATCCTCAAGGCGGTTAAAGTCTACTGGGGAGGAAGCAGTGATATCAAGCATGATGGAGATTTGTGAGGGGTGGGAGGTGCTTTGAGACACAGAGGCAGATGGCTGCATCCGATGGGAAGGTATCAGAGACAGCTTGGAGGTGGAGCACCTTGAGCTGAGTCTGGAGGAAGATAATGGAGTCAAGGGAGGAACCGGGAGAGGTATTCCTGCTGGAGAGGACAGCGTGGGCCCTGGGAGGATGGCTGTCATTCATCATGTCTGGATTTGGTGTTCAGGACTTAACTCAGGCCCTGTCTTCTCCCTGAAGCCTGCAGCAGGTGCCCCATACTCATCAAGTTGCAGCCAGCCCTGCACACCAGCTCCACCTATTTACAGTCACACATTTCCCTTCTGTTCTCTCTCTCTCATTAATTTTTTTAGTGTGAAGCCTTCCTTTCCCAATCTTAGGCTGGAGAGGGCTCCAAGGGGCCAATGCTTCTCCCACCCAGTGCTCAGAGCTCTTATTCCACCATGGGGATGCCTTGCCCGATTCTGAGTGGGTGCAGCGTTCACTGGGGCAGCAGGCTGAGGCAGTTGGCAGCAGCACTGAATCCCGCCGCAGCCCATTTGGGTTTTCCGTCTGAGGGGCTTCTTGGGGGTGTGCCTGAGTCTGGCTGGTGCCTGGGCCAGTCTGCCGGTGAACATTCTTCTGGAAGTGGAACTGAAAGCCTGTGGCAGCCAGGTTCTCAATGATCGTGATCTCCTGGTTTTCCTGCCCTTGAATAGTCTCCTGCCACATTGTATCAGGGTCGGTCTGCATGACCCGCAGAGTCCAGCAGAAGTGATGGCATCTGCCTTCAAGGCTAGCTTTGTCAAGGCACTGTGCTTAGTCTGCCTTAGTTTCTGCCTTGGGCCGCTCACTGCGGAAGCCAGCTGTCATGTTGTAAAGGCATTCATGCAGCCTTCTCAGAGGTCCCAGAGGTGAGGGACTGAGGCCACCTGCCAACAGCCATGTGAGAACCCATCTTGGATATGAATCCTTTGGCCTCACCTCAAGCCCTCATGTGACAGCAGCTCTGTTCAGTGTCTTAACCACAACCTCATGAGAGACCCTGAATCAGAACCATCCACCTTAGCCTCTTACAAATTCCTGACTCTAAGTTACCATTAGAGATGACACGTTTTGCTGTTGAAGCTGCTATGTTTTAGGGCAATTTGTTACATAGCAATAGATAACTCATGCAAAGCGCTTGGCAACTCTTAAGTGTTTTTTCCCCCCGCTGTGTGTTTGGGGAGGCTTCCGGACTGGGGTTTTGCCTCCTCTGCCAGACAGGAAATACTAGGATTCCCAACAGGTTATAGCCACTCACTCACAGCTCTTTCCCTCGCTCCTTCTCCCTACCCAGCAAGTTGAAGGTACTTCCCTCCAAGCAACCAAAATCCAACAACAGATCCAAAAAGAAATCTGAATTAGGGGAGGGCGGGAAAAGAAAAATAAGAGAAAAGGGAAGAAAAAATTCATCCCTGTGAGGTCTGAGAATCAAAAAAGGAAAAGGAAAAGAAAAAAAAATCTGAACTGAAGTCTTACTGAACTGAACTCTTACCCGGCTAAAACAGAGTTTATCTCCTCATCTCCACCCGCAGTGGTCTCCAGTCAGGGAGGTGACTGGCCTTGGGCACTGGGACATTCCCAGAACATTATGTAAAAGCCCCCTCAGACCTTCCCAGCCTCCGAAGCTCTCGGTGCCTCCCTTTTGCTAAGTTGGTATTTAAACCTTTCTCTCCAGCTGTTTAGCCAAGGTACTTATTACCGAGTGCTCCCACACATGAATAGACCTTGTCTTTTTTCCTGTTCGTTTGTCTGCTGTGAGTCATTTCACAAACCCCCTACTCCAACCTAAGTTGGTAGAGGAAAAGATTTTTTTCCCAGCCCCCTCCAGTCAAAAAAATCCCCAGGGGCTGTCAAGTGGGAAGTTCGGGAGCCCACTGCACTGAGTTTTCTCTCCGGTCAGAATGAACTTTCCTAGGAACGACCACCTCCACAGGGGAGATGCTGCAGGGATCCCAGACACCCACCCACCACCCCCCAGATACAAATGGCCAGAGGCCCTTGGAAACACAACTGCTGGAGCTTAGGTCATGGCTGGGGCACCCTCCGACACAGAGAAGGCTGATCCTTGTCTGGTTTGCAGCAGCTTCCTTTTGGGTTTTGGCATCTTTAACGAACACGTAGCGCTTGCTATGAGCCAGACTCTCTTGTAAGTATTTTAGAAATATGAAGTCATTTAATTCTCACAACAACCCGCCCTGGTAGGTATTTTTACAGATAAGGATCCTGGGTCACAGGTGAAGCAATTTGCCCAAGGCCACACAGTGAGAGAGTGGCAGCTCCAGCCTAGCTCCATGCTCGGACCTGAGATGAGAATGGACCCAGGATCCAGTCAGTGAGCATTCTGTGCAGCCAGGTCGCTGTTTCTGGACCAGCACTCCTGAGGCTGGACAGGGTTATGGGAGAACTTTGTCTTCTAAGGCCAATCTCCACACTCACCACTGAGGGTCTGCCCGAGCCCTGCCCCAGGGCAGGAGGGGCTCTTGTTCTCAGGCTTGCACCTACCACCCCACCCCTGCTGGAGGTGCCCCTACGTTCCCCACCTTCCTGGACCAGTGCCTTCAACCAAGGGTAGTTTTGTCCCCCAGAGACATCTGGCAATGTCTAAAGGCATTTTGGATAGTCATGACTAGAAGGCTGCTACTGGCACCTAGTGAACAGAGGCCGGAGATGCTGCGAAACACCCTACAATGCACAGAACAAAGCTTCACCGCAAAGAATGGCCTGTCAATAGTGCCGTGGCCAGAAGCTATGACCTAGGCCCCCCTCTGCCATCCTTAAAGCTGAGGACCCCTCCTGTGTGATCTGTTTCCTGATATAGCGGGGGCCCAGCATCCTGGGAGGGCTGCACGTGTCCTCACTTTGGCGTCTCCCAAAGGCTACAACAGAACATGAAGGACTCAGTTTGTACGCCAGCCACAGGTTCTTGGAAATAAGGGTGCTGAGGTCCCCGTAAATGTGGCAGCCATTATTTTGCATGTGGCTCTGTGCTGAGTACTTTACATATTTTATCTTATGTCATTCTCATAAGCCAGTCTGTGATGCTATTATCCTATTGTAGACTGGGAACCTGAGGCTTTAAAAAGTTAATTTGCTCAAGGTCACACAGCGAATAAACCTGATGACAGTCTGCTTTCTAGCCAAAACAGGCCTTGATATGCATACTTAGGCAAAGTAAACATGATAAATTCCCAGAGAGCCCACCTGACACCCCAGCTTGTGTCTTCCCCTGGGGTTGGAGGGATTGCACCCCTCACCCACCGCACAATTGCAGCTGAGGCTCTCAGGATCAGCAAACAACAGCTTGACCTCTCCGGTTCTCTTCCCCTCTCTGGTTCTTTTTTTTTTTTTGAGGCGGAGTTTCGCTCTTGTTACCCAGGCTGGAGTGCAATGGCGCGATCTCGGCTCACCACAACCTCCGTCTTCTGGATTCAAGCAATTCTCCTGCCTCAGCCTCCTGAGTAGCTGGGATTACAGGCACGCGCCACCATGCCAGCTAATTTTTTGTGTTTTTAGTAGAGACGGGGTTTCACCATGTTGACCAGGATGGTCTCGATCTCTTGACCTCGTGATCCACCTGCCTCAGCCTCCCAAAGTGCTGGGATTACAGGCTTGAGCCACCGCGCCCGGCCCCCTCTCTGGTTCTTACAAAAGAAAGGGGAAGGCCGGGTGCGGTGGCTCAAGCCTGTAATCCCAGCACTTTGGGAGGCCGAGGTGGGTGGATCACGAGGTCAAGAGATCGAGACCATCCTGGTCAACATGGTGAAACCCCGTCTCTACTAAAAATACAAAAAATTAGCTGGGCATGGTGGCGCGTGTCTGTAATCCCAGCTACTCGGGATGCTGAGGCAAGAGAATTGCCTGAACCCAGGAGGCGGAGGTTGCGGTGAGCCGAGATCTCGCCATTGCACTCCAGCCTGGGTAACAAGAGCGAAACTCCGCCTCAAAAAAAAAAAAAAAAGAAAGAAAAAGAAAAGAAAAAGAAAGGGGAAGAGTACAGAGAACAAAAGGAGGGTTATTTTTTGTGCAGGGACAGTTAAGGCAGAGAGGATGGACAAGGGAAGGAGGCCTGGGAGCTTCTTCTTATTTATTATATCAGGGAAAAGAATGGGAGGTTTGTTTCTAAGCCATAAATACCCTCCTTTGATCCCTGTGTCTATCAGAGATAAATGAGTCACTCTTAGACCTCAGAAATTAATGACTGTCCTAATGATCACCCTAAGTGACCTTGCAGCATTCCTAATTCTCGTCACTCCCTGCAAAGTAGCAGTGTCAGGGTTTGACAGGGTTTGGGGATGAGGCGGGGATGAGCAGGATGAAGGTGTAATTTCATTCCTCAGCCCAGCCTCACTTTGCAGAGATTAAATTGGTCTCTATTCCTAAGCCTAGAGAACAGTCAGAACTAGATTCCAGCTTCTGGGCTGTGCCCTCCCTGGCTTTGCTTCAAGCACTGGGCAGGGGGCACTGGCTGAGGAAGCTGCAGGGGCCCTGTGGAATCCTGACCTGGGAGAGGGCGGTCCCCAAGGGGTGTACAGGCCTGCAGGGGCACCTGCAAGCAAGAGGGCATTCGGAGCAAGTTAACATCTGACCTCCCAGCAGGCCCTGCCCATTTGGATGGGGGAAGAGCTTTGAAGTTTCCTTTGTGTGATGTTTTCATGGCCCTGATTCTACTGTACTGGAATTAGCCCGAGGCCCTGCCCCTTCCCTGGAGATTTGTTCCCCAAATACAAAAGTCTTAGAAAAATACAGCAGGCTCCACCCACTGTCCCCACACCATGGAATGCCTTTTCCTTAGGCTCAAATACCAGGGAGGAAAAGGCCTCAGAACCCCCACCAGGAGACATTCTGTGTGTGTTTACAGTTTCTAAGAGGCAAGCAAGGACCCCTGGAACCAGATCTGAGGGCAGGTGCTTCCCAGATAAGCATGTTGCAGGGTGGGGAGGACAGAGTAAGGGAGGGAGAAGCAAGATTGTCCCTAGAGGCTTCCCAAGCCACAAGCCAGGTCCAGAACAGCAAGACTGTGGGTTCTGGCCCAGAGAGAAGAGAAAGCAGGGGAGCCCCGGCCTCCGGTCATGCCCAATGAGCAAACCATTGTGCTTAGTGTGACCAAATATCCGTCTCAGGGATCTCTCCCTCTGAGCGTCACCAAAGGCTTCCGCTATACTATTGCTCAAGTCTACCATAAAGACAATGTTTAAAAATGGAGGGAGAAGAAGAAAGAAGAGAGGAAAGCAGAGAGAGAAACGGGAGGAGACAGAGAAGCGAGGAATCCCAATCTGCCTGCTAGACTCTGCTAGATTGAGTTTTCAGAGTAAAGACTCTGAACAATCGTGCCATCTTGTGGCTATGGATATGAATTACAATTAGTGCACTCAAGCTGCCTCCACACCCCCTGTCCCAGCCCGGCCCCCCAGCCCCATCTCTCTCACCTACTCATGGTGTTTGCAACTGCGGGGGCACAAACCATGGATTTTGTTTCCACCCTAGACAATCCCCTCTCTCCCACACCTATCCCCCAAACTACTCCAGACTCTGCACCCCCTTCCACGCACCTCTGGGGTGAGTCTATATTTGCCCAGTAGAAGTACCTGCTATCTGATGTTTAACTCAACCCTAAGACTCATTTAACAAATATTTATTGTGCTCTTATTTTGTACCAGGCACTGTCCTAAGACCAGGGACCTGACTACAAATTAAAATATCTCCATTCATGTACTTTATATTTTAACTGGGGAGGCAAATATTAAACACACATATATAAAATATAATGGTATATTGTAACAAGTACAGTAAAGGAAAAATAAAGCAGAGGATTCCAGGCTATTACAGATAGGGTAATTGATAGGCTACAATTTTTTTTTTTTTTCCCAGAGACAAGGTTGCCCAAGCTGGTCTTGAATCCCTGGCCTCCTGCCTCAGACTTCCAAAGTACTGAGATTACAGGTGTGAAACACTGTGCCTGGTGCAGTCACAACTTTTATCAGCAGAGATATCTGCTGATACCTGTGCAGAGGCATGGATGAGTTGAGGGAGTAGGGCAGGTGAAGGAAAAAGGAGCTGTAGATACGAACACCAAAGCCATCTGTGCAGATCCTCTCTGGGGTGTGAGTCCAGAGTAGCGGCCAAAGAATATGATACTCAGGAGGTCACCTAGGGTTCTAGGTGCTAAGCCAACTTTTTCTTTTTTCCTTTTTGAAACAAGGTCTTGCTCTGTCACCCAGGCTGGAGTGCAGTGGCATCAACACAGCTCACTGCAGCCTTGACCTCATGGACTCAATTGATACTCCCATCTCAGCTTTCCTAGTAGCTGGGACTATAGGCACATGACCCCATGCCGGACAAATTTTTATATATTTTGTAGAAATGAGATGTTGCCTTGTTGTCCAGCCTGGTCTTGAACTCCTGGACTTAAGTGATCCATCCGCCTTGGCTTCCCAAAGCGCTGGGATTGCAGGAGTGAGCCACCACACCCGACCCAGAGCCAACATTTCTCTTTTCTCTATGTTTAGTAACCAAAGCTATGTTTACCAAAATCCACCTGCTAAGGCCCCCTAGCAGAGCATGTGGGGAGGCTCTAGGCCATTCTGGATTCAGGATCTTCTGGCTCCCTTCTGAATACAAAAGCTGACTTTTGACGTGAGAAATCTGACACACTTCACTCTCTGAGTCCAGGGTTTTCTTTCCCAAGTAGCTGGGCTTCTTTCTGTGGCCAGTCGTAATCCCACAAGCTTGCCCTTGCTTATATCAAAGACCCCAGATCTCCAATTGAATGTCTCCACCAATAAATACATCAGAGTTGAAATTAAAAAGAGCAGTTCTTTCAGAGAATAAGCCCAAGCTTTGGAGATATGGTGTGTAGCCAGTTCTTGTTCCAGGCCAGCCTGCTCTGTCCCTTGTTCATTTAATTTTCTAGGTTAACAAACAGAGCTAAATTTCCAAGTGTTCTTGCAGAGTATCACCTGGGTCATTATTTAGGGGAGGGAGGCAGGGTGCTGAGCTTTCTCTTTATTTCTGAAAGCTTGTATTCTATAGGTCACGGAGTCAGTTACTTACAAGTAAAATTGTCCCCAACTAGATTGCTCTATCAGGCTGCATTTCTAGCATATGAGTCAAGAAATGAATCAGGCCAGACATGGTGGCTCACACCGGTAATCCTAGCGCTTTGGGAGGCTAAAGGGAGAGGATTGCTTGAGAACAGGAGTTTGAGATCAGCCTGGTCAACATAGCGAGACTCCATTTTTACAAACAATTAAAAAATTATCCAGGTGTCGTGGCATGTGTCTGTAGTCCTAGCTACTTGGGAGGCCGAGGCAGGAGGATTGCTTGAGCCCAGTAGTTTGAAGTTGCAGTGAGCCGTGATTGCACTCCAGCCTGGGTGACAGAATGAGACCTTGTCTCTAAAAAAAAATTTAAAAATTAAAAAAAAAAACAACCCACAAGTATGAATCAAATATATCCTGAGTGGAAACTGGGTGGATAAGGGGACTGGTTTTATCAGGTTACTTGACTCAGAAAGTCAAAACTAGGCCAGGCGCAGTGGTTCACGCCTGTAATGTCAGCACTTTGGGAAGCCAAGGTGTGTAGATCACTTGATGTCAGAAGTTCAAGGCCAGCCTGGCCAACATGATGAAACCCTGTCTCTACTAGAAATACAAAAATTAGTTGGGTATGGTGGCACATGCCTGTAATCCCAGCTACTCAGGAGGCTGAGGCAGGAGAATCGCTTGAACCCAGGGACAGACATTGCGGTGAGCTGAGATTGGGCCATTGCACTCGTCTGGGTGACAGAACGAGACTCTGCCTCAAACAAACAACAAAAAAGGTCGAAAATACCTGAGGCCTTTTCTTCAGTTATACTTTATACTTTTTAGGTATAAAATGAACATTCTCAATGAGAATGTTCATTTTATACCCGAGAAGCCAAGCCAGGCAAGGCAGCCTGATAAATGGACCCAGATCTTTTCCCAAAGAGTAGTAGTACTGTGTAACCTTGATAACGAGACTCAAATGACTTCCACCAAAATCAAAAACAAAACAAAAGCCCCATTTGAATGTTAGAAAACATCTTCACACACACACACACACACACACACACACAAAGAAAAAGTGGGGAGAAAAAGAAAACATCTTCACATGAATCTAGTCTTCTTGTTTTTGCGGTTTCAGCAGCTGCTTTATTTAGGTGTGTTCTTGACAGTCAATGGTTTCAGAGGGTTCTATCCAAGAGGAAGTTGGTCCTTTGAAGAGCGAGTGCGTGCACTGGACAATTTGAGCTGACGGCAGCTGTCAACTCGGCTTTTCATGCTGAACTGTCTCTGTTTAGGTCAGCTTGTCCTGGCAGATGCTATCCATGAACTTGGGGAGTGGCCCTCTTGGGAGATTCATCTTCTGGCTGAGCCTGTACCTGGGCCTGTGTGCAGGTAAGGAAGGTACGTCATTGATGCCTGGAAACGAATCCAGTGGATGTACCTGGATCAGAAGACACAATGAACTCACCTAAAGTCAAATCATTGTTAACTAGGGCAAAGACTTACTTGTCCTCTCCCTGCCATGAGAAGCAGATGTACCAGCCACTGTCACCTCCCCAGTTAGGGCCCTCATGGCGTTGCATTGTGTGTGGTTTTGTTTTTTGGAAGATGGGATCTAGAGAGTGAGAGGGGGTAGGGGAACAGCACTGGGAGCACTGGCAAGGGCTGAGCGCAAGGACATTTGGTAGCTACCCATGGGAGTGTAAACATTTCAGGAGGCCAGTCCGGCAATGTGTATCGTGCCCAGAACAGCCCTGGCTTATTGTTATTTATTAATTGCTAGGGATTTTTAAGATTTTCTTTTTTCACTCTCAAAGAATCCTGCTTTGGAGAATTAATGATACAGTCACCCAACATCTGGTGTGCCTTTAGGGAATGTATCCTAAGAATATGTACAATGAGGTAGATTTAGGGATGTTTACCACAGGGCTACCAGGCTTAAAGAAAAGTTAGAGAGAAGTTATGTGTTTAATAACAGAGAATTAACTAAATTAGTTAAATAAATTTTAGTACCTTCCACACAGTAGAATGCTATATAGCCATTAAAATAAAATGTGGAAAAATATTTAGTGTCATGGGAATATATGCATATTATTAAGGAAAATTACCCAACGCTGTATATTATCTATAGTGTTAAATATAACACTATTATACATAGTGTTTAGTAATATATAATATATATAGTGTTTGGTCATTTAATATTATTAAACACTATATATATTTAGTAATTACTATATATAGTAATTTAATATTAGTTATTATATATATAAAATATCATACAGACTTAGTTTACAAAGAAAAAATATATACACTGAACAAAAGAATGAATATACACTAAGCCATCAACAGTGGTTATCGGCAGGAAGTGGAAATAGAAGTATCATATATTGCTGGGCACAGTGGCTCACACCTGTAATCCCAGCACTTTGGGGCCGAGGCAGGTGGATCACAAGATCAGGAGTTCAAGACCAGCCTGACCAAGTGGTCTTGAACCCCGTCTCTACTAAAAATACAAAAATTAGCCGGGTATGGTAGCACGTGCCTATAGTCCCAACTACTCAGAAGGCTGAAGCAGGAGAATCACTTGAGCCTGGGAGGTAGAAGTTGCAGTGATCTTAGTTCTCACCACTGCACTGCAGCCTGGGCGATAGACTAAGACTCCGTCTCAAAAAAACAAAAGGAAGTGTCATATACTTTTATGCTTTTTCTGTATTCCTAAATGTTCTATAAGGAATGTGTATGTTGTAGGCAGAATAATAACATCAAAGATGTCTCCATCCTAATCCCCAGAACCTGTGAATATGCTAGGTTACATGGCAAAAGGGAATAAGTCCATCAATAGAATTAAGGTTGCTAATCAGCTGCCTTTGGGAATTGGAGTGTATCCTGCATCATCCAGGTGAGTTCAATGCAATCACAAAGTTCCTTAAAATGGGGAAGAGGGTGGCAGAAGAGTGAATGTCAGAGTGATGTGATATGACATGAGGAAGGCTTGACCAGCCATGGCTGGCTTTGAATAAGGGGCCATAAGCCAAGGAATGTGGCAGCCTCTAGGAGGTACAAAAGGTAAGTGGATTCCCCTAGTGCCTGCAAAAGGAATAGAGTCCTGTTGTACCTTGATATTAGCCCAGAGAGACCCATTTTGGACTTCTGACCTCCAGAACTACGAGATAATAAATCTGTGTTGTTTTAATATCATACACTAAATGTATGATAATTTGCTGTAGCAGCAATAGGAAACCATCACAAGAAATTTCTTTTTTAGTCAGAAAAAAAAAATGATACAAAAGTCATTTTAAAAGAGAGGATTGGGCTGGGTGCAGTGGCTCATGCCTGTAATGCCAGCGCTTCGGGAGGTCAAGGCAGGTGGATCACTTGAGGTCAGGAGTTTGAGACCAAGCTGGGTAACATAACAAGGCCCTGTATCTACGGGAAAATGAAAAAATTAGCCAGGCGTGGTGGAGTGCACCTGTAGGCTCAGCTCCCTGGGAAGCTGAGATAGGAGGACTGCTTGAGCCAAGGAGTTTGAGGCTACAGTGAGCTGTAATGGCACCACTGCACACCAGCCTGGGTGATAGAACAATTCCTTTTCTCACAATAATAATAAGCATCCTAATAACATAGAGGATTAGAAATTAGTCTTTGTAATCTAACGCAACAGCCATCCAGGGAGGAGGCCTGGCTCAGTCTTATTCCTATAATCTGCATGAGGAGCTTCTAGAACTAGCTGGCTGTTGTTTTGTTATTGGCAGATAACAATAATATTTTCAATAAGTAAATAATCAAGAACTCCAAGCAGATTTTTAACCCAAAGTAAACTATCTCAAGGCATTTAATCATCAAACTCCCAAAGGTCAAGAATAAAGAAAAGACTCTAAAAGCAGCAGGAGAACAGAAACAAATAACATGCAATAGAGCCCAAATATAGGTGGCAGCAGACTTTTCAGTGGAAACTTTACAGGCCAAGAAAGAGTGGCATGACATATTTAAACTACTGAAGGAAGCAAGCCTGTACCCTAGAATAGTAATCTGGCAAAAATATCCTTCAAACATGAAGAAGAAATAAAGACTTTCGGGCAACCAAAAGCTGAAGGATTTCATCAATTCCAGGCCTATCTTACAAGACATGCTAAGGCAGGGCTTCAGTCAGAAAGAGAAGGACATTCATGAGCAATACGAAATCATCTGAAGGTACAAAACTCATTGGCAAGGGTAAGTACGTGGAAAAACACAGACTATGGTAACATGGCGACTGTAGTTTGTAAACTACTCTTATCCTAAGTAGAAAGAATAAATGATGAAGCAGTCAAAAACAATAACTATAGCAACCTTTCAAGACATAGTAAAATAAGATACAAATAGGCCAGGTGCAGTGGCGCACACCTGTAATCTTGGCACTTTGAGGTCAAGACCAGCCTGGCCAACATGGTGAAACCCCACCTCTAGTAAAAATACAAGAATTAGAGGAGTGTGGTAATGTAAGCCTGTAATCCCAGCTACTCAGGAGATGAGGCAGGAGAATCGCTTTAACCTGAGAGGCAGAGGTTGCAGTGAGCCGAGATCATGCCATTGCACTCCAGCCTAGGTGATAGAGTGAGACTCTGTCTCAGGAAAAAAAAAAAAAAAAAAAAAAAAAAAAAAAAAAAAATATATATATATATATGTTCTCAGGAAAAAAAAAAAAAAAACAATAGAAGTTAAGCCATAGAGTTTTTATTAGTTTTCTTTTTGCTTGCTTGTTTATGCAGAGTGTTAAGTTGTTATCAGGTCAAAATAATTTTATTTTATTTTATTTTTAAATTTTTAATTTATTTTTATTAATTTTTATTTTTATTTATTTATTTTTTTAAGAGATGAGGTTTCACCATTGGCCAGGATGGTCTTGATCTCCTGACCTTGTGATCTGCCTGCCTCAGCCTCCCAAAGAGCTGGGATTACAGGCATGAGCCTCTGTGCCCAGCTTTTATTTATTTATTTATCTTTTCTGAGATGGAGTTTCGCTCTTGTTACCCAGGCTGGAGTGCAATGGCGCGATCTCGGCTCACCTCAACCTCTGCCTCCTGGGCTCAGGCAATTCTCCTGCCTCAGCCTTCTAAGTAGCTGGGATTACAGGCAAGCGCCACCATGCCAAGCTAGTTTTTTGTATTTTTAGTAGAGACGGGGTTTCACCATGTTGACCAGGATGGTCTCGATCTCTCGACCTCGTGATCCACCTACCTTGACCTCCCAAAGTGCTGGGATTACAGGCTTGAGCCACCGCGCCCAGCCCTATTTTAATTTTTTTAATGGAGTTTTGCTCTTGTTGCCCAGGTTGGCTCGTCTTGAACTCCTGACCTCATGATTTGCCCACCTTGGCCTCCCAAAGTTCTGGGATTACAGGTGTGAGCCACTGTGCCTGGCCAAAATAATGTGTTATAAGATAGCATTTGTAAGCCTCATGGTAACCTCATAAATTAATACATAAAAAATAAAAAGCAAGAAACTAAATCATATCACCAGAGGAAATCACCTTCACTAAAGGAAAATAGAAAGGAGAGGAAAAAGACCAGAAAATAAATAACAAAATGGCAGGAATAAGTCCTTACTTATCAATAATAACATTGAATATAAATGGACTAAATTCTCCAATCAAAAGATGTAGAATCGCTGGCTGAATGAATGAAAAAAACAAGAGCCACTGATCTGTTGCCTACAAGAAACACACTTCACTTATAAAGACACACATACACTGAAAATAATGGGATGGAAAAAGATATTCCATGCTAATAGAAACCAAAAAAGAGCAGAAGTAGCTATACTTATATCAGACAAAATAGATTTCAAAACAAAAACCTATAAGAAAACACAAAGAAGATCACTATATAATAAAGGGGTTCAGCAAGAGGAGTTAACAATGTTAAATATATATGTAGCCAACACTGGAATACCCAGATATATAAAGCAAATATTATTACAGATAAGGAGAGAGATAGGCCCTGATACAATAACAGCTGGAGACTTCAACACCACTCCTTCAGTATTGGACAGATCTTCCAGACAGAAAATCAACAAAGAAATATGAGATGTAATCTGCACTGTAGGCCAAATGGATCTAATAGGTATTAACAGAACATTTTATCCAATGGCTGCAGAATACACATTCCTTTCCTCAGCACATGGCTCATTCTGAAGGATAGACCATATGCTAGGTCACAAAACAGGTCTTAAAACATTCAAATAAATCAAAATAATATCCAGCATCTTCTCTGATCACAATGAAATAAAACTAGAAATTAATAACAAGAGGAATTTTTGAAACTACACCAATATATGAAAATTAATATGTTCCTGAATGACCAATGGGTCAATGAAGAAATTGAGAAGGAATTTGAAAAATTTCTTGACACGAATGATAATGGAGATGCAACATGCCAAAACCTATGGAATACAGCAAAAGTAGTACTCAGAGGGACATTTGTAGATATTAAGTGCCTACAACAAAAAAGAGAAAACACTTCAAATGAGCAATCTAATGATGCATCTTAAAGAACTAGAAAAACAAAAGCAAACCAAACCCAAAATTAGTAGAAGAAAATAAATAATAAAAATCAGAGAAAAAAAAAATGACATTGAAATGAAAAAAATTAAAAAAGAACAAGAAAAAAAAGTTAGTGTTTTGAAGTTAAACAAAATTGACAAACCTTTAGCCAGACTAAGGAAAAAAGAGAGAAGATCCAAATAAATAAAATAGGAAATGAAAAAGGAGACATTATAACTGATACTGAAGAAATGCAAAGAATCATTAGTAGCTACTATGAGCAATTAGATGCCAATAAATTGGAAAATCTAGAAGAAATGGACAAATTCCTAGACACATACAACCTACCAAGATTGAACCATAAAGAAATCTAAAACTTGGACAGACCAATAACAAGTAACGAGATCAAAGCCATAATAAAAAGTCTCCCACTAAAGAAAAGCCCAGGACCTAATGGCTTCACCACTCAACAAAATACTAGCAAACGGAATTCAATAATACATTAGAAAGACCATTTGTCATGACCAAGTGGGATTTACCTCTGGGATGCAAGAATGGTTCAACATATATTACTCAATCAGTGTGATACATTGTATCAACAGAAATAAGGATAAAACCATATGATCATTTCAACTGATGCTGAAAAAGCATTTGATAAAATTCAACATATCTTCACAATAAAAGCCTTCAAAAAACTGAGTATAGAAGGAACATACCTCAACATGATAAAAGCCATATGCAGCAGACCCACAACCAGTATTGTACTGAATGGGGAAAACCTGAAAGCCTTTCCTCTAAAATCTGGAACATGATAAGGATGCCCAGTGTCACCTGTTATTCAATATAGTACTGGAAGTCCTGGCTAGAGTAATCAGACAAGAGAAAGACATAAATGCCATCCAAATTGGAAAGGAAAAAGTCAAATTATCTTTGTTTGCAGATGATATGATGTTATATTTGGGAAACCTAATGACTTCACGAGAAAACTGTTAGAACTGATAAATTCAGCAAATTTGCAGGATACAAAGTCAACATACAAAAATCAGTAGCATTTCTATATGCCAACAGTGAACAATGTGAAAAAGAAATTTAGAAAATAATCCCATTTATAATTGCCACACATAAATACCTAACAATTAGCTTAACCAAAGAAGTGAAATATTTGTATAATGAAAACTACAAAACACTGATGAAAGATTGAAGATGAAAGATTGAAGAAGACACCAAAAATAAAAAAATATTTTGTGTTTATGAATTGAAAGAATTAATACTGTTAAAATGCCCATACTACCCAAAGCAATCTGCAGATTCGGTTCAATTCTTACCAAAATACCAATGATATTCTTCACAGAAATAGAAAAAATAACCCCAAAATTTAAATGAAACCACAAAAGGCCCCAAATTGCCAAAGCTATCCTAAGCAAAAAGAACAAAACTGGAGGAATCCATATTACTTGGCTTCAAATTATATTACAGAACTATAGCAACCAAAACAGCATGGTACTGGCATAAAAACAGACACATAGACCAATGGAACAGAATAGAGAACCCAGAAACAAATCCACACAGCTACAGTGAACTCATTTTCAACAAAGGTGCCAAGAACATACACTGAAGAAAAGATAGTCTTCAATAAATGGTCTGGGAAAATTGGATATTCATGTGCAGAAGAATGAAACTAGGGTGCTACCTCTCATCATATACAAAAATCAAATCAAAATGGATTCAAGACATAAGTCTAAGACCTCAAACTTGAAACTACTACAAGAAAACATTGGGGAAAATCTCCAGGACATTGGTCTGGACAAAAATTTCATAATACCCCACAAGCACAGGCAACCTAAGCAAAATGAACAAATGGAATCATATCAAGTAAAAGGCTGCTGCACAGCAAAGGATACAGTCAACAAAGTGAAAAGACAACCCACAAAATGGGAGAATATATTTGCAAACTACCTTTTGACAAGGGATTAATCACCAGACTATACAAGGAGCTGAAACAACTCCATAGGAACAAATCAAATAATCCAGTCAAAAGATAAGCAAAAGTTTTGAATAGACAGTTCTCAAAAGAAGACATACAAATGGCAAACAGGCATAGGAAAAGGTACTCAGTATCATCAGTCATCAGAGAAATCATCAAAACTACAATGAGATATCATCTCACTCCAGTTAAAACGGCTTATAGCCGAAAGCCAGGCAATAACAAATGCTGACCAGGATTTGTTTAGAGAAAAGGGAGCCCCTGTACACTGTGGTGGGAAAGTAAATTAGTACAACCACGATGGAGAACAGCTTGGAGGTTTCTCAAAAAACTAAAAAGTTGAGCTACTCTGTGATCCAGCAATCCCACTGCTAGGTGTACACCCCAAAGAAAGGAAATCAGAGGATACCTGCACTCCCATGTTTGTTGCAGCACCGTTTGCAATAGCTAAGCAACCTAAGTGTCCATCAACAGAGGACTGGATAGAGAAAGCACGGTCCGTATACACAATGGAGTAGTATTCAGCCATAAACAGAATGAAATTCGGTCATTTGCAACAACATGGATGGAACTGGAGATTGTTATGTGAAGTGAAATAAGCCAGGCACAGAAAGACAAACATCACATGTTCTCACTTATTTGTGGGATCTAAAAACCAAAACAATTGAACTCATGGACATAGAGAGTAGAAGGATGGTTCCCAGAGGCTGGGGAGGGTTGTGAGGGGTTTGGGGAATGGTTAATGGCTACAAAATTAGAAAGAATAAGACCCACTCTTTGACAGCACAACCATATGACTATAGTCAATAATAATTTAATTGTGTATTTAGAAATAAAAGAGGCCAGGTGCAGTGGCTCACACCTGTGATCCACTCCCAAATCCCAGCACTTTGGGAGGCCGAGGTGGGGGGATCACGAGGTCAGGAGTTCAAGACCAGCCTGGCCAACATAGTGAAACCCCATCTTAAGATACAAAAAATTAGCTGGGTGTGGTGGCATGCGCCTATAATTCCAGCTACTCAGGAAGCTGAGGCTGGAAAATTGCTTGAACCTGGGAGACAGAAGTTGCAGTGAGCTGAAATCATGCTGCTGCACTCCAGCCTGGGCGACAGGGCGAGCCTCTGTCTCAAAAAAAGAAAAGAAAAGAAAGACAAAGAGAAATAACTTAAAAGAGTATATTGGATTGTTTGTAACTCAAAGGATAAATGCTCAAGGGAATGGATTAAAAAATATCTAAGCAAATAATCAGGCCGGGTGCAGTGGCTCACGCCTGTAATTCCAGCACTTTGGGAGGCCGAGGCAGGTGGATCACCTGAGGTCAGGAGTTCGAGACCAGCCTGGCCAAGATGGTGAAACCCCGTCTCTATTAAAAATACAAAAATTAGCTGGGCACAGTGGCACGTGCTTGTAATCCCAGCTACTCGGGAGGCTGAGGCAGGAGAATCACTTGAACCCGGGTGGCAGAGGTTGCAGTGAGCTGAGATTGTGCCATTGCACTCCAGCCTGGGCAACAGAGTGAGACTCTGTCCGCCCACCCCCTCAAACAAAAAAAAAGTTAAAAAACACCAGAGTGGCCCACAGCTGAGAACTGTCCTAAAGCCATGTACAGTTATTGGGGTGAGAGCAACCAGTGCTATGTGACCAGAAGTGGGAGAAGAGGGAGAGTGGCTGCTTTGTAGAGTTCTGGGACTAGGAGAGGACAAGAACCCTTTTCAAGTGAGTGGAAATTACCAGGTCGTCCTGCTGGTTTGTGCTGGCAAATTTCGTTCTGGCATCAATAAGTAGAAGGGTGATGGGCACACCCATGGGGAACGTTCCAACCCCACCCCGAGGCATGGAGCCGAGCGTGTTTGGAGCCTTTACCTTTCTTGATTGCTCATTAAAACAACATGTTCAGGGTGGAACGTTGCAGGAGATTCTCTTAAAAGCCTTTTTTATTTGCTTTGAAGGAACTCTTAGGGAAACCTCAGGCCCTTAGCATTGGTGGCAGTAAACAAGTTGTCTGCAAATGGAAACAGCAGTTTCTTTGCTAGTGGGTCTAAAACCTCCTGTTTGGTTTAATCTGTTGTAAGACTCCCCTTCCACAGCATCCAGGGCTCTCTGGAAGCAGGTGCTGAGATGGAGTTTGGTGTTCATGGTATTAATTAGGGGTAAACACCTATGAAGGTCAGGCAGCTGGAGCAGGACTGGACAGAGAGAGGGGTGGTGCTGTGATTCAAGCTGGATAAAGCCCATCCATAGGCATTTATGGCCCATTGGTGTTGTTTATGGGTGGGCAGAAGTGTCCAGGCGTTTAGATGCTCTTCCCATGATCAGTCACTGGATGTGGCATGGTCTCAGTGAGATAGCTCTCGGTCAACCATGAGGGAGCTGGAGGTTGTCCGCTGGCTGCGGCAAGTCCTTCTTTGAAGGGTGGCTGAGTTGGTACATTTCTGTGTCTACCACACCATCCCCCTAGTGGACCTTGTTCCACTTGCTGGCTTGGACCCACATACCTGCTAACGTGGTGTGTGCAAGGGGGACTTGGCTCATTTTACACAGCCCCTGAGAGCAGAGATGTGACCATCAGGGAAACATGCTAAGGAGGCCGACCTCAGCTCAGAACAAAAGGCTTAATCATAAATGTCTCTTTACAATGAGACAGCTTTGTAAAAAGGGAGGCTGACGTCCTGCACCACTGGAATACTCAAACAGAGCTTGGGGACCTGTGTGACAAGATGGAGAAGGGATTTCTGCTTTGGGCTTGAGAGTTGACTGGTGCCTTCTTATGTCTCTGAGAGTGTGTGGCTAATGGGGCCATCTCAGGCTGTACTTCCAGGTGACTGCTCTTGGCCTCTGGGGCTCTGTCTGCTGGTGTCACCTCTAGAGGTGACATCCCTTTCATGTGCATTCATTGGCTACTTCCAGCATCTTGCCACAGACCAGGTTCCACTTAGCCCAGACAAGGTCCAAATGCAGCTCAGAGGATTCTACAGGCTGTCCCCTCAGATATCCCACCCACCACACCAGTTGCCTGGCTGACAATCTTAGTTCCCTTCCCATCTGGCCACTGCTGGATTTCCCAGCTTCGGCACGGGCCCACATACCCCATGGGACATGACCCCTGCTGGCTGGCCCTCAGCCCCTTGCCTGCAGCTTGGGCATGCCACACTCCTCTCCCAGGAAAGTCCTGGAGACTTCACCAGCTGGTGATGGTACCTCCTGCCCATCCCTGTCCTGGAGGCAAGAACAGACCGTAATGAGTCCTGAACGTTCATAATCCCCCTGGTACATGGAGTCCCTTTCATTTGCTCAAGCTGTACTTGATGTAAATTCCAGAGGTGGCAACCTTTTCCTTGTATTTCAGAATGTGATGAACGGTCATGTTTATTTTATTCATGCTGCTCATTATTTCATATATAAGCTTAAAAACCTTAGTGTATCATACACACAAAATGAATGTATGTGTTACCACATCTGAGCACCCACTGCCTGGTGTAAGAAATGGAAACTTATCAGTGTCTTTGAAATTCCCTGCAGTCCTTTCTCTCCCAGAAGTAGAAGGGGGACCTGTCCTGAATTTCAGGCTCATCATTCCTCTGCCTTCCTTTACAGCCTATCTCTGATAGCATATGCTATTTGCTTTTGCTAATTAAAAAAATTATGTAAATGGTTTCTGCTATATTACTCTTTTGTGATGATCTTTTCCCCCCACTCAATGTTATGTTTTTGAGATTTAGCCATGCTGTAGGGAATGTGGCTTGTGATTTCACGTTGAGAGTATGTGGCTAATTGGGGCCATCTCCGGCTGTACTTTCAGGCAGTTGCTCTTGGCCTCTAGGGCTCTATCTGCTGGTGACTTACTGTTACTGGACTCGGCGGGCAATGCTTTGCAAATTTTAGTGAGCACCAGAATTCCTGGGGCGGGGCTGGGGACTTGTTAATTAGGCAGATCTTGGGACTCCATTCCCCAGAAGCTCAGAAACAGAAGATGTGTGATGGTGCCCAGGAACATGCATTTCAACAGAGGTACTCTTCTCCATCCAGCGATTCTGATGCAGACCGTCGTCCGGCCACACTTTTGGCAGACACCAGCCTCTGCCTGGGCCAGAACCAGAGGCACCTGATCTGAAATGCTGTCAATCTCCAAGCATGTCTCTTGGCCGGACATTAAATGAAAGCCCATCGCCTGAGCTTTCAACACGAGGTCTGAGTAGAAATAAATATTCACTGAGGCTTGAAGTCCTGGCAAGGACTGTACCCCCAGAGAAAAAGGTCAGGCAGCCTCCAGACCTGGTGCTCTAAAACTTGCCCCCTCTGTCCACGGTTGAGTGGAGCTTGCTACCTTCCACACACACAGCTGGGAGAAGAAGCTGATGCTTGCTGCAGGTGCCTAAAATGGCTAAGCCCCCAGGCTGACGCCAGCAGCCCACGGGGCGGGCTCATGACAGGGGGAGCAGTAGCAGCAGCAGCAATTGCTGGAGGTACAGAGCCTGGCCCACAGGCACCTAGGAGCCCTCAGGTGTGGGGAGGCCCACTCTGGCTGCAGGCCTTCCTCAGGCATTTTGCCGGCTGGCCAACTTGGCTTGCCTGGGGAGAAGAATTAACACTAGATATCTTTGGCAGGATCTATTTTTGTAGGCATCTGTCTGCAACTCCCCTGTGGGACAAAGATCTTGGCCAGTAGTCACACTGGGGTTACCAGTCACGGTTGTTGGTGAAGAAGCCATCTGGGCCACTGGGGCATGTTGGCAGCAATACCCAGGGAAGCAGCTAAACCATTCTTTTTCAGCCTAATGAAATGCAAAACAAACATTTTGAGCCAAGGGCAGTGGAGAGGCACTGGCTGGTACAGGGAACCAGGGACACTTATTTGTCCGTGGTTGATGGGACTGGGGAGATATGGGTATGTCATTCAGTTTCAGTGAGTGAGCCTGGCTCTATATGGTGCTGGCACCTTGGTGATGAACAAGAGGCAGGGTCTCTGGCCTCGCTGAGCTTCGCCTAGGTCAGCGATCCTCCCAGCTGCGTACAAACAAGTATCTGCTAGATCAGTGGGGACACAAAGAGGAGGGATCAGCTTGACTTTAGTAATCAAGAAATGCTCCACAGAGGATAAGACACTTAGGCCGGGCCTTAAAGGATGGGTGGGAGGCAATGAGAAAGTTAGGAGAGGGCCCTCCAGGCAGAGAAAACATCAAGGGCAAGGCCTGGAGACGGGGTTCAGTGGGTCTCAAACATTGCTTTGGAAAATTCTCCTGTAATGCAACTTAAGGTGCCTGGTCTTGGGTATGGCACTGAGTGCGCCCTTTGGAGAACTGTGGGGAGGTCTGTGCAGCTGGGATCCAGTGGGGGTGGCCTGAAGGACAGACCTGGGAAAGGGAGGTGGGCTGTGAGCCAGGCTTTGCATGCCAGGCTAGGGAGTGAGAAAGAAAAGAAACTATTTAATCTGAGGAATGTCGGCCCCTTTAAAATAGCAGGCCCAGAGAGACATTTAAAATGTGACCACAGTCACGTGTCACTCCCCCCATGAGATCACTAATTCCCTCTTGAAGCCACTTGCCATGTGGACTCTAGACTAACTGACATTTGGTAGCCATAAAATGCCACACTCTGGACACCGTAACCCATACCCTATGATTCAACAATGTTCTGTAGCCAAGCACTAATCAGCGTTATTTCTGAAAACCAATGGGAACTGTCAAACAACTTTACATCATCCCATTCCTTGTTCCCTTTTGCCTTTGAAAACTTGCTTGTAACAAAGGCCAAACTGAACACTCCCCAAAGCAACTTGGAAGTGTGTCCTGGGCAGACGCCCTCGCTTTGGTTCAAATAAACTCTTTAAGGCCAGGCATAGTGGCTCCTCTTTGTAATCCCATCCCTTTGGGTAGGCCAAGGCAGGAGGACTGCTTGAGGTCATGAGTTCAAGGTCAGCTCTGGGCAATATTGCAAGAACCTGTCTCTGCAACAACAAAAAAATAAATACATACAAATTTAAAAATTAAGTAAACTCTAAAATGATGTTCTTCATTTAGGTCAATAGGACCTTGGCGGTGGCAGCCAAGAGAGGGTTTCGTAGGGTGTGCCCTGTTCTTGCGTCTTGGAAAGATCACATAGAAACCCTGTGGAGGGGGACAGGGCTGGAATCAGGGTGCTTGTTAGGAGCCTGTCAGTTTCTAACGGTATGTGGTCCCAAGAGCATGGAGAGACAAGAATTTTTTAAAAGTTCTTCAGAGATAGAAGATAGTGACATTATCTAGAGTGAAGAGGCCCCAAGCTGTACTCTGATTTGAAACTGAATCACAATGTGATACACATCAGAATAAGGTGAGCCACTTCCTTTAACTTATGACAGCCCTGAAATGAAAGACAAAAAGGGGCAGGGGATCTTTTCAGAGTTACCGACAAGAATCTATTCAGAGCCGGGCCAAAATCTGGCCCATAGATGACTGAGAAGCAATTTTCCCCTAAGTAAAGTGTTTCTAAACTTCCACAGTGATAAGATAAAACTGGGGCTCTTATAATCAAGCTGATTACCTGGTCTTTTCCCTGGAAATACAGATTTAGGGGATGTAGGTTGGGGCCCAGGAATGTGTTATTTTTGGGGAAGTCTGGAAAACTCCCATCTCTGGGAAAATATCTTTAGGCCCTTGAAGATTAAAAATTAAGTACAGTATAGAAATTATTTTCAAATACATTGGATAGTATTAATTCTTTTGTTCTAGGAATACTCTACACATAGTTCTCATTTTAAGTACTTACGATGTTTAAGAGAATTTGATCTATGAGAGGAACAGCTGAGACTTATAATTTGAATTTTCTTTTTGAGACAGGTCTTGCTCTGTCACCCAGGTTGGAGCGCAGCCTCCCAGGTTCAAGTGATCCTCCTACCTCAAGCCTCCCAAGTAGCTGGGACTATAGTCACGCAGCAGTAACTTTTTTGTACTTTTTGTAGGAATAGGGTTTCTCCATGTTGCCCAGGCTGTTTTCAAACTCCTGTACTCAAGTGATCTGCCCACCACAGCCTCACAAAGTGCTGGGATTATAGGCGTGAGCCACTGTACCAGGCCTCTAATTTGAATTTAAAAGTATAATTGAAGAAGTTAGACTTGTGATTTTAAGTTGATGGTGGATCACTAGGTCAGGAGATTGAGACCATCCTGGCCAACATGGTGAAACTCTGTCTCTAGGAAAAAACAAAAAAAAAATTAGCTGGGCATGGCGGTGCATGCCTGCAATCCCAGCTACTCAGGAGTCTGAGGCAGGAGAATTGCTTGAATTAGGGAGGAAGAGGTTGCAATAAGCCGAGATCGAGCCACTGCTCTCCAGCCTGGCAACAGAGTTAGACTCCGTCTCAAAAAAAAAAAAAAAAAAAAAAAAAAGAAAGTTTAACAAATTAATGTGTTGGAAGATTTAGGAGAACTTAAGTGTTTCTATATTTATCAGTTTATTATATTTACATTTTTAAAAAGTTATTGTTAAAATTTTAAGTCAGACAATTGAGGTATTTAAAAAGAAACTGCATATATTATATTTATAAAAGTAGTTTAAAATGTTTGAATATATAGAAATAAACTTATAAATAGGACCAAATATTAACCAACAACATTCTAAAGATGTTTGCTATAATTTGCTAAGTGAATAACACTTAGCAAATATAAATAGGGAGGAAAATCTTTCAAAGAACTTAAAAGCTAAAGGAAGGCTTTTTACAGATGAATGAATAAACCATATGTGTTATATCCATACAATGGAATATTATGCAGCCTTATAAAGGAAGGAAATTCTGTCACATGCTTCAACATGGATGAACCTGTAGGACACTATGCTAAGTGAAATAAACCAGTCATGAAAGAACAAATATAATATGATTTTACTTATATAAGGTTAGAGTAGTCAAATTCATAAAGACCAAAGGTAGAATGGTGATACTGGGGCTGCAGCAGGGGAAGGAGAATGGGGAGTTAGTGTTTAATGTGTACAGAGTTTCAGTTTTGCAGATGAAAAGAATTCTGTAGAAGGATGTTAGTGGTGGTAGCACAACAACATGAATGTACTTAATGTCACTGAACAATATGCCACTTAAAAATTGTTAAGATGGTAAAGAAAAAGAATATATATATATATATATATATATATATATATATATATATATATAGTGAGAGAGCGAGAGAAAGAGACAGAGAGAGAGAGAGAGAGAGACAGAGAAATGACACCTGAAGTGCTCAATTCTTAGACCTTTAAAAGCTCTACTGAAAATGTTGCCCAGTAAAGTATAATTATAATTACTGGTGATATAGTCAACAAATGCATGCCTAGTTGATGATTCTTTATATTAAATTATTCCTGTTGAAAAAAAGCTAAAGGAAGATTTTTAAATTGATTAAAACTAAAGTTATCTTTAAATAATATTTTCCATGCCGAGAAACCACCTACAAGGACTCCTCAAACTCACAATAAACATAGACTATTCTCATAAATAAGTGAAGGTTCTAGGGCTCTAACCAAGACAATGGAAGGACAGATGGAGAGGAGAGGGGCTCATGCGGCAGATGTCACCCAGGTAGAATGGAACCACCGATGGAGCTGTGGAAGAAGGAGCAGATGACATCTGGGGAAGGGGACACTGCATTTCAGGTAGAAACTGAGCATTTGGCTGGGCGCAGTGGCTCACGCCTGTAATCCCAGCACTTTGGGAGGCCGAGGCGGGTGGATCATGAGGTCAAGAGATCGAGATTATCCTGGCCAACATGGTGAAACCCCGTCCCTACTAAAACTATGAAAATCAGCTGGGCGTGGTGGCACGCGCCTGTGATCCCAGCTACTTCGGAGGCTGAGGCGGAAGAATTGTTTGAACCCAGGAGGCGGAGGTTGCAGTGAGCTGAGATTGTGCCACTACACTCCAGCCTGGTGACAGAGCAAGACTCCATCTCAAAAAAAAAAAAAGAAAAAAGAGAGAGAAAAAAGAAAAGAAAAGAAAAGAAACTGAGCATTCAGTAGCCAGCCTGATCCCAAGGCATGGCACTCAGAGACACCCAGGTAGAGAGAGGTAAGGGTTTGAGGGCACTGGGGATGGGTGGTGGTGTAAGTCCTGTATATAGCAGAGAGGACCCAAGGGAAGTGTGGAGGGACCTTGACCAAGGACAGAACTCTGAGGAACACCAACACTTTCAGAGTGGCAGGGCCTGAGATGGCAAGATTCACTTAGATGGTATAATTTCAGGAGCCAGAATTCCTCTGCATCCCCCCTATATCTCTTCAAGGGCTTAGCCATGCCTGGAGTTCTGCAACTCAGGAAAAGTGGCTGCAAGGCGTTGATGTTCCACTCAGCAGCCCAGGGATTATGACGGGGAGCGATGACATAAGGACTGAATCACACAGAAGTGCAAATGCCTAATGCCAGTCAGTTTCTGGAGGCAGGTTCAATAGGACTGGAGCTGACTGATGAGGAGGCACCAGGCAGAGAGGAAGTGCTCAGGCAGGGGGAGGCCAGAGGCAGGAGTGACTCCTAGTCCAGCAGTACTTCATGTCCGTCTTGTTTTCACTCCAGGGGAATTTCCAGCCTTGGCTTTGCCCAGGTTTGGGTGGCAATGATAGAGACAGGAGGTGGAAATTCTGGGCAGAACAGGGCAGGTCCCCAGTGAGGGCCCTACGCTCAAGCCTAGAGCTATAGCCCAAAGTGAGAACATACATTCCCGTTTTCCCGCTTGAATGTTGCCTTTTCCAAAACCACCCCCGCCCCCCCGCCCCCAATCCTGCGGCCATAAAAACCCCAGGCTTTGCTGGCAGAGAGAGGAGAAGAGAAGCAGCAGCTGGATGTCAGAGACTACAGTTGAACGTTGGAGAGAAGCTGCTTGACTTCAGAGGGAAAGCTTGATGGCATAGCTTCAGGGAGGAGTCTGGCCACGGATGGCCGGACTCTGAGGGTAAACTACCTACCCATTCCCTCCCCATTTCAGCTCCCCTTCTCACTGAGAACGGCTTTCATCAGCAATGAAATCCCCTGCATTTACCATCTCCGATTTCTTTGTGTGACCTCATTCCTCCTGGACCCTGGACAAGAGTATGGGTGCAAAGGGCTGTCACACTGACCCTCCACTCAGCTGTTAACAAGCCATCTGCAGATGGTGAAGCTACAAGAGCATTGACTGAAACACTCCTTCTGGGGCTTTAGAGGTTGTGGGCACCCCCCCCCAGACACTGCTGCAGGGCTAGTACAGTTTCCTGCTGGCACCCAAAAGAGCTCTCCCTGGCTCCTGCACCCACTCACCTGCATGCTCCCTCCCTTGAGGGGTTGAATGCAGTGGATTCAAGTGAGTGGAGTGTGCCCCTGCTGGCACTGAAGTAGCTAGTTCCAGCACCCACACCCCAGTTCCCACCCACGAAGATGTTAGGGAGATTTCCTGCTTCAGCAAGATCCCTTGAGAAGTAAGTGAGGAGGAATCTCGAGGCTGGTTTCCCTCTTTGCTTTCAGCCTCTGGTGAGGGCTGGTGGGGTGGAGGTGGGGGGTGAGCGGAAAGAAGCCACTCCATCAGCTTCATCTCGGCCTTTGGTGTTTTTTGATCTTTAATTCCCCCAGTATTTGTTGGGCATCCCTGCTTCGTTGGCTAATGAAGAACAGGTGCATCATTAGTTAATTACCTCCTTAGGCCGCACAGCTGCCCAAAAGGAGGAGGTGGTGGATGCTTTGTCCTGCCTCAGACCACTGCTGCTGGAAGAGGGAAGGCAGCTGTGGTCAGAATGGGGACCCTGCTCTCCACGAGGTTTTCTTCCTCCTGGCCTCCTTCTCTTGCCTAATGGCTGGAATTGAAGCGCCCTGAGGGCTGGGCCCAGGCCCACCTCTATGATCAGGTTTCAGGTCTAGCCCCAAGCCTGGTCTGGCTCTCAGGCCCTGAGCCAAGGAGGTGAGTATTCAGGGGCTGCCCAGGCTCCGTGCAGAGAGTGCCTGACCTGCCACCCCCTTGCTTTCGGGGAACCCTGGGTTGAGGGTACCTTCCAGAATGGGTGGTGTATGGCTGTGCCCAGGTGGGAAGTGGGCTGTCTTCAGGTTCCCAAACTGCAAGTCAGCATATTATTCAGAGCCCTTTTGGATGTCCTCAGGCAAGGGAGTGAAGTAGAGGGTTAGCTCCGGGGCCATTTGCTAGATAAATTAGAGGGGCGGGGGTTGAGAAAAGGCCTCTGTGGAAAACAGGCACCTCCTGTTCCTAGGAGGACGCGCTTCTCCTGCCAGATGTCAGGCGGACCTTGGGATATCGGGCCCTGGGATAGTGGTGAGCGAGGTTCTTGACAACTCTCCCAAGGTGAGCTCTAGCTGCCCATTGTGCCCTTAATCACATTTAATTCCCAAGAGAGCCCGGCCAGGGGGAAGAACAGCTTCCTCTTTTCCAAATGTGGCCTCCCATGTTTTCTACCAACCAATCGATACTTTTGGAGCCCTTGCATGGGGTCAACCACAGGAGACAGAGCCCGTAAAGCTTTGCTCCTGACCTCAGGAAATCCGTCATCTTGGGGGATGCTAGGCCACCACCTCAGGCCCAGAAACCACAGCCACCCAGGCAGAGGAGCTCTTGAAGAGACAGATGACATTGCAGGGACACAGACAACTCAGGTACTCATGTTTGTAAAATGGGTAAAAAGTCTACCCCGTCATCAACATTTTGGGACTTTGGCCTTTGAGGAAATGAGTGAGGAGGGGGTCATCAAATTGTGACACCTCTAAGACCAGGACTACCAATTCTTCAATTCTGGTGTTGTCGTTCATCTACTTCTTTTTTTTTTTTTTGGAGATGGAGTCTTGCTCTGTTGCCCAGGCTGGAGTGCAGTGGTGCAATCTTAGCTCAATGCAACCTTTGCCTCCTGGGTTCATTCAGGCAATTCTCCTGCCTCAGCCTCGAAAGTAGCTGGGACTACAGGCGCCCACCACTATAGCCAGCTAATTTTTTGTATTTTAGTAGAGATGGGGTTTCACCATGTTGCCCAGGGTGGTCTCGAACTCTTGAGCTCAGGCAACCTGCCCACCTAGGCCTCCCAAAGTGTTGGGATTGTAGGCGTGAGCCACTGCACCCTGCCATCTGGTGTCATCTTCTGTCTTTACTCCAAAACTCCAGAAAATCGAGAGGAAATAGAAGTCAGAGTGCTGCAGGTGCTGAAGCTGATTGCTCTGTCCCTAGAGGGCTTCCTGCCAGCCTCCCACAGTGTTGCTTCCAACCAAACAATGAGATCAGGGTTACAGCTGGGAGGCACCATTTTTGGCCTTTTTAGGAAATCAAAACTGACAATACTATTCAATGGAGAGATGTAACCTGGAGGCTGGGCCTATGGCGAAGCCCTTTGCTCTGGCATTTGATTCTGTTTAAGTGTTTCCTGTCCCTGCATGAGATTGTGCCTTAGAGCTGAGTGATATGGAACAGACAAGAACCAGGATCATCCAAAGGGCCAGAATGAATGATCCCCCAAGGTGAACAACGCTGCCAAGTCTACATTGGCATTTCTGAGGGCCTGAGGTGAGAAGAAAACGAAGCAGATTTTCCCAATTTTGGCTGAACATGGGAATTACCATTTAAAATTGTGAGGCCTGAGTCCTACCCCCAGAGAGTCTGACTTGGTTTTGAGTGGGGCCTGGCCATCTGGATGTTGACAAGCTCCCCAGGCAGTGCTAATGTGCAGCCAGTGCTGAGAGCCACCACAGCAACACCTGCGCGGCCACCTGGAGTCTCCACGTGGGGCTGAACCCTGTGCGTGCCGGATTCTGGAGCACACTGTGCTTGACATCTCTTGTATTGGCCACAGGAGAAGAAACGAAGGAGAAGGCTGCTCCTGGTGTGTTTCTGTCAGGCTTGGATTTAAATGCTTTGGAGGTCAAGAATGAATGCATTTTCTACTGTTGTTTCCTCCCGTATCCACCTGTATCTGGTCTATGTATGTGAGGGAGAGAGAGAGAGAATGTCTTGCTCTGTCACCCAGGCTGGAGCATGGTGGTGCAATCACAGCTCACCACAGCGTTGCCCTTTCTGGCTCATGTGATTCTCCCACCTCAACCTCCTGAGTAGCTGGGACCACAGGTGCATACCACCACAATGGCTAATTTTAAAATTTTTTATGGAGATGGAGTCTATGTTGCTTGAGCTCATCTCAAACTCCTGGGCTCAAGTGATCCTTCTTCCTTGGCCTCCCAAAATGTTAGGATTACAGGCATCATGGACTAGGGCAGGCAGGGGATGCTCCACAAGTAAGGAAATACTTGATTTTTGGAAGAATTTAGGTAAGAGGCTAAGAGGGTTTCCCTGAAGGTTATTGAAATGTGGATGACACTAGCAAAGATCAGCTATTCAGATCTGTGTGATATTTGTAGGCCAGCGTACCCATACTCCTTCTAAGTCTACTCGCTGGGTTTCTGTCAATGGGAAGGTGATGACGTTGTCCAAACTTCTACACCAAATGGCTCTCCAAGTGAGGTCCTCAGACCAGCATCGCCCCATCCCTGGGAACTTGTTAGACATGCATATTCTCAGGCCCCACCTAAACCTAAGGAATCAGTCTGAGCCCAGCAGTTTCTATTTTTGACAAGTTCTTCATGTGTTTCTGATGCTCAACTATAAGAACCTCTGTCTCACTCTGCATCCATGTCTGATAAGCAGACTCCAGTTATTGTCAAGAACAAGAGACATTTGTTCTCAGTTGTATTTAACTTACATTGGATTGAAACCTCTCCCTGTAACTCCCCTGAATGGTCCTATGGCCTTATTACTGGCCTTATGATTATTGACTTTATGTTAATCAGTGTCAAATAGTTGACAGGCTCTTATGTGTTCAGCCAACATTTACTGAGCAGCTCTCATTTGCTAGGTGCTATACTAAGCCCTGGGAATGTAGCAATGAACAAAATCAAAGTATGTTCTTCCATGCAGCGTATGTTCTACTGGGGGAGATGTGCATGGATAGAACTATCTCATTTTTATGTTTAGGTGATAAGAAAAACATGAAGTTTGGGAGGCTATGTTTGATAGTGGTTAGAGGAGGCTTCTCTGAGGTGATGTTTGAGTGGAAAGCTGGTTGAAATGAGAAAGCCAAATGAAGGGAGAGGGTCCTGGGATGTGGGAACAGTAGTAGCACATCCTAAGGTAGGAATAGCTTCACGTGTTCTTAAGAAAGGAAGCTAGTATAGCCAGAAAGGAACGAGTAAGGAGGAGAGATGCAGGAAGTAAGGTCCAGGAGGCAGGGTCAGATCAAGAGAAGCCTTACAGGTCCTGCAGAAGTGTGTAAGAGAGGAAAATTTTCTTTTCTACCCTTCTAGGTTCTCCAGCTGGGGCCCTGTAAACGAAAGTGGCCAGAGAGAGATGAACAAAAGAAAATTAGAAGTTTCCTAATGTGTACATCACACATGCACATATAAGAACACTCAGCAATAAGCAAAGGGGTAGTTAGAACCTGGGTTTAAATACCTGTCAACTCAAGAATCACGGGGTTCATACATTTGGAAAAGAGAGCTTTATTTCTCATAAAGGGTTGCAGCCTGCAGGCTGGCCATCCTCAGGCTGGGACACACTTTCCAAGGAGGAAAGGTGAAATGGGAATTTATGCTGAAGGAGTTAGCTAAGTATACATATTCAACAGGTTATTGGAGAAGGTATGAATTTTCAGAAGGGGGATGCATACATGCATAGTAAGCAAACATGCATGCTACAGGCATTCTATGTTCACTCTGGGGTGGAGATTTAACACTTAAATACATTAGAATCAGGCTCTCTGTCAAAGGGTAAAATGGAGGTCACAGAGGCATCCTGTGCACAGCCTCTATAAACCAGCCACATCTAGTTCATGGCTGGTGGTCCCCTATCAGGAGGGAATGCTAGCTAGTATTTGTGTCAAACTGCAAAAGGGGAGAGGAGTCCTGCTCCTCCAGCGGTGGAGCAAGTCTTTTGAAAAGGCTAGTTTTGGTCAAGCTTGGTGGGTCATGCCTGTAATCCCAGCACTTTGGGAGGCTGAGGCAGGAGGATCACTTGAGGCCAGGAGTTCAAGACCCATCTGGGCAACATAGTGACCTCGTCTCTACTTAAAAATAAAAGAGCTAGTTTCTGTTTATCCCTTAGGAAAGAAAGCCTAATGGCAATTAAGGAGGGAGGAGTATAATGGGGTCTGTCTGACCTCCCATCTGGTCACGGTGGGGAACTCAGTTTTGTTTGTTTGTTTGTTTTGTTTTGTTTTGTGTTGGGAACATAGTTTTTAAGGTTCCTCTTGGCTGTGCTTGGCAAAGAGGTGGTTCATTCATTCAGTTGGGAGCCTTCAGATTTTAGTTTTATTTATCATACCAACAAGAAAAAAGCATTTTAGGCTCTTGGGCAGGCAAGGCAAGTTATGGGAAGATGACTCTGAAAAGTATGGTAAACAAGGGTTGTTTATCAAGGTTTGTTATACAGATTTAAGTTGATGCCTTCTCCACTGAGAGGAGTTAAGAATTCTTCTTCTCTCAGTGTGTACACCAGATTACTAAGATAGGATGTAAAGTTACTGCCATTCTTTGGTTCTGCAGTTATGAATGTACAGGGACATTTACATAATGGTACTCAGTATTGAGTGTGTAATCGGGATATGGACAGCCTGATGTCTGCTACGATCCATCAGAGCCCCCTACACATATGACTTTTAAAATTAAACTTCTAACAGGGCAATGGGACAGCCCTACCAAGCTAATAGCTGAAACAGAGGAGAATTGAAGCCCAAAACCGGTTACATTAAGGTTTGACACCTGTGCAGCCACCAATGCCTATCATTCCAGTGGCGGGGGGGCTGTGGTTCCCTTGGATAGGAACAAAGTTATACAAAAGAGCGTAAGTATATCTGCCAGAGAACCTACTGGTGCAGTAATTGCATTTTTGGGTCATGCGTTATCTGGGCCACTTGGAAAAACAATACAAATAATCCCATTTGTCTTGTAAAAGGGAGAATCACCATTCCAGGAAGTAATGTCCCTTGTGTCTCCGGACATTGTAACCAAATAGAATTAATAATCACAGGCCAGGCGCGGTGGCTCACGCCTGTAATCCCAGCACTTTGGGAGGCCGAGGTGGGTGGATCACGAGGTCAAGAGATCGAAACCGTCCTGGCCAACATGGTGAAACCCTGTCTCTACTAAAAATACAAAAAAATTAGCTGGGCGTGGTGGTGCGCGCCTGTAGTCCCAGCTACTCGGGAGGTTGAGGCAGGAGAATTGCTTGAACCTGGGAGGTGGAGGTTGCAGTGAGCTAAGGTTGCACCACTGCACTCCAGCCTGCTGGCGCCTGGTGACGGAATGAGACTCTGTCTCAAAAAGAAAAAAATTTAAAAAAAGAATAATCACAAACCCCCAAGACCCTAAATGGGAAAAGGGGGAGAGCGTAATGCTAGGAATTGATGGGAAATGGCTTGACCCCGGAGTCAGCATCCAGATTCAGGGGAAAAATCCAAAAACACTCAGCCCAGCCAGTGTACCAGCACTTTTACGGTATATTAAATAAGCCAGTGCTGGAACTTCCGAAAGAGACAAAGGACTTGTTCCTCCAATTTGCTGAAAATGTGGCCCATTCCCTCAATGTCACTTGCTATGTATGTGGGGGGACGACTATGGGGGACACGTGGCCATGGGAAGCCCGTGAGTTATCACCCTCTGACCCCGTCCCTGACCTGACCTAGGTTCAAAGGATTCAAACCAACAGTTTCTGGGTTTTAAAGGTTTCCATTATTGGACAGTATTGTTTGGCCAGAGAAGGACTTCACTGTTCCAGTTGGAAAGTTTAGCTGCCTAGGGCAGCGACTGTATAATGGAACAGTGGACACTGTAACCTAGTGAAGCTCAAACTATACTGAGAAGAACACCCTCCTCAAATTTCCAAAATTACAGGATGCTTGGAATCACCCTGGGTCCCAGAGAGACTGGACAGCCCCTCCTGGGTTGTACTGGATATGCAGACATAGGGCATAAGTACAGCTGCCTGAAAGATGGACAGGCAGCTGTGTCATAGGCATCATTAAGCCTTCTTTTTTCCTATTATCTGTTAAGACAGGTGAGCTGTTAGGACATCCAGTCTACTCCGTCCGGGAGAAAAGAAGTCTGAAAATAGGTAAATGGGAAAATAATAAGTGGCCACAGGAAAGAATTATTGAGTACTATAGGCCGGCCACAGGAACAGAGAGTGGCTCATGGGGACACTGGACTTCTATCTATATGCTAAATCGGATCGTCCAGTTGCAGGCTGCCTTGGAAATACTTGTTAATGAAATGGACAAAGCTCTGTCCATTTTGGCCAGACAAGAAACTCAAATGAGAAATGCTGTTTATCAGAACCTGTTGGCCTTAGATTGTTTGCTGGCAGCTGAAGGAGGAGTCTGTGAAAAATTCAAACTAACCATCTGCTGCCTACACATAGATGACCAGGGTCATGCAGTTAAGAATATAACCAAACTAGCACACGTGCCTGCACAGGTGTGGCATAAATTCAACCCTGAGTTCTTGTTTAAAGGTTGGTCCTCAGCCTTGGGAGGATTAAAAACCCTCACCGTAAGTGTGATAACAAGAGTGGGTGTTTGTTTACTGCTCACCTGCTTTCTCCCCTTGTTCCTCTAAATGGCTAAGAAATCCTTTACTGCTGTAATAGACCAGAAGAACCACCTCACAAATGTTTTATATCCGTCATCATCAATCAGTTTCTTCAGAGGATCTGGAAAATGAGACTGAGATGTCTCACTAGTATTATAGAGTGGTGAGGGTCTCAAAGGCTGGGGTGAGAAAGGAGACCCAGGCATCTAGGATCACCTCCCCCTTGACTTCCACACTGCATTTCAATAGAAGAAAAGCCTGGCCGACTGGCACCTCCTAAATCACCTTCCTGTAAATAGCAGGCATGGTGTGGGGGGGATCTCTCTGTAAGACATTGTTTTTACTTAAGATCAAAACCCCACCCCACTCCTCCATCGACCAAGACCCTTTCATATGTTATTTCTAAAGCTGTAAACCCAACAAACACCCTTTCATATGTGATTTCTAAAACTGTAAACCCAAGACCCTTTCACTTGCAATTTCTAAGGCTGTGAACCTAAGATTCTTTCATGTATAATATCTAGAGTGTAAGCCTATATAAAGGCAGAGCTTCTCTTTGTTAGGTGAGCTTGGTCTGTTTAGACAAATCGTCACCTGGCTCCTGGCCGTAATAATAATAATGAACACCTCTTCCTTCCCAGTTCCGTGTTCGAGACGTCTGTTTCTTGCAGCTCCTCCTGCTTAACTAGGTCATTACTATACACTGCTGTAGGCTTTATAATACTGCACACTTAAGCTATACTACATTTAAAATTTTGCTGTCTTCAATAATTAACTTTAGCTTATGGTAACTTTTTTACTTTATAAATTTTTTAGTTTTCTTTTGGTTTTTGTATACTTAATTTAAAACCAGTACATACAGCTATACAAAAATAGTTTATGTTTTTAAGAAACAGGTCTTGCTTTGTCACCCAGGCTGCAGTGCAGTGGTACAATCTCATCTCACTGCAGCCTTGACATCCTGGGCTCAGGTGATCCTCATGCCTCAGCCTCCTAAGTAGCTGGGATAACAGGTGTGTGGCACTATGCCTATCTTTTTTTTTTTTTTTTTTTTTTTTTTTGTAGAGATGGGGTCTCCTATGTTGCCCAGGCTGGACTCAAGCAGTCCTCTTGCTTTGACCTCACAAAGTGTTGGGATTACAGGAAGGAGCCCCCACACCCAACAAATATTTTCTTTGTATTCGTCTATAAGCTTTTTCTATTAATTTTTTTTTAACTTTTATACATTTTTTGTTGTTGTTGGAAATGTAGATACAGACATATTCATCTAGGCCTACATGAGGCTAGTTCATGAAGACTTCACTGGGTGATAGGAATCTTTTAGCTCCATTAGAATTTTATGGGACCATCATTGTGTATGCAGTTCATCGTTGACTAAGATGTCATTATGTCATGTGTGAGTGTATTTCATTTTGAAGGATGGGCCAGTTACTAAAGGGTATTGATGTGAGCAAGGTGGGATCTGTCTTTGAACAAAAATCACTCTATATAATGAACAATTCTGTAAGGTATAAGCAGGGAGATGAGTTAGGCAGATGTCAAGTGTGACATGGCAGTGTGGAGGTAAGGGTGAAAACCAGTTGGATTCTAGATATTTTGAAGGAGTCGACAGGATATGCTGATGAATTAGTCTGGGGTGGAGAAGAGTTAAGCAACTAACTGGAGCCTTATTTTTTTGTAGTCTAAAGTCCTGCCCAAAGCCCCACATCAACGGAGGGGATAGGAACAATGTGGAGGGATTCCCAGGATCTCTCTCACCCTCCGAGTGCCTACATTGGCCCTCATAGGCTGGCTTGTGCACTTCTTCACAACATGGTTTTGTCCATAACCGGACCGTGTCCTCAAGGGCCATATCTTAAGTTTTTCTGAATCCTCCACCCCTACTCACTCCCAACAGAATAAAAACAGTTGTGAGAACATAGAAAAGCATGCTATGGACTAAACCTGGGCTAAACTCCTTTCAGGTAGTGCTAACAGCCTTAGAGATGAGGAAACAGATTCAGGGAGTAAAGTTACTTCCCTGATAGTAGCTAACACTTTAGAGAGCTTCCTGTCTGCCCGACATTGTGCTGGGGATTTGGGTGGCAAATGGCTGATCTGGGTGTTACACCAACAACTTCTCAATTTATGTTGCTGCTGAGCAAATGCTGCCTCACTGCTATCTGTCTGTTGAAGAAGTTCAGAAAATGCTGCCCCAAAATATACTTTGGTGTGCTGATTACTTTAAACTGACAGCATTTGAGAAACAGTGGATGAAGACAGAGGCTAGCTTTGAGCTCACCTTATCTGCCTAAAGACAATCCTTGGCCGGTCCTGGTGGCTCACACCTGTAATCCCAGCACTTTGGGAGGCCAAGGCAGGTGGATCACGAGGTCAGGAGTTTGAGACCAGCCTGACCAACATGGTGAAACCCCGTCTCTACTGAAAATACAAAAATATTAGCCAGGCATGGTGGCGCACACCTGTAATCCCAGTTACTCATGAGGCTGAGGCAGGAGAATTGCTTGAACCCAGGAGGCGGAGGTTGCAGTGAGCCAAGATCACACACCACCGCATTCCAGTCTGGGTGATAGAGACTCCGTCTCCAAAAAAAAAAAAAGGCAATCCTCCAAAAGGAACTCAAGTGTCATGACTAAGTGACTTCCCCAGGAATCTCATCAACCAAGGAAGATAGCTCAAAACAGGAGAAGAGACTGAGGTTTGACCCCACGCCCAGACAGACTTTGTCACAGGCTGTCACCTGTTTTTCTGAGGTCCCACCCATCTTTCCCAGCATCAGCTGAAGAATCATGAGGTTCATACATTTGGAAAGGAGGATACCATGACTGCACGCAGGAAGTGGAGCTACCAGCTGAAATGGAAAAGCAAGTGCTCTGAGGGAGAGAAGGATGAGATGAAAATTTATGTTCAAGGGCTGAATACACATATTCAACAGTTTATAGGAGGAGCTATGAATATTCATGAAGGGGAATGTGAGTGCATAGTAGGCTCACATGTATGTAACATGCATTCCATGTTCCCTTTTGGGTAAAGACTTAATATTCATTTAGAATCTATGACAAAAAGTGAAGCAAAGGACATGAAGGCCCTTAGTTCACACCCTCTGTAGACTGATCAGAACCACTTTATGACTGGTGGTCTCTATTAGGAAGGAACGTTGGTCAGTTGCTGTCAAACAGCCAAAGGGACGACGTCATGTGATTGGTTGAAACTGGTGAAGCGAGCCTGTCGAAAGCTGGTTTCTGTTGAACCTTTTGGGAAGAAGGCCTAATGGGGGTTGAGTGACAGAGGCTATAGATGACAAGTTCTGTCTGACCTCCCAGTCTATCATGGCCTGGAACTCAGGTTTGTTTTTTGGTTCCCTTAGTGAGAAGGGGTCTATTCAGTCCAGTGGGGGGCTTAGGATTTTGCTTCCCACCAACTCATTTACGGTTCCCTAAGTTGCTTACACCCCTCTCCAGCCTCCCCTGTGAAGAGAGTGAATGTGCTTCTAGATCTCACTGAGTTTGGGGGTATTCACATTTCTTTCATGTGATGACCCCGTGCACATAGTAAGTTTGTATTTTTTTCCTGTTAATCTGTCCACTGCCAGTTTATTTCATAGACTCAGTCATCAAAGCTTCGGAGGACAGAGGAAAATTCTCCTTCCCCGTACTATTCTCAGCAGGTGCCAGAGCTATCTTTTCATTGGCTTCCATGAAGACCACTTCCCTCTGTGAGTGACTTCAGGTGGTTGGAGACCAAAATATGCTGCCACAAAAATATGACTAAAAAGTTGCAATTTTAAGGGAAAGTTACATTAATAAAGAAAGTCTTCAACTGTAAGAGTATCTCCCTTTCTGTCCCAGGAGGAGAAGGATGGCTAAATCACTAGAGACTTAATGGAGAAGCCGTGATTTAAACCTGCACAACCACCTCACCTTCGTCTAAAGGGCTTTTCCTGGTCTTCTGGTCTCAATGGGGTCTTTCCCCATACTCTTTTTTCTTTGTTTTGGAGACCTGATGGTATTGAAACCTGAAGTTTAAACTTTTTCTTTGAAATGCCATTTCTCTGGGTTATTTCCCATATATACAGGAGGCATACACATTATAAAACTTCTGTTTGTGCTGTTGCTTGCTAACCTGTCTTTGTTACAGGGAGTTCTGGTTAAGAATTATGAAGCGTAGAAAGGATTAGGTACTTTTCTTTCCCTACAAGGTTTTACCTCACTCCCCCGACTCTTTTGAGGGAGTCAGTCCTAAATGTCAGCTGAAGGGAATATCATATCCTATGAATCATTTGTTACATCTTTTTGCTCTTATTTTTAAGGCCTCTTTCTTCATACCTTCCCCTCAACAACTTGAACGTGCTTGTTTTCTGGCCCAGGCATAGGAAACGTATGCAAAGGACAAAGTAGAAGCGTTGCTGTTGAGAGCACTCATATAAACATTTCTTCCCAGCGCCTCCACCCAGTTCTTTTCTTCTTACAGGACTCAGACTCTCTTGGATAGAAATCTTCATCCCCATGAAACGCTGCCATGTTGTTCTGAAAGACAAGGTGGGTGAGTTCTCCATCCTGATGATGTGAAATTGGTTTCCTTGGAACATCTGGTGCAACTGGACCATCTGGGCTGGCCCCCACAGTCACGTTGTTATTTATGCCCGTGGCTTTAGGGCCGTGGGAATCAATGACTGTGAGGCAAACCCTGACAAGATCATGTTTCAGGGCGTCTCCCTGTGGTAGAAAGAACATGACCCCATGTTCTTTCTATGCCTGTTGGAACAAGAAAGTACACGTTCCTGCCACCCAAGCTCTGGCTGTGCATGTGGTCCTGCTAGCTAAGAATTCTGCTTGAGGCAGGAGATAAAGCACTGCAGGGGAAGTATTGTGTCTTCTGGGATCCTAGAGCAGATTCCAAGGAAAAGATCATGAAGCCCTGTGTTACAAAGTCTCCCATTCCATTTCAAAGAGCCTCCTCCAAACCTGCTGTTAAAAGCATCACTGGTCCAAAGGCCCAAATGGAGAAGAGACTTGGGACCTCAGGAGCTTCAGTACCCCACGTGGTTCAGCCAGACTCTCTAATGCCATTCAGCAAGCCTGTAACAGACAGCATCCTGGCCACCAAGTTGTGAGAAACAAGTGAGAAGGATCTGAAAATAGCCTCTTCCTCAACCTTTGTAGAAACATCAGTCTTTGACACAAGGTGGCCAGAAAACTCAGAAAAAAAAAAAAAAAAAAAAAAAAAATACTTTTGCCAGGGCCTCAGGCAGCAGAGAGGTCCCTTCCAGCATTGCAAGTTCCGTAACAAGCTCCATAGTGACCACCAACCTGAAAGCTTGATCCTCACTTTAGAATGGGGAAGACGGGAGAACACTTCAGAAGATGGGCCAGCCTTTGTGGACTCACCAGGATCAACTAAACGCTCAGATTTGGGCTTATGAGAAAGAATGACATCTTGGGAAGGGGAGCTGCTTTCTCTCAGCCCCTCTCAGGGAGCGGAAAGCTTCTGGAGGGTACAAGCAGCTGCCTGTACAGACGAGCCTCTTGCCTGGTGATACGCTGTGCTTCCCATGGGGAGAGCCTGGGCAGGCTTGGCCACAGAGGCCCGATTGTCCCTAGAAGGCAGGCCAGGTCCTATTTGTTACCACACAGCTGTCTCCTGTCTCCAGTTCTGCTCTTCCTGTGTCACAAGCTGAATGCTCTCTGACTGACTTGCTTGGGGAATTCCTACAGACATCCCAAATTCTGCCATCAAGGGGCTTGCTTGCTCAAGAGCCACGCTCATCTCCAGTGAGGCGACGGTCACTGTGGCAGATGCATCTCTGGGTGGCAAAGCGTTCATACCTCCTGCTTTCTCCCATGGCCTTCCAGTAGCTACCTCTGAGGTGAAGTCATATGTTCTCCCTGGGATGGCCTTATCAGCCCTCTCTGAGCCAGGACAGAAGGCTAGCCTGCCCCATGGTGTGATCTCAGAAGGCATCTTCTCAAAGCACCATGGCGATTTTACAGGAAGAGACTTAACACATACTTCTTGGAGTCCAGATGGTCTGGCCACAGAACCGCTGGAGAACCTGGCCAGAGTGATGCTGACAGTGGCCCCTCACCGAGCTCCTGTAGTCACAACTGTCCCCTAGTATGTTCCCCAACCTGCACTGGTGTTCCTGCCATCTGCCTACCACAGAGAACCTGGAGCACTAGAGGGGACCATGGGAATGTCTACATTAGCTTCATGGTGGTTGTCAGGTTCACAGTTGTCCTAGCTGAGACTAGAGGGGAGGTAGATCCCCCTCCCTCAGTTCTTTAAGTCCAGCCATGCCCCAGGGCTTGTTCAGGCAAGGAGAGAGAGTGGCTGCTGGCAGCTTCTCCGCTGAAGTCCCTGGGAGCTGTGATTCAAGCCTTCTGCAGACTGATGTGGAGTGCCTTCTGCAGAGCTCAGTGGCTTTTCTGTCTCCCTCCCCAAGCCAGAGTGAAACAGAGCAGACATCTAGAAGTCTAGTGAGTACTTCCTGGTCTGGGCCCAAGGAAGCTGTTCCTAGTGGGGCAATAGCTGGTCCTTACTACTTGAAGCCCAGTGGGAAACTGTTTCTAGCTACTTGATACAGCAGAGGCAGCATAGAAGGAGCAGCCTCCTTGGCGGAGGAAGATTGGGTGATGTGCTGCATCGCCTTAGCTCTGGGCTAGTTCCTGGGTTCTGGCATTCTCACACTCTGGGATCCTCCCCTGGGTGTGAAGCTCCTTCAGGGTCAAAGACATGTGCTACTACATATGGCTGCTGCATTGGTCTTAGAGCTGTAAACTGGCTGGGCAGTGACCTCTTCTGGGGAGTCCCTTGAAGAGCATACTGACATGGCCACTCACCGTCAAAGGGGTTGCTTTAAAGGAAGCTAAGCTCTGAAAATCTCCCCATTCCCTGGTACAGGAGTGGAAAGACTTCTCCTGGACCTGCCAGGTTCCCTTCGTAGCTTTCCAGAGAACGCCCTGGGAAAAGGATCCAGGCTATGGGCTCCTGCTGTTCCATCCATCAGTCCCCCTGAGAAGAGGGTGAATCCTCTCTGGTGGGTGCTGCTTTTTTCATATCTATGAAAAAGCTTTAGTGTTTTATTTGTTCACCTCTTTCTCTGTATTTCAAACCATACTTCTCTAAATGAACTTTAGAAGTTTCATTAGAGTTTCTTGAAGGTTGACTCTGATTTTATTTATCCAGTTTCTTTCACCCACTTTCATTATAGGCTTTCTTTCTTTCTTTCTTTTCTTTTCTTTTCTTTTCTTTTTTTTTTTTTTTTGTATTTTTAGTAGAGACGAGGTTTCACCATGTTGGCCAGGCTGGTCTTGAATTCCTGATCTCAGGTGATCCACCTGCCTCAGCCTCCCAAACTGCTGGGATTACAGGCATGAGCCACCACACCCAGTCTCATTATAGTTGTATTGGGTACATGATTCTAAGTTGAAAACTTTTTCTCTCAACATCTTCCAGAAATTATTCCACTCTCTCTTGTTTCCACTGTGGCTATGGAATCTAAGTGACATTTCTTCACAGTGATCAATCCTGTCTCTCTGATTTCAAGATCTTTTTGTCTTTCAAGTTTTGCAATGTCCTTATGTCTGTGTCGATTCCTTTTTTATTTTAAATTTTGCTTGAGCATACTAAGTTCCAGATATTTATTGTTGGATAGCAAACTGCCCCAAAACTTAGTGGCTTAAAGAAACAACCATTTTATCACCTCTTAGTGGCTCAGAAATTTAAGCAAGTATCAGCTGGGCAATTCTTCCACCCAACATGAGATTGGCTGCAGTATCTTTGTGGTGTTTACCTGAAATCTGGGCTGGTCTGGAGGGTTCAAGATAGCTTTGCTCACGTGTGTCTACAACATGAACATCAATGGGGACAGCTGGGAGGCTTGGCGCAGATCTGTCCCTCTTCCTTTTACACAGTCTTGAGATTTATCTGGTCAGACTTCTTACAAGGCCTTTGGCTTTCTCCAGAACAAGAGACAAAGATGGAAATGAAATGTTACATTTTAGAATCCTGTGAGGATTAAGTTAAACTTTTCCCCCCAGTACTCACGTTCTGAAGTTGGTAGTTTAAGGGGGCTAGTGGAGCCCATGAAGCTGATGTTGCTCCGGATAAGTACATGCATATCCTGGGCCCCCCTTGAGTTTAGGGGACAGGTGGGAGTTCCTGCACCAAAGTGACCATTGAAAAGAAATGAAAAGAAGCCTGGCAAGCCCGGCCACTGTGACCTGGGTGCTCTGTATCTGCTGGGCGCTCTGTAGGGAGTCACTTTCCCATGCAATGCAGAGCAAAAAACATAATGGTAGCAACTTAGTAACATTCTAAAGAAGTCACCACTATTTGTTTCTGGCCATGCCTGGTATGGGAGCAGTGACTGCACTTCCACGCTTCTGCTTCTGCCGGGAGTTGCTCATTCCCAGGCCGCAGGCTGGAATGAACCAGTTTCGCTCAGCGGAAAGCTGTTCCCAAGGAAAACGTGAACTCGATGTCGATGGCAGCACTGCTTAAAAGCTTAGTTTATCTGGAGTGTGTCTTTCTCCCTCCCTTCTTTAATCACCCTTCCCAGCTCTGAGTTCCTAAACTCCTGTCTTAGGTGGCAGTGGCTCGTGAAGATGAGAATAGCCCCTGCTCTTACTATAGCTTCTGGAAACATGGTTGTCTAAGAGCTTATGAGTGTGATGAGGTCGTCTTGCTGGTTCATCAGATAATGGTTGAGCTTCTTTTTTTGAGACGGAGTTTCGCTCTTGTTACCCAGGCTGGAGTGCAATGGCGCGATCTCGGCTCACTGCAACCTCCGCCTCCTGGGCTCAGGCAATTCTCCTGCCTCAGACTCCTGAGTAGCTGAGATTACAGGCACGCACCACCATGCCCAGCTAACTTTTGTATTTTTTTTTTTTTGAGACGGAGTGTCGCTCTCGTTACCTAGGCTGGAGTGCAATGGCACGATCTTGGCTCATCGCAACCTCTGCCTCCTGGGCTCAGGCGATTCTCCTGCCTCAGCCTCCTAAGTAGCTGGGATTACAGGCACGCGCCACCACGCCCAGCTAGTTTTTTGTATTTTTAGTAGAGACGGGGTTTCACCATGTTGACCAGGATGGTCTCGATCTCTCGACCTCGTGATCCACCCGCCTCGGCCTCCCAAAGTGCTGGGATTACAGGCTTGAGCCACCGCGCCCGGCTGGTTGAGCTTCTGTAACCCTAAATATTCTCATTTCAAATAAAGTTCTTAAGCCCAATCAGAAAAAAGAGGGAAGAAAAAGTGTTGGGTAAGTGTAAGCTCTTAAGAGATACTGGGAGCTGTGGAAGGATCCAGGAGACACTCCCATTTCTTTCTGGAGGTCATATATTTATTTATTTTAGAGACAGGGTCTCATTCTATCACTCAGGCTGGAGTGCAGTGGTGTAATCATGGCTCGCTTCAGTCTCAAACTCCTGGACTCCAGTGATCCTCCCACCTCAGCTTCCCAAGTAGCTGGGACTACAGACCCACACCACCAATTAATTTAAAAGAAAACATTGCAGAGTTGAGGTCTCCCTATGTTGCCCAGGGTGGTCTCGACCTCCTAGCCTCAAATGATCCTCCAACTTCAGCCTCCTAAAGTGCTGGGATTATAAGCATGAGGCACTGCGCCTGGCCACCTTTCTGGAGTTTAATAAGTTGTGTCAGAATATGTGAATTTATGAGGTGGTTTCAAGAGCAACCCGATCTCTCACTCAGGCCACAGTCCACGCATGCAGCAGGTGGGCTGTGTTCATTGCAGTCCCCTAGGCACCAGCCTGACAGTTATTGGTTACCTGGCCTGAGGGGAAGCATTCTGGAGGGTCTTCACCCTGGCAGTTAAGTACTCTGGACAGAAATGACAGTCACTGGCTGGAAGTGATCTTACAACCACGCCCAACACAAGAGTTGTAGAAGACAATTTTCTTATGTCTGTAGGGGAAAGAGTTGGAAGTACTTGAACAGTTTTAGAGTTAGCAACAGGAGCTGACTGTGTTGGCCATTAGGGCTTTAGTTCAAACTGAAGCTCAGACTTTTAATCATTTAGTGGGCTTGAAGGCCACAAAAGCAGGGTTTCATAGCCTTGCTCTCCTGTTCCAGCCGAGAGAAATGGTCTGTGTTTACTTTGTAAAAAACCCTTTTTACCCACTGTAGTATCAAGAGGCAGCTTTGGAGGATGGATGATAATTGGGATTAGGAGCTGGGATCTGTATCATAGCCTTGGCTGTTTCAGAATTACTTGGAGAATACAACCTAGGGTTGCAAAGTAGAAGTAGCAGATCAAGGGAGGGGTAAGTACCCCTTTACTCTGGCGTAGTCATATCCTACCTGATACAACTCTGTTGCAAGTACCATACTTTGAAGGCAGCTTTGTCAAGCTGAAACCCACGGACGGTTACCAGGGGAGATGGGAGCCTTGGGAATCGGAAGGGATTGCTTGGTTGCTGCTCTAAGTATTTGAAGAGCTGTCAGAAGTTTTTTCCTTACTGGTGAGGAATTTACCTCTTTGTAGTGAGAGGAATTGGACTGCATTTTAGGTGTTGTGCTCACTGCTCTAAGTGACCAAAGAAGCTGGAGAAAGGATTTGACCCTTCCAAGTGTAGAGAGGAAGCGTGGTTGCCACTGTGACTCCTCAGGTCCCTCCCACCTCTGTCATGATAGTTCTGTATTTTTTTCTCAGAAATAAACCTTTCCTCATAGGGGAAAGAGTGAATGCCACTTGAGCCCTCACTATATAAAGACATGGCTGCTCACAAATGCTTCACTGCGAATTCCTCAGCAATCTTGAAATTGGTGGTAGAATCTCCATTTTACAGGTGAGGTGACTGAGGTTGAGAATGAAGGAAGCCAGCTTTCTAGCTATGCGACCCTGGGCAACCTCTCTGTAAAATACAAAAAATTTGCCAGGCATGGTGGCAGGTGCCTGTAATCCCAGGCAGGAGAATTGCTTGAACCTGGGAGGAGGAGGTTGCAGTGAGTTGCGATCACACCATTGTACTCCAGCCTGGGCAACAAGACCAAAACTCAGTCTCAAAAAAAAAAATTAAAAATTAGCGAGCATGGTAGTGCACACCTGTAGCAATGCCTTCAGCATGACTTGATAGCATCTCATAGGGTTGTGAGGATTAATCAGTTTATAGGCAGCATTTTGAACATCAGTACTTTGGCACAGAATGTGAGCTAAATATGCTTCATGTATTTACCGCTACAATTATGGTCAATGTCTGAACTAAGTTTGAGACACTATAGGAAGCAAAACTAACTTCTCTTTCCCTTTCTTCTGTCGTTCAATATAGATGCAACAACATTTTCCTCACTTACTGGAAATGGCTCTGTTCTAGCCTCTCAACATTATCCAGGAGGTAAGATCTCTTAATTGAAGAATACTAAATATATTCCCAGTCTATTGATCATGTTTAGAGATCTGAATCCCTATAAATCCATCTTTTAAACTAATGGCAGAAAATAGGTGTGTACTCAGGATGCAAAGTGTGATCTTTGACTAGTCATGTCAGGAAATGGACAAAATCGATCTTTCTGATCCAGATTTCAAGCTGTATACTGTCCCAGCTTTACAAATGCACCAATTCAACATGTTTTTTGTTGTTTGTAGTGTATTGTGTCCAAGGTTTTTTATTTCTCAGGCTTAATCTGAACAACAGTATTACCCAGGGACCATTGTCTCCAAATCCATTCCCAAGTCTGGTATAAACTTAAATGTAAAGCATGTTCTCATCTTGCATCTAGGTCAGTTTGAGGGTAAAAATCCCAACTGTGCATGTGATACTGAAGCACTATTGGGATGCTTTGTTGATGGGGCTTTTTCTTCCTTCCTGTCTTCCGCAGATGTTTTAGTGACAGTGATGGTCAAGTTAGAGCACCTCCAAGAATCTGAGTGTTGAATCTTCCAAAGTATTCAAATATGTGGTAAGATAAATTAAGCAGAAGGTAAGTTCAGGGTTGGACTGTGTGCTGTTGGCCTCTTGTTCTAGTGACAAGGTCAGCAGTCCCTGTGGGCATCTCAGTTCCTGCCCTGCACAGGCATGTGTACACACACTCACATGCACACAGACACTCCTGGCTTTTGGTTCTTTCCAGGTAGGAAACTGTTCTTTACACCTTGACTTGCTGATCTGTCTTCTAGCAGGGATCCAAGAACATTACTGAGGGGCAACAGGACTTTGGGTAGGGGTAACAGATTGGGATTGAGGTGATCAGATTCTAGTCTCAGATGAGTCCCTAATAGGGTTTTGGACAAAATCTCCATTCTGAATTTGTTTTCTTAGCTCTATAAAGTCCACACATAAGTTTAACAAGGTTTTAGTTCTAGTTTCTAACTCACTGAGACCTAATTGATGAGGAACACTATGACAGCCATTACCACCAGCACCAGTGCCATTACTCTTTCTCTGAACTGGTGGTTGACCTGTTTTGGAGAAGTGATTGTGAAGATTAAATGAGTTAATATGACGAATTTCAAACAGTGCATTGGCATGGCATATAATACAATCTATAAAGTGTTATTAGCGATGAGAAGACATTGCTTACAGGGTTGTGAATTGTGATATGCCTCTTGGAAAACAGGGCAACAGACACATCAAGAGCCAAAAACAAATGGCTCTCAAACCGGAGATCCCACTTCCAGAAATCCCAAAATATATAACGTTGGAAAAGTCATACCGAGCATATTAATCACAGGATTGTTACATACATTTTAAAATGACTGGCTAAGAAGATCAAAGAAATGAGGAGACCATCTACTTGACTGACTCCTTTGTAGCCACTGAAAGACTAATAGCAATGCAAAAAAAAAAAAAAAAAAGATACAAACCTGCATGCCTTTGACATAACTACAATTACGTAGTTATATAGTAATATACAATTATGAACATTGTAAAATTGACATATATCCTGGAGTATGTGGGCTTTGGCATTATGAGTCTTCCTTTTTCCTTCATAGCTAACAAGGAGGTCGGCAACATATGCTACAGATAGTCCAGTACAGCCAGAAGTGGGAACAGAAGACACAATCTTTACTTTTTGTCAAGACCCAACTTGACTTTAATGATTAATAAGTGTTCACTCAGTTCTTTCCTGGAATTAGTTGCCTTTAACTTTTGTTCTTAAAGTCTGTTCAGAAGAATACACTCCTAATAGAGATACGCAACAGCTGTCTACATGATGCCAGGGTTCATCGGGTCTTTTTTGGCAAGACTCCAAAGTATTCTCAATCTGAAGGCAGCCTCCACAATTCATTGGTAGGAATGCGTTGACTGTTGGCTAGTACTCATAACAAACAAAGATAGTCTTATGCCTTCATAATCTCTACTCTTGCTTGCAGATCTTTGGGGGAAAAAAAAAACTATTCACTCCAAAATGATGAAGGCAAGCTAGCTAGAATGGAAAAGTAAGTGTTCTTGAGGTTTAGTAGTTTTATTCAAGATGTGCTGGGCCAGGTGTGGTGACTCATGCCTGTAATCCCAGCACTTTGGGAGGCCGAGGTGAGAGGACCACTTGAGCCCAGGAGTTTGAGACCAGCCTAGGCAATATGAAGAAATCCTGTATCTACTAAAAATACACATATGCAAACATTAGCTGGGCATGGTGGCACGTGCCTGTAGTCCCACGTCCTGGGAGGCTAAGGTGGGAGAATTGCTTGAACTCCAGAAGCAGAGACTACAGTGAGCTGAGATCATTCCACTGCACTCCAGCACAGGTGATGGGAGTGAGACCCTGTCTTAAAAGTGTTAATGTGGTTATTACATTTTGGGGGAGAAAAAAGCCATATTCATTTCTGCTATAGCTCAAGTATCTGAAATAAAAATGAAAAAAAAAAAAAACCCATGAAGTGTTAAAACTAGAGTGTCAAATAAGCTCTTGATTAGTTTTCCCTTCCTTCCTTGTAGTAAATGGGAGAAGGGACTGGTAAAACACAATGAACTGCGGCCAGGGTCACTACTGTTTTGAAGAGTATGATCACAAATCTTCTCCCTGGCTGGGCACGGTGGCTCACTCCTATAATCCCAGTACTTCGGGAGACTGAGACAGGAGGATGCCTGAGAATAGGAGTTCAAGACCAGCCTGGGCAACATAGCAAGACTGTATCTATAAAAGAATGCAAAAAAGTTAGCCACATGTGGTGGCGCATACCTGTAGTCTCAGCTACTTGGGATGAGAGGATCACTTGAGCCCTGGAGTTCAAGGCTGCAGTGAGCTATGATTGCGCCACTACACTGTAGCCTGGATGACAGAGACCCTGTCTCTTAAAAAACAAACAAAAACACTCACTGTGTTAAACCTGTCTGTGAAAAATCAGCTTTTTTTTTTAATAGAAGTGAACTAAGAAATTACTTAATGGAAAAGAATCTTGAATTTAAACAACCTAAATTAATGAATGCAATTGTCTATGACATAGTTTCATAACTTTACTGTTTACTCTTAGAGTCTTTAAAACAATGTAACCTTTGTCTACCAAGTGGTATTTAGATTGTTTTCTTCTCCTCTCCTCCAAAACATTCCTAGAAAAGACACTGTGAATGTCACGTATGTTTCTGGCTACACTTGAGGTCTCAAGGAATGGATGTACCTGATTTCCTGTCTTACCAGATAAAGACACTCATTGAGGATGCCCTAGGAACCCACAAGGTGGAGAAGAGGTGCCCCTTCCTTCGAGGTATAAATAGGTCTCTTGGCTGCCGGTGGCCAATGGCATGTGCCACACTTGGATTAGGTGTGATTCAGCCAGGATCAAGTCGAACTAGGCAAAGTCCCCCAATGGAAGGCCATGTCATTTCCCATGGAGAACAGACCCTTTCTCAGTCTTCATCATGGGAATGTTATGCTTCTCTCCCAACCTGAGGAAGAACTGGCTATTAATTCATCTATGCATGTAATATATTGTATTGCATTTTACTATGGGTGAGGCGTTTTTTGGAACACTGGGGAGTCAATAGCAGACCTAAAAGGGAAATCCCTTCTCTCATGTGCTTCACAGTCTAATCAGGAGATAGAGCAGATAAACTAGAGTATCTGAGTTGATATGCTTTATGAAGAACAATCAGATAAAGGGGATAAATTGGGTTTTGAGTACACGTATGTATGTGATAACAGTCTTTAAAATATGGTAAGGGGAGGCCTCCTTGAGACAGTGATGAGGGAGAGCCATGTAGCCCTTCCGGGAAGAGGCTTTGGATAGTGCTGAGGCTCTGCAGCAGGGTTGTGCTTGGTGTGTTCAAGGAACAGGTGGAGGCCAGGAAGAGAGGGAAAAGGCAGCAGAGGAGCCTTTAGGACACCCTGAGAGATAGTGTGATAGAAGGGACTGGACAGTAAGACTGGCCAGAACACCCTATTTCTTCTGTCTTTAGATGTGAACGAGTCTGAGACTGGCCTAGAGCTCTTTGGCGATTCTTGTTGCCAAGAGGACTGTGAAGTCCATGCCCCCATGCAGCCTGGCATGCTGTATGCGTGTGCTCCCCGCCCGGGTATTGGCTGCTTAGGCACTCTGCCACTGGCTGTGTTTACCAGCTGCTGGGATCTCCTGGAAGACCTGTACCCTGAGCAGGCCAGGGTGGAGCTCTTATTCTGATGCCTTTGGCCACAAATACCAAATAAAACATTTTGTGAAGGATACGAACAAAGTCCAGGAACTGTTCTAGCACTTGGAACATGTTGTAAGGTCATTTATTATGAAAATGTTCATTGTACTGAGTTTTCTTTTGCAACTTTACCTTTGGAATACTTCCGTAGGATGCTATTCCTGACTCGGATAAAGGTAGACATGAGTAGGAATTAACTTGAGCATCCAGTTGTTTCCCCAAGGCTCATTCGTGACCCTGGCTTTTGTCTTGCTTTTTTTCTTATCAAAGATTACATTGGGCAGCGGCTTGCACTGGAAAATCGATGTGAGCTCCTTGTGTGTGGGTCCAGCATAGAGCAGTTGGTAATGAATTAACGGATGCCCTTAGCCTTTTTAAGGACTTACTGCTGGTGATGGTAATTCATTTGGTACAGTTACCTCTGAAATAATGTAACCTGCCTGTGCTGCCACAGACAGATCAATAGACATGATTTTTATTTCCCATCTTGCTAACTTGCTGTGTGACCTTGGTGCTCGGGTCTTGCATATCCCTGTGAAACAAAGGATTAGATTAGATGTTGAAGGCTTTGTTTAGATCTTTGAATGTTAGATGCTGAAATCCCAGCAAAGATGCCATTTAGCACAGTCTTTTTCCACTGGACTCTAAGGGTGGGTGGGTAATCTTGCAATGCTGTTTGCAAGTTTTTTGTTTTTTTTTTTTCTCGAGGGGGGAGTTTCTTAGTTTTTATATGTCAAGAGAAGGCTGAGTTTGGCATAAAATAGAAGCTCAGTATATAGTAATTGAATTTCTCATGGTTAGAAATCTACTTGTAACTGACTATTTAAAATGCTTTCATGTTTTTTTCTTCTTCCCCTGCCCTCTTAAGTATTCAGATAAGTCAATGACAAGACTTACGTTGGACCAGGGTCTGTGAGGCAGTCATCTGGAGGTTGCAGTCATCTAGCTTCTGTGGATTTTGCTCTAAAGATAGTTTCTAGTTCTTTGCGTCTATATAAACTACCTGATGGTAGAATACATTCTGAAATACAACTGGCCTTTGTGCTTCTCTGGGTACATCATCTCAAATGTAACCGATTCTTTTTGAAAATAAACAATTTTTAATATGCACAAAATGAAAAATATTTAATCGTCAGCTCTCAGGCAATTTATATTTGGCATCACAAAGGGATGTTAGGTGTTTTCCAAGTTAACTCTGTGTGCATGCATGGGGTTCTTCAAGGAGCTATATAGCAAAAACAGGTGGCAAGCCCTTCTATTACCAGGTTCATTTGTTCCAAGTCTGGCTTTGGCTTTTAATCAAATGTTAGCATTTGTTTATTTTCTCAAGAAATACTTACCTGTGATGTGCCTGACAACATGCTAGGAGTGGGTATGAGAGTGTAAATTTCTGAAGGTGCTTTTGAGAGCCCATTAGGAAAGGGAATATTACCCTGTCACTTAGTTCCCTTAATAAAAAATTCCTTTGTGTTTCAGGATTTGGATTATCCTTTAACTACCTGGGCCTGCTGGTTGGAGTTGCTGTGTTACTGCCCTTGCATATGTTAGTTATTGGTCTTGTGTGACTTGTGACTAGAACATAGATGAAGAAGGCAGATTCTCTGGGTCAGAACACAGCATCACAGGAGTGCCCAACTACAGCACCTATTTTTGATCTGAGGAATTTTTTTTTTTGAGACACAGTCTCACTCTGTTGCCCAGGCTGGAGTGCAGTAACACGATCTCAGCTCACCGCAACCTCCGCCCTCCAGGTTCAAGTGATTCTCCTGGCTCAGCCTCCTGAGTAGCTGGGACTACAGACGTGCGCCACCACGCCTGGCTAATTTTTTGCATTTTTAGTAGAGATGGGGTTTCAGCATGTTGGCCTGGCTGGTCTCGAACTCCTGGCATCAGGTGATCTGCTTGCCTGGGCCTCCCAAAGTGCTGGGATTACAGGCATGAGCAAGCACACCTGGTCCATCTGAGGAGCTTCTGTAAGCTCCCTCCCTTCACCCCCTGCCAACCTAAGCTGCATGCCAAGATTCCAGATGGTCCTCAGGGCAAGAAGGTTCATCAGAGATGGGAACCACAGGTGTGAAGGGAACAATCAGAGAGGGTCTGAGGGATGCTGCCTCCCTGATGCCTGTCTATGAAGCAGGGTGGGAGAGAGGACCACCTGTTGGAGGTGAGAAACTCACCATGCCATCAAGTCACACAGATGCTCTGCAAACTTGGAAGGAAGCAGCTTGAGTCCCATCCTGTGCATCATCCTTGCTCTCTGTGATGTAAATTGTGCTGCACTCCTGACTCTCTCCCTGGGAAAAGGCCTCTATGCTGTGTGTTTTGCATCAAGACCCAGCCTATAGTCCCAACAGTGGGCTGAGGTAGACCTCTGGTGACTCAGATACTCTAGTGATGAGTGTGGTCCACAGAAGGTGCCCGGGGAGCAGGAAGCACACAGCACCAACTTGGAAAGTTAATGAATGAGTTTAGTGATGGATAGACATGGAACTGTTAACATGCTTTAGAAAACTTGCTTGACCTCAGCACTTTTCTGTCCTTTTAGGCTGGGTGTGGGGTGAGACATTCTTCTTTTTCCTTCACCCCCACTTGTATTTTATTGGATTATAAGATTCTGTCTTCTGTTCTTGTTTTGGCCACTGTCTATGCCAGGCTGCTATTAGAGCCTGATAGCTTGACCCTAAATAAAAGGAATCCTTTTATGTGTATTTAAAAACAAAACTAAACAAACAAAAACCTCTGTAGATCTTATTAAAATCTACCAGCAATGTTTGACTCCTTCACTTTTAAAAGTGGGGCCATTCCCATTCCTCTGTTTTATGCCTACACTTGGCACTTTGTAAGGGAGACCATTGGAGGAGAAGATGCTAGAGGTCTTAAATATGGTTCTCACCCATGGTTTGCTTGCTTTTATTAGACCGAGCTAAAGGGTGGGGGAATTCATATGCCATGAGAGAACAGATACTTGCATGTGCTCGTGTCTCATGGAGGTGATAGTGGAAGAAATTGGTAAAGTAGATCAAGAAGAAAAACTTCAAGTTAGGCAGGGTGGGTCCTGAGTTTCTGGAAGCAGGGCCACACTCTCTGCAGTGCCAGGCATGGGCCTGTTGTGCAGAAGAAACTCTTTTACTTGAAGGAAAGCTTCGGGATGAGGGGTGTCTCCAAGCTGGCCTCAGGGTCTTGAGAGATGCAGGGCTAATGCGATTGCGAGTTCTGACCTTGCTGCAGCAGCCTCCTGGCCCAGCTCCACATCTTAACCTCCCTGGAGAGCAGCCTAGTTGGCAGAGTGGAGCTAAGGAGAGCTGGTGGGATGAGGTGCAGGGCCCTACTGAGAGGGGGAGGGGAATGCAGTGTCTCCACAAACCCAGCTCTGGGGGTGGGGTGGAGCAGATTCCCTGCCTGCCTCGTGGAAAGCAGAGGCATTGGGCACAGTGTACTGTTGTGTGAATCGTGGCTGCATGGAGCATACACTGGCTTCTACATTGGGCCCCGGCAAAGGTATGTGGTGAGCAGTGTGTGGCCCTGTTCCCACGGCTCCTTAGAATGTAAAAGGTGGCACAGCATAGCTGCGGAACTGGGTAGTAGAGCTGCCCACCGGGATGTTCCAGAGATGTGCTGGGCCACAGTCCCCAGGTGTGGGCTGTCACCAGGTCTTCCATCATACTGTAGGTTTTGAAATGTTTCAGGGCCCTCTGTTAAAATGCAAATACTCCTGTGAGGTTTGAGCCTTTATTATCCCATGTGCTAGATTTGACTTTAATAAAACAACAAAAACCCAGCTTTATTGAAGTAGAATTTGTATATCATAAAATTCATTTTGAGTTGTGCCACCATCAAAATCCAACCTTAAAACACTATCACTCCAAATAGTCCTACTTGTAGCCATTCCTCATTCCCACCCCATCCGTGTTCCAGGCAATCATTGATCTTTCTGTCTCTATGGATTTGCCTCTTGCCATTTCATATGAACAATGCAGTGTGTGGTCTTCTGTGACTTGCTTCTTAGAGTAATGTTCTTGAGACTCCTCCATGTTGCAGCATAACCGTAATCTGTTCCTTCATATTGCTGAATATTCCACTGCAAATACCACATTTTCATTCACTGATGGTGAATATTTATTTCTAGTTTTGGGCTATTATGAATAATGCAGCTATATACATTCATAGCTTCTGTCCTTATACATATATGTATTTGGAGTATGTGCTTATGTTGGGTAGATTAAAAAACTGGCTGGGCACAGTGGCTCATGCCTGTAATCCCAGCACTTTGGGAGGCCAAGGCGGGCAGATCACCAGAGGTCAGGAGTTCAAGACTAGCCTGGCCAATATTGTGAAACCTCGTCTCTACTAAAAATACAAAAATTAGCTGGGTATGGTGGTAGGTTTCTGTAATTCCAGCTACTCGAGAGGCTGAGGCTGGAGAATTGCTTGAACCTGAAATGTGGAGGTTGCAGTGAGCCAAAATTGCACCACTGGACTCCAGCCTGGGCAACAGATTAAGACTCCATCTCAAAAACCCAAGCAAACAAAAAACTACGAAACTATTTTCCAAATTGGTTGTACCATGTTACAATCTCATTAGCAATATATGAAAATTATAGTTCTTCTGGCCAGGCGCGGTGGCTCACGCCTATAATCCCAGCACTTTGGGAGGCCGAGGCGGGTGGATCACGAGGTCAAGAGATCGAGACTATCCTGGTCAGCATGGTGAAACCCCGTCTCTACTAAAAAAATGCAAAAATTAGCTGGGCATGGCGGTGCATGCCTGTAGTCCCAGCTACTCGGGAGGCTGAGGCAGGAGAATTGCTTGAACCCAGGAGGCGGAGGTTGCGGTGAGCCGAGATCGCGCCATTGCACTCCAGCCTGGGTAACAAGAGCGAAACTCTGTCTCCAAAAAAAAAAAAAAAACAAAACTATAGTTCTTCCACACTTTTGACATTTGTTACTGTCTTTTTTTATAGCCATCCTAGTGAATATGAAGTGGTATCTCGTTGTGGTTTTAATTTGCATTGCCCTAGTGCTAACGATTCCGTGCATCTTCTTTTCATGTGCTTATTGATCATTCAGTTCTCTTTGACAAAATGTCTACTTGGCTGTTACTTTTTAAAATCCGGTGACAGAGAGATGTTCAACTTCCCTGGGAGGAGGAGAGGTTTGTCCTGTTCACTGTTTGATCTCAAGTGCTGAGCACAAGAGTCAGGGAGTAGAAGGTCATATATTAGTGTCCTGTGACTGCCGTAACAAATTGCCACAAACTTGGCGGCTGAAAGCAATACACTTTTATTCTCTTTCAGTTCTGCAGATCAGAAGTCTAAATCAGTTTTACTAGGCCAAAATCAGGGGTCAGCAGAGCCTGCAGGGGCTCTAAATTTCCTTGCCCTTTCCAGCTTCCAGAGCTACCGTCTTTGCATTCTTTGGCTCTTGGCCTCTAACCCATCTTCAAAGCAAGCAGCATAACATCTTTAAATCTCTCTCTGCTTCCTTTGTAATATGGCTTTGTTTGTCTTCTGTAGTAAAATCTTCCTCTGCTTCCTTTTTAGAAGGACCCTTGTGTGATTACATTTAAGACCCATCTGAATAATCCAGGATAATCTCCCCATCTCAAGGTCCTTTATTTAGTCATACCGGCAAAGTCTGTTTTGCCATGTAGGGTAACAATTCATAAGTTCCAGGGGTTAGGACCTGGCTGTCTTTGGGGGCCATCATTCAGCCCACCACAGTCAGTAACCTGTCAAATGCATGCGGCCCCATTAACTCATAGTTCCGGGCTGGCTGGTCTTGAGGAAGACATCAGGCTGAAGGAAGTCTTTTGGAGGGATACCAGAGCCAATCGTGCTAGGGACCTCTCACCTCCTTCTTCTGACTCATCTCCTTTCTAGAAACTTTTTTTTTTTTTTTTGAGACAGAGTCTCGCTCTGTCGCCCAGGCTGGAGTGCAGTGTCGCCATCTTGGCTCACTGCAACCTCCGCCTCCTGGGTTCAAGTGATTCTCCTGCCTCAGATTCCTGAGTGGCTAGTATTACAGGCACAAACCACCACACCCCACTAATTTTTGTACTTTTAGTAGAGACGGGGGGTGAGGGGGTTCACCATGTTGGTCAGGCTGGTCTCAAACTCCTGACCTTGTGATCCGCCCGCCTCGGCCTCCCAAAGTGCTGGGATTACAGGTGTGAGCCACCACGCCTGGCCTCTAGAAACTATGATAAGAGGCGTTGGTTGCTAGCATGTGTGAGCCCGGAGGTGCAGACGCAGCTAGCACTATTACCAGGGTGGTGGGGGGACAGGACCAGGACTCGGGGCCTCGCGCCCAGATCCTCTCGTCCTCGCCTTCTCCCAGCTCCCCTCCAGCCCAACCGCCTCGACGCGGGGGCCCTGAGAGTTCAGCCCCCTCCCGGGGCACCACTTCCCGGTCCCGGCCTCTCCACTCTCCGAGGCGACAGCCACGCTGCGATCTCGCGCGCGGCCAGCAGAGGCCAGCATCCCCCGCGGAAAGGGTGGCCGGGCTGGGCGGGCCGAGAGGTGGGGCTCGGCGACCCCGGACACCGCTGCCAGCCCTCTCCAGTGTGGGTTGCCGTTTCGCCGTCCCAGCCCCTCAGCCTTTTGTATCTTTCCACTTCCGCGGCCCGCTGCGCTCTCGCCCTAGAGAAGGCACAGACTGCCTTGGGCGTGGCAGCCAGGAGTGGGCGGGTGCGGCCGGGGAGGCGGCCGGGCTTCCCCTGCCGCGGGCCTGGAGGAAGGGCTGGGCGCGGCGGGAAGGCCTGGGAGGGAGAGCTGGGCCTGGGTTGCTAGCGGCCTAAGGGGTAGAGACGTCTGTTTCTTTGTTCACTGAAAGCTTTGAGAAGGACTTCCTGATAGCCGTGAACGTCTAGATTTGGAATGAGCTTCTCACCGAGCATCTCAGATTCCAAAGTGCATCTAACTCGGAAGTCCCCGTGGTTCCATCTCCGGAAGGTGGCTGTGGGGGGGCGGGGCGCTGCCTGGGTGCAGAGGGCAGAGTCAGGCCGGTGGGAACTCAGCGTGCAGCGCCTGTGGGGCTGCAGCAACCTTTTGCTGCTAGGCTCTTGAACGAAGCCTGTGATTAAGGCCTTAGTTTAATTGGCTGCGCTCTCACTTTCACTTGCGGCCTGGCCTGAGCAGTTGCCTCCAGCAGCCTCAGCTACCGCATCTCTACTTTGCCGCAGAACCCAGGAACGGCCCTTCCACTGCAAAGGAGCTAAGACCTTCATTTCTTGCACCAACGTTTTTCTCACGGCTAAGATCTCTAGCCTCAGAGAACTCAGAGATAAGAGCCCAGATCTGGGGTCAGGAAAAGACGTGGGTGTTAGATCTGACTTTGCTGCTAGCTGGCTGGCAGATGAGGGGGCAGCGCTTCACTCCTACCTGTTTCCTCCGGTTAAATGGGGACGCTAATGGCGCTTAGAGGGTGTTGTGAGGAATCACGCAGCAAATTCTTGGAAAGGGCCAAGGTTAGAACTCAAGGCTTTTAAAATCCCATCTCTTGGTCTGGGTGGATCCTGGGAGGTTGTCAAGCCCAGCTGATGGGTATGGGTTTGAGGTGGCTGTGAGGTGAGCCTGCTCCTGACGGGGCACGACAGGAAGTGCAGCCTGCCCGAGCTGACAGCGCTGTCTACGGTGCACGTCCTCACGGGACGAGACCCTCGGCTCCCCTTTGCTCCAGCTCCAGCTCGGAGATCGTTCTCAGCAGTTCATTTCACCTCCAAGCACATCCTCAGTTACTGTAGGAGCCAGACAACGTGGGTTCAATCTCAGCTCAAGATCCACCAGCCCTGAGGCTTTGGGAAAGTCACTTCACCTCTGTGGGGATTGATTTCCCCATCTGCAAAATGGGCAGAGCATGGGCCATCTCGATGCTTTGTGGTAACGCACGGGGTGCTGCTAAGTGGGGCTTTTTGCTCTCTGCAACCTGGCTCTGGCGATTCAGACTATGAACGCTTTAAGTTTGATAGTAAGGCCAGAAAATGTTTAAAGGAGAGAACCCAAGATAAGTTGGGCCTTCTGGTGAGGTTCTTGCTACTCCTGGACAGCATGCCCATCTCTGTAGCAACTCGGGGCCAGGCAGTGCTCTGGGGTTCCCAGACATCTGTGAGCATGACAGCTGGTCCAAAGCTGTCTTGGACGTGTTTGTCCTCTCTAATCAAAAGAGTCCCTCTCCATGCCAAGATGGAACTCTGCAGACAGTTTGAGGAGAAACTAAATTCTGGTTTTGAAGTAAACTTGGCCTCAGTCTTTAAAGCAGATTCACAATCTATTATGAATAGAGCTGCTAGGAACATTTGTGTACGACTTCATATGGACATATGTTTTCACTTCTCTTGAATAAATATCCAGGAGTATAATTTTTGGGTCATGTGGTTTCCTTGCTTGTAAAATTTCTGACTGGAAATTGTAAGATAGTTGGATAATTGTTCCCTGGAGGGAGATATTTCAGATATGATAGGGAGAATGCCACAGGTATTGGGAGTCAGGGGTGGTTTTCGTGAATATCAGGCAGCATCTCTGTGTGTGGGGGTGGGAGTCTGCCTTCCACCTTGACACACCTCTTGAGGGCAGCAGCTGCAGCTGCAAAGATGCAGGTCTTGGTGTGAGCCTCAGGGGCCCCTTACGGTAGGTCACTGAAATCCATGTCTCTTGTTTCTTCAGAATGTCGTGATTGTCAGCATGATTCAAGGCAGAGTGGAGGCCTTCGTCCTCAGGTTGGCCTGGGTCAGGATGGCTCGGTGCTCAGGCAGAGCCCATGTTTCTGCTCTCCTGACCAAGTTTCTTGACCAACTGATTTGATAGAGCATCAGAATTCTCATTAACTCACTTTCCAGGCTGTCACAGTAAGAGATTTTATAAGGAACTTAACCAGGGCTAATGCTTTTAATCACACAAACTAACTTATCTTATACATTAACTGCCTTACACACTAACTTATTTTACAAAACAAACTATAATACTTAATTTTCATGTAGTCTGTATAACCTCCTAACCCGAGAGAAAAAGAGAATGCATAGTCAACCCAAATGCCATTGTATATTGTTTTAAAATATTGTTTTGCTATAATCATTTTAAAATGAATTTGTTTATTCTGAAAAATAGAGATGGGGTCTTGCTATGATGCCCAGGCTGGAGTATGGTCACCATTCACAGGTGTGATCATAGCACACCATGGCCTTGAACTCCTGGACTCAGCTGATTCTCCCACCTCAGCCTCCAAGTAGCTGGGACTACAGGTGCATACCACCATGCCCCACTTATAATCGTTTTTGAATACGAGTTTTTTCTGAGGTCTTGAGGAAATGGTTTTCCTTATGCAAGCAGAGTAAGGTGAACATTTCATAAAACCAGAAAATAATGAAAATGGGTGGAGTGGGGCTCATGCCCATTACTGTAGCTGAATAGTGCCTCTGTCTTCTACAGCAGCCTGTAGATAGTTACATATAATTAATCAGGTCAAGGTACTGTTTACTCTGGTCTCAGGAAAATCATCTACCAGCCCTGCTGTGATCTTATTTAATCCTCACAACAAACCAGTGGGTAGGAATGACTGCTCCACACATTTTATAGATGACAGAATTGAGGCTCCATGAGTAAATCAGTTTTCCCTCCTCCCTTTGCTGCAGTTTAGTAGCCGAGATGAGCCATCGCAGGGCACCATGGGGCACAATGGCCGCCTGAGCGTGACTGCTGGGTCTTTGTCTCAGTCATTGAGCTCCTAGTTTTCTTCTGCCATGGTGCTCCCATATTTTTGTCATAAATGTCTCAGGACCATTAGTTATTCTCACCCACAAATCCTTGACTCCCTTTTAAAAATTAAACATTTCACCATGATGTTCCCCCTCCTGGAAGCCAGTTATCAGGGCTGGGCATCCCCCTGAATAGTAGGCCACGTTTGTATGTTTTAAAATTTTTATCTGCTGTACACATAAGAGGTTGCTCAGAGCCTATCAGATAAACCCAAGCACAGGCATTTTAGTCCTGAAGATTGCATTTTTTTTCCCCAGTCATTATTTCTATAAATAGTGAAACAAACTCTGAGATAAGGTCCTTTTAATGTGGGCTGCACATGTCCCCACCTCAGCACTTCTGCCTCCAGATGCTAAACGCCTTTTGAACTGGAACCTTTGCCTCATTCAGGGCTATTTTCAATTTGATGAACACCTGCTGTGTGCCAGGCACTCTGGAGAACAAAGATGGAACAGCCCTTCCTTCCGTCTGTTGCAGAAGATGGACATTAAAATGACTGGCTAACAAGGTTGTAGAGGAAAAAGCAGGTGATTGTGGCTGAGGAGGTGAGGACGGAACCCTTGAAAGATGGGGCTTTGGAAGACCCATAACCAGTGAGACGGACTGAGACCCAGAGCCATAACTTGGAGAGCGTGTGCCTTCCTACAGAGGAACTGAGCCCTGGGCTCCCTGGCCAGCCTCTTGGGCTCCTGTAAAGTCTCTTCAGCTTGTCCATCTTCTGGAATTTGAGGAAACAAAGTTCTTTTAGGGTTCAGGTCCTGAAATCTGCTCCCTGGTTACCAATATGTTCGAATGAGGTTTGGCTTGGTTGGAATTTAAGGTAAACAGGCCAGGCCAAGGAATGGGAGATGGAGGTGAGTGGGGCCTTAGAGACCTAACCAGATAGTGCAGCTTGTCCTCAGCAGCAGGCTCTGCGCCTCCAGTTCAGTCTCTAAGTCTTGACTGCCAGGGCTGGTTTTCTGGTTCCCTGCTAGTGTCCTGCTTGGTCACTCTTGCCTGGCCAGTGGAGGACTGCCAGCCTGTTCTCCTGCCAGCCCGTCCCACACTGACCAGCAGCGGGTGCCAGGAAAATGGCTGTCTTCCTCTCCTTGGCCCAATGAACCTGGTTTTTACAGGGAAACTTAAGAGACCCCAGAGATGGCCAAGTTCCTGTTGGTCAAAGTGTGGCCCAGGACTGAGGATGGCCCAGAACCCTCTGGGGGCATCTGCTAACAAGGCACGTCCGTCTCATTCCAGACCCCCTGAATCTGATCTCACGTGGGCCTGGGATTTACCATCTCGTCCTGGTGATTCTGACTGAAAACCTCGGAAGCAGCCCCACACCTTCCTTTTGCATCCAGTGAGTAAACCGGTGCCTGGCAGGTGAAGACACTGCCTGTAATGGCCGAGCTGGGATGAGAGCACAGCACCACTGCCAGTCCAGAGTCAGTCACTCCACTCAACACTGCTGCTCTGCTCTTTTTCTTTCCTCTGACTGTGCAGACCAAAGTCTGGGGCTTGGGCATTCATCCCTGGCAGCCAGGCCAGTGGGCTGGTAGTTACTGCAGAAGAGGTGAATTCAGGAATTGCAAATTGAATGCAGCTGCCCCCTGGAAGCAGTTTGCTCGGTATTTTCAGCCTGTGGCTTCCTTGTGAACAATTCTCTCCTCCATCTGGCACCCCTCCTGTAGGCCTAGCTGTCACCCTCAGCCCTGGCCCTGACCCGGGCCCCAGCCCTGCGCTCAAGGGCATCTCCATAAACACCCACACCACACTCTCTGACCTCCCTTTGCTGACATAGGGTGGGAGTCTCAGGCCATTCCAACTTCCACCTCCTTGCATCAAAAAGTAAAGATGAAAGAGGAACATGTCTGAGCACAGGAAGAGCCCTGAAACCAGCACTGCAGGACCCAAGTTCTAACCTTGTGTGATTTTGAGCAAGACACTGACCCTCTCTGGCCCATGCAGGACATCATTCTGTGCATTTGTCCCTTTGGCTTCTCATTCTAGCTTAGTCTACTCCACCCATGCGTTGCAGGGAAGACAAGTCAGAAAAAAAATCAACCCCTCCCCACTGGGCTAAGGTGACCTCTGCTTTTGCTTACAGTTTCATTCCCAGTACAGTGCTACCCCATGGAAAGTACTTAGCATTTGAATTATGGATAAATGTGAATTTAGAGGCACAAAAACACTGGTAATCAGGGGAAGCACTTGAGCTGAAAAGGCCCCTTGAGGCTACATTTCCTGTCAATGAGTTGCCGTGAACTCCTTCCCTGAATACTTTCCATAAACCCGACTTTGCACTTGAGGATCTGATTACAATCAATACAGCTGTAGAATGTGGTCTTGGCCTCCTCACCTGTGAAATGATGAACTAGATAAGATGGGCCCTCCTCCTCCCTCTACCTTTTCCCTGGAACTTTCTCCCACCCCCTCCCACCCATTATGCAGCTGGTATCTGCCCTCATGAACCTGCTGCCCCTCCGGAGAGACCCTACCCACATTTTTCCTCTGTCCAGACTTGGGTGTGCCTGTGGCCGGGCCTCGCCACCTCTTTCCTTGTGACCTTGTGAGCTGGGATAAAGGAAAGAAGCTGGACATTCTTTAGTTTCTACCTCTTCCTCTTGACACAGGTGACCTTTTCAATCCTTCCAGTCCCAGTCAGTCCACAAGTACTTATGGGCCACCATACTTTGCCTGGAGCAGCCTGAGGGAATCAAACAGGAACCAGTCCCCACCCTCCAGACACTGTGTGGCTGGGGAAGAAGATCACATGCAGGAAAATCAAGTGGTGATAAGAGGTGCTGTGAGACGGTTTGTGGGCTTAGGGTTAGAGGCCCTGCTTTGGTGCCTGAGTTCTGACTCTAACAATTATTAGCATTGGGACCTCAGGCAAGTTACAGATCTGAGCCACAGTATCTTGTCTATAAAGTGGGGAAAACAGGGACCCTTGAAAAATACAAAATCCCCTTTAGACCAACATTATAAACCACTACAGGCAAGACATGCTGGGGGATCTAAATTCAGTAGACAGGAGATGGAGGAGAAATAGGCTATTCATAGTTTCAAAGTATTTCCCTCAGGGTACTTAGCAGTTATGAAAAGAAAAAGAGTAATTTTACTATGGAGAAGCCTACCAGATACCACCTAAATCAGGTGACCAAGGTTAACACAACCTGTAATAAAACAAATTAGCCTCATATACCTGCTAGTGATAGGGACAGGAGGCAGAGAAATTCTGGGCAGAACATGGTGGGTCCCCAACAAAAACCCCAACCTCAAGCTGAAAAGCCTGAAACCATGGCCTAAAGTAAGAACTTCTGTCCCTGTTTTCCCACTCAAATATTGCCTTTTCCTAAACCACCCATGGCCCTGCCCCATCCCATCCTGTGCCTATAAAAACCCCAGACTCAGCTGGTAGACAGGAGAAGCAGTTGGACATCAGGACTATAGCTGGATATTGGAGAGAAGTGGCTTGACTTCTGAGGGAGAGCTTGATGACATAACTTAGGAAAGGAATCTGGCTGGAGACAGCCAGACTTCAGGAGAAGATTACCTACCTCCGCATCTCCTTTTCGGCTCCCCTTCCAGCTAAGAGCCACTTTCATTGGCAATAAAATCCCCCACATTTACCACCCTTCAATTCTTTCATGTGACTTCATTATTCCTGGACCCTAGAAAAGAGCTCAGGGGCCACAGGTGTGGATACAAAAGGCAGCTACACTGGCCCTTTGCCCTTGCTGGTGGAGGGCAGCTGCCCCATGCAACGAGGCAAAGGGCCACTGAGCTGTTAACGTGTAGGCTGTCTGTGGATGGCAGAGCTAAAAGAGCACTGTGACATGCTGTCTGGGGCTTCAGGGGTCACCCCATCTGGCTGGCCAGTTCCAGCACTTGTGCCCTCCAGTTCCCACCTCGTTCGCTTGTGTGCTCCCTCCCATGAGGAGCTGAGAGCAGCAGACTGAGTAAACGAGGCACCCCTGTCATAAGTCCCACAAAGGGATCAAAGAAAAATCCTGCTTCATCAGTATGATGCACAGAGAAGGACAAAATATCACTTCTGTGGTATTCCTGCCGAAAGTGCATAACCTCCATCTAACTATAACCACCCAGTGGGTTCACCTTGCCTGCTGCCTAGAGGGCCGATTTATCAAGACAGGGGAATTGCAAGGAAAAAGTAATTCACGCAGAGCCGGCTGTGTGGGAGACTGGAGTTTTATTATTGCACAAATCAGTCTCCTGGAGCATTCAGGGATTGAAGTTTTTTTTGTTTTGTTTTGTTTTTGTTTTTTTTTTTGAGACGGAGTTTCGCTCTTGTTACCCAGGCTGGAGTGCAACGGCGCAATCTCGGCTCACCACAACCTCCGCCTCCTGGGTTCAAGCAATTCTCCTGCCTCAGCCTCCCTAGTAGCTGGGACTACAGGCGTGCGCCACCATGCCCAGCTAATTTTTGTATTTTTAGTAGAGATGGGGTTTCACCATGTTGACCAGGATGGTCTCGATCTTTTAACCTCGTGATCCACCCGCCTCGGCCTTCCAAAGTGCTGGGATTACAGGCGTGAGCCACTGCACCCGGCCAGGGATTGAAGTTTTTAAGGATAATTTGGTGGGCAGGGGTCAGTGAGTCAGGAGTGCTAATTGGTTGAGTTGGAGATGAAATCATAGGGAGTTGAAGCTGTCTTCCTGTGCTGAGTCAGTTCCTCAGTGAGGTAGATCAGATGAACCAGTTTATTCGTCTGGGTGGTGCCAGCTGATCCATCCAGTACGGGGTCTGCAAAATATCTCAAGCACTGATGTTAGGTTTTATAATAGAGATGTTATCCCCATGAGCAATCTGGGGAGGGTCAGAATCTTGTAGCCTCCAGCTGCATGACTCTTAAGCCATAATTTCTAATCTTTTTGCTAATTTGCTAGTCCTACAAAGGCAGTCTGGTTCCCAGGCAGGGAAGGGGTTTGTTTTGGGAAAAGGCTGCTACGGGTCTTTGTTTCAAAGTTAAACTGTAAACTAAGTTCCTCCCAAAGTTAAGTTAGGCCTATACTCAGGAATGAACAAAGACAGCTTGGAAGTGAGAAGCAAGATGAAGTTGGTTAGGTCCAATCTCTTTCACTGTCTCAGTTATAATTTTGCAATGGTAGTTTCATAATCATGATAAAAACAGAAATTTGTTGAGGTATGTAATTAGTAGTATTGTACCAATATTAATTTCCTGGTGTTGATAATTGCGCTATGTTTGTGTAAGATGTTAACATTAGGGGAATGATACACAGAACTCTCTGTACATTTTTCCAACTTTTCTGTAAGTCTAAATAATTTCAAAATAAAGTTTTTCTTTTTTTTTTTTTTTTTTTTAACATTCTTGATCTGTTGCCCAGGCTGGAGTGCAGTGGTGTGATCTTGGCTCACTACAACCTCTGCCTCCCAGGTTTGAGTGATTCTCCTGCCTCAGCCTCCCAAGTAGCTGGGATTACAGGCACACGCCACCATGCCTCGCTAAGTTTTTGTATTTTTAGTAGAGATGGGATCTCACCACGTTAGCCAGGATGGTCTTGATCTCCTGATCTCATGATCTACCTGCTTTGGCCTCCCAAAGTGCTGGGATTACAGGTCTGAGCCACCATGGCTGGCCGGAAGAGTTTCTTAAAAAGTGACTCAGTGACTGGGTATGGTGGTGGCTCAGACCTGTAATCTTAGCACTTTGGGAGGCTGAGGCAGGAGGATTGCTGGAGCTCAGGAGTTCGAGACCAGCCTGGACAACATAGTGAGACCTTGTCTGTATATTTTTTTTAAAAAAATGACTCTGCATTTTGTGAGGAGTAAAAGAGATGACACATAAATAAGGTGCTTAGCACTGACACAGTAAATGCTCAAGAATTTTGTTTTAAAGCCCCTCAACTGCTTAAGTTTGAACCTATTATTTTTGTTATTTGATAAATACTAAGGGTGGCAGGTAAAGAAAAGGGCAATCCCTTCAAGGCAGGAGGACTAGCAAGAGTATACACCTAGAGGTAGAAAAATACCTGGTACGTTTGGCGGGGGAGGGTGGGGCATAAGCTGACCAGACAGGTGAAAGCAGAAGTCTTTAATTTTCTTTTTTTTTTTTTTTTTGAGACGGAGTTTCACTCTTGTTACTCAGGCTGGAGTGCAATGGCACGATCTCGGCTCACCACAACCTCCGCCTCCCGGGTTCAAGCAATTCTCCTGCCTCAGCCTCCTGAGTAGCTGGGATTACAGGCACACGCCACCATGCCCAGCTAATTTTTTGTATTTTTAGTAGAGACGGGGTTTCACCATGTTGACCAGGATGGTCTCGATCTCTTGACCTCGTGATCCACCTGCCTCAGCCTCCTAAAGTGCTGGGATTACAGGCTTGAGCCACAGCGCCCGGCCAAGTCTTTAATTTTCAAAAAAATAAGAAAGTAATGGAAAATGAGGCAGGAAAGGCCTCAAATGCCAAACTGGAGAGCCAGTTTTAGTTGGAGAAAGGCAGTAGGAAGTACCTCTGTTCAAAACGACAACACAGCTCAAGAAGTTCCTGCCTTTCAGAAAGGCCCAAATCAGGAGGGGCCCCACTGCCCTGCAGAGCTCCCTTGTCATTCATAAAGGACAAAGGATCTGAGAAACAGGAAGTCTTCTGAGAAGTTTTCTAGGACTTTGGAATGTAAACTTCTTCACCATGAGTGAAGGATAAACTCCAGCCAGCAGGATCTGATTCTGCAGGGTGGTAGTGGTGGGGGAGGGGGTCTGTGGCTGGTGCTCTGAGGTAAGAGGCAGTGAAAGCGGAACCTTCTTCCTGGGGCCCCCAGAAGCTGAGCATCCTGGGTGGAAATCCAAGCGGAGCCAGCTTCCTGCCTGCTGGTCCCGACGCTGAAGTGCAAAAGGGAGAAAATGGACGTTGGGAAATAGTCCAGGAACATTCGGCATTGGCTGGGAAGTTAAACCAAATGCAATGTGAGTGTGACTTGCTGTGTTCAGAGAGGTGTGAGGCCTACTTGGCCACACGAGGAGACAGAAAATGAGGCTCAAGTTCAAGCTCACACATATGGGTGAGAGGGACTGGTCCTGTCTGGAGCTTCCTGAAGGTGCAGACGCCACCCTACCTGAGTTGGCACACTTGGCCCTGGAAGCCTTGGGAAGCAGCCTATTTGAGGATTTCACCTTTTGGGGCAGGATACACTAACTTGAGGACCTGGCAGGGCTTTGTGCTGGCCCCACCCGTCATCTCCCTTCTGAGAAGAGGGGCTGCAGCAGTAGAAAGTTCACGTAAGTGGGACCTGAATGGGACTTGCTATGTTTGGTGGAAGGTGTGGGTGGCTCAGCTGCTCAGCTGCATGTGGAGCCTTGGAGAGTGTTTTGTCCGGTATTCTCAATCCTGGCTGCATATTGGCGTCACCTGGGACTCCTTTTTCAAAACACCAATTCCGCAGCCCCGAGCTCTTAGACATTCCATTTTAATAGGCTCCAGGTGAGACCGAGCCATAGCTAGTTTTAGGATATCAGTGGTTTAGTTTTTCTTTCTTTTTAACTTTTTGTTCTGAAAAACAGAGGGAATGGAATGATCTCACCCTCCAACCCCACATTTACCTATTATCCTATTTAAACAATTTCAACACTTAGCCAGTCCTGTTGCAGCACTTCCCCCACCTGCTCTCCCAGCACCTGCCCCTGGTTTATTTTGAAGCCATCACAGACATCCCGTGCCCGTGATTGCAGGATCCCCAGGTGGTTCTCTTGTGCAGACAGGATTGAGACCCACGGATCTAGTCCAATCCCTTCATTATGTAGATAAGCAAACTGCAGCCCAGAAAGGAGAAAGGCCTTGCAAAAGTCCCACAAAAAGTCCCTTCCTACTTTAACATTCTATGAACATGTGAACTTGGAAGCACTATAGAGACTTCTGAAGTGTCTTTGTTGAAACACTTCTGGGAAGGTTCACCCAGGAGCCAAGGCCTCCCAGAGATAGATTGGGCTCTGCCTCCGGTGCCAACTGAATGCTTGTCTCTTCTGGTTCAGTCCTGCTTTGTTCTGCTTAGTCTCATTGCAAGAATGCTCAGTGATGAGCATTTTTGAATCCTCTCAAACTGGGGTCCCTTTGGTTGAAAGTCAGTGGCTCTGTTTTCTGGCTACAGGGCCAAGTGGGGCTGTGATGACTCAGGGCTGGGAGAGCCAGGGTTTCTAGCCCAAGGAGCTCTTCTAAGCTCCAGAGACATGGAGGCCAAGTATTCTCAGAGGTTCACACATACTGCAAAGGCCAGGTGGCAGGGCCTGGGGCTAAGGGTGAGCTTCCCCGCAGGAGCCTGTGGGCATGTCATATCTCTCCTCTTTTTTTCTAATCAGAGAACAGATGTGAACTGTGAAACCAAGTGTTTGTTAACTCAGGACCTCTTTCAGAGGGAAGAAAATCCTTGGGGCGCTCAGCTTGACCTCTGCTGGGTCTAGTTAGGAAGGCTCAGAGTTGGGGAGTTGTTAGTGGTAATGGTAGCCCTAGAGTTTGGTGTGACTTTGGCAAATGTGCAGGGAGCTGGCGTGATCCCCTTTTCTGGTGCTTTTCCACATGACTCTGCAGAGGCAGCCAGTAGCCCTACTGGCTGGCTTTTAAAGAAGTGGTGGTTTGGCACAGGGCTGTGCAGAGAGAGAAGGCTGTGTGTGCTCTAACCTCACGAGGGCTAGGGGCAGGGAATGCCAGCACATCCCTGGATCAGTCTACACCCTGTCAGGGTTTCAAAGGGTGGAAAAGACTCTAAAATTTAGAAGATCAGGGACCTCACATCTTCATTTGACATTTAGCCTGAAGTCCAAGGGACAGTCATGTTTGGCCCCTTAAATCAGTGGCTTCCAGTGGAATTACAGCTGGGGCCCTGACTTGAGCTATTGCTGTTTTTGTCACATCTACGTTTAACCTCTAGATTGCTAGCTAGAATTGTGTGTATGTGGGTGTATGTAGGTGCATGTGGGTGTTGGGAGAGAGGGGTGTCACAGTGGACTGATTGTTCATCACAGAGAGAACTTAGAGACACAGGGGATAACTGGAGAGTAAAGTCCCAAACTGCAAAACCCTTATGGTTCAGTTGATAAGCAGACAGTCCCATATACACGGAAGAAACCAACGATGCTTGTGTTTCTGTGTGCTAGCAAGGCAGACTCGTGGGGCTGGTGTCCACCAAGTGTGGCTGGCTGGGGGATGGCTCAGGGTGGGAGGGGACTAGCTAGAGGCATGGTAGCTAGAGCTAGCAGAGTTCCACAGAGCTAAGTGTTGTCCTTGGAAGAAGAACTGAAAGTAACATAGGAGCCTCCATACCCTATTTGTGAATGCAGACCATGGGGTCAATTAGGGTCTATGTCATGTCAGGACCAGCCATGGCAGCCACCCATCTCTTTTACCCTCTGTCATTGCATCCCCAGATGGCCAAGCCAAACAATACCTTTATTTTTCCAGGAAATGTGCAAATGCATTGTATGATATTTCAGGCACACATTTAATTTTTAACTAGCATAAAGGTGTATGCTATACAGACAACAGTACAGAAGAAGGCACATACCTAAATTGGCTAGTGACGTATTCCAACCTCAGATTCAGGCCCAGTAGAACTGGTTGGGCTTATGGAGATTGCTAACCTCTTCCCTCAAAGAGGACCCAGGATGGGATTGAATCAGGGGCAGCCGTGAGAAACAGATCTCTCGGACACTGAACTAAGAAGGAAGAGGTTTTATTATGGCCTGGGAGTGAGGCAACAACTTGTCCAACCTCAGAGCTCCCCTAACAAAGAGAAGCTCTGCCTTTATATAGGCTTACACTCTAAATATTACACATGAAAGAATCTTATGTTTACAGCCTTAGAAATTACAAGTGAAAGGGTCTTGGGTTTACAGTTTTAGAAATCACATATGAAAGGGTCTTGGGCTTATAGTTTTAGAAATCACATATGAAAGGGTCTTGGGTTTAGTTTTAGAAATCATATATGAAAGAGTCTTGGTCGATGGAGGAGCGGGGTGGGGTTTTGATCTTAAGTAAAAACAATGTCTTCCAGAGATTCCCCTACACCATGCCTGCTATTTACAGGAAGGTGATTTAGGAGGCGCCAGTCAGCCAGCCTTTTCTTCTATTGAAATGCAGTGTGGAAGTCAAGGGGGGGGGGGTGATCCTAGATGCCTGGGTCTCCTTCCCCAGGATGGCACGTTAGGCAAGGCTGGGAGGTCACCTGGCCCTGTCACATGTGTGATCTTGGGGAAGGACAAACTTTGCTGAGACTTTTTACCTTCACTTTCAAACTGCATGGGCTCCTTTAGCTTCTTGCCAAGATCCTTTTCAGCTAATTCTTTTCTTTTTTCTTTAATTAAAAATCCAGAGATTCAATTGCCCTAGAAAATGCAAACATTCAATGGTGTTACCAAATTAGAATTTTGCTCCTTACTTTCAGAGCTCTTTCCAAGGAATTTTATTTAAAGAAAACAAACATTTAAAGTTGTTGGTTCCTCAGTCTGCCTGTTGCCTGTTGCCAGGTGTTGGGAGGCGAACAGCAGTTTGGAGACTATCTGGCTGTTCTTCTGAGTGTAGTTGCTGAGGTCGGGAAGACGGAAGGACACAAGGCGGCACATTCTTGGCTCCTGAGCGTAGGAAAGTGTGCAACAAGGTTCAGGTGGCTTTTCTGTTGGGTGACGCTTTGTCGTCTTTGGGAAGAGGCAGCATCTGGTGCTCTAGAAACAGGCTGTCTCCTGGCCATCGGCTGCCCTGGTAGCCTGGGTCCCGCTGGCTGGCTGCCAGTTTGTCTCAGGTTGTCCAGTCTCTCCTTTTTGCAGCCCCCGAGAAAGTCCATCCCCACTCCAGCCCCAGGGCCTCTGCCTTTGTATCCCCATGTTCCCCTGGCCTTGAATCCACATATCCAGCATGTTGTCTCATTTTCCTGGCCCCTGAAGCCAGCAAGCTGCTCCTTCCTTCAGGTCTTGGAGCTCTAGGAAGACGCCCATTAGTTGGTTTGTTTCCCTTTGGCGTAATTACATCTTGATTAGTCTGCTTCCCCCACTACACTGATTAATCCTTGGCTGGGGGCACCTCTTCTCTATTTTAAGCACTTCTCTCTCAATCTGTCCACCCCTAGAGTGTAATCCCAAGACCCTGAAGTTCTTCCAGCTCACAGGATTCTGGGACTGGCTCTGGAGAGAGTTAAATGGGACATTTAACTCTAAGACAAATCTACTGTAAGGCTCTGATCTGAATCCTCAAATCGACATGTTCCCATGCAAAGCTTTCAGTTCCCACTTCCTCAGTTCCCCCGCCTGGTATGGCTGCCCTCAGAGGGATAAACACTCATGAGCAGACTTGGGCTCGTGCCATGGCCTGTGGTATTTCAGCAGAGCCCAGTGTCGATAGATGAACATTTTCACAAGCACAGCTGCCTTCAGCTGGATGACAACCAGGCCTCACCTCCCTGGCCAGAGGCCAAGGCACACAAGGTCCTCGGTCACTCACTGTGGCTGGCCCACCACTGGGGGTAGAGTCCATCTGGGAACAGATTGCTGCACAATCCCAGCTGCTTCTCCTCACCTTCTGCATTCTCTCAGCAAGACCAAGCCCCTCACCAAGAGCTGCCATAGGATGGTCCATGGGAAAATTCAGCTGTCTTTATTATCTCCTGTTCTCCAAATGGCTTATGGAAAAGAGATCAGGGCAACTGCATTTTCTCTGAGGAGGAAGACTGCAGCCAACACCCTTATTTAACTTACCCACTCCAGTCCTAAGGGCTGATCACTTGGATCTGTCTTGAGAACAGAGCCTTTGAAGCAAGCAAAGTGTGTTTGAAAACAGTGAGATGCAGGTCCCCTCCTGGGGGCTACAGGCTGCTGATTCTCAGAAGGAGGCTACACCAAGGGAATGTGAGCAATGGAGAGGAAACTCAGCCTCTCTCCAGATGCGGGGTCTGGACTGTGGGTTCTGTAGTGACCTTGGGCCCCGTGACCTGAGGAGCTGAGACAGGCCCACGAGCAATCAGCAGGTCACCAGTCTTTATTAGGCACTTAATGTGTATGGAGGGGTTGGCGGAAAGGCTACAGGTAGGGAAGCTAAAATGTCCTGGCCCCTCCTGGGAAGCTTAGAGACCAATTGGGGAAGTAAGACCAACACAGAGGACAGTGAGAGCACATAAGTGCCACCAGCTCACTCTGTGATTCTGGATAGTGATCTTAACCTTTTAATGTTACTGGGGATAATATTAACAAGAGTCAAGGCTGGACCAATCAGATGAATTTTTTTTGAGGTTCCTTCTGTTTCTAAGACTGATGACTCTGTGAGTCTATACTGTACTTCAAACTTCTTGTTCAAAGGAGTTAAAAGAAGGGTAGTACTTGTGGGCTAAAATGGTCAGAGATTGCCTCCTAGATTGGGAACTCCTTGCAGGTAGGATTGGTGAGTTTAATCTTTGTATCTCAATCCCTAGTCCACTCCTGGAATTCAGCAGGTGCTCAATAAGTGCACCTATCCCGAAGGAGTGGCTGGGGATGGGGAGGAGCTTGGTCTGAGTTTTGAAAGAGTAGAATTTGTTGGGTGCCTAGGAGAAGGGAAGGCCTTCTGGGGAGGGCAAGGCTGAGTCAGGAAGCCAGGGTAGGGACCTGGCATGCACTGTGGCTGCAGGCTGGTGTGCCTTGCTGTTTGCTGACACCTTCTGCACAGCAAAGCATTTAATGTCTGAACTCTTCTCCAAGGGCTGCTGACTATAGTCAGTCTATAATGTTTCAGCCCATCTGGCAGAGGGACTCTTGGCCCCAATAATGTGACTTTATCTGTATTGGAACAGAACAAGAACTCAAATGTGGAGTCAAGGACCCTGGCTGGAAGGGTAGCAGCCCAAAGCCCCAGGAGCAGTAGTGCTGAAGCCAAGCTTGGCAAGGTTTCAGACTCGGCAGCAGGTTGCTGAGAGTGTGGGTGGGAATTCAGATATTTTGTTCAGGGAAGTGGGAGGAATTTTGAGTTCTTCATGGAAAATAGGATAGGTTAGCTCATTTATTACTCATCCAGTCTTTTAAAGGATAACACAGACTTAATGCTAATCTAAAAGCATTTTCCAACAAAAGCTCTGAAATGCCAGAGAGCCACAAGAAATGTCAAAAACAGCTTCCTTTCCAGCTAAAGAAGGGTAGCGGTGAAGAACCATAGCAGAGTCTTGGGGCTTTCCCTGGAGCCTGGAATGAGAGCCCCTTCATGGTCCATGTCTATTTGATTACCGCAGACTCTAGGCTCAGCATTATTTCCGTGCACCACTGAGGAGGTAAAATCCAGGGAGAAAAGGATGTCTATTTATTGGCTCTCCAAGCAGAGCTGGCGTTTCTGCCGTCTGCCTCCCAGATGAAGCTATTTGGGCTCACTCCAAAACTTAGGGAGTGGGCAGAGGCCAGTCTGTTGGGTATGGAAGCTTTTCTGGCTGTCACTCCACTCTCCCAACTTCCCAAAATCCAAGGGTATATTTTCTAACCTGCTTGATCCAGCCTCAGATGCTGAAGATTAAGGGGGTTTCCTCAGTATTATTTCTGGTCTCATGGACACTGGGCAATGGGGTGGTAAGTTGATTTTGGGTTCTCCCAGGTTTTAATGTGTCACTTAACCAATGCCTAGAACTATGTTAGGCATAGTTGGGAGATAAAGAAAATGCATAAGACAGAATTGCTTGCCTCAAGAAGCACGTGGAGGTTTAAGATATCAAGATTAACACATTCAAACCAATTAGAAGTAGACTGTGTCAAGGTGGCAATTAAAGACAACTTTCTTAGAGCTCAGCCATGGCTGGCCAGTTTTGGAGACACAGCGCAACACAGAAAGAAACTAAGGAGTGCCTGGGCTGAGAGATTCTTCAGGAGGCCAGAACTGCCTCTAGCAAAAAGAACCAAACTCAGAGATGGGAAAACTTCAGGATGCAGGACTCATAAAAATCAGGTGGCTTCTCACCTAGAGATGATTGGCCACCTCCTCTCTCTCCTCCATTAAGAGAAAGTTGAATAATAGCCAACATTTATTATGTGTCAGGCACTGTTGTAATTGCTTTAGCAGAAGTAGATCAATTGATCCCCTGAATACCAGTGAAGTAGGTACTATTATTACCCCCATTTCTGGATAAGGAAACTAAGGTACCGGGAGGACCCAGCCACACTGTCAGAACCCAGAATCCAGAGTAAGGTTCCTGATCCCAGGCTCAGCTGCTCTCTGTGGGCCAAGCTGAGGACCTGGCCAGGACTTAGGAGGTGAGAACATAGTAGAGACTGCAGCAGAGATGGCCCCTTGGAAGTTCTGGAGGGATGCAGAGATGTCCTTCTCTGGGAAGGCAGCCACATCAAAGAATTCCCACCCAAGGGCTCTTGGCTGCAAAACCAGCTCTACCCCTCCTCTTTACTCCATGCTTCAGCTTCTCGGAGTGAGGGAAGCAGCAGATTGCAGCTTCCCCAGGCTTCTTGCTGACTAAATATCTCATCTACATACTTTCCTCCTGTTTATACATCATGGTGAGCAGGTGGGCAGAGCATAGCCATGTAGATTTTCAGACAGTCCCAGGAATACCAGGATTGGGGATGGTAGGCAGAGACTGTATCAGCAAAGGAAACGTTGGTCGAACTAATGACCTGGTAACTTCCACGAAGGATCGCAGAGGGATGTTGGACAATGTAGCAGGGAGTCTGCTTGCTTTGGAAACTTTCAGAAGAGAGAAGGGGAAGTAGGTCTTCCTGGAGGATCCTGAGCTTGAGCTGATCACTGGAGAGAGTAGAAGTAAGAGGAGCTGGGTGGGAGCCTCCTGGACAGAGATGAGAAGGACTCTGCACACCCATAGGACCATCCATGCAGGGACCCAGGGAGGCCACACTGAGGATGGGGAAGGGCCAGAGTGGAGGGGTAGAGAGGCCGTCACTGTGAGCTTCAGGAGAGCCTGCTTGTTAGGCTTTGAGAGTCCTCAAAGAGCCTGAGAAGGGAGCTGCTGTGTTCTCCACAAATCCTTATTTTACTTGTTTTGAATAAAACTGAAGCAAAAAAAAGGAGAGAGAATCCTGATTTTCCTTTTATAAGAGACAAAACTTCCAAAATAGTTCATTTTTGCAGTCCAGTTGCTTTGATAGGAAAATTGTGTGCATAGGGATATTTAAATGAGAGCTATATCTGTGGTGAGAATAGCTCCATTTCCCTGAAATGTTTGCAGCCATAGCATTCCACGTCCACAGGCTTGCAAATCTCTCCCAAAGCTCAGCCCACAACCTGCTCTTCCACCCACACTGAAGCTGAGTCTCTCTCCAGAACAAATAATACTATGTCTTTCTCCAGTCCATGAAAGGATGGTAACATTCCTACAGAAAATAGCAGCAGCTAGGGGCCTTTGTTGAATTAAACAGGAGGCAGCAAATTCAGGAACTAGATAATGAACACCTACTGTATGGCAACTACTGGGGAATACAAGAATGAATAAGACCTTACCTTGCCTTGAAGAGGCTCAGAGGCCCAGGGAACCCATGGGAGACACAGCCCAGGGTGCCCTGGGGGCTGGGTGACAGATTTTTCCAGTTTTAGCACTGAAAGTTCCACGTCCCAGGAAAACTGCCCTAAACCTACATCCCCAGTCCTAGTTAAACTGGGGCTATTGTTTACCTTCCTGGGGGGCTCTGACTGTTGGAATGTGTTTCCTCATCTCATTCCTTGCTTTTGTCCCACACCTGTAAACAGGCTTTTGAAATTAGCTAGCATCTAACTTCAAATAATAATAATGATCAATAATGAAACTAACAATGGCAACAGCAATCTATCCTTTATGGTGGTTCTCCACCCAGGCTGCCTATTAGAATCCCTTGGGAAGCTTTTAAAAAAGATCAGCACCCAGGTCCCATCCTAGAAAAATTAAACCTGACATTCTCCAGGTGCTTTCCATGCGCAAGCAGCAGGAGAAACTGCCTAGGGTCTAGGATGCCACAGGAGACGCAGCAGGAAGGGGGCTGCCCAACCCTGGTGTACTTCCTGGGGTGTTTTCAGCTTCTGAGCCAGACTAGGGCTGTTCAGGGATGGCAGGGGCATACCCAGCAGGTCCTAACACATACGCTAATTTGGGAAAGCAGCCTCTGAGCCACACACCACAGGCACTCCACTGCATCCGTCCTATCTTGGGGCATGGTGGGAGACGCATGGCCATGCAGCCGGGCTCAGTGCCTCTTGGAGAAGGACTGCGAAGTGTGGCTGTCCTCTCCAGTGGGCCTGGGAACCTACGAGAGTCCCTGCCCACCCATTTCCAGGCCCCTGGCCTTGCTTCAACAAGTCACGCCTGGGCTGTTTTCTAGGCTGTTGCTCCCTGGCTGTTCTGGGTTTCCCATTTGTCACCTCCATGAGAGAAATTAACAGTTTTGCCAGACCCCATATAAACAGGAAGGCAAGCTGTTAACAAGAGCCTCCTGCCCTGCTGCCAAGCCCAGAGCTCACGTTTCCTTCCTCAGAGCCTGTCAATTGTAAAGAGGAGAATAGAAAAGAATGGGCTCTCTCTGGGCACTGTATGGGTTCTCTTGTGGCCACTTGAATGCCAGTGTCGGGCTCGCTGACAGCTGGGTCTGCAGCTGGCTGGTTTTGTCTGTTTTTTTGAGGGATAGCCAGGGATAGCCACTGATTAAACCAGGAACAAAGCAAGACTACACTTGTGGCTGTGCACACCAATGCTGCTGAACGGCAGAGAACAATTAATTGCCATGTTGTGGAATGTGTGGATGGGGGCAGGGAGGCAGTTGGCAAATGTAAGAATGTGCAGGAAAATGTCAAGCAAGTGCTTGTGTTCATTAGAAGCCGAGGGAGAGGGAGCCAGCTCTCCATGTGTTCCCAGGACCTACCACAGTGTCAGAGCCCTGGTCACTGCCTGCATGTCCAGCAAGCAGCCTTCCCCACTGGGGGTGGTTAGCCCACTGATGTGCTGCAAGTGGGTCATGCTTTGTCAAATAAGATAGGGAGCCCCTCAGCTCTTGGGGTGGCAGTTGTATCCACTGGCTTGAGCATAGGGTGCAAAAATGCCCATTTTTGATGTATGCTGTTGCAGAGAAAGGCCCTCTCTCGGCAAGTTTGCTGTGGGCTTCACTCTAGGCACTATGCAGGGGGTTCTCTGTGATGCTCTGGAAGCTTGCATCCTGACTCTTATCCAAGAACCAGACAGGAGGGCATTGGTGGGAGGCAGCAGTCCCTCAGCCTTCCACTACCACCAGGTAAGAAGATGGCTGCTCTTCAGTGATCCAGATTCACAGCAGCTTCGGCAGAAAGATAAGAGTGGGAGGGTGTGCGGGGACAGGCACTCTTCAGTTTATGATGGGGCTACGTCCTGATAAACCCATTGTAAGTAAAAAGTATTGAAGTCAAAAATGCATTTGATACCCTGATAAACCCATCATAAAGTTGAAAAATCCTAAGTTGAACCATCGTAAATCAGGCACTGTATGTATGTATTTAAGCTAGAGAAGTGAAAATGCATTCCTATATTAAAAGAGATGAGGCTGAGTGTGGCAGCTCATGTCTGTAATCCCAGCACTTTGGGAGGCCGACATGGGCAGATTTCCTGAGGTTGGGAGTTTGAGACCAGCCTGATCAACATGGAAAAACCCCATCTCTACTGAAAATACAAAATTAGCTGGGGTGGTAGCACATGCCTGTAATCCCAGCTACTCAGGAGGCTGAGGCAAGAGGATTGCTTGAACTCGGAGGCAAAGGTTGCAGTGAGCTGAGATTGTGCCATTGTATTCTAGCCTGGGCAACAAGAGTGAAACTCCATCTCAAAAAAAAAAAAAAAAAAAAAAAAAAAAAAAAAAAAAGATGGGAAAGAAAAGAGCAAGAATGGTATCCAAAGGGGTCTGGAGTAGCTGTGAGATTGTTTGGGGCCTGGACAAAAGGAATTTAGAAATTGTTGTATGCCTTTTGACATATCTCTATGAATGCCAAAGATTGAAATTCTTTTTAATAAAAGCTTTATTGCTTGCTGAGCTATGTACTGAACTTCCTGCTGAGACTGAGCTCCACAGGGCCCTGGCATTTATCGGGGTTACACAAAAATGTAATCTTTCCTATCCTATATCCTCCCTGGAGAGCTGAGCTCCAGATAAGGGATGGTGTGCAAGTGGTTTATTTGGAAGTTATTTGGGAGGTGATCCCAGGGAGCAGAAGTGAGGGACTGGGGAGAAAGAGGGAAGGAGGGATTTTCAATATAAGGTGTGTTATTGTGGCCACTGCTGAGCAACTGCAACTTAATCCCTCCCAGAACCATTATAGGACCATGTAAAAAGTCTCTCATGGCCAGGTGCAGTGACTTGTGCCTGTAGTCCCAGCACTTTGGGAAGCTGAGGCAGGTAGATCACCTGAGGTCAGGAGTTTGAGACCGGCTTGGCCAACATAGTGAAACCCCATCTTTACTAAAAATATAAAAATTAGCTGAGCGTAGTGGTGGGCACCTGTAATCCCAGCTACTTGGGAGGCTGAGGCAGGAGAATCACCTGAACCCAGGAGGTGGAGGTTGCAGTGCGCCCGGATTGCACCACGGTACCCTACTCTGGCCTGGGAGACAGAGTGAGACTCCATCTCAAAAAAAAAAAAAAAAATCTCTCAGGGTTGTCTATCTGATGGTCAATCAGAAGAGGCATTCATCTGCAGCTCCCACCGCCCCCTGTTTGAAGGTTACACTGGAGCCATTAACTCCCTCACAGTCAGGGCCATGCACATGTGAGTGCTAAGTGGGCTTCCATTAGTGTCCACAGAATTGTAGAAATCCCAAAATAAAGAAAGCAAAAGACATGGGCTGGCCCTTAAGGCAAGAGGCTGTCAGGATGAGGCCAGCATAGACTGCAATTAGAATCAGGAGTGAGGTTGAAGATGAGAGGCAGAACACCAGAGGTATCTGGTCTACCATCCATCACAGAGAATGTGGGCCAGGCCCCTCCCTGACTTGACCCTTGGAATGACTGAGATACAAATACAGGAAGGGTATGTGGCCTTAAGCCATGCTGTGGCAGAGAAAAGTTCAGGGCCTTTCTACATTCCTTTATCTGCTCTCTCCTACCTTGAGGGGCCCCCTGACCTGTAGCCTTCAAGGCACTCATGCAATGGCAACTCCTGAAATTTCCATTGCATCACTGCCTGTGTGCAGGGCTCCTCTGCCCTATAGCCTGAGTCTTATAGCTTCCCAGTAGTCCCACCAATTGCCATTAAATATCCCACTCCTTACTGGGAGAACTCTTACTTAGTGTGTCAAGGCAAAAAGATGATTAAACTCACATGGTTGTAATTTGGGCCTAAAATAAATGACTCTAGTGGTAGCATTTCAGGTAGGCAGATCCAAGGAAGAAAGGTCTGTAGACAGAGTTGGGAAGAGGGTCAAAAAGCCAGTGAATCTCCCTATCCTGAGAGATGCCTTGATGGAGCCGCAAACTGAACTCATGTTTTCCTGAATCCATCGCATTTCATGTGACAGGATGGAAATGCTTCCTTTCTTAGCCAGTGTTGCTTGTAAAGAGTTCCCTGCAGCTCAGGGAAGAGAGCAACATGTACTGCTTTGTTGCTTCCTGTATAGAGAGGGCAGGAATGAGGAAGTTCATAGAACACTGTCCTGAGCAGCTGCCACAGGAGACCCACCCCAGGCTTTTCGTGCAGAAAGGCACATGACAAGAAATTCCTATCCTGCACATATGGGTGTGATGGACACCCTTACTTCTTGGACTTAAGTTCTGAGGCAACTAGACTGAAAAGGGCTCCTGCTTGATTTAAACAATTGAGCTCTCCCTCTTGGCTCAAGTATCTTGTTGCCTCTTGCCCTGGCTTTGCCACTGATCTTGGGCAAGTCTGAGCCAATGCTGAATGAATAACAGAAGATGCTGGTCCCATTTATTTCATGTACTGTGCCTCTGGTAGGTCATGGTTAGTGCTATGGTATTTTTATTTTTCTAGCTTTCTTTTTTTAAAAAAATAATTTTTTAAAAAAGTATTATTTTGAAGTTTACCATAACCATTAGCTCTAGTTCTATCCTAATTTGTGCTTCCCTTGAAAGAATTTCCAAAGGATCTTCTTTCCCAAAAGGGAGATAGGGGGGAGTTTAGAAAACTTAGATTCTGGGCTTTTAAAAAGTTGACATATGATGATTGTACGTATTTATGGGGTGCATAGCAGTGATGTTTTGATATATATAATGTATAGTGATCAGGGTAATTAGCATATCCATCATCTCAAACATGTATCATTTCTTCGTGTTGGGAACATTCACTATTCTCCTTCTAGCTGTTTGAAACTATGTGTTATTGTTAATGACAGTCATCCTTTACTGGTAGAGAACACTAGAGCTTAGTCCTCTTATATAGCTGGAATTTGTATCTTTTAACAGATCTCTCCCTATTACTGTCTTCCCCCTACCCTTCTCAGCCACTGATATCCTTCCTTCTATTTTTTACTTCTTTGATATCAACTTTTTCTTAGCTTCCAATATGAGAGGGAACATGCAGTGTTTAACATTCTGTGCCTGGCTTATTCACTTAACACAGTGCCCTGCAGTTCCATCCATGTTGCTGTGAATGACAAAATTTCATTTTTTTTTATAGCTAAATAGTATTGCTGGCGTATATGTACCACATTTTCTTTATCCATTCATCCGTTGTTGGACACTTAGGTTGATTCCATATCTTCATATCGTGGCTATTGTGAATAGTCCTGTAATAAACATTGGGGTGCAGATGTCTTTTTGATATACTGATTTCCCTTCCTTTGTATGAATTCCCAGTAGTGGGGCCAGGCATAGTGACTCAGGCCTGTAGTCCCAGCACTTTGGGAGGCTGAGAGGGGCAGATTGCTTGAGCCCAGGAATTTGAGACCAGCCTAGGCAACATGGCAAAAACCCATCTCTACAAACAAACAAACAAACAAAAAAACCCCATGTGTGGTGGCATGTGTCTATAATTCCAGTTACTTGGGAAGCTGAGGTGGGAGGATTGCTTTAGCCTAGGCTGTTGAGGCTGCAGGGAGCTGAGGTCGTGCCACTGCACTGCTTTTATAAAAAGGAATTTCAATCTTTAGTATTCATAGAGATATGTCAAAAGGCATCCGACAATTTCTAAATTCTCCTTGTACAGGCCCCAAACCGTCTCACAGCAGTGAGACCCTGTCTCAAAAAACAACAAACAAACAAGGAAAACCCCAAAAATAAATAAATAAATTTCCAGTAATAGGATGGGATTGCTGGATCATATAATAATTCTATTTGTAGTTCTTTGAGGAACCTCCATACTATTCTGTATAGCAATTGTATTGGTTTACCCACTGACAGTGTTTAAGAGTTCCCTTTTCTCTGGATCTTTGCCAGCATTTGTTATTTTTTGTCTTTTTGATATTAGCCACCCTAACTGAAGTGAAATGATATTGCATTGTGATTTTGATTTTCATTTCCCTGATGATTAGTGATGTTAAACATTTTTTTTCATGTCTTTGTTGGCTATTTGTATGTCTTCTTTTGAGAAATGTCTATTCAGACATTTTTTAATCAGTTTTTTTTTTTTTTTTTTTTTTTTTTACTGTTGAGATATTTGAGTTTCTTATGTATTCTGGACATTAATCCTCCTCCATTGTGAATAGTTTGCAAATATTTTCTCCCATTCTGTAGGTTGCCCTTTCACTCAGTTGTTTCCTTTGCCATACAGAAGCCTTTTCAGCTTGATGTGATCCCATTTGTTAATTTTTGCATTGGTTATCTGTGCTTTTTGAGGCTTTACTTAAGAAATCTTTGCCCAGACCAATGTTCTGAGTTGTTTCTCGCATGTTTTCTTCTAGTAGTTTTGTAGTTTTAGGTCTTACGTTTAGGTCTCAGATCCATTTTGAGTTGATTAAGGGTGAGATGTGGGAGTCTAGTTTTATTCTTCTGCATAGGGATATCTGGTTTTACCAGCACCTTTTATTGAAAAGACTCTCCTTTCCCCCCATAAGTGTTCTTGGCCCCATTGTAAAAAATCTGTTGGCTATAGATACATGGACTAAGTTCTGGGTTCTCTATTCTGTTCCTTGGATCTATGTGTCTGTTTTTATCCCAATACCATTCTGTTTTGGTTACTACAGCTTTGAATATTTTTACAACTGGTAGTATTATGCTTCCAGCTTTGTTCTTTTTGTTGAGGATTACTTTTCCCTGAGGAGGCTATTCTGGGTCTTTTGTGGCTCCATATAAATTTTAAGATTTTTTTCCCCACATTTCTGTGAAGTATGTCTTTGGTATTTTGATAGGGATTGCATTGAATCTGTGGGTTGCTTGGAATAGTATGGTCATTTTAATAATATTAATTCCAATATTAATACTTCTAAACCATGAGGATAAGATGTCTTTTCAATTTTTTGTATTCTCTTCAATTTCTTTTTTTTTTTTTTGAGACAGAGTGTCGCTCTTGTTACCCAGGCTGGAGTGCAATGGCGCGATCTCGGCTCACCGCAACCTCCGCCTCCTGGGTTCAAGCAATTCTCCTGCCTCAGCCTCCTGAGTAGTTGGGATTACAGGCACGAGCCACCATGCCCAGCTAATTTTTTGTATTTTTAGTAGAGACGGGGTTTCACCACGTTGACCAGGATGGTCTCGATCTCTCGACCTCGTGATCCACCCGCCTCGGCCTCCCAAAGTGCTGGGATTCCAGGCTTGAGCCACCGCGCCCGGCTCTCTTCAATTTCTTTAATCAGTTTTGTAGTTTTCCCTGTAGAAGTCTTTTGCCTCCTTGGTTAACTTTATTCTCAGGTTTTGTTTTTCGTTGTTGTTGTTTTTTGTTTTGTAGTTATTATAAATGGATTGCCTTCCTGATTTGTTTTTCAGCTTGTTCATTGCATATAGAAATGCTGCTGATTTTTGTATATTGATTTTGTACCCTGCAACTTTACTGCATTATTTAATCAGTTATAAGAGGTTTTTTGTAGTCTATAGGTTTTTCTATATATAAGATCACATCCTCTGCAAACAGGGACAACTTGACTTTCTCCTGTCTAATTTGGATGCCCCCCTTTGTTTTTCTTTTGCCGAATTGCTCTGGCTAGGACTTCCAGTACTATGTTGAATAAGAGTGGTGAGAGTAGGCATCCTTGTCTTATTCTAGGTCTTAAGAGAAAAAGCTTGCAGTTATTCCCGGTTCAGTATAATATTAGCTGTGGGTTTGTCATATATGGCTTTTATTGTGTTGAGGTACTTGCTTTCTATACATAACTTACTGAGAGTTGTCATGAAGGGATGGGTTTGGTTTTATTAGTCAGAGTCTATTGAGAAAAGTAGAACTCCTTAAAGGTGTGTGTGTGTGTGTGTGTGTGTGTGTGTGTGTGTGTGTGTAAGATGTGGGGGGAGCAGTTTATCCTTCTACAATTATGGGATCTGGTTAAGGATTCTGTGAGGCTATCATCTTTGGGTCTAATGATGGAGTTTGAAGTCCTTTGAAAAGATAGTTGGCAAGTGCAGGTGAGAAAATGGACAAGCTGTAACCGACAAGCATGAAGCGGAACTATGAGGAAGGATAGAAACCAGTGTCAGTTCCACCGCCTCTGACTGGATGGTTAGCATGTCCTTCAAGAGAAGCTGGCACCCTCTGGCATGGAACTAATCACACATTTGGCCTGGAATTTGAGAAGCTGAAGAAGGATCCAGGGGAAGGTAGAACTGCTATAGGCTTGACCACTACCCCTTACCAACAAAGTGAACCAGTGGATAAAGGATAACATTTGTGAGTGACAAAACGGCTGCTGCTTAACTTCCAAATCTCACACAAGGGTTTCTTTACTGGCACAGCCTAACCAGAAACATATAGGAAAGAGAATTCTGTGAAATGTAGTTCAGCCTAGCCAAGCTGACATATTACAAAACCACCACATGTCCTAAACAAAAAAATAGTAAATTACTGTTTGGCAAAATATTAGCTACCATCATTTGAGCAGTGTTCCAGAAACTTTGTAGAAGTTATTTAATGTCATATTCATCCTGTGGGAAAAGTATTCTATCCCCGTTTTACAGGTGAGGAAACCGAGACTGAGAAGTTGCAGTGAGCATGATGTCATGGACCATCTGGAACTCAAAACCCCTCTCCTGTGGGGAACTCATCCCCACAGTTTCAATTATTCAGTCTACCCTTAGTCAGAGGGATGAACATGTACCCAGGCTTGGTCAGTCCAGAACATCTTACCCTGTTGGTCACAATGGCTGGTCCATCAACAGCCCTTGACCCAGGCTGAGTCCAACAGAAACTTCCCTGGAACTTTTCTACGAGGGAAGATGTAATCCTTGTCTTCAGGAAGTTGCTGCAAGGTAAATCTGGGGCTTCTGGTGGTCACCATTCTCACAAAGTAGAGCATGCTTATCTGAAAGGTAGGAAAAAAGATCATTTGAGCCCCTCAATGCAGCAGTGTCTGAAATTTTCTGTACTCTTGAATCACCCACGTTGCATAACCCTATAAACTTCATGTTTGCTGAAGCTAGTTTGGGTTGCAGTTTTGTCAGTTGCTAAAAAGAGACTAATAAATTGGTATCAGAAGAGAAGTATTGTAAGGGATCCTAAAATGTAGATTCCTTATGCATGGAGGGGAGCAGAACCCTTGGGTTTTCCAAGTACATAAACCAATCAACTTTTGATTCTTCTGAAGAAAATTAACTTGAAATCAAGAGAGTTATGTCTAATACAAAGGTTAAGCCATTTGCCCATCATTACCCAGCTAGTTAAGAGGATGTACTGGAACTCAAATCCAGGGCTGTCTGATTCCAAAGTGTAGGCTCTTAACCGCTGCATCATGCTATAACCATGCTAATTTAGTCAGCACATCTGGGCTTACAGCAGGCTCTGTCTCCGGAGCTTCTCAATAACGACGGAAAAAGCTGCTTGAAGGAAAGTCTGAGGGGAGCTTTCCAAATGCCCTTTGGAAACAAAGGAGATTGTGGGGTGAAGCAAAAGTGGCTAGATTTTGAGGTCAAGAGCAAAGGCTTAGTTTTGGGATTACAGGCTCCTTTGGAGAAGGCAAGCAAAACAAAAACCTCTGGGATCCATGCAGCGGTCCTTCCTTATTCGTGCCTATCATTTGCATCCTTTATGTATAGGACTTGAATAAACAAAGCAAATGGATGATTAAGGCAAAGTTCACCAGGGTCAATCCCCCAAATTCTAAACCCTAGATGTGAAGTTGCTGCCTTATTTTTATGTATTTCCAGGGATACAGATTTTTGTTTTGTTTTGTTTTGTTTTGTTTTTTGTTTTGAGATGGAGTTTGCGCTAGTTTCCCAGGCTGGAGTGCAATGGCAGGATCTTGGCTCACTGCAACCTCTCCTCCCGAGTTCAAGCAATTCTCCTGTCTCAGCCTCCTGAGTAGCTGGGATTACAGGCATGTGCCACCATGTCTGGCTAATTTTTGTGTTTTTAGTAGAGACAGGGGTTTCACCATGTTAGCCAGGCTTGTCTCAAACTCCTGACCTCAGATGATCCACCCACTTCGCCCTCACAAAGCACTGGGATTACAGGCGTCAGCCGCCTCGCCTGGCCTACGATACAGATTTGAAAGTGTTACTTCCCATTCCAGCATCCAGTCACCTCATAAGGAGAGAAGAATTTCTCTGCGACTAAGTTAAAGGTTTCTTGCCTTAGCTCTTCACACACGTAGAAAACATCTGGTCTTCACTCAATAGTTATCACCATTTTAAAGCCTAAAGCCACTCCTCACCATTTTCTTCAAAGCTTATGAAACTTAATTTCACTTTTATTGCGTCTTTTAAAGTTTCTGTTTCCAATGATTTGGTTGGTGGCTCTCCAGACCATCTGCAGGGCCCTCTTTCTCTAGAGTAGCACCATCCAGTAGAACTTTCTGCAATGATGGGAACCTCTATCTATGCTTTCCCATTCCTGGGGTTAGGGGAGGTTCCCATTATTGGGATGCATATGAGCCTCCTGTCATCTTTAGCATGGGCCCCTTCTCAGGGTCTCTCGAGAGCAGCTCTGATTCTGGCTATGCTACCCTCTGGTTGGCGGCCATGTTCCGGCTGGATGTACTGTCTTGCTGTCTTTCTCTTATCAGCCACTAGCAGCCACAGGTGACTGCTGAGCACTTGAAATGTCATATGTGTGCCCAAGGAACTGAATTTAAACTTTTATTTACATTTAATTTATTTAAATTAAAAATAGTCACATGGAGCTAGCAGCTAACTCCCCCAATTACATGCAGCTCACACATGTTCTGATCTTGTTTCTAGCTTCCCAAGGATTATCCTTGCTTTTCTAAGACCTGCCGACTTTTGTTCAGTTTGTGGCCCACTAAGACCCTTTATGTTATGTAACTTCTTCATGGTTTCCAGCTTCTATGTGAGGGTTTTGATGTGTTCTCATGGCTTCCAGTCTGTATCTGTCACTACTGAAATCCTGATTTTACTCCTGTTTTCCATATTGTTTGGAATAGTTTGGCTTTGAGCAAAATGGATAATCATACCATAGAGTGAGCTGCTGGAGAATTACATAAGAATTCCCCACCAAGCAAAATGAGAGATCAATGAAGAGCAGTTATGGCTTTCCCAGCTAATTCATAATTTCCTTTTTTTTTTTTTGAGACAGGATTTCACCCATCACCCAGGCTGGAGTGCAATGGCATGATCTGAGCTCACTGCAACCTCCACCTCCCAGGCTTCAGCAATCCTCCCATCTTAGCCTCCTGAGTAGCTGGGACTACAGGCGTGTGCTACCACACCAGGCTAATTTTTTTTGGTATTTTTTGTAGGGACAGGGTTTCACCATGTTGCCCAGGCTGGTCTTGACCTCCTGGCTCAAGTGATCCTCCTGCCTTGGTCTCCCAAAGTGCTAGGATTATAGGTATAAGCCACCACACCCAGCTTGATTCATAATTTCTATTGCATCAGGGGCTGCCACTGCTGTAAAAGTGGGGAAGTGATAGCATTGATTAGACTTCTACATGCCCTTATTTCTTCCCCCACTGCTTTCTCCTGAAAATCTACTTCCCTGATTATCCTGCCTTTCTATGTATTATCTTACTCTAGTGTTTGGAAATATTATCTCAAACTGGCCTTTCTAATTCTCAGAGGAGATGATAAAATTTCGACAAAAATATTCATGAAATAGAAGTAGCTCGAAAGTTCTAATAATGAATATATTTGCCACCATGACTTTGCCCTTTTATAATCTCATTGGCCTGTGCTTTTGACCTTGCTTTACACAACAGAAGAGTGGAATGCAGTTTTTAATATAAGATATGAGTTCTAAGACCCAAGAGATCAGAAAGTATATCTTTAATTTGATTAATACAACATATCCTTTTAGCAGTTTTACTGCTCAAAGTTAGTAAAATGTGAAAACCTACTGAAAGTTGATTTTTGAGACACCAACAAAAAATGATTGGTTATTTGATGTCATTCTCTGGCAGTGCTGAATTATGTTTGTCTTGTATTCAGTCACTGCCCCAATCAGTGAACGATGCTCCTGAGCAGCCCCAAGAATCCCCGTCCCTCCACACTCCTGTACAGAGCCAGCGCCTGTGTCATTTCAAGAAGATTTGCACAGAATTGACCTTACAAGTGAATGTTTAATTTTAAAAGCTGTACTTTTTTCCCCCCATTTCCATTTTGGTAAGCACACCAGATGCTTTGCCAAATTTACCCTCAGCTAATTGCATAATTCAGTGTCCTGAAATGTGCCCTTGTTTGCTTTAAACCTGCTGATTTGCAAAAGAAATTGTTCCAGGAATGTGGGTCAGAGTGGACTCTCCTGTAGAAGCTGAATTGACCAGGAAAGAGTGGTTCAAGCCTGGCTGGGATGCTGCATGCCTGTAAATCTGCAGGAATAGGGGACCCTCCAGGGCAGGATTTTCACTCTAATGATGAGGCTGCTGGAGGTGAGGGAGAACTGGGGCCTGAAGATGTGGACAAAAATCAGTTTGGCTCTGATCCACCTTTGGAATTCCCCTCAAGCTTTATATCTTGAGCAGGCTTTGGGTCAAGACTGAAATAGAATGCTAATGCACAGCCAGAGGAAAATAATTTTAAAATCTGGCATTTGCTCTGCCTCTGTTCCTGGAGGCCCTCTGATGAGATGTATGTGAAGTATGAATGATCTTCCAGCAAGAACAGAATAAGAATGAAGTTTCTCAGTTACTCTTCCCTGTTTGTGAATCTGGAACCTGACTCACAGAGGTGTTCCTGGGGACTTGGCCCCAGGGGATTTGGTAGACTCGTGGCTGGCTCCAACTCCTGCTAACAGGAAAATGAGTTTGGAGGACACTGAAAAGAGTAGAAAGGAACCAAAAGAGACAAAGTGGAAGCTGTTCCAGTGGAAGGGGCAGGATGCAAGGATCATCTGCCTACTTCGGTAACAGTGGGGGTGTTCCAATTGAACATATGGAACAGATATGAGCTTCCTGTCACTTCTAGCATGGGCCTTTACTCAGGTATCCCAGGGGCAGCTCCAGTCACAACTACACCACTCGGGTTGGCAGCCATGCTCCTGCTGGCCCTGTTGTCTTTCTCTTGTTGGATGTGCTTCGCTGACCTACAAGGCAGACACTGGGGGTGAAGGCAGGGATGTGGGGTAAGGAACTGCTCACTGTATTTCACTCAGCTCTCAGAATCCATCTAGAACTTGCTTCTGGATGGAAGTTCAATCATCTTAATAATTGTGTTAGTTTCCAGTGGCTATGTAACAAATTATCACAAACTCAATGGCTTAAAACCATGCAAATTTATTATCTTATGGTCCTGGAGGTCAGAAGAACAAAATGGATCTCACTGATCTAAAATCAAGGTGTCAGCAGGGCTGTGCACCTTTCTGGAGGCTCAAGGAGAATCCGTTTTCTTACCTTTTGCCACCACATTCCTTGTTTCATGGCCTGTTCCTTCAAAGCCAGTCATGGTTGGTCACATCACATCACGCTGACATTCACTCTTCTGCCTCCCTCTTCCTCATTTCAGTTCTCTTGTGATTGCATCAGATAATCCAAGATATTCTCCTCATTTTAAAGTTAGCTAAGCAAGCTCAGTTCCGTCTGCAAACTGGATTCCCTTTTGCATGTAACCTAACATTTCATAGTTTCTAAGGATTAGGATGTGGACATCGCTGGGGGATCATTATTCTGCCCACCATGATAAGAAGCCCTCACTTTCTTCAAAGCCCTTTTAAAGACCTCATTTGACCCTAAAAATGCCTGTGAAATAGGTGAATAGGTGGTATTATCCCCTTTAATGGATAAGAAAACTAAAGTATGAGTCAAAGAAATTAAAAAAATAAAACTTGCATGGGTCCCACCCCAAGTTTATTTGTTTTTTGTTTGTTTGTTTGTTTAAGATGGTGTCTTGCTCTGTTGCATAGGCTGGAGTACAGTGGTGTGATCTCAGCTCACTGCAACCTTCACCTCCTGGGTTTGAGCAATTCTCCTGCCTTAGCCTCTGAGTAGCTGGGATTACAGGTGCATGCACGATGCCTAGCTTATTTTTGTATTTTTAGTAGAGATTGAGGTTTCACCATGTTGGTCAGGCTGGTCTCGAACTCCTGATCTGAGGTGATTCACCCATCTCAGCCTCCCAAAGTGCTGGAATTACAGGTGTAAGCCGCCATGCCCAGCCCAGTTTACTTTGAAATAGAGGGTGGAACATAGTTAAGCTATGGGCCATGGTGTTTATTTTGTGGTTATTGCTCTAGATGACAATGCCTGCCAAAGAGGAGAGATGTGGGGAAAGTATGATATGGCCGTGTATGACCAGCTGTCAGAACTGGATTCAGATTTATGTTCACACAAACTTGATCTGACCATGTCCTTTTCTCTTCTCGAGTCTGTGAGTCCCTGTTTTTGCCTTCCTGGGTGGCTTTGAAAGTGATCAATATCACAGTTTTAACACAGATAGCTACTGTAGATAGGTATGACCCAAATGCAAAATTACTTATATTTATTAAAATGAATGTCACAGGAAGATGCTGAATGGAGAATAAAAACCATGGCCCTGATATTGACATTGCTGAATTTTCTATGAAGAAGGAATGACAATTTGTAACAAGCAGGCAATATATGGACAAACTTGTTTTAAAATATAGGATGAGTTTTGAAAAAAAAAAACTTAGAGAACCTATGATACTTAGGAGAATCCTAAAAGCAACTAGTAAAGAGAAATTCTGACAGCTGTTATGATTGCCATTCAAACATACATGGCCCGACTGTGTGGTCCTCCCAATAAGCTTAATTCCCTCTGCAGCTTGACTAGGAAGCTCAGGACTTGGATCTTGAATCTACAGAAATAAAGGAATAAAGAAACAAAAATCTCCAGGCTACGAAGAGGGTGGATTTAAAAGGTTTACACTGAGCTACTGTTTGCTAGCACTTCCTGTTTTATTCTATTTTATTCTTTTTTATTTTGGAGTGGAATTAAAGACTTCTCTAACCTTAGCACAGCTTCTCTGCTCAGGAGTCAGATTTTAAAACAATAAAACAAGACACACACACACACACACAGAGGAACATCCTATTGGGGTACTTGATTGACTTATAGTCAATAATACAGGGACATAGACTTTTAAGCCAAGAATTTAACTTGAAAACAAAGGTGCCTTCCACGGACACCCTTACCAGGTTACTCAAGGTTAGCAGCACACAACACATATAGCCCCCAAGGTTTGAAAATGGTAAATGTACCCTGGAATGGCCCAGCATCTCAGAAAGCAATTATAATAAAACATTCCTAGGGTGGGTTTTCCCCAAGGACGAGTAATGCCTTTGACCTTATATTCTAACTCCAAAGCATTGCTGTCTCAAATAGTTAAAATGACAAGGGAAGGAATTTTTTCGTTGGAGAGTCCCAACACTGTTTCCAGCACATTTTTCCATTTGTCTGACTGCTCTTAGCCCTGAATGGAGTCGAAGGTGGAGTTTTCTCTACTGAAATCATAAAAATATCTTTATTGGCATGTGTGCATTCAGAGCTGCTCTTGGTATTGCTCATGTTATTAGCTGCAGCTGGGTTTGCTGTGAGCAAACTGTTTTTGTCTTTGGTGAGGATCACATGTTGACTCATGACTGCCTGTATCCTGCGATTGGAGTGGGCATGTTAGTGAGGAGCTTAATTATTCTTGTATCTTTGTTGTGTCTTTTTCACTCTTCAATCCATATGCTTATTTGGGCTTGCTTGCAAAAGGAAGAAATATTTGGTTCACTCCATTTTATGCAATAAAGGCAAGAGCTTACTGGGGGCTTGGGAGGTGTTTTTATGACCCAGGGGGCTGTTTTCATGACCTAGCAGACTGAAGTTTTCTGAAGAAATTTGGCAAGCCTTAGGTGTTACTAAAATTTTGTGAGATAAGGAGTGTACTTGTGGCCCACTATAAACTCTATTAAATTTTTTAAAAATATCAAGTCAAAAATAAAACAAAAACCTTGCATCAAAGTGTTATTAGGCAAGCCTGTACATTTGAGCTCCACAGTCTTTACATATATTAAATCAGGAATCAGTCAGCTGGGCATGGTGGCTCAGGCCTGTATACTTTGGGAGGCCAAGGTGGGTGGATCACTTGAGGCCAGGAGTTTAAGACCAGCCTAGCCAACATAGTAAAATCCTGTCTCTAGTAAAAATATAAAAAATTAGCTGGGTGTGGTAGCAATTGCCTGTAATCTCAGCTACTCAGGAGGCTGAGGCACAAAAATCACTTGAACATGGGAGGCAGAGGTCACAGTGAGCCGAGATTGCACCACTGCAGTCCAGTGAGACTCTGTGTCAAAAGAAAGAAAAGTAATCAGTGAGTTCCTTATTATTTCTGTAGGACCAAAACCTGATTTCAGAAAATTAAAGTCTGTGTGTGTCTGTGTGTGTGTGTGTGTGTGTGTGTGTGTGTGTGTGTGTATTTTTTTTTTTTTTTTTTTTTTTGGCAGAGTCTCATTTTTGTTACCCAGGCTGAAATGCAGTGGCGCAATCATGGCTCACTGGAGCCTCAACCACCCAGACTCAAGAGATCCTCCCACCTAAACTTCCAGAAGAGCTGAAACTACCGGCATGTGCCACCATAACTGGCTAATATTTTTATTTTTTGTAGACAAAGGTTCTCACTATGTTGACCAGGCTGATCTCTAACTCCTGAACTCAGGAGATCCTTTCACTTTGGCCTCCCAAAGTGCTGGGATTATAGGCATGAGCAACAAGTCTGATATATTTTAAAGCCTTATTATAAATATTGAAGTATAAACACTGAGGAAGACTTGGTAATTTCTCATATTTTAAAGCTTACAATTTTAAAACACTTTGGATCATAGATTCGGAGGGCTGTAAAGGAGTCAAGAAGTAATGAGTTTGTGGCAATGGTTTTCTTATTTTTTAATTTTAATAAACAGAGAAACAAAAAAGTATGTGGGTACCTTAACTGGTATAGAGCAAGCAGAGACTCAAATGGCATGGTGGCTCATGCCTGTAATCCCGGCACTTTGGGAGCCCAAGGCAGACGGATCATCTGAGGAGTTTGAGACCAGCCTGACCAACATAGGTGAGACCCTGTCTCTACTTTAAAAAATGCAAAAAAAAAAAAAAAAGCAAAAACATTAGCTGGTGGTGTGTGCCTGTAATTCCAGCTACTCAGGAGGCTGAGGTAAGAGAATTGCTTGAACCCAGGAGGCAGAGGTTGCAGTGAGCTGAGATGGTGGCACTGCACTCCAGCCTGGTCAAGAGAGTGAGAGTCCATCTCAAAAAACAGACAAACAAGCAAACATAAAAGCCTCTTGAGTGCAGGAACAGTATCTTACTCATCATAGAATCCCCTGTGCCTGCCTGCAATAGAACCTCAATTAGCTGGGCATGCTGGAGTGTGCCTGCAGTCCCAGACACTTGGGAGGCTGAGGCAGGAGGATCACTTGAGCCCAGGAGTTCTGGGCTGTAGTACACTATGCCAATCAGGTTTCCACACTAAGTTTGGCATCAATATGGTGACCTTCTGGAGCGGGAGACCACCAGGTTGCCTAAGGAAATGTAAATCAGCCCAGGTTGGAAATGCAGCATGTCAGAAACTCCCATGCTGATCAGCAGTGGGATCACTCGCACTCCAGCCTGGGCAACACAGCAAAACCCTGTCTCTATTAAAAAAAAAAAAAAAAAACAACCCTCAATTAATTTGTAGAACTGAGCTGTGTAGGAAAGCTTTGGAATTAGACATGCCTCAATTTGAGTCCCAGTTCTGCCAATTACCAGCTAGGTGATCTTGGTTAACTTATTAGAATATTCCATTTTTCTCATTTTAAAAATGAGAAACGGTATTATAATTATGTTAATATAATATACAAGTATTATAATACCTTAGAGTAGTAAATAAGATAGCACATAAAAGCACTTAGCATTTCACAAGGACCTACTTCAGCAAATGGCAATCTTTTAAATTAGTCTACCAAAGGGTTTTCATATTAAAAAAAATTTATCAAATATACATCTCTTTAACTGCCAGTCAGCTTTGATCAACATGAAATGACTGAAGATAATGCTCTGAGTTAGGGAAATTCCAACCAAAGGCAAAGAAACCCTCAGACTTTTTAGTTTGCTTGCTGGGCCTTTCCATAGGTAAACATATTATTAGATTAAAAAAAAAAAACAATGAGAGGGGGATGAGTGTGGTGGCTCCCACCTGTAATCCCAGCATTTTAGTAGGCCAAGGCAGGCATATCGTGAGGTCAAGGGATCAAGAACATCCCGGCCAACACGGTGAAACCCCGTCTCTACTAAAAATACAAGAATTCACTGGGCATGGTGGCGCTCGCCTGTAGTCCCAGCTACTCAGGAGGCTGAGGCAGGAGAATCGCTTGAACGTGGGAAGTGGAGGTTGCAGTGAGCCGAGATCGTGCCATTGCACTCCAGCCTGGTGACAGAGTGAAACTCTGTCTCAAAAACAAAAAAACAATGAGAGTAGCTTTTGGACCTTTTTTTTTTTTTTTTTTTTTGCCACTTTCCTTGGCCCCTGAAGTCTGAGGGTCCAAGGCTGAGCAATGTTTCTGCTTTGGCTTCTAGATTGAACATGTCTAAACCAACCTAAATGTATGTTTAGAGCATGTATTTAGAGAGAGGGAGCACTGCAGAGTAAAAAGCATGATCTTTGGAGCCAGACAAGGTTAGGTCTAAATCTTGTCTTCTGGTTACTTGCTGTGTGACCCTAAGCTAGTTCCTTAACTTTTCTGGAGTTTTAGCTTCTGTAAAATGGGAATAAGATCTGCCTTACATTCTTCACATGTACCCCAAACCCTAAAATGCAATAAAATAAAAAAAAAAGATCTGCCTTACAGAGTTGTCATGAGAATCGAATGGGATATTGATAAAGTCTCAGCATACCACCTGCCACATAGCAGGCATTTAATAAATGGTGGCTGTTACTTGCATGAATTTTAAGGACCCAGCAAAATTTGAACATGTATCTTAATATAAAAGTGGTTATTTGTTTTAAGATTAGGATTCTTTTTCATGTCACAAAGATTCAAATATGAGTAAATGTGGCATTTCTATTTTGTAGAAAGTCTATGAAACAAACTACTGTGTATTAAGAACAGGAGGCAGGAGCTCTGAGTTCTAACAGCTTGCTTACTCCTTCATCTGCAAATTCAGTCAACATTACTACGTGCATAAGCACTGCCATATGCACTGGTGATACCATGAGTAAGAGTGGTCCCTGTCCTCAAGATGCTCAGTGGTGACTGTAAGAGAAACAGCTATTCAGATTTCCATAGAAGACATGATAGTTGAGCCAGGCATTAAAAAATAAGTGGAGTTTCAACACATGGATAAGATTACTTAAGGCAGACAGAGCAGTTTGAAGGGAAAGTCTGCAGGCAAAACCCAGAATGGTGCACTGGATGAACTGTAGCTTGAAGGAGTGGGGAATAGCAAGATGAGATCAAGGAGGTAGAATGAAGTCTTGTATGCCAGGCTAGGGAGTTTGGGTGTTATTCTGCAGGAAATGAGAGTCCTTTTTTGTTTGTATGTTTGTTTTCTTTTTGATACAGGCTCTTACTCTTGCCCAAACTCAAGTGCAGTGGTGTGATCACAACTCACTGCAGTATCAACCACCAGGCTCAAGCAATCCTTCCATCTCAGCCTCCTGAGTGCCTGGGACTTCAGGCACACATCACGCCTAGCTATTTTTTCTACTTTTTATAGAGCCAGGGTGTCACTATGTTGCCCAGACTGGTCTCAAACTTCTGGGCTCAAGCAGTCCTCCTGCCTTGGCCTTGCAAAGTGCTAAGATTACAGGCATGAGCCACCATGCCCAGGCTGGAAATGAGAGCCTTGACCAATTTTCAGGAGAGTAGCGTCATGATTAGATTTGGTTTCAGATTTCTTGATAAATACAATCATAGGGCTGCTATGGTAAAGTTGAGGAGACATTACTACCACAACATGAAAGAGTACAGTGAGATTCCTACTGTCTGTGATCTGATCATTATATTTCTATTAACATAAGCTTATCATCTCCTAAGACCACCCAGATGTTTTTCCTTGAAAAATAGCACAGAAATTATGTACTAGTGAACTGACTTTTTGAAAAGTATGTATTGGAGGAGGCTGTGTGTGTGTGTGTGTGTGTGTGTGTGTGTGTGTGTGTAAAATGTATTTGGGTCTAGCATTTTAGCGTGTTAGGAGATTCTTTTGAAATGTGACTGTATCATCTATCAAATTAGCTCTCCCTCTCAGCTATGATTTTCAAATGTGGCAACAATGACTTATAATGCTGTTTAAATATAGATAGGCCATTCATCGCCTACAACATAAAGTTCAAACTCTTTATAATAATCTATTATTTAAAAGACTGATAACTTCCTGACGCCAGTCTTTCCAGCTCATCTCAATTCCTTCTCTTCTACACACCTTATATTTTAATGACACACAACTACTTTTGGTTCTGTTCAGGCCTTATATTTTCAAATGTTTATACCTTTGCCCATGCTGTTCCATCTGTTGAAAGCCTATCCTACCTTCTAGGCAGGATTCATCACCTAGTTTCATCTTTTACCTAGCTGTTTTACAATATTATCATAAGAAATTGTGGTTACTTTAAATTTGTTTCCTCTGCTAGATGGCTGGAAGGGCAAGGACTTAATCTTATTTATCTTTTTTTCATCCTGGAGTGTCAAAGCATAGTGGATAACATATTGTAGCTAACTAAATTGTTTACTTTGCAGAACAAAAAAACATAGCGTACTAAAACTGCATAGCATGCCTTTTGCTGCTCTGCTTCGTAAAGTACTGAACAACCAATAGTTAAATCTCCAGCCTTCTTTAGCAAGGTCTTATTGACCATAGGGAGCAATAGTTTTTAGGACAGCAAAAATTTTGATTCTTAATAAGCTCTCATTCTTCTTAGGAAAACTATTGAAGCAAAGTTGTAAAACTTCTACTTTCTCTAATGGTCATTTTAGTATTTCTAGGTAATTAATGAATCAAGCATCTAAAAATAATTTTTAAATGTGCATATAACTTTAATATCAAATATTCTTCTCTTTTATGCTCTAATATTGAGCAGTGTCTCTAATGTGTTTTGAATTAGAATATAAATAACTCAAGATCAGGAACTAAAAATCTTTAAAAATGAATCAATAATACCACTTTTCTACGAGCCAAATATAGTGCTATTAGAGTTCTGAAAAATTAAAGACAAAGCTATCCTTCATTGATTATTGTTTTTAAAAGTCTACATTTTTAATGTAGCTGAGTGCTAAACACTTAGGGCTATGGAACAATATATACATTGTGATTGTACACCTTAATAGATTAAAAAGCTCTTTTCAGACAAGGATGTTCGGCTGTGGAATATGTTTAGATAAAGCGTATTGATAAGATAAATTTACAAATGTCTTTGGCTTTTCATAGAATATAGGTTCTATGCTGTCCTGTGATTTGTATCCTGTTTTCAGAGTTCCAGCCTTTCCTGACTTTGGTTAAGATGATTACACACTGATGCCTAGCCTCACTTTCAGAAAAATGTAAATCTTTCAGAATACATTTAAATGTTGAGGTTAAACTTAAATTTAAACACATTTTTCTAGGGACTGAATATTTTTAAGTGCTTAAACACTGGGGAAAAGAGATTTTTAGAATAATTCTTAGAATGGTCTCGTAACTATTTAGTTTTGTTTTTTTGGATTTAAAACCCCCAAATTAACAGTCTTTTAAAACTAGAATAAAGATATATAGCCATAACAAGTTCATGTTAATTATACTTGTACAAGTATAATTAACTGTACAGCAGTTAAGTCTTCTGATAAATCTTTTTTATGACCAAAATCTAACATATTACATGCTAACCAATTTACACAGTAAACTCTTCTGTTTGCTGCTTTGTTTTCTGTCTCCATGCCTATTTTGCTATGCAAAAGCTTTATGTCAATTTACTTTTTGAGCCGTTTAAGACCCAACCAAATTATTCCTTCAGCACATTTTAAACAATCCCTTAAAGACCTCTTTTTCTTGGCTATGTTTCCAATCTTGGCTTATCACTATAATATTTCATGCTCCATGCTTCTGAAAAAATTCAATATTCAAGAACAAAGTAATCCAGAGCTTTACTTCATTTCAGTCTTTTTATGTCCTAGGGCTGTCCCAACTCAATGACCCAGTTTTTATTGTGTCACATCTCACTGTCTGTTGCTGACTGCGACCAGCTTGCCTAATCCTTTTCCCATCCCTTATCAGTTTTCCCTTAATTCAAAAATCTTTTTTTTTTATTCTTTGCAGTTCTCCTTTCATAGCTTTCAGATTTTTTTTTTTCCTTTCTCACAAGACTCAGTGTTCCTGTGGTAGCTACTCAGAAATACAAAGACAAATGGGTAACTAAAGTCCACAAATCTGTCCTTGTCAGAATTCTCATTGTACTATTTTTAGAATTGTACGTGGTAAATGGTAGAAAGTGGATATAATCTGGTATTTTGGCCTTAAAAAATTCACACTCTATGACCCAGCAATTTCACTTCCAAAAACCTGGCTTATTAATTAAAAGGAATCATCTAAGATATGGAAAAAGCTATATGCATGAGATGTTCATTACAATGTTATATATAAAAGAAAAAGGAAATAACAGAAATATCTAATAATAGGAGAGAAGTTAAATAAATTATGGCCCATCTACTTGATGAAATAACACACAATCATTTAAGATGATGACTTTGTAACTATGTAGAAACATAGGCAAATACTTCTAAGGTTTTCAGAAAAGCAGGGTGCACAATTATAAGTGCCTATGATCACAATCGTTTCTTTTAAAAACCTATTTGCAAAGTAAAAATGTCAAAGAAACATGACATTTGCTAATAGTTGTTATTTTAAGGTGGTAGGATTATAGACAATTTTTCTTTACTCAGAATCTTGTGATTCTGTTCCTTTTGAGTTTTTAAAAACTATAAACGTAATTCAAGTAAAGAATCATTAAGTAGGTTATGTCAAATAAAACTTAGATTATTTCAGATAGAGCTCTATTTAAGTCTAATAATAATCTAATGGCTGGGTGTGGTGGTTCACGCCTGTAATCCCAGCACCTTTGGAGGCTGAGGCAGGAGGATCACTTGAGGCCAGGAGTTCAAGACCAGCCTAGGCAACATAGTGAGACCTCAGCTCTACAATTTTTTAAAAATTAGCCGGGCATGGTGGCACATGCCTGTAGTCCTAGCTACTTGGATGGCTAAGGTGACATCACTTGTGCCCAGGAGTTGGAGGCTGCAGTGAGCTATGATTGTGCCACTGCACTCCAGCCTGGGTGACAGAGCAAGACCCTATCTCTAAAAAACAATTAAAAAAAAATAATAACTGTAGGTGTGGGTGAGATAAGAAAGGCAGAGAATATATCATTTTGTTAACCATTACAGGTAATCTCTGAAAAGACAAATTAGAAAAAAAACTCTCCTAATATCTGCTTTAAAATATGAAAAATTATCTTTAAAACACTATAGTAGGTTCTATTCAAGTTTATTTTATTGCCACTGACTTTATCCAGGCCAGTTTGTTCACTCCTAAGTTACTTAATCACATTCCTTTTGGTATCTCTGCCTCTGGTCCAACCCTTTCAATCTGTTTTTCACATTGTCTTCAAAGAGGTCTTTCTGAAACCTAATTCTGTTTGTGATACTCCACTGTTTAAACTATTCAGGGAGTCAGAATATATTCAAAGCTGTAGACAGGCTTGCTAGCACCTTCCAAGCTTCTCTGCCTTATTCTGCACCATTTCTTCTCATGCACACTTTCCACTGGCCTCAACAAACTAATTGTAGTAGTTGAAACAGAACTCCCAGTCACTATTTTTTGTTTCTTAACACTGAATTTAATACCTACTCATTCTTCAAATCTCAAGTGTCACTTTCTTTGGGAAGGCTTTCCAGATTTTGTCATTTAGATGTCTCTTCTCTGTAATCCTACAGGGCCCCATCACACTGTGCTATCACTTATAGCTTATCTGCCTTTTCTACCAGACAGTGAACTTCTTGTTTGCACAGGCAAGTGGGATTGAGTGTGTATTCATTTAACCTGAATACCATCTACCCACCTCAGACGATTTGGAGCATGGTGAATGCTAAATGGTGTTGATGTAGGGCTAATGTGCTTAATCCTGGGATACTAAGTGCTAGGAACACAGACGGAAGATGCACTGGAAGCCAAGGGCCTGTTACTTGTCAGGTACTTAGTAGGTAGAAACTCATTCAATGCACTTCCCTGATAAAGTTACGCTTTTTTACTTTATCTTAAGGTTGTACAAATGTTTTACCTCCCACATCATATCCCTGAAAACCAGGAGCATGTCTTGTCTATGAACCTTTGACTATTCCTTACGTATACTAGTCATTCAAGTGTATGTTAAATTAATAAGTTTCAGTGTTTTAAAATAATTTTGATTTAGGCCTGGCATGGTGGCTCATGCCTGTATGTAGTCCCAGCATTTTGGGAGGCTGAGGCAGGCAGATCACTTGAGGTCAGGAATTCAAAACCAGCCTGGCCAACAGGGTGAAACCCTGTCTCTATTAAAAATAAAAAAAAATTTAGCCAGGCGTGGTGACAGGTGCCTGTAATCCCAGCTACTTGGGAGCCTGAGGCAGGAGAATAACTTGAACCCGGGAAGCAGAGGTTGTAGTGAGCTGAGATTATACCACTGCACTCCAGCCTGGGCAAAACTCTGTCTCAAAAAGAAAATAAATTAAAAAGAAATAAAATAAAAAAATAATTTTGATTTACAGAAATTTATGCCTATCTTCTGATGAGAAAAAGCCTCTGGAAGAAAAAATATGTAAAGGACAAAACATTTGTGAAGTTCAACATTTTAATTAAAAATTTTCAGAACAGTGTTGTAAATCCTTAGAGAGAAGGATGTAATATAAATTAAAGATGGATAAACATATTCAAATAAAATTAAAATAAAGACTGCCTAACCCCCAAATGTGCTGACATGTAAATATCATCTATACCCTGATTTTCATATATAGGGAACCAGGTATATTCCAATGGAAAATATTCGTTCAGCCTAACACAAAAAAAATCATGGTTTTATTGTTCACATGAAAAACAAACAAATGACTTGGTCATGGTCTCAATTTTCTATCTTTTTTCCCCACTGTTACGATATCTGCATTTTAAGCAATATGTTTATTACAGCAAAATTACTTGAGAATTTTGATAAATCAATTTTCTCAAATTTTTTAGTTTAAAAAATTTTTTATGATTATGACTGACATTTTGTTATTAATTAAGTTCAAATGTGCCAGAAGTTCTGCTATTTAAAATAAAACTCTGGAAACAATCTTGAAATAGAAAAGTCACCATCATGCCCTAATTTACCTGCTTTGTAGATTTAATTTTATTTTATATTCTCTTATAGAATCATCTACCTAGTCCCATCTGGGAAACAAACGCAAGAATATATGTTTTAGAAAACTATTCAAACAGAGTTCTATTTTAAATTCCAGATTATTAAGAGTATAACTAGTGACTACTTTGATATGAGAAAGATTAATCAGCTACTGCATGGAGGGAGAAATATTTGGCTGAACTTTATATGTAATCCTAGAGAGCAGAAATAATAAAATTAGCATAGTTCAGTCAGGAAAAATCAAGAATGAGTGGGAAGTGAAGACATTTTTTGAAGTTCAGCAAAACAAGAATGAATAAAGCAAAACCTGGAAATCCTAAGATAAGCACGAATTATAAAAAAAGAAAATTGAAAAGAGCAGTTTTTAATGTAGCTACAACTGTCCCTCAGTAAAATACATTACTTATAAAGGCCCATTTCCCTATAGAAAAAAATAAAACCTGTAATGAAATATCATATCCTTTAAGATAATCCAACAGTCACTTAAATATAATGTTCAGACATACCCAAGCAACTTTGTTCTTACCCCAATCTCCTAAAATAGATTTCTCCAATTAGCAAGGGAGCATGCTCATTTCAGATCATGAGTATAGTCCCTTTGGCCATCTTAGCTTTCATATGTATTAAGAGGTGCTCTGGTTTCCAAATCAAGCCTCATGTGAATTTAATGGGTATGAAGCGGTACTTTGGTGAATGGTAACCTAGTAGATGAAATCACGAGCGCCAAGTTAAAGTGCCCACTACAGTGTCCACTACATAGAAGGCTCTCTAGGATTTGTTTTTCTTCCTTCCCTTGCAATTCAGTAATTAAAACAAACAAACAAACAAATCTATAGCCCAAAAGAATTGCACAAGACAAGGATGATTTGTTGCTGATACTTTAACTTAAATATTTAATAATTTATTATAAAAGCATTTTGTATACCACCATTACAAATACTGAATATGGTCTTATGAAAGTTATAATTTTATGACAAAAATATTTCCTAAATACCATGGCAATCTACCTGTTTTCTTCTTAATCTCCATATGACAGCTAATATTAGGGTTAGAATTTAACCCTAGCAGACATAAAAATTTGGTCTCTTGGTTTATAAATATAGTCAAATACATAGGAACACTGGCTGGCATTTCCATGTCAAGAAACATGGTCAGACGTGCAGCCAAGACATGGATAACCAACAAGTTTGTTTTTGTTTTTGTTTTTTTTGGATGGAGTCTCACTCTGTTGCCCAGGCTAGAGTGCAGTTGTACAGTCTCGGCTCACTGCAACCACTGCCTCCCGGGCTGAAGAGATTCTTCTGCCTCAGCCTCCCAAGTAGCTGGGACTACAGGCGTGCACCACCGCTGCCGGCTAAGTTTTGTAGTTTTAGTAGAGATAAGGTTTCACCGTGTTAGCCAGGGTGGTCTTGAACTCCTGACCTCGTGATCTGCCTGTCTTGGCCTCTCAAAGTGTTGAGATTACATGTGTGAGCCACAGCGCCCGGCCAACCAACAAGTTTTAAAGAAATGTACACATCTTGCTGGGCGCGGTGGCTCAAGCCTGTAATCCCAGAACTTTGGGAGGCTGAGGTGGGTGGATCATGAGGTCGAGAGATCGAGACCATCCTGGTCAATATGGTGAAACCCCGTCTCTACTAAAAATACAAAAAATTAGCTGAGCATGGTGGCACGTGCCTGTAATCCCAGCTACTCAGGAGGCTGAGGCAGGAGAATTGCTTGATCCCAGGAGGTGGAGGTTGCAGTGAGCCGAGATCACGCCATTGCACTCCAGCCTGGGTAACAAGAGCGAAACTCCGTCTCAAAAAAAAAGAAATGTACACATCTCTAGTTACAGATTTTTTTAACCAGAAATACTACAGAAAGGCTGGCAAATGACAACCACCAATACGTAGATTTCTATACTCCTGAAAAAGACAACAACATCCAAAAAATTAAATTTGGCATCAGGTGGACAACATCTAGGTTTTAGGATTAATACACTGTTTCATATACTGTACAAAGTTTCTTCATTGTCCTCAACCTTGGAATTTCAGAGTGAGAGCATACATAATTCAAAACACTTGCTTTGTCCCTTTTCTCATTGTTAGATCACTGATGTTTTCCCAGCCCTTACAGTCTTCTAGAATGATCCGTCAGATTTTCACTCAACAACACGAGGTCAGATCTCTTCTATACATGACCTCATCCTTCTCATGTCTCCTCTGTTTGCAGAGAGCCGGTCAAAGTCTTGGAGGTGAAAACGAACTGCCAACTGATTGACCATTTTCCTCAAGGTAAGAAATGCTACAACAACTTGGAAAGCAAGGAAGAGAGTGAAGATGATATGTACTGCTTTTTCCAAGGGCAGATTTGTTAGGCCTTCATTAAAGAGCAAGAAAAGAATTAAAGGCAATTGCAGTAGAAGGCTCAAAAGCCAAAAGCCAGCCAACTCAGGAACCTGTAATGACACACATGAAGAGTAACAAAAATCAGTAAAATACAGGTTTGTTTATATAGATAAACAAGTACTTATCACTACTGTGAGCCTACATGATGGGCTCTGTGAGTAATTTCAAAGAAGGATGACACGGTCCTTGTCCTCAGAGAACTTACAATCTAGATGAGAAAACTAATTTATGTAAAACAATCCTAGAATACTGCACTTTAATAAACAATTAAGTGCAATATTTAGAAGTACAGACTAAATGCTACAAGAAATAAGACAGTGATTAGGGTAGGTGAAAGACCTCAGGAATGTAGGCTTTTAAAGTTGTGGCGAAGGAGGAAGAGGCAAAAAGGTAAGTAGGCAGACATGTGAAACCAGCATGACTGGGGATCAATACATCAGCCTGGAATGGATGGCTGGGTGACAAAACAGCAAAACCTGTAGTAAGACAGGCTGGGTGGGGCCGCATTATGAAGGGCCTAGAAAACCACAGGAATCTTTAGGCATTACCCCTATACTCTAGTAACCATAAATACTTAGGCAGCATGATGATGCAGAAAATATGGGCCTGGCATAGGAAATGAATTTATAATTTTCCCCCATTTTCTTATTCAGCATCCAACTATACATGTTTAAGTGACCATGTATTTTCAAGACTGATGAGGGAAAATATCAATTTTAAGTGTTTACGACATTCATATACTTCATATAAATCATTTCACTTAATCACAACCAACCTGTGAAGTAAATATTATTTTTCCCATTTTATATATGAGGAAACCAGGGCTCAAGAGATTAAGCAAACAGACCACAGTAATGGAAGTGTTAAAGCTGGAGTCAGCCCTTAAATTCAGGCCTGTGCTCTTTCTGCCATACCTCACTGCCTTTTACTTGTTATGAAAACTGATTTCATTTATATCTATCACTGAGAGGAAAAAAGAGCTTACCTTCTCCTGTAGGTTACCCATGTAGCCCAGATACAACCGGATGGCTTCAATTAAGGTTATTAGGATGATAACAGTGATCACAATGAATTTGTAGTAATCAGGCAAGATTGAGTACTAAAAAAAAAAGAGCCAAAACATGTTTGTAAAATTTCACATATAGTAACATTGATCTGAGATAGAAAAAAATTATTAAGAACTTTAATTTTATTGACACTCCAACAACGTCAGGGCAGCAAAAGTGTTATTAAAGCTTAGAGTTACCTTCACGTGAAGCATCATAATGCTGCTCACCCACCACAGTGGGAAATAGTAGGTATTAAAATAAAGTGACATCTGCAAAGCCAAACTGGAGACCACTTCATTTTCTACAGAAGGGATAGAAAAGGAACAAATTATGAATCCCAGTCTCTACCCTATATATAGATCCTGTTTCCTAGAGTTAATAACTATAATATTGGCTCAGTAAAACTCCAAATTTTAAGCCTATTTGTAATCATTGACAGTAAAAGGAATATTCATCCTAATACCATTTAGATCAAATATTGGCTATTTGGGGGTACATTTCATGTTTTTCAATTATTTTACCATTACGGTCTTCTGACTTTTTTTGCATATACTACTGGTATAGATTTAATGCGGAATATCAATATAAATCCTATTCAACAGATCATTATCATTGCCTCCTTTTTAGAATTCTGTGTAAAGAGCATATAAAATTAATTCATAAAATAAAAAAATGAATCTCACATATAAACTAATCTCATACAAAAACAGATTACCAAGATTATAATTAGACACATTGCTCTTTTCAGCATACCCTAATCTTAGCCATTCTTTAAAGTCCAATTCAATGTCATCTTTCCATCAATACATCCTTCATCAGTTCCTCCACCCCAGCAGAAATCTCTTTTCCCCTTTAGTTATTAATCACTCTAAACTGTCTATAAGAAGTGCTACCCAAGAACCACACTCCCCTCCCTGAAAAACAGTATGGTGTCCTGAACAGATCATGGGCTTCAGAGTTCAAGCAAACTCGAGCTCTCCAAATTTCTGTGACCCTGGTTGTCAGATTTGATATAAATCATTTAACCTCTTTGAGCTTCTATTTCTTCATCTGTAAAATAGTGAAATTAAAGCTTCCTTACAGGCTGCTTGTGAGAATTAGAGCCAATATACACATTATTTCATCCTAGCACTGTGCCTGGCACACTTATTAGGCACACAACAAATATTAGTCCCCTTTCCTTTTTCTCTTCTACTTATCTACAGGCTCACTGCAAGCACAGACCATGTATTACCCTAATTTGAGAACCTCAGAATCTAGCATCTTGCTTTACACACAGTGAATATCAAATACACATAAGCAACATAAGCAGAAAGAATGAATTAATGAAAGCATACTGTCATAAGGACATTACTAATATAGCCATTTGTGATACATGAGTTCCATTTACCTAAGGTTTATTCCATAACACTTTTTGCTTTTATGTGAGAGAAGGGTCTTAAATTAAGAATTTGATTTCTAAAATTGAGCCCTATACAGTACATCCTAAGTTTAACTAAATTCTTAAGAGCAGATATCTATACTGAAATTAGTTGCTCTACACGTAACATTTTAAATTTCTTTAAAACATTATTTTTTCCTTGTCTCCATAGCTGAGTGTTTTTATCTGTCATTTAATAATTTTAAAATATGAGAAATAATCATGGTCTCTCAAAGCAAAATAGTTTCCTTTAGCTCCAAGAATATGCCTGATTATTATGATCTACTTTTGCTTATATCCGTTTAGTAAATTACCACTGGTAAAGGAGTGAACTCTTAAAATATCTGTTAAATTTGGCCGGGCGCAGTGGCTCATGCCTGTAATCCCAGCACTTTGGGAGGCCGAGGCAGGCAGATCATGAAGTCAAGAGATGAGACCATGCTGACCAATATGGTGAAATCCTGTCTCTACGGGGATAATTTTGTAAAAATACAAAAATTAGCTGGGCATGGTGGCGCGTGCCTGTAGTCCCAGCTACTCGAGAGGCTGAGGTAGGAGAATTGCCTGAGCGCGGGAGGTGGAGGTTGCAATGAGCTGAGATCTGGCCACTGCACTCCAGCCTGGGTGACCGACCACGACTCCATCTCAAAAAAAAAAAAAAAAAAAAAAAAAAAAATCTGTTAAATTTGAAGACAACTCACCAGCCTAGGATCTTTTTCATAGCAACAGCACAATGCTGTAGACATAATGATATGAACTTGTTATTACAGCACAAATAATCAGATCCACAAAGAATAAAATGTGGGAAAGAATAATAAACTGGGCAAGCTGAACATTTCAGTACCTTTGAGAAGAAACTGTAGTCAAATTTTGCAAAGAATGGTTTTTATGTTAGAAGTATTGTGTGTTAATATCTTAAAGGTTATTCTATGTCCCTATTTCAGCAGATCAAAGTTATAATCTTGGAAATGAAAATCAAGTTAACATATAAATGAAACTTAAAAGCATAAGACGTAAATTTACTAAATTTTGTAAAAGTTCAAGTTGAGTTCTGTAAATGGAATTTAAATTAAAACATACAATATAAATCAGGGATAGATAAAGTACTGGCCAGCTGCCTGTTTTTGTACAGTCAAGGAGCTAAAAATGTTTTTTCATATGTTTAAATGGTTAATAAAAGTAATACTTTTTTTCACACGTGAAAGCCGTATGAAATAAAAATTTCAGTGTCCATACAGTTTTATTGGAACACAGCCATGCCTATTCAATAACTATTATCAATGGCGGCTGTGGAGACCATATGGCCTACAAAATCTAAAATATTTACTATCTGGCCCTTTTCAGAAAACGTCTGTTTTTACCTTGTATTATCAGACGTTAGTGCTCATTAAGCCTCATCCTTGGAACCAGAAACATCAAAACTTAATTTTTTCATGTTTTTCTCTGTACATCCTAAATGATAGAGGCCTACATTTGGGGAACTGGCAAGTGATCAAGGTGACAAAATCCAACTATGGGAACTGAATTCACTTTTCTCTGTCCCTTTTTAAAATTCGCTAAAACCAGGCAGAAGAAAAGATTTCTATTTCCCAGCAGAGCTAAATGATGAAAACCACATGGGTTTGGTTGACAAGTGTGTTGTCTACCATCATGATGTAGGAGAAGGAAACTGTTTTGGAGGAAATTGCGTTATCACTTGTCATCAGGTTGAAGGATGCGGAGGCATCGTGGTATTTTGTTACCTTATGGTAAGAGTTACATATAGGGGAGGAGGAGAAGGCAGGGAAAGGGTGAGTTTTGTTGAACACACGGCTAGTATGGCACATGCTAGTTGAGAGTGAATAGTGGTTTGAAAGGACTCATTAAATTTTTTGTTATTGTTGTTTTAAAATTTCTTCTACCTGCAAATGGCCTTGCAGAGGAACATACTTGTTCTGCTAGGAAAAGAGAAAGGGCAAATGTGTTCCCTGGGATGGGGTTGGGGACGTGGGAGGTGGGATTGCGTGGGCTGCTCCCCGCCATCCTGCACAGAAAAGCCTGTGGGGGCGAAGCAGAGAAAAAGCAACTTGGGCTTTCGCCCTCCTGGTGCGCGCGGGACCAGCCTGTGCAGCAAACTGGCTCTTATCTTTTTCATTTTTGGGGTTTCTCCGGAGCAATGATGGGCCTCGCCTGCACAGAGGTGCGCCACTTCAGCTGTCTCGCTCGCAAGGAGCACGCTGGGCTGCAGCACGCGCAGACCAGGCCCGGCCCTGGGTCATAGGCCCACAGGCTGCCCGCGCCTCAGCTCCCTGCCCGACCCGGCCCCTACTCCAAGGCGCTGGCTAGCACTGCGGAGAACTGGCTGAAGGCGACATCGCCATTTTAGGTCTGGGCAAATTCTGGACGCTCCAAAACCCACGCCAAGCCCTCGGCGGGCCACACCCCGTACGCCGGGCCTCATCCACTCACCCGGACCCTCATTGTACTCCGGCCCGGTCCGATTGGAATCACTGAACACGGCCCGGCTGAAGTTTCCCAGCCGCTGGCGTACCGGATCCGGCAGCTCCATGCCTGGGCCTCACCATCCCTCGCCCCTTTAGACACAGGCTGGTCCGCGGGCGCAGTCGCGCTCTGTGGTTCCCACGGCAACCGGGCGGGGCGGGGGCGGCGGGACCGGAGCGCGCTGGGCTGCCCGGCTGGGCTGGGTCTCGTCGGGAGCCTGCGCACCTGGAAGGGACCGGCTAACCCAGGGCGAGTTCCAGGCCCCGGGAGCTGCGTGCCCTGGCGGTGTCCAAAACGGATCCCTGATTCCTGCTTTGAGCCCGATCATCCTAAAAACAAACCTATACTAAGAAGTGGGCTGGGGTTGGACTGCAATACAAGGAGACCTTACATCTTGCCGGTGGAACTGTAAATCGGTGCAACCTTTCTGGAGGGAAATAGAGAACGAATGCAGAACTTAAGGAATGTCTAGAGGTGTACGTGTGTGCGTGTGTGTGAGAGAGAAATACTGTGACTGATTATTAGAAAATGCAGCAATGGGCAACTGATTAAATGTACTGGAGCACGTGCATTCAAAGGAGTATGTTTCAGCTGCTTATAAAATGCTGGCAAAGAATACTGGATGATATAGTTTTTGTAAAAATTTAAAAAGGAGAAATAAAACTAAATGAGAATGAACCTAATTTAGCAAAACTTATGTGTGTAAATATGGGTGGAGGAGAGGAGGGAGCACGTGCACACTGGCTTGAAAAAAATGGAAATAATCTGAAGTGTTAACAGTAGTTATCACTGGCTAGTGGGATTGTGGGTGATTTAAAAATTGTTAAACATGTCTGTATTTTCTAGCTTTCTCTCAAATAAGAAATATTACTTAAAAAAACTAAGTGTAATATACAGAAAAAATGTATACTTTTTTAGTAATAAAGATATATTACTAAAAAACCTAAATGTAATATACATACATACACAAACAGAATCTACATGTGTAACCAGCACCCTGTTCAAGAAACAGTGTTACAGTATCCCCAGAAACTCCCTCTTCCTATTCCCTTTCGGTCACTAAACTCCTTCCCTACTCCTAGCTGACCTTTCCTGAATTCTAACAGCAAAGGAGAGTTTTTCCTTTTTTTTTTTTTTTTTTTTTTTAAAAACCAAAGCATTTATTGTGTGACGACTAATTGAATTTTTTTTTTTTTTTTTTTTTTTTTTTTTTTTTTTTTTTTTTTTTTAGACAGAGTCTCGCTCTGTCGCCCAGACTGGAGTGCAATGGTGTGATCTCGGCTCACTGCATCCTCCTCTCAGTTCAAGCAATCTTGGCTCACTGCAACCACCGCCTCCCGGGTTCAAGCGATTTTCCTGCCCTAGCCTCCCAAGTAGTTGGGATTATAGGTGTCTGCCACCACACCAGGCTAATTTTTGTCTTTTTAATAGAGATGGGGTTTCGCCATGTTAGTCAGGCTGGTCTCGGATTCCTGACTTCAGGTGATCTACCCTCCTCAGCCTCCCAAAGTGCTGGGGTTACAGGCATGAGCCACTGGGCCTGGCCTGAAATTCTTAAGATGAACTGGATGCTGCAACAGCTGCCCTCTTGGGTTTAGGTGGTGTTCCATCACAAAATCCATACCTTAACCTGCTATACACAATTTTTAGGTGCCTTGTTCAATCAGTCCTGGTGGTATTTTGTTTTTTAGCCTCAGCACTCTAATTATACTTTATCTTGTGCTTGGGGTGGGGGCGGGGTGCGGGTAGCTGCATTTGCCACAGGCAGACTTTTGAAGGAGGTAGATCTTAGAGCTACAGGGCAGCACTAGCTGTGCATTTTATTGCAACACTTTCTAGATGATGACACTCCCTTTGTCATCTTTATTCTCAGTTTTGCATATTTATATAAAAGAAATCATATGGTAAGTACTTTTTAAAAATAAAAATCTGGCTTTGTCTTCAACGTTACTTTCATGAAATTCCTTCATATCATTGAGTATAGATTCTTTTGCCTTGCTCTATGTGATCATACCATAATATGCTTACTCATTCCACTGTTGATGGGTGTCTGTGTATTTTCTAGTTTGCAGTTGTTATGAATAGTGCTGCTCTGGTGAAAAGATGCCTCTTGGTGAATATATGCATGCATTTTTGTTGAGTGTATATTAAGAATGGAATTGCCACATCATAGGATATGGAAAGTCCAGCTTTAGTAGAGGCCACCAACAGTTTTCCAGTGATTGAACCAATTCCTGCTGCTTCCAGCAATGTATGAACATTTCCATTACTCCATATACTTCACCAACACTTGTTCTTTCCCATCCTTTGAGCCTTTCTGAGGGTATGTGGTAAAAGTAGTATTTTTACTATCAAAAGGAAAATTACACATTTATATAAATGCAAGAAGAAGATATGGGTGGAAATAGGTTCGTGACTAGAATTTTAAAATAATTACACAAACATTTATTGCATTCTTACTGCTTTTTTTTGGTACTGTGCTAGCCTTGTTAGGGATATGGTCCCTCGCCTTCAGGAAGCACAGCTCAGTGAAAAAAAGACATGGAAACAACTAAGTGCAAACACTGTTACAAGTGCTCTGTTAAGGGAACACTGATAAAGAAGCAATTAATTAATTCGGGTTTGAGATGTCAGGGAAAAGCTGGTTAACTTCTGCTTCATTTCAAGATGGAGCTCAGACCTCAGAATCTCCAAAAAGGCTTCCAGAACCTTCCTGAATTGGCTTAGGTAGCCTCTTCTGTGTTTCCCAAAGCATCTTCCTTTTGTTTCTTTGGTCACAGTGCTGGTCACGCCATACTAAAATTGTATGTTTATGTGTCTGTGTTTCTTGCTAGTCCTTAAGCTCTTAGAAGTCAAGAATGGACTTTCATCTTTATATCCCCAACACTAGCACAGGATGGTACCTGGCTAAGAGTAGGAGTTGAATGACTGTTGAGTGAGTAAAATGAAGAAAAAGCGTAATGACCACTCCCTTGTCTTCCCTTTCTAGTTCAAAATCTTAGCCAGTCCTGTATAAGGTTCACTTTGTAGAATGGAGAATTGGTGTATTAAAACATAATGAATTATAACAGTTTAAAAAACTTAGCAACAGAGAATCACTTTTTATCTATCAAATGAACCAATGTTTTTTTATAAAGGGAACAGTGAAGCAGGAGGCCTCAGGCTCAGCTGATTGAATTACAATTTGGCCAACCCCATTGAGACAAGCAATTGGCAATACATAGAAATAGCCTTTAAAATGTTCCTGCCTCCTTTAACACAATAATTTAAACACTCTGTTTGGGGAAAATAATCATAGAAACAAAGTTTTATATACCAAATTCTTCTCCAACATTATTGCTAATTGTTTAGAAAAGAGAGGGGAGTGGGCATTTGAAGTGCCCAACCACAGGGTCTCTCACTAAGCAGATTATGATGTTTATGGCGAGGTGTTGGGCTGTAGTAGAAAGACTGTCCTTGGAAGCTGAGAGGGCAGCGTTCTAATACCCTAAAATTCTCAATGTACCACTTAAGAGCTGTGTGACTGATTTCAGATCCTTGTTTTGTAAAGTAAGAAAAATATCCTACTGTGGTGGTTGATACGAATATATCATTAAATACGGCTCTCCATACATGATAGCTATCATTTACACATCAATTAAAATGAAGTTTATGAAGAAGCAACACCTGGAGTAGAGTCAAATAATGCTGGTATTTAATTTTGTGATTTCAACTGGACCTGCTGGGTAATACCTCTGTTACTTTCCTAATAAAGACAGTAGAGGCAATTAAGCATTAAAACAGTCCATATGTTAACCAAAAACCTATGTGAATTCTTATAAAAAAATCTAAGCGAATTATTTTAAAGATATTTTCCCCTTGACATTAAAAAAAGATGTAAGATATATTCTTCAGATTGTAATTATTTTATCAAAATCCTGGAGGAAAAAAATTGATAGAATTATGGGTATTTTTCCTTTGAATTTTATTTATTATTCAAATTTTCTATATGAGCATACATTTTCTTTTTTCTTTTTTTTTTTTTTTTGAGACAGAGTATCACTCTTGTTGCCCAGGCTGGAGTGCAATGGCGCCATCTCGGCTCACCGCAACCTCCACCTCCTGGGTTCAAGCAATTCTCCTGCCTCAGCCTCCCGAGTATCTGGGACTACAGGCATGTGCCACCATGCCCAGCTAATTTTTGTATTTTTAGTAGAGACAGGGTTTCACCATGTTGACCACGATCATCTCGATCTCTTGACCTTGTGATCCACTCGGCTTGGCCTCCCAAAGTGCTGGGATTATAGGTGTGAGCCACCATGCCCGGCCTATATGAGCATACATTTTCTAGTTAGAAAAAAATCTTAAAAATAAATTGAGAGAAAGAGGCAATGACAGTAAAAAAACATTAGAGAAGATAATTTGAGAAGAAAAAATGTGGTTTGGAATGAGTCCTGCCATTATTGATGTATTATAAGTGGTCCAAGGGGCTCAAAAAAATTTTCCAAATACTATCTTATTAGTTGATGCTCCCAATATTTATAGGCAATCAGAATATTACTCCCAATATTATAGGCAATACTGAAGGATCTCCTTCAGCATTTCTAATGTGATTGCCTACATAGGAGGGGATCCACATTCATGAAAAATGAAGACTAGTATGATTTGGGTTTCCTGTCATCTAGACCTACTACTTAGGATCTAAAGAAAGAAGTATGGAGTCCTTATACTTAAAATCATGGGAATTATTTTTAGGTTGATGAATAGTCCTACAAGGTTAAACTACTTAGTTCTTACACCATTGTTAATGTTCAGAGTAATAACTGTTTCTCCAACAGTTGTTTAATGTATTGGGGTTTAATTACATTTATCATTTGCTTATTTGTTTCACAAACATTTTGAGGCTGATGCAATGATTAGCTTCCCTTTGATAAGGGACAATGTTGTCTGGTAATAATGTATTTATCTTATATGACAAGAAACTGATTTGGGGAGTTACTTGTTTATTTGTTTATTGAGATAGGGTCTTACTCTGTTGCCCAGGCTGGAGTGCAGGGATACAGTCATAGCTCACTGCAGCCTCAACCTCCTGGGCTCAAATGATCTACCCACCTCAGCTTCTCTCTCTCTCTCTCTCTCTCTCTTTTTTTTTTTTTTTTTTTTTTTTTAATAGATGGGGTTTCACCATGTTGGTCAGGCTGGTCTCAAACTCCTGACCTTGGGTGATCCACCTGCCTTGGCCTCCCAAAGTGCTGGAATTACAGGCGTGAGCCACCACACCCCGCCAGCTTCTCTAATAACTGGGACTACTGAGATATGCCATCACACCCAGCTAATTTTTTTTTTTTTTTTTTAAATTGTGTAGTGACAAGATTTCCCTATGCTTCCTAGGCTGATCTCCAACTCCTGGGCTCAAGGGATCCTACCACCTTGGCCTCCCAAAGTGCCCGATTACAGGCATGAGCCACCATACCTGATCTGAGTTATTTAAATTGCTCCTTGGCATAATAAAAATATTCTTTCCACTTGATACTAATAAAGAGTTTAGAAATAATATTATTCATTCTTTCCACTTGATACTAATAAAGAATTTAGAAATATTTTAAAGTAAATATGCCATTCAGTTTATTGCTTTAAAATGAACTGTGAGAAATATTTCTCAGAATCTAGATAAATTTAAAAGATAAATTATATATTTGGGTATAATATGTAATTATGATTATGATATAATTATAAGATAAATATAATTCCACATGGCATCCACGTTTTGAGAAAATCTTATTCTAAATTACCTGAAATGTAATCTTATAATCCTCAAATTGTTAATGGATAATCAAAGATTTTTGATACAACTCCGTAGTACAATATATTCTATTCACAGCACTCATCAAAGGTTTATAAGAAAGAATCAGGCTATGAATTACACAGAAAGCAAAATCTCATGAAAGGAATTTTTATACTATATTAAGTGATATTTCAAGGCTGACTTTAATGTTTTGTCTTCAGATACATCCCCATTGAGAATTTTTATTGGAAAATTCTTTTCCCTTTAAAATACTGTTTATATAATAGTTTTTTGGTTCTGTGGCATTTCTTTGTGTTGGTCTACCCCACTGCTCACCTGCTATATCAAGCAGCTGCTCCATGTGTCAACCATGTGGGAGGTGGGAATGTCAAGCGGAGGAAGAAAATCAGTAAAGCAAAAACCTACTTAAGAAAACCTCAGATCTGTCAAGTGAATTATGACACTGATTAGAAGCAAGTGGTCATTTTACTGAATAAGTAACATGTTCCATTTTTAGCAGTGATAGTCTTACTGAACTAAAAATATTTTACTGTAAAGTGTAAATTATGTTTCCCTTTCTGGAAGAAAATTAATCTTAACCTGTTATTGACTATAATAAAATATTGCTTTCCCCACACTAAATGTTGATGCATTGTTTGCTGTTCCCTCTGGCTTATTTTAAATTGTGATTCTGTGCTTTTAACAAATAGTATGCTTTGTCTTCAGCAGTGTACTTTGCATTGCTTAGCTATGTTCAATTTTGATCCTCAATCACATCAAGGTTGTAAGAATAGAAATGTTGTAAATAGACAAGTTAGTATTAAAATGAAAGGTGTACACACAGGTAGAGTTCAAATACATTTGAATTATTTATTATACTTAGGTAGATGAATAATACAACTCTCTAAATTTTCTTGAAGCTGTTTGCTTTGCTAAATAGAAAATCATTGCAATTATTCCTGTATCCCATTTTCTTTCCCACTGTATTTTTAGTTACTACAGGATTGTTCTTCTTATTATTTTTTTTTCCAACACATGGTGTGAAGATTAATGGAAGTTCAAGGTGATTGGAGACAAGTGTAATACGGTGTCAACAGGGATGTTCTCTGAGCCCTGACTGAGGTTCAAAGCTGTGCACAGAAGGGAGTAAGTTCACATATTCTAAATTGTGAGACCACCTATAGTTAGGCCAGCCTACTAAGAAATGTTGATACAGGGAAACAGTGCTACCACAAACATTTCCCAAACTACCCCATTCCTACTCACAGAAGTATAAGGAATGGGTGCATAGAGAGGAGTAGCATTTTGTGAAGTATAATATTCATAAAGATACTCTCTTCCCTTCTTCACTCCACTCTCACTGTAAGGGAGAAGATGGAAGCCCTTTTCCCATCAAAGCCTAGCAAGGAGCCCTCAGGAGAATTACCTATAAAGTTTAGAGATGTCCAACTCTCCCCACTCTACAAAGTAGGAGATTGGTGGTCATCTCATCTCTGACCTCTCCTGGAGCAGCTGAAGGCTCTGTGCTTGCAGAGCAAGGAGAGGGGATGTAGAGAGATGGCCTAGCTAAGGGAGGAGGCACCACGATAGTCCACATTCCTATCTCCAAGAGAGGCTGCTAGCTGGACCCCTCATGGGAGAGGTCAAGTAGGTGCAAGATACACACCTCAAGGAACAGGACAGTGGAGAGGCACCCCAAGGATCTTTCCAATGAGGGAGCCAGTACTTGGATTCTCTCAAGTAGAGATGGCATTGAAAGTCTGACAGGACTAACTAAAGAAGCAGCAACATCCTACACAGAAGAAACTGCAACCTTTCTAGGAAGCCATACGAAATACCCACTTCCTTATTCTTCTTGCCCTAATTTCAGAAGGGAAGCAATTGAAAGAGTAGAGCACCTGCTGCTCCACCTTCACACACACATGCACTCCAAGCCACTGGCAACAGACATTACTTTTGGACAAGTCTGGAGATAAAGGAGGAAAAGGAAGGGAGGAAAAAATGGTTTTAAATCCTATTTGAAGCTTAAGTTGAAATGAACAAAACTGAACCTTACATGCTGGAATGAGATGATCCTAATAACTTGAAGAGGTTGCTAAATGGAATCAAGCCAGGGTGTGATTTAAAGAGTTGATACCCAGAAAAAAAAAAAAAAGGTGGCATAGTATAATTAATGGGGCAGATTTTAAGAAAAATAAAGCTATTTCATATTTATGCCCCCAATGAATTGAGAATCCTCAAGAAAGTAGTTATGTAATCCCTCAGAGTTCTGATTTTTAAAAGGGGATGGCATGATCAATTCTGAATATCACAGACAGGTGAGATTAATATCAATTCAAGCAAGGAAATAGAATGGTTTTATTTTTTAAGAAAATTTTTAAAATTTTATTTGAAATATGATGTGCACACAAAAATATGTACAAATCAGAACTGTGGAGGTCGATGAATTTTGCTCAAGTGAACCCACCTGTGCAACCAGCACCCAGATCAGGAACTAGAACACTACCAATGCTTCCAAACCCCATGCTTATGTTGCTTCTTAGTCATCAGCCCTCTTCCGCTCCCAAAATCATACTATCTTGATTTCTATACCTGCAGATTAATTTTGCCTGATTTTATTTTTCTATAAATGAAGTCCTACAGTGTTTGCCTTTTGTGTTTGCTGCTTCCACTCAACATTACATTTGTGAGATTCATCCATGCTGTTATGTGTTGCAGTAGCCTGTTCATTCCATTGCAGCACAATAGTCTGCTGTTTGAATATACCATGAATTTTATTTATACAAATGGTAATGGTAAAATTTTTTTATCCAGTTTGGGCTACTGCAGAGAGTGCTACTGGATTTGCTTGCTCATATTTTACTTAGGACTGTCACAGTTACATTGAGGACAAAGATTGACCTATAATTTTTCTTCCTTGTGATATTCTTGCTAGCTTTTGGTATCAGGGTTGTACTGATCTCATAAAATTGTTGGAAATTATCCCTCTTTTTCTGTTCTCTGGAAGAGTTTGTGGTAAGGTTGATGTTTTTCTTTGTAATATGTCTAGAAGAATTCACCGGATAAGCCATCTGTGCCTGGAGCTTTCTTTGTGGGAAGGTTATGAATTCAATTTTTGTTTATAGGTATAGAATTCTTTAGATTTTTTACTCCCCCATCCCCCAGTCTGAAAAGCTGTATGTTTCTAAGAATTTATCAATATCAGCCGGTGTGGTGGCTCATATCTGTAATCCAAGTACCTTGAGAGGTTGAGGTGGGCAGATCACTTGAGGTCAGGAGTATGAGACCAGCCTGACCAACATGGTGAAACCCTGTTTCTATTAAATGCAAAAATTAGCCGAGTCTGGTGGTGGGTGCCTGTAGTCCCAGCTCCTCAGGAATCTGAGGCAGGAGAATTGCTTGAACCTGGGAGGCAGAGGTTGCCATGAGCCAAGATCAGGCCACTGCACCTCAACCTGGGTGACAGAGTGAGACCCTGTCTCAAAAAAAAAAAAAAAAAAAAAAAAAAAGTATCCATTTCATTGGCATGCAGTTGCTTATAATTTCTTATTGTTGTTATACTCTTAATGCTGATAGGATCTATATTAAGGACTCCCCTTTCCTTTCTGATTTTGGTAATTTGTACCTTCTCTGTTTTGTTTTGTTTTTATTTTGGTCAGAGTTGACAGAAGTTTCTCAGTTGTATTAGCTTTTTTTTTTTTTTTTTTTTTTTTTAAGGCAGAGTCCTGCTCTGTTGCCAGGCGCCAGGCTGGAGTGCAGTGGTGTGATCTTGGCTCACTGCAACCTCTGCCTCCCGGGTCCAAGCCAGTCTCCTGCCTCAGCCTCCCACCACACCCAGCTAATTTTTGTATTTTTTAGTAGAGACAGGGTTTCACCATGTTGGCCAGGATGATCTCGATCTCTTGACCTCGTGATCCACCCGCCTCGGCCTCCCAAAGTGCTGGGATTACAGGCGTCAGCCATCAAGCCTGGCCAATTGTATTAGTTTTTTCAAAAAACCATTATTTCGCTTTTTGGTTTTCTCCATTGTATATTTGTTTCCATTTCATGAATTTCTTTTCTAATCTTTATTATTTCCTATTCCTAACTTCTGTGGGTTTAATTTTTCTGCTTTTTCCCCTTTGGGTATGACTTTTTATATTTTATTTTATTTTTGAGACAGGATCTCACTTTGTCACCCGGGCTGGAGTGCAATTGGGCGATCTCAGCTAAGCACAACCTTGACCTCCCAGGTTCAAGTGATCCTTCTGCCTCAGCCCCCAAGTAGCTGGGGCTACAGTCAAGTGCTTTCATGCCTGGCTAACTTTTCTATTTTTTGTAGAGATAGTGTTTCACTATGTTGGCCAGGTGGATCTCAAACTCCTGAGCTGAAGCAATCGCCTGCCTTAGCCTCCCAAAGTGCTGGGATTACAGGAGTGAGCCACAGCATCTGACTGGATATGACTTTTTAAGTAGATATTACGAATCATTACTTTTAGATTTTCTTCTTTTTTTAATATATGCATTAAAGATTATACACTTTCCTTTAAGTTTGTCTTGTTCTTATACTCTGTACATTTTCATAGATAGTATTTTCATTATCATTTTGTTTAAAATATGTTTTAATTTCTATTGAGATATCTTTTTTGACACATAGATTATTTAGGATGTATTGTTTTTATATCCAAAAATTAGGAAATTTCTAGTTATCTTTTTGTAATTGGTTTCTAACTTAATTCTATAATGGTTGGATAACATACTCTGTATTACTCTGTATAATTTCAATCCTTTGATATTTGCTGAAACTTCTTGGCCCAGCATATGATCAATTTTGATAAATGTCCAGGTACACTTGAAAAGAATGTGTTTTCTTCATTTTTTAGGTGTAATTTCTATGTAAGTTCAATAGGTCATGTGTGTTAATTATGTTGTTCAAATCTTCTATGGCCTGATATTTTATTTGTCTACTTGCTATATCAGAGATGTGTTAAAATCTTCCATTCTGATTGTTAATTTGCCCATTTCTTTTTTTAGTTTTATTTCTTTATGAAATTTTGTAATTACATCATTAGGGGCTCAGAAATTTAGAATTGTCATATCTTCCTGGTGAATTGACCCTTTTATCATTATGAAATACACTGCTTTATCTCTAGAAATACTTTAAAGTGTGCTCTGCTTTTTAGCTTGCTTTTAATAAATGTTGATAGTATATATTTTTTCATCTTATTACTTCAAATTCTGTATGTTCTTAAGATGTATATCTTGTAAGTGGCAAACAGATTTTTTTTCAATCATTCTGAAAAACCTTTGGATATTTTAGTCCATTTACACTTTTAATAATTATTGAAATAGCGGGATTTAAGTCTATAATTTTATACTCATTTTCTATTTGTCCTACTTTTTCTGTATTCCCTTTGCTCTCCTTTCGTGGCTCTCCTTTCTTGCTTTCTTAGGATTTATTTTTAACTATCTTATATCCCCTTCTATTGGCTTGTTAATCATACATTATCTTATTATTCTTTTTGTAGTTATTCTGGAGATAAAATGCCTCCTTGAATCTAATGGAAACTAGTCTTATACTACTTCCAAGACAATGTAGGAACTCCAGGACGCTCTGCTTGCCCTTGTTCTGCCGTTTATGTTCATGTTGTCACGTATTTTATTTCTGCATGCAGTTGAAACCCCACAATATGCTGTTATTCTTTTACACAGTTAATATTCAGTCGATTTATCCAGATTTTTATACTTTCTGTTGTTCTTTGTTTCTCCCTGCAGTTCTATGCTTCTCTCTGGGATTATATCTCCTTGTTTCAGTATCATTTTACTAACAATAGACCCTGTTAGGTTTGTTTGGGTTTTTTGTTGTTGTGGTTGTTGATCTGAGATATCTTTATTTTGGTTTCATTTTTGAAAGCTGTTTTGCTGGATATCGAATCCTAGGAGGACAATTATTTCCTTTCGCCACATTAAAGATGACATATATGAAAAGTCAGCTGTCAATTTTATTCTTGTTTCTTTGAAAATAATGTGTTTTTCCTTCTGGCTACTTTGAAGATTTTACTTTGTCTTTGGTTTAAAGTGTTTGACTGTGATATACCTAAGATGTGAATTTTAAATTTTTTTTTTTTTTTTTTTTTTTTTTTTTTTGAGACGGAGTTTCGCTCTTGTTACCCAGGCTGGAGTGCAATGGCGCGATCTCGGCTCACCGCAACCTCCGCCTCCTGGGTTCAGGCAATTCTCCTGCCTCAGCCTCCTGAGTAGCTGGGATTACAGGCTCGTGCCACCATGCCCAGCTGATTTTTTTGTATTTTTAGTAGAGACGGGGTTTCACCATGTTGACCAGGATGGTCTTGATCTCTCGACCTCGTGATCCACCCGCCTCGGCCTCCCAAAGTGCTGGGATTACAGGTTTGAGCCACCGCGCCCGGCCTTAAATTTTTTAAAATGTGAATTTCTCGAGGTACATAGCACTTCCTGTGGCTTTATATATCTTGGAATTTTGTAAAATCTTGGCCATTTTCTGTACAAATATTACTTCTCCTATTTTCTCTCTCTTTATTTCTGAAACTCCGATTACATCTAAAATTAGAGTTCTTTATATTTGTATTATGTATGTCTCTTATGGTTTAAAAATTTTTTTGTTGTTTTTTGTTTTATTTTTATTTTTTGAGACAGTCTGGCTCTGTTGCCGAGGCTGCAGTGTAGAGGCAGAATCTCTGCTCACTGCAACCTCCACTTCCTGGGCTCAAGCCATCCTCCCACCTCATCCTCCCAAATAGCTGGGACTACAGGCACATAGTACCATACCTGGCTAATTTTTTTTTCTTTAGAGATGGAGTTTCACCATGTTGCCCACCTTGGCCTCCCAAAGTGTTGGGATTACAGGTATGAGCCACTGCACCCAGCCTTTAAAATCTTTCTTTTTTTCTCCCCATGCTTTGATCTATGAGTATATTTAGAAGCAAAATTGGTGATTTAGGCAGACTGTGTTTACTATGAGCAAGTTATATCATTCTAACATCACTTTCTTCTTTGCTAGAATTAGCAGATTAGTGATACCTATCACATTAGTCATAGTGCCTATCATACCCAGTGTTCCCTTCTAGGTGAAAATGCCTCACCCCCTGTTCATGGAATTAGAGTTGGGCTATTCCCTGCACAGTGGTGGCCAATCAGATTAGCTCTCTCTGTGATTTGGAATCGGACAGTGTAGGAGGAACTGGTCAGTCAGTAACAAAAGCAACAAAATAAGAAAATAAGATCCTAAAATGGAAGGAGATACTTAAGGGAGGTACTGTGCAGGCAGTAAAACAGAGAAGCAGAGTAGATTGTGTCCAGAACTGCCTTGGCTCGTGCGAGCTATTTAATTCTAGGTATTTAATTCTAGGTATAGTATGTATGATCTTATGAAAAAAGCCCATTTCTTGAGGTGACCTGAATGAACCGCTCTTCCTTGCAATCAGAAGGGACTAATCTCTCCAGGAAATATTTTAAAAGTGTGTATCTGGGCTGCAGCAAAGTATTTTATTAAGACATGCAATATCTTATGGACAAGATTGAAAAAATTTCACTAAATGTGAATATATTTAATAAATCAGTTAATTAGAAACTTGTTACATGAACATACCCAAAGGATACTAATTAATGAATTACTTCAGCCTATAGGTAGGGTTTTACTGTTGTTGTTTTAAATGTAAGGTTCTTGCCTTGACCCTGTTCTTTTCAACACTGTTATCACCTTTGTTGAAAACAAGGTGCTTATCAAATTCACTAACGGAAAGCATATTATTTAACAGGAGCTTACAAGCTGGAACAATGGCTACTTCTAACAAGAACACATTTAAAACACAATTTTGATTACAAAAATAATATATTCTTATTGCCAAATATTGATAACATTATCGAGAAAATTCTTTTTCTGTCATACTCAGAAAGATATCCTCAAATTATATATCTTCTATAATACAATATTTAATATGAATAGATTAAAGACCAGCTCTTAGGTTCAGAATACCAATTAGATAACCTCTGGGTGGGAGAGCTTTGAGGCTGCCAGCATCAGTGTGCTTTGGCTGCTGAAAAACTACTGGGATTTGGGGCAACATAGATAAAGGTTAAGTTCCAGAACCAAAGAGGCTATAGTCCTACACTACTGTCAAAGGGATCAGGCTTCATAGTATGTTTGATTTAGATATGCTTGAGATTATTTATTTTATTGGTTAATATTTGAACAATTGTTGAGCAGAGAGTCTTGTAATAAAAATACTCCCTCGTCCTCAAAATATGGCAGAGACAAATTTTCACAGTGAAACAAGGCAGATAAAAAGTACAGCTTCAACTGTTTGTTTTTTATGTAGACTCCTAAATTTGCTTGAGGTTGTCTGATACAAATATCACAGGCACTAAAGTTAGACATTTCTCGGGAAACCTTTGTGCTTCTTAAAACCACACCTCCATTTTCAAGGAACATAGTCCAAGTTTAGCTAGAATTTGCTTGACATAAAGTAGAGCTTGCTGACAAAAAAATTCAATGTGAGAAGCATTCTTTTTAAAATCAAGAAGTCAAGACTATCTACTACTGCTCCTCTCTTTTATTCAGCACCAAACCAGGCAAGAAAAGAAAAAGAAATAAAAGGTAGAAAGACTGGAAATGAAGATATAAAAACTCATTATCTATAATTGAATTTCATGTGCTTTTAACTTCTGAGTCTCTTCCTAGGCTGTTTGATTAGCTCTGTGTATCACACTTATTCCACATGTTGTGAGGAAATAACTAAAACAGATCTGTAGGAAAATAATTGTGGTGGTGATGAGGGGTCTTTAAAAACATGGCACATGAAGAAAAGATTTGGGACTATTTCGCTTGAGGTAAAAAGACTCATAGGAGGGAAAAAAAGAATCAAATTAGTTTGTCTTCAGCTATTTAAAAGAATTGTTATTCCAAACAGGGATTATCTAAACCCTCCCACACATCCCACATCCTAACCCACCAACCCCAAGGCTCGGGGAACCAGGGTCAACAGACAGGCAAGAGGAAGAGGATATAAGCTCTGGCAGAACTTTAAGAGTCAGAGTAATTCCGAGCTGTGAGAGGGATGCCTTAAGAGGTGGCCAGTTCTTCGTCACTAGAGGTTTTCCGCTAAAGGCTGAGTAACCGTGTGGTGGGAATGCTGTAGAATTCTTTAGGGCTTTAGGAACTAAAAAGCTCATAGTTCTTTGTTTTGAGACAGGGGCTTACTCTGTCACCCAGGCTGGAGTGCAGTGGTTATGATCATGGCTCATTGCAGCCTTGACCTTCTGGGCTCAAGCAATTCTCCTGCCTTACCCTTGAGTAACTAGGATTATAGGCATGCGCCTCCAGGCCTGGCTTTTTTTTGTTTTTTTGTTTTTTTTTAAGGTTTTTGTTTGTTTGTTTGTTTTGTGTGTGTGTATGTGTAGAGACAGGTCTTGCTGTGTTGCCCAGGCTGGTCTCAAACTCCTGGCCTTAAGTAATCCTCCCAAAACATTAGGATTTCAGATGTAAGCCACCATGCCCAGCCAAGAGCTCATATTTCTGAACCATGCACTGCCTCATTAATCATGGCAACCCAATGAGGGACATTATTTCATCCATTTATCAAATGAAACAGAATGTTTGACAAAAAGAGTTGTCTGATACAACATAGGGGGTGAGTATGAAAACCTGAGTTCAAGCCCGTGAAGTCTGTTTCCAGAACTTTGACTCTTAACAGAATGTAGTGCACTAAATTATCTGGAAAAGAGTGGCTGGTTTCAGTAATCTTTAAGCTTTCTTGAAACCCCGAGACTGTATAATTATATGGGGGTAAAGTCATGCCTAAAGGGGTTTGCATTAAAGGTAAATTTTGTTGGCAGTGTTGTCAGTTCTTGTTTCAGTATCTAAGCTTTAAGTTATGAATAAAAAGTTACTGAAAATCCACTTAATCTAAATTTTAAAAACTATTGGCTATTCACACATCTACCAAGGTACAAATAAGTTGGTAGACAATGGCTGGGATCCCCGTAGATGCTCTTGGGGCTCTGGCAATAAGACTAAGCCCATAAATATCAGATGTAGTATGTCTTACAAAACCGAATATCAGCAGTTTTGAAGCATCATGGTGTTGGGTTTTTGTTCTAAAGCCAACAGTTGATGTTAGGCTACTTTTATATCATCTCTAAACAAAGTTGCTTTATTTGGCATTTTTGAATGTTGTATCACTGAGTTATAGATTATATCATACCATCATAGTCACAGAATGTTTAAAATTTGTAGTGAGGTACATTCTTCTATATATATATGCAATTCCTTCAAGTATAAAAACTAGATCAATATAGAAGTAATGTGTGTGCAAGAGATAAGTACAGAGATTGGCCATTTGCCATTGTTATTAGGAAGAAAGGCATGCACACTGAGAATTTTAACAAATTACAAATGCCAGGAAGAAAATAACATGGCTGTGTTTGAAAAGATCATGCTATTTACTTGACAGGCTCTGCCAGGGCAAAGTTACAGCTGTGGCCCTGCTTTGCAGATCATTTAAACAGGCTTTTCTTTATGTCACTGGCACTTTGGTCGCATCCACAGAGCTTTGCCATCAGTAAATAATAATTATTATGTGTGAGAAGATAGCCGACAAGCAGCTCCAGTGTCAACACCACCATAAATGAATCAACAGAAACACACATTAGTTTCAATGGGTTTTGTGTAGTTTAGTTTATGAACACTATCAGCCTTGTTAGAAGAAAAATAAAAGAAAAATCTATAGACTGTAAGATTGAAAAATTACAGTGATGTATATTACACAAATATATATTTGTGTGTGTGTATTCTAAAAAAGCCTGTCTCTTAATGTATTTTATTTCAATACTCTTTTTAATCTTTCTGTATTCCTTATATTTGAACATTTCTCATATTAACATACCTCATGTCATATTGTCTTTATATTCATCTACTTGGGGAAACATGGGATGGTGAAAAGAGTTGTACAGCCTGGTTTTAAACATCACTACTTCCTAGCTGAGTTACTTGAATTCAGACTCATTTTTTCAATCAAGAGTAATACCTACTGAGCAGATGGAATGAAATTATGAACACAAAGATGTTCTGTAAACTGTGAAGTATCACATCAAAGTCAGGTCCAAAAGTCCATTTCTTCTAGTTTTGTCTTTGATGGAAACTCAAAAGATCTATAAACCATCTTTCAAGTAACTAATGTGGAAATAAACATGGATATGAATCATGGTAGGGCACAGTACAAACATTTCACTGAACCCTTTGCTGTTTATCCTTATATTAGTTATCATGGTGAACTACAAGGCTACTCATTACTTTTATTATAGTAAAAGTTCTTGCAGTTGTTACTGTAGCTATTTATCTAGTATTATAAGAAATACTGTAACAGAAACAAATTGTAGTCAGTGAACAGAAGAAAGGGACAACCTGTGTAGGTGTGGTTGGCATTTAATAAACATTATTTAGTTAACACATGCAAATGTACCCAACATTCCCATCTTATGCTAATCTTTGGAAATTTAAGGAAATGAGCAATGGCTTGGCAATTGTTTTGAAGTTTCATTTCTCAGAGCTTATTTGACATTTTGGCCCTATAGGAGTAGGTGGGGCTGCAAATCCCAAATTGAATTTCTTTTTCTTTCTTTCTTTTTTTTTCCCCCCCAAATTGAATTTCTGAAGCATTCTGCTGCCTGAGCATTCTGGAAAGTCACACAAGGCATTAGTAGGAGGCTCCTATGGAAAAAAAGACCTCTTGACTTTTTTCAAGATGTGACTAGAATTTAAAATTTGTTTGTTTATAGCAAGTTAGTTGGGTTTTCCTTGCTTTGTTTGGTACTTAAACAAAGGAAACACTGATCCTTTAAAAGCTCTGGGGAAGGACAAACTTTTTTATTTAATGGCCTGCCACTGAGGTGGGAGACTGGTTCAGGCTGAATGGTACAGTGCTATTTGGTGCATAGGTGTCTGTCAGGATTTTTCGAGTCTGAGAACTCCAAGGCGAGAGATGTCATCCCGAGTGGCAGACAGTGATCCCTGCAAGATGCCAGGGAGGCCAACAGTGCATAACATATAGGGATGGAGGGGGGCAAAAGAGGAGGCTGGAGGAAGACTGGCTTCTTTTCTAGTCATGAGTGGAATGTTCACTTTGTGTGACTCTTCTTTTTTTTTTTTTTTTTTTTTTTTGAGACGGAGTTTCGCCCTTGTTACCCAGGCTGGAGTGCAATGGCGCGATCTCGGCTCACCGCAACCTCCGCCTCCTGGGCTCAGGCAATTCTCCTGCCTCAGCCTCCTGAGTAGCTGGGATTACAGGCACGTGCCACCATGCCCAGTTAATTTTTTGCACTTTTAGTAGAGACGGGGTTTCACCATGTTGACCAGGATGGTCTCGATCTCTCGACCTCGTGATCCACCCGCCTCGGCCTCCCAAAGTGCTGGGATTACAGGCTTGAGCCACCGTGCCCGGCTGTGTGACTCTTCTATGATTACGAAAATGCTTCTTTAACTCAGCAAAAAGCCTATGATTTTTAGGGAAAAGAAGTGTTCCAATTTTAACCACACAGACTAGTATGAGGAAAGCATTAGTGCTGTTTGGTTTGTATGCCTTTGTATGAATTGTATGGGTTTGGATTACAATAATTCCTCCCTTTTGTATAATGTTTTGCAGTTGTTAAAGCATTTCATACTCTAAATCCTTACCATAAACACTGATAGGAGGGTACAGGTGGCTCTTCACTCACAATGGCTTCAATTTAGACCTCTGCTTTTATGACCTTTATTATTGCAAATATGACCCTCCCAGTTTTGCCTAAATCTCACTATGATGCCTGCCTATCACTCTCACTATAGATGATCGGAAAAATAAAGCTGCTATTATGTTGACTGGCTCTAGGAGTAAAGTGGAAAAACTTTTGATTTTATGAATGCAGCTGTAGATGAAGCAAACCTATATGTAATTGAATTAGGCAAGACTCTTGCAAAACCATTGTCTATCTATATCTGTCTGAAAAAGAGCTGCCCAAAGATATCAAAGGAGGAAATTTTTATTGCATGCAAAAGCATTTTAGAGCACTTCTGGAAGACAGTTGGAAAAACACTAGCTGTTCAGGGAAGAAGCCACAAGAACCAACAGAGTGGCATCAAATAATTTGCCCACAGAGCCTGCTAAAGATGAAGGGTATTGTGCGCTATGAGCATTCAGTAATAATAAAATTGGTTGCAGAGATGGGAAGAGGATGAGGAATAGTGGAAGAAGGAGAAGAGAACACAGCAATATAGAAAACTTTAACATTCAAAGAAATGTCTACCCACTGGATTTGTGCATAGAAATTTTAGACAGATGGCCCTAATTTTGATCACAGTTTGAAAGTCCTTAGAGCACTGAAGCATTTACTTGCTCCAGGGAGATTTATCAGAAAAATAAAATACCTTTAGTTGGAATTTCTTTGGATTTGTGTTTTCAAAAGCATTAGCCAGTTAGTTGATAAAGAAGAATCTTCCAAAGGATCATTTACAACGTTGACTTTTTCTTTTTAAACTTAGAAAATCATTATAAAAGCACATCTTAGTTTTTACATCATGGATTTTGGTATTTTATAGTGTAAAATGGGTTTCCAGGAATACTCTTCACTTATAATCTTAGAGATAATAAAGGTTTAACTTATAGAAGGTTAACTTGTGACCAACACCTAGGAATAAAGCTTAAATACTCATCATATTAGCCCCAGTTAATAAATGAGAAACAGATTGAAAAGTAAAATAATTTGCCAACTTCCCCTAAAAAGGCAGAAGAGGTCACATAATGCCAGACTACAAAACTGATGATGTTTCCTTTTATCTTCCTACCTGAGAAACATGTTTTTCAGACCATGAAGCAAATACCAATATAACATTTGAAGGACTCCAATTTTCATATCATGGCAACATCAAGTACATTCATTGATGGACACATTATGTTTGTTATGAAGTATTACAAATGTTTAAACATCATTAAAGTCTAAGAGATAAAGACAATTCAGAGCAAGATAAATGTAAGTATACAGTTGAAGTGGGAAGAGTTCCCTTGTCCCCCTTGCAGGGTGTGCAATGGGGGTGTGGCTTGCTTCTTCAGTGCCCCACTGCTCAAACCTCTAAGAGAGCATACAAACAGGCGGGGAGCCCCAAGACAGTGTCTAGGGTGAATGCTTACAGCTCCTGAAGCCCCATTAGGTGTGTGTTACAGGGTACTCTTTTAGTTTAGCCATCCGTAGGCCACTTGTGTTAGCTCAGTTAGACCCCGGCCTTATAGCAAGGGCAGAGGGCTTTCTGTATCCTGGGGTTCTTGCCTTGGTATACCAGAAGAATTAGATCACACATAGGCTTGGAGAATGAGTACAAGGTTTTATTGAGTGGAAGTGGCTCTCAGCAGATGGTGGAGCCAGAAAGGAGATAGTTTTCCCCTGGAGTCAGGCTGCTCAGCAGCCTGGGTGCTCCTCTGACTGCCTCAGCCAAACTCCATGTAGTTCTGCTGGTAGGTGGTTGGTCCTGCCACGTGCCAGTGCCTGTCGGTGCATTTCTCTCTCTGTCCAGCTGCCCCTGCGTTCCTCCGCTGATGCACTCCTCTCAATGTCCGCTGGTGTGCCTGCCTGCTAGAGTCTCAGGGGTTTTTATAGGCACAGGATGGGGGCATGGCAGCCAGGGTGGTCTTGGGAAATGCAACATTTGGGTGGGAAAACAAAAATGCCTGTCCTCACCTCAGTCCATGGGCACAGGCCCAGGGTGGAGCCATAGCCAGGGATCATGCCCTCCTCCCTTCTGCATCATTTAAAGGGACCACACTTCCCTTTCCAGCCCTTCCTTTCATGTATCACAGTTATGCTTTGGAATTAGCTACCTGAATATCTTGAAAATAAGTAGCCACTTTATCGTTTCAGTGGAAGACAAGTCCCTTCTTCAGACTCAATCTAATCTACCCGGAATCCATCCTTTACTGCCTTTTCCAGGAAATCATTAGGAAATCATTATTGTTCCTCACTCTCCCCTATCTTCAACCTCTTTCTCTGTCTACTGCTGTTTATGAGCCTAAATGGTCAGAACAGGCTCAAGCCTCTCCCACTTTTACACACACACACACACACACACACACACACACACACACACCCTATCATTCAAACAGTGCTCCTCTGACTGCCCCAGCCAAACTCCATCTCTTTTTCTTTTACCTCTTAAAACCAAGCTTCCTAAAATAGTTTCTTATAGTCACTCACTCTCTTTATTTTATTTTATTTTATTTTATTTTATTGCATTTTAGGTTTCGGGGTACATGTGATGAACATGCAAGATTGTTGCATAGGTACACACATGGCAGTGTGGTTTGCTGCCTTCCGTCCCCTCACCTGTATCTGTCATTTCTCCCCATGCTATCTCTTCCCACTTCCCTACCCCCCGCCCCTCCCCCATTTCCCCCCAACAGACCCCAGTGTGTAGTGCTCCCCTCCCTGTGTCCATGTGTTCTCATTGTTCAACACCCGCCTATGAGCGAGAATATACGGTGTTTGATTTTCTGCTCTTGTGTCAGTTTGCTGAGAATGATGGTTTCCAGGTTCATCCATGTCCCTACAAAGGACGTGAACTCATCCTTTTTGATGGCTGCGTAATATTCCATGGTGTATATGTACCACATTTTCCCTATCCAGTCTATCATCGTTGGGCATTTGGGTTGGTTCCAGGTCTTTGCTATTGTAAACAGTGCTGCAATGAACATTCGTGTGCACGTGTCCTTGTAGTAGAATGATTTATAATCCTTTGGATATATACCCAGTAATGGGATTGCTGGGTCAAATGGGATTTCTATTTTTAGGTCCTTGAGGAATCGCCACACTGTCTTCCACAATGGTTGAACTAATTTATATTCCCACCAACAGTGTAGAAGTGTTCCTATTTCTCCACATCCTCTCCAGCATCTGTTGTTTCCCGATTTTTTAATGATCGCCATTCTAACTGGTGTGAGATGGTATCTCAATGTGGTTTTGATTTGCATTTCTCTGATGACCAGTGATGATGAGCATTTTTTCATATGTTTGTTGGCCTCCTGTATGTCTTCTTTTGTAAAGTACCTGTTCATGTCCTTGCCCATTTTTGAATGGGCTTGTTTGTTTTTTTCTTGTAGATCTGCTTTAGTTCTTTGTAAATTCTGGATATCAGTCCCTTGTCAGATGGGTAGGCTGCAAAAATTTTTTCCCATTCTGTTGGTTGCCGATTCACTCTACTGACTGTTTCTTTTGCCGTGCAGAAGCTGTGGAGTTTGATTAGGTCCCATTTGTCTATTTTGGCTTTCGTTGCCATTGCTTTTGGCGTTTTGGTCATGAAGTCCTTGCCTACACCTATGTCCTGAATGGTTTTGCCTAGATTTTCCTCTAAGGTTTTTATGGTATTAGGTCTGATGTTTAAGTCTTTAATCCATCTGGAGTTAATTTTGGTGTAAGGTGTCAGGAAGGGGTCCTGTTTCTGCTTTCTGCACATGGCTAGCCAGTTTTCCCAACACCATTTATTAAACAGGGAGTCCTTTCCCCATTGCTTGTTTTTGTCAGGTTTGTCGAAGATCAGATGGTTGTGGGTATGTTGTTTTTCCTGTGAGGCCTCTGTTCTGTTCCATTGGTCTATATCTCTGTTTCGGTACCAGTACCATGCTGTTTTGATTACAGTAGCCTTGTAGTATAGTTTGAAGTCCAGTAGTGTGATGCCTCCTGCTTTGTTCTTTTTGCTTAGAGTTGACTTGGCTATGCGGGCTCTCTTTTGGTTCCATATGAAGTTTAAGGTGTTTTTTTCCAGTTCTGTGAAGAAGGTCATTGGTAGCTTGATGGGAATAGCGTTGAATCTGTAAATTACTTTGGGCAGTATGGCCATTTTCACAATGTTGATTCTTCCTAACCATGAACATGGAATATTTCTCCATCTGTTTGTATCCTCTCTTATTTCATTGAGCAATGGCTTGTAGTTCTCCTTGAAGAGGTCCTTTACGTTCCTTGTTAGTTGTATTCCTAGGTACTTTATTCTCTTTGTAGCAATTGTGAATGGCAGTTCGTTCTTGATTTGGCTCTCTTGAAGTCTATTACTGGTGTATAGGAATGCTTGTGATTTTTGCACGTTGATTTTGTATCCTGAGACTTTGCTGAAGTTGTTTATCAGTTTCAGGAGATTTTGGGCTGAGATGATGGGGTCTTCCAGATATACAATCATGTCATCTGCAAATAGAGACAATTTGATTTCCTCCTTTCCAATTTGAATACCCTTTATTTCTTTTTCTTGCCTGATTGCTCTGGCTAGAACTTCCAGTACTATATTGAATAGGAGTGGTGAGAGAGGGCATCCTTGTCTAGTGCCAGATTTGAAAGGGAATGCTTCCAGTTTTTGCCCATTCAGTATGATATTGGCTGTTGGTTTGTCATAAATAGCTTTTATTGTTTTGAGATACGTTCCGTCAATAGCTAGTTTATTGAGGGTTTTTAGCATAAAGGGTTGTTGAATTTTGTCAAAAGCCTTCTCTGCGTCAATTGAGATAATCATGTGGTTTTTGTCTTTGGTTCTGTTTATGTGGTGAATTACGTTTATGGACTTGCGTATGTTGAACCAGCCTTGCATCCCCGGGATGAATCCTACTTGATCATGGTGGATGAGCTTTTTGATATGCTGTTGCAATCGGTTTGCCAGTATTTTATTGAAGATTTTTGCATCTATGTTCATCATGGATATTGGCCTGAAATTTTCTTTTCTTGTTGAGTCTCTGCCGGGTTTTGGTATCAGGATGATGTTTGTCTCGTAAAATGATTTGGGAAGGATTCCCTCTTTTTGGATTGTCTGGAATAGTTTCAGAAGGAATGGTATCAGCTCCTCTTTGTATGTCTGGTAGAATTCAGCTGTGAACCCATCTGGACCTGGGCTTTTTTTGGGTGGTAGGCTCTTTATTGCTGCCTCGACTTCAGACCATGTTATTGGTCTATTCAGGGTTTCGGCTTCTTCCAGGTTTAGGCTTGGGAGGGTGCAGGTGTCCAGGAATTTATCCATTTCTTCCAGGTTTACTAATTTATGTGCATAGAGTTGTTTGTAATAATCTCTGATGATGGTTTGGATTTCTGTGGAATCTGTGGTGATATCCCCTTTATCGTTTTTTATTGCATCAATTTGGTTATTCTCTCTTTTCTTTTTTATTAATCTGGCTAGTGGTCTGTCTATTTTGTTGATCTTTTCAAAAAACCAGCTCCTGGATTTATTGATTTTTTGAAGAGTTTTTTGTGTCTCTATTTCCTTCAGTTCTGCTCTGATCTTAGATATATCCTGTCTTCTGCTAGGTTTTGAGTTTTTTTGATCTTGCTCCTCTAGCTCTTTCCATTTTGATGATAGGGTGTCAATTTTCGACCTCTCCTTTCTTCTCATGTGGGCACTCATTGCTATATATTTTCCTCTAGAGACTGCTTTAAATGTGTCCCAGAGATTCTGGTATGTTGTGTCTTCGTTCTCATTGGTTTCTAAGAACATCTTTATTTCTGCCTTCATTTCATTGTTTATCCAGTCAACATTCAAGAGCAAGTTGTTCAGTTTCCATGAAGCTGTGTGATTCTGAGTTAGTTTCTGCATTCTGAGTTCTAACTCGATTGCACTGTGGTCTGAGAGACTGTTTGTTATGATTTCTGTTCTTTTGCATTTGCTGAGGAGTGATTTACTGCCAATTATGTGGTCAATTTTAGAGTAGGTGTGATGTGGTGCTGAGAAGAATGTATATTCTGTGGATTTGGGGTGGAGAGTTCTGTAAATGTCTATTAGGTTTGCTTGTTCCAGGTCTGAGTTCAGGTCCTGGATATCCTTGTTGATTTTCTGTCTGGATGATCTGTCTAATATTGACAGTGGGGTGTTAAAGTCTCCCACTATTATTGTGTGGGAGTCTAAGTCTCTTTGTAGGTCATTGAGAACTTGCCTTATGTATCTGGGTGCTCCTGTATTGGGTGCGTATATATTTAGGATCGTTAGCTCTTCTTGTTGCAGTGATCCTTTTACCATTATGTAATGTCCTTCTTTGTCTCTTTTGATCTTTGTTGCTTTAAAGTCTATTTTATCAGAGATGAGAGTTGCAACTCCTGCCTTTTTTTGCTCTCCATTTGCTTGGTAGATCTTCCTCCATCCCTTTATTTTGAGCCTTTGTGTATCCTTGCATGTAAGATGGGTTTCCTGGATACAGCACACTGATGGGTTTTGGCTTTTTATCCAGTTTGCCAGTCTGTGTCTTTTGATTGGGGCATTTAGTCCATTGACATTTAGGGATAGTATTGTTATGTGTGATTTTGATACTGTCATTTTGATGCTACCTGGCTGTTTTGTTGGTTAGTTGATGCAGATTCTTGATTGTGTCGATGCTCTTTTACCATTTGGTGTGTTTTTGGAGTGCCTGGTACTGGTTGTTCCTTTATAAGTGTAGAGCCTCTTTCAGGAGTTCTTGTAGAGCAGGTTTGGTGGTGATGAAATCTCTGAGTACTTGCTTGTTCACAAAGGATTTTATTTTTCCTTCGCTTATGAATCTTAGTTTGGCTGGATAGGAGATTCTGGGTTGAAAGTTCTTTTCTTTAAGGATGTTGAATATTGGCCCCCAATCTCTTCTGGCTTGTAGGGTTTCTGCTGAGAGATCTGCTGTGAGTCTAATGGGCTTCCCTTTGTGGGTAGCCCTACCTTTCTCTCTGGCTGCCCTTAGCATTTTCTCTTTCATTTCAACCTTGGTGAATCCGACGATTATGTGCCTTGGGGTTGCTCTTCTTGCGGAATATCTTTGTGGTGTTCTCTGTATTTCCTGGATTTGAATATTGGTCTGCCTTGCTAGGTTGGGGAAGTTTTCCTGGATAATATCCTGAAGAGTATTTTCCAGCTTGGATTCATTCTCTTCATCACATTCAGGTACACCTATCAGACGTAGATTAGGTCTTTTCACATAGTCCCACATTTCTTGAAGATTTTGTTCATTCCTTTTTGCGCTTTTTTCTCTGTTCTTGCCTTCTCTTTTTATTTCATTGAGTTGATCTTCGACCTCTGATATCCTTTCTTCTGCTTGGTCAATTCGTCTGTTGAAGCTTGTGCATGCTTCACGAAGTTCTCGCGTTGCGTTTTTCAGCTCCATCAATTCACTTATACTCCTCTCTATGCTGTCCATTCTCGTCAGCAGTTCGTCCAATCTTTTTTCAAGGTTCCTATTTTCTTTGCGTGCGGTTAGAACATGTTCTTTTAGCTCATTGTAGTTTCTTACTACCCACCTTCTGAAGTCTGATTCTGTCATTTCATCACTCTCCTTCTCCATCCAGTCTGGTTCCCTTGCTGGTGAGGAGTTGTGATCCCTTTTAGGAGGAGAGGTGTTCTGGTTTCGGGAGTTTTCATCCTTTTTACGCTGGCTTCTTCCCATTTTTGTGGGTTTATCCACCTGTTGTCTGTCTCTGTCCCAGGGAGTTGGAGCTTTATGAGTTTCCGTTGCACTACTGCCTTTTTTTGATTTTTCTTTCAGGTCTGACCCACCCAGCTAGCAGCACGCCTAGCCACTGCCTGCCCGCAGGGGCTTTGCTGAGCTGCTGTGGGCTCCGCCCAGCTGCCCTGAGCTCTTCCCTGTAGTCCTTTTTATATGGGAGTAGTTAGAACTGTCTCGGCAACGGTGGCCCCGCCTCTGTTATGGCGGACTCTCTCTGTTGTGGGAGGTTGCCTCGGCAAGGGCAGCCTGCCTCCGTAGCGGTGGAGAGTCTCAGTAATGGCGGAAGCCCCTCCCCCACCGAGCCGGGCCGTCCAGGTTCAGCTGTGCTTGGTTTGAAGGGCTCAACCCAGAGGGTTTCCAATTACTGTTTTTGTTTTGGTTGTTGTTGGGGGTGGAGGGGTGGGACCAACCGAGCCTGATCACCTGGCTCCCTGACTCCGAGTCTTTTCTTTTAAGTTGAACGACCCCGAGTTCCGGTCGCTTGTTGAAAAGGCGCCGGGATCTCCCGTACTGCGACTCACGGAGTCGGCTCGGACTGCGGCGCCGGCTCCTGGTGGATTTTCTGCCTAGGAATCTCCTGGCCTGACTCGCTATTTCAGATGAATGGCCCACTCTGCCGTCTCAGGGCTCTGCTCGCCAGCTAAGAGGGCTCCCAGACCAGTGGTTTTTGTACGGAGAACCGCAGCAACAGGGAGTGGTCACAGCAGCCGCGCGGGCGGAATCAGCCCCACAGGGGCCAAAACAGCCGCACCGGCTGGGACTGCGACACTGGCGACCCCTCTGCCTGGGTATCTCCTGGTCTGTGGGCAATAAGAGTTCGTCTGTAAATGCGGCGTTCACTCACCCTCTGCACTTTCACTGGGAGCTGAAGTCCTGAGCTGTTCTTAGGCGGCCATCTTCCCAGCATTCCCCACTCACTCTCTTTATACTCTTTTCCCACTAAACACTCCACTCACTGTAACCTACCTTTTGCTACTTCATTCTTAGAGTCCTTTTCTCGAAATCATAAACTACCTTTATTTGCTGTATCTGATGGCTACATCTTTACACTTTCTTTTACTTGTCAGTAACATTTGACACTATCAATCATTCCCTTCCTTCCTTTCTTTCTCTCTCTCACTTTTTTTTGAGACGGGGTCTTGCTCTGTCACCCAGGCTGATGTGCAGTGGTACAATGTCAGCCTCTACCTTCCAGTCTCAAGTGATCCTCCCACCTCAGCTTCAGCCTCCAAGTAGCTGGGACTACAGGTGTGTGCCAGCATGCCTGGCTAATTTTTGTATTTTTAGTAAAGGCAGGGTCTCACTATGTTGCCTAGGCTGGTCTTGAACTGGACTCAAGCAATCCATCTGCCTTGGCCTCCCAAAGTGCTGGGATTACAAGCTTGAGCAACCATTATCATCTTTTCTCTTTTTTTCTCCCTTTTTCCTTCTTACTTGCCCTCCTTCCCTTATTTTTTCCCCTTCTTTCTCTCCTATTAAGTATCTTTAACTGGCTGAATAAAAATTTCTTTTTCTTTTTCTCTCCCTCTCTCACTTTCACCTGTCCCTACTTCCTCTCTCCCTTCCTTCTTTTCTTCTCCTTCTTTCTCTTTAATTTGAAGTATCATTTACCGGCTGAATAATAATTTCTTTCTTTATCAAAAGAAAACCCTAAACACATATTTACAGGGATATAGTAAAGGGTCAGTAACAGTAAAGTCGCATTGCTTCCCACACATAAATGGAATGTTGATTATTCTTGGATGCTCCCCCAGACTCTTCCTGTGGAAGTTCTTCACTCCCATCTGAGTTTCTTCACCTTCTAACAAATTTCCTGCCGAACTGGCTGCTACTCCCCCTTCTTTTCCCCAGTCTTGGGAAAAGGACATGGGTCACCCAGATTTCAGGGAGAGCTTGCTTTCAACTCTAGGAGAAGGAATGCATTGCCATCAACTTTTAAGTCTGCTTGTTAAAAGAACTGTGAAAGTAATCTAGACTTTTCCTTTGCATTGAAGTTTATGGCTGGGCTGAGACTGAAGGGGCCGTAAGTGATACTGGAAGATATTCAGGCATTGGATGCTTGCAGAGCAAGCTGCAGGGTAGGGAAGGCCATGTGGCAGCAGGTAGGGGATTTGAATGGGGGGCTCCTTGGACAAATTTGGGGCCAGAAGCTGGAGCAAGGGATGTCTGGGGACAAAAGAGAGGCTGCTGGCACAGGGCATGGGCAACTTACTGAGGTGATGCCTCTCCATGCCTTAGAAAATGGGGTGTCCCAGGTCAGGGGGTCACAGAGACAATCCTCAGTGTCCCAGAGCCAGGGTGGGGCTGTAAAAAATAAAGAATTCTCATAGCCTCAAAGGCTGATGAAGTTGGGAGGAAGCCCAGCTGCCTCAGCTGCCCTGGGGTCTCTCCCCAAGACACCTAATCCCTGGGCTTAGATGTTGCTGCTGTTGCTGACACCATCAGGTAGTCACATCCCTGGAGTCCACCACCAGGATCTGGCCTCCCTGCACTGGTGGGGGCTGTGGATGCCTGAGGGTCTCCTCAGCTGCAAGATCTGGGAACTGGCTCTGGCTCCAGCGCTGCTCAGAGACAGATGCCCACCCTGGCTGCTATTGGAATAGATTCACCCCCTCTGTCTTGAAACTTCCTCCTCCCTGGCCTTCCATGTTGCAAACTCTCTTTGTTCATTCTGGTCATGTCTGTCTCCTTGTCTCTTCTCCTGCCCATGCTGGAAATGTTGTTGTTCCTCAAGGTCCCTCATAGACCCCTTTCTCCTCTCACTGGAAAATTTCACCTACTTCTATGTTGTCAGCTCCCATTAGGAAGAAAACATAAGTTGATACTTCTACTCCAAATCTCTTCTCCTGAAGGTCTAACTTGGATCTTTACTTTGAAGTCCTACAGACACTTACTTTAGTTTGGTTCCCCTACCCTCAGTGAGACAGAGAAGGAGGAAAAGCCAGTAAAGGGTACATTGCTGAGCAGATAATCACTGTGGGCATAGACTGCTCATCATCATCCATGTGACTCAAAATTGTTTCTCTGGAGACTGGGAGGCTGGGGCATTGCCCACCAATTCCCAGCACCCATTGGTTGAGGACTGCCACCAGGAAATGGTAGCTAAGGCACATCTGAGCTATACCTTTCCCGGGCTGAGGGATTTCCAAACTCTGGAGAATGCTGTGAGGAAAAAAGCAGAAGTGATAGTGTCAGAGTGCAGGGACGTGTCCCCCACAGCTGCATGAAGGCAGGGCACAATGCGCGTTGCTGTACAAAATTCCAAAGTGGACCCAGCTCCCCAGCACCTGGTTCTTTTTTTGTCATCCTCAGCAGGCACATCCCCTCAAAACCCTTCAGTGGCCCTCCTTTGCACTTAGAATGCCCAGCTTCTGACTATGGCCTTCTGATAGATGCAGGAAGCAGATAAGGGTTGGTGTGGGGGGAGGGGGGTCCCTGGAGAATCTCCCAACCACCCAACAAGTGTTTACATCATAGGCTTTTGTGCAGATGAGGGAACCTGCCCAGAGTCTCGTCTGTGGATGCCTGCAACAGACTGGGGACCCACCTGCGCACTGGGAAACTGGGCTGGAGCCACAGGAATTTCGTGCCTCCTGCAGCAGGGTGGAGTCTGCTCACCTCCGCTCATGCGTACTGGCCTGGCATTCAGCCTGTGAGGTGGGAGCCTGTTAGTATGCCCCCTTCTTTCTTCAGTGAGAGCTTTCTTTTAATAAATTTCACTCTCCTTGCCTTTCAATGTGGCCACGTGCCTAATCTTTCCTGGTTGTGTTACAAGAACCTGGTGTTAGCTGAACTAAGGAGCAAAAAAATCCTCCTTCATTTCTGCCCCCTGCTCACCTCACCATCCTCATCTCTTGACATTCCCCACCCCACTGTCTCCATTCCAGCCTTGCTGATCTTTCAGTTCTGTGGGTACACTGCTTTCTCTCACATCTAGGTTTTTATACACATCGTCCCTCGTCCTGGAACATTCTCTCTCCAGCCGTTTTTTCCCTCAATTCTTATTTGCTGCTTGGTTTCAGATTAGCTACTACTTCTTGATGATCATGCCTATGGGGATTAGGTGCCCCTCCTGTCTCTTCCTACATCATCTTATGCTTTCCTGTCAGAACACTTGCCTGATATTATAACAGCCTGTTCACTTGTCTGGAGCCCCCTCTTGACTATGGGCCCTGTGAGGAAAAGACCCATCTGCATCCTGTTCACCATTTCATGCCCAATGCTTACTATAGAGTCCTAGACATCGTTGGCCCCTAGTAAATAACTGAATCAATATCTCAACTGTAAACAGAGCATTAATTCTGTGTGGCAGAGCCTCCCAACATTTCTCAGAAAACTTAAGCATTCAGCTGCTTCTTGAAGAGTTGTAAAGGCCCCAAGGGGGCTTTTTCAGGGAACGATAAAGTTTGGTTGCCTAGAACACACGGTATTCAGGAGAGCACGGCAAGATGAGACTGGGCTCTCACTTTATGACCAGACTGCAAGGGTTCTTGAATGATTTTGGATTTTATAGAGTAGACAAATGTAGAACCACTGAGGAAGTTTAAGAAGAGAGTTCCTAGTCATTTGGGTTGCAGAAAGATAACTCGGCTAGGTGCGGTGGCTCATGCCTGTAATCCTGGCAGTTTAGGAGGCTAAGGCAGGCAGATCACTTGAGCTCAGGAGTTCAAGACCAGCCTGAGCAACATGGCAAAACCTTGTCTCTACAAAAAATAATAATAAGAAGAAATTAGCTGGGCATGGTGGCCCGTGCCTGTAGTCCCAACTACTTGGTAGGCCGAGGTGGGAGGATCACTCCAGCTCAGAAGGTCGAAGCTGCAGTGACCTGAGATTGTGCCACTGCACTCTAGCCTGGGTGACAAAGTGACGAAGTGAGACCATGTCTAAAAAAAAAAAAAAAAAAAAGAGACGGCAACAGGTTAATGGCCATAGAAAAACAGAGGTAAGAAATTCAGTTAGGTCACAATTATAGTAGTTAGCAAGATCTGGAAAGCAGTGGCAATGGAAATAAGGAAGAGGACTGGATCTGAGACCTTTTAGAGGTAGACTAGACAAGGACTCAGTGGCTGGTTGGATACAAAGGGTGAAAGGAGAAACAGTAGATACTGACTTTGCATTTGGATGCTTGGAAAGATGGTGATGTCACTAACAGCTGGTGAATATAGTTCAGTTTTAGATAAAAGTGAGTTTAAAGCACCTGGGTAATGAGTGACATTCAGAATGAAACTGAAAATTTGAGTCTGCAGCTGAAGATTGGAGGTTGTGATAGATTGAATAATGGCCCCAAACCTATCCAGATCCTAATCCCTGGGACCTGTGGATGTTACCTCACATGGCAAAAGAAACTTTACAGATGTGATTAAGTTAGGGATTTTTTTGAGATGGGAGTGCAGTGGTGCAAACACAGGTCACTGCAGCCTCAACTTCCTGGGCTCAAGCAATCCTCCTGTCTCAGCCTCCTGAGGCATGCACCACTACATCTGGATAATTTTTAAATTTTTTGTAGAGATAAGGTCTCATTATTCTTTGTAGAGTTAGGTCTCATACCCTGTCCAGACTGGTGTCAAACTCCTGAGCTCAAGCAATCCTCCCACCTAGGCCTCCCAAAGTGCTGGCATTAGAGGGATGAGCTACCACACCCAGCCAAGTAAGGGATCTTGAGGTAAGGAGATATCCTGGAGATCCAGGTAGACCCTAAGTATAATCTCGGATGTCCTCATAAAAGGGAGACAGAGGAAGATTTGACTACAGAAGTGGGAGTAGTAGATGTAACAATGGAAACAAGAGGTTGACATGATGTAAGGAAGAAATCACAGTCCAAAGAATGCAATAATCTCCCAGAAGCTCCCAGGAAGAGAAGGGATTCTCTTCTAGAGCCTCTAGGAGAAACCAGCCCTGCTGATACAGTGACTTTAGCCTGTTGGAACTGATTTCAGACTTCTGGGTTTCCACTTGTATCTAATACTTAACCTCTGAGTATTCCTTACTTCTGAGTATAAGCAGGAACCTGGAGGGGCTTCTGCCTTGATAGTATCTGCTGAATTCACATGAGTGAATAAGTGAATACAGTGGTCAAGGTGTACACAAAGTAAGTCTAATCGTAGACCCTTCCACCTCTGCTTAGAGCTGGATCTGTCACGAAAGACTATGCCGTTTGTATAAAGATGAGCTACAAATTAGCTTGCTGCCTTTCCCCTAAGCCCTAGAGAATGCCTGCCTTGAGACTTGATTCTAAATGGAGGGAGGAAAAAACATCTCCCCTGAGAACTCATAACAGTCAGAACTCACATAGTCTTGCAGCTCAGATTCACACTGTAGAGACCAAAAAATTCAAGTCAAGAATTAAGTTCAAAGTAAACCTTAATTTGTAGTTTCCAGGCAACTGACAGAAACCAATGCAAATCTATTCTAGAAGTACCCATTTTCAACACAGGTCTCAATGACTTCTCATCAGTAAATTCTAAAGAAATATAAGCTCATAGTCAAAATCACAAAATGCAAAAGGAAATAATTGCTCTAGTTAGTTTTGTGTTGCTATAACAGAGTCCCTGAAACTGGGTAATTTAGAAAGAAAAGAGGTTTATTTGGCTTACAATTCTGGTGGCTGGAAAGTCCAGGTCTGAACAGCTACATCTGGCTGGGTAATTTAGAAAGAAAAGAGGTTTATTTGGCTTACAATTCTGGTGGCTGGAAAGTCCAGGTCTGAACAGCTACATCTGGCAAGCGGCTTGGGCTGCTTTCACTATGGCTGACAGCAGAAGCGGGGGGACACCTGCAGAGAGATCCCATGGCAAGAGAAGAAGCCAGACTTTAACAACCTGCTCTCTCTGAAAGAATTCATTCCCACAAAAGCAAAAACTCACCCCAGCAGGAGGGCATTAATCTATTAATGAGGAATCCACCCCCAAAACCTATTAATGAGGACCCAAACAACTCCTGCTAGGCTCCCACTCCCAACACTGCCACATTGGGAATCAAATTTCAACACGAGTATTGGCAGGGACAAACCAAACTATAGCAATAATGTAGCATGAACAAAGGCCAGCATAAACAACAAGTAACAGAATCAGACTGCAAAGCTTTAGCTATTGAAATTACTAAACACAGAATATACAATAAGCCTGTTAAATATATTAAAAGAAAAAATGAAAATATACATAAAACACGACCGGAAGATTTGAAGAAGACCCAAAAGAACTACTAGAAGTTTAGGATATAATATTCGAAATTAAAATTATAATAGACAAGTTTAACGGCAGAATAACCACAACTGGAGAATAGCTTCAGATGGATAGATCCAAGAAAATTTCCAGAATGTAGCCCTAAGAGATGGAAAATATGAATGAGAGGTTATAAAACATGAAGACAGTCTTGTGAAAAATTTAACAATTATTTAGTAGGAGTTTAAGACAGACAGGAGAGAAAGAGGGGGTAAAAGTAATAACTGAAGAGATAATAGCTGAGGATTTTTTAGAAATGGCAAACCACAGATTTTAAAAGCGCAACAATCCCAATAAGGATAAATAAAAGGAAATTCACACTTGGACATAATATAGTTGAACTACAGAATACCGTAAACAAAAAAGTTTGAGAGAGATAAGAGAAAGATAAGACAGATTAGCATACTTTCAACAAGACAACAATTAGACTTAATAATTACAGAAGTCAGAAAAAGTTTAAAATCTTCGTGTTGAAAGAAAATTAGTGTCAACCAGAATTTATATATTATCTTCAAAAACAATCTCTTTAAAAAAATAATATTTTTAAAAAATTTAAAAATAAATTTTTTCAAAATTAAAAAAAAATAAACTTTTAGGGGCCAAAAAAACCAAGATAGAAATGAAACACAGAGCTGTCAATAGCATATAACTAGGAGGGGAGGATCGGAGTTGAAGTGTTTCTTGTGTGGTAGGATGGTAAAGATACTAAGTCCCCAAGTTAAAATTTCTAGCATAACTACCAAATATGTAGAACTTTTTAACTATTAAGGGAAAAAGTGGAAAGAGAAAAATAATGCAAAAGTAGATGAGAATAGAGGAACAAACAAAATATTGAAGGTTCAAGTGCATAAAAAGCATAATATAAGATGGTAAAAAATACATCCAAATGTATCAATAATTAAGTAAAATAGACTAAATACTCAACTTATAAGCAAAGCCTGACAGGTTGTATACATCGTGTTTGAAAGAATGCAGGTATATTCTCTTAAGTCCCATTTAAAACACAAGGATTCAAAAAAGTTGAGAATAAGAGCATGAAAAACATTATATCATGCAGATACAGTACTAACCAAGAGGAAGTTGGTGTTGCTATATTAGTATCAGACAAAATAACCCTTAAGGCAAAAACCTTCACAAAAGATAAAGAGAACATTTCATAAAGAGTATCATAAATAAAAAAGATTGAGTCTTCCAGGAAGATGTAAGAATTCTAAACTGTTAAGTACCTAGATCAAGTTGACCAAATCAGTAAGGAAGAAGATTAAAGTGACAATTAACAAACTGGTGCTAATTAAGTGCAGTATATAGAACACTGCATTTAACAGCTGCACAATATAGATTATTTTCAACCAACATGGAGTATTTTTGAAAATTGACCACAATGCTAGGTTAGAATACAAATTTCAACAATTAAAAAACTGAAATCATATAGACCACAGTTTCTGAACATAATATAATTAAGTTAGAAATCAATAACAAAAGGATAACTAGAAAAGTCCATATTTGAGAAATTAAGATATTTTCTTCTAAATAATGTGGGCTAAAGAAGAAATTATGATGGAAATTAGAAAATACAGTATGTGACCACAAAGACACTATAAACAAAAACATATTAAAGTGGACAAAATAAGGTCTAGTGAAAAATTATAACCTTAAATGCTTTTATTAGAAAAGATGAAAGGCTAACAATAGGTAAAAAGTTAGAAAAACAATAATGACATGAAAAGAAATAAGTAGAAATAATAAAGATAGTAGAAATTAATAATATAGAAAATAAAAATAGAATAGAGAGGATTCATGAGGCCAAAAATTCTTACTTTGGAAAGCCTTTTATAGGTAAATATTAGAACAAAAGAGAGGTTATAATTACAGTTGATGCAAACATTAAATGGTTAATTAGGAGGAAAATGTATGTCAGGGCTACAAATTGGAGAACTTAGGAAAATGGATAAGTTCATAGAAAAAACAGAATTTACTAAAACTTCCTCAAGAGGAAATAAAAATATTCCAAAACACATTAAAGAAAATGAATTGGTTTAAAATTTACAAAGTAAATACCAAAACCAGATAGTTGTTTTACTTTAAATTTTTTTAAATTATAGAAATTCTAATAATGCACAAAAGTAGAGAAAATTGTAAAATGAACTATGTACCCACCATTCAGCTTCAATGATTGTCAGCACTTGCCTTCCTTTTTATTCAATCTCCACCCTCATTTAAAAAAAAAACTTTTTGCTTTGAAATAATTTTGATCTTATAGAAAAGTTCAATAAATAGTACTAAGCATTCATACATATCGTTCATCCAGTTTCCCCTATTATTAACACTTTACATAGCCATAGTACAATTAATCAAAACTAAGAAATCAACTTTAGCACAGTAGCATTAACTGATCTTTAGGCTGTATTAGAGTTTCCCCATGAATGTCCTTTTACTTGTTCAGGATCCAAGCAGAGAGCTTCATGTCTCTTTATTCTCTTTCAATCTTGACAATTCCTAAAGACCAGATCATTCTACTGGTGAGTTAAAACAAATATTCAGGGGACAAATAATTCCAATTTTTCACAAACTACTCCAAAGATAAAAAAGAGAGAACACTCCCTAGCTCATTTTATGAAGTTAGTATAACTTTGATACTTGAGGCCAACTCATTTATGAAGATGGATGCAAAAAATCTAAATGAAATATTAGCAAACCAAATGCTGAAATGTATGGAAAAGTTAAAAAATCATAACCGGGGTAGATTTATTTCAGGAACGCAAAGTTGGATTACATTGGAAAACCACCTAATGAAATAAATCTATTAAAAGAGAAAAATTATATAATCATCTCAATAGGTATAAAAATAATAAAATTCAGCATTTTCTTTTCTTGATAGCAATTCTTAAACTTAGCAGGAAATTTTCTAACCTACTAAAAAGTATTTACTTCAACATACAGCAAACATTATACTTAATGGTGAAACATTGAAAATATTCCCTGTAAGGTACATAAAAAGACAAGGGTGTCTACTATCACTACTTCTATTCGACATTGTATTAGAGAACCTAGCTAGCTCAATAATGGAAGAATAAAAGAAATTAAGGTATATGCATGGAGAGAAAGGTACAAAACTTTAATTATTCACAGAGAACATATGACCAGCTATAGAAAAAACCCCCAGAAATATACAAATATGAAAATTAATGAGAATTTTTTGGTCAGATTGCTCATTATAAAATCAAGATTTAAAAATCCATTGCATTTTTTATCCACTAGCAACAACTTGGTTTGAAAATATAAAATTGAAAACATATCATTTAAACAGCATCAACAATATCAAGTACCCAAAATAAATCTAGCAAAGTTAAGTACCAAACCTTTATGGAAAACACTGTAAAATTTTATTAAAAGACATTAAAGAAGGCTTAACTGAAGAGATAAATGATTTTCATGGATTGTAAGGCAATGTCATATAGATTTTGATTCTCTTCTAATTGATCCATGGATTCAATGAAGCAGCAAGAATATATACATTTTATTTATATGATGTTAACAAATAAAAACAATGTCTTATTTTTTTAATGAAACAAGGTCTCACTATGTTGCCCAGGCTGGTCTCAAACTCCTGGGTTCAGGTGATTCTCCTGCCTGAGCCTCCCAATAGCTGGGATTATAGGCATGCCCCATGATGCCCAGCAATGTCTTTTTTTAAAGAAAAGAACACAAATCTATGCGGTAAAAAAAATAAAAATAAGGAACATTTTGATTTCCTTTTCTTTGTCTCAGAGATAAACCCGTTAATCTCTGAGTATGAAGGGCTAGGGGTGGGATGAGGAAGGCGCTTACAGAGAACTTAGAAATGTTTATTTTTTTTAATTAGATAGTTCTTGCTGTACCACTCTTGACATTCGGGGCCTGTGCTCTGGGCCCCAGGCTTTGGAGTGCCTTGCTTGGAATGTTCTAAGTCTCTCTCCAGCGCAGGAGATCAGCTAGGGAGTGCAGTGCAGTCCTGCACCTGAGCCAAAACCTGATCTTACATGGGTCCCAGTCCTCTAAAGCAATTTTCTCAAAAGTTTGTGAGTGCTCCAGTGACTAGGACCATTGTGGACTGGGAGTGCTATCTGGGCAAGGTACCCAGTACCCAAACCGGGACTCAGGATCCCAGGTTTCCATTTCTCCCCAGGGTACATTTCTCCTTTGGGGCATTCTCCGACTCTCCACCACCCCGCCTCTTCACCACCAGGAGGTTTACCGGATGCCTAGAGGAGCTCTGACCCTCTCCCCCATGAGACGGTTCCTGAGTTCTGGAGGGTGGCCTGGTGAGCAGATTACTCCCACTGGCCAGTGAGCTATTTCTTTGCAGGATCGCTGAGCCACCAGAAAGGTGAAGATATGCTGATTTGGAGTGATTTTTCGTTCCTACTGGACTAAAGACAAGGTCAGGCCTTTGGGGTACCCATGTCCATGAGTGTTCCCACTACAGTGTCACTTCCTGTGCACAGCACCCGAGGGCAGCAGGGATGGCAGTGGGTATTCTGTACCCTATGCACACCCTACCCCTCACCACTGGCATGCAGGACGATCTGCAGGCTCCAAGCCACCCTGAGAGTGGCCTTGCCTGTCTCCTTGAGGGATTTAGAGGCCGTTGCCCCTCAATGCCAATGGGCCTTTCCTATCAATGACATTATGGTCTCCCAGGTCTATCTTAAGCCATTCGGGTTAAGGGTGTGACTTTTTTGTGCAAATGGGACCGATTTTCTGGCTCTGCCCCGGGCCCCCTAACTTATCCTTCCTGCTGGTGGTGGGGTTTGGAAGGCAGAAGTGTGGTCAAGATGGAAAGAGATCACATTGTAGGAATGCAGGAATCATGGAAAATGAGACATTAAATTGGAAGACGTTTTCTAAGTTTTTGCCGTACAGTTCCTATCAGTAAATTTAACATGATCAGAAAACAAATTACAGTTCACATTTTCTTGCATAAGCTGGGTAAGAATCTCATTTGTGGTCATCATCAATGATGCCCTTTGAGTGATTGGCAGCCCTGTGGCATGATGTGTGGCAGAGTCATGAGTAATGATATCACCAGTATTAAATAAACTATAATCAGGGAACTTCAGAGGTAAGAAGACCTATATTGTTTAAATACAAGCAGGTTTAAAGAGCCATGACATTGTGAGAATTAAGAGCAGAGCAACTCTTCTTTTTTGACGTGAAAGATAGGAAATTAGCCAGGAACAGTTCTTTCAATGAAGAACTTGAAGAAATGGTTTCTGAATCTGAGTAAGAGGAGTTGGTGCCTGGACTCTAGGAAGAATCTTCGTCTGTGCTGATTAAACAATAAACAAATAATGTCTTTTCTATTAGTTATTTTAAATCTTCATGGATAAATCACCATTCCTCATATTGGCCCATAAATTTTATAAGGCAATTTTTAAATCAAATTGTTCATATAGACATGGACCTCACAGAAAAATATTTACTTGTGGCCCCACACACCCTAGGGGCAGCAGTGGATACTTGGATGTTTTTGCATTCTTCATTACCTATATCTTAGAAATGTTGTTTTATATCTACTCAATATTTAATAAAAACTTATTTCTAAAGTAAGAGACACAAGTAGAGGAACTGGAGCTAGCAAAGAAGGCACAGAATGAGTAGTTAGAGAGATCAGAAGGAAACTGTGGTACCTAGAGGAATATAATAAATGTTTCTAAATTAATAATGGATTCATGAACCAGGAGAAAGTTGAGAGAATTTTGGGGCAGGAGATGTGACCATATTTGTAACTTAGTTTGTCAAAGCATATCATATTGGTTGTGCACTATATGAAATCTGATCTCATTTAGAAAATCCTGCCCCCTTGGACCCAAAGCATCTAACACTATCTATAATAAAAATCCAAGGTGTTATATTCCAATATAACATTATAATATTCTATAATATCCTGTAATCCCTTTTAAATGTGAATTTCTGTGAAAAAGAAAGAGCTTATTAAAAGTAGGGTAATGAAGAAGTCTGGAGGACCCTGTTCCATAACATCTCCATCATTTAGGAATTAAGTACATTTGTAATTATGTAAATACCTTAATGACTTTTTCTTTGAAATTTTTGTCCTAATTTAAGTGACACCATAAAAACAAACAAAAATAGTGTCTCTATAATGTTTCTTCCTTTACTTAGCTATTTCACTTTCTTGGTTGACTATTAAGTTGTCTGCTTATAGATATACTTAATTAACAATTCTGATTATTTTGCTTCTGTGGTAGATTACCAACCCTGCTCATCTTTTTTCAGAATGATAAGAATGCTTAAATGAATTTTTTCAGGATTTGTTTTTAAGCTTTGTAGAGGGTTGTTTCCACTATGAAGTCCTAGTCTCTCCTATATGAGGGGACCCTCAATACCACTGTAATCTTTTTGCATGCTCGATAATCTCCTCTTTCGTTATCTTCAGGGGCTGTTTCAAATTTGAAGCTCTCTTCCCCCATTAAGTCATTCCTTTCTCCCCTATCTCCCCTTTATTCAGAGTAAATGAGTTTTCCTCCTCCTCTTCCCACTACTAATATTACTATTATATTATACACATGTACACACACACAAACACACACCCCTTCCTGATAAATCCCCAGTCTTTACCACCATCAAATTATCTTCTACCTTGCTTTCTTCCCATTTCACCCTAATTCGTGTTCTTCATTCTATTCATGGTTATATACTCCAGTGAGTGTTGAACAAACCCTTCCTATTCAGAAACCTCATGCTCTCAATCATTCTCTTCCTCTTCCTCTCTCTCATGTACACATATGCACACACATACCTCTACAACTTCCTCCTTTTTCCTACCAATATATAATCAAGTTAAATCTTTCTTAATACTAAACAAACAAACAGCTCTTCCTTAACTCAGTGTCCCTCTGAAAATTAGGCTACCCCTCCTGTTGTGAACTGCTTGTCTCAGCAGGCAGCATTCGCAGAATCAACATAGTAAATAAAATCCCCTAGGATTTACCATTACACACCTGAGCATCTACATATAGTGGGCCTCCTTAGATTACCCATTTGTCTCCTTCCCATTATAGTTACTAGGGGAAAATATGCTTGTTTCTTTTTTCTTACTCATTCCTTAACTGACTACAATTGGTGTCTATACCACTAGATTGATGTAATGTCTGGGGCTAAGGTCAATAGTTTCTTATTGCCAAGTCTACTGAATATTTGTCTGCCTTTATCTTACCCAACTGTTACTTGAAGTCATAGACCAAACGGTTCTCAAAACTCCTACCCTAACTTCCGTCTTCTTCTGAGGCTCCTTCCTCCTACCTCACTGGATAATTCTCTACAGATTCCTTCAAGGACTTTGGTCCTCCAGGCCCTCCTTAGATGTGGTGATCTCTGAAGTCACGTCATAGATTCCCTATCCTCTTCACTTTTTCCAGGTTGTTCAGATGACATTGTTGAAATACTTGGCATTAGCTATACTGGGATCACATTTGAGATAGGCAGTTTTGGGAGTGGGGATGGAGAGGAAGGTTGTAAAGTCAAGGTATAATATAATTTACACTTAGAAATCCTTTGAATAGCCCATGGACACAGAATAACACTTTCTCCCAATAAGACTACACAGTTTTTCTCCAGTGTTAGAAGAAAGTATTGAACTTCAACTGAGCAAAGGTTACATGTACTTGACTTAGGTTAAGAACCATGACATTTTAAGGGGAAAAACAATCATCATCATTATGATGATGATGATTTTTAGATACACAGTCTCATTATATTGCCCAAGCTGGAGTGCAGTGGCTATTCATAGGAGCAATCATAGCACCCTGCAGCCTTGAACTCCTGGGCTCAAGCAGTCTTCCCACCTCAACCTTCTGAGTAGCTGGGACTACAAGACTACTGAGCTTGGCTTGGCACAGCGTCCTTAAGCACAAGACCAACAACCAGCATAGGAAGATGTTCAGCCCAGGGAATCTGAAACCTACCTCCCTTCTCATGTTTGTTTTCAGACAGACACTGAGAGGAATGGTGGGCAAAAATCATCACGTCATTTAATTATTGATTTTTTTTCTTTCTCCCTGTTTTTTTTTCCTTTGGCCAAAAACAAAGATGTGTAGTTGGATTTGCATGAGCTAAGTCCATGTGCCGTATACTATCTGTATGTAAATAACTCTCCTATTTTTTTCTCCAGTCTGGTCTCCCTTCTGAGTCCAGGCCCACATGTTAGAAATCCCTTTTCTAGGCTGATCATCCCTTCATATTAACACTCTGCAGACTGATATCATTTCCCCCTACCTTCATCCCCAGAACCACTCCCCTTCTCCAGTCCTGCCAGGAAGAATGATACCTTTGTTCAATCACCCACGCCAAATACCTGAGAAACATCCCTGGATCTCCTTTCTGTGAGCATCCACATTCCATCAACAGCCAAGTCATATTCATTCTTACTCTCTTCAAATTGCTCAAATGCATCTCCTTCTCTACCTCTCCATCCCATTTTATTGCCTTCACACTCTTGCCATCTGCCATCTCTCTCTAGAATCATTACAGTGGCTTTTAACTGGTCTTTCTGCTTCTGTCTGATTTTTTATTTTTATTTTTTGAGACACAGTTTCAATCTGTTGCCCAGGCTGCAGTGCAGCAGTGGCACCGTCTCAGCTCATGGCAACCTCTGCCTCCTGCTTCAGCCTCCCAAGTAGCTGGGCCACCACCACACCCAGCTAGTTTTTGTATTTTTAGTGGAGACAGGGCTTTACCATGTTGGTCAGGCTGGTCTTGTAACTCCTGACCTCAAGTGATCCACCCACCTCGGCACACAAATGTGCTGGGTTTACAGGTGTGAGCCACCACACCCAGCCTGTCTTATTCTTGCTGCATTCCACAGTTCAGAATACATGTACAACACTTGGAAATGAGGCTAAGACAGTACTGTAGAGCCTTTGAATGTGGTGCTGAAGCATTGTTAAGTAGATCTACACGGTAACTATTTAATTGTGAATGTATCTCCATTAGACTTCATTATTACTATCATTGGAATTTATAAATTACAGGCTCATACTAGGCAGTTAGTTACATATTAACTTGTAGATTTTTGGATGGTAGAGATGCAAAGTATTTTTTCTGATAGAAGAGGTAATCCCACTGTTTTATTTATTTGGCTTATTTTATTTTTATTTCAATAGTTTTGCGGTAACAGGTGGTGGTTGGTTGCATGGGAAAGTTCTTTAATGGTGATTTCTGAGATTTGTACACTGTACTCAGTGTTTTATTACTCTAACACTAGCCACCAGATCTGTCACTAACTTGAAAAAACTAAAAGCTGACATTGACTCCTCTCTTGAAGGTCTGTATAAACACTCATTCCTTTAGTCTCTTAGAATCAGCTTAACCAAATTACTAGTTTCTACAGTGTTTAATGAATTCAATAAAATCTTTGGCAATTGTCCATTTTTAAAAAGTTTTATTCTTAATTGATGAATAATTGTATATTTTTATGGGATACAATGTGATGTTTTGATACATGTATATTTGGAATGATCAAATCAGGCTAATAATGTATCCATCACTTCAAATGCTTATCATTTCTTTGTGATGAGAAATGATAAAATTCACTCTTCTAGCTATTTTGAAAGATGTGATACATTATTAGTAACTATAGACATCATGCTGTGTAGTAGGTCACCAGAATCCATTCCTCCTGTCTAACTGAGACTTTTTACCCGTTGGCCAATGACTCCACCTTCCTCATCTGCCTTTGCCTCTACTGTTCTACTCTCTACTTTTTTGGAATTCACTTTTTTAAGATTTTGCAGATAAGTGAGATCATGCAGTACCTTTTTTTTTTTTCTGTGCTTGGCTTATTTCACGTAGTATAATGTCCTCTAGGTTCATTCATGTTGTCACAAATTACAGAATTGCCTGCTTTTTAAAGGCTGAATAGTATTCCATTGTGTATGTAGACTTTTTTTTATCCATTCATATGTTGTATTATTTTTTTAAAGATGTTCTGGAACTTTCATGTTTTTCACATGTTCTACATAAAATATTGACAATAGAAAAACAATAAAGGAAAAGACTCTTAAGCAAAATCTTCCAGAACTCACAGTAGTACTCTGGCCATCATAAAGAAAACAGTCAAGTAAACAAAGGATACTAGCTTTTAACAGTGATATTTACATTAATGGCACAATTAAAAAACAAAGAACAAATCAACCAACCAATCTTCTCTTCCACTATTGAAAGGCGACTAAAAGTGAATCATGGTACTAGATCTTTTGTATGAAGCAGCTTAAAAATGGAGGTGGGGACTGCAGAAGAGGGGAACAACTGTTGCAATGTAAAACTATAATGTGCAAGGCCTAGGATTCTAACAAATTTCTAAAAGTCTCTAGATATATTGCTGAGAACTGTATTATTAGAAAATAAATGAATAGACTGGGTGCTGTGGCTCATGCCTGTAATCCCAGCACTTTGGGAGGCCGAGGCAGGTGGGTCATGAGGTCAGGAGATTGAGACCATCTGGCTAACATGGTGAAACCCCATCTCTACTAAAAATTCAAAAAATTAGCCAGGTGTGGTGTCAAGCGCCTGTAGTCCTGGCTACTTGGGAGGCTGAGGCAGGAGAATCACTTGAACCCAGGAGGTGGAGGTTGTGGTGAGCTGAGATCGCGCCACTCTACTCCAGCCTGGGTGACAGAGTCTTACTCTGTCAAAAAAAAATAAAAAATAAAGAAACGTAAAGTAAAAGAAAATAAATGCATAGAGATATAAACTATATGGCATTAAAACATACCCTGCTATATATACATACAGTATGTCACTTTTATCTCTTTATGCATATAACTGTATAAAGAAATATCAGCAGTTTGACTTTTTGCCTGAAGGTCTTAAATACTCACAAAATGGTCAATTTGACTTTAAAATTAACTGAAGAACCCAGGAGACTCCACTGCTGTCTAGAATCCAGAATCTAGATTTACACCTAGAGGGCCCCACCTATTAACCAAGCTGTGTGCTCCTATGCCTCCAGACATAATTAACTGCAACTTGCAAATTAAGTCAACAGACAAGTCTGAATACTGACATTTAGCTAGAAAAAGAGCAGCAAAGACAAACGAAGCTGGAATTCATTAGACAAGCAACAGGAAGATTTTAAAACTGCTTCCAGTTCAAGTTGGAATTAAGGTGGCTGTTAAGTTCCATGACTTCCCAAACTAGTCATGTTTTGCTGTTCTCTGAAAAAAGAATCTATCATAAGCACATTCATTAGAGAAAAATAGCGTGTTTAAGTTTTTATACCTATTCCCAAGTTACTTTTAATTTTGTTACGTTGTTCAAGGGCAGAGTATATGTTGGTTAGGATATATTCATGGCTGGTGCATCTCTAAAATATTTTTCATGAGGGTTGCCAGTTTCTAAACATCTTCACTCTTGATGGTATTTTACAGAGAGGAGATATGTGCTCTTCCAAGGAGATTAAAGTTCAAGAGCTTTTTCAAGAAATCTTTTTTTTTTTCCTAAAGCAAAATCTCCTTTGACATTGACAATATGGAATGCAATATTCATTTTCCTCATGATGGAATATGATGAGGCTCTACTGTACATTCATAGAATCCTTGAGAACTATAAAAAATATCATAAATTATTATTTTAGAGTTGATGGAGCTAAGCTTCTCCATCACTGGTGCAGTGCCATCATTCTGAATCTACACCAGGTACAAGCCCATGACATAGTTGCTGAAATACTTTCGTATGTTGTACAAGAAGTTGTTTCCAACATGCACTTTGTATTCCAGGATGGAGGGCCACTCTCTAAGGGTGACCCCAGCAATCATTGCAGATAATCACTACTGTCATCTCAGAACAACCAGTGTGCTTCTGGGTACCAGCAAAAATCACACCAAACCTGGAGGCATCCACTGCCTTCAATAGAAAGTTTGAGGATAAGTGGCAAACCAGTGGTGCTTCCTTAGATCAGATATAAAGTCAAATGCCACTCTGAGCTAGTCATTTGTGCAGTATTACACATAGAAGCTGCAAGGGTGAGGTTCCAGATGCTCGAATCTGGTATTTTCATATAACTCTCACATTTAGGGTAGCTGATAATCACAATCTCAAACTTCTTGGGAGCTTCTGCAGCTTTAGCTGACCAAGCTCCAGTCACTACATAGTTGGCACACCTTCCTGCTCTCAGGCACTTTGGGCTTAAGGGGACAGCAATGAACTGCCAGACCCACCTTCTTGCACAAAAATGACCTTGTACAGTAATCATCTGGAGTGGCTAACAATTCCCACATCAGATTCTCTGTGGTATTAATAATTTTAGTGAACTCGGATGACTTGTGGCTCATTTCAAGAACACGAATGCCAATTCTTTCGTGGTCTAATAATTACTTTTCTATCTCTAACAACAGTAAGCTCAGCACCTTGGTGGGCCCAGGGCCGAAGGTGACCACCTGCCTCCATGGTGTGATGGAGGGTGGGGAATCAGCCGGCGGGGACAGATTGTGTGGGCAGCGTGCATCCCTCCACACACAGTGACAGGAGCCTGTTGACCAGTGTCCATGCTCTATTAATGTGACTCATGTTTGTTAACTCTTTGGAAATTATAATTTCACATCATACTACTACTAATGAATTGTTTCTAACATGCTTATCTGGTCATATTATTTCTCTGCTTAAATCCCTTAATGGCTGCCTATAGCCTTAATGACTGATGCTCATACTCCTTAGTTTGACAGTTACATTTCCATCATGCCTACTTTTCTAGCCAAACTCTTCCCATCCCCTCACAAGCACTATATTTCAACCACACAGCACTAATGTGTTTTTCTTTTTGTACTAGCTGCTTTTTTTATCTAGACCTCCTCTTCTCATTCTATCCCCACTTCCATTTCCCCCCCTTTCCTCCTTTCTGTCTTACTTGTCATCTCCCCTGGAAGCTTCCCCCAATCACCCTTGCAGGATTAAGGTGTTTCTTTCCTCTGCTCTCCTTGTTCATATACACTTGCCTGTTTCTGAGACTAAACACTAGAATATAAGTTCTTGGGCTAGGAACTGAATTGACCATCTCTGAAGTATTTCTATCCTGTATTTTCTGACTATTACAAAAGTGAACTATTTGCCTCATCTGCCTCTGTAATTAATCCAGTTTATATAGTAATATTATATTAAGTGTATTGACTGCTAGCATTGTGCTAAATATAAGCAGAGTGAGATGTAGCCTCTTCCCAATGGCCCTAGCTCCTAAATTTAACCATTATTAGATAGGCTCTTTTTCTTGATGCATTCTTAATGTTATAGTCAATGAAAAATAAAATTTTCAATCATGCTGTTGCTTAATAGAGGTCGTTCCACACTTCCCCATCAGATAGTCATTAATATTCTCAGAATTTTATCCATACCTTAAACTTGGCCTACAGTGAAACAGTACTTATGAACATAAAGTGTACCCATTTTTCCCAAGAAATATAAAGGAAATTATCACTTGCTGGACTTAAGCCAAGTTGTCCCCTGGTAGATTCAGTGTTCATGGCCCTCTGACAATAGCATGTGCCACAGCCTCACCCAATGTATTGTGTGGGCCCTTGACTGTACTTTTCTCTCAACTACTTCCAACTTTGGGTCATCCACAGTTGGAGACATTTCACTGTGTGATTTCCTATTGGCAAATGTCTTTCTTGTGCATTTTGTAATGCTGTTCTATTTGGAGCAAGTTTGTTCCCTTTGGCAGAAAACACTATTCATGAGAAAAATTTCCTAATGAAAAGAATCCCAGACTTCGATGCTGAGTATCAGCAGCATAAGGAAAAGCACAACTGCATGAGGGTTAGAACTTTATACATGTAATTGACTTCAGGCTCCAACCAAAGACAGCATCAGGATAAATCCTCTTATGCTTTAACTGGCTCTGAACCATCTCCCAGATGTCCAGATTCATGGTAAAACATGTTCCATCTGTGCCTGAAGTATCTTGATGCTCTAAATCTTTGTAAGAGTATTTTATTCTCTCATCCATATTAGAAAAACATCATCAGGAAAGCAAACATAGTTACCTGATGGTCTCATGTTAGAGTTCTTGTTTATTTAGGTAAGCACTTCTTCCTATTAGTGGACTCGTCTCAGAAGATTTCAAAAACAAAAGTCTCAAGTGATGTGGATATTTCTGCCTGGTTGTAGTGGAATTAGCTAGATTGATGATTTTCACACTAAGCTTTGAGTGTTCCATTGAGTTCCTTGGAATTCTCTCAGGATCAAGGGGGGTGAGTGGAAGGGGCTTCCTACTCCAGTTTCAATATGAGGTGCTCTATTTTTATCCATTTTATATAAATTGATCTCTAACATGGATTTCATTGAAAAAAGCATTCCACTGTTAAAAGGTAAGTTTAAAAAGAGAACAGAATTAGAATATTTTTTTAAAAATTCAGTAGTTAGCTTACACTGCATACCAATAAAGTAGGCATGCGATACTGATATTGCTGTTAGCTCAAAGCAGTAACACATTTAAAAATTCATTTATTCTACAAATATCTATTGAGTTATGATTGCTGCTAGATATGTTCAGTTTGAGATTCTACCTAGTATGATGAGTTAGTATTTTTCACAAGGTACATGGCATTTTGCAGATGTCCACCACTCTGTAAACTACGTAGCTGGAAGGGAACCTGGGAATTATCCAGTCTACACTCTTCCTTTCATAATTAAAGAAGCTGGAGTAGAAAGAAATTCAGTAAGTTGAACAATGATACTTCAGGCACCAAGTGGCAGCTGAAGTAAATCCACATGCAGTTTGCCCTGTGTTTATAAAAACAATGCATCTTGGAGATGACAGAGGAAACTAAAACATGTTCTGTCTTATTTTATATTGCAAGACTAACTCTGTTCATGTCAAGTTGCTAAACCATTAATATATAAAATTTAAAAATTTTACTTTTGTATTCTTGAGAAACATTGTGAGAACCGGTCCATAAATATGAATTATTTTCTTTCCTGTTTCACTGCACTATATGCAAAATTTTGTTTCCAGAGATCAAGGAGGCATATACACTGATTTATCCTATGGTTGTTATTAAATTCCGCCTAACCTCAGTCTTGCTTCGAGGTCCTTTCCACTGCAGCAGTCAAGTTCATCTACTGTCCCTGTCCCACTAGTGTCAATACCTTGACCTTCCCATGAGATGTTAGGAATCCTTGCGGCTGCAGGGATAGGACTGGCAATGGAACAGGGAAAGACTGAGCCAGGCAAGACTGTTAAATCTAGCTGTCCCTGGTCCAGGTTAGTATAAGAAGAGAAATGGCTTTCTGTGGACAGATGTGATGCTGAGCTGCCAGGAAGTTTAATGGGACGGTAGAGGAGGTAGCTCTCTAAATAGTGGAAATCCCAAGCCCATGGAAGGTGATGGCACATAAGGAAAGACCTCATGCCTTGGAGCCGATGGACTTGGCTTTAGAATCCCAGCTACACCTCTTACTGGCAATGAGACTTCGCAAATTTATTGTAACTTCTCTAAGCCCCCAGTTTCCATCTCTGTAAAATATGGTTGTAAAGATGCCATGAAATAATGTATGTAAGGAAATTTATTAGCACAGTGCCTAATAATTTTTAGTTTTTCTTTTCTTTGCCTTAAATTCCTTAGTTTCCTCCCATCTAAGGCCCTGTCTCTCTTCATCTCTGAGACAGCTCTGCTAAAGAAAGATGTGAGCTTTTGCTAACCTACCTTTTTTTTTGAGACGGAGTTTCGCTCTTGTTACCCAGGCTGGAGTGCAATGGCGCGATCTCGGCTCACCGCAACCTCTGCCTCCTGGGTTCAGGCAATTCTCCTGCCTCAGCCTCCTGAGTAGCTGGGATTACAGGCACGCGCCACCATGCCCAGCTGTTTTTTTTTTTTTTTTTTGTCTTTTTAGTAGAGACGGGGTTTCACCATGTTGACCAGGATGGTCTTGATCTCTTGACCTTGTGATCCACCCGCCTCGGCCTCCCAAAGTGGCTAACCTACCTTTGAAGAAAAGCTCCTTGGAATTTGGACCTACAGTTTCAAAATTTGTCATGCTTAACCAACACTACTGTGACAAGGGAAAAAATTGTTTGTGACAGAAAAAAATTACCTGCAATTTACAATACCCAGCTGCCTCCAAAGGAGTTTCTTTGCTGAACAGAGTGATGGGAATGAGGATGCAAGGTTAAGACAGTTCACCAAATTGTTCTGCATAAGAAAAATCCTTTTTATTTATTTATTGTAGGAGGTGGGTGGGGGTGGGGATGGGGGTCTGGGTGAATGGAAAATGAATGAGAGGCAGAAGAACCAGGGAAAGCGTGGAGTTTACGTGTGGGCAAGATTGAAGGGTGGAAAAGTGGCTAAGGGGAACTTTCTGAGGAGACTCCATGTGTTAAACAGCAATTTTTACTAAAATTTGCTATATGGTGCACCATATAATCCATTTATGCCTTTCTCCACGAAACCTACAATAAAATCTGTATTTCTTATCAGTTTGTTGAGTGGAGTTGATTTTTTCTTGTTGAGAAGTACAAGAAGAACAAATTGAAGTGTTAAGTCCCACTTCAAGGTATCTGTGAGCCCAGGACAGGGCTGCCTATGAGGTCCAGGAACATCTGGATCACGTAAAAGTCGGCACCCTCTCCACTGGTGAAGACATGTATTATTTTTAAAAAGCAGAAAGAAAGAATAAACACCTAGAAACCATTGTCATGGGGCCCAGGACAACACAGCTCAGCCCTGAAGGATAAAGGTGGAGTTTTACCAGCCAAACGTACACAAAGTCCAAAAGATTTGCCTTAACTCAGTGATGTAGTTTGGATATTTGTCCCTGACCAAATCTCATGTTGAATTCTAATCCCCAATGCTGGAAGTGGGGCCTGGTGGCATGTATTTGGCTCATGGGGGTGGATTCCTCATGGCTTGGCACTGTCTTCCTGGTAAGGAGTGGGTTCTCAAGATATCTGGTCATTTAAAAGTGTGTAGCACCCCCATACTCTTTCTTTTGCTCTTGTTCTGGCCATGTGACTACCTGCTTCCCCTTCACCTTCCAACATAGTTGTAGGCTTCCTGCAGCCTCTCTAGAAGTCGAGTAGATGCCAGCACCATGCTTCCTGTACAGCCTTTAGAACCATGAGCAATTAAACCTGTTTTCTTTATAAATTGTCCAGTCTCAGGTATTTCTTTACAGCAATGTAAGAACGGCCTAACACATCTAGAACTTCCCTGCATATCTCATACAAAAATGGTTATAAAGTCTTTTAATCTTTCTATTCTAAACATTGTTGATTATTCACAATATTTACCTGATGCTGCAAATTTTGTGTGAAAAGTCAAAGAATTAAAGTGTTCAATAAATCCCAAGGCAGAGATTTTCATTTGAGAATTCTTTCCATGCCCAGAAAATAAACAGCAGCAGCTTTCTGAGCTCATCTGTCAAGTAATGGGATAATGGATTAGATTTTCAGAGGTTCTAGCTTCCAGCAGAGCTTGTGGTCACATTTAGCTCCATTGCTCTACTTCCCTCACGATTCTCTTTGTTTTTTTTCACAGTGGAACAGGGCCTATTAGCAAGTAAGAAGTAGCTTTTAAGAAAAAGGTCACATTAAAAAAAGAGAGAGAGAAAAAAAAAAGGTTACAGAAAAACTCACCTTGAAAAACTGAAAGGAATAGAAATTGGATATGGAGAAAGATGACAGAGTCCAAGAGAGCATCCAGGAAGCTTTTAAGGTTTGAGAGTGTTACATAGTACACTACTTTGAAATAATGGCTATTCAAATGAATAAATCTATAGGAATTTGTTGTGGAAGCTTAATTGCTTCAAATTGTTGGTCCACATCCAGAACAGCTACCATTTTAACTGGGAAACTGGTTTCTACAAAATGATCAACAGGTACAAATGAATGAATGATGCTCTGTTGCAGGGTAACATGAAGATAGCCCTGAACACGGTCCAGTGAGCTGCCACGTAAGCCAGCTCTGAGAATTGAGTGTCATATGTAGAGGAAAAAGTATAAGGTTTAGAATTAGATGGCCTAGATGAAAACCCAAGCTCTAATACTTGCTACTTGTCAAACAGTAGGTCACTCAGTTCTTCTGAACCTCAATAGCATCTTCTATAAAGTGAGGTGTTACACCTCACATGGTTGTTAAAAATGCATGAAGAAAAGGCTGATGAAAGCACTTTTAAATTTTTTTTCTAATGACAAAAGTAATACATGTTCAAAGCAAGCAACTTACAAAGCAGAAAAATACTAAGAAAAATGCCAAAGAAGAATTCATAATCTAACCAATCAAGGAGAACAGAGAGTATTTCAATGTCTTCTCAATTATTTTATAGGCATGAGTGTGTGCGTGCATGCACATACGCAAATACACTTCTTTTTAAACAATAATAGCATCTTGAATGTTCATACTATTTTTGTAGCCTGCATTTCTACTTAGCAATAATGTACTGCAAAAAATTTCCCATGCCAGTAGTCTTGATCCACGTGCTTAGGAGAACACTTAAAACTGTAAATGGCCACTCAAATATCAGTAGTTATTATGAAAATATGAATGAATTACTATATTCATTTCTTCCTCAATACACACAAAATCTGAAGTACCCAAAAAGTCTCCCTGCATTATTTTATTGGCAGTTTTCTAAATAAGCTATAAGGTGAACAGAATCCTTCTTTTTTTTTTCTTTCATGATCTTTTCTTTTTGATAGGAAGACAAAAGTTATAAGAGGAGATTGCATGCCAGCATATTTTACTTTAAATGACTTTGATTTATTCTTTTCAAATTTGCTTTTCCAGCAATGCATGGATTCTGTTGGGATGTGCTACATGTATACCCTCATGCTTTCCATTAACATAAGTTACAAATAATTACCCAGAAGTCTGGACCCACTGCCCTTTTGTTTTCCATTTCCAAGATCTTTTGCTCTCATGAAGACTATCTAAACATTTTTTATGTACACAAGTAGAAAGTAAATTGAAAGTCTGATTTGGAAGTGGTACAAAAATGATGAGTGGGCAAGTTAATTTGGTATGAGGATGTTTTGCCCACCTCAGCTGACCTGGATTGAGATTTGGAGATGTGGGTACTCATTCTGACTCTCATTATTCATGCATCTTGGGCAAGCCACTCACCTTCCCTCAACCTTGGTTTCTTCATCTATAAAATGTCAGGAGTAGAGTAGATAATCTCTGTACTTCTAAGACTTTAAGGTCACATTTGGAAAGTCATGTGTGCATTCTGATGGAACACAGGAGATACAGTGGACAGATATGCCTTAGAAGAGCTCTAACCAGCCGCTTAAATAGTGAAACTCCTGTGCCACTTATTAATTGCACCCCTACTGGCGCTTCCCAAGTGCTCTCACTCCCTACTCCCTCCCCCTTCAACTTCCCTGGCTTATATCCCCCATTCCTCTAAACTCCAGCAACTAAGGGGCCTCCAGCTGCCATTCATACTGATTGGTCAGCATCCAACTATGAAACCATTTAAAAATATTTTGAATATCACCCTGGATATTAGAAACTCCTTTGCATCTCCACTGCATAAGACATACCTGCTCACCGTAAAGGCTAAATCCATGTAACTAAACCCTGTGGGGCTTACAAAATTGGAGACTATGTTTGAAATAGGCCGTTTCTATGGAGGCTGCAGTGAGCCAAGATTGCACAACTGCACTCCAGCCTGAGTCACAAGAGCAAAACTTCATCTCAAAAAAAAAGAAATTGGCCATTTTTACATGTAATGGGTAAAAGTAAAATGAAAACCTTGACTGAATTTTATGAGTTTTAACAACTATCATAAATTAGATATATTATTTTTCTGTGTGTACAGGGGTTTATTGTTTCAAAAAATAAAGGAAATTTAAAAAAAACTTTAGTTCTATACTTCAAAATAACAGAACATACGAATGTGTTCTCTTTTTTAAGCCTCTTTATGGAGATGTAAGTCACATACCATAAAATTAATCCATTAAAATATGCAATTCAATGATATTAAAAGAATTTTGCAAATATCATTGCAATCTAATTTTAGAATATTTTTATCCACCCCAAAAAGCACATATTCCTTCGCAGCCACTCCCCATTCCCTTCTGCCCTCAGCCTCTGGAAACCTCTAATCTACTTTCTGTCTCTATGGATTTGCCTACTCTGTGTATTTCATATACATAGAATCATACAATATGTCAATTTTGTGATTAGTTTCTTTCGTGTACCATATTGTATCAAAGTTATGAGTGCATTTTGATATCTGAATCAAGTTGAAACTAGAAGCAATCTTGGGCAAAACTTGAAGCACACAGTAGTAACATTTGGTTTTGGTACCTTCTGATCTCTTCTTCTAGATCCAGCTCCACCCTAGCCTCCAGGGCCTTTCCTCCCCAGGCAGTTTCCCAATTTTGATATTATCTCTTTCCCTGCAAACAAATCTCTTGTCAAATATCTGGACCAATGGAGAACTGTTTTATTTTAAAGCTCCCTGTAAGTAAGGAAGCATGAGCAGTAAGAACTCAATGTACTACTCTGCCCAATGTTAATTGCCTTTAGAGGATAGTTCCTTAATAGCAATAATAGTTTTCATTTTGGAACCCTAACTAATGGCTGGGTTCTGCACTAAACTTGTAATACCTCATTCTTGGTAACCAGGAATTAGGTAATAGGTCATTCTTGCTAACCAGGCAGGTGTGTACTATTATTTTTATTTCATAGGGAAGAAGGTATGAATTCAGAGAAGTAACCCACCCAAGGCAACCTTTCTATCAAATGGCAGAAGCAGGATGTCCATCAGGTGTATTTGATTTCATGGTCCAAGCTCTTCATTGCTTCAGTTGCACAACCCAAGACAGGTTTTTCACATTTTAGTTTCTCTGAAATTGGAATGTTTCTCGTAATTGATGGCGTCTTATTATACTAGTTTTTCTTTCTTGGTTTCTCTTTCTTAGTAGCATATAAAATGGTGGTGCATCTTACAATCCTTTATGTCTTTGATTTTGATAAAAGCTGGTACCAAACAATATTGACTTTCTAAAGGAACTAGCCTTTAACAATGGAGTTTTAGGCATTAGTGACAGAGGTAAAAAGAGAGAAGGAGATGGGTTCTATACAGATACAGATGCCAATCTGCTGCTTCTGTGGATAAAAGTGACCTGGTAAGTGCTAACCTCATGATGCCTTAATTACAAACACTGCTCCTTTGAAATATCTAAGTTTTTACATTTCAGCATAGAGTGGTGATGGTCTTGCAGCATCAGTTTACCATTGGAGTTATTCAAACAAATTGATTTTAATTGAATTTAACTTTGAAAACATCATGACATTCTTAAATGAGAGGGAGAGAAAAGGACTATCATTCACTTGCAATTACTTTTCTGTTCCTTATTTTCTGTTTCTAATAGCACATATAGATGTTAATGTTCCAACTCTAAAAAAGTTGAGAAATCACTGACCTACAGCAAAGTGACATTAGAATAGATTCCTATTTCCAATGCCTCATGTATTTCTCCTCATGTATTTTCTTCTCACACTTTCTGCCCACATTTTAAAGAAAGTGATTATAAATAAATATAAATTTTTATGCCCAAATAACTCCCCTCCCCACATTTTGTTTTCTGCTTTCTAGCGGAGGCATTTGAAGTATCCTTGTAAGGGCAGAAACTGAAGTAGAAGAAAGGAAGGAGGCAGGAGGAAGTACATAAGTATTCATTTGTAGTTTGGTGAGGTGGCACTCACTTGTGAAGAACAGGTGAGTACAACCTGACCAAGCTGTAAGTCACAGGACTATTGGTTTTCTTGTTCTATATGGACATTCACTCAGCTGAACTGGAGTCAGGGCTGTCTTTTCCTGGACCAATTCCAAATAGAAACTTAAAAGGAGGCAGGGTGTGGTGGCTTACACCTGTAATCCCAGCAATTTGGGAGGCCGAGGCAGGCAGATCACCTGAGGTCAGGAGTTCCAGACCAGCCTGACCAATGCGGTGAAACCCCATCTCTACTGAAAATACAAAAATTAGCGAGGCATAATGGCATGTGCCTGTAGTCCCAGCTACTGAGGCAGGAGAATCACTTGAACCAGGGAGGCAGAGGTTGCAGTGAGCCAAGATCGTGCCACTGCACTCCAGCCTGGGTGACAGAGATGCTGTTTCCAAAAAAAAAAAAAAAAAAAAAAAGAACTTTAAAAGGAGAGACAGAGAGAGAAAGAGGGGCGGGAGGAAGAGAGATGGAGGAGGAAAGGGGAAGGAGGAAAAGGAGAAAGAGAAAAGGGCTATGATTCACTTGCAATTATTTTTCTCATTATTTTCTCTGTCTCTAACAACACATATAATTCATTCAACAGGCATATTTTCAATGCTAAGTGTCAGGTATTATGCTGAAATCAGGTGACTCAAAGGAGGCAGGGTAGATCCAGTTTCTCTCCCTTGGCACTTTCAGTTTAGTGGAGACGACAGACACCAGAAAAAATGATTGCACAAATATATCATTACAAAATGTGACAAGTTCGATGTAAAAAAAGAACATAAGCATGAGCATAAATAACCAGGGAAGAATAATAGCCTGGGAAGGCCTGCCTTCCCTGAAAAAGTGCTATGTTGGGCTGAAACTGAAGGATGTGAAGGTATGGTCCTCTCTCCATGGAGAGAGAGGCGTCGAGGAGGAGGACCTCAGAGTGGAGAGGTGGGTCCTGTTTAAGGAACACAGCCCAGAAGGGTCTCAGGAGGGCAAGGATGTTCTGAGAGGAGCTGGAGAGCTGGGTCAGACCTGCAGGGTCTTGCAGGCCACATGAAGGATTTCTCCCTTTATCTTGTGAGCATTGGAAAGCCACTGAAGGATTCTAAATGGAGATGGGGAGGGGGGCTGGCGGTAACATGATCACACAGTACTTCTTTTTTTTTATTATTGCATTTTAGGTTTTGGGGTACATGTGAAGAACATGCAAGATTGTTGCATAGGTACACACATGGCACCATGATTTGCTGCTTTCCTCCCCTTCACCTGTATCTGGCATTTCTCCCCATGCTCTCTCTCCCCCACTCCCCACCCCCTGTTGTCCCTCCCTTATTTCCCCCCAACAGACCCCAGTGTGTGATGTTCCCCTCCCTGTGTCCATGGATCACACAGTACTTCTAACAGCTCCCCGTGGTTGCTGTCTGAGAGCAGATTGGAGGATTGCTCATGAAGGTAAGGACGAGACATGGATTCTTGCCCCACTTGACCAGACGCAGGATGACTGAGACAATGCATTGACGTTACCTAGTTGGTTTCTTAATGAGGTTAATCGTGTCGGTTATACCTAGCTTACAAGGTTGCTGTGAAGATAAAATAAAATGGTGGCTAGAGATGTGTTTTGAAGAAGCTCAAAGTGAGACACAAATGCAAAAATTAATTTAGGATGGCAAAGCCCCACACAGTGAAGCTTTTGTGGTAATAATTACAACAAAATAGCTACCACTTATTAAATACATATTTTGCAGTTAGTGCTCACAGTCACAATATGAGAAAGGTATTATTGGCCCTAATTCAGAGCTGAGCAAACAGACTTAGTAAGTTAAACAATTTTCCTAAGGTCACAGCTGTCTAGCATTAGAACCAGGATTCAAAGGCAGGTGTGCTGACTCTTTAACCACATCTCAAATCACTCTTCTTACATCGTCAAAGTTTTTCTCTTCATCGATCACTTTTATTGTGAGAACTGCAGAAAGAAAAAGTGCTTAAAATGGTTAACTCATTTTGCTCTCACATCCTGTTTATGAATGTGCCTTAGCTGGACAACTGGAACAATAGCAGATAAGAGCCAAATGTCAACAAGTAAGCAAGTCAAGCTCTTCACTAGACTTGGGAGAGACTGGATAGTATTTTAGCAGTGAAACAGCTGGTTATGATTATTCTGTGTTATTTACATGACACCAAGTAAGTTTGCTTTAAATTTTTTTTCATTTGAATGTTTTGGCAAAAATGCTGTCATCCAGACAAACAGAATAGGGCGGATACACACACACACACATACACACTCACACACACGCACTCACAATGGAATTAGGATATATATTTATATATACTAATTTGGATTTTATATATATATATATGTGTATATATATATATATATCTCCACAGTGGAACTTGGCCTGGTATATATATCCACAATGGAATTGGGCCTGGGTTCTGAGCTTTGGACTATTCATGAGCTTAAATGTACAGCAAAGGGTCAAATATCAGAAATTCTAAGTTGTCATATGCTCCTGTTTCCTTACACCAAACTAAGCCAGTTTTGATGAAAAAAAAAATTGTATGATGTGGAGTGTAGATAAAAGAGCAAACAGACTTCTTTTAATAACATGAGATTTAGGAATTAAACATAGCAGGCAGAAGATCCTGTAGGAATTTCAAGTGATATTTTATGATGGTTCACTAAAGGATGTTTTAAGCCTTGGTTTACATAGCATGCTACTTTATATAGTACTCTTTATTCTTGGGATCCCAGCAAGAGGAGATATTGTATTGATATAGATAATCATCTCTGCTTCCTTCCTATCTGGCCACATGGGAAGGGAATAAACAAAAATAATATCTAGCTTATAGGAAAAGTCAGAAATAAGTTTTAGAAGAGTAAAGGCCAGTACAAAAAGAAATATGATGTAGTGAATATTTTGAGTAGTTAGATCTTATACAATGGATCTCCTAAAAGATAAATACAAGTTGAAAGTATATCTGAATGTTTTAACAGAACTCTTTAAGAATTATTAATGTTATGGCCTTTTCAAGGAATTATCTACCATATTTCATAAAACATCCAAGGATCTTATATTTATTTATCACTTTTTCTTTAGTCACATAATTAGTGGTTGTTCTATTCATTACACATTTATGAAGTAGATGCCAGAGACTTTCGACATTTAAAAGCTACAAAAAGAGTTCTTGCCCTTGGCTACTTAACATTTGGTTGGAGGGGCCAGATATCTAATATGATTGCAGGACAAAAGCAATACAACAACTCAGAAACAAATCCCAGCCTCCTCTGAACAAGGAGGTATAATGGTTTAGAGTTTGTTGTAACCAGATCACTTGCTCTCTAACTTTTTAAATGTTTGTTTCTACTTGAAAAGAAGTACTGATATACGTATATCTACAGCAGGAGGAATTAGTAATAACACAAACACCATCTCGTTCTGCTAAAATATAGTCTAAAGCTATTCTGTTATTTAGCACTACTTATATTAATGAAAAAAAGTTATTTTTTTATTAGTTTCGTAAGACAAGTACTATGAAGATATTGGCCATACGATGTTGAGGCCATAAGCTGGGGAGAGCAGAATTGCAACATTTCACAGAAAAAATAATTACAAGTTCTTGGTTCAATCCAGAGGGGAGTGGGTGGAGATAAAGAACAAAAGAAAGAGAAGAGGCAGTGAGATGAAAGGGAGCTGGTGGTAGGCTAAGGCCCCTGTGATGCTTACATGCTATCCTGAAATAGTTTCCATCCTTGTGACTCAAATTCTTCTTCCTTTGACTCTTTCCTCAAGTGCTGTGTGTAGTATTTTACTCTTTTCAAGGATACTTTGTGCAGAGGAGTAGTTTGTTGTTGCTGTTGTTATTGTTGTTTGTAAGTGTGACTGCCAAAGAAGGAGCTGAGTTTTACACAATGGATCTTAAAGAGGGCACCTAAGGAAGCAGGAGAGAGAGGAGGCCCTGAGAACCTATGGCTAGGAGGAGCTCCCAGAAATGTTAGAGGCTCATTACCATGACATTTTATCCAGGTCTCAGCAGAAAGGAGGAGCAGCTGTCATCCAGTTTATACAAATAAATAAGATATGACCCCCACTGATGGTGTGTATGCGCATGTTCGTGTGTGTGTGTGGCATTTTCATCTAAACCTTGGAGGAAATCATGTTTTGGGATTGGTTGCAGCATGGCAGGTGGGCAACAGAGAGAGGCCTAGCATGAACAAGAACATCTGCAGACACACACATTCTCACACACAGTGTATAAATGAGAATATTTAGGCTACAGCTGAAGATTCATTGTTTCCATATCTCTTCTTTGCCTTGAAGGAATACATTTTAAATTCTTCAATTTGCTGATGATTCAATAAGAAATAAGGCCCCAGATCAGTGATTTTCAAACTTGTTTTTAAACAACAGAATCTTTTCTCCAAAAAAAATCTTATTCCAAACTACAACATGTAAAACAGATAAACTCAGTTGCCCTGGTTAACAGGGTGAAGGTCTTGTCCTTTTGTGCTCCCTCACACCTATCCCTCAGCATTCCTGGGGCTCTATGGAGCACAGCCCCAAAACCACCACCCTAGAACAAGAAAAATGAGACTGTCTCATTGGTCTCCTTTCTTGATTAAAATATGTTGATCTTGCCAGGAGAAATTCCATTCAGAAGTTTGTGCCAGAAAATGAAAATGTCGATGATATCTAGTGCTGGCAAGGGAATGGAAAAATGGGCACACTCAGACACTCTTGGTGAGAGTATACATTTGTGCAGACAGTGCATCAACATTTTAAATATATAAGTGATGTGATCTTACAGTTCTAGAGACTGATGATATAGATGGATTTCTACAAAAAAAGTATATGTACAAGCATATTCATTGTATACAACTGTAAAATCAGAAACAAATAGAAGAACTATTAAACAGATTATGCTACCTCTTTATAATAGAATACTGAGTCATTAAAATGGAAAAGATTTACATATATATAGAAAGATGTCTTTGATACACCATAAAGTGAGAATGCAAGTTACAAAGAATATAGTTAATATAATACTTTTTTTAAAGCAAGCAAATAAAACCCAAATTCTGTGTAAACTGTAAGTACTTTTAATTGCACAGAACAAAACTCCTCTAGAAATAAATTGTCAGTCTCCAGGGGTAGGGTTTACTTCTAGATAAGGAGAATAGAGCTATATAGGTAAGGGGGACATAGACTTTTTACCTTTAGATATTTATGTTGTTTGGATTTTTTACAAAGGACATACAGTAACTTTATAATTTAAAAAGTAGTGATGAGAAAGATTAAAAATAGCACCATAAAATAATTTGCTTGTTTTCAAAAATGGATAGGTTTCTTCTTTTCTGTCAGTAAAGTGCAAATAATGTACCCTGTTTCCCTTTTTTGCCTTGGCTGCCAGGAAATCCAGAGTCAACTTTGAAGCCTGAACCTAGCAGTGGCATTGACCTTTAGATCTAGAATATTTACATTTTCTCTCTCTCTCTCTTTTTTTTTTTGGTCCTACTTTTCTATTCCCAGTTATCCAACTTTTTTCCAAAGCTTTCCAGGCTCTTTTTCCAAAAGAGATTATATAGAAAGAAATGAACTCTGAACCCCTTACTCTCAGCAGACTGCATTTCTTTGTGAGTACCAAACTTTCCAGGGTCAAGTATGAGCTAAGAAGTGAAGCATTTATACTTCATTCAGCTGTGGTTATGCTCACATAGGATTTGAGGTGTCTGAGGGCAAGAATTTGTACTCTTACAGATAAATCAAACACTTGGCTCTACCTTGGGGTTTCACTTTGTACTCCAAATTTAAGAGGTGCAAAGACAGGCAGGGGCCTCATGTGACAAGTCTTATCTTCACTCTGTAGATGATAGGAAACCACTGAAGGTTCTAAAGTAAAGACTTAACTGGATCTGAATCATGTTCGGAAAAACAAAACAAAGCAAAAAACAACTGGCAGAGGAGAAAGTAGACTGGCGCATGGAAAGGCAGAGATGCTCATTAAATACCTGTAAAGTGGTTGGATAATTGAAGGTTAAATGACCAAGGTAATTTTAAGGTCTTCATTTATTGGAAGGGCATGTGCAGCATTTGTTAGTACTACCTGGGTGGATCACTTGGTCTGAACATAGGTTAGTAAGGCCCATATCATAGGGCCAGTTAGATTAAAAACAAAAAAAAAGAAAACGAACATCTAGTTTTGCAGACTCCAATCTTAAATCCAGCAAGCCATTTCATAAGGGAGACTGTAAGCAGCTCAGAGCATAAGACACATTGTGGTTTGAAAGGAAGTGAAGGCCGCAGCTTCCCAGGTAACTTGGCAGGTCACATCTTTATTTGTATACAGAGGAGCCGGTTCTCTTTGCTAAAAGTGATGAAGACACCTCTGCGTCGCTTGGGGTCAGCCTGCTTCAGGCCCTGATTCTGTCACTTATTAACTGTGTGACCTTGAACAACCCCTCAGAGCCGGTTTTTTCATTTGTAAATGGAGAGGCAAAAACACCCACTTGCGCGGGTGGGAGAGTAAAACAGAGAAAGCATGTTAATCCTCAGGGACAAGTGTGACTTATTTTTTATCTTATTAAAAAAATGCAACTATGCAACCCCCTTCACCCCCACCCCACTCAAGAATGCGGTTTTTGTTATTTATTAACTCAAATAGCCTGGGGGGGTGTGCTTTGGGTCTTCTGCACACTGAACATCTTGCAGAACAGCTGGTCGTCTTTTCCCTTTAGATCTGGGGGTGGGGAAAAGGCACAGAGATGATAATCACCTGTCCTGGGATCATACCACGCAGGGAGTGGGGCCATCTCCTTTATTGCCAAAGCCCAGCTCGGCCCCTGACTCTTGCCGGCGTCTATAGCGCTGAACCTACCCCCAAAGGATTTGAGGTTGCAGGCCTGGGCACCATCCCCGCCCCACCCTTCGCGTGCGTGGCCAGCACTCCTGGGCTGTTGCGGGTAATTCCTGTGCAATCCGCAGGGGCGGGTCCCGCATCGCCGCTTCAGGCCTGCGGGCTCTGAGGGTCCTGCCCGCTGCTGAGCAGGCGTTGCAGGAATCAGTGACTCAAAAGCGTCGCCAAGTTAATACTGGTATTATGTGTGGATTATATTTTAAATGCATTGGAATCAGGGACTTCGTGGTTAAAACAAAGTCCTTATTAAAGCTTCCTCCACCGTGCCTAACAAATATGGGGGTTCTCAGCTCCTTTCTGTCCCTGCGCAGCCCAAGAAGTCCCTTGGCTGGGCGTGGCAAGATGGAGAAGGGAGAAATAATCCAGGTTCTAATGAAAAATCTTGTCCTCACGACTGGTAGGTACAGTCGCTGTCAACCCGCAGTTCTCCCAAAAGGCGGGGTCTTCCTTCTGCTCAGTCTGCTCCCTCTCTCCTCGCTTCCGCATAGGACGCGGGAGGTGGGAGCCGCCGCCCACGCTGTGTCAGGTTGTCCCCCAGTGCGCGTGCTGTGGGTTTCTGCCGCGTGACTCACCCGTGCCCCTCGCTCCCGGGTGAACAGCAGAAGCGGGTAGGGGAGAGCGCACTGCCCTAATACGGGCATGGGGTCCCCACTCCCAACTCCGTCCCCGCCGCCAACTCCACCTCCAAAATCCAGCCTTCGCCGAGCCATGGGCGCTAGCCAGTTTCTCTACTTGGCAGCAGGTGGTGTGGGAGTGCGAAGGAAGGGAAGGATGCGGCGAAATCAAAGTACTTTTGTAGGTCAAAGTTATTCCTGGGGTGTCCTTGGCTTCAGGGGATGGGCCAACTCCTTGAAAAGTGTGGTTGTGTGAGAACAAATACACACACGCATTTTTCTGGGGCCAGTGTCAAAGGGATCAGTGACTCAAACATGTTAATAAATTAAAATAAATATTATGTGTAGCTTCTATTGCAAATGCATTGAGATCAGGGACTTGATAGTTAAAATAAACATACCCGTCCCCCCACCCAAAAAAGTTCATTTAAACCTCTTTTGGGCGGGGTGAAGTGACTCACTGTAATCCCAGCATTTTGGGAGGCTGAGGTGGGCGGATCACAAGGTCAGGAGTTCAAGACAAGCCTGGCCAATATGATGAAACCTCATCTCCACTAAAAATACAAAAATTAGCCAGGCGTGGTGGCGGGCGCCTGTAGTCCCAACTACTCAGGAGGCTGAGGCAGGAGAATCGATTGAACTCAGGAGGCCTAGGTTTTAGTGAGCCAAGATCAAGCCATTGCACTCTAGCCCCAGCAACACAGTGAGACTCTGTCTCAAAACAAAACAAAACAAAACAACCTCTTTTCACCATGCCTGACAAATATGGGGGTTCTCAGCTACTTTTCCCTTTTCAAATATAAATCTGTAAGGAGTAGTCTTCTTAAAGATCGCTGAGGCCTGTGATAGGTCATCTTCACCTTTGCTGATGTGTCCTGCTTTAACATTTCTGGAAATGTGTATTTACTGTACAGAACAAACTCTATTATCTTATTGCTTTCGATAGCAGATGAGAAAAATGGGAAAGAATGTATATTTATAGGGTCCAACCATATGCCAGGCACCTTTTAGAGGGTCTTTTTTCATCTCTGTATCTTCAATCCTCATTTCACATATGAAGACATGGAGGCAAAAGAGATCAAATAACCTGCCCAAAGTCACGATATTTGAATCTAGACCTCAAAACACTTTGGATTCAAAGCCAATACCTATTCTACTCTGCCAAGAGTTCCCTGAAGGGAAAATTGTAATTACTTGTGAAATTTACATTTTAATACTAAAACATTTTAAGCCCACCACCCCACCCCTCTTTAAATAGGGTTTGTACTGTCTCATAACTCATCAGTATACAGGAGATGGCATCGCGTTACTTCCACTTAATACCTCTGGTCTCTGGTCTCGCCTCTTCTGGGGATCCCTCTCTTCAGTGGAGCCTCTTCCATGCCAAAGATATGGGACTTAAAGGACTTTCTACCACTGCACCCTGCAGTGGTAGAAAGCAAAGCAGTTTGACGTCTCACAGTACCCAGATTAACCTCTGCCTACTCTACCCTCTTGCATGTATGCTTGAGTGGCATTATTAAAGGTCCCCTTCTGTCACTTTAGCTTTGACGTATACCAAGTCTCTGGAAGGGGATGGGGTAAAACAAAATTTGTTTTGTTAAGTATTTTTTGAAGGAGTGTATGGATATGAGAAAATGAATACAGTGGGAGAGGATGTCCTAACTTTAAACTCAAAAGCTGGAATTTAGATTTATGTGTTAAACTGGTTACATTGGTTATCTATTCTTATGTGGGAAAAGGGATTCCTGAGGAAGCCTTTAAGGGATAATACATCTTGAAGAAAGATTGATGCAGGCAAACTTGACCCAGTGACAAAATCTGAGTGACAGGAAGGGAGGAGAATGTACATCTTAGCGTTTGCCACCAGGGAGTGACTCCCCTGGTGGTCAGTTTGGTCAATATCCAAGAATCTCAAGAGAATAGAATCATATCCACCTTGGGTAATAGCTGTCCCTACACCAATCAACTCTGACCAAAATATAGGATCATGTAAGGACATGTGAGGAATGAGGTGGGCCATGCAGAGGGGCTTCTGGAGAAGAAGAGGAAGTGCTGAGCAGGAATCTCTTAGATGTTTCCCAATTAAGGCTCTAGCAGAAGCCATACCTGGATCTGAAGGTTAGCTGTCATTGCCAGCCAATGCACTGACTTCATCAACAGTACATTTGAATAAGCATAAAAGAGGTATAATTGGTTCTAAAAAGGTTGTTTAAAAAGCCAACAGTGTTCTGAGTTAAGATAGTGAATTGAAGGTATGTATAGTAGTCCCCTCTTATCTGCAGTTTTGCTCTCTATGGTTTTAGTTGCTCCAGTCAACTGCAGTCTGAAAATATTAAATGGAACATTCCAAAAATAAACAATGATAAGTTTTAAATTGCATGTCTTTCTGAGTAGCATAATGAAATCTTACCCTGTTTCATTCCGTCCAGCATGGAACGTGAATTATCTGTTTGCCCAGCATATTCATGCCGAATATGCTACCTGCCTACTAGTCCTCAACATCCCCAGCTCCTGACATCCAACTATCAACATCGTCATGACTTAATGAACTAGAATCACCTGAAGCAGATGATTCTCCTTCCTACTGTCAGAAGGTCAATAGCGGCCTAATGCTATATCACAATGCCTACATCACTCACCTCACTTCATCTTATCATGAAGGCTTTTTTACATCTCGTAGCCTCACAAGAAGGGTAACTACAGTACAATAAGATGTTTTGAGAGAGACATTCAAGTAACTTTTATAATAGTATATAATTATTCTTAGTTATTTCTATTAATCTCCTGTGCCTGACTTACAAATTAAACTTTATCATAGGTATGTATAGGAAAAAAATATAGTTTATATAGGGTTTAGTACTCTCTATTGGTTTCAGATATCCACCAGGGGTTTTGGAACATATGCCCTACAGATAAGGGAGGACAACTGTATCTAATTTCACTTTCTCCCGAAGTACCTAAAACCACATTAAGTAAATTTTTACAAAAGACAAACATTCCAGTGTAGGAAAAATAGGAAAGATGATAAGAGCAACACAATGTTGGAAGCTGGAAAGCAGATGAACAAGCCAAAAAAGCTGAGTTCTAAGCTGGCTTGAAACCACAGAATCTTCAAAAAGCTCAGGAATTGGCAGCATCAGGTACACCTGGGAATTAAATAAAGAAGAAAAACAACTTGAGAAACAATTGGATTCCTAGCTGCCTATTTACTCTTCATGGTGCTAGGTGACTGTTCCTCCCCTGTCCCAACAGAAGTCTGGAGTTTTTGTGTTTATAGGTATGGTTGAGAGCAGGACTTCCTACTGAGGGGAGAAATGAGTTCATATATTCTGACTCCCACCCCTTTTCTTTCACCTGTTTCTCAGTCAAGCCCTCATCTACCAGGCAGGAGATCAGAAAATTCTCTGAGGAATCTGACCAGAACAAGGAAAAAAGAAAAAGTAAAGACACTCACTTCAGAGGTCTGCCAAGAAACTGTACATCTGGATTATCCTTAAGTTCAAAGTCAACAAGCCCTGCCCACTTGTCTACTGCTTTTAATCAGCATTTTTTAGTGCAGAAAACCAAGGACTACCAATTGATATGGTTTGGCTGGGTCCTCACCCAAATCTCACACTGAATTGTAATTCCCATAATTCCCACATATTATGGAAGGGATCAGGTGGAGATAATTGAATAATGGGGGTGGTTTCTCCCATTCTGTTCTCATGAGAATGAGTTAGTTCTCACGAGATCTGATGGTTTAATAAGGGGCTTCCCCACCCCACCCCCCTTCCCTGGGCATTTCTTCTTCTCCTTCCTGCCTCTTGTGAGAAAGGACATGTTTGTTTCCCCTTCTGCTATGATTGTAAATTTCCTGAGGCCTCCCCAGCCCTGCAGAATGGTGAGTCAATTAATTCTCTTTCCTTTATAAATTACCCAGTCTCGGGTATGCTCTTAGAGCAGAAGGAGAATGAACTAATACACCAGATATCTGAGAATAGTCCCCACTGAAAAAGATAGAGATCTAAATAAATACAAGGAAAAGGCAACATGAAGCAATAGAGACTATGCAGGGAGAGGAAAACAAACAAGATTTACCATATCCTCAGAAAAGAGACAAATACTGCATACATGAAAGAAAATAGAATGGTATAAAAAAGATCATTTAGAGAATAAAAAGAGCTCTTAGAAATTTAAAAAAAGTCATTGCCGGGCGCGGTGGCTCAAGCCTGTAATCCCAGCACTTTGGGAGGCCGAGGCGGGTGGATCACGAGGTCGAGAGATTGAGACCATCCTCGTCAACATGGTGAAACCCCGTCTCTGCTAAAAATACAAAAAATTAGCTGGGCATGGTGGCGCGTGCCTGTAATCCCAGCTACTCAGGAGGCTGAGGCAGGAGAATTGCTTGAACCCAGGAGGCGGAGGTTGCGGTGAGCTGAGATCGCGCCATTGCACTCCAGCCTGGGTAACAAGAGCGAAACTCTAACTCAAAAAAATAATAATAATAAATAAATAAATAAATAAAGTCATGAAGTTAAATTTAAAAGACTAGAATGTAAGATTAAAACTTTTCTCAGAAAGTGGAAGGTTAAGGATTTTTCAGAAAGTAGAACAAAGAGTAGACAGAGGAGAGAAAGGGTAAGGAAATGAGAGGTCTGTTCTAGAAGGTTCACTATCCAAATTATAAGAGCTCCAGAAAACACAAATGGAGCAGAAAAAATTGTCAATGAAATAATTCAATAAAATTTATCAGTACTGATGAACAGCAATTGCTAGAACTAAAGGGCCTATATGGATGAAAACGACCCTGATAAAGGCATATTGTAAATTTTTAGAACTCTGGGGAAAAAAGAAAATTACGTAAGCTTCTAGAAAGGCATAAACAAGTCACACACACAAAGTTAAGAATGCAAATAATTTTAGACTCTCAGCAATGCACTATAAACAAGACAAGGGAGCAATATCTTTAAAATACTGAAGGAAAATTATTTCCAAGCTAGAACTTTATACCCAGCCAAACCATCAATCAAACAGGGCTAGTGAATTATACAGTTCCAGGGAGCAATATTCAGAATGCAGTGTTACACAATAAAGTGGCTCACATTCAAGAATGAGGATAGAACAATGACATTTTCAGGCATGCAAGTCTCAAAAACTTATTTCCCAGGCACCCTGTCTCAAAGAAATGACTGGGGAGTGTGTTCCACTAAAGAAAAGGAATAAACTAGGAAACAGGAAGACATGAGATATATACAGGGCTGACTTTGTGGATGTTAACCCATATAGTCACACAGGATTCTGCGCATAGAAGGACCCCATACTTGGTTTAATACTCTGCTGTTGTCATCTTGAAATTCTTATAAATTTTAAACAAGACACCCCAGGTTTTCATTGTGCACTGGACCCCACAAATTATGTGGTCTGATCTTGGATACAATAAGCATATGATCCAGCCCAGGTGAAAGGCAAAAGGAATCCCCATAAGGACAGTGAAGAGAAATTCCAGGACAGCTATCAACAGACAGAGGGCAACTGTTCCAGAGAGGGGCATGAGACTCAAGAGACAGACATGTTGGTGGCTGTCATAGCCAAGTTTCCACAGCTATTTTACTCTCTTTTTCAACCCCAGGATAGAATGCTTGAGTGAGCTTGCCCAGATTCTTACTGTGTCATGACCATTTGCTAAAAAAGCTCCAGCTCTCTGTTCCATATCCTGCTGCTTGCCTTAGTTGAGACATCCGTTGCACCTCACCAGGGTTTCTGCTTAAACCTGCATCTGAGAGCTGGAGGCGAGTTAGGAATATAGAGAGCATCCCTTACCCTCTGACCATATTTCTGCCTGACTTCAATACCAGACTCACCTAGGAACATTGCCAGGTGCTCAGACTCCATAGAGCCCTGTGTTTCCTAGGACTGGTGTATGACCTTGCCCACTAACTTCCCCAGAAAGGGGTCTCATAAATGCTTAAAGAAGCGGATGCTGAGGTTTCAACTAATAGAACTTTTTTTTTTAACACAATTACTAAAATTTCAAAACTAATAAACACATTGTTTAGGTATATAAATATAGGTGGTAAAACCATAAAGAAAGCAGGAAATGATTAACATGAAAGTGCAAATTTTTAAAAGTGCAAATTAATGTTAGCCTCTGGATAATCACGGATGGGATGTAAACAGAGGAAAGATTTTTGGAGGCAGGTGCATGGGACTTGTTAATATTTTATTCTTAAGCTAGGTTAGGTAGTGAGTGCATGGGTATTGGGCTTTTTATGATTTTTGTTTTTTGGGTCTTTTTTTAAGATCAGGTCTCACTCTGTCACCCAGCCTGGAGTGCAGTGGTGTGATCTCAGCTCACTTCAGTCTCCACCTTCTGGGTTCAAGCAGTCCTCCCACCTCAGCCTCCCAAGTAGTTGGGATTACAGGTATGCAGCACAGTGCTTGGCTAATTTTTTTTTTTTTTAAATTTTTGGTAGAGACAGGATTTTGCCATGTTGCCCACGCTGATCTCAAACTCCTGAGCTCATGCAATTTGCCCACCTCAGGCTCCCAAAGTACTGGGATTACAGGCATGAGCCACCATGCCTGGCTGGTATTGGGTTTTTAATTCTTCTTTAAATTGTACCTATATTTTAATAAACTCTTCTAAGGTCAGTAAAAAATAAAGTAATGAATGTCAGTGCCATTATCATAGGATAAACTTCATCAACATCCAATTTGGCCCTTTTGCCACATCAGTCTATATGGTCCTTTTATCATGGAATTTTGAATAAAAGACCTCAGACCATCTAGTCCAACCTTCTTTTTATTTGTAACCATTATTATTTTAACTGGCTTTTGGTATATGCTCTTATTGTATAAGTTGCAATATACATTTATAAGTTCATATTGTTTAAGGTGTGTGATGAGTTACCAGACTCTCCTTGTTTTCTGGTGGTGGTTCTGCATTTTTCCTTCATCTGAGTTCTTTATCTTTTCTAAAGGCATGCTCAAGATTTTCTTCATCAGCCTTGATAATTTCATTTCACTTAAATATGGAGGTGGGATGAGGGAGGTGAAAAATGAAGGAGCCATAAAATGTCTTTTACCACCAACATTCTACTGCCTTTACTTCTCTCCCAGAATGTATTCATTTGGGTTTATTCAGTTCAATGCAAAGAGCTTGGGGGTGCAGGATCTTTTTGCCAAATTGGATATGAGCTGACTCACTGACATATTTCTCAAGTGTTCTATTGGTTCAATGAGTAATATCCTGGAAGAAATATGAGTTATTGTTAATCATAATTATTCCTTCACCTTTCCTGGAATGCCTTTGAAGGCACCAGGCATCAGAAGTATCTGTCATCAAAAGCTCTTTTGTCTGCAGTTTCTGTGATTGCATTCAGCTTGTTCACGGCAGAGAGAGGCTTTTTCCTAAGATGATGGCTTCCTTTCTCTAAAAGGTATCCACTATTTAGCCCACCTGCAGAAAGGAAGTTGGCATAGGTTCTGAAGAGCCAATCAATCCCTTAGCTGTTCTTCTTGGGCAAGTGACCCTTTCTTGGTAGATCGAGAATTTCACCACAATTGTAGAAATTGAGTAACTTGTCAGCTGGTCATTTGTAACCAATAAACTGAAAAGATTATCCACCTTTACTTACATTTTGGATAGATAGACAAAATCTGTAATTCGGGAGTTGTGTCTTCAGGGCTGACTGTACTGTGGAATCACATCTGGACAAGATTTTGCTGTCGTTCTTGGCATTCCTAGACGGAATAAAAGGCATGAAGAAATTAGAAATCTAAACCAGAACCATGCCTATTAATATAGTTGTCTTCATGTTATGAGTGAAACATAAACTGAAGCACTGAGGTAAGAGGAATGTTAGTTGTGACTTCTTTTGTCTGCAAAGGATGGAAACTCTTTGGTACAGGCTTAATAAAAAAGGTACTTACAGGGATGCAAGAGAGTCATAGAAGCCAAGGAAAGAAACGCGGTTTTCCATCAAGATGGGGTTGGACCCAGGAATTAGAAGGACCCAGGGACTCCTTCTTAACTCTGCTCCTCTTTGTACATGAACATCTCTTTGTAACTCAACTTTTTTTTGCTTCTCAACACAGTCACTCTTGTGTTTGTTTTATGTTAGTCAGGATAGTCTAGATTATGCTGAAGTAAGAAATAAATGCTATCCAGGAGCGAAGGCTCACTCCTGTAATCCCAGCACTTTGGGAGGCCGAGGCTTGAGGATCCCTTGAGGTCAAGAGTTTGAGAACAGCTTGGCCAACATGGTAACATCCTGTCTAAAAATTATCCAGGCATGGTTGGTGCACACCTATAATCTCAGCTCCTCGAGAGGCTGAGGCATGAGAATTGCTTGAACCCAGGAGGAGGAGGTTGCAATGAGCTGAGATCATGCCACTGCACTCAAGCTCGGGTGGTGGAGTAAGACTCTGTCTCAAAGGAAAAAAAGAAATCTTAAACCATGAAGATGTTTTTCCTAACTCATGTCACAATTTTTTATGGACTGAGCAACGTTTCTCCATCATATTACTCTGTGATTTAGAACATGTGGCCTCCAAGGTCACTGTGGTAGGGAAGCAGAAAGTGAAAAGAGATGAGAAATATTTTCAACATCCAGGCCTAGAATTATCTTATAATCACTTCTATCTGTTTCCCATTGGCTAGAAATTAGTCACATGGCCTTAACCTAACTGCAAGGAGAACTGGGAAATGAGATGAGCATTGGGAAGTCAGTGAGCTCTAACTATCTCAGTCACATATCACGTTTCCAATCAGCAGAAAACCCAGACCAATTAGTCCAGACTATTTGTTTTCTGAGTTTGTTTCTATTTGTTCAAACTCTGAATTCCTAGGAAAGAGACTCTTGCCCAGCCTTGGTCAGATGTCTACTCTGACCAATCTGCTCTGTCTCAGAGGCAGGATCATGCTGAACAGAATGGCTGCCAGGATCCCATCACTTTTAACTTATGGCTCAAATGTGGAAGAGAACGGCAGCACTCAGAAAGGGTAGGCTTTTCAGACAGTCGTTAGTGTCCACTACATAGAAGCATGTTTTATTTCTGGAGCCTCTGAGAATCAGTCTTATGCTATTTATGCTGTTTCTCAATAACGGTTTCTGTATTTTAGGGAATACCTTATTTTAAACATGAAAGGAGCATAGTGAACCTGCTTAGAGGAGTTAGGACTTAACTGCTTTTCCCTCTAGAAAACTATTCACAACACCTACCTTTGGAAATAAGGTACCTGACTTGTGAGGATGGTTACCAGACTTACAAATGTGGAAGCCATTTTTCCAATCTCAGCTGAGAGCTGCTACTAGAACACAAAGGTAGCACCACTGGGGTTCCTCCAAATGGATCCCCCAGTGGTAGTCATTAGGATTGTTCCAAAGATTCTCATTCTTTTCTCTTTCTGGATATGTTGTAAGATCGCACACCTCTGACTCCTTTGTAATTAGATGTGGGCATATGACTTGCTTTGACCAATGAAATGGAAATAGAAGGGACATGTGTTGCTGGTAGGCAGAGGCTTTAGGACCCCCTTCATGATTCATTATACTTTCTTCTCCCTGCTCAGCTGACTGTAGAAGCGTATATTGATATGGAGTAGCTCGGCCCAGATCTCCCTGCCTACTCATGCTGGACATCTAGCATGAGCAAATGATGAACTTTTTGTTGTGTTGAACCACTGAGACTGGGGCTATTTGTTACTGTAGATAACCTGATCCATCTAACCACTCTATCCTCATATGCAGCCATCTATACCACAAGGGACCCTCACCAATATACATAACCATCTGTGGCAATCCTGCTCTAAATAGAGTGCCCTTCCTTCTCTACACTATCCCTTAAAGGACGAGTTCTATGATTTATACCAGCTTGGCAGTAATTTTCATACTTGAGTTCATTTGCATGGCACCTTATTGCAAAATCCATAGGAATGATAGGGCCATGGGTATTTTAAGTGGGAAAGTCTTTGAATTTGGAGGACTACAGGATAGATTATATTTGAAATAAATATTTAGACACTCCTCACTGCTGTCACCTTCCAGAAGGATAGGCTGATTCACTATGCTTACCGCAGGCTGCCTGCCACAGACCATGCTTTGTTAGAGATTAGATGAAGATGAAGTGCTAAATAGAGAACAAGGAAGAGCATGAGACATTGCTGTAGTTCAGTGCAAACAAAGCCTGCTTGTCTGTCTGCAACAACTGTAGCATCCTTCACAGGCTCCAGACTAATGAGCCACATTTTAACTCACTTTCTAACAAGCTTTGTTTAAGATGTTCTGAGGTCAAATCAAGAAACAGGTAGGATTACTTATTAAAGAACCAAATTTTACTTTAGTCACTAAAGATAAGAGACTTAAAGAGATGTGTAGCAGTAAAGAGGAAATTCTAGGGTTCCTTCAATACAAGTAGGATGTGGCATACGACCAGACAGGTTTTCTAAAAATCTTTTTTTTTTTGAGACGGAGTTTCGCTCTTGTTACCCAGGCTGGAGTGCAATGGCGTGATCTCGGCTCACCGCAACCTCCGCCTCCTGGGTTCAGGCAATTCTCCTGCCTCAGCCTCCTGAGTAGCTGGGATTACAGGCACGCACCACCATGCCCAGCTAATTTTTTATATTTTTAGTAGAGACGGGGTTTCACCATGTTGACCAGGATGGTCTCGATCTCTTGACCTCGTGATCCACCCGCCTCGGCCTCCCAAAGTGCTGGGATTACAGGCGTGAGCCACCGCGCCCGGCCCTAAAAATCTTAAGTAGTAATGGCACAAGCCAAGGAGTGCCTTGAAGACACCAGAGATGAAGGTAAGCAGTGAAAACTGCCTGAGATTAGCGAAAAAAAAAAACAAAGCGGCCCCTTGACTGAAGTCCTAAACCTACACACTTGATTGTACCTCTCCTTCTCAGCGTTGCCCGGAACACTTATTCCTCAACTTGACTTTAAGACTCCCAACTGATGATATTGGCACTTCTTCAAAAAGGTTTAGGATCTTCTTTGTGCATGCTGTCCTAACTCTGGTCATCTGCCTTTGGGATCAGCCGCAGGTCTGTCTTCAGCTCAGGGCCCCAGGCAGCCCACAGCCTGTGTACAAGTGAGAATGGATGTCCCATCTTCCGTGCAGATGCAGCCATGAGTCAAGATACTGTATTCATTCTGGAGAATAGAACACAGACTAGGACTGTGGTCTGACCCTGAGATACAGGGTCCAACCTGAGGTACAGAGCCCAACCTGCACACCTGTACCCAAAAGCCTTGCTCATTTGCCCGCTACCCTTGAGTTCTTTCATTGTTAAGCCTAGGAGTTGCAGTGTACAACAGTTTGGAACTTGGCACACAGTTTCCCAAAATTGCTTTGATAAGGAGGAGGAAGAGGTGGGGGAAAAGAAGAATAATAACAAAAATTGTTATAATTATTGTTCATCAGTAATATGATTATTAATCACTATTGCAATTAGGTTTCTAGTATATTCCTTGAAAGGCCAATTTATTGAATAATATTGATGAACTCTCATACTAATAATATAAGTTTAAATTTTTATTGCTGGGTGCAAGGGCTATAAACTCAAAACTAAAATGGAAAGAGAAGGAGATGAGGAAGAAGAGAGGGCAAGAGGGCAGAATGTTAATGCTTTCTTGCTTGGGCCACATGTTAAAATTAGTGATGTTTGCTTTGGGCATTTTTCTACCTCATTTTACACCTTTCCTAGGAGGTCCTGTGACCTGATTGTACACACACACACACACACACACACACACCCCATCCCACTTGTAGAAGTATGCCATGTTCTAGAATTATCTACTTTTCTTTCCCCAGCAAACAAAATTCTATCTAGTTGGTACAGCTGGTTTGTAAGAAGGAAAGCAATCTGGCTGAACAAAAACCATATTAAGATGAGAATGACGGATGATCACATTGCTCTCCTGGAGGCTTTTTCTTCCTCGTTTTTGTTTTCTTTGTTATTTGTTTGATTTCAAGGGAATGCTTACCAAAAAGAAGGCCCGTTCTTAGCTGGATGTTTGCTTCTAAAAACAGCTCCCCAGAGCTCTTCCTGCTTCGTATAATTTCTTTCCTTTCTCACTTATGAACTTCTGATTTTCTCGAGCCTCTAATTTTTTCTACAGTGATTCCCTTACAGGAAAAGTAGGGACCCTGGTGGTGGGGTGATCTTAGGGAGAGAGAAATGGAATAGAGGTTGTACTCATTGTTTAGTTAGGGACTACACATACTAGGTATGAGGCAAGTTCTGAGGCTAGTTTTAGGAGGCCTTTGTGGGTATCATACATCCACACCTGACAGCGGAACACACTCCAGGGGCTCAAAATCCTTGCCAAAAACTGGTGTTTTCTATAGTAAGTGGGACATTGGCAATTAGATTCAAGTCAAACATGAATCAATGAGAGCAGTACAGTGTGCATAATATTACTGTCAGTGTATCGTTAGCTGACATTGAATTGCATGAAATTTTACATGAAGGGAAATTAGCTTTCTAATTAAATGACTTTGTGGTGAATAGCATTGTTCTATAGTGAACACTAAGTGAGCTAATGATGTCCCACTTTAAAACAAAGGATGATGTGGGAAGAGAAGGTTGTATTTTAATGGATCCCAATTATGCCTGAGTCACTATTAACAGAGGTTAATAAAGACAGACTCATTCTTAGAATATAGACCTCACAGGCTATAGAAAGCACTAAGATTATGATCTTGAAATGTGAGACAAAAGTGAATGCATGATTTTAATTCATATTTCAGGACTTTAGTAGGAAATCATTCAAATTACATATCAAAAGACGTCTGCTAGAGTTTCCCCAGCAACTTGCCTCCCCTTCATTTGCACAAATATAAAAGGAATGTGCTGTTCTTTTTCTTGTTCGTTTAAAAACAGAAATTGGAAGAACTTATTGAGAGTATATGAGACAAGAAAGCTCAAGAACAGTTAGAGGAATTGTCTTCTTGGAATCAAGTTTCGTTTGGGGAAGGGCTTACTCAGCGAGTCCTGCCACTCTGGTCCTCAGTGCTCTCCAGAGAGACCAATGTCTGCAGGCTGCTCAGTGGGAGGGGTGAGCAACGTCACAGGTCTCCAAGTCCAAACAAAGGAGCCCTACAATGGCTATTTTGTTTTCTTCTTTGCCAAAGAACAAGGCTAAAGAATATGCTACTCGTGATTAATTCTGGAGAAAAAAATTCCATGCGACTAGAATTTTTTCCAAGATTTAACACAAAAACAGTATTTTCAACCCATATTCAAAATCTTCTTAGGACAGCTGATATTGTGGACAGTGCTTAGGAGAATGTGCTATTTGTTCTCACTCTTTTCCAGGCCTAGTCATCATGGTAAAGTTCAAGGCCAACAAAAGACAAATGCAGAGGTGAGGCTGCCCCTGGACAAAAGGCGAGTGGGCAGCCCAGGGTGGAACACAGAAGGAGTGAGGGGTGAAGGAGGCAGCTCAACACTTGCGAGCTGTGGGACCCTGGACGAGTAGCTTAACCTTATGGAGCTCAGTCTCATTACCTGTGAAATGGGAGATGGGACTAGATTAGGGGTCCCACCCTCCTGTGAGGCCTTTCCTGATTACCCCAGCTGTAGTTCTACTTCCTTTTCAACACTCCATCTCAAACTCCCTAACTATGACGTTTTATTGGGCATAATACAGGTTTCCATTTTATCAGCAACTGTAGAATTTCTGTCCTGGTGTGTGTACATTGCAGATCATTCCTTCTGTGGATAGCTGAGGGGGAAAAAAAGAAATGGAGGTTAAAAATAGAAAAGGCACTAAAACAGAGATGAAGAGATTTTTGAAATAAAGATTTGGGCAGGACCAAGGAAGACAAACAGTAATAATCCTGGGCTTTGAAAGTACTTTCAGCAGCATCTGTGCGGAGAAAAGGGGAGAGATACATGTTCCTGGTATAGTTAGCAAGGGCACATCCAAGCTGCAAAACTCTGGGTATCAGAAGAGATCAATTCTCAAAGGCTTTTCCATCTCAAGCCTCCAAACATATCCCTCAGACCCAGATATTTAGGAAGCAAGGCCCAGGTTGTGGGAGTCAAACTGTCTTAGGCTGGGGCCTCCCAACATGCAGACTCTTAAGGATTTTAATGTGAGTAGTGTATTTAGATATGATCCAAAGAAATCAATGCAGAGTATTAACACATCATTGCTGTGGTCAACTGGGGCTCCATCCCTCTAGAGATCCCTGAAACACCGTGACGTGCCCTCCTCTGAGTTGGTCCTCCTGAGGAGTGAGAGCTGGTACACCCATCACTAACTCTTTTGTTCCCAAAGCCATTAACTCTCCAGTACTTCTAGACTATTCCTGACCAAGTTTGCTCCTGCAGCCAGAAAAAGCCTGTAGACAGAATCACAGATACTTGCGTAAGAGGCCCTTAATGTATAAGGGATATGGGCAGGACAATGGTGTGTCTGATGCAAAGCACCAAGTCATAAAATAAGAAAGACCATGAATGTTCAGAGGAAGACTAACCTCATCAAGAACTCTTCTCACTATGGATATTTTTAGCAATCCTACAGAATCATTTATAAATATCTTATTGAAACTGTGGAAAAGAAGGTCCTGAAAAGTATCTTTCTAGTGAGCATAAAATGGTAAAGGGTTGACTATCCATGTTGTAGTCATGATTACTGATTTTAGATGTTTGAAACTCATATTTTCTTTAGTATAAGAAAACACATTTCTAATGTCTTTCAGAAGTGTACTTCAAACATTATTTCCCCTAAGCTGATTCTCACCATATGGGTTTAAATTCTTGAACCACAAATTTCTGGACAAAAAGTTCTTAAGGACATGATCTCCATAGCTGAAGAGCACTATTGTATAACCTTTTGTTATTTCATTTTTTTTTTACTTATATTGTTGAGAATTAGAGAATGAATTCTTTAGCTACGATGCTGCAGTTCTCCGACCGCCTCACAGCACCCAGAACAATGTCTTATACATTGTAGTTTTTCAATATGCTTGTTGATGCCATCCTAAATTTTTTCAATAATTGCACAGTTGTGTTTCCACAACTGTTAAGGAAGTGAAATACATTTATAGGAAAAATATGTTTTGGCAAATGGCCAAAGATATGAACAATCCACACAAGAGAAGGAGGTTCACATAAGAATAGTAAATAGATGTAAAGCATGTCAAGCTTCTCTAATATTAATAATTTGATTTGGTGGAATCCATTGTTGGGTCTGTTCAGAGCCCTTACCTTGGGCATCCTGTCTTTGGGGTAATGCCCGTCCTTCCATTCAAAACAAATGGCTCTAACAGGAACAACCCAGTCATAGTGCCCAACTCCCTGGCCATAATTGATTGGTTTAGGGGTATATTAGTTTGTTTTCATAAAGACATACCTGAGACTGGGTAATTTATAAAGAAAAATAAATTTAATGGACTCAGTTCACATGGCTAGGGAGGCCTCACAATCACACGTAAGGCAAAAGGCACGTTTTACATGACAGTTGGTAGACAGCGAATGAGAGCCAAATGAGAGAGGAAACCTCTTATAAAACCAACAGATCTCGTGAACCGTATTCACTATCACAAGAACAGTATGGGGAGACCACCCCCATGATTCAGTTATCTCCCACCGGGTCACTCCCACAACATGTGGGAATTACGAGAGCTATAATTCAGGATGAGATTGGGTGGGGACACAGCCAGACCATATCAAGGGGTGAGCAAGTGACCCAAGCCAGGCCAATAAAATTCCTTCCCTGGGAATGTGGAGTTGGTAAAGATAAATAGTCATCAATATGAGCATGGGCGCTCTTGGTGGCCAGGTGTTCTGCTATATGGAGGAAGCCAGGCTAAGAAAATGAAACCAATGCACAGAAAAAATCCGAGGCACTGAGACAGAGACAGGAAAGCACAGTGCCTCATTCCTTAAATCCAGCTGGCTCTGAGGCCCAGCCACACCTGCATTCTTCCTTCAGGTAAAAGGTTGAGGTTCGTTACTAGAAATCAAAGACTGTGCTATTATAATGGAAAAATACAAATGTAACTCAATCTATGATAGGATCCTTGTACCAATAAAATAAGAACAATACACAAAGGTGAAAGTTTGGGAGCATTTGATGATTCTGTAAACTGACTTTCTTTTTTTGGAAAGCATCTTGGATACACATAGCATGAATCAGAAACTAAACCTTTAATATTCCTCACAAACCTGAGCTTACAATTTCACAATTAACAGAAATGATCACACATTTTGTCAGAGTTATAGTAATTTGGTTTGATGAAAAAGAAATTAGCATTTATAGAATTTTATTATTTCTCTATTTATAGACAAAGTCTCAGGCTGGATGTAGTGGTTCACGCCCATAATCCCAGCACTCTGGGAGGCTGAGGCTCCTGCTTGAGCCCAGGAGCTTGAGACCAGTCTGGCCAATATGGCGAAAACTTGTCTACTAAAAACACAAAAACTAGCTGGGCATGGTGGCGCGTACCTGAAATCCCAGCTACTCCAGAGGCTGAGGCAGGAGACTCACTTGAACCTGGGAGGCAGAGGGTACAGTGAGCTGAGATCGTGCCACTGTGCTCCAGCCTTGGCAATGAAGTGAGACTCAATCTCAAAATAATTAATTGATTAATTTTTTTAAAAAACACATAGGCCAGCACAGTGGCTTATGCCTGTAATCCCAGCACTTTGGGAGGCTGAGGTGGGTGAATCGCCAGAGGTCAGGAGTATGAGATCAGCCTCGCCAATATGGTGAAACCCTGTCTCTACCAAAAATACAAAAATTAGCTGGGCATGGTGGTGCACGCCTGTAATCCCAGCTACTTGGGAGGCTGAGGCAGGAGAATCGCTTGAACCCAGGAGGCGGAGGTTGCAATGAGCAAGGTTGCAACAAGAGCGCAACTCCATCTCAAAAAATAAAAAATAAAAAAATTAGAGACATGGTCTCACTTTGTTACCCAGGCTGGACTGCATTGGTGCAATCACGACTCACTGCAGCCTCAACCTTCAGGGCTCAAGACAACCCTCCCACCTCAGCCTATTGAGTAGCTGGCTCCCACAGGCGCATGCCACCTTACCTAAGTTTTTGATTTGTTTTGTAAAGAGGAGGTCTTGCTATGTTGCTCAAGCTGGTCTCAAACTCCTCGGCTCAAGCATTCCTCTCTCCTCAGTTTCCCAAAATGCTGAGATTATAGGCATAAGCTACTGCACCCAGTCTTACTGAGTTTTAGAATGCAATAAATGCTAAGGTCTTTATGTAATAACACGTTATTGAATGCTTATCGTGTGTTAAGCACAGTTCTAAGGGTTTACATATATTATTTAATTCTCATAATCATATGAGGTGAGTACTGTTACTCATATTTTTTAGAGAGGAAACCATGCCTCAGAGGTGGTAACTTTCCCAAGTTCACACAGATGGTAAATGACAGAGTCAGGATTTAAACACAGCCAGTCTGCCAGAGCTCACACTCTTAACCATACATTATACATTACCTCATTACACTTTGGAAAATGTAACATAAACCAAGCAGATAATTCAAAGAAAAGAAAAGACACATGGATATGTGTAGAAGCACTCATTAGTATCACTAAACACTAGAAAAAGCTCACATTCACACCTATAGCGAAATAGGTAGATGGCAAGTGTGATACATTGATACAATAAAACATGGTAATTGCAAGTAAGTCGTGGGACTGTAGAAAACAATGGCAGATGAGAAGTACAATTTAGAATGGTAAAATATTGGTTCTTAACTATGTGCAATTGGTTTTCATGCAAGGAGTAGAATGGAAAAAGTCTTTAGGGTTTATGAAAACATAGGAATTTGAGTTTTCTTTTTTTTTTGGTAAGTTCATGTTGCTATTTAGATTTTTTTCTTCCATTATAAAGTTGATTAAATACCCATTGATTAAATACCCAATTAAAAGTAAATTTATTAAATCTTTAAAGTAATACTCATTAAGGAAAGTAAGGAATAGAGACTTGTGAGGTTAAAATAGATTTTTTATTAGGGAAGTTTCATTTGAAGACTATAAATAAAAACGATAAGGTACAACTGTGATGGTTAATTTTGGATGTCAACTTGACTGGGTTAAGAAATACCCAGATAGCTGCTAAAACATTATTTCTGGGTATGTCTGTGAGGTTGTGTCCAAAAGAGATTAGAATTTGATTCAGCAGATGGGGTTAAGATCCGTGATCACCGATGTGGGTGGGCACAGTTCAATTCATTGAGGGCTCAGATAGATCAAAAATGTGGAGGAAGGGTGAATTCACTCTCTCTTTCTGACATATCCGTTTTCTCCTGCTGTCCAACATTGGAGCTCCTGGATCGCAGGCTTTCCTACTCTAGGACTTAACACCAGCGAAATCCCCCACCTGACCTGGTTCTCAGGCCTTTGGCCTCTGATTGAATTACACTATTGCTTCTCTAGTTCTCAGGCCTTTGGGCTGAATTATACCACCAGCTTCCCTTGTTCTTCAGCATGCAGACAGCATACAATAGGCCTTCTCAGCCTTTATAATCCTGTGAACCAATTTCCATAATAAATCCCCTCTTATATGTCTGTCTATATATATTGTTGGCTCTGTTTCTCTGGAATGCCCTAATACAGGTACTAATAAGAGAAAAATTGTAAATGAAAAAGGTAAACTCACATTTGCTCACATGTCCCTGATCTGTTGTAATCTTACCTGCCTCCTAAAGCCTTGCTCCAGTGCACCATCCTGAAGCTCTTGACCAGAAGCTTCCTCTGGGCAAGTGTGCTACTTCGTTTGTTTCTCTCTTGAGGCACTTGCCCATTTCTACCTTGTTCTATAGCTGTCTGTGTATGCGGCCCCCTCTTAACCATAAACCCTATAAAGGTAGCAACCATGTGTCTTCATTTTTTACTATATTTATTTTGAGGTAGAGTCCCCCTCTGTTGCCCAGGCTGGAAGGCAGTGGTGCCATCTTGGCTCACTGCAACCTTCACCTCCTGGATTCAAGCGATCCTTGTGCCTCCATCTCCCAAGTAGCTGGAACTATAGGTGTACAATGCCACACCCAGCTAATTTTTATATTTTTTGTAGAGATGAGGTTTTATCATACTGGCCAGGCTGGTCTTGAACTCCTGACTTCAAGTGATCTGCCCGCCTTGGCCTCCCAAAGTGCTGGGATTACAGGAAAGGATGAGCCACCGTGCCTGGCTGTGTTTTCAATATACTTGTAGGCCCCAGTTTTGCCCCACATACAGTAATGCCTTACACCTGGTGAATGCTGAACATGTGCTTGTCACATGAATTAAATCTTCTCACAAAAGTGAAGAAACATGTCAAAGACATAGTTTTGAACAAAAAGCAACTGTGATCAGGGATATTAGAAGAGTTGTCCTTAAGCAAGTTCTTTCTTCTGCAAGATTGAGAATGTAAGTGGTGCAGCTCTGATGGACCCCAGAAGGGCAGCAGAAACATAAGGTGATTTTGATTTCATGAGCTCTGGGGACAACATATCTGTTTTTTTATTAATGGCATTTTCCCTTTTCTACCTCCTTTAATCATAGTGAGTTCATTGGAATGAACAAAGTGGATTGGGCATTCTTTTTCTATTTTAATTTTAGATTCAGGGGTACATATGCAGGTGGTATAAAGGTATATTACATGGGGCTGAGGTTTGGACTTCTATTGATTCATCACCCAGATAGCGAACGTAGTACCCAGTAGGAAGTTTTTCAGCCTGTTCACCCTCCCTCCTCTTGGATTCCCCAGTGTCTACTGTTCTCATCTTTATGAATATTCTTTCCACTCATAAAAAAGTTTTTTTTTTCCTTTACCAAATAGAAAACAACATAGAGTCAAAAATGCATTTTTCAAGGCACGATGATTGTAAACCCTCTTCACAGTGATTGTAACCTTGAAGACAGTGTAGCTCTGACATGGATGGCATAGAAAATGTCTGATGGCTCTTCCTTCCCTCTCTGCCTGACGTGCAGGAACACCTTGAAAGTTGGAGTTGTAAGCTCTTTGAGCTCAGTAACTAGGTCATAAATGATATACAATAATGAACAATGCCTACCTAAATTTTAACTTCTATGATTTTGTCTACTTCCAGTCACAAAAACATAAGTGCTCCCTATACCTACTCGTCTGTAAGCAGCTAATTCCTCTGTCTTGCACATTAAATGCATTGAGTCTCTCTTGGAATTTTTCTTTGGGTAGTTTTTAGTTTACTGTCTGTCTTTTTGTCACTAGAATGTAAGTTTCATGAGAGCAAAGGTATTGTCTGTTTTGTTCAACTGTTCTATCCCTAAAGCCTACGACAGTGCCTGGTACTCAATAAATATTGTATGTTGAATAAGTGAATTAATGAATGAGCAAGCAAGCATTGTTCTGGTTGTGGATTTAAAAGTCTTTTGTAGAGCCGGGCGTGGTGGCTCAAGCCTATAATCCCAGCACTTTGGGAGGCTGAGGTGGGTGGATCACGAGGTCAAGAGATCGAGACCATCCTGGTCAACATGGTGAAACCCCGTCTCTACTAAAGATACAAAAAATTAGCTGGGCATGGTGGCACGTGCCTGTAATCCCAGCTACTCAGGAGGCTGAGGCAGAATTGCTTGAACCCAGGAGGCGGAGGTTGCGGTGAGCCGAGATCGTGCCATTGCACTCCAGCCTGGGTAACAAGAGCGAAACTCCGTCTCAAAAAAAAAAAAAAAAAAAAAAGTCTTTTGTATTAGTCTGAATATCTTACGAGCAAGCACGCAACTATGACTCTGCAGTGATCTTCCTTCCCCTTCTGCCCTTCCCCACCAGCTCATCACATACGCTAAGTAATTGTTGGCTTTGCATAAGGAATCTGGCTTTCACTGAATAGAAAATGAAAATACTTTGCTGCTACAAAAATTTGTGGAGAACTTACATCTTAAAAAAGATGTTTGTAATACCAAAGTGTATTTTGTTTTATTAAATCCAGATTGTTGGGTGGAGTCCCTTCGCTAAAAGTTACTCTCAAGCAAAATGAATTGCTTGTTATTCTCACAAAAAATTTACAGGAAGCAATTTGTAAAGGTTGCCATCAGGCTGAAGTCATTGTTGGCACTTGGAATCACTGTGTCATCAACCTCAGAGCAATCATTTAACCTGGGTCTGCTCAGAGAAATCAACATAATGCAAAGAAAATAGCATTCTACTGTCTCAGATTACAGTCACTTTTTACATTATTCCACTTTGATCATGGAGTTTAAAATATTTGGCATATCAGTTTCTCTCATCTTTTCACCATGTAGAAATGTCTTTTTACATGTGCTTAGCACACTGGTCCAGTCGTTACTAGCTATTTCACAAATAGATTTTTAAAATCTGCTCTTCTTTCCTCTTTGTGCTCAGGAAGTTGCTGTAGGAACAGCTAGGAAATGAATGGTTTGCCAATCTATTCAGGCCCGTTCCATCCAGTAGCCTGACTGCTGGCCAAATAGCAAAAATATTTCTACTCCTCTTGAGTGAACTATCCTCCAGTCTAGCTGACAGATGGGAGAATTATTGTAGGTAGGCTTATGGGAGCATCATTATAGCAAGGAAACACTGAATCTTGGCATGAAATGAAGATGGACAGTTCTGTGCTCCCAATTTCTCCCAATGCGTTTATTGTCATCACTCTGGGAAAATAGGACTAAAAAGATGGCAACACAGATTCATATCACTAGCAAATATTAGAACAGTTCCCTATGTTTCTAAAACCAGTTTCCAGCACCAAATTGGAAAAGAAGGTTTTGATAAAACCACAATGATCATTTTTTAACCTTATCCAAAAAAATGATAATTCATTTACTGATTCTGAAAAAATGTATAGAATGCTGTGAGCAATCAGCACAAAGTAGACTCTGAAAATAACACAGAAACATCATACTGCACAGACTCCTCAGCTAAGTGATTTTGAATGAGTATTCTCCTAACTGTATGCACTGAGAACACTCATATGCTGACTTTTAGATCCCTTGACTGCTTCTGATGGAAGATGCAGAACCATCAAGTATAAGTGCTTAAGGTTGCTGCAACAGAAAAAGACTGAAAAGCAGTATGTGATTCTCTCTTTCCTCTCCAAACACAACCACAGACTTTGTTTAGCAGTTGAGATTGCTGTTTAGAAGTCTTGTCATCCAGCCACTCTGCTTTTTGGACCTCCCAAGTTGAATAAATTTCTTAATTGAGTCGAGCCATACATCTGTTGTCTCAGACCAGGGTGGCCTGTTGGTTGCTTTTACCCTCTAACAGTTGATGCTTATGTGGGGAATTGATGGGGCCTAATAACACCTCCATAGCCCACTTGTTGCTCCTATCCCTTCTCCATTCCACAGCTGATTAGACAGCTTCCTATCCATGGCTCTTATGCATCTGGGCCAAAGAAATTAATTTGCGCTCATTATTCATAGTTGTAGCTGACTAATTAGATGCTAGTCACTTTTTTATCTCATCAAATAATCAAAGTCTACTTAGTTGATGATTGCAATACTTTGTCAACAGATATCTATTGGACACTTACTATGTGCCCAGTACTGTGCCAGGTGAGTAGGAGACGACAGGCCATACAAGTTCTGGTAGCTTAAATAAATTAATATACTTCCCTAATTTCTCCCTAGTTTTGCTATTTTTAATTTTTTCTTTCTTTTGAGACAGGGTTTCATTCTGTCATGCAGGCTGGAGTGCAGTGACACAATCGAGGCTCATTGCAGCCTCAACCTCCTAGGCTCAAGTGATCCTCCTACCTCAGCCTCCTGTGTAGCTGGGACTACAGGCACTCATCACCATGTCCAGGTAATTTTTGTGTTTTTGTAGAGATGGGTTTCACCCTATTGCACAGGCTGTTCTCAAACTCCTGAGATCAAGAGATCTGTCCACTTTGGCTTCCCAAAGTGCTGGGATTATAGGTGCATGCCACTGCACCCAGCAGCTATTTTTAATTTGAATAAATGTTTTAAAAATTATATCTAAAACCATAAATCCTTCCATAAGCTAATGCGTTAGGCTTAAGCAAATTGTCATTTCTCTAGAGATTTTATTAACATTCACTCATTGTTTTTTTTTTAACTTACTCATTTGTGAGTTTAAGAATATTTACTCCCTTAGACATCTGGGATATATTTTGGAGTAAGGTATGAAGTATTTGATTTAAAGTAAATTTTTTTTTGGAGATGGAGTCTCATTCTGTCACCCACGCTGGAGTGCAGTGGCACAATCTCAGCTCATGGCATCCTCCACCTCCCAGGCTCAAGCGATTCTCCCACCTTAGCCTCCAGAGTAGCTGGTATTACAGGTATGCATCACCGCGCCCAGCTAATTTTTGTATTTTTAGTAGAGACGGGGTTTCACCATGTTGGCCAGGCTGGTCTCAAACTCCTGGCCTCAAGTGATCCAGCCTCCCAAAGTGGTGGGATTACAGGTGTAAGCCACTGTACCTGGCCATCTAAAATAATTTAATTCAAATTTCTAATGAATGCTTCCCATAAATGAGTATTTTCAAATCTTCATTATTTTATGTTGTATTTTGTCATTTATTTAAACCTTATCTATAACTGAGTCTATTTCTGGTGTTTCTCTTCTGTTTCCTTGACATATTGTTATTTTACTTGCTCATTTTCTTTTTTCTTTTTTAGAATATTTTTGTCTTCATCTCTTTGTTTTCCTAGATGAATATTATAACATTATTTTTAAATTCTAAAAAGAATCTCATTGTGATTTTGTTTGGGATTGAATTAATATTTTTAAATAACATATTAAGAGTTGACATATTGACAATATTTCATTCTTCCTGGATATTATGACACAACAAGTTTTATTGTTTTGTTTATATAGCAAAACACTTATTAAGTCTTCTTCTCTTTTTACATATTTTTATTGCTATTGTAAATGATACCTTTTTAAAATTAGGTTTTTCTAGATTGTAATTGTTGATATTTAAGAATATTAATGACTTTTCTATATTTTATATTTTATCTGGCTATTTACTGTTCTGTTAAGCCTAAAAATATTAGCTGATTCCTTGGACATTGTGTTAGATACATAATCGTTTTCAAATAATAATGTTTTTGTTTCTTTCTTTACTTATTTCTCTTGGGTTTGTGTTATTTCTCTTCTTACATTGGCTTGAACTCCTAAAATAATATTAAATTAAAATGATGATAGAAGGCACATCTTTAATTACTTTTCTTTTTTATTTTAATTTTAACTTTTTCTTCATTTCTTCTAAAAAAAATAGGATACATGTGCAGAACGTGCAGGTTTGTTACATGGGTATATGTGTGCCATGGTGGTTTGCTGCACCTGTTGACCTGTCCTTTAAGTTCCCTCCCCTCACCCAAACCCTCCAACAGGCCTTGGTGTGCATTATTCCCTTCTCTGTATCCTTGTGTTCTCATTGTTCAGCTCCCACGTATGAGTGAGAATATGCTGTGTTTGGTTTTCTGTTCCTGTGTTAGTTTGCTGAGGATGATGGCTTCCAGCTTCATGCATGTTCCTGCAAAGGACATAATCTCATCCCTTTTTCTGGCTGCATAGTATTCCATGGAGAATATGTACCACATTTTCTTTATCCAGTCTATCATTTATGGGCATTTGGGTTGGTTCCATGTCTTTGCTATTGTAAATAATGCTGCAATTAACATACATGTGCATGTGTCTTTATAGTAGAATGATTTATATTCCTTTGGGTATATACTCAGTAATGGGATTGCTGGGTCAAATGGTATTTCTGGTTCTGGATCCTTGAGGAATTGCCATCCTGTCATCCACAATGATTGAACTAATTTACTTTCCCACCAACAGTGTAAAACCATTCCTGTTTCTCCACAGCCTCACTGGCATCTGTTGTTTCCTGACTTTTTAATAATCACTATTCTGACTGGCATGAGATGGTATCTCATTGTGGTTTTGATTTGCATTTCTCTGATGATCAATGATATTGAGCTTTTTTTTTCATGTTTGTTGACCGTGTAAATGTCTTCTTTTGAGAGTGGCTGTTCGTATTCTTTGCCCACTTTTTGATGGGGTTGTTTGTCTTTTTCTTATAAATATGTTTTAATTCCTTGTAAATTCCGGATATTAGACCCTTGTCAGATGGGAATTGCAAATATTTTCTCCCATTCTGTAGGTTGCCTGTTCACTCTGATGATAGTTTCTTTTGTTGTGCAGAAGCTCTTTAGTTTACTTCGGGTCCATCTGTCAATTTTGGCTTTTGTTGCTATTCCTTTTTGGCATTTTTGTCATGAAGTCTTTCCCCAACCCTATGTCCTGAATGGTATTGCCTAGGTTTTCTTCTAGGATTTTTATCTTTTGGGTTTCACATTTAAGTCTTTAATCCATCTTGAGTTAATTTTTATATAAGGTATAAGGAAAGTGTCCAGTTTTGGTTTTCTGCTTATGCCTAGCCAGTTTCCCAGCACCATTTACTGAATAGGAGATCCTTTCACTGTTGCTTGTTTTTGTCAGGCTTGTCGAAGATCAGATGGCTGTAGATGTGTGGTGTTATTTCTGAGGTCTCTGTTCTGCTCCATTGGTCTATATGTCTGTTTTGGTACCAGTACCATGCTGTTTTGGTTACTGTAGCCTAGTAGTATAGTTTGAAGTCAGGTAGCATGATGCCTCCAGCTTTGTTCTTTTTGCTTAGGATTGTCTTGGCTATACAGGGTCGTCTTTGATTTCTTGTTAAATTTAAAATAGTTTTTTTTTCTAATTCCTTGAAGAATGTCAATGGTAGTTTGATGGGCATAGCATTGAATCTACAAACTACATTGGGCAATATGGCCATTTTCATGATATTAAGAAGGCACATCTCTATAACATCATCTCAGTTACTTCCTCTCATGCCTTAAGCTAATCAGAAACACAGCGAGGAAAGAAGAATAGCACAAAGTTTGGGATCAAGCATTGCTATATGGAAAAGTTGGCCTTTCATAAATTTAATAACCATGACTAACTTATGCTTCTTGATATTTTGGCTAAGATCTTGAAATAATGATATTGTGGTACTATTATTAAAATTGAATCAGAAACTGGAAATGTATTTGTCATAAGCCTTATTCTAAAACCTCAGGTTGACATGGTTATAACTGTCACAAGATTATAGTTTGAATGCCAGGTTTCCTCCAAAAATAGTATTTCATGCTGATTTAAAAGGCTATGTAGCTAGTAAGGAATAAATTGTGATTTTGAATAACAATATCAAGAATGTTCATTCTTCTAATGTTCTAGCTTCTAGAAAAGCTACTGGAAGTCAAAATTGTATGAGAAGCTGACTTTTTCCATAAACATGATATAATAAATTCAGAATTGAATTCATAACTATGGATCAGATATTCAAATTTCCCTAACAATGACTACAAACACCATATTAAGTAAAATATATAAATGTTATATAATATAAAGCTTTGTTAAGGTTATGTATAAACTAATCTATTAAATTATTGACTAGGACAACAGAGTAACACATCATGTGACTTTATCTTTCCTAGAGTATCATTATGTTTTATAAACATTTCCCATTGTCATTTCTTCCTATTTTAAATGAAGTAAAATATGAAGGAACACATTTATTATGGTCATAAATTGCAGAAGGGCTTCTTTGGAGTGTTGCTAGTTTAAAACAAGGGCTTGGAGCAGAGGTTCTGGAGTAAGGCATGCTGGGGTACAAAGCCTGGTTCTGTCCATCATTCATTTAAAGGCATTTAGGGGCCAGGTGTAGTGGCTCACACCTGTAATCCCAGCAGTTTCGGAGGTCAAGATGAGAGAATCACTTGAGGCAGTAGTTTGAGACCAGCCTGGACAACATAATGAGACTCTGTCTCTACAAAAATTTGTTTAAAAAATTATCTGGGCATGGTGGCACACATGTATGGTCACAGCTACTGGGAGGCTAAGGTGGGAGGCTTGAGCTTGAGGGGTCAAGGTTGCAGTGACTTGGGTGACAGAGTGAGACCTTGTCTCAAAAAAAAATTTAGTGAGTTATAGATGTTGGGGATATAATAATACACAAAACAGAAAATACCACTGATCTCATGGAATTTGCATTTTAGTACCACTTATTAATCACTGTGTTTAGAAACAGTTTTTAAAAATATCTATGGGCTTCAATGTCCTCATTCATTAAATGAGAATGTTGGTACTTGCCTCATAGAATCATTTTAAAAATTAAATGAGGCAATATAAGTCATCTAGCACATGTAAGAACTGAATAACTGGTAGCTGGTTTTCATATTTTAAACATCTGATTTTAAGAAAAATTGTTAGAAATACTCATGATAGAAAAGGATAGCATTTAAATGATTTATAATCTTATTATCTAGCAATACTATTATTAGTATTTTAATATTTACTTTCAGATCTTCTACTATACATATATTTTTAAAAAGAGAATTCTATATCCATTTCACTCAATTGCCCTCAGGCGGGTCAAACCAGTGTATACTCCCACTAGTCATATATGGGAGTGTCTGTCTCCCTCTGGGGAGATTTAACATCAATTGAAAACTTCTTGAAAGAATGCTTTCCTTATTATACCATGCAAATTTTGCTATAGCTATTGATTATCACTTCCAAGTAAAAAAATAAGATCCATGTCATAAGTAGAGATCTTGACATGGTGTTCTCCTCTTCTTCCTTTCTCCTCCTCCTCCTCCTCCTCCTTCTTTCTTCTTCTTTTTTTTAAGAGAGATAAGGTCTGTGTGTGTGTGTGTGTGTATGTCACCCAGGCTGGAGTACAGTGGCATGATGATAGGTCATTGCAGCCTCAAACTCCTGGGCTCAAGCAATCCTAAAAAGAGTGTCTTCTAAGGCTATGAATGGACTAGAATCATGATTAGAGCCAGAAAACCATCGGGGCACCAGAAATTTACTCCCTCTGCCTCCCTCTCGCAACCCTCATCAGCAGAGTCATGGCATTTCTGCTTCTTTCAGTGCACCTGCTGACCGCATCTTCCAGAGCCTGGCTTCTAGCTTGCACAAGGCCTACAGTGGCCACTTCATGACATTTCAGTCCAGCTTTTGTGTTTATTTAACCTCACTTCACTTTTTCAGTTCCAAATTCCTAAACAAGTAGTCTAATTGATCCAACCTATCTTCTTCTGAATCAGTACATCCAAGTCTGGAGTCACCGAACAGCTTTTGGCTCAAGTGCCTATCTTTTAATCTGATCAGCTGTGGCCAGGGGACAGAGTCATGTGATATAGAGCATGACCATCAGGGCATCTGGGGATGTGGGCAGGGAAGGGCATATGAGAAAGGAGGAATATCTGGAACATTCTAACCAAGGATCTTTGTCAGGATAAGGGGTAGTCTAATAGAAATAATTTTGATGATTGAATATTTGGAGGATTCAGGTAATAGTTTAGAATATTTGATATTTGAACTGCACCCTCAAATTGAGAGTATGTAGTCACCATTTCTAGAGTAAGCAAGGTGTACAGGAAAAAAACATAGACTCTAAGATGATTTTATAGTACCTTATACTAAATATTCAGTAAGTATTACATGCAAATAACAGAAGGTTTAAAGATCAGGTTACCTGTTGTCGGGGACGGTCGGGACGGCACATCTGCTGGGGATCTCTCGACCTGCAAGAGGGTCCCAAAACCTGGAAGAGAGAGTACGCTTAAAGAAATAAGGGAGACAGAAAGAGAGCGGGGGTCTGGAGGGCTGTATAGGCCGTGCCTAAAACAGCAAATTTATTTTTCAAAGGCCAGGAATAAATACATTTTCTCTGCTCTGGTTTACGTCATTGCAAGAGGAAATGCAGATCTATACCTTACATGGCCTATACAATAGAGAAGTCAGATACACAATTAGTGGTTGTAAAAAGTAATAGAATTTCCTGTGATCATAAAGGTTATTTACATCCAGACATTATTCCTCATGGCTGCAGGTATTTTTGGTTTGATCTTGTTTTAGGACTCACATGTGAAAAGGTTTTCCAGTTTTGCTCATCAGAATATCTTTTAACCAGATTCTCCTTTGTCTGCTCCTGACTCAACTTATTTCAACTCCCCCTATTCAGGAGTCTCTGAGTCTGGGATCAAAGCCATCTGTATAGTGGCATATGCTTTGCAAATATCCCCACAGTTAAACCATTATCTAGGGTACAAGGCAGTCATACAACTAAAGAAAAGGTTAAAGCTATTCGTAAAGAAAGAGTCATAAAAGTTAAAAGCAGAAACTGGTTGCTGGTATAGAGTCACTTAGTTTAGCAACACCGCATAGTTTAGGCCCAAATGATATCGTGGTTGATATTAGAAACTGATCAGTCATCTTTCAGTTCCTTCTTTCCAATAGCTCGACTGCCTCCAGTAGGAAACTGTGTTTGGGATCAAGCTCATCATATAGTGAGACCCACGCCTTTTGGGGGTCTCACATGGGAACGTTCCCCACAACCTGTCATTCTGCTGCCTTGAAAATAGATTTTCTGCTTTCTTGAACTACCCATTTCATTAGCAGTAAGAGCTTCCCTTTGCAGCCTGAAGTTATGGAGATGCCAGTTGTCATTAAACTGTAGGAACTAATCCTAACTGGTGGTGATTTTTCATCTTTTGATTCTGCTTAGCATACTGCGTCGTCACTGTATCAAAGAGCTTCTGAGTGCTTAAATAATGGCTAAACTCAACATAGCCTTGAATAAAATCCTGTATCTACAAAGTCAAATATCTTCCTATCTTAGGGCCTAATTCTGATTTTTGTCTTATACAGATTAATTGGTGGGAGAAAATATTTGCAAACAACATAGTGAGTAAAGGCTTTACATCAAAAAAATATATAAACATCTCAAAATTCAACAGTAAAAACCGAACAATTGAATTGTAAAGTGAGCAAAAAGCATAAAGAAACATTTCACAGAAGAGAATGTAGGAGAGGCAAATAAGCACATCCCAACATGATCAATATCTTTAGTCATTAGAGAAGTGAAAACTGAAACCACAATGAGGCATCACTACATACCTATTGGAATGGCTAAAGTGAAAACAGTGATAATAACAGCGGCTGGCAGGGTTCCGGAGAAACTGGGTCATACACTGCATGTGGGATGGTAAAATGGTACAGCCCCTCTAGAAAGGAGGCATTTTCTTACAAAACTAAACATGTGACTCAGCAGTTGAGCATTCTTAGGTGTATATTCCAGAAAAATGAAAACTTATGTTCACACAAAAATCTGAACACAGATGTTTACTACAGTATTATTTGTGCTAGCAAAATACAAGAAATAACCCAACACCCTTTAATGGCTAAATGAACAAACCCTGGTACAGAATACCACTCAGCAATCAAAAGGAATGAATTATTGATACATGAAACAACCTGCATGAACCTCAAGGTGTTATGCTTAATGAAAAAAGTCAATCTCAAAAGGTTACATGCAGTAAGACTCCAGGTATATAACGTGTTTGAAGTAAAAACAATTAGAGATTGGGAACAGATTAGCAGTTGCCAGGTATCAAGGAGGCACGTGAGGTGGGAGGGCACAAATACAGGCAGATGGCATGAAAGATTTCTTTTGCAATGACAGAACAGCTGAATCCTCATTGCAGTAGTAGTTATACACGTTTATATAGGGAATAAAATTGCATAGAATTATGCACATATGCACACACCCATGTACATGCAAATGAATGCAGATTAAACAATGGTGACAACTGAGTAACATAGCAAGGTTATTGGTACATTAGCAGTAATGTACCAAGGTCAGTTTCTTGGTTTTGATATTATGCTATCCCTCTATAAGATGTCATCATGAAGGGCACATGGGATTCTTTATACTATGTTTGCAATTTCCTATGATTCTATAATTATTTCAGAATAAGAGGTTTTAAGATATGAATTGCAATCATTATAAAGTTCTGTTAACTTTTTTTTTTTTTTTTATTGCATTTTAGGTTTTGGGGTACATGTGATGAACATGCAAGATTGTTGCATAGGTACACACATGGGAGTGTGCTTTGCTGCCTTCCGTCCCCTCACCTGTATCTGTCATTTCTCCCCATGCTATCTCTTCCCACCTCCCCACCCCCCGCCCCTCCCCCATTTCCCCCCAACAGACCCCAGTGTGTAGTGCTCCCCTCCCTGTGTCCATGTGTTCTCATTGTTCAACACCCGCCTATGAGCGAGAATATACGGTGTTTGATTTTCTGCTCTTGTGTCAGTTTGCTGAGAATGATGGTTTCCAGGTTCATCCATGTCCCTATAAAGGACGTGAACTCATCGTTTTTGATGGCTGCATAATATTCCATGGTGTATATGTACCACATTTTCCCTATCCAGTCTATCATCGTTGGGCATTTGGGTTGGTTCCAGGTCTTTGCTATTGTAAACAGTGCTGCAATGAACATTCGTGTGCACGTGTCCTTGTAGTAGAATGATTTATAATCCTTTGGATATATACCCAGTAATGGGATTGCTGGGTCAAATGGGATTTCTATTTTTAGGTCCTTGAGGAATCGCCACACTGTCTTCCACAATGGTTGAATTAATTTACATTCCCACCAACAGTGTAAAAGTGTTCCTATTTCTCCACATCCTCTCCAGCATCTGTTGTTTCCCGATTTTTTAATGATCGCCATTCTAACTGGTGTGAGATGGTATCTCAATGTGGTTTTGATTTGCATTTCTCTGATGACCAGTGATGATGAGCATTTTTTCATATGTTTGTTGGCCTCCTGTATGTCTTCTTTTGTAAAGTATCTGTTCATATCCTTTGCCCATTTTTGAATGGGCTTGTTTGTTTTTTTCTTGTAGATCTGCTTTAGTTCTTTGTAAATTCTGGATATCAGCCCCTTGTCAGATGGGTAGACTGCAAAAATTTTTTCCCATTCTGTTGGTTGCCGATTCACTCTACTGACTGTTTCTTTTGCCATGCAGAAGCTGTGGAGTTTGATTAGGTCCCATTTGTCTATTTTGGCTTTTGTTGCCATTGCTTTTGGCGTTTTGGTCATGAAGTCCTTGCCTACACCTATGTCCTGAATGGTTTTGCCTAGATTTTCTTCTAAGGTTTTTATGGTATTAGGTCTAATGTTTAAGTCTTTAATCCATCTGGAGTTAATTTTGGTGTAAGGTGTCAGGAAGGGGTCCTGTTTCTGCTTTCTGCACATGGCTAGCCAGTTTTCCCAACACCATTTATTAAACAGGGAGTCCTTTCCCCATTGCTTGTTTTTGTCAGGTTTGTCGAAGATCAGATGGTTGTGGGTATGTTGTATTTCCTGTGAGGCCTCTGTTCTGTTCCATTGGTCTATATCTCTGTTTTGGTACCAGTACCATGCTGTTTTGATTACTGTAGCCTTGTAGTATAGTTTGAAGTCCGGTAGTGTGATGCCTCCCGCTTTGTTCTTTTTGCTTAGAACTGACTTGGCTATGCGGGCTCTCTTTTGGTTCCATATGAAGTTTAAGGTGTTTTTTTCCAGTTCTGTGAAGAAGGTCATTGGTAGCTTGATGGGAATAGCGTTGAATCTGTAAATTACTTTGGGCAGTATGGCCATTTTCACGATGTTGATTCTTCCTAACCATGAACATGGAATGTTTCTCCATCTGTTTGTATCCTCTCTTATTTCGTTGAGCAATGGCTTGTAGTTCTCCTTGAAGAGGTCCTTTACGTTCCTTGTTAGTTGTATTCCTAGGTACTTTATTCTCTTTGTAGCAATTGTGAATGGCAGTTCGTTCTTGATTTGGCTCTCTTGAAGTCTATTACTGGTGTATAGGAATGCTTGTGATTTTTGCACGTTGATTTTGTATCCTGAGACTTTGCTGAAGTTGTTTATCAGTTTCAGGAGATTTTGGGCTGAGATGATGGGGTCTTCCAGATATACAATCATGTCATCTGCAAATAGAGACAATTTGATTTCCTCCTTTCCAATTTGGATACCCTTTATTTCTTTTTCTTGCCTGATTGCTCTGGCTAGAACTTCCAGTACTATATTGAATAGGAGTGGTGAGAGAGGGCATCCTTGTCTAGTGCCAGATTTCAAAGGGAATGCTTCCAGTTTTTGCCCATTCAGTATGATATTGGCTGTTGGTTTGTCGTAAATAGCTTTTATTGTTTTGAGATACGTTCCGTCAATAGCTAGTTTATTGAGGGTTTTTAGCATAAAGGGTTGTTGAATTTTGTCAAAAGCCTTCTCTGCATCAATCGAGATAATCATGTGGTTTTTGTCTTTGGTTCTGTTTATGTGGTGAATTACGTTTATGGACTTGCGTATGTTGAACCAGCCTTGCATCCCCGGGATGAATCCTACTTGATCATGGTGGATGAGCTTTTTGATATGCTGTTGCAATCGGTTTGCCAGTATTTTATTGAAGATTTTTGCATCTATGTTCATCATGGATATTGGCCTGAAATTTTCTTTTCTTGTTGAGTCTCTGCCGGGTTTTGGTATCAGGATGATGTTTGTCTCGTAAAATGATTTGGGAAGGATTCCCTCTTTTTGGATTGTCTGGAATAGTTTCAGAAGGAATGGTATCAGCTCCTCCTTGTATGTCTGGTAGAATTCAGCTGTGAACCCATCTGGACCTGGGCTTTTTTTGGGTGGTAGGCTCTTTATTGCTGCCTCGACTTCAGACCATGTTATTGGTCTATTCAGGGTTTCGGCTTCTTCCAGGTTTAGGCTTGGGAGGTTGCAGGTGTCCAGGAATTTATCCATTTCTTCCAGGTTTACTAGTTTATGTGCATAGAGTTGTTTGTAATAATCTCTGATGATGGTTTGGATTTCTGTGGAATCTGTGGTGATATCCCCTTTATCGTTTTTTATTGCATCAATTTGGTTATTCTCTCTTTTCTTTTTTATTAATCTGGCTAGTGGTCTGTCTATTTTGTTGATCTTTTCAAAAAACCAGCTCCTGGATTTATTGATTTTTTGAAGAGTTTTTTGTGTCTCTATTTCCTTCAGTTCTGCTCTGATCTTAGTTATTTCCTGTCTTCTGCTAGGTTTTGAGTTTTTTTGATCTTGCTCCTCTAGCTCTTTCAATTTTGATGATAGGGTGTCAATTTTAGATCTCTCCTTTCTTCTCATGTGGGCACTCATTGCTATATATTTTCCTCTAGAGACTGCTTTAAATGTGTCCCAGAGATTCTGGTATGTTGTGTCTTCGTTCTCATTGGTTTTGAAGAACATCTTTATTTCTGCCTTCATTTCATTGTTTATCCAGTCAACATTCAAGAGCAAGTTGTTCAGTTTCCATGAAGCTGTGCGGTTCTGAGTTAGTTTCTGCATTCTGAGTTCTAACTCGATTGCACTGTGGTCTGAGAGACTGTTTGTTATGATTTCTGTTCTTTTGCATTTGCTGAGGAGTGATTTATTGCCAATTATGTGGTCAATTTTAGAGTAGGTGTGATGTGGTGCTGAGAAGAATGTATATTCTGTGGATTTGGGGTGGAGAGTTCTGTAAATGTCTATTAGGTTTGCTCGTTCCAGGTCTGTGTTCAGGTCCTGGATATCCTTGTTGATTTTCTGTCTGGTTGATCTGTCTAATATTGACAATGGGGTGTTAAAGTCTCCCACTATTATTGTGTGGGAGTCTAAGTCTCTTTGTAAGTCATTAAGGACTTGCCTTATGTATCTGGGTGCTCCTGTATTGGGTGCATATATATTTAGGAACGTTAGCTCTTCTTGTTGCCGTGATCCTTTTACCATTATGTAATGTCCTTCTTTGTCTCTTTTGATCTTTGTTGCTTTAAAGTCTATTTTATCAGAGATGAGAATTGCAACTCCTGCCTTTTTTTGCTCTCCATTTGCTTGGTAGATCTTCCTCCATCCCTTTATTTTGAGCCTTTGTGTATCCTTGCATGTAAGATGGGTTTCCTGGATACAGCACACTGATGGGTTTTGGCTTTTTATCCAATTTGCCAGTCTGTGTCTTTTGATTGGGGCATTTAGTCCATTGACATTTAGGGATAGTATTGTTATGTGTGAATTTGATGCTGTCATTTTGATGCTACCTGGCTGTTTTTTTGGTCAGTTGATGCAGATTCTTGATTGTGTTGCTGCTTTTTTACCATTTGGTGTGTTTTTGGAGTGGCTGGTACTGGTTTTTCCTTTATGTGTGTAGAGCCTCTTTCAGGAGTTCTTGTAGAGCAGGTTTGGTGGTGATGAAATCTCTGAGTGCTTGCTTGTTCACAAAGGATTTTATTTTTCCTTCACTTATGAAGCTGAGTTTGGCTGGATAGGAGATTCTGGGTTGAAAGTTCTTTTCTTTAAGGATGTTGAATATTGGCCCCCAGTCTCTTCTGGCTTGTAGGGTTTCTGCTGAGAGATCTGCTGTGAGTCTAATGGGCTTCCCTTTGTGGGTAACCCGACCTTTCTCTCTGGCTGCCCTTAGCATTTTCTCTTTCATTTCAACCCTGGTGAATCTGACGATTATGTGCCTTGGGGTTGCTCTTCTTGAGGAATATCTCTGTGGTGTTCTCTGTATTTCCTGGATTTGAATATTGGTCTGCCTTGCTAGGTTGGGGAAGTTTTCCTGGATAATATCCTGAAGAGTATTTTCCAGCTTGGATTCATTCTCTTCATCACATTCAGGTACACCTATCAGACGTAGATTAGGTCTTTTCACATAGTCCCACATTTCTTGAAGATTTTGTTCATTCCTTTTTGCGCTTTTTTCTCTGTTCTTGCCTTCTCTTTTTATTTCATTGAGTTGATCTTCGACCTCTGATATCCTTTCTTCTGCTTGGTCAATTCGGCTGTTGAAGCTTGTGCATGCTTCACGAAGTTCTCGTGTTGCGTTTTTCAGCTCCATCAATTCACTTATTCTCCTCTCTATGCTGTCCATTCTCGTCAGCAGTTCGTCCAATCTTTTTTCAAGGTTCCTATTTTCTTTGCGATGGGTTAGAACATGTTCTTTTAGCTCATTGTAGTTTCTTACTACCCATCTTCTGAAGTCTGATTCTGTCATTTCATCACCCTCCTTCTCCATCCGGTCTGGTTCCCTTGCTGGTGAGGAGTTGTGATCACTTTTAGGAGGAGAGGTGTTCTGGTTTCGGGAGTTTTCATCCTTTTTACGCTGGTTTCTACCCATTTTTGTGGGTTTATCCACCTGTTGTCTGTCTCTGTCCCAGGGAGTTGGAGCTTTATGAGTTTCCGTTGCACTACTGCCTTTTTTGATTTTTTTTTTTTTTTTTTCAGGTCGGACCCGCCCAGCTAGCAGCAGGCCTAGCCTCTGCCTGCCCGCAGGGGCTTTGCTGAGCTGCTGTGGGCTCCGCCCAGCTGCCCTGAGCTCTTCCCTGTAGTCCTTTTTATATGGGCGTAGTTAGAACTGTCTGGGCAATGGTGGCCCCGCCTCTGTTATGGCGGATTCTCTCTGTTGTGGCAGGTTGCCTCGGCAACGGCTGGTTGCCTCGGCAACGGCAGCCTGCCTCCGTAGCGGTGGAGAGTCTCAGTAATGGCGGAAGCCCCTCCCCCACGGAGCCGGACTGTCCAGGTTCAGCTGTGCTTGGTTTGAAGGGCTCAACCCAGAGGGTTTCCAATTACTGTTTTTGTTTTCGTTGTTGTTGGGGGTGGAGGGGTGGGACCAACCGAGCCTGATCACCTGGCTCCCTGACTCAGAGTCTTTTCTTTTAAGTTGAACGACCCCGCGTTCCGGTCGCTTGTTGAAAAGGCGCCGGGATCTCCCGTGCTGTGACTCACGGAGTCGGCTCGAACCGCGGCGCCGGCTCCTGGCGGATTTTTTGCCTAGGAATCTCCTGGCCTGGCTCGCTATTTCAGATGAATGGGCTATTCTGCCGTCTCAGGGCTCTGCTCGCCAGCTAAGAGGGCTCCCAGACCAGTGGCTTTTGTATGGAGAACCGCAGCAACAGGGAGTGGTCACAGCAGCCGCGCGGGCGGAATCAGCCCCGCGGGGGCCAAAACAGCCGCACCGGCTGGGACTGCGACGCTGGGGACCCCTCTGCCTGGGTATCTCCTGGTCTGTGGGCAATAAGAGTTCGTCTGGAAATGCGGCGTCCACTCACCCTCTGCACTTTCACTGGGAGCTGAAGTCCTGAGCTGTTCTTAGGCGGCCATCTTGAAAGTCCAACTTCTTTCATCAACTATTTTAAATGATATTTAAGTATTGGATTTACCAGACAAAGATAATGATACTGCTATTTTAAAAACAAGCTTGTCCAGAAGGAGTATTATATTTTAAAGTAGTCATCTTGAAAGTTTGACCACTTATGCAAATGTTTGGGCCATTGCATATAAAATGTTTTAGAAATCCTCTTTTGTGACCACCTTCAGAGATTACTAGCCATAGGCAAGTATGAAACCTTTTATTTTATAGGACACTTTTTTAAGCTAAGATAATTTGTTCCCACCTCCCTTTATACAAATGGGGTATTATTTAAAAAAAAAAAAAAAAGGAGAAGGTCCATACATTTATTCAAATCCAAAGAAGGTCTTTTCTTTCTTTCAGTCTCCAGAAATCTGTGCTGTGAACTTTTCAAATGTGGGACATTGCTCCATGTGATGAAGGATTGTAAATTTTCTTCACGTTAATTCCTTTCATTGCTGACAAGATGTGGGGTATTTGAAAGAACTTGAAGCAGCATTCATTTGTTTTAAAGCAGTTAAATAACTAACTCATGGCAACATTTGATTTTTTAAATTGAAATTATTTTTGCTCTTTGGTCTCTTGGGAATCAAATGCCCCTAAGAGATGCAACTCCATCATTGCTCACAAGACTGTATTTTCTTACTAATGGGATCAGAAGCTGAGAAAGGAAAAAAAAATACGTCACTTATTTGTTCAAGGTAGTACAGATATTGAGACTCAAACTGACCATGTGGATTTTACAGAATTTACCTTAAGCACTCATTGATCTCCCACTGAAGAGCTACTCTTGGCTATGTAGAATCACAAATTTTGAAGTATCATATGACTATGTAGTAGAAATAAAGTCACAATTTCAAAAGAGATTTATAAATTTTGATGAGCATGATTTATACTATGAGTTTCTTCAATTGCCCTTAGATTATAAACTCTGAATTAATAAATTTTCTCTAGCCAAGTTGCTCAGTTTTAATAAAAACTTACCAAACTAAAAGAAATACCAAATCTCTGAAATTTTAGAGGCAAGCATATGAATCCCAGTATTATACTAAATTTTATGGCTATGGGACCAATTCTGGCCAATATTTGGATTTGTCTGGTTGTAAAAAAAAGTATATATATATATATATATATATATATATATATATATGTATATATATATATGTGTATCTGTGTGTGTGTGTGTGTATATATATATATATATATATATATATATATATATATATATATTTCAAAGAAACTACTAAAATAAAAGCAAAAAAGTGTCCAGGTGTGATGGCTCATGCCTGTAATGCCAGCACATTGGGAGGCTGAGGTAGGCAAATCACCTGAGGTCAGGAGTTTGAGACCAGCTTGGCCAAAATGGCAAAACGCCGTCTCTACTAAAAATACAAAAATTAGCTGGATATGGTGGAGGGTGTCTATAATCCCAGCTACTTGGGAGGCTGAGGCAGGAGAATTGCTTGAACCCGGAAAGCAGAGGTTGTAGTGAGCTGAGATCAGGTCACTGCATTCCAACCTAGGCAACAAGAGTGAAACTCTATCTCAAAAAAAAAAAAAGCTACTTCATTTGATGTTAATCTGGAATCCAAATTGAGACCAAATATACTTGTAGTTTTAGATTAGATCTGTAGACTTATACCTGTGTACTTTGGAAAAATAAATTGTTATTCAGATTTAGAAATAAGTTTATATTACTAGTCAAAACTCCTCCCCCTCCCCCTCCCCCTCTCCCTCCCCCTCCTCCTCCTCTTCCTCCTTTTCCTCCTCCTTTTCCTCCTTTTTCTTATAGCTAGGCCCACTAGTGAGAAGCTCAGGTACCGTTGGATAAGATGATCGATCTCTATGCATTCTTTTAATATGAAAGTTTGAAATTCTAAACCACAGACTGTTATATTTCAAAGTCAACCAAGCAAACCAGATTAGGAACATTTATTAACCAATGATTCAAGACTAGAGATTTGGAAATTGCAATTTTCCATTAGAATATGTGACATAATCACTTTTAAATGTTTAAAACTGATTAAAAAAAATATGGTTTAAGCAGCAAATGATGTTTGTGCTATAGTTATTCATAAGGTAGTGCTGGGTTATACTGATTTCTTAAACAAAATTTATGCTCTCTTCAAGAGTTTAATGCTTAATTTAGAGAATGCTACCATGGACCCATATATGAAGTCAGGTGAAGAGAATCATGTGCTTTTCTGTCCTTAGGTCACAGAGAGAGATAAGGTAGCTGAGGGCAGGTCTTTCTGGTCGGGATGTAGTGAGGAACACATGTAAGGGTGGAGGGAAAAAACATACCAGAAGTGATGTCCTGGAATAGGTCACAGAAACGCAAACATGAACATTGATTCAGAAGAAATGAATGATTAGGAGCCAAGACAGGGTGAAATAGAGGATGGCTGAGGAAACAGGTAAACTGAGAATGAGAAGTAATTTTCTTGGAGTGAAAAGGTGGATGAACTCCAGGAAAGGCCCTGATGTCCGTGGTGGTGTCCATTTGCGTGGGTGAGCCTAGATCCAAACCAGAACATGCATCGTATCTGAAGGCTCCACTGTTGTTTTGTTCTAAAATATATACAGCTTTGGTTCTAGTACCAATTAAATCCCTAAATTGTGTGATTGTTTTTGCAGTTCACACAAATCCATAAACGGAGTTAGGGTTCAAAATTCCTTCTTGTTTAGGATTTGGGGGAATCACAGTTTGTTTTAGTTCTGCTCAGCTTTAAATGGCAAATTCCTGTAAAATATATTTTGTAAAATTGACCTTGTCTGTTATATCCCTTTGTATATGTTCATTTTATTTTTATTGCAAAGAAACTCTGTGAATATGGAATTATTTATAGAATATATACATAATATATGAAGTAGAAAGTGAAAATCTCCAACTACTCACATACACCCCACACCCCAATATCAATTACATACCTATTCTCAAAAGGTAGGCACAAAGTTTTGGTATCTTTCTAGACTTTTTTCAAATAACATTCAGGCACATATGTTGTTTGTTTTCACAAAAATAAAATCATGCTTTCCATATTGATCCATAACTTTATACTTAATAATTCATCAGACTTACCTCTATTCCTTAAACCTCTACAGAGGTTTCCATTTTATGACTATTTCAGCATCCATTCAATCATTGCCCTATTGTTGGACATTTAGATTGTCTTATATTTTTAGCTATTACAAATGGTATTCCTTACACATATGTTCTTACACATTTGTGCAAATATTTCTATAGGCTGTAAATCTAAAACTATGATTTTAAAATGTTTTAGTTTTGATAGTTATTATCACATTGTAATAATAATTATGTGACGGTGATTTGTCACTCCAAATTGCCTGTTCCAATTCACTCTGCATTAGAAGTATACGAGTTCTGTTCCTGCATATTCTAGGCAACCCTGGACTTTTTAAATATTTAGCATTTTGTAATTTGACAAAGGACGATGGAATCTCATTTTTAATTTACATTTTCCTAATCACCAGTGAAGCTAAACATCTTTTCATATGCTTATTAGGTATTAGCATTTTATTCCTTTGTGAACTGCTTCTTCATATTCTTTGCCTTTGTTCCTACTGGGTGTTTGCCATTTATTTATTTGTTTTCTTTGTTGTTTCTATTCATTGGAGTTGTTTTATACCAGGTGTAGTATTACTTCTGTTATAACTACCTTTTACGGAAGTTTTATATCTTTACATAGTCATCTGTCTTTTTTTTCCTTTGTGCCTTCTGAATTTTGTCTTACTTAGGAACACCTTTCCACCCCAAGATTGTAAAAAACATTTTATCCTAGAACTTTTACAGTTTTGCCTTTTTACATTTAGCTGTTTAATCCCTTGAATTTAGTTTTTAAAATGTGTTATATGAAAGGAACTCTAATTTTTTCTTAAATAAAAATCCATTTATTGCCAAACTATTTATTAGTCTATTCTTTCCACAATGCTTGAAGTGACATATTTTTCATATACTAAATATTGAATTTATTTGGATCTGTTTCTGAACACTCTATTTTATTTAACTATTTCTGTACCAGTATTACACTATTTTGACTATATCTTTATAGTAAGTTTTGATACATGAGGAATTCAGTTTGTTTATTTTTATTCTTGTAACTTGCTTATAATTGTTGGTAATTTACTCATCCAAACAAACTTGGGAATTACTTTGCTAAGTTTCATTTAAACAATTTGAGACCAGCCTGTCCAACATGGAGAAACCTCATCTCTACTAAAAATATAAAAATTAGTTGGGCATGGTAGTGGGCATCTTTAATCCCAGTTGCTCTGGAGGCTGAGGCAGGAGAATCACTTAAACCCAGGATGCAGAGGTTGCAGTGAGCTGAGATTGTGCCACTGCACTCCAGCCTGGGCTACAAGAGTAAAACTCCATCAAACAAACAAATAAATAAATAGGAGCTTTTGAATTGGAGATGACTTATCTTTACAAATTGAACCCTGCCATTTATAATCATGACATGCTTTCTTCTTTATCTGGGTCATTTATTTATTTATGAGACAGGGTCTTGCTCTGTCACCCAGACTGGAGGGCAGTGGCCTGATCCCAGCTCATTGAAACTTCTGCATCCTGGATTCAAGACATCCTCCCATCTCAGCCTCCGTAGTAGCTGGGTCTACAGGTATGCACCATCATGTATCTGGGTCTTTTAAAATACTTTTCTATAAAGTTTTATAGTTTCTTTTATTTCTTACATATTTTTGGGTAAGGTTGTCCCATTGGTAATATAAACGGGATCTCTTTTCATTATCTCTTACTGGTTACTATTAGTATCTAAAGTAATTTGTATATTGCTATTGTACATCTCCTTACTGAAGTCTCTTACTACTTCTAATACTTTGTTGATCAATTCTTTTGTATCTTTTTTTTAGATATATATAATCATGGCATTTTCTTTCCTCTATTTTAATATTTCCTCTCTTTTTATGTATTAACTAACTACAGAGAGAGAAATAATCATTTTTCTTTACTTCATTAGTTAAGGTTTCTAGGACACTGTTGAAAATTTTTAAAATAATGCATTTTTGTCTTATACCTGACTCCAATGGGAATATCTCTCTAGTAAGTTTTTTTTTTTTTTTTTTTTTTTTTTGAGACGGAGTTTCGCTTTTGTTACCCAGGCTGGAGTGCAATGGCGCGATCTTGGCTCACCGCAACCTCCGCCTCCTGGGTTCAAGCAATTCTCCTGCCTCAGCCTCCTGAGTAGCTGGGATTACAGGCACGCGCCACCATGCCCAGCTAATTTTTTGTATTTTTAGTAGAGACGGGGTTTCACCATGTTGACCAGGATGGTCTCGATCTCTTGACCTCGTGATCCACCCGCCTCGGCCTCCCAAAGTGCTGGGATTACAGGCTTGAGCCACCGCGCCCGGCCTCTAGTAAGTTTTAATATAAAGTTTGTTATTGACATCAGATACATACTCTTTATCAAATTAAGCAAGTTTTATTCTCTTTATAGCTTATGAAACTTTTTTCAAGAATTGATTGGTGTTGCCTTTTTTGAATCTATCAAAAGGAGCAAATGATCTGTAATATATTAATATCTTTCTTTTTTAAAGACAGAATTTTACTCCTGTTGCCCAGGCTGGAGTGCAATGGCTAGATCTTGGCTCACTGCAACCTCTGCCTCCCAGGTTCATGTGATTCTCCTGCCTCAGCCTCCTGAATAGCTGGGATTATAGGCGTGCACCACCACACCCACTAATTTTGTATTTTTAGTAGAGATGAGGTTTCACCATGCTGGCCAGGCTGGTCTCAAACTCCTGACCTCAGGTAATCCACCTGCCTGGCCTTCCAAAGTGTTGGAATTACAGGCGTGAGCCACCATGCCAGGCCTATATTAATATCTTGAATTAAAGTAATAAATTTTCTGATGTTGAACCATTCTTCTGTTTCTAAATTCTATATGATGATGATGTATGTTTTTTCATATACTTCTATATTTAGGTTTACTAATATTTAATTTACATTATTTGTATCTATATTCATGAAGGAGACTGGGCTGTAATTTGTTCTTTGTTTTTTTCTTTTGTTTTCTTTTTATTTGTTATTAGTCCAAATATTATGTTAACCTCGTAGAAGAGATTTGACAGATTTCTATCTCTGGACCAATTTAAATGATATAAGAAATTTCTTAAACCTTCAAGGTTTGAGAAAATGTACCCACAAAATCACCTAGGCCTTGAACTTTGGGGGGAAGAATATGTTTGAATAACTTTAAAAAAAAACTAAGAATATTGATTTTTTTTTTTTTACCTTCTCTTGTATATAATTTGGCAGTTTTATAGTTTCCTAAAAATTCTTCAAGCTAAGCATGGTGGCTCATGCCTCTATTCTCAGCACTTTGGGAGGCTGAGGTGGGAGGATCACTTGATTCCAGGAGTTCAAGAACACTCTGGGCAACAAAGTGAGACCTCATCTCTACAAAAAAAAAAAAAAAAAAAAAAAAAAAAAAAAAAAAAAAAAAAAAAAATTAGCCAGGCACGGTGGCATGCTCCTGTGATTCCAGCCACATGGGAGGCTGAGGCAGGATGATCCCTTGAGCCTAGGAGGTTGACAGCTGGGCAGCAGAGTAAGACCCTGTTTCAAAAAAAAAATTCTGTATCATCTAGCTTCTCAATATATTGTTATAAAGTTGCATATACTATTCTAATATTTTTCGTATCTCCTGGCTATAGTTATACCACTACTCTATTATCAGTACTGGTATTGTGCTTTTTTCTTTTTTCTTTTTTATAATTAGTAGAGGTTTGTTTATTAAATTTCTCTTTTTAAAGAATCAGTTGTTTGGTCCCTAGTTTTATTTATATCAAATTTCTGTTTCTATCTTTATTTTCTTCTTTCTAATTTTGTTGTTTTTGTTCTTTTTCCATTTTCTCATGTTGAATGCTTTGTTCATCTATATTCAGTCTTTTGCTTTACAATAAATGCATTTTAAAGACGATACACACCACCAAGTAAAACTCATTCTAAGTGCAAAATTCGGTTATTTACAGTAATTATTCTAGTAAAGTTATAGAGTTGTACAACCATCATCATAATCTAATTTTAGAACATTTCCATCATACTAAAAGGAAAACTTCTCCCCTTTTGCGATCACTAGTCATTCCCAAGCACTTGGTCATTTTTTAAAACAAATGTTCAAATTCCACTGCAATGTAAATCAGGATGTGTAAGGATATAGTTCTCACTTGTGTATGTTCTAAGAGATCCTCAAGTGATTCAACTTTGACTGAGGTTTGAGAACCACCTTGATACAGGCAGAAAGAATTTAAACTATTTGTCAAGAAAGGAATTAAAGAGAGCTACAAAGTTAAATAATTCATTGCAACACAGTTTAAGGCATCAGAAATTCTTCAAATTACCTTGGTAACACAGGGTCCTTGAGTCCAGGGATCGAAGCAATTCATTTTTATATTTCTCATGAAGCCAAGTACGGTGATTTACATAAAGATGATGCTTCAAATATGTTTTAAATATAGAGTAGACTTTATTATATACAGATGTCAAAACTGCACAGATTATTCCCTGAAAGTTATTTTTTGACTTAAAACTTATTTAGAAAACTGTTTGTTTTTCTATAAGGTCTTAAAGTTTATTAAGTCTAACATAACAAAACATAAGCACTGTACTTCCTAAACCAACACATTTCCTATTCTTAGAAAAAGCCAAATTAGTTCATTGTAATTAATGCTGTATTGCAAATCCTGAACAATTATAATTAACCACAGATTGGTAATTGCTATTAATATAAAAATGCACTGGATTTAATTCACTTGTAAAAGTATTATCTGCATATTATAAAGTGAGCTACTATTATTCTTTGGATGATTATTCTTCAGCAGGAAGTATCTTTTTTTAAAAGTATTTTAATATGTCAGTACCTCAATAATATTAAAGCAGCAAACTGACAGTTTAGTTTCATTATTTCATTTGAATTAAACATTTGACCTCTTTGAATTATCTGGAATTCTCAAATTAGAAATTGGTTTGTAATTTTGCCATTTATAGATTCAGTATAATGTAACAACTCTAAAGTTTTTTCATTGTGGTCAAAAACACAAAATTTACCATCTTAATCATTTTAAGTGTCCAGTACATTAGTGTTAACTATATGTATGGTGTTGTATAACAGATCTCCAGAACTTTTTCATCTTGTAAAACTGAAAATCGACATCCATTGAACAATAACTCCCCCTTGCTCTCTCCCCTAGCCCATAGCAATCACCATTCTACTTTCAGTTTTGTTTAGTTTTTTTCTTTTTTTTTTTTTTTTTTGAGATAAGGTCTCAATCTGTCACCCAGGCTGGAGTCCAGTGGCACAAACACAGCCCACTACAGGCTCAACCTCACAGCCTCAAGCAATCCTTCCATCTCAGTCTCCAGAGTATCCAGGACTACAGACACCTGCCACATGCCCAGCTAATTTTTAGTGTTTTGTACAGTCAAGTCTGGCCGGGTTGTCCAGGTTAGTCTTGAACTCCTTAGGCTCAAATAATCCTCCCACCTCAGCCTTCCAAAGTGTTGGGATTACAGGTATGAGCCACCATGCCTGGCCTACTTTGTGTTTTTGAGAATTTGACTGTTGTAGATATCTCAAATAAGCAGAATCACTCAGTATTTGTCTTTTTGTCATTGAGGTATTTCAGTAGCATAATAGCCTCAAAGTTCTTCTATGTTACTGCATTAGACATGATTTCCTTCTTTTCATAGCTGAATAAATTCCTTTGTATATATGTGCCACATTGCCTTTATCCATTCATCTGTTGAGGACATTTAGGTTGCTTCCACTTTTTAGCTACCATGAAAAATGCTGCAATGAACATGGGTGTGCAATATCTCTTTGAGATCCTGGTTTCAATAATTTTGAATATATACATCCAGAAGTGGAATTGCTGGATCATATAGTAATTCCATTTTTCCACAGAAAGACAAAGAACTGTTTCTCATAGTGGACCCGCCATTTTATATTTCCACCAACAATGCACAAGGGTTTCAGTTTTTCTATATCTTTATCAACACTTGTTATTTTCTATATGTGTGTGAGTGTGTGTGTGTGTGTGTGTGTGTGTGTATGTGTGTTTACAGTGGGCATCCTAACAGATGTGAGGCGACATGTCATTGTGATTTTAGATTGCATTACCCTAATGATTAGTGACATTGAGCATGCTAGTTGGCCATTTGCGTATCTTCTTTGGAGGAATGGCTATTCAAGTTCTTTGCCATTTTTAAATTGAATTGTTTGTTTTTGTTGTTGTTGAGTTGTAGGAGTTCTTTGTGTATTCTGGATAATAACCCCTTATCAGATATATGAATTGTGAATATTATCTCCTATTTTATAGGTTTCCATTTAACTTTAATGATTGCTTCCTTTGCTGCACAGAATTTTTGAGTTTGGTGTAGTTTCCTTTGTAGATTTTTGCTTTTTTTGTCTGCTTTTGGTATCATATTCAGGAAATCACGGCGAGATCCAATGTCATGAAGATTTCTCTGTGTGTTTTATTCTAGGAGTTTTATAGTTTTGGGCCTTATATTTAATACTTTAATGCATTTTGAGTTAATTTTTGTATGTGATGTAAGACATAGGTCTAGCTTCCTTCTTTTGCATGTAGTTATAGTTTTTTTCCAGCACCATTTGTTGAAGGAACTATTCTTTACCACCTTGGCACCTTCGTGAAAGATTTTCTGACCATATATGTAAGTGTTTATTTTTAGGTTCTCTATTCTGTTGCATTGGTCTGTATGTCTATCCTTATGCATGTACCAGCCTGTTTTGATTACTGTAGCTTTGTAATATGTTTTGAAATCATGAAGTCTGAGACGCCCAGCTTTGGTTTTCTTATTCAAGATTATTTTGGCTTTTCAAGGTCCTTTGAGTTTCCATTATGAATTTTAGGATTTTTCCATTTCTGAAAAAAAAAAGCCATTGGAATTTTAATAGAGATTGCATTGAATCTTGTGAATCTTGTGCATTGTAGATCTCTCATGTTTGCATAATTTGAACATTTTATCAATATTGTCTTCCACTCTGTGAACTGAATATCTTTCCATTTATTGGTGTTTTCTTTCATGACTTTCAGCAATATTTTGCAGTTTTTAGTGTATAAGTCTTTTCCCTACTTTGTTAAGTTTACTCATATTGTATTCTTTTTGATGCTATTATGAATGGGATTGTTTTCTTAATTTCCTTTTCAATTTATTCATTGTTAGTGTATAGAAATGCAACTGGTTTTTGTGTATTTATTTTGTTTCCTGTAACTTTGCTGGTTTTTTTTTTATTTTTTATTTTTTTTGGTGAAATCTTCAGGGGTTTTACATACAAGGTCATGTTGTATGTGACAGAGATAATTTTACTACTTCTCTCTTGTTTGGATGCCTTTTATTTTTTTTTTTTCCTTGCTTGGTTGCTTCAGCAAGGATTTCAGTACGTTGAATATAAGTGGTAAGAGTGAGCATCCTTGTCTTGTTCCTTAGAAGAAAACTTTTCAGTTTTTCACCATTTACCTCTAAAGTTTTATTGTTTTGATATCTAATAGACAAGTATAATGAAAGATTCCTAGTTTAATAGCACCAATTCCATGAGGTTGAGGATTAGCCGTGATCTTAATTAAGGTCATGAGGAAAAATACAAGAGCTGATATACTAGGCAACAGCTCAGATTCAACAAGCTTGTGTCTTACTTCAAGTCAGTCACCAGTTTGCAATGTTTGTATAGGCAGGCTTTTTTTCTCCTCCAATAATCTGTTTTATTTTCTATGAAATGAAATAATATTGGTAGATACATTTTACCTCCTAAAGGAGGTAAAATGAGACTATACTAGCCTAAAATTTGTATGTAAATTACTTTATGCTAATTGGTGATAAAAATAACTTTAGCAAAATGTGGGATTACAGAATAATCTTTTTATGGGAAAGTATTATTGAGATCCTCATTTTTATTCTGAAGAGAAAATTAAACTTTATAAAGATGGTAATTTTGGATTTGCATTTCTACTGATCTTTAAAAATCATAATAGCAACTACTAGCTATATATAAATAACATAACTGTATATTTCAGTACAGTGCTTTCAATAAGTAAGGATGCAAGAAAGTGTTGACTATCTGTTAAATAAAAAGATAATATTTTAATTATAGGCTCTATTATATTTTTCTTATATATTATATTACTTTTTCTATTCAATTATTATTCAATATCAAAGTATCTAAATCAGGTATAAATAGATGAGACTCTGGGCATAATTCTTACTGGGGCACAATTTTTCTTCATCTATGGACATGTGAAACTAGAAAACAAGTTGTCTGCTCCCAATACAATGGTGGGCACAGAATGACAATGAAAGATATTCCAGTTCAAAAAATAAGAAAATGAGGCCAGGCGCGGTGGCTCATGCCTGTAATCCCAGCACTTTGGAAGGCCAAGGTGGGCAGATCACAAGGTCAAGAGATCAAGACCATCTTAGCCAACATGGTGAAACCCCATCCCTACTAAAATACAAAAATTAGCTGGGCGTGGTGGCACATGCCTGTAGTCCCAGCTACTCAGGAGGCTGAGGCAGAAGGATCACTTGCACCTGGGAGGCAGAAGTTGCGGTGAGCCAAGACTGTGCCACTGCACTGCAGTCTCAATTATATTATTGAGACTCTGTCTCAATAGTAATAATAATAATAATAATAATAATAAGAAGAAGAAGAAGAAGAAGAAGAAGAAGAAGAAAATGAAAGGAAGGAAAAAAGGTGGGTTACTGGTCCCAGGCAATTTTGAAATCTAGCTGGAGAAAGTCCACTAAGTTTCAAGGTCTGGGAATTATCCTCAATGGTACAAAACATTTTTTTAAAAACTTAAAAAAATGTATTTTTAATGAAAGAAAGCACATGTTTGCAGCTGTATAATCTATCAGCCTGCTTCCTGCTTGTATAATTTTTGAAGTCTGACCAACTTCTTTCTTTCATACTCTGTTTATTTTGGTCCAAGTTGACAGTGTTTCTGCAGATATAAAATTCTTAAGAACCTTGTGGATTTCCCATGTATGCCACAGGAAAGAGCCTCATCCATAGATTTTCCTAGATAATCCCATTTCTGTTTTTAGCTTTTGCTAAGATGTCTGAAAGACAAAGTCTGTAAGCTTCCTAGAAGCTCTCTGGTTTGAGATCTGTGAATAATACCCTTAATCTTTTAAAATAACATTTTTGTGTGATTGAATACTCTGAGCTTTTGATCTTTCTGAGATGTAAAAGATACTCCAGTCACACCCTTAGCTTTTTCTCTAGCGTACATTTCCCTGACAGTGAATCTCTTAATTTGCATATCTTTTGTAATCTGGATGGTCTGAGAATTTCCCAAATCATCAAATCCTACATTTTATTTGTTTAATAATTCTTTCCTCAATTTGTTACTTTCCTCTTGCATGTCACTATAAGCACAATAAGAAGAAACCAAATTGTACTTGAAAATACTTTATTTGGAAATCACCTCAGCTAAATGTCCAATTTCATTGTTTCTAAGATCTGATTTCCATATTACTGCAGGACACAATTTCTTAAAGTCCATATTTCTACTAACAATCTGTTCAATGCAATCTAGACTTTTAAAAAATCATGCTCTTCAGTATTCTTCCAGCTTCCACCAACAGCCAATTACAAAGTCACTTCCACATATTTAGTTATTTGTTACAGTAGCACCCACTTTCAGGTCCCTCAATCTATACTAGTATTCTATTGTTGCCTTAACGAAGTACCACGCATTTATAGGCTTAAACAACATGCATTTATAGTTTTATAGTTCTATGCGTTAGAAGTTCAGCATGGGGTGGCTGGCAAGATATCCAAATAGGAGCAGCTCCAGTCTGCAGCTCCCAGTGAGATCAATGCAAAAGGCAGGTGATTTCTGCATTTTCAACTGAGGTTCCTGGCTCATTTCATTGGCACTGGTTGGACTGTGTGGGTGCAGCCCACAGAGGGTGAACCAAAGCAGGATGGGCCATTGCCTTACCGGAAAGCACAAGGGGTTGGAAAACTCCTTCCCCTAGCCAAAGGAAGCCGTGAGGAACTGTGCCATGAGGAATGGTGTACTGTGGCTCAGATACTATGCGTTTCCCATGGTTTTCACCACATGCACACCAATAGATTCCCTTGGGTGCCTATGCCACCAGCAGCCTCAGGTTCAGGCACAAAACTGGGTGGCCATTTGGGCAGACACTAAGCTAGCTGCAAGAGTTTTTTCATACCCCAGTAGCACCTGGAACAGTAACGAGACAGAACCGTTCAGTCCCCTGGAAAGAGGGCTGAAGCCAGGGAGCCGAGTGGTCTAGCACAGTAGATCCCATCCCCATGGAACCCAGCAAGCTAAGATCCACTGGCTTGAAATTCTTTCACTGCAAGCACAGCTGTCTGAAGTAGACTTGGAGTGCTCAAGCTTGGCGTGGGGAGGAGTGTTCGTCATTACTGAGGCTTGAGTAGGTGGTTTTTCCCTCAGTGTAAACAAAGCTACTGGGAAGCTCAAACTGGGCAGAGCCTACCACAGCTCAGCAAAGCTGCTGTAGCCAGACTGCCTGTCTAGATTCCTTTTTTGGGGGGCAGAGCATCTCTGAAAGAAAGGCAGCAGTCTCAGTCAGGGTCTATAAAGATAAAACTCCCATCTCCCTGGGACAGAGCACCTGAGGGGAGGGGCAGCTGTGATTGCAGCTTCAGCAGACTTAAACATTCCTGCCTGCCAGCTCTGAAGAGAGCAACAAATCTCTCAGCACAGTGCTCAAGCTCTGCTAAGGGACAGACTGCCTCCTCAAGTGGTTCCCTGATTCCCATGCCTCATCGGAGACACCTCCCAGCAGGGGTTGACAGACACCTCATACAGGAGAGCTCTGGCTAGCATCTGGCAGGTGCTCCTCTGGGATAAAGCCCCCAGAGGAAGAAATAGGTAGCAACCTTTGCTGTTCTGCAGCCCCTGCTGGTGATACCCAGGCAAACAGGGTCGAGAGTGGACTTCCAGCAAACTCCAGCAGACCTGCAGCAGAGGGGGCTTGACTGTTAGAATGAAAACTAACAAAGAGAAAGGAATAGCATCAATATCAACAAAAAGGATGTCCACACAGAAACCCTATCTGAAGGTCACCAATATCAAAGGCCAAAGGTAGATAAATCCATGATGAGGAAAAACCAGTGCAAAAAGACTGCAAATTCCAAAAACCAGAATACTTCTTCTCCTCCATAATTCCTCACCAACAAGGGAACAAAACTGGGTGGAGAATGAGTTTGGTGAATTTACAGAAGCAGGCTTCAGAAGGTGGATAATAACAAACTCCCCCAAGCTAAAGGAGCATTTTCTAACCCAATGCAAGGAAACTAAGAACCTTGAAAAAAGGTTAGAGGAATTGCTAACTAGAATAACCAGTTTAGAGGAGAACATAAATGACCTGATGGAGCTGATAAACACAGCACAAGAACTTCATGAAGCATACACAAGTATCAACAGCCAAATTGACCAAGCAAAAGAAAGGATATCAGAGATTGAAGATCAACTTAATGAAGTAAAGCATGAAGACAAGATTAGAGGGAAAAAAATGAAAAAGAATGAACAAAGCCTCCAAGAAATATGGGACTATGTGAAAAGACCAAACCTATGTTTGATTGGTGTACCTGAAAGTGACAGGGAGAATATAACAAAGTTGGAAAACACTATTCAGGAATTATCCAGGAGAACTTTCCCAACCTAGCAAACAGGCCATCATTCAAATTCAGAAAATACTGAGAACACCACAAAGATACTCCTTGAGAAGAGCAACCCCAAGACATAATCATAAGATTCACCGAGGTTGAAATAAATAAATAAAGTGCTAAGGGCAGCCAGAGAGAAAGGTTGGGTTACCCACAAAGGGAAGCCCATCAGACTAACAGTGAATCTTGGGGTTGGGTTACCCACAAAGGGAAGTCCATCAGACTAACAGTGAACCTATCTGCAAAAACTCTACAAGCCTGAAGAGAGTGGGGGCCTGTATTCAACATTTTTAAAGAAAAGAATTTTCAATCCAGAATTTCATATCCAGCCATATGAAAACTTCAATAAGCTTCATAAGCAAAGGAGAAATAAAATCCTTTACAGACAAGCAAATGCTGAGAGATTCTGTCACCACCAGGCCTGCCTTACAAGAGCTCCTAAAGGAACCACTAAATATGAAAAGGAAAAACCAGTACTCGCCACTGCAAAAACATACCAAATTGTAAAGACCATTGACTCTATGAAGAAACTGTATCAACTAATGGGCAAAATAACCAGCTAGCATCATGATAACAGGATCAAATTCATAACATAACAATATTAACCTTAAATGTAAATGGGCTAAATGTCCCAATTAAAAGACAAAGACTGGCAATTGAATAAAAAGTCAAGACCCATTACTGTGCTGGAGAACCATTTCACATGTGTCAGGAGACCCATCTGACATGCAAAGACACACATAAGCTCAAAATAAAGGGATGGAGAAATATTTACCAAGCAAATGGAAAGAAAAAAAAAAGGGTTGCACTCCTAGTCTCTTATAAAACAGACTTGAAACCAACAAAGATCAAAAAAGACAAAGAAGGGCATTACATAATGGTAAAAGGATCAATGGATCAATGCAACAATAAGAGCTAACTATCCTATATATATATATCCAGCCAATACAGGAGCACTTAGATTCATAAAGCAAGTACTGAGAGACCTACAAGGAGACTTAGACACCCACACAATAATAGTTAGAATCTGTAATATTCCACTGTCAATATTAGACAGATCAATGAGACAGAAAATTAACAAGGATATTCAGGACTTAAAGTTAGCTCAGACCAAGTGGACCTAATAGACATCTACAGAATTCTTCACCCCAAATCAAGAGAATATACATTCTTCTCAGCACCACATCACACTTATTTTAAAATTGACCATATAGCTAGAAGTAAAAAACTCCTCAGCAAATGCAAAAGAATAGGAATCATAATAAACAGTCTTCAGACCACAGTACAATCAAATTAGAACTCAGGATTAAGAAACTCACTCAAAACCACAAAACTACATGGAAACTGAACAACTTGCTCCTGAATGACTACTGGATAAATAACAAAATTAAGGCAAAAACAAATGCATTCTTTGAAACCAATGAGAATAAAACCACAATGTACCAGAATCTCTGGGACACAGCTAAAGCTGTGTTTAGAGAGAAATTTATAGGACTAGATGCCCACAGGAGAAAGCAGGAAAGATCTAAAATCGACACCCTAACATCACAATTAAAAGAACTAGAGAAGCAAAGCAAGCAAATTCAAAAGCTAGCAGAAGACAAGAAATGACTAAGATGAGAGCAGAACTGAAGAAGACAGAGACATGGAAGACCCTTCCAAAAAAAAAAAAAAAATCAGTGAATCCAGGAGCTGGTTATTTGAAAAGATTAACAAAACAGACCACTGGCCAGACTAATAAAGAAGAAAAGAGAAAAGAATCAAATAGACACAATAAAAAACAATAAAGGGGATATCACCACTGATCCCATAGAAGTACAAACTACCATCAGAGAATACTATAAACACCGCTATGCAAATAAACTAGAAAATCTAGAAGAAATTGATAAATTCCTGGACACATATCCCCTCCCAAGACTAAACCAGGAAGAAATCAAATCCTTGAATAGACCAATAACAGGTTCTGAAATTGAGGTCGTAATTAATAACCTACCAACCAAAAAAAAGCCCAGGACCAGACAGATTCGCAGCTGAGTTCTACCAGAGGTACAAAGAGGAGCTGGTACCATTCCTTCTGAAACAATTCCAAACATTGGAAAAAGAGGGACTCCTCCCTAACTCATTTTATGAGGTCAGCATCATCTTGATACTGAAACCTGGCAGAGACATAACAAAAAAAGGACATTTCAGGCCAATATCCCTGATAAACATCGATGCCAAAATCCTCAATAAAATACTGCCAAGACAAATCCAGCAGCACATCGAAAAGCTTATACACCATGATAAGTCACTTTCTTTCCTGGGATGCAAGGCTGGTTCAACATACACAAATCAATAAATGTAATCCATCACATAAACAGAACCAATAACAAAAACCACCAGATTATCTCAATAGATGCAGAAAAGGCCTTTGATAAAATTCAATACCCCTTCAAGCTACAAACTTTCAATAAACTAGGTATTGATGGAATGTATCTCAAAATAATAAGAGCTATTTATGACAAACCCACAGCGAAAATCATGCTGAATGGGCAAAAGTTGGAAGCATTGCCTTTGAAAACTGGCACAAGACAAGGATGCCCTCTTTCATCACTCCTATTCAACATAGTATTGGAAGTTCTGGCCAGGGCAATCAGGCAAAAGAAAGAAATAAAGGGTATTCAAATAGGAAGAGAGGAAGTCAAATAGTCTCTGTTTGCTGATGACATGATTGTCGATTTAGAAAACCCCATTGTCTCAGTCCAAAATCTTCTTAAGCTGATAAGCAACTTCAGCAAAGTCTCAGGATACAAAATGAATCTACAAAAATCACAAGCATTCCTATACACCAATAATAGACAAACAGAGAGTCAAATCATGAGTGAACTCCCATTCACATGTACTACAAAGAGAATAAAATACCTAGGAATACAACTTAAAAGGGATATGAAGGACCTCTTCAAGGAGAACTACAAACCACTGCTCAGGGAAATAAGAGAGGACACAAACAATGGAAAAACATTCCATGCTCATGGATAGGAATAGCCAATATCATGAACATGGCCATACTGCCAAAGTTATTTATAGATTCAATGTTATTACCATCACGCTACCATTGACTTTCTTCACAGAATAGAAAAAAAACTACTTTAAATTTCATATGGAACCAAAAAAGAGCCTGCATAGCCAAGACAATCCTAAGCAAAAATAACAAAGCTGGAGGCATCACACTACCTGACTTCAAACTATACTACAAGGCTACAATAGCTAAAACCGCATGGAACTGGTACCAAAACAGATATATAGACCAATGGAACAGAACAGAGACCTCAGAAATAACGTCACATATCTACAACCATCTGATCTTTGACAAACCTGACAAAAACAATCAATGAGGATAGGATTCCCTATTTAAAAAATGGTGTTGGGAAAACTGGCTAGCCACATGCAGAAAACTGAAACTGGAACATTTCCTTACACCTTATACAAAAATTAACCTATGATGAATTAAAGATTTAATGTAAGATCTAAAACCATAAAAACCCTAGAAGAAACCATAGGCAATATTTTTCAGGACATAGGGATGGGTAAAGACTTCATGACTAAAACACAAAAAGCAAGGCAACAAAAGCCAAAATTGACAAATGGGATCTGATTAAACTAAAGAGCTTCTGCACAACAAAAGAAACTGTCATCAGAGTGAAAAGGCAACCTACAGAATGGGAGAAAATATTTGCAATCCATCCAACTGACAAAAGGCTAATATCCAGAATCTACAAGAAACATAAACAAATTTACAAGTAAAAAAAAAAACCATCAAAAAGTGGGCAAAGGATATGAATAGACACTTTTCAAAAGAAGATATTTATGCAGCCAACAAACATGAAAAAAACTCTTCATCACTGGTCATTAGAGAAATGCAAATCAAAACTGCATTGAGATATCATCTCACGCCAGTTAGAATGGTGATCATTAAAAAGTCAGGAAACAACAGATGCTGGAGAGGATGTGGAGAACTAGGAACACTTTCACATTGTTGGTGGGAGTGTAAATTGGTTCAACCTTTGTAAAAGACAGTGTGGCAATTCCTCAAGGATCTAGAACCAAAAATACCATTTGACCCAGCAATCCCATTACTGTGTACATGCCCAAGGATTATACATCATTTTACTATAAAGACACATGCACATGTATGCAGCACTGTTCACAATAGCAAAGACTTGGAACCAACCCAAATCTCCAACCGTGATAGACTAAAGAAAATATGGCACATATACACCATGGAATACTGTGCAGCCATAAAAAGGATGAATTCATGTCCTTTGCAGGGACATGGATGAAACTAGAAACCATCAAACTAACACAGGAACAGAAAACCAAACACCTCATGTTCTCACAAATAAGTGAGAGTTGAACAATGAGAACACATGGACACAGGGAGGGGAACATCACGCACTGGGCTTGTCAGAGGTTGGGGGACTAGGGGAGGGATAACAGGATAAATACCTAATATAGATGATGGGTTCATGGGTGCAGCAAACCAAAATGGTACATGTATACCTATGTAACAAACTGCATGTTCTGCACATGTATCCCAGGACTTAAAGTATAATAATGAAGTAATGCTTTTTATGGCAAAAACTGCAAAAAAAAAAAAAAAAAGTTCAACATGGGTTTCACTGAGCTAAAATCAAAGCATCTGCAAGGATGTGTTCCTTTTTGGAGGCTCTAGGGGACAATCCATTTCCTGCTCCCCCAGGTTGTTAGTAAAATTCAGTTCCTCGCATTTGTGTGACTAGGGTCTCCATTTTATTGTTGGCTGTAAGTTGAGGGTTTTTCTAAGCCTTTAGAGGCTGGTGCATTTCTTGGCTCATGGCCCTCTTGCTGTATTTTCAAAGCTGGCAATGGCAAATTTTCAAGTCACATTCCTCTGATTCTCTGATTTTTGATATGTAAAGTTGCCATAGTCACTCACTTCCACATGTTCAATGACCTCATCACTTTTCTTTCTTTTTAATCCATGGGCAATTCTGAAGCCTGTTTTTAAATTTTTCAAATGGCTGGACTTGGGAGCATGTGTGTGTGTGTTCGCATATGTGTGTGTGTGTGTTCGCATATGTGTGTGTGTGTGTGTGTGTGTGTGTGTTTTAATTACAATGTGGTCAGAGAATGTAACATCTATGGTTTCAACTTTGAGAATTTTATTGAGATTGTCTTTGTAGCCTAATATATAATCGGTTCTTATAAAAGTTCCATAGATATTTGAAAATATATGCTTTCTGTTTATTGGCTGTAAAGTTTTATATATATATGAGATTTAGTTTTTTGAACTGTCTTAATCAAATTCTCTATGTCTTCATTTATTTTCATTGGTTTAATCTGTCCATTTGTGAGAGCTATAGTAAAGTGTGCCTTCTATTTTAGATTGCGAATAATGCTACAATTTTCCGAGAAAGAAGAAACACTATATAGACCAAAATTATGTTCTATTTAGGCAATATTTCTGAATTGAAACGTAACTAGTGAAATCTGGAGAAATTTGTTTACATAAGATCATAAAAGCGTCCTATCAGGTTTCTGCCATTTCCTATCTTGGCATGCAATACAATCAGTTGCACCAACCCACTGACACCCAAGACCTAAGTTAGTTCTTCTTTATTTTTCATCAGTTTTTCTAAACATGGAGTACTTGTTGCTTCCAGAGGTCTACAGCCTAGAAATTTGGAAAGAATGATGGCAATTCAGGAAACTCGGTAATCATTCTGAGAGTAATGTAGGTTTCTATTGCCAATTTAGTCCCCAAAGTGAGGAAAGGTTAGAGACAGAAAAGCTTCCAGGGGTCATGTCTCTACTGTGCTTGGAAACTTTAATATGGAATAGACTTTCTATTGACTAGCATCTTGAGTTTGGACAGTAGTTCAGTGCTAACCTGATGAATTAATTTTCTAAGTTTGTTGGTTGACTTTTGTTTTCATTTTAAATCTTTTAGCTTAGTCTAGTGACCACCACCATAAAGAACTATGGAATATAATTTTCTTAATGTAAATTAACTTCTCAAGTGTCACCTTTAAAAAAACTAAATTTTTAAAAATCACATAATCCCTTTCCTAAATGTAGAGCACTCTACCTTCCTATGTAAAGACATATTCTGAAGACCTAATGAGGGTACTACCACAAAGAATAGCTCCCATTTTCTTTTAAAGGAAAAAAAAAAAGCATCCTATAAAATTTATGGGTTTCCATTATAAAAGTATTTTTTCTTAAGTTAATCTTAAGGACCTTACATGTCCTATAGCAAAATATGCTTAGTTTGAAGAGTTATGAAAATGTAAAGCCTATTTTAAGAACCATACTTTGCTAACTGACTTTTTAGGGAAGCAAATTCAACAGGGTTCTGTGTGATAATAGGCCAGTGAAGATTTACTGTCTTAGTATTTCAAGGGCCGAATCTCTTGGTTTTCTGTGCCTTACTAAGCTAGTTACTCTGCTGAACTTTGAATTAAAATAAAAACTATCAGCAGCACAAAAGGAAAGCTGCTGCAATATCCTCTTATCAGAAAAAAGAGACAAGGCACAAAATCTTCAGCCTTAGGAACAAACAGTAAATCATTTATGCAGAGAGATTTGGGAGAGGAAATGTGGCATCAGGACAAATAAACAAAATACTGACAGTGCAGTATTCAAATGAATTTAGCTAGCGTTTAACCAAAGAGTGAAAATAGCCTGGTTTTAGCTTCAGGCTGGTTGAAGAGCACAAACTTCTTAGGCTGCATACACTGGTCTGCAGACTGATTTTTTCTGTCAATTCATATTTCACAGGCTTTCCCAAGAAAAGCATTGTCAAATTTTAGATGCCTTAAGATTGTGGTGGTACACTACACATTTCTTCGCAGAAAGATATAGAAAACATTGCAGTAAAAGTTCACTATAAACAGTGAGATTTATCTGTTCATGTCCTTTCTTGTCAGTTGCTCATTAGTAGCCGATCTGTAAAATACTTTGTCTTTGTTTTCCTTTTCTAAACTAGAACCCTGAGGACCCCACAGAAGTTCAAGTCCAAACTTTCAACTTTTCCCTGACTAATTAATAAGTGTGAAAAATACCCCAACCTTGCTAGCTGGAAGTGGTTTTTCTCTCCTGCTTTTGAATTTTTGTCCAATTGGTACTCATGCATTTATCCACGTGGTCATTTGCTGGCTTGTGATTTTTCTTCTACTGTTTTTTAAAACAATTCTTTACTTCTTTTATGAGAATTTTCAATATCTATATTTAATTATTCATACTCATTTGTAAATTTCTTGAGGTCAGAGTCCACATATTATTTGATTAAGAAGGGGAGGAAGGGGATTGAAAAGATGCTTACCTCTACCTGCATTAGGGCTCTCAGCCACTGCAAATCCATGATGCCAAAGAAATACATCTTTTAAAAAATGACAGTGTATAGCCAGGCTGTATGGGATAGCATGGTCATTATCATGATTTCTACTATCTTGGAGATAACCACATCCTGTCAAATACACCTTGTTGGGGAAGCTAAGGGAGAGTAAATAAAAAAGGATAAGGGAAAGGTCAGTAAGGTAGAATAGAGGGACTCAAAGCCTCAAACAGAGTCCAGGGATGGGAAGCAGGGCCAGGGAACAGCTAGGCAAGTGAAAAAATAGGAAATGAGCCTAGGGAACATCAAAGATAAGAATGAGGACAGGGTCTGCTCCCTGCACAGTGATGCATACCTGGACCAACTTAGATGAAAGAACAAGGAACAAAGCAGATATATCCAACCCACAAAAGCAAGTTCAAGGTTTCAAACAAGCAGTTTCTTCCCATCTACAGAACTTTTATGCTTTAGTTGAGAATAAAATCTGTTCCAGAACATACGGCTCTCTCAGTTCAGGTGCCATTTAGGCTACTAAGACAGGTCCCTTTTTCTCTTTCTATTCTCTCTGTACTTTATGGCATTCTTGCACTTCTTTGGGGCCCTGGAATGGTCCAGTCTTGTTCCCATCAACTTCATCTTTCACACCATGTAATTTATTTATATGCTCAGCCTTATTTGAATGCTTCTTCCTGTTTCTTCCACATTCAGGCTGCCAACATGAATTCCCTACTGCAGAGAACTACATTCTCGGGCACTAGTGTTGCACTGTGAGGCTCCCAGCTTTTGGGTGTCTTAGCCTGTGTTTGCAATATCAGTGCCTGGAGTGGCTATAAAACCCTATTCACAGAAGATGCCTTGTCAGACTCCTACACCGACTTCCATTATTCCAATCCTTTGGGCTATTTTAAGGAGCTTTATCTGTTCCTCCCACTTTCTCTAGCATGAGCTATATGCCCATTTCTCCCAGCTATTTGTTTAAGTAGAGTATACCTGTTTGCTCTGTTTGAACAGGAATTATGCAGTCCTGTTGATGGTAGCTTACAGGGTTACTTGGAGTCTGTACAGACTTGTTATTTCTCAAATTATGTATACAATTTACTTGTCTACATTCTCTTACCTCTGTATCTCTAAAATCCATCTTAATGTAATACAGCCCTTAGTCCCAAACCAATCTTTTGTAATACATGTTTCCCCTAAAGCCCCAATACCTTCATTCCTTTGTTCTGATTTATTGCTGCTGCCTACCCACAGCTACGAGGCAAAAATAATAATAATAATTAAAATTTAAAACCCTAGTAATAACCACATCAGGATTAACATACTAGGTCTACGTTAAACCACCCAACAATGAACTAACTCATGTTTAATTTATTAGCTTGATTCTGATATAAATTCTGAATGAAAAGTAAAAGGTTGTATAACTAATAATATTAAAGTTGCAAAACAAACCCCTGAAAAATAGGAAATGTTAAGCAAAGAGAGCTGTGCCATCTTTAATTGATTGCCCTGTTTCTAGGCAATTCCTTGCATGAGGATGCAGACTCATGGCTATGTTTTGAAAAGAACATGCAGTGCCAAAACCATCAGTACAAGGTATACATCAGCACAGCACACTGCTCCAAACTTTAGGGCCTAACTCACGTGTATTCTCTGTGACATTGGCCTGAAAAACATTTTGTTGTTACCTTTATCACCTGCTTCTGTAAGTTTTGCATAGATAGCTCTATCATTCTAGAGACAAAAATTACAGGTCAAGTACTAGATAAGCCCCCAAGTGGCCTAAGGAAGGTATTCCCTGGCATCCATAGTATTCAGCCTGCAGCCAGGGATCAAGTTCTGTGGAGTTGAGGAATCTAAATCAATAATCTTAGAATGAAAAGGGCATCACTGTCAATAAACTTGGGCTTTCTCCAAACTTTTAGTATTCAGCAAAACCTTGTTTATTTAACCCAATTAGAAAGATCAACCCAAATCTACGAGAAGGACCAAGACAAATAAACAACTTCTAGATAATGGAAGTGATTTATTGGTTTCCAGTACAGACTCCAATTCAAGCTCTCAGTACTACCAGATTGGGGTTCTGTCCCTCCTACTGGAACTGACAAGAAAGAGTGAAATTGGTAGGTTAATTCTACAAACACTAGAAAATTCTTATAAACAACTTAGGTAATAATTAACTTGAATATTCTTTCTTCAATGTTTACATCTACAGGTCTCAACAGGACACACTGACATGTTGCAAGCAACTTCATACCAATCATAGCGGAAGTATCAAAGTTTGCAGATGATTGACTTTTAACAAGAAATCCAAGAAGATTTAAGGTTATCACAATAATATCACAGTCACACATTTGCATTTCCATGTGCTGCTTAAGAGAAAAGGCAGAGGTGGGTTACAGAGATGGAGTCAGGAACTGTACATGGCTCTGTGTTGCTCATGCCAACACTGTTCTTGTATCGTCACAGAAAAAAAAAAAAAAACAGAGAAGAACTGCTTTACATCATCAATTCTCTTAACAAACCCTTTTGTCATATGAAGGTAGAACCAAACCTTGCTCAATCAACTTTCTAATTATAGGCAATGGTTGGAATTAATTAAGTTTTACTTGCTGTCTAAACCTCATATAGCAAAGAATGCAGGCCTTGGAGATTTATTCACCACTAATGTTTTGTGAGTATTGTGGTGAAATGAGGTATGGCAGGGAAGAATAGTATAATCTAGACAAACAGCAGCATTCCTGATAAACCCCAAAGGGAGGCACCACCTTGGTAAGGTCACCTCAGGCCAGTCTTGCAGATTGAGAAACTCACCTTTGCTAGGGCTCTCACTCTTAACAGACTGAGACAATTGACTTGAGCTGCTGTCCAAACTGTCAAGAAGTTGCTATATAATGTTATTCACTTACAGATATTATTCACTTAAAATGGAGGATACTTCTTTCCAATTACTAAAGCTGCTGCTTTCCTGATCTCATAATACCCAGAGAACTGAATTTATGATTGTAAGGTTAGCTGGGAAACACGGAGCCAGAGAAAAAAGTGGCAAATGGTCTTAAGAATATACTCCAGGCCATGTTGAGGTATGTAGAATTATCCTTGACCCACAAGAGAGAATACCTCTTCAGTCACCAGACTGAGGGAGTTCCCAGAGGCTGAGCACACCCTCCTATGAAGAGTTCTGGACAAACATTGCCAATTTCTAACTCTTAGGGCCTCCTTTCTCTGTGCTCTGAGCTTCCTGAGTCCCTTCCATTCAGACAATTGGTTCAGTTTCAGGAAATTGTTGTAACAGGGTTCTATGATTACTTAAAATAGAAAGTGACTTCAGCTAACTTGAGCACAAAAGTGTAATTTTTTGGAAGAAGCTGAGAACTATGACAAAATTGAATAAAAAGCTAAAGTCCAAGATCTTTAAAAGAATCCATGGACCTGCTCTGAGGATGCTTCCTACTTGGTAGGGGGAAGCAGACTCTAAAATAAAAAGAAGTACCGGCCAGGCATGGTGGCTCAAGCCTGTAATCCCAGCACTTTGGGAGGCCGAGGCAGGTGGATCATGAGGTCAGGAGATTGAGACCATCCTGACCAACATGGTGAAACCCCGTCTGTACTAAAAATACAAAAATTAGCTGGATGTGGTGGTGTGTGCCTGCTGTCCCAGCTGCTTGGGAGGCTGAGGCAGGAGAATTGCTTGAACCTGGGAGGCGCAGGTTGCAGTGAGCTGAGATTGTGCCACTGCACTCCAGCCTGGCACCTGGCGACAGAGTGAGACTCTGTCTCAGAAAAATAAATAAATAAATAAAAAGAAGTACCAGGCAGGCGGGTGCAGTGGCTCATGCCTGTAATCCCAACACTTCAGGAGGCTGCCGTGGGAGGGTCACTTGAGACCAGGAGTTTGAGACAAGCCTGGGTAACATATTGAAATTGCATCTCTAGAATTTTTTTAAAAATTAGCTGGGCGTGATGGTGGAGCTGTGATTGCATCACTGCACTCTAGCACTCTAGCCTGGGTTATGGAACAAGAAGACCTCATCTCTTAAAAAAAAAAAAAAAAAAAGGCAATGAAATGTGGTACTATTACTATAGAAATATGCTAAACATAAAAGGAATTACAAAGGAGGTAATGGCCAATTGTTAAGTGTTAATGGCCAATTGGTAAGGGGTAGAGATAAATTTCAAGGTAAAGAAAGGCTTCATAGTAGAGGTGATATTTGAGTCAACTCTTAAAAGTATATGACTTTTATGTAATCTTATGAGTAGGGTTGATGTTTGCTTGATGGCCAAAGAAAAGGTACTCAAGGCACAAAGACAGAGCTGTGAAATATATGGCATATTCAAAAATATGAATGTCATTCTGTATACCTTCAGCATGCTTTATGAGAAAAATGAGACTGGAGAGGGAGCAGAAGACTGATCGATCACAAAGAACCCTGTAGCAACAAACTGTGGTTGTAGAAGAGCAGCTTAAGATCCAAAAAATAAGTTTTATGTATAAAACTTCTACAAACAAGAAACTTTTTTAAAAAGTACTCATAGGGATTATTTTTCAAAGTTCAACAGTTTTCTTCCTTCTTCACTCTGACAACTGATTCCCTCCGCACCAACCTTCCTGTTCTCCCATACACACAAATCTACAATGATCCATGATATTTCATGCCCACAGTTGTTTTTAAAAGTTTGGAATAAGGCCAGCCTTACAAAGTAATCTCATCAAGACTGACCGGCTTCATCTCTCTAAGAACCATTCTCTGAAAATCCTACCCTAGTAGTAGAAGACTGTGACAGTAATAAATTGAGAAATTTCCAGGAGACAATTTCCCTTGGTAAGAAAAAATATTAAACCTGCTTTTCTAATCCATACTTGGCCTTCAGATATGTTCAAACTAGTTCTTCCAGCTGGAGCTACAGAGGGTAATTCATAGAGCCAAAACTGAGTCTCAGACTATTCTGGACTCTTTTTTCATCATCCTCATGGATATGGTAATGTAACATGTGGCACATCCAGACATAAATAAACCTTGGGAAGGAAGAATTATGAAGGATTTTGTCCATTCTGGGCACAAGAATCTTGACCGTAATACTAAGTGAGTGTGCATTCAGCACAGGTACTAATGAAATAAACTTTAAAGAGTCTTTTAATTTTGGAATTTATGAAGACAACCAATGGATTTGTTGAGAACTAAGTCCTCTTTCTGAAATGAGAATTTTAAAACTTAAATATTTTATCATATATAGTTGAATGTAGTAAAGGGCATTTTGTATTTAATAATTACTTATTGTATATTCCACAGTCTTTTTCCTTTCCTTGGTGACTAAGGAACTAGAGAAAGCTCCCAATTAGAACTGTTCTTGTTCTTGTAGGTTTCAGAAATCCTCTTGTCCCAGCTTTCTGTGCTAGGATTCCACTTCTCTTTCTGAGGCCTTTAGTTCTTTTTATTTTTTCTCTTTTATAAAAAGAGACAGGGTCTTGCTGTATTGCCCAGGCTGGTCTCTCAGTCTTGGCCTAAAGGGATCCTCCTGCCTCAGCCTCCCAAAGTGCGGGAATTACAGGGATGAGCCACTGTGCCCAGCCCAGGACCTTAGTTCCAATGGCAAGTGTATAGGTTTTGTTTATGGGTTCTTCAAAGTGCAGTCTTTAAGTTTTTGCCAGTTGTTTTCTACAGAAGGCTTTGCTTTCTTTCAGGACGCTCTGCAAAATGCCTGCTGCCTGCTTTATTGATTGGCAGGAGTGGTTACATGTTGCAGCAGCTTTTTTTCTATCTGTCTCTCTAACCTGAATGTTTTGGGGCCACGTTGTGTCTGTCCAGTAGTGTGCTGTGATATAGAAAATAGGGAACAGGAGGATTGGCCGTGTTTTGACACCATTGAAGTCCCTATTTCCCTTTTTCACATTTCCTCCCTTCCCCCAATAAATAGCAGCTCATAACACTTTGCCCAATAGGATGTAACACTAATATCTTTGCTAGTAGAGAAAATCCAGAAATAAAACCAAACTTATGACTTTCAGTTTTGTACATGATTATAGTTAAAATATCTAATAAGGAAGGGATTTTTAAGAAGACCCTATGATTATTTGTAAATTTTGATTCTCCACACTATTTCAGATCTTTATTACCATAGTGCTTTTCAACTGTGGCAGGTGGCATTTTCTAAGCATGGCTGCCACAATATCTCTCATCCCACATGTTCTTCTGTATTGTGGCATTGCTACCTTCCCATTAAGAGGTGGCTACTTCTCCACCCCCTTGAATCTGGAAGGTCCCTGTGGTTTCTTTGACAATCGAATACAACGGAAGTTGTGGTGTACAAGTTCTGTGCATAGCCATAAATTGGCCTGGCAGTTTCAGTTCCTATTTCTTAGAAGACAGCTGCTGTGTAAGAAATGCGACTACCCAGAAATCACCATGCTGTGAGAATCACAAACCACACTAAAAGGCCCTGGAGGATGAGATGTTATATGGAAACAGAAGAATCCACGGATTACTGAAGTGCCAGACAAAGGAGTGAAGGGGCCATCTTGGACATGTAGCACAACAGAGCCTTCAGATGGCATCATGACTGTTACTACATGAAAGACCCCAAGCAAGGACTTCCTAGCTGGGCCTAGTCAACCCACAGGACTAAGAGAGATAATGAAGTATTTTTTTAGCCACTGATACCTGGGGTGATGTGTTAAGCAGGAATTAATGGCTGGAACACAACCCATGTTGACTACAGTGGAGTGTAAGGGGAACCCTTCTTCCCAAACTTTAAATGGAGTAGCTCTGTTTTTAATCTATTTCACATTTTGGGGTTCCTTATAAGAAATTATTTACAAAAAAGTGACTCCATGTTTCAAAAAGTTTGACTATCACTGCCATAGACAATTGAGAGTTGTCTAAATAAATATAGGCCACCCTTGAGGACCATAAAAAGCATATTGTGACAGCAAATCTTTCCTGACTAGATTCCTTCAGACAAATATATTTAGGCCATTTTAAATAGATTTATGTTTTTATCTGATTTCTAAATCCCTTATCAAAGGATTCCAATCCCAGTTTCTAACACTCCTCGCCATTAGGAAATCCTTTTCAATCAGAGGCTCATAGACTCTAGACTATGCTGTACCAACCGTGCCATTGTTTGAGTTCAGGAAAAGAAGCTTATAGCATCTCTCTTAGTGATCTAGACTATAGCTCCTAGAAGAGAGCAGAAACTACTTTCCTTGGTGTTATTGTCTTGTGTTAGGCACAAGATGATGAGAAAATGTGTCTTAATAAGGGCATCCATTTTAATTGGAAATGACGTCTTGTAAAATTTGTACATCCTATGGCTCCGAGCTTTGCCTAAAGCATTCAAAGTGCCCTTGCCAATCAAAACTGTCTTTACTTCAACACTTAACAACACTATATGTAGAAAGATTTCCTTAAAGGGTTTCAGCGTGCTCGGCTAAGAGCTGTGTTTTTAGTCTTGCTACACTAGTGTGCTGATTCCTTTTATCATTCAGACCATCTGTGATGAAGTCTATTTTGTTAACTCAGAAAACCTCAATTTCTGTAAGACTTTAAAATGAGGCATTAACATATTTTTATAGATTGTGCTACCATTATGGTTTTGGAGACTTCTCATTTCTGTTATTAAAAAGAAAAATCCTGCCATCTAAGCTTCTCATAAGAAACTATTTTTACATTCATAATCTTTAAAGATGCTTATGGAAAGAAGTGCTTTGAACTCTTTCAGTAAGATTTTTGTTCAGCCTGAAGCTTAACAATAATGTAATTTGAGTGAGGGTGGCTGATCCCCACCTGTCAGTGATGCTTCAGGAAGATACATAAATCACAGCCAGAATCTCAACTGAAACCAGTTTAAAAATTCATGCGGCTAATAGTCATTCCTGTGTGATCTGGTTTCTTAATACCTTATTACATTCTGTATACTGGGATTTTAGGCCTGGAATGTACCTTAAAAATCATCTTATTACCCCCTTTGTGCTACAGATGAGTAAACTAAGGTCACAGATTGTGACTGGAAAGCATACTTTGTTTCCACTATCCCCTTGCTGGTCAAAGTGTGCTTGGACCAGTAGCACCCACTGGGAGCTTGTGAGAAATGCAGGGTCTCAGGCATCCCACCAGACCAATTGCATCAGAATCTCCATTTTTATAAGGTCTCTACATGATTCCTGTAAGTACATTCATGTCTGAGAAGCCCTGCTTGATACCACATCTGTTTCCCAAAAGCAGTACAAGGCTTTGTAATCCAATCGATTGAGATTCAAAATCCAGATTTTCCGCTTTCTAACTAAGTGGCTTTGAACAAATTACACAACCTCTCTGGTCCTGTGTCCTCGGTAGTTAAATGTTGTATTAATACCTACTCTGAAAGGTCATCATGGGTTTAAATGAAACCATCTTTACATAGTTCCTATTCAAGCGTCTGAGGATAGGCTATTGGAAACTGCTACCATTGCTACTACTGTGGCTACAACTATTGCTACTTACTACTATTGCTGCGGCTGCTGCTGCTACCACTGCTACTGCTGCTACTGATGCTCCTGCTGCTGCTGCTCCTGCTGCTATCACTAATTCTACTGCTACTACTGCTATTGCTACTAGTACTACTGGCTGCTGCTATCATGACTGCTTGTATCATTGCTGCTACTGCTGCTGCTCCTGCTTCTTTCACTAATTCTACTGCTCTTACTGCTAATAGCTGCTGCTACTACCACCATGGTTATTAATTTCTCAAAAAGGGGAAGTAACCTTTCAGACATTGACAAGTGTCCAAAGTGGAACAGAAGCCCAGGTCTTGTGACTGTTATTCCACTGCAGCTTTCCCGGTACCTCCTAATTTCCCGTCTGCTTTAAGTATAGGTAAATACTAGAGCCAACATTCTTGTTTAAGGCCTTTTCAATCCTTGGAGTGAAATGTAGAAAAAGGAGACAGCTTTTTAAGGATTTCTATTTAAACCTCCTGGAACATTAAAGTCAATTTGCTCAATTCTGTGTCTTCTCAAACTATTATAGCTTCAGTGGGTCTGAGTTTCTTCTGGGTGGCAGCTTCTCTTTCCTTTAACTATGGAATACTGCCTTTCTCTAATTTTGCTTCTGGCTTCCAAAATATTTTCCACAGAAAGTTTTACTGGATCTGATAGTACATTTGTTTTCTTAGAAAACAGGATATCTGTTAAACTCTGGAATGACCTGCAAATTTCAGACTTTGTCCTTTCAGCACTCAGCCCTATGCTTAGGTATACTCACTTTTCCCTGCTTATGTGACCCCATTTTGAATAATTGTAAAGGGGCAAAACCCTTATTGTATAAAAATAGAATTTTGCCATTTTGCAAACTGAAATAGATGTTGATTTTCTTTGAGGTCCCAGAATGACTTCTAGTCCCTATTCTTTTTTTTTTTTTTGAGACAGAGTCTTGCTCTGTCTCCAGGCTGGAGTGCAGTGGCATGACCTCAGCTCACTGCAACCTCTGCATCCCGGTTTGAAGCAATTCTCCTGCTTCAGCCTCCCGAGTAGCTGGGACTACAGGCACGTGCCACCATGCCCAGCTAATTTTTGTATTTTTAGTAGAGGCGGGGTTTCACCATGTTGGCCAGATTGGTCTGAATTTCTTGAACTCGTGATTCACCTGCCTCGGCCTCCCAAAGTGCTGGGATTACAGGAGAGAGCCACTGTGCCTGAGTAGTCCTTATTTTTAGAACTGAATGTATGTGACTCAATTTGAAAACAGTGACTAAAATGTTAACCTCTTAGCTCCAGGTAGACTGGATTCCAAGAAGTTATAGATCCTCTGGATAGTAGAATAGCATATTTGTATGGAATGCACCCAAATATCCTAACAAGATTTGTGAAAGCATTTTGCAACCATTGATACCTAACAGCAAAATGTCTTCAAATACTTAACTAGGGAAGCATAAACAGAAGAACAGGATTGTACAGTAGAGCCAGTTTCAGGCAAACCCACAGCAGAAGATAATGCAATTCCACACTTTGTAAGAAATGGCATGGCCTAATACGAATGGATACCATGAAAATTGTGCATCTCAGCCCATGAGTGGGCTCTTTGGTACCAGTGGAGGAGATCTGGGATGAAATGGAAAGTCCTTGAGCAAGCCCTGGTAGAAATGATACAACCCAGACTGTTATGGAGGTGAAAAAGTGCTGGGCTTCCCATCCCTGGAAGGCTGAGACTCCTTGGCTACTGCTAGATAGAGTACAGTGATGGGTATCTCAGCATGGGGTGGCATCTCACACTTGCTCAGTTTAGCAAGCACTATGCCTTGTGCTTTTAATGAACACTTAAGCATTTGAAGAGAGCCAAATGAATCAGAAGATCCAGTATATATTTCTCACAGCCCTCTCCCTTACTCACTTACAAATTAGCTAAATTCACAAACAAGCTGCTTTATCAGGCTCAAGGAGCCTTGCAAGACTCCAAGTGAGTTACAAGTCTTAGATGTAAATAAGAAGTTTAACATTTCTTGAGTGAGAATATAGATATATAAATATACTGTGCTGTCCTGGATTCCAAAGATGGTATTTCCCACTGTCAAAAAAGGTTTAAATTATTTTAAGAATAATTTAAAATTATTATTTATTTACTTATTCATTTTTAGGCACTTACATGATACTAACCAAACACTCGTTTAAGCACTTTACAAATATTAATTCACTTAATACTCACAATCATCTTTACTAGGAAGGTACTACTCTTGCCATCATTTTATAGAGGGGAAATAAAGTCATAGAGAGTTTAAGTAACTTGCCCAAAATTACACAGCTAATACATGGCAGGATTGGAACTCAAGAAGTTTGGCTCTAAAAGCTATGCTATCACTTACTATGCTGTATTATGAGGTTATTATTTTGGCATTTTCTTTATACTTAACTAGTAGATAACATTTTTTAGCTTGCAATAATAATAAAACTATAATGGTGAATTCAATACTTGAATGTGCCAATTATTGTGGCTCTGCATATATAATATATGAGCTATAGATTGTGTTTTTAATTTCACAGTCTTTATTAGCTAAGTTTTTCAGTTTATAAGATTATGATAGTTTTTCCTTTTAGGATCATGTGTTATTACAAACTACAGATGTAAAAAGCAAGCTAAGTGTTATTTGAAAAACATCCTACTGTTACAATCCAAGGGACCAGGTACCTGCTAGATGGCCAGAACCTGCTAGAGATTTGTAAGAAATCATTTAAAAGAGACTGGAAATAAGTTATTTGCCTGTTGAACACCTCGGTGCTTCCTTTCCATGCTGCTATTTGCATGAAACTTTGCCACTTAGGTCAGGGATTATTATAGTTTGGAAAAGTTTCCAATAGCCTACCACAAACCCAGGAATCAAAGCCCCCCAAATATACACAAAAGAGAAAAACACACATAACCTACCTCATCTATAGCCAGAGTGCTTCTGGGCCGTGGAACCACCCCATTGTGCCTTGGCCACCCCAGCACAGAAGCCAGAGAGTTGCCATGGTGGCAGGGACCCAGCTGTGAGGGCTGGTTTCAATACCCAGCAGCTGCTCACTTCAGAAAAAGCAGGATGGCAGCCCACTTCTGAATGAGCGTTTTTCTCTAGGCTTTGCCCTGACCTGAATATTGTTTCTCATTGAATTTCCTTTTATTTATTTATTTTTAGATATCAACTTTCCTTGAACTTTTCCTCTCATTTGTGTTGCAGTTGGCAGAACTACAGAACTTCTCCCTTCAGCAGAAAATGCTTTTTTCTTTCCTTTAACCATTTCTAAGGTTTTCCCTGTGTTGTCTTTATCTCCCCCTTCCATATTTTACACCACATACCTGTGCCTCATTATACGAAGACCCAGAACAAATTCATCAGGTTTATTTACTCCAAGAAGTGTGAAGGCCCTAGGTAGCCCCCCAGAAAAATCCCTCCATGATTCACCTGACAGCAGACATCTGCCCTATGAAACTTTGGAGCTAGAATAGAAACTATGACCCTTTCCTCTTTTCATTCTGGCAATGATCATAGAATCTGTGTTTAATCCTAAATACATTCTCAATTCACAGTTGATTTCTAACTGCTATTTTCTTCTCTTTATTTACATGTTGGAAGAATGTACTGAATGTAAAAATATAAAAACTGTTATGAATTATGACCCCCTCTCAGAAGGTTTGTAGAAAAACTGTTCTTGATGCAAAACAGGAGCTGTACTATATTTGAGGTGAATTTATCGCCCTCCAGGTCTAAAGGAGTTTGGAATAATTTATAAACGGGATTGTACTGCTGTTGAATATATTTTTTTTAACTAGAAACAATTTGTTTACAAGTTGTTACTAAAGGCTGTCAGAAAAAAATGTTTGTGGACATGGTATCCAAAAGGCTGACAGAACCCAGAACTTGCTTGGTATTCAAAGGAGAGCTCATCCAACATTATCCCGCACAGTGTATAATTACTTGCATGTTGGGAGCCAAAAAAGGGAATGTAACCCTGTGAGTGTGTGTTTACACTGGAAAGTTGGAAAAGCAAAACAATTCAGCAGCAGTCTTCATCCCAACATCTGGGAATAATTAATTTGCTTGCTATGATGTATAACATGAAGTTGATAAAGTTGCCTGAAGCTCTGCATTTAGGCCATTTGCCTTATTTAAGTCTTTCAGCTTTAGGGTTTAACATTGTGACTAATTTTAGTAAATCTTTTTCTTTCTAATCCTGAAATGCTGTGACAAGGAGGAACCTTCTGCTTATAGTTTCTGGATCATTTTCTTTTCGGTCTTATTGTGAATGTGTTTAGGAAGCTGACACTCACCCATTTTGCCCCACTTCTTCCTCTGCAGTGCAATGCTGCAAGAAAGAGCTCTAGAAAGTATGGTGCTGGAAAAATGTCACTGGGCCTTTACTTCTCTCTCTCCTTCTCTGTCTCTCCCCCGTTCCTGCCCCCCCGCTTCTTTTCTCTCTCCTCTGCCACCCTATAAACGCATATTTGCACTCTGAAGAGTTTCTCTGAAATAGAGAATGTGTTTTTGTTCCATCTTACAACTTAGGCTGGGTTACCAGAGACCGTCATGTGAGACTCTCAGTATATTACATATGGAAAGTATTGTGACACGTTCTGATGGTTTATGTTAGGTGCTATATTGCCTTGATTGTGACTTTTAGAAAGAAAGCACAACATATATACAATGTCATCTTATTGAATCTAACAGTTCAAGGTGGTACAAGGGGCTTATCAGTCCCAGGGAAGTCTCCTCCAGTTTCTCACTGACACATGCTAGAATGAAACAGAATTGTTACTCTGACCTTAGTTTGTTTAATTTGAGATTTCAGAATAAGCACAAATATCTTATTTTTATTGGCTGAGGGTTCCCAGCTTTGAACAGTGCTGAAAATTTTCTGTAGCACTTTTGAAAGTTCGTATTTCACAACATCCAGCTATTTTCTTTGGAATCCTGGTGAGAGACAAACCGAGGAACTCCCAGTGCAGCAAGGCTAAGACTATCTCATTCCCCCTGTCTTTTCTTAAGGTTTGTCTCCACATTTTGATAACAATTTCAAATCACTTATGCCCTGTATTTCAGGATTCTTTGGACTAAATATATATTGTTGTCTTTCATGGTAAAAAATGATAACTTCTAGGAAAATGATAATTCTCTGTTTATGTGGGGGTTGTCTTACAAAGCATAACGGCCTGAGAGCTTGTCCTCAGCCAGCAGCACATTCACTGTCCCGAGGGAGAAAATGCTTAGGCAGGGCTGCTGCTTTGGCTCATCTGCCTCTATACTCCCAGTCTCTCCACATCGTGACAGCTTCCTTCTCCCTTCCTCAGAACTTAGAAGCAGGGACTGGACCTTCTTTTCAGTGACTAAGTAGTCATGCCATAGTTCCCAGATGCCTGTACATGGGCCAGTGACTGGGTTGACACTGGTTGGTTATGAGTTTTCCATGACCTGTTTTCTGATACAAAAAAAAAAAAGTAAGCTCCCTGACTACAGGGACCTTGCTTGTCATGTTTGCCACCTAGAAAAATTTCTGATGCATGTCACTTAATAAATATTTGGCTAATGAATGAAGAAACAGATAGGTGGAAGAGTAAGGTGAGTTTTTCCTGACACTGAATATATTCATTTTCAGAATATAAACTTCTATCCTTCCTACATTTTTGCTTTTATTATATATATATATATATATATATATATATATATATATATATATAATGATAGAAGAATGAAGAGTTACTAGAAAGATTTTGGGCAAAAAGGAAATATGAAGCAACGTGAGATCAGTTTCCAAATCTCTTGTACTGACCTATAACATTCAAGATTTGGAAATTACTGCCCCATACATGCTTTTTCTTGCTATTGCCTTGTCTTTCACAATGCACATTTTCTTCATAACATTTGCCTGTGAATGGGGAAATAAAAGATTAATGCCTATGAACCAAAATGAAAAACAATTTCAAATCCGAATCACCAATACAGAGCATCCACTTTGTGCCAGGCCCTGAGTTATGCACATTCACATGCTGTCCCGCGGAAGTCCTGAGAGGAATGTGTTATTACTTCCCTTTTACAGATGAAGTGTCAAGTGAGCCAGATTTTGGATGGTCCAAGGAGGTTATGGGTGGCTGAGGAAACCCAGGAGAGGTTAATGGAAGATGTGGGACTGAATTGAGTCTTGCTAGTCAAGGGTAATTTGGCTGAAGAGAATGACATTCTGGCAAGAATAAAGATGATGAGGAGGAATGAGCACCACGTAGTTTGGAACAGAGTCCAGACTGACCTGAATGGAAAGCAAGCTGCAGTTAGGAAGACTGTGCACACATAGATGATTGGACAAGATCTTCATTTTGCAGGTCTTTAATATATGTCTTAGTCCATCAGGCTGCTCTAACAGAATACTATTGACTGGGTAACTTACAAACAATGAATTGCATTTCTTACAGCTCTGGAGGCTAGGAAGTCTAAGATCAAGGCACCACCAGATTCAGTGTCTGGTAAGGGCCCACATTCTGGGTCATAGACAGCTTCATTGTGTTCTTACATAGCAGAAGGTGGCGAGGATGTTCTCTGGGGCCTCTGTTATAAGAGCTCTAATCTCATTTATGACAGCTCCACTCTCATGACGTAATCACCTCCCAAAGGCCTTATCTCCAAATGTTATTACATTAGGCATTAGGATTTAACATCTGAATTTTGAGGAGACATAAACATTTAGTCTATTTGTCTAAAACTTGCTGACAATTTGGCTTCCCATTCAATGAGTCGATGCCCTGAAAGACATATTTGTCTCTTTGAATTTGTTTACTTGACAAAACATGGGCTCCAGTGATGCTGCCTGAGAAGATGAGAAGCTGGGTGATTGTGCTTTTAACTGCCAGGCATGGTTTCCTGTAAAGAAGATTCTTTTCAGACCTTAGTACACAATCTGAGGGTTTTTAAGCATAATCAGTCAATAGCTCTGTTGCTGAGTGTGCAGTGCATTCTTAGTTTTCTACAAGAGCTCAGACTATTGAGTTAGAAGTTCCCTAAAGGAGCAGAAGCCTAGCCTATTACAAGTTTCCAACCCCACTAATGCATTGCCTAACCTTAATATAAATATTGTATGAGGCTGGGTACGGTGGCTCATCCCTGTAAGCCCAGCACTTTGGGAGGCCAAGGTGGGCAAATCACCTGAGGTCAGAAGATTGAGACGAGCCTAGCCAACATGGAAAAACCGTGTCTTTCCTAAAAATACAAAAATTAGCTGGGCATGGCTGCAGGTGCCTGTAATCCCAGCTATTCAGGAGGCTAAGGCACAAGAATCGCTTGAACCCGGGAGGCAGAGGTTACAGTAAGCTGAGATCGCACCACTGCACTCCAGCCTGGGTGACAGAGCCAGACTCTATCTCAATAAATAAATGAATAAATAAATAAATATTGTATGACATTAATCTTACTAGGAAGTTCTGTTTTTTCAGTGGTGATACCCTGTGCATTTAAGGATATGCTTACCATATTAACTCTGTCATCTCACTCATTGAAGAATGAAAAGTTAGTAAACTTGGCAATATGTGTATTTGTAAAGCACGTAGTTCAAAGCCGCATGGTAGGTGTTGAAGCTACAAAAGATTCTTATTATTTAGGGATTTGCTTACACTCTAAAAGTTATTTTTAACCCCAAAAACAATACTCATGGTGCTTTCATGGTCATTCCTGGACAGGCACAGAGCAGTGAAAAATTTGAGTCATCTGACATATACATTTCCAGCTGAGGTTGAACAAGATGATGCTATGCATTCTTGTTTCGGCTCTCATAGTGTAAACAAGTATCCTTTTGCAGTCTATTTAATGTTTTTCATGTTTGTGTTATTTTTGTGGATGGTTTTTCTGTTTTTTGTTTGTTTAAGATGGAGTCTTGCTCTGTCACCCAGGCTGAAGTGCAGTGGCGCAATCCTGGCTCACTGCAACCTCTGCCTCCCAGGTTCAAGCAATTCTCTTGCCTCAGCCTCCAGAGTAGCTGAGATTACAGGTGCCTAACACCACTACTGACTAATTTTAGTATTTTTAGTAGAGATGGGGTTTCACCATGATTGCCAGGCTAGTCTCGAATTCCTGACCTCAAGTGATTCACCCACCTCAGCCTCCCAAAGTGCTGGGATTACAGGCATAAACCACTGAACCCAGCTGATTTTGCTTTTTCAGATGGACCCCAAGTGTAGTGCTAAAGTGCTATCTAGTGTTCCTAAGCACAAAAATCACCTTACAGAGAAAATGTGTGTTAGATAAACTTTGTTCGGGCATGAGTTATGGTGTTGTTAGCTATGAGTTCAATGTTAATCAACAACATATATTAAAGTAAACAAGGCATCTTTAGACAGAATACACATAAAACATGATTATGTATTGATTGTTTAGCAAAAATGCGACAAGTGGATTGCAGGAATCTAATCCTCTATATTCCCTGGGGGTGATGGCTCAATATTTACTAATCAGTGTTCTCAGTGACTTTACAGAACATAACTATCATGAATAGTAAGAATCTATTGCATTTATTATTATAGTTGTTCAAGAAATCCAAACTGCCAAACCATGTGATTGCTGCCTAAGCCTAATCTAGAAAGTATGTTGATGATATTATAAGGTTATGGCCTCATGCAGTGGCTCATGCCTATAATCCTAACACTTTGGGAGGCCAAGGTGGGCAGATCAGGAGTTCAAGACCAGCCTGACCAATATGGTGAAACCCCATCTCTACTGAAAAAATAAAAATTAGCCAGGTGGCCAGGCACGATAGCTCACTCCTGTAATCCCAGCACTTTGGGAGGCTTGGGCAGGCTGATCACCTGAGGCTGGGAGTTCAAGATCAGCCTGACCAACATGGAGAAACCCCATCTCTACTAAAAATACATAATTAGCCAAGTGTGGTGGCACATGCCTATAATCCCAACTACTCGGGAGGCTGAGGTAAGAGAATCGCTTGAATCCAGGAGGCGGAGGTTGCAGTGAACTGAGATCGTGGCATTGTACTCCAGCCTGGGCAACAAGAATGAAACTCTGTCTCAAAAAAAAAAATAAAGATTAGCCAGGCATGGTGGCAGGTGCCTGTAATTCCAGCTACTCAGGTGGCTAAGGCAGAAGAATCACTCGAACCTGAAAGGTGGAGGTTGCAGTGAGCCGAGATTATACCACTGGCCTCCAGCATGGGTGACAGAGCAAGACTATGTCTCAAAAAAAAAAAAAAAAAAAAAAAAAAAAAAGATGATATCAGGTCCCACCTTCTTTCTTCTGCTTCTGTCTTACCTGTTTCTCAGAGTGATGTCTCTTCATGGTTCCCATTTAATGTAATATTTCTTCAGTTCTTGAGCTAATCTTGAATAGGGCAGAAAATTAATTCCTTGGGCCTATTTGTTAAGCTCATTATGAAGTCAGAAATCCCATACCCACTCTTGTCAGACCTGGAGACTCACCTCAGTGATGAAGCTCTCAGGTTGGAACTTTCAAGTGTACACCACAGTCCATCATCCTGGGATCTGTGTCCAAAGATGATCCCTGAGTGTCCACATCATCACTGAATCTCATTACCTCAGCATTTCCTACAACTGAGCACCCACTGCCTGACTAGTATCAACCTAGTCAAGTTTATACTCTCACAGGGGAGAGAGACCCATAAACAGAGGCAACATAACATAGTCCATCATGTGGAGATGATGCCGTGGGAGTATGAAGCAGCGATATTAAATCCAGCAGGAAACCTTCTCAGTAAAGGTGGTTTTATAACATAGTCTAGAAGAATTCGAGTTGGTCAGGCAAAGAAGAGAGTAAAGGATGTATAAAGATGTCTCAGATAAATGCAACAGCATGAGCAAAGGCATGGAAGCATGAAACAGCATGGATTATTCTGGAAATCACAAATGTGTGAGTATTGCTGGTTATAAAATGGAAGGAGAAGAGAGATGGGAGATGAAGCTGGCTCGGGAGAAGCCCTGTCATGTGGCTATTCATCATGTCACTATCAGGAAGCCAGTGAAGCAGAGTAACCCAAGATACATGATTGGATTTGAATTATACAAAGACCATTCTAGTGTGTCTGGAGAATGAGTCCAAGGAACGTCAAACTGGAGGCAACGAGACTGTTTTAAAACTTTTCCACTAGTCCTGGTGGGAGATGTTGAGATCCTGAGTACAGCAGCAGAGATACTATAGAGGAGAAGCTGATTCAAATAATATGAGGCGGTAAAATCAACAAGCCTTTGTGATTGTGCTAGTCAGGGTGAGCTGGATTATGCTATAGTAGTAAATGATCCCATCTCAGTGGCTTAACACAAAAGTTTATTTCTTAATCATGCAGCAACTGCCACAGGTCTAATCATCTCTCCAAGGCAGCCACCCTCCATGACTGCCATCCAGGCTTCTTTGATTCGGTGATTCTACCACCTCAACATAACATCTCTGCATTCAACACAACAGTAGAAGAGAAAAGCCTCAGATAAAGAGAATCAAAAGAGAGGTTTTCACCACCTTAGACCAGTAATAATAAATGAATTTTCATTCACATTTCATTGGCACAAACTAGTCTTATGGCTCCACTTAACTGGAAGTGGGGCAGGAAGTAGAGTCTCTCGTGTGACTCTCATGTGAAGAAATGAAGGAATTGGATATAGGTAGGCACTGGTAATGTCTACTACAGCCCAAGAGCATCGTGGAATAGAGATGGGCTAACCACCAGAGCGATAATGCACATGGTGTATAGAGAGGTTCCAGGAGACTACAATAACCCTCAGCTTTCTAGCTTCAGTGTCAATGAAACAGGGAAGGCTGGAGGAACAGTAATTTGAGGGGGAAATGATGGGTTTAAGGCACTTGAAACATCTTAGGGTAAGCACTATACCCAGAGATGAGAAGCAAAGGTAGAGTGCAGTGGAGGGTAGTTGTCAGGCAAAGCTGAAGGCAGGTACAGGGTTTGAATAATTCAGGAGGGGCAGCAACCAAATCATGGTCATGAGTGGCAGGCAAAGCAGACAAATAATTAGAAGAGGGTAGGCCGGGCGCTGTGGCTCAAGCCTGTAATCCCAGCACTTTGGGAGGCCGAGGCGGGTGGATCACGAGGTCAAGAGATCGAGACCATCCTGGTCAACATGGTGAAACCCCGTCTCTACTAAAAATACAAAAAAAATTAGCTGGGCATGGTGGCCCGTGCCTGTAATCCCAGCTACTCAGGAGGCTGAGGCAGGAGAATTACCTGAGCCCAGGAGGCGGAGGTTGCGGTGAGCCGAGATCGCGCCATTGCACTCCAGCCTGGGTAACAAGAGCGAAACTCCGTCTCAAATAAAATAAAATAAAATAAAATAATTAGAAGAGGGTGTCTGAGGAAGAATATAGACGTGCTCAAGCTGCTCTCAGCGTCAGGTACATGTTTGCCTGATGCTATATTTTAAATGTGTTGTTGTATGCCTAACCCTACTTACACCTTTACCTAGTAATGGGAGCCCTAATGTTCTATCTCTCTTCACCTATTCACCCTGGATCCTGCTCCCATAAACAAGCCTTCTATCTGGAGCCTGCACACATGTAGGCAACCTCCATTTACCCCTTACCTCCAATCTAATCATACCCTGTATTATCTTCTGGCTGACACTAGCAAAGACTGCACCATAAGAAAGCTGGCTGCATCCTTTAGACTCTGCTCTAGACCCTTGTCTCAGGTCCAAATTTTCATGTAGGAAACTTTCTCCAAACTCCATCCTGAGCCCCTATACACAAGCCTAGGCCTGGCCCTAGCCCTCACTCACTAGCCTCCATGCCAACTCAGAAAGCTGTGGTCCCAGCTTGTCATGCCCTTAGAAAGTCAAGAAGTCAGTAAAAGCAATGGTTTTTTTGTGTTTTCCTCCCCAAAACAGTGTGTCCTTATTACCAACAAAGGATGAAATTTCTCTGAGATTTATGGAGTGGGAGGTAGATGGCATATAGGAGCCATCCTAAAAGCAGTAAGGCAGCCAGTGTAGAGTTAAGTTTGCTTCCAGCTGGACATGAGGCTCCATGTCCAGAGTTCATGGCTGATATTACAGAGGGACCTAGACTGGGAAAAAGAGAGTTTCCAGGAAGCTCATGACGGCTTTAGGCAATAGATCAGAACTGCATCCTCATCCCCACCACACTAGGAGGAAGCTGAAAATATAAGATCAAGTCTATAGAAAGACCCAACAGGTCCCATCTAATTGTATGAGTCCAAATTCAGAGTCCAGGGAGGTGGAGCAGTGCCATGACTTCAGGAATGTCAAGTGTCAGGGTCACAGTGAAGAACAACATTGTTCCAGGAGTTCTTGTCTGAACAAGAAATGGTTAAGATAGAAAGATGGAGTCCTGCCTTCCCAACACTTTTTCCAGGAAGACTGGCAGAAGCAAAGGAGCAGGCAAGGAAAACCCTGTGAGGGGCGTGGTGCAGGGCAGATCTTCTCCAACGTAGGTAAAACTTTGAGACCCAGGCTTGAGGGGATCAGGTAGGCAGCCTGGCTGTCCCAGATGCCACTTAAGGGCAACCCTACCTAACAGAACCCCTGAAGTTTTGAGCCTTTCTTTGGCCTCTAAGAACAGCTTCTTCCAAGCTCCCACTAGTATCTAGGTGAGAGTGGCTATACTAGTTCAATGCCAGTGTGCTCAAGAAAGGCAGCCTGCCTGCGACTGGCAGCTCCTTGTAAAAAATGTGATGGGGACAAGGTGTGAGTAAAAGCTAAGATGAGGCCCAGTGATAACTGCCAAAGCTGATATCTTGTTACTTGTTCCAAAAAAGTAACATATCTACAAACCATCCCAAGAGTGTTCAAGTTCATACCATTGCTTAATGCAATTAACAAGAAGTAACAAATATGAAAACACATTGTATACACTAACGCTTTGAAGAAATGCAGGATATCAAGACTCTTTAAAAGCTAGTCAGACCGGGCACTGTGGCTTACGCCTGTAATCCCATCACTTTGGGAGGCCGAGGCGAATGGATCACGAGGTCAAGAGATCGAGACCATCCTGGTCAACGTGGTGAAACCCCGTCTCTACTAAAAATACAAAAAATTAGCTGGGCATGGTGGCTCATGCCTGTAATCCCAGCTACTCAGAAGGCTGAGGCAGGAGAATTGCCTGAACCCAGGAGGCGGAGGTTGCAGTGAGCCGAGATCGCGCCATTGCACTCCAGCGTGGGTAACAAGAGCAAAACTCTGTCTCAAGGAGGAAAAAAAAAAAAAAAGAAAAAAAAGCTAGTCATGTAAAAATAGGCTTTATAGCCCAAAATTATGGAGAGGCACTAAGAGAAGTGTTTTATATACATTATTTTATTCAATTTGCTACAACCATAAGAAGTAGGTACTGTTATTATCATAGAGTATCTAATCCTAGTCATGCAACTCATTGGAAGATGGCAGAGCCCATGTTCAAGCCGATATATGTATTGATCCAAAAAAAAATCTTCTGCAGTAAAAAAAAATTTCTGTCACGTACTATGACCATGTACTTTCCCCAAAGACCGAAAACACTGCCGTTCTTTGTTTCATTCATCTGAGCTGTCTCCTCATTTACTGGCCTGCATCACCAGCCCTGGCCTCCACTGTCAGCCTAAGAGCAGCCTCTTGGGGATGTTGAGGAGGGCCTGAGTCTAGAGGAGGGCTCTTTCCAGCAATAAGCCCACAGTCCCCTGCTCTGACTGCTGGGCCTTATCTAGCAGCCCTCACATTCCCCAAGCAGGACACATTCCTGACTGGGTGGAAGGAAGAATTCCTAGCATTCTTCAGCCACTGTCCTTTTGGAGCTCTGAAACTCAAGTGGGATGAAGGAAAAAGAAACACCAACCTTCATTTCTAACGTTTGGAATTAATCTGAATTAAGTCCTGTTCTCCAAGAAGGGAAAAAAGAAAGGGATTCGGGATCATTGAGACATGTACTTGCAGAATCAGGACTTCACAACTCTTTCTCAATAGTCTGTAGGGCCTGTGCGGTCTTTGAATTTGACCTTCATGGTTGACCGTCTGGATTGTTTGTCATTATCGTACACCATTGCAATCCTAATTTCAGGTTTACTTTGTAAACAGAACAGTCAAGATGCTTGCATGAATATTTCCTCTCAACAATAACAGATAATACTTTTATAAATGGATTTATACTTTCTCACTTACATTATCTCATTTGAGTTTCACAAGAAATCTATGAGGTTGGTATTATTACAGTAATGCATTGCTTAACATTGTGGATATGTCCTGAGAAATATGTCATTAGGCCATTCGTCATTTTATAAATATCACAGAGAGTAATCACACAAATCTACTATACCCTTGGCTAAGTGGTAGAGTCCATTGCTACGAACCTATTCAGCATGTTTGTATACTGAATACTGTAGGCAAATATAATATACAATGGCAAATATTTGAGTATTTAAACATAGAAAAGATACAGTGAAAATACAGTATTATAAATCTTACAGGATCACTGTCATATATGCAGTCCTTCATTGACCAAAACGTTGCTATTAGCACACGACTGTATTTCCATTTTTCAGGGGATAAATCTGAGCTGACAATTGAGGTGATTTGCCTGCTGTCAAATAGCTGGCAAGGTAGAGGTGGCCTGTAACCAGGTCCTCTCACTCTCCTCTACCATGTATCACTCAAGGCCTCCCATTATGTCATCACAGATACTCCAGGGTGGTAGCTGGGAGGCTGCCCAGTTAATGGGTAACATCTGACTCTCCCTCCCAAAGAGAGACTCCAGTGAGAGACGGGGGATTTGGAGGTCCAAGTCATGGCAGAACTGGGTTGCTTGCTAGGACACAAGGTCAAGATGCCCCTGTAACAGCAATGTGAGAATCAGAAAAGGTGACTACGCATCCCCACATCTCAAGAAGCTGAATCAAAGAGCCAACCCAACCACCTAACCAGTGATATTCAAGGTATGAACTAGTAGGCCACAAGCATCCTCCTAATGTTCCACAAGCATCCCCAAATATGTATTTTCTTTGGATCTTACTAGCAAATGGTCCTTGATAACCTAGATTTTCGTGTCTGTGTGTGTGTGTGTGTGAGTGTGTGTGTGTGTGTGTCCAAGAGCTACTCAATAACTGCTGAGTTGTTAAGAGTTAGTAGTAGTTCACATTTACAAATAAAAATTTAGCATGTAACTAGAGTTTACTGGGGGCTTACCTGAGTATTCACCTGGCTGCCAGGCAATACTTGACAATATTTGAAGAGCTCCCACTAAAAACATGCATGAGCAGATTGTTGAAATGTCCTCAATTTTGGGGACATTTTTGGAAATGTCCTCAAGTTTGCTTTATATTAGCACCAGTGTTGTATTGAGTTGAATGTGCTTTTCAGTGGTTTCTCTTCTTGTTTTTTAATTATAAATTGCATTTCATTTACCTTCATCACCGTCTATGTTGTTTGAAGTGGATTATTTTGGTTAACCCTACAGATAGTGATGCCTGTATAGGTTGACATGATTTATGACCTACAAGTTTTCTATGGTACAACTTTACACCAAATATGGATTGTAGTACACATAGGAATCATCCATACCAATATTGCTAAAGCAGATATTCACATAATCTTCACAAAGTGTGTGTGTGCAGCAATAGTTTATTGTTACCAGAGAATTTTTTGAGAAAAAAAAAAGCAGGAAGGGGTGGAGTATATGCATCTTAGAGCTTTTAACTTTTATTTTTAGAGACAGGGTCTCGCTATATTGCCCAGGCTGATCTCAAATGCATGGCCTTGAGCGATTTTCCCACCTTGGTCTCCCAGACCACTGGGATTCCAGGTGTGAGCCACCACACCCAGCCAAGTCTTTAGAGCCTTTTGCCAATCTAGGTTAGCCTTGGTCAAAAAAAGTTTGAAAATTACTGGTCAGAGAGGGAGAACTTGGGTTAATTTCAGTGGGATGGAGAGAACTAGAGAGACCAGAAGAGAGTGAACGTCTGAAGGAAACCTGGAAGGCAGAAACTGGAGAGATTTCTGGTGTTGAAGAAATGATGCCTGCAGTCTCTTTTGAGACAACTGTGGCCTCAGGTGTGCTTAGAAAGGAGTCATTAAAAGTGGGCATGTCTCCAGAATGCCCTATAGGATAGTCTGTGCCCTGTGAAAAAGTGTCCCTCCAGATGAGTGTTAAAATCCAACTGTCCTTCACTGACAATGAACTCTGGTGCCGGGGAAGAGGAACCTCTTTGTAATTCATCTGCCTCTACAGAATGCATTTTATTAAGTGATTTTAAAGTGTCTGTATGTGCAAGTCATGGCCCTTGAGGTACTCTAGCAAGTCCTAGAGTACTCTGCTTTATAAAGTCCTGAGTATACTGAAGGTGACAACCTCCTGCTCCCAACCAGAGAAAATGTCTGAATATGCTAAGGATATTGAAAAGGCATTGAAATAGTCTTGAAACTTTGAGGAGAGCCAAACTATGTGCTTCCATTTTTTGACAAAGTTAGAACATGTGGCAAAAAGGAAGACTAGGAACAAATTAAGGTCTCTCTTCTGTTTCTTGAAATACTCCCAAGAGAAAAATTTTCAATGCTGCAAAAAAAAAGGCCACGTAGGAAAAGTGAACCCATGGCGAGGTACCTTCCTGTCCTGGGAATCTTCAAGTTTGAATTCAAGTAGAAGGAAATTGTCTGGTTATTACTATTGTTGTTGTTGTTGTTGTTATTTTGAGATGGGTTCTGGCTCTGTCAGTCAGGCTAGAGTGCAGTGATGCAATCTTGGTTTACTGCAGCCTCCACCTCCTGGATTCAAGTGGTCCTCCCCTCTTCAGCCTCCCAAGTAGCTGGGAACCACAGGTACGTGCCGCCACGGCCAGTTAATTTTTTGTATTATTTTTTGCTAGAGAAGTGATTTCATCATATTGCCCACGTTGGGCTCGAACTCCTGAGCTCAAGTGGTCAGTCAGCCTCAGCTTCCCAAAGTACTGGGATTATAGATGTGAGCCACTGTGCCTGGCCTCATTGTTATTAAGAATTAAAAGTTTCTTAATTAAGCAGGCCTAAATAGAGCTGCCCTCTTCAAAAAGCATGGTTATGAATCTATCCTGAAATATATTTCACAAATGCTTTCTTATAAGTTTTACACTATGGTTAATCGTTGTACATGTCCCATTTCATAAAGTGATAATTGTTTTAAAGTAAACCTTAATGACCAGTAAAATATCACTGAAGATTCAGAGGTAAAATATTTAGTTTGACTCTTAAAATGTACTCATTTCAGTTTCTTGCTTAGTAACTACTGAGGGAGATGAACTGACATTGTGCTATATTTCGTAAACACATTTTTGCTGACTGAGTTGCCATATTCTTTTCAGAATTCACATTTTAAAAAATGGGCAGTGATGGTTACCTAATTTGATTCACTCTGAAGGACTCTATTTGGTATGAATAAAGCCACGGGTTAGCCTGTGTCTTTGGCACAACAGCCATGATCCTGTGGGACTCTGTAGCTGGGAAATTCCCAAATGGTGGTTGTCAAATTGTATGAGCTTCATTATTTTTGTTATTAGGGATTTATCAAGCTACAAAAGACCAAGCCATTGTTTTGCTGCAAAAGCAGGCAGAAATCACATTATTATTATTATTATTTTTTAAAGGGCCCCCACCAGTCAGTGAAATTTAGATTCTCGAGGGCTATGGTTAAGTGCCATAACTTGCTTCCTTAAGTTATGGATGGTCAAGTCTACAGCAATCATTGTTTTTCTAAGTTCTTAACATGGGCATAAGGGCATAAAGATCCCAAATGCAGAAGCCTTTGAAGGACAGCCATGTGTGGTGCCTCATACCTATAATGCCAGCGCTTTGGAAGGCTGAGGCAGGAGCCCAGGAGTTTAAGACCAACCTGGGCAACATAGTGAGACCCTGTCTCTACAAAAAATTTAAAACTTAGCTGGACGTGGTGGCACACTCTTATTGTCCCAGAGACTTAGAGTGGTCAGGGAGGGGCAGATAGAGTTGGGGAACAAGGGGAAAGAGAAGGATCACTTGAACTGGTGAGGTTGAGGCTGCACTGAGCTGTGATTGTGCCACTGCACTCTAGCCAGTGTGGTAGAGCGAGCCCTGGTCTCAAAACAAACAAACAAATAAACAAAAAACCTTTGATGAATAAAGCCAAAGCAGTTGATGAATGCAGCATTTCAAAGACCCTGGTGAAGTAAGAAAAGGGAAATACAATAAAAGGAATATTCATTGCCATTTCCCCTCGAGTGTGTGGTTTTAAAATTTTTTTAATTTCAATTTTTAATTTTTGTGGGTATACAACAGGTGTAAATATGTGTGGGTTACATGAGATATTTTGACACAGGCATGCAGTGCATAATCATCACATCAGGGTAAATGTATCCATCACCTCAAGCATTTATCCTTTGTGTTACAAACAATCCAATTACACTCCTCTAGTTATTTTTAAATGTACAATTATTTTTGACTATAGTCACCCTGTTATGCTAACAAATACTAGACCTTATTCATTCTTTCTATTTTTTTTGTACCCATTAACCATCCCCACTTCACCCCATGTCCCCTCATTATCTTTTACAGCCTCTGGTAACCATCCTTATACTCTTTATGAGTTCAATTATTTTCATTTTTAGCTCTCACAAATAAGTGAGAGCATGCAAAGTTTGTTTTTCTGCTCCTGGCTTATTTCATTTAACATAATGACCTCCAGTTGCATCCATGTTGTTGCAAATAACAGGATCTCATTCTTTCTTATGGCTGAATAGTGCTCCATTGTGTCTAACTACCACATTTTCTTTATTCATCTGTTGATGGACACGTAGTTTGCTTCCAAATCTTGGCTATTGTGAACAGTGCTGCAATGAACATTAAAGTACAGATAACTCTTTGATATAATGATTTCCTTCCTTTGGGGTATATACCTAGCAGTGAGTTTACTGGATCACATGGTAGCTCTACTTTAAGTTTTTTTGAGGAACCTCCAAATGTTCTCCACAGTGGTTATACTAATTTATATTCCCACTAACAGTGTACCTGTTCCCTTTTCTCCACATCCTCACCGGCATTTGTTATTGCCTGACTTTTGGATAAAAGCCATTTTAACTGGTATAAGATGATATCTCATTGCAGTTTTAATTCGCATTTCTCTTCTGATCAATGATGTTGAGAATTTTTTCAAATATCTGTTTGCCATTTGTATACATTCTTTTGAGAAATGTCTATTCATATATTTTTTCAATTTTTGATAGGATTATTAGACTTTTTCCTATAGAGTTGTCTGAGTTTCTTATATATTCTGTTATTAATCCCTTGTCAGATGAATAGTTTGCAAATATCTTCCCCATTCTATGGGTTGTCTCTTCACTTTGTTAATTGTTTCCTTCGCTGTGCAGAAGCTTTTCATAGGGCATGTTTTATTTCTCCTTTTGATTTATAACCTAGGGCCAGCATCAGAGAATAATAAAAACAGCAATTAGCACTTTAGAGTTTATAAACTGTATTCATATACATTAGCTTATCTGAGTTACAAAATAGCTATTATTATTCAACTCATTTTTTTCAGGACCTGGTCTTTATTATTAAAAGTTATAATTTTAAAAATTTCTCAACATCATTAATATGTGGACAGAAGAAAACTTCAGAAAATCCACAACAGTTAAAAAAAGAAATAAATATCCCTATACCCAAAGACCTATTGTCCTTTGTGCTACCTTTTATGTATTTGGCACTCTACATTTTTATTACATGTATATTTATTAAAAACAAATACTTTATTTTATCTTCTTTATAATCTATTTCTTAGAAGAATTTTTTTCATATCCTTGTTACTTTAAATTATTTTAAAGCCATGTTAGAGTAATTTTATTTTATGTTGTTTTATTTTTAATTCCTCTTGCTGTCATTCCCAAATATTAAAGTAATTTTACTACAGAGAACTCTGAGTCTTAGAGAGGCCAAAAGACTCACTCAAAGCAGCTCAGCTAGTAAGATACAGCCTGGACTCCAAGCCCCAAAACCTTGGACTCCAAAGCCTATGCTTCGTATTTTATCAGCATAATCTAAGGCAAATAGTGTCCCTTTTTAATTTGACCTCCCACAGCAATTTAAATTGGTTTATTGATCCCCAAATAATGAAAAATTAATTAAACTTTAGCATCAATATCACACCTACAGTCAGTTCAGGAATCCAGAAATCTCTTGGATAGTTCTGCTGTTTTTACAACCCACATAAATATGATAAGCTTGACAATACCATAATCTCTCCAGAAAATCAAGAGAACGTTAACCTAAAATCTGGTCAGGAGGTTTTTCCTTATCTCATGCCCATATGACATCACTGGTATGTGTACCCAATTAATTTTAGTACTTTTTGTTCTTGTAATAATCAGCTTAGCATTTGTTTTTTCCTTTGGATTATTTATCACCTATCTTTTACTCTCCCTACGCCCATAAGTGGCTCTCCTAATATTCCAGTTCCGTGTTCTCAGGTCCTAGTAGATGTCTAGTACCTGAAGTAAGGATCTTAGAAAATTTCATGCCTCTTTACTATTGGGGAAAAAAAGTAGTTTTTGCAAATTTCTCAACAGTAGTAGAAGATTTAAGACAGATGCATAGTACAAAGTCTAAAAGTTTGCAAAAACATTTTTTTTTCTTTTTTTGAGACAGAGTCTTGCTCTGTCACCAGGCTGGAATGCAGTGGCATAATCTCGGCTCACTGCAACCTCTGCCTCCCAGGTTCAAGTGACTCTCCTGCCTCAGCCTCCTGAGTAACTGGGACTACAGGCATGCATCACCATACTCGGCTAATTTTTGTATTTTTAGTAGAGACAGGGTTTTACTATGTTGACCAGGATAGTCTTTATCTACTGACCTCGTGATCTGCCTGCCTCGGCCTCTCAAAGTGCTGGGATTACAGGCATGAGCCAACACACCCAGCTGGCAAAGACATTTAAAAAAAAATAAAATGGTATTATTGATAGTAGTCTACACAAGGATTTGAATCATTAAATTAAGTAACAATTTGATTTCAAGGTTAAATCCCAAATCATTACCAACAAGGTGTGTTGTGCCAAGTATTTAGGGGCCTGGAGCACAGCTAAACTGAGTCTTGGGCTATATTTTAGACTTGGCAGACCTAAGGTGAAAAGGGCAAGGCATGCTTCGTCTGAGCGTTTGTCTAGAGCATACTTAGCATATTAATTCCCAACTCTCCCATTCAAATTTAGGTAAAGGAACTTAAGGAAACTTTTCTCCCCAACTATTGAGGGATTTGTCCATCTGTTACAATTGTTTATCAATCCAGGAATAAGAATCTAAAAGGAAAACATTATCTAACCTTTTATCTTCTTTATGAACCCTTTCACTGAATTAAGGGGAGATCACCACATAGGAAAGGAAAGTTCTATTTTTAGCTGAAGAGCTACCCCTCTACAAAGACTGCCTAGAATAATGTGTCCCCCATTTGAATGCAGGCTTCCTCCGCTCCCATTTTAGTGCCCCTTGGCTTGATTCTCATCCCTCCCGTGGTTCTACCCTCCCCAGTTCCTCAAGTTCCTCAAGTTACTGATTCTAAAGATAAGTGAATTACACCAGAGGCAAAGGAAAAAGCGAGTAGGCTTCTTACAGATAATGAGTTTTCTTTTTCTTTTTCATCTTTACTCACTATTTTTTATGACTTAAAACCAATCTTGCCCTTTCTTGCAATGTTTAGTAAATTGAACCTTTATTCCCATTATCAGATTGAAGAGGGGAAGGAAAAAAAGGAAAGGCGAGCACTTAATTATTGTTGCATTGCAGTGTTTGCTGATTTCAAAATCAGTTTTACGTAAAACAGGAGGGAGGAGAATAAAGCCTTGCAGTCTTATGAGATCACTGGACTCTAGTAATCAGAAATAAAGGTTCTTCTAGGAGTGGTCTACCAGGTAGCAGCTGACAGGTGGCAGGTTCTAAGTTTACTCCCTTTCAGAGAGCTACTCAAGCAGTAGTGCTGTCTAACGGGAATGTGGGGCTCTTTAGTCACAAAGGACAGTAGCTATACAGAAAACAAAACAGCAGTCTGAGAGACAAGATTCATGGGATATAAGTCCTATCTCTACTACTAACTAGTTACAACCTAACTTTGGGGGAATCATTGAGCATCATCTGCAAAGTTAAGAAAATAACAATTTGTCCTGCTTTCCTTCCATCATGGTAGCTTTCCTACCCTACCATACTGGGAGGAAAGGAGGGCAATCTTACATGTATTCAGTTTTTGAATATAAAACAAGATATGTATGAAAATATAAATATACAAAAAACAGCCAGGCGCAGTGGCTCCTGCCTGTTATCCCAGCACTTTGGGAGGCCGAGGTGGGTGGATCACCTGAGGTCAGGAGTTCAAGACCAGCCTGGCCCATATGGTGAAACCCCATCTCTACTAAAAATATAAAGATTAACCAGGCATGGTGGTGGGCACCTGTAATCCCAGCTACTCAGGAGACCGAGGCAGGAGAATTGCTTGAACCTGGGAGGCGGAAGTTGCAGTGAGCCAAGATCATGCCACTGCACTCTAGCCTGTGATGTGTCTCTAGTGAGACTCCATTTAAAAAAAAAAAATAGTCTACAAAAAACTGAATACATGTAAGATAGCATGACTGAAATGTCTAAGCAGTGGTCTAAGTTAAATTGCTAAAGAGCCTTTCAATAGCACAGTTCTCTACTACTTGCTTGAGAGGCTTGATGATCTGAAGCCAAACAAATTTATTTGTAGAAATTATGGCTTTGCCAGAAACATTGTTGTGTTTGGGAGGCTAAAACTATTATGGGCATAAAATAGTGAAAAATGTTTTTCCTTATGTTTTTTAGTTTTGTACCTGGAAGGACATAATGTAGCTTCTGTATGAATAGTAGTAGGATATCAGGAGAGACTATATCATATCATAAGGGGGAATTAGAAGTCAGGAGATTAGGGTAACATCTCAGAGAACTTTGGCCAGGTTAAGGAAGAGTGAAGCACCTGAGTGTATTTATCCCAGAGAAAAAGTATCCCAGGAAGAACACAAATGCTGTCATAAAATATTGGAAAGGGCCATTACGGAGGAAACAATTAGACACCCTGCTCTAGAAGGCAGATCACTGGGCACAAAATGAAGTTGTTGGATTAAATGATTTCTAAGTTCCCTTAAGAAAAATTCTGGTGCTCTATAGTTAGAGGAGAGAGGCTGCTGCTCAGCACAAAGGAATACTTTCCGTAAAAATGAATTTGCCTTCAATGGACAAAGACATCAGTCCCTGGAGACATTTTGACATTCAGAAGGAGGCTGGATAGCCACTTAGGAAGGATGTGGAGGGCATGCCTACATTGTCAGGGAAATCAAACTCCATGACAGCAGAAGACTTTCCAATTTAAGATATCAAATAAAAGATATTTGATTCTTTAGTAGGATGTGTTATAAAAAGTGATAAATAAGAGATTTTATAAATAAGGGGTCTGTCTGTGTGTCCTTCACTGTCAGTGGGAGTAGATACTATTTCAGTGGTGATTGTTGTCGTTGTCTTCTTTTCCCTTGCTTGGAAAGTGATACGAAGCAGCTTTTCTAGTAACTTGGATTAACAGTATGTTTTCCACTTTATTGTTCTTTTTGTTCATTATAGCCATCTGTGAACAGTTTTTATAGCAGCTACACAACCAAAGTTGCATACTAGCTTGCACCAAGAAAATCCTATACTCAGCCTGGAATGACGATATCACTGAATTCTATTTTGCAGATAGCATGTGATAAACTGATTGACAAATTCTAGAAATAAATCAAGATCATCTTGATGTTTAAGAACCTGACAGACGGATGGTACCAGCACAATACTGAGATCTTGACTAAGTCATAAGCTATAACAAGTGCTGATGATTTCTGACCTTCTGGGCAGCTATACTACTTGACTCTAGGACAAAACATTTCTGGATTTTGGAGAAAGTTTTCATTATCAACTAACTATAAATTCTCCAAGTCAAAGAATAAGATTAGCAACAGTTAACCTCACTGAATACCCCATTCACTGACATTGAAGTGAAGTTCATCCCAACACAGTTATGAAATGGCTAAACATGTTTATTTCATGTACATGAACTAAAATAACAATTATATGTTAAGCAAGAGGTAGAAGAGAGAAGAAAGGCCAAAAGAAACAATGGCTATCTTAGGATGCTTTCAGTTGCAAGCAGCAGAAAATTTATCTCAAAATAGCCTAAACAAAGGGAATTTATTGGCTTATATAATTGAAAGTTTTAGGCTTTCCTGGCTCCAAGGAGGCAGATAATGCCAAAACAACAATCCCACCCTCCTATGCCACATTGATCTTTGTATGTCTCAGCTTGGCTTTGTTCTCAGGAGATTTCCTCTGCCTGGCATCCCAGAGGCTCCAGGTTTACATTTTCCCAATTTCAAGTCTAAGACAGTACTCTTTACCAGCAATTTCAGCACAAGGTCCTAAATTGAATTTCATTGTCTCGGCTTGGGTCCTGTGCCCTTTCTTTCACTAATGGTAGAGGCCTAAAGATGAGTAAGGTCAGCATCTAAACTACACAGATAGAAAATGGAAAAACTAGAAAATAAGGGGGCATGAATGCCAGGTGGGCAAAACAACAGATGTCTACTTGCCTACTTCAAAAAATGTGACACCATGGATGGCTGTGGAACTGCTAGAGCCCACAGACCCAGGCAGCTGCGGGACTAGAGTTTGCTGTTTTATGAACTGAAGCTTCAGGTTCACCCTCCATGGATGAGGATGCAGCAGCTCTAAGGATATCAAGCAGTTCTGGGGGCTGGATAGTCTTTAGTCCAAGAATAGGAGTTGGGAACATTTGGCAAAATAAGATCCCATGTTCTCAGAGTGTCCTGATCAAGTGCAAGTGCACACACATTGGAGTTTATTATATAATGGTATTGTCATCTCAGGAAACAAAGGACAACTCTGTGAGAGTATATGGATGTGCACAGATGTTTAGCTGCAAGTCAGTGAGCTTGGTGCTGTATCATTGATAAAGAAGTCCTTAGAAAAGCAAATGTAATGCCAAGCAATGGTCACATCCTTCACATAGCAATGGGGAGAAAAGAGATGTGACAGCAAGTATTAAAGAGAGGTAGACTCCTTTCTTAGTGGAGGGATCAGGGTAGAGTAGAGGAGGTAGAATTACTCCTTGGGAAAGATGGAGAGATAGTAGAACACTGCTTCTGTTCCATTTTGGAGATGAGTGAAAGATCTGGGCAAAGGAAAGCTTTTCAGCAAGTTGAAAAGTTGATTCTTCAGTCAAGGAAGGAAAAAGCCATAGTGTGAAAAACGAGGGTAAAATGAGAGTTCTTTGGAGGTCTGAAGGAGCCATTGAGTTTTAGAAGCCACTGATGTGATTTTAAGCACATGAAGCAGGCAGTGGCATCCGTGTTCCTTGGGGCAGCCCCTTTTGCTCATTATTACCAGCATTTGTCAAAATAAGGTTTGGATGTGCTTTAAAACAAGCATTTGTATTTTTTCATGCTAAAAATATTAAAGCCCATCAATGACTTAAAAAGAAAATTATGTTCCTATTTTCCAGTCTCCTTGTCTATGAAGTCCACCAGAAAAAGAAGAAAGAAAGGAAGGAAGGGAGGGAAGAAAGGAAGGAGAGACAGAGAGAGGGCACGAGAGAGAGAGAGAGAAAGTTTATATATTAGTTCGCAAAGTCTGCCATAGCAAAGTACCATAAACTGAGTGACTTACACAATGAAATTTACTGTCTCACAGCTCTGGAGGTTAGAAGTCTGAGATGGACTCACTTATACGTGGAATCCGACACAATTGAACTCATAGAAGCAGAGAGTAGACTGTGGTTACCAGAGGCTGGGAGACTGGGGGAAGGGGGAGATGAGAGTCAAAGGGTACAAAACTGTTAGATAAAAAGAATAAGTTTGGTTTTTTATGAGGTATATTGCACAGTGTCCCAAATATAGCTAATAACTGAGTACTGTACATTACAATGTCACAGAATAAATTTCAAATGCTGTCTCATCACAAAAAAGATAAATATTTGAGGTAATGAATGTATTAATTAGTTTGATTTAATCGACATTATATTCACAAATTGTAACATCACATTGTACTCCATAAATATATATAACTATATTTTGACAATATGTAATAAAAATAGAAAAAATCTGAGATGGAGGTGTCAGCATTGTTGGTTCCTTCTGAGGGCTGTGAGGGAGAATCTGTTTCATGCCTCTCCCCCCGATTCTGATGGTTTGATGACTTACAGAAATCTCACCCAAGGCTGTGCCTTCATCTTCACATGGTGTTCTCTCTCTGTGGGTGTCTGTGTCCAAACTTCCCCTTTTTATAAGGACATCGGTCATATTGGATTAGGATCCACCTACCAACCTGATCTTAACAAATTACATCTGCAACTACCCTATTTTCAAATGAAGTCATATTCTGAGGTACTAGGGGTTAGAACTTTGATAAATGAATTAGATGCGGGAGCACAACTCAACCCACATCAGTCCATAATTCCTGTTCATAGTCCAGAGCCTATAAGTGGCAACACCTTTTGCTCCAGTGTTAGAATGCTAGAGCTAAATATATGCTTAAGACAGTAATTGGGGGTTGGAGAGGAGGAGTAGGCTTCCGAATTCCCTTCTTCTCATCACTGAGATCATCATCATGACTACTAATGGATATAATACCAGAATCATCAGCTTGAAAGATTTATATAATCTTTAGAAGCAACAATTTGAAGAAAAATCAAAATTCTTTTTGTATAAAAGGGACTGATTCTCTAACTTTCCAATGGAAGAGAAAACCCTTTGTCATTTTACTTTCAATATGGACAAAAAAGAAAAATAGTATTCTCCCCATTTCTCCTTTCTGAGGGAGGGGTATAGGAAAGAAGTGGGTTAATTCCTAGTTTGACTTTTGAGAGCGACTTTTCCTGTTGCTCATACAAATCAACTGATCACATGCCATTGGAAATGCCCAACTTGCCCAGTGTGAGCGAGGCTTTGTGCTGAACAAAGGGAAGACAGCTCTACATTTAACCACAGGTCCTTTGTGGGACAGACAAGAAAAACATGCATGATTGCAACTCATAAATAATACACCGAATGTCATCTGCATTTTACCTGCTCTTCAGGGCAGAGACAGCTATTCCTCAACAAGTTGGTGTTAATGCTTTACTCATAACTCCAGGGCCAAGTCTTGCAGGGAGTGGTGTTTTCCTACACTTCTTCCTCTCCCTATATTTTCAATCTAGCCAAGCATAAATAAGTGAGCAATTTCTATCCTGATCACTGAAGCTCTAAAGATAGGGCACTGAACCCACTAAATGATAAATACACGCCATATGGAGCTAACGGCAAGTTCCGATGCAAATTATCACCATTTTGCTCTCTGCAATGCAGATAAAAAGTCCCTTGTGTCATCTCTTTGTACTGAGCTGTGTGTATCTGAAAACAGCTAAAACCACTGAGAAAAGTGGAACATTTTATTTCATCTGAAAAGGAAAGGATATTGCTTGCATTAATGATAAGTGAATGTTTAAAAACATTATTTAATGTTGCACACCATATTTCATTTGGAATCTCCTATTTTAAACACATGTTTGAATCTTTTTGGCCAGATGTATTAACAGTGCAGTGTGGTATATAGAAGTTGTTGGCAAAACACGCTGGTGTTTAATGACATAAATATTTGTCAAGCACTTATGATGTACCAGCTAGCATTCCAGGTACGTTACATAAGTTATATCATTTATTCCTCATAACAACTCTAATGACAGGTCATTTTATCCCCACTTTATATATAAAGGAACCATTCAACTGGTAACTAGAAGAGCTGTATTCAAATCCATACTGCTAACCCAAAGTCTATGCTCTTTCCACCACTGAAGGCTACCTCCTGTCTTCAGCTGTTTTGACTTGAAGCAGAGAGAAATCCTCTCTGGGTCTCTTTTTCTTTATTCTTAAAGAGGAGGATTGAATTAAATATTCTCTAAGATCCCTTCCAATTCTAAACACTGTCTTTCTGTGATCACTTCCCCCTTCATTTACAAAATGTTAGTAACCCTTTTATTTAAATACTAGTTTTCTTCTTCAAATCCAAAGGCAATCTTCCTATTGACGGAGGGATATAGAAAACCTTCGTTTCGAATATTGGAAATAATAAGGTCAGAAACTGTTTTGCCTTGAGCCAATCTCCCTTGGTCACCTATGTGAAGTCTTCTAGTAGTACAAAAGAGATGTAGAAAATCCCAGTTGTACTAGCAGAAGCCTGGAGTTCCCAGATAATCTATAGGTGGACTGTGATAGATGGATTTCCCATCTTGTAGAAGTATAAGCTATTTAGGAATTGCAAGTGGCCACTTATTATTTGCCTAATTTTCTAGGTATTTCTATATAGGTTCAATAAAAATGCATTGTGATATGACATATTAAGTTCTCAGGGAACTCTCCAAGTTTTTCTTTTTTATGGATTGATGCACCAATCTAAATACAAGAGTCCAGCTACATTCTATGAAATAGTTTGTAAGGGTACCAATACAAGGAAAAAAGATATTCCTTTAAAGGTACTTCTAAAGACTCCAGAATCTGCACAGACCGGCTATGAAAAGATCAAGCAGGCAAGAGTTAGTGTGTCCTTTTAAAGTATGAGGTTGAATAGATTAAAAGAAAGATAGCAAGAGTGAGCCAGTCCCAGAGTAGTTACTGTCAAAGTTTTTAAGGGAAATGAGCTGATAGATAGCTTCTTTACCATACTGGATAAGTACACAGAATATCAGATGTGCTTGCTTTTGAAAGAAGAGAGTGACTTTCTTAGAAAAGTAGACTCTGGAAAAGATTTCTCAGCTTTCTTTCTCACTAGAACTTAACTCTTACAAAAGCAGCAAAGTGATACAACCATTAGGAGATTTTAAAAAAGTAATTATCTCTCTTGGGCTCTGATTTTTGGTTTGAGAGAGAATTACTAAAAAGAAAAGTAATTTAATATTGGATGTAAAATTTGGATATTTCAGATAGCATGAGAGACTAATGCCATCTCCTTCCTTACACTTTGTTAATTTAATCAGCAGTGTTATATACTCTATGCTCCCCTCAGAAGGAACAGAAAGGAAGGAAATCAGTATTTACTGAATACCTTCTATGTGTTGGGCATTTATTTTATTAAAATTTTTTTCATTGACACATAATAATTATACATATTTATGGGGTATGTAGTGATGTTTTGATACATATAACATATAATGATCAGATCAGGGTAATTCACAATTATCTCAAACATTTATCATTGCTTTGTATTGGGAACATTCAATATCCTCCTTTTATTTTAAACTATATATTACTATGAAATGCAGTCATCCTGCAGTGCTATAGAACACTAAAACTTATTCCACCTATTTAGTAGTAATGTTGTATCCTTTGATAAATCTCCCCCTATTCCTCTCTTTCTCCTATGCTTCCCAGCCTCTAGTATCTTCTGTTCTACTTTTTACTTCTATGAGATCAACTTTTTTTTTTAGCTTCCACAGATGAGAACAGGCAATGTTTAACTTTCATTCATCAGTTTGCCTTTTCTCCTACCCAGACTAATCACAGAGAAAGCATAAGAAACCAAACACTTCTGAAATGGGGAAATCAAAATGAGATCATTTCTTTTCATCTTCTTCACAAACCGGAAACTGTACGTCAATCCCCTTTTTTTGTCAAGGAGTGATGCAGGACTTCATGCAAGTTTTAGAATGACTCTTCTGGCTTTGCTTCATGAAGGGTCCTGGTATGCATACTGATAAGGTCATTTTAATAAAACTCCAAGTAAGAATGTGTACATCCCATTACTTAGGAGCCCCAGAATTGCACGCATTTGTTTGAATCATTTGAAGCCTATTATTTTATTTTGTTTATTTATTTTTTTTTTGAGACAGAGTCTTGTTTTGTCGCCAGGTGCCAGGCTGAAGTGCAGTGGCTCGATCTCGGCTCACTGCAACCTCTGCCTCCTGGGTTCAAGCAATCCTCCTGCCTCAGCCTCCCGAGTAGCTGGGACTACAGGTGCGTGCCACCACGCCCAGCTAATTTTTGTATTTTTTAGTAGAGATGGGGTTTCACCATGTTGGCCAGAATGGTCTCGATCTCTTGACCTTGGGATCCACCTGCCTTGGCCTCCCAAAGTGCTGGGATTACATGCGTGAGCCACCGCACCTGGCCCCACCTGTTATTTTTTAATAGTCATTAAGCCAGCACAAATATTTTAAAAATTAAAAAGAACTTTCAAAGTCTATAGTTAGCTTTGTCAAAGTGCCCTTAAATGCAGTAACTCAAGTCAGTCAGTCTTTTTGAAACATAGAAGTCACAGTGCATCCTCAGTGAGCTGTGGAAATAAGAAATATCAGTATGTATAACCTAAATAGAGAAAAAAATCAAATATAATGGAAATAAACAAAAGGAGGCTGATTCAGAATCTATTTTGATATATCTTCCTGAAACAAAATAGCTATTATTGAAATAATTTTTAAGGTTGGGTGTGGTGGATCATGGCTGTAATCCCAGCACTTTGGGAGGCCGAGGTGGTCAGATTGCTTGATGCCAGGAGTTCAAGACCTGCCTGGGCAACACAGTGAAACCCTGTCTCTAATAAAATTACAAAAATTATCCTGACATTAGTGGCACACACCTGTAATTCCAGCAACTCAGGAGGCTGGGGCAGAAGGATAGCTTGGATCCAGGAGGTAGAAGTTGCAGTGAGCTGAGACCGTACCACTGAACTCCAGCCTGGGCAACAGAGCAAGACTCTGTCTCAAAAAGAAAAAGAATTTTTTAAAATTGTGTCTATTTTAATAAGAACCCACATTTTATGGCTGTATTATGATTACATTATTATCAAATTCTGACTTTTTCCTAATGAAACCACTTGATTGCATGTTTATTTGTTCTTGTGTTTAAAGTGAGCTTTTAGTCCTTAATGGTTAAATGATAAAGTATACACAGAAAGCATTTACAGTTATTACTAAAAAGCAGTAGTGTTTGTAGCTTTAGAAAGTGAAAAAGAGTTATCAGGATTTGTTAGTCTTCTGTATTTCTTCTTATGACAATCTGCATGAATGTTTTTAAAGTTGCTTGGTTCGTAAGAGAATTATAATAAGTCCACTTTTTAATCACATTTGTTGGTATTGTCTATAATAGTTGAAGTTTCAGGCAGACCAGCTGAAGAGTAGGTGGACTGGGCCATCTTTCAGTAATCTGGGAGACTGAAAGCAGTTTGGTTAACAGTCACCTGCAGCATAGCACTTAGCAGGCAAAGCCTCTGACTGCCTCCTTGGAGTAGCAGAAAAAGCCCACCTGGGGATGATGGGGGTACATGTGTCTTTAAAAATAGGGTTTTGAAGTGAATAAAATAATTGTTGTATCGGATTGAACAAGACTGTGAACAAATACCACTTATAAAGCCACATAAAGCTCTCATAACCAAGAATGGATGGTTGTAAACTTTGTCCCCTACCAGAGGGCTATTCTTTACACCCGTCCAGAAATGCTGAACTAACCCTACAGATTTAGTCAAGGCAAGGAAACTGGGATAGAATGAAAAAGAATTAAGAATCCTACTGGAAACCTATTTCAAAGGAAAGATTTTGCCCTCTCCCCATACGCTAATCAAATCTGAAACCTGCAGTGTATAGAATTTTATGACTGATCTTAGCTGATACAAAAATGGCAGGGCGAGGAGGCAGGTGCAGTGATGACAAATGCATTTGTACAGTTCTAGATATTTGCTATTGTTGGCAAACTTTTGGAAGATCAAATCAAGAGCCCTTGCATGCTCTCAGGTTAACTTAGAAAGTTGTTTCACCTAGAGAGAGGGCTTTAATTTTTTGAAAGAGTGAACTTGCCTCCAAGCCAATTTAAAACAGCTCTTTCTTTTTACCCTTCATAAGCTGACTGTGTTAATTAGAATTAAGCATCTTTACATATGACAGAAAAATAAATCCCACCAAAATATCCTTGGCTTATATGATTATTTCTGTCTCATATGAAAGAAGTCTGGTGATAGGCAGTTCAGGGCAAATGTAGTGCCTCTGTAAATCTGTGAGATTTACTCAGGCTTCTTCTAGCTTGCTATTTTGCCATGCCTCATCCTTATGGTCCAAGATAGCTGCTAGAGCTCTAGCCAACTGATCTGCATTCCATCAGCAGAAAGGAAAAGCACACTACTTCCCTTCAAGGAGACTTCCTGGAAGTTATACACAAGACTTAGCCAAACTTAGGCACATAGCCAGATCTGGTTGTAAAGGAGTCTATCAGGTCATTAGCTGAGTGAAAACGGCTCACTTAGAAATTGGGGTTTTTATTGCTAGTGAGGAAAAAAGGAGAGTGGGTATTGACAGGTAACTAGCAATATTTGCCTCTGAACTCCTTCAGACCTCCTAAATTTTCTCCTCAACTGAAAATCCTCTAATCCACTACCTTAATTTTACTGATAAATGAACAGAATGATGTTAAACCTAAGTGACTTGTCCCAGGCTGCAGGTTGGAGGGCAGGAAAAACTAGACCCCACATCTCAAAACCTTAAGAGTAGGGAACATTCGTATTTTAAATTTCTGTATTAGAATATTGTATTTTGCTGAGCTCTAGCATATTCAATTGTCTCGTGATTTTTAGTTAAATGTGGCTGCAGTGGTCTTGTCTTCCTGCATTCTTTTATTTTTCTTAATAATAGTTTTATTGACATATAAATAGAATACAGTATCTCCTAGTAACAGTGTACAACTCAGTGGTTTTTAGTATGTTCAGAGTTGTGCAGCCATCACCACTATCTAATTTTAGATCATTTTCATCACTTCAAGAAAAGCCCTATATTCATTAGCAGTCACTCTTTCATGTGCCTGAACCACTGCTAATCTACTTTCTATCTCTGTGGATTTGTCTTTTATGGATATTTCATATAAAAGTAATCATGATATATGTCTTTTGTGACTGGCATCTTTCACTTAATATAGGTTTCAAGGTTCATCCATGTTATAGCATGAATCAATGCTTCATCTTTTTTATTGCTGAAAAATATTCCATTGTATGATAATACCACATTTTGCTTATCCATTCATGAGCTGATAGAATTTGGGTTGCTTCCATTCTTTGATTATTATGAGTAATGCTGCTGCTATGAACACTTATGCACAAGTTTTTGTGTAGACATATGGATTCGCTTCTCTTTGTTATTTACCTAGGAGTGGAACCACTGAGTCATATAGTAACTCTACATTTACCATTTTAAGGAACTGCCAAACTGGTTTTCCAAAGTGGCTGTTCCTTTTTAAAATCCTGCCAGCAAGGTATGAGGGCTCCAATTTTATTGCATCCTCAACAACCCTTGTTATTGTCTGCCTGTGATTCTAAACCATTTTGGTTGGTGTGAAGTAGTATCTTATTGTGGTTTGGAGTCCCATGTCTCTGATGGCAAATGATATCGAACATCTTTTCATGTGCTTTTTGGTCATTTATATATATTATCTTCAGAGAAATGCCTATTTAAATTCTTTGCCAGTATTCATTCTATTTTCTACTATAGTTTGTTTTTAATTTTTGTGGGCACATGGTAGGTATATACATTTATGGGGTAACTGAGATACTTTGATATAGTCATACAATGTATAATAATCACATTGGGGTACAAGCATTTATCCTTTGTATTACAAACAATACAGTTATACTCTTTTAGCTATTTTAAAGTGTATAATAAAATGATCATTGAGTGTAATCACCTGCTGTGCTATCAAATACTAGATCTTATTCATTTTGACTATGTTTTTGTATACCCATTAAGCATCCTCATGACTCCTACCCCTTTCCTCCCACCACCCTTTCCAGCCTCTGGTAACTATCCTTCTACTCTCTAGCTCCTTGAATTCAATTGTTTTAATTTTTAGCTCCCATGAATAACTGAAAACATGTGCAGTTTGTCTTTGTATTCCTGGTTTATTTCACTTAACATAATGACCTCCAGTTTTATCTATGCTGTTGCAAATAACAGGATCTTGTTATTTTTTTATGGCTGAATAGTACTCCGTTGTGTATAACTACCACGTTTTCTTCATCTGTTAATGGACACTTAGGTTGCTTCCAAATCTTGACTGTTGTGAATAGTGATGCATTAAACATGGGAGTACAGATATCGCTTCAATATACTGATTTCCTGCCTTTTTTTTTTTTTTTTTTTTTTTTTTGAGATGGAGTCTCACTCTGTCATCCAGGCTGGAGTGCAGTGGCATGTTCTTGGCTGGCTGCAACCTCTGCCTCCCAGGTTCAAGCGATTCTCCTGACTCAGCTTCCTGAGTAGCTGGGACTATAGGTGCCTGCCACCATACCTGGCTAATTTTTGTATTTTTAGTAGAGACAGGGTTTCTCCATATTGGCCAGGCTGTTCTCAAACTCCTGACCTTGTGATCTGCCCTCCTAGGCCTCCTAAAGAGCTGGTATTACAGGGGTGAGCCACCGTGCCTGGCCTCCTGCCAATTTTTAAGTTGTATTACTTGTCTGTTTTTGAGCTTGTAATAATTCTTCATATATTCTAGATACGAGTCCCTTAACAGATACATGCTTTGCAAATATTTTATCCCATCTATTGGTTATTTTTTCACTTAAAGTGGATACACAATAATTGTATTTATTTATAGGATACTTGTGTGTTTTTGACATGTGCATACAGTGTGTAGTGGTCAAATTAGGGCCATTGGGATATCTGCCACCTCAAACATTTATCATTTCTTTGTGTTGGCAACATTCTAAATCTTTTCTTCTAGTTACTTTGAAATACACTGTAAGTTCTTAACTGTAGTCACCCTACTGTGCTATCAAACATAGAACATATTCCTTCTATTGAATTGTATTTTTGTACCCATTAACCAACCTGTCTTCAGTCTCTCTTCTCCCCTCCCCACTACCCTTCCCAACCTTCGGCTACCACCATTCTACTATCTACCTCCAGAAAATCAATTTTTTAGCTCCCACATATGGGTGACAACATGCAATATTTGTCTTTCTTCATTTTCTTGATGGTGTCTTTGAGGTATGAGATTTTAAAATTTGAAGTCCAGTTTATCAGTTTTTCTTTTGTTGCTCTTGCTTTTGTTACTGTATCTAAAAAACCATTGCCAAGCCCAGAGCTATGATTTGTTTTCTTCTAACAGTTTTATAGTTTTAGCTGTTAACATTTAGGTTAATGATACATTTTGTGGTAATTTTTGTATTTGGTTGTTTCTATACTCTTAATCTTCAGATAACATTAAAGAAATTATTGCAAGTCATGGGTATCTCTCTATTAAGAGGGTTCTTTCCCATTCATACTGGAAAAGATTAAACTCTGGGCTGGATTGCCATTGAAGTCATAAACAGTATACTCTAGAAAGAGCAATATGTTCTATTAATGCTTTTTAAATTGACCTATAATTACTCACCTTTTTAGTGCTTGGAATAAACAATTGAATTATGAATTGGCATATTTAGGAGTGGTATCTTATATGTTCCTTAAAGACATCATTCTGCCTTCATGTTTTCTATGGGAATTGTGACTACAAGCTTTCAATTTTTAGTTTATCAGAAAATTAAAGCGAGACAAAAATAATAAAAAATAGTACTCTCTCCCATAACAAAAAAGAAAAAACCTTCTTAAGACAACAAAAATTAGATCATAATGGAAACAACTGTGGAGAAACTCTTATTTCAGCTTATTTCTTCCAGCACCTCATCTCCAGTACCCAACTAATATTTTCCCATTCCCATTTTACAGATGAGGAAAATGAGGCAACTCCCTCCACTTCATCTAGCTTCTTCTGTTTTGGCCTTTTCTTAGACTTGCTCCAGTGGAGGACTCTGGCAGCAGGATACCTATCTTTATAGCAATCAGTCCCAGAGGAAAGAGCTTATCTTTCTAACAATTCTACCAATATTCCCAGAATTGTGTATGTTTATGTCACACATATATGTATATGTGTGTATCTATATGTATATGTCATATACATAACACATATAAGACGGGAAATAAGAGAGGAACCAAACATAAGCCAGAATTAGAGGATATGAGGAAAATGCCCAGCAGAATCATGAAATTCACAGACCTAAAGCAATTCAAGCACAAGTTTAAATGTCAGTGAAGGCCAGGTGCAGTGGCTCATGCCTATAATCCCAGCACTTTGGGAGGGAAATGCAGGGAGGATTGCTTGAGCTCAGGAGTTTGAGACCTGGCAACAATGGCAAAACCCAGTTTCTACCCAAAAAATACAAAAATTAGCTGGGCGTGGTGACGTGTGCCTGTGGCCCAGCTACTTAGGAGGGTGAGGTGGGGAGAATTGTTTGAGCCCAGGAGGTCGGGGCTACAGTGAGCTGTGATCATGCCACTGCACTCTAGTCTGGATGACAGAGCAAGACCCTGTCTCAAAAAAAGGAAAAAAAGTCAATAAAAGGTCATTGAAAACTCATCCTTCTTTTTATAAAATACAGAAGACATTTCTAGAAATAGAATGTTTTGTGAATGAATATTTATTAATCTCTCAACTGGAATGTATCAATGGGCAGAATAGATCCAGAATCAGAACACATTAGATGAATCAGGAATTTATTTATTTGGGGGAGAGTTTCAATTTTTGTCAATTAGACATGACTTATAACCAGAAACTATAGATGGAAAGCTTTTAGATAGTGAGAGAACATTTTAAAGATTATATAATGATGACTTGTACAAGATCTTCCATCTAATACTACAATTACACACCTTTAATCATTATTATTTTTGTTTATTTTTGAGACAGGGTCTCACTGTCTTCCAGGCTAGAACACAGTGGTGTAGTCACTGCTTACTGCAGCCTCAACCTCCCATGCTCAACTGATTCTCCCACCCCAGTCTTTCAAGTAGCTGGGACCACAGGCGTATGCCACCATGGCCAGCTAATTTTTGTATTTTTTGTAGAGACAGGATCTCTCCATGTTGCTCAGGCTGGTCTCAAACTCCTGAGCTTAAGTGATCCTCTTGCCTTAGCCTCCCAAAGTGCTGGGATTACAGGCATTAGCCACCATGCCTGGCCTAATAATTATTTTTTATTGTAAAAATACACAAGGAGAATTAAAAAAGAAAACATATCAAATAATTTTTACATTAACATAAAGTTATTTGTGTAATCTCTTTGAGTTTTTATCCTTTCTTTCTTTCTTTTCATCTTTTGAGACAGAGCCTCACTCTGTCACCCAGACTGGAGTGCAGTGGCACAATCTAAGCTCACTGTAGCCTCTGCCTCCTGGGTTCAAGTAATTTTCGTGTCTCAGCCTCCCAAGTAGCTAGGATTGCAGGCACTCACCACCATGCCCAGCTAATTTTGTATTTTTGGTAGAGATAGGATTTCATTATGTTGGCCAGGCTGGTCTTAAACTCCTGAGCTCAGGTGATCCACCTGCTTTGGCCTCCCAAAGTGCTAGGATTACAGGTGTGACCCACCATGCCCAGCTTCCCCCTCCAACCTTTTTTTTTTTTTTTAAACGTTTAAAAGAATCATAGAACACATACAAGACAAAAAACAACTTTTAATTATTCTATCTCTAAGGATATCTAGGAAGAGAGCTAAAATATTTCAGAGGAAAAGACAGTGAAAATAGGCCTTTATTTTCTTTCTTTGACAATTACTTTGAGGAATGAAAAGAGAAATTAAATAGTATGTTTGTTAAAACCCTGTCACATTCTTAATGACCATTACACTCTTGAAAGTTGCATGTGAGCTCAAGGGAATGTGTTAATCAGATTGTTTTGGCTAATGTTTAACAGGTTGCAGATCATCTCTCTCAGACAACATAATTTCAGTTTTGACAGGTATTAATTTTGCATATTTATAGTTATAATCATGTTGCCTTACAGACATAACTTTAAAAATTGATGTCTCTATTGAGTAAATCATAAAAATAATAATGTAAATACTACAATTCAAATTTTAGAAACATAAATTGTAAACAAGACCCCAGTACAAATATAGATTATAAATTTGTATGTGCTCTGACAAGTCTCTACGTGACTCTGCACAGGCAGCCACAAAAAAAGGGAAGACCTGGAAGTACAATAATACATATCTGATAATTGGATTTTATTGAGTGGGTGATCTATTAATGTTAGTCCCCAGCATATTGTCTTTTATAACACTTTTCTCAGGTTTTGTGTCATTGTTAAACAAAGCACAGTCACCTCTCATCAACTGAAACTTTCTAAGGCAAATACTAATCAATAACCTCTAGTAGAAGAGAAATATTAGCTCCAGGAGAGCAGGGATTTTATCTTTTTTATACACTACTTTCCCAATACCTACCACAATGCCTTGAACTGAGTAATTATTCACTAAATATTTCTTAATAAATTAATGGATTTTTCACTAAAAATATCAAAGAAAATAAAAATGACCAAGCAATCATTCAAAGTTGTACTAAGAGCTTGCAAAGTCATCTGAAAGTTAATAGGATATTATTAAGGGAAATTAATAAGATAAATCAGAATGAACTATTGGCAAAACTGATCCAGTAACTTTCTTGGGCTTTGTAAATATCCATAGCATACATTGTTGAAAACTAGTTCCCATTACATATGCCGTGCAGCAATTTCACATTACAGTGCAATATGTATGAGAGAGAAGCATTCAACAAGTTGGTCTGTTTATCACTAACAAATCACTGAGGGTTTTGGTAATTGTTATTTTGTCCAGCCTACAGCTGGACAAAACATATTGCAAACAAACTGATCAGCACAAGGTAGTTTTGTGAATAGCTAGAAAGAGTGTTATTACAATAATAAAATAAGCTGAACAGCTAACAATATGCCTCCTATTCTTGCTTTCATTGTTCAAGAGTGAATATTTCAAATACAATCAAATTGTCATCTTTAAATATACTCTCTTCAGCATGTGTTATGTGAAGAAAGATGGACAAGTATAACACTCTCCTTTTTTCACACTGAAGGATACTGGTTAGCAGGTGCTCACACATTTTTAAAATGAGAAATGGGACAGTGATAATGCAAGACAGTTGTTTCAAGGGGCTCTCTCAATATATGTAACTCAGTACTATATTCAGTATCTAAAATAGACTACATTTATTTCAGGGATAAAATATTGTGATTTAAAAAATTTTAGATAACAGGGTTTCTTCAGAAGACTGAACTATGGCACAAAAACCTGACTTGCTCAACACTTGAATTCTTGGAGAAAGAGATCAATGATGCATTATTGGGAATATTTTAAAATAGTATCCAAAAATTGTGACAGAATAGGAAGAAATATCCAGCAGGTCTCACGAAGTCATCTTCGTTTTCCAGGCTATGTTCTGATCACTGTCAGCCCAGTCACTAATTGGGTGACTTGCTGTGAAAAGAGAGACCTGGAACAATATTGCAGCTCTCTGGCTCTCATGATATTGCCCTTGCCCTGGAATTTTTCTCTATCTTGCCCTGCCCAGAAGATTGCCTAAACTGTACATGAGTTAATCCTGCCCTTTGAAAGCTGGGTTTATTTTCCAGCTCTACTTATCTGGGACAAATTTCAGTAACAGGTCTAAGTTCCCTTGGTTCATACCCAGCGCCCTGGTAAGTGGAGTTTTGCCTGATTTCAGCTTGCTTTGAAATTTTGCTTATTGTGTGTGTGTTCTTTGTACTGTATGGGATGGAGGTGCTTTGATTTTATACCACGAGGGTGGTAGTCAATGCCCTCCAGTATTATGAATTTCTACCAGCTTTTCTTAGCCTTTCCTGTCTAGCTTTATTATTTCAGAAGATATTAATTATATTATCTTGCTCATACAAATATAATCATCTATGAATTATTCAGAGGAAAACACTGGCTGGATGCTGTATCTGGTTCCCTGGATCTTTTTTTTCCAATTATTGAAAACACAGAAGAAATGAAGCAAAGGTCAGTCTATGCCTTATAATTTGCCAAAGGCTCTTAACATTTCATGGGAAATGATCAGTAAGTCTTGCTCAAGAATCCATACTGATTTTATAGGAGATGAATTTATTGAATTTAGCAAAGACTTTCTCAGCTATGCTCTTAATTCCAACTCAAATCTTTGCATCCATAATCCCAGTAATGGCCCACTTATTTGCAATGTGTAAATTATCTCAGATAGCTGCCTTTACCTTGACATACACGTTTGTGGACTGGGAGGGACTTCACCATCACGAAAATGTCTCAAGTAAATAGAAGGGTTAGATGGAGAGGATCCTATAGGCCAGTAAGGGCACTCTAGAGTTAGGGCTGGTATTTAGTTAGTCCACAACGGGACAAGCAGGTCAATGGTTTACAGTTGTCATCATTCTAACTGATTAATGCCTATGCTGTACTGTTGTTAACACATTGAGTGTCCACATTTTGAATATCATCGTTGCCTGCAATATATTCTTAAAAATTCCTAAGCTTGTAGTCATTCTCTATGTTGCTCCAGATTAACAACAGGAGTCAGTCTTGCAGAATCACCAGTCGATGATTCAGTCTCAGTACCTGAGTTTCACGGTAGTCAGGAATGCTCCTCTGCCTTTACCAACCAAGCCCATGTTGGCCTTTTCTAGATGCTATGGAGCTGGACAAAATTGAATTTTTAGTATACAACTGAGATCCTGGACTTAGGGCAATCTCAGGTTCAATGTGCAAAGCTTCATTATTACTAACTTCAAAGATTTGTTCATGGGTAACTGCAACAGAAACAATTTCACCAAAGAATACTGTTTTTAATTGAAAGATGATTTTCTAATGAAGCTTTTCTAATCCTTTATGCCAATCAAAGAACTTGGGTCCTATAATGATAGAGTTAAAAAATAAAAAAGGCCACCTTTTAAAATAATAAACAGGTTTTAAATTATTTTGTTAAGAGTTATTATTTAAATTATTTTGTTAAGAGTTATTATTTTGTTAAGAGTTATTTTTTAAGTTTATATAACAGGCATAAATCTCAATCTAAAGAAATTCAGGTTGGCAAGAAACACAGTTTTATTTTCCCATTACTCAATCTAATTTCTATTTCAAGCTCTGATTTCACAAGGAGTGGCAAACACTTAATCAGAGTCAATTTGCCAGGAACTGCATCTCAATTGCAGGGGCTTACATAGCATCAGGATGTCAGGGGAAGGGGATGGGGCATCCTTGCTCTTCATCTGCTATGCTCGCTCCTCTTAGAGTTCTAATATGCATCTTTCTGCAATAGCAGCCAGCTCCATGGATTGCTGCTGGGTTGATTTTGGTCCATCAGCAAGGACTCTTTAGGTCTGCTGGCTCTGCAGTGCCTCTGTACCCTTTCAGGTATCTGGAAATTGTGCTGGGCTTCCAGAACCTCCATGGTACTATATAAGTTTGCACTGTTCATTATGGTAGCTACTAGCCATATGTAGCCAATAAATAAATTAAAATTAAATAATATTAAAACTCAACTTCTGCAGTGACACTAGCCACATTTCACATGTCCAGTAATTCCAAGTAGCTCATGGTTTACTCCATTGGACAGCCAGATGTATGTTCATCATAGAAAGTTCTACTGGACTGTGCCACTCCAAAGTCTTGACTGACCTAAATAACAACCTAGTTGTTTCTTCTCTTAAGGGTATTGACACCTCTCCAGGTCTCTAATATATATATATTTCTATTAGTTCCCAGATCCCATAGATAGATCCTATCATTTCAGTTGCCTTTCTTCAAAGCTTGTGCCAGAATATGGTGAAATGAGGTCCTGTTCTCAAAAATCCACTAATATCCAGCTTTCATTACAACCCCTCCAAGTTCTGTCTTTCCTTTCTAGCCCAGGAAACTCATTTCTCATCTTTGGGAAAGGAAGTTTTACTACTGTCTGTATCAGCACTATCTAATAGGAATATAATGTGAGCCACATATGTAATTTAAATTGTTCCAATAGCTGCATCAAAAAAGAGTAAAGGAACAGATAAAATTAATTTTACTGTCTTTTATTTAACCCAATATATCAAAAATATTTTAATATGTAATCAATATAAATCTTATTAACATATTAATATTTTCTACATACTAAGTCTGAAATCAGTGTATATTTTATACTTATAGCACATCTCAATTTGGGCTAGCCACATTTCAAGTATTCGATAGTCACATGTGGCCATAGGCAAACATTGCAGGTTTAACTGGATTCCATTGCATTATTCCTCAAAGGGATAGGCTTTTGAAACTCAAAAACTGAGAGACGATCCAAGATGGCTGAATAGGAACAGCTCTGGGGTGCAGTTCCCAGTGAGAACACAGAGGGTGAGTGATCACCACATTTCCAGACAACTTTTTACTGCCCACAGACCAGGAAATTCCCAGGTGGAAAAGTGTCACAAGTCTCCAGTATGGCTCTTTCAGTCAGTGCAGTGGGTCTCCGCCCAAAAACTCACACAAATCTGGGAGCTATTTCAACTGGCATCTGGAATGCCTGGGAGACAGAGTCAACCATTCAAGTGAAAAAAAAGGGGGCTGAAACAGGGAGCCAGGAGATCTGGCTCGGTAGGTCCCAGACCCACAAAGACCAGCAATCTGAAATGCTCTGGACTGAGAGTTTCACAGCAAGCACAGCTGGACCCGGGACAGTCCAGCTTTGTGGGGAAGGGCATCCGCCATTACTGAGGCAGTCCACCACTACTGAGGCAGTCCGCCATTACTGAGGCAGTCCATGATTACCGAAGCAGTCCGCCATTACTGAGGCAGTCCACTATTACCGAGGCAGTCTGCCATTACTGAAGCAATCTGCCATTACCAAGGCAGTCTGCCATTACAGAGATAGTCTGCCATTACTCAGGCAGTTCTAACTATTCCTCTATAAACAAAACCGCAAGAGAGTTCACACAGCAGCTGAGCAGAGCCCATGGAAGCTCAGCAACGCCTCTGCTGGCAGACTTTGACTAGGCTACCTCTTCGCTGCGCAGGGCATCTCTGAAAAAAGGCAGCAGCACATCAGGAATTTATAAATAAAGCCCCACCTTCCCAGGACAGAGCACCTGGGAAAAAAAGGTGGTTATGAGTTCTGCTGCAGCAGCCTTAAATGTACCTGCCCAGCAGCTCCAAACAGAACAAATTAGCTCACGGCTCAGCACTTGGGCTCCTATAAGGGACAGACTGTCTCCTCAAGCAGCTCCCAGACCCTCATATATCCAAAGAGACACCTCATAAAGGAGAGCTCAGGCTGACATCTGGTGTGTATCCTTCTGGGACAAAGATAACAGAGGAAGAAACTAGCAGCAACTCTTATTGTTCTGCAGCTGCTACAGGTGATCCCCAGGCAAGCAGGGTCTGGAGTGGACCTCCAACAGTCCTATGGCAGAGGGGCATGACTATTAGAAGGAAAACTAAAAAACAGAAAGAAATAACTACATCATCAACAAAAAGGATGTCCACTCAGAGACCCCATCTGAAAGTCACCAACTACAAAGACCACAGGTAAATAAATCCACAAAGGTGGGAAGAAACCAATGAAAAAGGATGAAAACAACCAAAACCAGAATGCCTCTCCTCCTCCAAGGGATCACAACTCCTCACCAGCAAGGGAACGAGGCTGGATGGAGAATGAGTCTGATGAATTGACAGAAACGGGCTTCAAAAGGTGGGTAACAACAAACTTCTCTGAGCTAAAAGAATATGTTCTAACCCAATACAAAGAAACTAAGAACCTTGAAAAAAGGTTTGATGAAATGTTAATGAGAATAAACAGTTTATAGAAAAATATAAATGAATTGATAGAGCTGAAAAACACAATGTGAGAACTTTGTAAAGCATACACAAATTTCAATAGCTGAATCGACCAAGCAGAAGAAAGGATATCAGAGATTGAAGATCAACTCAATGAAATAAAAAGAGAAGGCAAGATTAGAGAAAAAAGAGTAAAAAGAAATGAATAAAGCCTCCAAGAAATATGGGATTAGGTGAAAAGACCTAATCTATGCTTGATAGGTATACCTGAATGTGATGGACAGAATGAATCCAAGCTGGAAAACACTCATCAGGATATTATCCTGGAGAACTTCCCAAACCTAGGAAGGCAGGCCAATATTCAAGTCTAGGAAATACAGAGAACACCAGAAGGTATTCCTGAAGAAGAGCAACCCCAAGGCACATAAATGTCAGATTCACTAGGGTTGAAATGAAGGAAAAAATGCTAAGGGCAGCCAGAGAGAAAGGTCAGGTCACCCACAAAGGGAAGCCCAGCAGACTCACAGAGGATCTCCCAGCAGAAACCCTACACGCCGGAAGAGAGTGGGGGCCAATATTCAACATCCTTAAATAAAAGAATTTTCAACCTAGAATTTCATATCCAGTCAAACTAAGCTTCCTAAGAGAAGGAGAAATAAAATCCTTTACGAACAAGCAATTGCTCAGAGATTTCATCACCACCAGGCCTGCCTTACAAGAGCTCTTGAAAGAAGCACTAAACATAGAAAGGAACAACCAGTACCAGCCACTCCAAAAATGTACCAAATGGTAAAGAGCAGTGACACAATGAAGAAACTGCATCAACTAACAGGCAAAACAACCAACTAGCATCAAAAGGCAGGATCAAATTCACACATAACAATATTAACCTTAAATATAAAGGGGCCAAATGCCCCAATCAAAAGAAACAGAGTAGCAAATTGATTAAAATGTCAAAACCCATGAGTGTGATGTATCTAGGAAACCCATCTCACATGCAAGGATACACATAGGTTTAAAATAAAGGGATGGAGGAAGATTTACCAAGCAAATGGAGAGCAATAAAAAGCAGGAGTTGCATTTCTAGTCTCTAATAAAATAGACTTGAAACCAACAAAGATCAAAAGAGACAAAGAGGGGCATTACATAACAGTAAAAGAATCAATGCAACAAGAAGAGCTAACTATCCTAAATATATATGCACCCAATAGAAGAGCACCCAGATGCATAAAGCAAGTTCTTAACAACCTACAAAGAGACGTAGACTCCCACACAATAATAGTGGGAGATTTTAACACTCCACTGTCACTATCAGACAGATCGAGACAGAAAATTAACAAGGATATCCAAGACTTGAACTCAGACCTTGACCAAGCAAATCTAATATACATCTACAAAACTCTCCACCCTAAATCCACAGAATATACATTCTTCTCAGCACCACATCATACCTACTCTAAAATTGACCACATGATTGGAAGTAAATCACTCCTCAGCAAATGCAAAAGATCGGAAATCATAACAAACAGTCTCTCAGACCACAGTGCAATCAAATTAGAACTCAGGATTAAGAAACTAAGAACCACACAACTCATGGAAATGGCACAACTGGCTCTTGAATGTTGACTGCACAAATGATGAAACGAAGGCAGAAATAAAGATGTTCTTCAAAACCAACGAGAATGAAGACAAATGTACCAGAATCTCTGGGACACATTTAAAGCAGTGTCTAGAGGAAAATTTATAGCAAGAAATGCCCACATGAGAAGCAAGGAAAGATCTAAAATTGACACCCTATCATCAAAATTGAAAGAGCTAGAGGAGCAAGATAAAAAAATCTCAAAACCTAGCAGAAGACAAGAAATAACTAATATCAGAACAGAAATGAAGGACATAGAGACACAAAAATCCCTTAAAGAAAATCAATAAATCCAGGAGCTGGTTTTTCAAAAAGATAAAGAAAAAAAAAAAAAAGACCACTAGCCAGATTAATAAAAAAGAAAAGAGAGAATAATCAAATAGATGCAATAAAAAACAATAAAGGGGATATCACCACAGATTCCACAGAAATACGAAACACCATCAGAGATTACTACAAACAGCTCTATGCATATAAACCAGTAAACCTGGAAGAAATGGATAAATTCTTAGACACTTGCATCCTCCCAAGCCTAAACCAGGAGAAAGTTGAAACCCTAAATAGACCAATAGCAAGGGCTGAAGTTGAGGCAGCAATTAATAGCCTAGCAACCAAAAAAAGCCCAGGTCCAGATGGGTTCACAGCTGAATTCTACCATATGTACAAAGAGGAGCTGGTACCACTCCTTCTGAAACTATTCCAAACAATCCAAAAAGAGGGAATCCTTCCCAAATTATTTTATGAGACCAACATGATCCTGATACCAAAACCTGGCAGAGAATCAACAACAACAACAACAAAAAGGAAACTCAGGCCAATATCCATGATGAACATAGATGCAAAAATCTTCAATAAAATACTGGCAAACCGATTGCAACAGCACATCAAAAAGCTTATCCATCACGACAAGTAGGATTCATCCCAGGGATGCAAGGCTGGTTCAACATATGCAAGTCTATAAATGTAATCCACTACATCAACAGAACCAAAGACAAAAACCACATGATTATCTCAACAGATGCAGAGAAGGCCTTTGACAAAATTAAACAGCCTTTTATGCTAAAAACTCTCAATAAACTAGGTATCGGTGGAACATATCTCAAAATAATAAAAGCTATTTATGACAAACCCACAGCCAATATCATACTGAATGGGCAAAAACTGAAAGCATTCCCTTTGAAATCTGGCACTAGACAAGGATGCCCTCTCTCACCACACCTATTCAATATAGTATTGGAAGTTCTAGCCAGAGCAATCAGGGAAGAAAAAGAAAAAAAGGGTATTCAATTAGGAAAGGAGGAAGTCAAATTGTCTCTATTTGCAGACGACATGATTGTATATTTAGAAGACCCCATTGTCTCAGCCCAAAATCTTCTGAAACTGATAAGCAACTTCAGGAAAGTCTCAGCATACAAAATCAATGTGTAAAAATCACAAGCATTCCTATACACCAATAACAGACTCAAAGAGAGTCAAATCAAGAACAAACTCCCATTCACAATTGCTACAAAGAGAATAAAATACCTAGGAATACAACTAACGAAGAATGTAAAGGACCTCTTCAAGGAGAACTACAAACCACTGCTCAACAGAATAAGAGAGGACACAAACACATGAAGAAATATTCCATGCTCATGGTTAGGAAGAAACAATGTCGTGAAAATGGCCATACCGCCCAAGGTAATTTATAGATTCAACGCTATCCCCATCAAGCTGCCAATGACCTTCTTCACAGAACTGGAAAAATCCACCTTAAACTTCATATGGAACCAAAAGAGAGCCCTCATAGCCAAGTCAATTCTAAGCAAAAAGAACAAAGCTAGAGGCATCACACTACCTGACCTCAAACTATACTACAAGGCTGCAGTAATCAAAACAGAGATATAGACAAATGGAACAGAACAGAGGCCTCAGAGGTAACACCACACATCTACAAACATCTGCTCTTTGACAAACCTGACAAAAACAAGCAACGGGGAAAGGATTCCCTGTTTAATAAATGGTGTTAGGAAAACTGGCTAGCCATGTTCAGAAAGCAGAAACTGGACGCCTTCCTGACACCTTACGCTAAAATTGACTCCATAAGGATTAAAGATCTAAACATAAGACCTAACACTATAAAAACCCTAGAAGAAAACCTAGGTAAAACCACTCAGGACATAGGCATAGTCAAGGACTTCATGACTGAAACACCAAAAACATTGGCAACAAAAGCCAAAATACATAAATGGGATCTAATTAAATTCCAGAGCTTCTGCACAGCAAAAGAAACAATCATTAGAGTGAACTCGCAACCAATAGAATAGGAAACACTTTTTGCATTCTACCCATCTGACAAAGGGCTCATATCCAGAATCTACAAAGAACTGAAACAGATTTACAAGAAAACAAACAAACAAACAAACCCATTCAAGAGTGGGCAAAGGGTATGAACAGACACTTTTCAAAAGAAGATCAAAACCATTTTGAGATACCATCTCACACCAGTTAGAATGGCAATCATTAAAAAATCTGCAGACAACAGATGCTGGAGAGGATGTGGAGAAATAGGAACACTTTTACACTGTCGGTGGTAGTGTAAATTAGTTCAACCATTGTGGAAGACAGTGTGGCAATTCCTCAAGGACCAGGAATGGAAATTCTGTTCGACCCAGCAATCCCATTACTGGGAATATATCCAAAGGATTATAAATCATTCTGTTATAAAGACACATGCACACATATGTTCATTGTGGCACTGTTTACAATAGCAAAGACCTGGAACCAACCCAAATGCCCATCGATGATAGAATGGACAGGGAAAATGTGGCACATATACACCATGGGATACTATGCAGCCATAAAAAACGATGAGTCTGTGTCCTTTGTAGGAACATGGATGAAACTGGAAACCATCATTCTCAGCAAATTGACACAAGAACAGAAAATCAAACACTGCATGTTCTCACTCATAGGCGGGTGTTTAACAATGAGAACCCATGGACATAAGGAGGGAAGCATCACACACTAGGGTCTGTTGGGAGTGACTTGGGGAGGGACAGCACCAGGTAGGGAGTTGGGGAGGCATAACATGGGGAGAAATGCCAGGTATAGGTGATGGGGATGAAGGCGGCAAGGCACATTGCCATGTACGTACCTATGCAACAAACCTGAATGTTCTTCACATGTACCCCGGAACATAAAGTGCAATTAAAAAAAAAAAAAGAAACTCAAAAACCAAGAAAAAAATTTTGTTTTTCTACATTCTGTTATATTTCTTTCCTGAAACAATGAGCAAAGACCAGCCTAAATGAGGGTGAGTGCGATGCTGAGACTATCTTTGGGTGGGATATAAGAGGAAAAAAGCCGTAGCAAGAAAGGAAATATTTAGTACTTGGAAAAACAACTACTACAGAAACCATTAGTTAAAATTTTAAAAGTATTAGCCTGTCACAGTGAGTTTTTAAGGACATAAAAATTGCTATAGGATTGTTGGAAGTAAATTTGTTTGCTGTGGGTTTAAAACAATTTCATTAGCAGTTAAAAAATGCAGTAATATTTTTGTGTATAGTATAACCGCTGTGGTAACTGGAAAAAAAAATACAAAAGCCTGTAGTGTTTTTATTAGGAGTAAATATTATTATTAGGAATAAGGCACAGATAAATTCCATCAGTAGTTAAATCCTGCAATAATACCTCTGGCAATTTTTACTGCAATAACTGTAAAACCCAAAGATATGAATTTTAGCACTAGGAAAGATAATAATAATTCAAGACTATGGCTGCATTTCATAGACTGTCACTAGAATCTCCATTTGTGGGGTTTCTGAAGCAGTGACTAGCTGAAGCAGTGAAAGCTGTTTTGCAGAAAATAATCTCTGTCATTCTCAAAATTGTCACGGCAGAGGAGATTTAAAGTTTTTGGATGCTGTTTTCCACTTATTTCTTTGTATTCTATCTTAATTTTAAGCTTGATGATATTTAAAGGAAAATTTGAAATTACTTTAAATGTTGAATCTTCTGTTAGTAAAACATTTTGCAGTCAACAACCTGGGTCAAATGGACAGGACAATTAATGTAACTTGCATTAAAAATGGGACAGAAGGAGATGATAAATCAAGACCCTAGTAAATAGGGAATTAGAAGGGGGCAGACACAATGAGCAATCTTGGAAGTGGGAGGGTGGGTAGGAGGTACCTGTTGGTTGGTAGAAGAAATGAGACCTTAGGAAAAAGGTAACTTCTAGCATGCCAAAAGATTCCAGCTAATATATGACACAAGAAGTGGTCACAAGGATTGAGGATAAGTGGATTCTTAGTAATTATTATAAAATCCTGAGTCCACCTAAATTATTGCTATTCCACTCTTGGTATTAATTGAATTAACGGGAGATAAATAATGTTAAATGTACTCTTTAAGACTCTTTAGTCTGTGAGGTAGTGATGTTTGGCACTAAGTATTGCCTAAGTTTTCTTGAAGGTCTGTTCTTTCCTGGCTTGTTTTCTGTTTTACAGAATCATGCTTTAAGAAGCTGGGACTCAGAGAGGTTAAGTAATTTGTGTTACTTTCTTGTGTGCACACCTAAAATCTGTTCTGAAACTCTTTGAGAACAGGGACTGTCAACTTTTACTTACTATTGGTAGTATTTAATATGATCAGGCTGGGAGCAGTGGTTCACGCCTGCAATCCCAGCACTTTTTAAGGCTGAGGCAGATAGATCACTTGACCTCAGGAATTCAGCCTGGGCAACATGGTGAAACCTGTCTTTATAAAAAGTACAAAACATTTGCCTATCAGTTAATAGAGCTGCTCCTTAAAAAAAAAAAAAAAATTAGCCAGGCATGCTAGCATGCAACTGTAGTCCCAGCTACTCGGAAGGTTGGGGTGGGAGGACTTCTTGAGCCTGGGTGGTTGAGGCTGTAGTGAGCCTTGATGAGGAAACAGCACTCCAGCCTGAGTGACAGAGAGAGACCCTGTCTCAAGAAAAATAAAAGATTACTACTCAGTTGGTGTTCAGTAATTCTCAGCAAAGCAGACCAAAAGAGCTGAATATATTCTATATATAATATTCCTCAATAAATTTAGTTAGTAGGTTATTTTTAAAAATGTTATGGGGGAAGAAGTAGCTGCTGGGTAGGGCCTCTAGAAGACAGCCTATGAACATAAGGCCATCGGCAGAACAATGTCAAGGGCTGTTCTTAATTCCTTCACTCATTTAGTAAACTATTCTAACCTTGATCTCTTCTTAGCTACCTTGGTGTCTAGAAGGAAAAGTAAGAGTTTACATCCAAGACAAATGCTTCCTCTAAAAAGAAGAGCTGTCATAAGAAACTATCAGTCTCTTGAAATGTTCCACAACTTGAGGAAGATTCCCTAGGGATCCCTACAACTTTATTAATTTTTTTAAAGACACTGTTTAAAACTTATTACTTTTAAGAGAATTTCTTTACAATAAGGTCTCTCTTTTCCCTCTCTCTTTTGAGTAAGGGAAGCATGCTAAAAGAAACCAGAATGACCGCATGAGAAAGTTTGAGAACTAACGAAGAATAATAATGAATAGGGTGCAAAAACCTTCTGATCATCATGTGGATTGTTTCTGAGAGCAACTTGGATGAAAATAATTTAGACCATTTCCACAAATAAAATTCCACACACTAAACGCCTACTTACGATGCAGAATATATTATTTTATGAGATCATAATGGCTATAGGTCGTAGTGATTTCGTGAACCACCCAGGAGGGGCATCAGAGAACTCTTAAGATGCACACAAAATAAGAATCAATATGATTATTATGGTTATCTTAACATTTTGAATTGACTAGCAAAATAAGGAATAACTACGCTCTTTTCTGTAAAATGCACATTGTGCTCTTTTATTATTAGCTCACTTTCTTTACTGAAAGTGGAAATTGAATTATACTGGATTCAAGCCTTCCATTTGTCTCCCCATCTCTCTTGATTCTTCAACATCTGTCTCTCCACTTTCTCTTGGTCCCCAGTGTCTACAGATGGACTCAATTCTCACCCATCACTGCTTTCCCTTCCTGTCCCTGAAAGAATCCTACCTAGACCCTAACTTTTCTAGCTACTTTGTCCATGCACCCTGCTTTCCAACATTAGTAGTAAGATTGAATGATCCTTGTTTCCAGAGCCCATCTGGCTTACTTTCTTTTTATGTTAGCTTCCCTCTTTTTTTTTCCTAAACTATCTGCCCATTGCTTGCTTAGCTCCTACCTCTCTTATCATTCCTTCTCAGTCTCTTTGCCGTTTTGCTCTGCTTATTCTTTAAATGCTAGGATTCCCCTGAAGTTTCATTTTTTGTCCTTTCTCTACACCAGAGGTCTGTGAACCGTCTAAAACTGAAAACAAATCTTCGTGTTTTGAGACGGAACACTTTTTCCCCCTTGAGAAAGTATCCGTAGCTTTCATATGCTCAAAAGGGCCCTTGACTCTTTTAACAAGGTTAAGTGTTCCTGCCCTCACTCTGACTCCTCCTCTTTGCCTTTGACCACCCTTTTTATAGGCTAGCTGTTTCCATATCCATCTACAATTATCACTAGGGGTAAAAGAGGCCGACAGCGAAGAGAAGAAACCAAGATTCAATGAAATGTTGAAGACTCCGAACAAGAAGAAATTGTACTGTACACCTTTTGTGTCTAGCTCAGCTGATTCAATCCCGTAGAGGACCAGTTGACTCATTGTTGAGCGGGGAGTCGGGGTGCCTGGCAGGATCATTACTTCAGGTTGTCAGGTAAGGTTCCAGGAGGAATTGGTGAAATAAAGGCTGTATGTGCAAAAACCCTAGTTGCCAGTGGCGGAGGAGCGGGCGCGCCCAGTTCCTGGCGGACATGAGAGAAGAGAAATCCACAGGCAGCCGCACTGCCCACAGCTGCAGCGAAGCCAGTCTCCAGGTCTGCAATCACCCTTAGGGGCTAGAAACCCCGCCCAGCACCGGCGGTGCCTTTGACGGACAGCCACCTTCTGCAATCATCTTCCAGTTCACTATAAACACTCCCCATTCTTCCCGCCTATCGCTTTTCTCTCCAAGCCAATCAGAAGAATGGGCGGGATCGTCCTTGGTTCCTTTTTTTTTTTTTTTTTTTTTTTTTTTTTTAAAAAAAAAGGTAGCCTGTGTGTCGCATTCCGGCTGGGGGGAAAAAACCACCTCCCGAGCAAGGAGAAGGTGGAGCCCCTGTGATGGGCACGCAGTTCTACCAATGAGGCGCCCCAGCCACGCTAAGACCCGGTCGCTAAGGTAGGCGGGGCACGCGCGGGGTCCGGCCAATGGCGACGGGGCGGTGGAGGTTGAGCTGCAGTGGGTAGGGTTAGTGTGAGAGGTGCGGCGGGGGAGGTAATGATGGTGGCGGAGGAGGAAGGCGGGGGAGGGGGTGCTGGGCACTGAGCGGCGGCACTGGCAGGATTTGGTAGGGTGGGGGACGGTCGCGGGGCGATCCGTCAGGGAGGGGGCGGGCGTGAGGGGCGCCGTCCGCCTGAGGGGCTGCACCTCCCGGCTCCCGCGAGCGCTGTGGCTGGCTTGGCTGTTCCATGTGGCTCCGGCGGGGATGGAGGACTCGGTGGCGGCGGCGGCGGCTGCTGCTGCGGCGGCGACGAAGGAGCGGCTCTGAGAAGGGAACGGGGCTAGACTCAGCCCGACAGCGGGATTAGAGGTGTGAGGAGGGGGCGGGAATGGACGAGCGGCGGGGCCGGGGCTCGGGGTCCGGGCTGGGGTCTTCTGGTATCGCCTGGGTGACAGGGACCGCTGACGAGCCACCGCCTGCCTCCGCTGGGGGGCAGGGGTCTGGGCTCCTGGCGTGAGGAGACTGTCCTCTGGCGGACTGTTCCCCTGAGGATGGGGGAGGGAGGCACCGCACCCCGCACCGTCCACTTGCCCAGCTGGTCATTGCTTCACGCCCAGGCAGGAGTTTCCATTTCCCTCCGGTTGGCAGTGAAGGAGCTTAAGTGGCCTGGAGCCGGGACATTGCCCTCTCTCTGCCTGGAGATTTCCCTCTACTCTTCGTTCCCCATCCATTTCCCCCTCTGACTGAAAAACAGCTTTCCTCCTGGCTCCCTAATTTAATGCAAGCAAATATTCTTGGACTTGAGGCTATTAATTATCGGCTGAAAAACAAAGTTTAATAAAAAATACTCCACTCCTCCCTTTGACTGGCCGTGGACATTAAACAGCATCCCTAGACTTTCCCGCTCTGCTCGCCCTTCTGTGATGCTAACACGGGAAGTAGGGCCCGGAGTTACCATCTCTCTGGGTTGTTGTTGATGCTGACTACCTGATATGTCGCTCCACGTCTTCTCTGTGAATTGTAATTTCTTCCTTGGTGTCTTGCATCCTTGATGTTACTGGCTTTTGAGGTCGGTGTTTTGTTTCATTGTTTAAAAGACATGCAGACAACTGGGATGGTCTTTTGCAGCGTTATTTAACATGGTTGGTTAGTCACTTCTCATGATTCTCATATTCTTTCTCTTTTTGTCTTTGTTTTGATTTTCAGTACTCCAGAATACGCATCATATAGCCCTTGAGGTGGCATGGTGATGTCTCCATGAGGGAACCTCCTCCCATTCATCCTGTCATGTATATCATAGTGTTCTTGACTGGGCCATTCATTTAAGATGGGATTTACCCTGTGAAACTGGGAGAAGACTTATGGACCCCAAGCATCATTTCAAGTTGTAGTTGAGTTTTTAAAAGGCATACATGCAAAGCTCCTTTGCTTTGGACCCTCTGCATTATTAAAGCTGCTGTATTGCTAACCCACAACTGCTCCAGTGTATTGACTGATCATCATGGCTTCAGTTTGGAAGAGACTGCAGCGTGTGGGAAAACATGCATCCAAGTTCCAGTTTGTGGCCTCCTACCAGGAGCTGATGGTTGAGTGTACGAAGAAATGGTAAGATGTACCTGGGGTAGAGTTTGCTGTGCTGTGGCCTAAGCGTACTGTGGCCCAAACTCTGGGTCTTCTGATAGTAGATTGACCTTTCTATAGTGCACTAGTGTGTAGACGCTGGGTGGGGTGCAGATAACTCTTAACAAGTACTATGCTGTGCACTGTTGCTGCTAGTGCCATCCCTGTGGATTTTAATTACTGCGCTTCAATAGTATGGCTCAGAGAACTGTAACTGTGAGAGCACACTAAATACAGTAGATTTGGTCTTGAGGTTATTAATCATTAGTGTTAAAATAACTTCAATTTCTATAATTTTAAGGAGACAGTGAATGGCTATTGAAATACTGTAAGCATGTATGCATATGTTTTACTATAACAGGTTTATATTTTAATATAGAAGTCTACATTGTTGTGGGGTGATGGTAATCTATTTTATTTTATTCTGTTTTTTTTCATTTTTCTTTGCTTAGGGTAAAGAATTTTTCATTATTTGATTAATGGAATGCCATCCACAAAACCTTAGAAATTCTTTTGTTAAATGCTTACTCAGGCAACTGTATTTTATTTTAATTGCCTAATGGGATACATTTCTTGGCCAGATTTAAGGAAGCAATTAGTGATGCTGGTCTGTGATTTGCTTCTTTCCACTTGAGAAGAATAAATACAGGGCTTTCTTTCCATTGCCCTGAATGATAAACAACAAAAATGTTTTATTTAGTGAGAGAAAAAAGTTAATTTTAAGCAAATGGTTGTTTGGGTTTTGATTTATTACAGTGATTAAGCAGTAATGGACTATTGCAAAATAAGTCCATTTCTTTGTTCATAGTACTGTAATGCATGTCTGTAATAACCTTTCTTTTTAACATCCATTTTATTAGATTTAAAAAATTGCTTGCTCTATTCTAGAACTCTTATAGAATATTTGAATATTTATTTGGAACTAGTTTCTGAATGCCTTTCTCTTCAACTTGTTAGGAATGTTATTTTAAAGTCAGTTTGAGAAATGCATGCACTTATTACCTACTTTATACCAGGTACTGTGGATTTAGGGCCCCTGTCCTCAAGGAGTGTATAGTCCAGTGTAAGGAGTCTCACATGAAAAAATTCGTTGTAACAGATGCAATAATATTAATATGTATGACATAAGGATTTTAACCTGTCTCCATCCAGTTGAGTGTCTTTGAGGACAGATTATTTAAATTCTCTGTGATTCAAGTTTCTGTAGGGTCATAATGGTGCCACTTCAAGGGAGGGTAATTGTGAAGATTAAATGAGTTAATACATGTAAAATGCTTGGAACAGTGTTGGGAACATAGTGCCTAATAAATGCCATTATTATGTACAGAGGTAGCAGAGGGGAAAACAGTCAACTTTTTAAGGGTAGAGGATGAATTCTTGGGATGGCTTCCTGAGATCTGAGCTGGGTTTTGAAAGATTCATAGTTGTTGTCCAGGAAGCCAAAGGGAAGAAGTGAAATACTTTCTACAATAAAGCAACAACCTATGCAGAAGCATGAAGGCTTACCTAGAATGGGATATGCTGGAAATTCAAGCAGTATAGTTTGATATTAACGGGGTTTAAAGTGTAGGATTGGGCATGTGCAGTGAGATGAGATTTGAGAGTCAGACAGGACTGAAAGCATGTAAAGTTGTGTGCTGTTAATAAATGGCTTGGGCATTATTCTGCAGTGATAGGAACATAGTGGAAGGTTTTATGTAGAAGAGATATTAGGTTTGCTATTGGAAGATCACCAGGACAACAGTGTAGAGTGAGGATCATAGTAAAAGGGTGACTGGAAGCAGCAATATTAGGGTAGCTGTTTTAATAAACAAGGAGAGACAAAAAGTTAGGACTAGGCAGTGGCAAAGGGAATGGAGAGAACTAACTAGGCGAACACTTAGAACACAAAATGGATAGGATTTGGTAATCATTTCAACTGGGGATCTGGGAAAGATGGGGATGAGGGAGAAGAAAAGGTCCAGATTGACGTCCAAGCTTTTGTGTTGGAAGTCTAGGTGTACTTAACCAAGTTAGAGAAGGTCCTGATTACAGGTATTTCTTAACTTGGCAGTATACTGGGAACATCAACTTTAAGACAGTTAAATCTTAATCTTTTTCTTAAGGGGAATAGAACATTTTCAGGTGATTCCTCAGTTAGAAAATCAGTTTCTTTCTCACTGTTTGCAGCCTTCCTCGAATTTTTTTCCCTTGAGCTTTTAAGTTATTAATTTTTAAATAACAATTTAAGTTATTGCTAATGTGTCTAAAGGTGAAAGCTACATTGAAAATTTAGCTTGATTACAGTTGGATAAACGGCGTGATTACTTTTAGGGATGGCCGTTATGGTGTCCCTATTAAATCAGGTCTTATGATAGGATCTAGACTTAATGCCAGATCCATTTGGATGTTCTTCTAGAAGTATTAGGGGTATTAAGTACTCCCAATACTTCTTGTATTAAGTCTTGGTTCAAGAACTTAAATCTAGAACTTAATACCAGAGTTATTAAGTTTTCTGGTGTTCTAAGTTTTAGTGGTTCTAGAACTTAGATCAGGAACAAAAATGAGAATTTTTCTTTTCATATGAGAAAAGGACAGTGTACCATGGAGGTCCTATTAATCATTATTCCTTGATTGCCACGTAAAGAGGCTGTAGCAAATTTAGAGATGATAGGGTTTATACCTCCTACTCTTATTGTTGTCCCTAGGTCATTTAATTATGAATTTTGGTTTAACTGATGTGGCGGTTGGCAAGACTGGCCTCTGGAGATGAGTTTGAAAGAGTCATGTCATTTCTCTCTTTTCTCTCTGTTCTGTTCTTTTATCATCGGTAGGCTTTTAGATTTCAGAGAGAAATCTTTATGAGTTCTCAAAGGCTATGCAGGTGTTTAAGGAAACTGTAAAAGTTGGCGAGTTGTGGTTATGATGATAATTTAAGTACACTGCAAATTAAATTCTGGTAAGAGCTCTCTAATATATGACATAAATCATTATATATGAATATATATTATATTTTGCATGTATGTGTCTCCATTATCTACGTATACTAACATATTTTAACTTTGTATTTTTCCATCTAATTTTTAGTTGTGGTGGGAGGACTAAAAATATTGAAAGTGCTATAAACTTTTATGAATACATATTATATTTTACATGTGTCTCCGTTATCTACATATATGAACATATTTTATCTTTATATTTCTTCCATCTAATTCTTAGTTGTGGTGAAAGTAACTCTTCATTTTGTTCATTATTTCACACATTTTTGCCAACCTTGTGACTCCAGGATTTGAAAAGTCAAAAAAGGTAACTTTTCTTAGTGTTTAAGTTTGTGACACTGGCCTGTTAGATAAAATATAAACGCTTTAATCTGATATTCCAGGATATGTGTGACTGATCCCAGCTTAGTTTTCCAATTAGACATTAGAAGGCTACATGCACTTTGTTAACTTGAATTTATGAAAACTAAATTACATTAAGAATTATTAATTTCAGATTCACTTCTTTGGATGGCTTAAGCAAGTATTTCTCTGTTGACCATGGAGTGATACAGAGATACACGAGCCTTGATGCAAATAACCTACTTTTGAAATAAATTTTACAAATAACAGAAAAAAAGCTTTAATTAGAGACAAATTTGGTATGTTTCATGGGATATAGACTGTCATGAGTAAAAGCAGAAGCAGGGATACCAGTTAGGAGGTTATTGCAGTAATTCAAACAGCAGTAGTAGGTGGTAAGAAATGGTCAGATGTAATGGCCGGGCTTCATGGCTCACGCTTGTAATCCCAGCACTTGGGGGGACATAGGTCAGGAGTTCGAGACCAGCCTGTCCAATATGGTGAAACCCCATTTCTACTAAAAAATACAAAAAATTAGCCGAGTGTGGTGGCAGCTGCCTGCAGTCCCAGCTATTTGGGAGGCTAAGGCAGGAGGATCACTAGAACCCGGGAGGCAGAGGTTGCAGTGAGCCAAGATCATGCCACTGCACTCCAGCCTGGATGACAGAGTAAGACTCTTGTCTCAAAAAAAAAAGAAAAGAAACAGTCAGATGTCACAGACACCCCCTCATAAACACTCAGCACTACCACACTTTATTGATGTATAATTTACACTTTTACATACAGTAAATTGCATCCATTTTAAGTGTACAGTTCAGTGAGTTTTGACAATTTTTTGTACCCATGCAGGTAGATAATATATTTTTTAAAGGTGTAGTTAACAGGACTTACTGATGGATTAGATATAATGTAAAGTAAGAGACAATCAATAATGACTATAGGTTTTTGGCCTGAGCAACCAGGTGAATGTAATGTTAATTGTAGTGATAGGGGAACACTTGGGAAGGAAAAGGTTTGATGTGAGGGAGAAATCAAGAATTCTGTTTGCTTTTCGTTTGGGACATCCAGATGGAGATCTTAATTAAGCAGTTAATTGTAAGAGTCTCAAACTCAGGGGAGAGAAGTGGCTGAATCGTAAGTAGTATTTAGAACCATGGGGCTATAGGAAATTTCCTGTGATTTAGTACAGATTGAGAAGAGGATTGAGGACTGAGCCTTGAGGCACTTCAGCATATAGAGGTGAGGAAGGAGAGCAGGAGCCAACAAAGGAGACAGGAAATAAGCAGTAGTGAGATAGGAAAATTAGGATAGCGAGTTTTCTAAGAAACCAAGTACAAAAAGTATATTAAGGGAGTATTTGGCTGTGTCAAATACTGTTGAGAGGTTAAGCAAAGTGACCATTAGATTTGGCAAGGTGGAAAGAACTGATGATTTTGAGGACGGTTCAATGGAGTGGTGGATATGAAGGCTTGATTAAATTGGCTTCGAGGAAAAGAAGTGATTACGGTGAGTATAGATTATTTTCTTGGAGCATTTTGCTACAAAGCAGATAAACTGGGTGCATGAAGAGAGACAAGTGTTCAAAGTGTATTTTTTGCTTGGCAGGTATTGCACCATGTGTAAATGCTGAGGGAAATGATTGGTAGAGAAGAAAAAATTGATGATGTGGTGGAAGAGGAGGTAACCTTAGGAGAAAAGTCTTTGAGTGAAAGAAAGAGAAAAGGAGTCAGAGCACAAGTGGAAAGGTTGAACTTAGGTAGAAGCAGGGACCATTCATTGTTATAAGGGAAGAAACAGAGTACATGGGTAGAGAAGCAGATAGGTTGGTAGATTTGATTGGGGAGGATATGGACATTCTGTTTTCTCCGGGAAATAATATAATAAATCATCTGCTGGGAGGGAAGTGACAGAGTTGTTGAAGAATTGAGGAGATGAGGTAAGAAGTCGTCAAAGTGAGAAAGAATTGACTAGGGAAATGTAGGGGTATTGCTGGGTAGTGGTGAAGTCCTTAACTTTGTGATTATAAATGTTAAGTGAATGCAACCAACAAGTTTGCATATTTTAATCCAACTGTGTTCAGTACTTGGTTATAGGCATAGAATAAGTAGAGTTGGATTTGACCAGGATTGGATTTTGTCAGGAATGTATAACTGAGGGGAAGAGAGACAGAGAAATTGAGAGCAGATATGCAGGAATGGTTTTAGTGATGAACCATGGAATATAAGCTGAAAAAGGAGGAAGATAAGTACGTGAAAGATGGGACAGTCAGTGAAAAAATGAAAAGGATGACTGAGAGATTTTTAAAGAGGTTGAAGAATTGTTGGCATTGGGAGCTGGAAAGATGGGAGGTGGAAGAGTGTGAGATGCTTGATTTTGGAGGATGTGGTTAATGTTAATGACAAGATACTGGTGGTGTCCTTGGATCACATGTGCATATCTGTTTACAAAAATGAGCATATATCCCAATATATTTTTAATTAATGTGCTATATGCATGAAATATGAGTATACTTTAATTTCCTTTAATAAATACATTTAAAATAAATAAATTTCAGTAGCATTTCTTGCTGTATTTGAGTAGATACTCTTTTGCAGCTTCCAGATATTCCTATCCCTTGTTAGAGACTATAGCTATTAGTATATGACCATGACAATTGGTGGTTGAGAGGAAATGGAGGAAAAGATTTTTGGGTATGAAGAGGGTGGTCAGGGAATTTAGAGGCCAATGTGTGGGCAGATTATCTGTGTGGCTCTTGAAGTTGCAAAGAATAATGGGAGGAGAAACATTTAAGACAGGGAGTCAGGTGCTAAAGTCTTTTTTTTTTTTTTTTTTGAGACAGAGTGTCGCTCTGTTGCCCAGGATCAAGTGCAGTGGCTCATTGCAACCTCTGCCTCCTGGGCAACCTCTGCCTCCTGGGTTCTAGTGATTCTCATGCCTCAGCCTCCCAAGTAGCTGGGATTACAGGCATGTACCACTATGCCTGGCTAGTTTTTTTGTATTTGTAGTAAAGACAGGGTTTTGCTACATTGGCCAGGCTGGTCTCGAACTCCTGTCCTCAAAAGATCTGCCTACTTCGGCCTCCCAAAGTGCTGGGATTATAGGTATGAGCCATGGCACTGGTCTGGTGATAAAATCTTTCATGTATGAGGGGAGAGATGGGGCAGAAGGTTAGATGACTACAAAAGGGAGAGGTAAGGTAAGAAAGGTATTGTTCCTTAGTTTCTAGGCTTGCTTCTAGAGAGGTTAATTTGCAGTACTTTCTATGTTGCAAGTTATGTGACTCTTGAACATCTTACTCCTTGAAACAAAATAGTGCAGTCTTCTTTTCTTTATTGTAAGTTGTCAAAGGCATATGATTTTAGCAAATACTAAATTGATGTATTACTTGTTTGTAATTTCATGGTAGTGTCTTATGAACTGATTTTTTTAAAACATTGTAATTGTTACATACTGTGTTTTATCTAGATTTTAAGTCTTTATTCTATGTGAATAACAGCTTTACAAAATTCAGTTGTGGTGGGTTCTTTAAATAATACAGCAGAGCCATGTAATGCCATAGTTGGATATTGCTTTGCTTACAGCATGATTATGTCTACACATGACTCAAAATATGCCTCTAGATCAAGAGTTGGCAAACTCTGGCCTGATCCAAACTGGCTCATTTGTAAATAAAGTTTTATTGGAATACAGCCATGCTCATTCATTATTTTACTACTGTCTGGAGTTGCTTTTACACTGCAGTGGCAGAGTTTAAGTAGTTGCTGCCTAGATTGGGTTGCTGCAGAGTTTAAAATATTTGCTATCTGGCCTTTTAAGAAAAAGTTTGTTTTCTTTAAAAAAAGGGCCAGGCTTGGTGGTCCAAGCCTGTAATCTCTGCACTTTGGGAGAGGCCAAGGTGGGAGGATCACTTGAACTCAGGAGTTTAGGAGTTCAAGGCCAGCCTGGGCAACACGGTGAGACCCTATCGCTGAAAAAAAAAAAAAAAAAAGAAAAAAAGTTTGCTTGCTCTTGCTTTAAGTCATTGGAGTTACTTGCAACTAGTGTTTAGGGAATATAGAATCTAGCACCCTTCTGTTTTCTCTGTGCTTAGGCTCTAAACTATTTAGTCTTATTTTAGTCAAACTACATACGCAACAGAGAAGACCATTCTGCCTGTTTCCTAGCCTTATAGAAAGAAAGTTTAGAGCAACTTCTGAGAACATTGAGATCTGTGTATGTGCAAAATATATTTTCTGGCTGTGTGACCTTGGATGAATTATCTTTTAGTACCTCTTCTGTAGTGGAAGTGAAAATAATAACACTACTTCCAGCATAGAGTTGTTTTGAAGATTAAGTAAGATAATACCTGTAATAAAGGGGTTGGAACAGTGTCTGACAGAGTAAGCACCCAGTAAATGTTAGCCATTGTTATTATTATAAGAGAACTATCTAGAGAGAAAGGTTAGAGTAGGTGAGAAGAAGATTGTAAATATAACTTGAACTTCTAAGAGTGTTAAGAGAAAGATGAACTAGCACAGGTTGGAGTGACTGGGGAGGTAGGAGTAAACCAGGGAATGAGCAATCAGAAGTACAGTGCTGAAATGAGCTAAGTTTTGACAATACTTTGATTTTTGGGGAGAGGAACTATATATTTTTGCTTCTGGAGCAAAATCAATTCCTATAGTTTTTATAACTTTATTTCCTTTTCATAATAACTTCAAGCAAATGTAGTGCTAAGAAAACTAGCTTAATTCCTCCAAAGTAGAAGTAATTTGCCAGCATTTGTGTATGCATGTCTGTGTGTTTGTATGTGTCCTGTGATGTTTTACGATAAGATATTTCTTTTCTTTTTTCTTTTTCTTTTTGAGACAGAGTCTCACTCTCTCACCCATGCTGGAGTGCAGTGGCACAGTCCTGGCTTACTGCAGCCTCCACCTCCCGGGTTCAGGGGATTCTTCTGCCTCAGCCACCTGAGTAGCTGGGACTACAGGTGTGCACCACCACACCCAGCTGATTTTTGTATGTTTTGGTAGAGATGAGGTTTCACCATGTTAGCCAGGCTTGTCTCGAGCTCTTGGCCTCAAGTGATCCACCCACTTCGGCCTCCCAAACTGCTGGGATTACAGGCATGAGCCACTGTGCCCCGCTGAGCCACTGTGCCCAGTTGAGCCACCGTGCCAGGCCATTTTATGATGTATTTAAAAAAAATATATTGTTTCTGAATTTTAAAGGCTACCCGGAATAAAGATGTTATTTTCCAGATTTCCTTGTGCTTGGTGTGGCCATGTAATTAAATTCTAATCAATGGAATATGAGGAGAATTGATGTGTACAACTTCCAGTTAGAGTCTTTGAAAGGAATGAGCCTGACTTCCTCTTATCTTGACCCTTTCTTGCTAACTGGGATATGGACCCAGGAAGTATGATGATTTTAACTATGTCAATGAGATCAACAACTGGGGGATGATGGGTAACAAGACTGAAGAAAGTTGGGGCCCCAATCATCAGGTTTCTTCCAGCCATACTACTTCTGAGCTGCTTACTTTTTTTGAGAGAAAAATTTTCTGTCTTATTCAGCTACTGAATCTTTGGATGTCTTTGTTACAACAAACTAATCTTTACCCTAGCTAATACATACTGTGCTTAATTAACCCTATTATCTCTAAGATAAAGTCCAAATTTCACATCTTGGAGTAAGGGAAGGTCTTGCTCTATACCCTATTTATCACTCTGCCCTCTCTCATCATTCTACTCCTACTCCCATTCTGAATTACCCTGAATACGTCATAAATGCCCTGGCTTCTTTCAGATCTTGGCTTTTGAATGTGCTCTTCTTGTTCCACCCATTCCTGGTCTATTTCCAGAATTTTCTACCACCACCCCCTAACCTGGGAACCTCCCAGGCTTCTTCCCAAAGTATTTCTGAGAGGAGGTGTTACTGATTTTGCACAATTCTACTGCTTCAATCTCCTCCTATGCACCCTCTGTCAAACAGAATCCATGACTCTCTGCTAATCTTAGGACCTATGAAATAAGCAAGGTCTATTCTGTAGATTCTAAGAGCTGGATAATTTTTTAAGGTGTAGAGAAGCATCTTTTGCTGGAGCTTCTTCTTTGTATCTCTTATGGTCATTTTCATTCTAAAGCTGTGCCACTGAGTCCACTTTCCTTTGAGGGCAGATGGGCATTCCAAATAGGTTGGTATTATGTGAACCATTTTTTTCTCAGCTGATAATGGTGATATAGATGTGTCTCAAGCAGGTACTTAGTTTGCAAAGAAAAATAAATTCATTTATACTTTACCATCATCTTCAGCTATAAAGTAAAGGGTATTGTCAATAAATTTTATTGCCACAAAGTTGTTGCGGATGTCTTCCACTGGTTCAGCAGCCATCTTTATTCCTGCGACAAATAGTTTTTTGCGAGAGGAAGTGATCTGGAAGGTCCGAGGTTCCTTTCCTTTTCCAGAGGCCCTTTGCTCTCCTAGCAACTGCCTGGACAGGAAGCAAGGAGTTGTTTCCCAGTGCTTTTTGTGCTCCTGGCTGCCAACTCTGGCTGCTAAGCGGCTGCCACCTGCTACAATTTATGATGTATTTCTGTGTGACAATTGCTCTTTTACTTTTTCATTATTTTTTGTGATGACAGGGGTCTCACTATGTTGCCCAGGCTGATCTTGAACTTCTGGCCTCAGGCAACCCTCCCGCCTTGGCCCCTCAAAAGTGCTGGGATTACAGGTGTAAGTCACCATGCCCAGCACAGTTTTTCTTTAAACAGTTTTTTTTCCTATCATGATTTTAAAGAAATGAACCCAGGATCTTTTTGTAATGTGTAATTTTCATACATTGTTTTGGTATCAAATCCTGGTTTACATACTTTAAAAGTTGGTTTCTAAAATGAAATTTTAAGGGATTATGTGAAGAGGTTCTGTTCTTATGATTTAATTTAGTTTCATATGAGTTTTGCAATTAAAATGCCCAGTGAACTTAAAATTAGGCATTTCTAGAAATGTGCTATTGATGTATCAAATGTGTTTGTTCTAATTTTTGGGGAAATTTCAACAAAAGAGCCACTGAACTTTTTCATTGCATGATACAAAAATAGTTCAGGAAAAATTGCACAAAGCATTTTGAATACTCAGTAGGAATGTTCATATTCTACATTAGGCCTTTTGCATATTTGTTAAAAGGAGTGGAACTGAGTAGTGAAATTATGGCAGGATGTCATTATACCTGGTATTTGTCTTATGTATCAATGTTACAGTGATATTTTTAGGGTAAAAATGCACCTAATGGTTTTCTTTAGTAAGCTTGGTTTATTAAAAAATTTCTTGGTTTTATTAATCTGAGTATTGTTATTTTGAAAATAGTTTTAATGAATTTTTTTAAACTATAAAAATTGCCTTTAATTCAAAAAAATTATCATTTTAAAATTTGATACCTTGCCTATGTCCACAAGAGTTTGTCAGCCTAAGAATTTAAAATAATACCATGTTGACTAATTTAGAGATATAAATAGAATGATGGTCTTATAGGAGCAGAGAGAGCACATATTACCAGACACTTGAGAGGAGTTAGTTGCTGCTATTGGAGAGTGGATTTGGTTCTGAGTTTATTGGCAACCAAGGCAAAAAGGGAAGCACTTTGGCTCATGTAATAGCCCTCCTGGTGAAAGAACGTATATAAATTTGTTTCTAGAGAGTTTTCTTAGACCTTAATCCAAAGAGGATTTTTATTATGAAAATAAAATATGACACTAGATAAAATCTCCAACTACAAAAGACTCAGAACCACTGTTAAATTAGATAATGTTTATGTCGACCCTTCATGAAGGCTTTTTATGACAGAATATGGCTGAGGAACCTCATTTTCTGATCATCTAATTTAAGCCGAGGGTACCACTTGGTATTTCTTTTGGCCTGGGGGTGAGGGAGTCTGTGAAACAATTATACATTAAGGACTTTATACACCCAGAAAGTTTGGCAACCTCTAGTGTAGGCTTTTGTGATAGCACTTAATACTTTCCTATCCCTTTCTGGTCCTTTGCCAATATTACTGCCATAGTTATCCTTCTAAAATGAACCTTCCATAGTTCTTTTATTTGTAGGGTATGTTTAGTATGACAATTTAAATTTTTAAAATATGTCCTTATTCCATTTTACTAGTCTTCTTCCAACCATATTTTTTAAAGATTCTGAAATCTTGTTTTTACTACATGCAAAGAGTTTCTCTCAAATTTTATCTTTTATTGTTCTTTTTCCCTCTCCAAAATCATTAAATGCAGAAAGCCATGTAGTAAAACCCTCTCAAACTAACATTTGAAACTAGATTTATTCATTTAATAAGTGGGTCTAGAAATCAAGTTTAATGGTTCAGTTTAGTTTTGTTTAGTTTGAAGAGTACTCTTAATTTGCAAAATTATTTTTAAAAATTGGTTAATTCATTTATTTTGAAACTTTTATGGAAGTAATTTTAAGATTACAGAGAATTGCAAAGATACCAAAGGGCAGGGTTTAGAGCAGGGGTGTTCAATCTTTTGGTTTCCCTGGGCCACATTGGAAGAGGAATTGTCTTGGGCCACACATAAAATACAATAACACTAATGATAGTTGATGAGCTAAAAAAAAAAAAAAATCCCTGCATAAATTTCATAATGGTTTAAGAAAGTTTGTGATTTTATTTTAGGCTGCTGGTTGGACATGCTTGGTATAGTTCTTATATATCTCATCATCCAGCTTTTTTTGGGTAAAATTTGAATAAATAAATTTACCATTGTCATTTATCAAAACTAAGAGGTTAATGTTAGTATACTATTATTAGGCAAGCTACAGACTTTATTCGATTTCACCAGTTTTTTCACTAATACCCTTTTCTGTCCAAGGATGTGATCCAAGATACCACATTGCATTTAGTTGTCATATCTCTTCTAATCTGTAACAGTTTTTAGTCTTTTTTTGTTTTTCATGACTTTGTTAGGTTTGCCAACTGCTGGTTAGGTTATTTTGTAGCATGTCCCTCAAACTCGGTTTGTTTGATGTTTTATTGATGATTAGACTGAGGTTATGGAATTCTGGTAAGAGACCTCAAAGGTAAAATTCCCCCAGTCCCCATCACATAATATCATATATCGCATGATGTCAACATGACTTATCACTGGTGATATTCACCTTGATTACTTAGTCTGTGGAGTTTCTCCACTGTAAAATTACTATTTTACCTTTTCATATTTTATGCATTAGAAACCAGTTTCTAAATTCAATATACACTCAGGGAGGAGAATTCGGTTTCATGTCCTGAAAGAAGTATCAAAGAATATGAATATATATTACAACTACCACAGAACTAGTGAATATTGGTGGGAAGATTCTTTGAGGTTATGTAACTATCCTATTTCTCTTCATAGTTTTGGCCACCAATTTAAAATTCATCATTAGATTTTGCTTGTAGCAATCACTACTGTGTCCTAATGATAAATTTCTGTTTCCTTTATTCCTTCTACATTTATTTTTGGAAATTTTCTATAAGGAAGATTTGTCCTTTATTCCCCATTTATTTATTCAGTTATTTATTCATATCAGTGTGTACTTAATGGTTATTTATAAAATAGCTTTTTGATATCATTACTGCCTTTTGTACAGAGGTTCTGACAGGAGGTACATTTTTTTTTTAAAGATCCCTTTCTATTTTTTAAAAATATCTTTATTTTGAAATAATTTCAGAGTTATAGAAAAGTTGCAAACATAATACAAAGAATTTCCATATACATTCCCCCGCAATTCCCAAGTGGCAACATTTTACCATATTTGCTTGATCATTTCTCTTAAGCTCTTTTGTATGTATATTTTTTTCCTTAACATTTAAGAGTAAGCTGTACCGTAGTGACCCTTTACCCATAAACACTTGAGTGTATATTTCTTAAAAATAGGGATTTTTTTTAAAGCATAACCATAGTTTGTCAAAATCAGGAAATTTACATTTGAATGTAATACCATTACTTAATATATAAACCTGATTCAGATTTATCCAATTATCCCAAGAATTCCATTTATAGCAAAAGAAGAATTTTTTCCTACCTAAACCGGGATCTAATCCTAGGGCCATATGTTACATTTAGTTGTCACATCTCTTTAATCTCCTTTAATCTGGTAGAATTCCTCAGTCTTTGTTTTGACACTTGACACTTTTAAAGTGTCAATTCACCTTGGCACTTTTGAAAAATGTTCCTCAGTTTGGGTTTGTCTGATACTTACTCATGATTAGGTTTAGGTTATGAATACTTTGTAGTAATACCAAAGTGAAGCTGTGTATTCACTGCATCTGCAAGTCACATGATGTTGATTGGACCCATTATTAATGATGATAGCTTTGATCACTTGGTTCAAGTGTTGTCTGCTAGGTTTCTCCATTGAAATTTACTGCTTTTTTCCTTTGTAGGAAGATACTTTGAGACTATGTAAATATCCTGTTCCTTCTTTTTTTAGATTTTTCTTTTGTTGTTGTTGTTTTTAACTTATTTTAAGTTCAGGGTACATGTGTATGTTTGTGATATAGGTAAACTTGTGTCATGGCAGTTTGTTATATAGATTATTTCATCACCCAGGTATTAAACTTACTATCCCCTAGTTACTTTTCCTGATTCTCCCCTTTCTCTCACCCTTCATCCTTCAATAGGCCCCAGGGTTCCCTTCTACACTTGATCTTAGCCAAAAGGCGGAGAAGCGATCCCAGGGTTCCCTTCTATGTGTCAGTGTGTACTCATCATTTAGCTCCCACTTGGGAGAATATGCAGTAATTGGTTTTCTGTTCCTGTGTTAGTTTGCTAAGGATAATGGCCTCTGGCTCCATCTATGTATCTGCGACGGATTGATCTTGTCCCTTTTTATGGCTGCATATACTCCGTGATGTATATATACCAATTTTCTTTATTCAGTGTACCATTCATGGGCATTTAGGTTGATTCCATGTCTTTGCTATTGTGAATAGAGCTCAGTGAACATACACATGCATATGTCTTTATGATAGAACACTTTATATTCTCTTGGGTATATAACCCACCCATTAATGGGATTGGTAGGTTGATGGTATTTCTGATTTTAGGTATTTGAGGAATTGCCACATTGTTTTCCACAATGACTGAAGTAATTTATATGCCCACCAACAATGTGTAAGTGTTGCTTTTTTTCCACAACTTTCCCAGCTTCTATTATTTTCTGACTTTTTAATAATAGCCATTTTGACTGGTGTGACATGGTATCTCATTGTGTTTTGATTTGCATTTCTCTAATGATCAGTGATGTTGAACTTATTTTCATATGCTTTTTGCCCACATGTATATCTTCTTTTGAAAAGCGTCTGTTCATGGCCTTTGCTCACTTAAAATTTGTTTTTCCTCTTGTGAATTTGAGTTCTTTATAGATGCTGGATATTAGACTTGTTAGATGCATAGTTTGCAAAATTTTTCTCCCATTCTGCAGGTCATCTGTTTACTCTGTTGATAGATTCTTTTGCTATGCAGAAGCTCTTAAGTTTAATTAGATCCCACCTATCAATTTTTTGCTTTTGTTACAATCGCTTTTGGTGTCTTTGTCATGAAATCTTTGCCCATTCCTTTGTCCAGGATGGTATTACCTAGGTTGTCTTCCAGGTTTTATAGTTTTGGGATTTACAGGTAAGTCTTTAATCTATCTTGAGTTAATTTTTGTTTATGGTGGAAGAGGTCCAGTTTCAATCTTCTGCATTTGGCTAACCAGTTATCCCAGCATCATTTATTGAATAGGGAGTCTTTTCCCCATTGCTTGTTTTTGTAAGCTTTGTCGAAGACCAGGATTGGTATCAAGATGATGCTGGCCCCATAGAATGAGTTAGGGAGGAGTCCCTTCTCAATTTTTTGGAATAGTTTCAATAGGAATGGTACCAGCTCTTCTTTGTACATCTGGTATGTGGCCTCATTTCTGGACTCTGTATTCTGTTTCATTGGTCTACACGTCTGTTTTTGTACCAGTACCATGCTGTTTTAGTTACTGTAGCCCTGTAGTATAGTTTGAAGTCAGGTAGCATGATGCCTCCAGCTTTATTGTTTTTGCTTAGGATTGCCTTAGCTGTTTGAAGTCAGGTAGCATGATGCCTCCAGCTTTATTGTTTTTGCTTAGGATTGCCTTAGCTATTCAGGGTCTTTTTATTTCATGTGAATTTTAAAATAAGTTTTTTCTAGTCCTGTGAAGAGTGTTATTGGTTTGATAGGAATAGCATTGAATCTGTAAATTGTTTTGGACAGTGTGACCATTTTAATGATATTGGTTCTTCCTATCCATGAGCATGAAATGTTTTTCCATTTGTTTGTGTCATCTCAGATTTCTTTGAGCAGAGTCTTGTAAAGAGTTCTCACTGTAGAGATCTTTTCACTTCCCTGGTTAGCTGTATTCCTAGGTATTTTATTCTTTTTGTGGCAATTATGGATGGGATTGTGTCCTTCATTTGGCTCTTGGCTTGGCTGTGGTTGGTTATAGGAATGCTAGTAATTTTTGTACATTGATTTTGTATCCTGAAACTTCGCTGAAGTTATCAGCTGAAGGAGCTTTTGGGTCAAGACTCTGGGGTTTTCTAGATATAGGATCATGTTATTTGCAAATACGGATACTTTGGTTTCCTGTCTTCCTATTTGGATGCCTTATTTCTCTTGCTTGATTGGCCTTGCCAGGACTGTCAATACAATGTTGAATAGGAGTGGTGAGAGAGGGCATCCTTGTCCTGGGCTGCCTTTCAAAGAGAATGTTTCCAGCCTTTGCTCATTCAGTATGATGTTGGCTGTGGGTTTTTTTCATAGATGGCTCTTACTATTTTCAGTTATGTTCCTTTAGTACCTAGTTTTGAGAGTATTTAATGTGAAGGATGTTGAATTTTATAAAAAGCCTTTTCTGCATCTATATAAATGTGTGTTTTTTAATCTTTAGTTTTGTCTGTGTGGCGAATCATATTTATTGATATGTGTATCTTGAACCAAGCTTGCATCCCAGGGATAAAGCCTACTTGATTGTAAGCTTTTTGATGTGCTACTGGAATCACTTTGCCAGTATTTTATTGAGAATTTCTGCATCAATGTTCAGCAAGGATATTGACCTGAAGTTTTCTTTGTTGTATCTCTGCCAGGTTTTGGTATCAGGATGATGTTGGCCTCATAGAATGAGTTAGGGAGGTGTCTCTCCTCAGCTTTTTGGAATAGTTTCAGTAGGAATGGTACCAGTTCTTCTTTGCACATTTGGTAGGATTTTGCTGTGATTCTGTCTGGTCCTGGGCCTTTTTTGGTTGGTAGGCTGTTTGCTACTGATTCAACTTCAGAGCTCATTATTGGTCTGCTCAGGGATTTAGTTTCTTCCTACCTCAGTCCTGGGAGGGTGTATGTGTCTAGGATTTTATCCGTTTCTTCTAGGCTTTCTAGGTTATGGGCATGAGGTGTTCATAATGTTCTCTTATGTTTATTTGTATTCCTGTGGTATAAGGTGGTTATATCCCCTTTGTTATTGCTAATTATATTTATTTGTATCTTTTTGCATTTCTTCTTTATTAGTCTAGCTAATGGTCTATCTATTTTATTATATTTTTTTAAAAAACCAACTCCTGGATTTGTTGATCTTTTTAATGGTTTTTCATGGCTCAGTCTCCTTCACTTCAGCTCTGATTTTGGTTATTTCTGGTTTTATGCTAGCTTTGGGTTATTTTCTTGGTTCTGTAGTTCTTTTAGTTGTGACGATAGGTTGTTAAATTGAGATCTTTCTAGCTTTTTCATGTGAACATTTAGTGCTATAAATTTCCTCTTAATGTTGCCTTAGCTGTGTCCCAGAGATTCTGATATGTTGTATCTTTTTTCTCATTAGTTTCATAGAACTTCTTGATTTCTGCCTTAATTTCAAAGTCATTAGGGAGCAGATCATTCTGCTTCCTAAAGTCATTAGGGAGCAGGTCATTCAGTTTCCATGGAATTGTATGGTTTTGAGTTAATCTGTTAGTCTCAATTTCTAATTTGATTGTGCTGTGGTTCAAAAGAGTGGTTATGAGTTCAGTTATTTTGTGTTGGCTAAGGTATTTTATGTCCAATTATGTGGTTGATTTTAGAGTTATGTGCCATGTGGTGATGAAAAGAATGTATATTCTGTTGTTTTGGGATAGAGAGTTCTGTAGATGTCTATGAGGTCCGTTTGATCTGGTACTGGGTTCAGGTCCTGAATAACTTTGTCAATTCTGTGCCCCAGTGATCTAATACTGTTAGTGGGTGTTGAAGTCTTCCACTGTTATTGTGTGGGAGTCTAAGTCTCTTAGAAGGTAAGAAATTGCTTTATGAATTGGGGTGCTTCTATCTTGGATACACGTATATTTAGGAGTATTAGGTCTTCTTGTAGAACCCTTTACCATTAGGTAATGCCCTTCTTTGTCTTTTTTACTCTTTGTGATTTAAAGGCTATTTTGCTTGAAATTAGGATTGTGGCTACCCAGAGTGGTGGTACCTGGAGTTACTGTCTGGTTCTCAAAGAGGTCCGAGCACACTGCAAAAGCTTTTCCTTGCAGATTTATCAGAATGAGCCTGCAGGCCCCACGCAGACTCCTGGAGCTGGCAGCGCAGAGCCTGCTGAGAGACCTGTACTTGGATACCACCACTCTGGATGAGCTGCCCGGGGAGGTCTTCCCCCTGATATTCATGGAGGCCTTCAGCAGCAGGTGCTATGAGATTCTACAGGCCATGGTGCAGACCTGGCCCTTCCCCTACCTCCCTCTGGGGTCCCTGATGAAGACACCTCGTCTGGAGACCTTGCAAGCTCTGCTGGAGGGACTTGATTCACTGGTGTACATGAAGTTTCACCCCAGGAGATGGAAACTTCAAGTGCTGGATTTGCAGGATGGTGATGAGAATTTCTGGACCACGTAGTCTGGAGCCAGGGCCTTGTCCTGCTCCCCAGAGGCCATGAGTAAGAGGCAGACAGTGGATGACTGTCCAAGGATGGGAGAGCATGAGCTCTTGATGGTGTTCATACATGAGCCCTTGAAGGTGTTCATAGACGTCGGCCCCAAGGACAGTACCCTGGATGAGTGGCTGAGCTATGTCTGTGGCTGGATTCACAACAAAAGAGGTTTAGTACAGCTGTGTTGTAGTAAGGTACAGAATTACTCTATGCCCACTTCACATTTCAGGAAAGTATTGGAAATGGTATACCCAGACAGTATCTAGGAGTCGGAAGTCCAGAGAAAGTGCTCGCTGAATAGACCAGGAAAGTTTGCCCCTTACCTGAACCAGTTAAGCGAGCTTCACAAAGTCTTGGTAGCCTTCGGTTATGATCATGAGTTAACTGTATGTGCCCAACAGCAGTGGGCGTCTGACTTGGAGACTCCATCCCTCAGCCTGGGCTGCCCTGAGATGCTTTTTATAAGAAAGGTCAATCATATCAAAGAGCACTGGGACAACCTGCACAGGGTTTTCAAAGATCTGATGGAGAAAGCTGGAAGCCATCATTCTCATCAAGCTGGAAACCATCATTCTCATCAAGCTGACACAAGAACAGAAAAAAAAACACCGCATGTTCTCACTCAAGTGATGAATAATGACAATGTTCATCATTGATGTTGAGCAATGAGAACATATGGATACAGGGAGGGAACATCACACATGGGCGCCTTTTGGGGGTTGGGGGTTTGGGGAAGGGATAGCAGAGGGTGGGGGATATAGGGAGGAATAGCATTAGGAGAAATACTTAATGTAAATGACGGGTTGATGAATGCAGCAAACCACCATGGCATCTGTATACCTATGTAACAAAATTGCACATTCTGTACAAGACTGGACAAGGAAAATGTGGCACATATACACCGTGGAATAATATGCAGCCATAAAAAATGACGAGTTTGTGTCCTTCATAGGGACATGGATGAGTCTGGAAACCATCGTTCTCAGCAAACTGACACAAGAACAGAAAATCAAACACCGCATGTTCTCATGGTGTTGAACAATGAGAACTCATGGACACAGGGAGGGGAGCATCACACACTGGGGTCTACTGAGGGGCCTAGGGGAGGGAGAGTTGGTGGTAGGGAGGTTGGGGAGGGATAACATGGGGAGAAATGCCAGATATAGGTGACAGGGGGATGGAGGCACCAAACCACATTGCCGTATATGTACCTATGCAGCAATCCTACATGATCTGCATATGTACTCCAGAATATAAAGTACAATAAATTTTTTTTAAAAAAAAGAAAAAGAAATTAGGATTGCAACTTTTGCTTTTTTCTGTTTTCCATTTGCTTTGTAGATTTTTCTCCATCCCTTTATTTTTAGCCTGTGGGTATTATTGCATGTGAGATGGGGCTCTTGAAGACAGCATACAAATTAGTCTTGGTTCTTTATGCAGCTTTCCACTCTATGCCTTTTAATTGGGGTATTTAATCCATTTACACTCAAGGTTAATATTGATATGTGTGGATTTGATCTTGTCATCATGATGTTAGCTGACTATTATGCAGACTTGTATCATTGCTTTATAGTGTCTGTGGTCTGTGTACTTAAGTGCACAGGAGCTCTTGTAAAGCAGATCTTGTGATAATAAATTCCATTAGCATTTCCTTGTCTGAAAAGGATTTTATTTTTCCTTTGCTTATGAAGCTTAATTTGATGAGATATGAAATTCTGGGTTGGAATTTCTTTTCTTTAAGAATGTTGAATTTGGGCTTCCAGTCTCTTTTGGCTCATAAGGTTTCTTCTGCTGAGAGGTCCACTGTTAGTCTGATGAGATTCCCTTTGTAGATGACCTGACCTTTCTTTCTAGCATCTTTTCTTTCAGTTTGACCTTGGGGAATCTGATGATTATGGTTCTTGGGGATGATCTTCTTGTGAAGTATCTTACTAGGGTTCCCTGCATTTCCTAAATTTGAGTATTGGCTTCTTTAGCTAGGTTGAGTAAGTTCTCATGGATGATTCTGAAGTATTTGTTTTTCGAGTTGTTTGCACTCTCCTCATCTCTTTCAGGGATACAAGTGAGTCATAGATTTGGTCTCTTTACATAATCCTTTATTTCTCAGAGGTTTTGTTTGTTCTTTTTCATTCTTTTTTTAGTCTATTTTTGTCTGTCTTATTTCAGAAACCAGTCTTCAAGCTCTGAGAGTCTTTCCTTCACCTCGTCTGTTCTGCTGTTAGTTCTTGTGATTGCATTATGAAATTCTTGTAGTGTGTTTTTCACCTCTGTCAGATTGGTTACATTCATTTCTGTACTGGTTATTTTGTCTTATCAGCTCCTGCATTGCTTTATTGTGATTCTTAGCTTCTTTGGATTGGGTTTCAGTGTACTATACCTCAATGATCCTTGTTCCTATTCATATACTGAATTCTATTTCTGTCACTTGAGCCATCTTGGCTTAATTCAGAACTCTTGCAGGAAAAGTGGTGTAGTTGGTTGGAGGAAGGAAGGTACTCTGGCGTTTTGAATTGTCAGAGTTCTTTTGTTTGGTCCTTTTTCATCTTTATGGGTTGATGTTTCTTCAATCTTTGAAGTTGCTGACCTTTGGATTTTTTTTTTTTCTTTTATCCTATTTGATGACCTAGAGGAGGGGTCCTTAACCCCTGGACCATGGACTCATACCAGTCTGTGGCCTGTTAGGAACTGCGCTGCACAGCAGGAGGTGAGTAGCAGGCAGGCAGGCAAGTGAGCATTACTGCCTGAACTCTGCCTCCTATCAGATCAGCAGTGGCATTAGATTCTCACAGGAGTACAAATGTTATTGTGAACTGCTAATGCAAGGGATGTAAGTTGTGTGCTCCTTATGAGAATCTAATGCCTCCTCCCACCTTGCATGGAAAAATTATCTTCCATGAAATCGGTTCCTGGTGCCATAAAGACTGGGGACTGCTGACCTAGAGGGCTCAACTGTGGTATCAGGTGGATTCAGCTAACTGACTTCATTTCTGGAAGATTTTTGGGGGCCAGTCCTCAGCTTCCAACTCTTGGACTGTGTGCCCAAACTCTGGGGGACTTGTATCAGTCCTGACTTTGTTCTCTGGCTCCTCAGGGTTAGGAATCCACTGTGCTACATGGTGGTGAGTTGGGGCTCCAAGGTGCTGGGTGGTGTCGGCCAAAGTGTTTTGTAGTGTGGTCACAGTAGTATTCATTCATTGTTTATTTGTGCCTCATTTGCATGTGCCTCATTTGCCTATGCCAGCAGCATTAGCTGTGGCAGGGTGGTGGGGTGCATGCTTGTTGGTTGTAGCAGTGTGCTAGTGGGAACCAGGGTGCCTGCCTCCAAGCCAGTGTTTGCTGCAGTGCTAGAGGCAACCCATTGGTAGGGGTGTGGGGGCACCCTGCTGGCAACTGTACATGCAGTCATATTGGAGGTGGTGTTGGCACAGGGTGGGGCACTGGCATGCACAAGTCTGTGTGCAGTCTCTATGCACTTCATTCAGGGATGGTTATTCAGGGCATCAGGGAGTCTGCTGTTCTCTGCCTGCTGTCACTCCCACAGTAGTGTTGGTATAAAGATGGGGTGCTGGTGGGGTTGGAGTTGGTTGGCTCTGTGCCTGCCAAGGCTCCGATTGAAATGGCGGTTGGCAGAGGATGGTGGACGGACTGCACTCTGGAGGCAGCAGTGGCTGGGTAGGGTGCATGCGCATGGGTGGCTGGTAGAGCAAGGAACCAAAACTTGCCCCCACACACACGGCCAGCAAAGTGATGTAGGGGGTTGTCATGAGTGGGGGTGGTGGGTGGGAGCTACAATGTGGGGAGGAAGCAGGTGGGCTGGTGCCTGTGCTTCAGCCCTGCTGAAGCTGTCTACCAGTCAAGCACTGTCGCCAGTGTATGAGCTATGATGTGGGCCCCTAGGGCACTCAAGTCTGCTATGCAAGCAGGTGTGGGCAGGCTGGGGGCACTCAGGTTGGACTGATCTTGTCTGATGGGCCAGACTGCCTTGCAGAGTTCAGGTCCAACAGTTCCTCTAGGGCTAAAGTCTTCTATGGGAGCAAGTCAAGCCTAGGAGGATGGCCGACCCTGGTCATGCTCTGTTATAGATGCTCCCTCACCAAACCCTCTGAGCTTCACATCAGCTGGCTTACTGCCCCTACCACTTGTCTAAGCAGCTCTCCCTGCTAACTTCAGTGTCCATGGTGGTCGAGGGGTTTCCTATTGCCAGGATTCCAGAGGTCAGTGGTGAGAATGGGTGGGTTTCTCCTTGCCGGTTGAACTCACCCAGTCCCCTGGAGTCCTTGGGGGTCTGGAATAACTACTGGTTTGTGGTAGGTAGCCCCATGCTGGGTTTCCACCTTTCTCTCCCTTCAGCCAGCTTCTGTGTCTTCCCTCTGTCTGCTCTCAATGCTTTTCCTCTGAAGATCTGTTAGGAGTGTGCCAGTCATCTCAATCCCTTTATGGCAGCTGTTCTACCTGGCTGCTCTAGTCGGCCGTCTTGCCCTCACATCCTATTCCTAATCAGACTCTTACACATTAGTGTTAGGATTCAGTATGGTTTTGTTTTTCTTTTTTCTTTTAGACTAGTTAAGTGCACTAGTGAGAAAGGGAAAAAGAGTAGAACAAGGAGTTCAATCCATAACTGAGTATGAACAATCCATTGAGGTAACTCACTACCCGCCTGGTTTTGTTTTTAATTTGAAGCATAGATAGATTCATTTGTTTTTATTTATGTTTCATACTATAAAATCCCCCATCCTTGTTGAATTAATTAATGTAATTTTAATGTCGTTTCTCCATGTAAGAACTATTTTTAAAAGTATGTCTCCCACATCCTGATTATCCTGTTCCCAACTCTCTGTCCTTTCCACCTTGTTTCACCCAACTCTGAATGTAACTAGTTTTGTTATTCTGGATTTCGTTTCTTCTTTTTCCTTTTTTTAAAAAAAAAAAAAAAAACAGATTTATTGAGGTGTAACTCATACTAAACAGTTTGCCCTTTTAAAATGTACAATTCAGTGGTTTTTATTGTATTTCTAGAGTTGTGCAACCATAGTCACTATCTATTTTAGAACATCTTCATTAAAAAATCCCATACCTGTTAGCAGCCACTCCATATTCCTCTGGTTCCCTCCCCACTCTACCCCCAGGCAACCACTAATCTAATTTCTGTTCTCTCTGGATTTGCTATTCCAGATACCATATGGTCTTTTGTGACTGGCTTCTTTCACTTAGCATTATGGTTTCAAGGTTCATCCATGTTTAGCAAATATCAATACTTCATTCCTTTTTATTGCTGAATAATCTACTATTTGGATATATTACATTTTATTTATCTATTCGTCAGTTGATGAACATTTGGGCTTTTTCCACTTTTCTGCTATTGTGAATAATGCTGCTGTGAACATCTATGTCTTGGGTATGTTACAGATCACAGGCTCTGGCTCCCTGTATAACAAAACTTAATGTAGGGCCAAGTAGATATCTCAGACAAGGCTGTATTTTGGGGCTTGCAGTGAGCACAAGGGAGATAACAGAGGTGTAAGGACTCTCTAGCTGACTCTGTGGAACAGCCATTAGGGAATTTTTTATTAGACAAAGTGTGGGAATTGACATCCCGGTGAGAGATAACAGGCTGGGTTGGGCAAAGCATGTGAAGGGTGGGGTTTTGGGGTCAGCATATCTGGTTGTGATATTTATCTTGAATATTGGATGACCTGGTAGTCTGGCCAGAGGCAACAAGGCTTAAATTAACTGTTAAGTCTTCTTTCCTGAGGTGGGACACTCCACAACCTTGGTTTGATATTTAGACTTCCTAAGTCCAGTTCCTGGAATTCTTTAAGTAAAAGGCATGGTTAAACATTATGAAGAAGGAACTGTGTCCCATTGCTATTTTATCTCAGGTATACATACCTGTAAGTGGAACTGCTGGATCATGTAGTAACTAACTTTTTGAAGAACCACCAAACTGTTTACCAAACTGGCTGCATCATTTTACATTCCCACCAGCAATGTGTGAAGGTTCCAATTTCTTCATTTCCTTACCAGCACATCTCATTGTCTATCTTTTTAATTTTAGCCGTTTAAGTACATGTAAAGTGTTATATCATTGTGGTTTTGACTTGGGTTTCTCTAATTGCTGAAACATGTTGAGCCACAATATTTTCATATGCTTATAGAACATTTACCTGTCTTTTTTGGAGAAATGTGTATTGTAATCATTTGCCCATTTTTAATTGGATCGTTTCTTTGTAGTGTTGTAAGAATTCTTTATATACTGAGGATGTAAGACACTTATCAGGTATGTGATATGCAAAGCATTTCTCTCATATCGTGAGCTATTTACTTTCTTGGTGGTGTTTTTAAAAAAGGGTTTAATTTTCATGAAGTATAAGGATCTATTAATACATTAATCATATATCTATCTTTTATTTTGTTACTTGTGCTTTTGGTGTTGTGTCTTCTTAGATTTTGGCTAACCCAAAGTCATAAAGATTTACTTCTATTTTTTAAAAAAAAAGAGTTATAATTTTAACTCTTAAATATAGTAAGTCTGTATTTTGAGTTAATTTTTTGTACAGTATAAGGAAGATATCTACCTTTATTCTTTTGTATGTGAGTATTTACTTTTAGCATCATTTGTCTAGTCTGGTTATTTTCTTCCTTTGTTTCTTTTTGCATAAATGTGCAGATATATGTATTTATAAAAAATTTATTTTACCTATACAAAAGAGGTAAGACAGTACAATCAGTACTTTGCTTTTTCACTTTATACATTCTGGAAATCATTCCATATCAATTCATAGAGTTTGTCTTTATTCTTTTTTTTTTTTAATTTTTCAACAGCTACAAAGTACTATCTTTGTGATACACCATAGTTTATCCAACTGTTCTCTTATGTGTGGGCATTTAGATTGTTCCTAATATTTTGCAAATACAAACAGTGCTTTATTGAGTAGCCTTTGTGTTTGGGAGTAAATTCCTAGAAAATTGCTGTGTCATAAGATAAACACATATGTAGTCTTGTTAGATATTGACAAATTTCCCTCTGTGAGGGTTTTATCAATTTGCCTTCTTATCAGAAATATATGAGAGTACCTGTTTCCCCACAGCCTCAAGTACCAAATTTGTTGTCCTGATGTTTTTGCCAAAGTGAGAGGTGAGAAATGGTATCTTGCGTAGTTTTAATATGTACAGGCATACCTTAGAGATATTGTGATCTTAGTTCCAAACCACTGTAATAAAGCAAATATTGCTATAGAGTCACGCAAATTCTTTGTTTTCTCAGTGCATATAAAAGTTGTGTTATTTATTGTCTACTGTTCTATCTAGTTTTTGATCTTTCTCCTTTAACTTTAAAATAATTAATAGACTTTATGTTTTTGAGCAGTTATGAATTTACAGAAAAATTAGAGTACAATTTCCATATATCCCCTCACCTGCCCTTCTTTCCCCCCATTATTGATATCTTACATTAATAATGTTGTAATTCTACCATTATAGTATCAGACAGAATATTTTCATGGCTCTGAAAATCCTCTGAAATCTCTCCCTCACTCCCCCTCTCCCTCCCACTGTATTTCTGGCAACTACTAATCTTTTTACTGCCACCATAGTTTTGCCTTTTCCAGAATGTCATGTAGTTGGAATAATACATTATGTAGTCTTTTTAGATTGGCTTCTTTTAGTCATCAGTATTCATTGAAGTTTGCTCATGTCTTGTGATTTGATAGCTTATTTCTTTTTTATTGGTAAATAATATTCTATTGTCTGCATGTACCACAGTTTATCCATTTACCTATTGAAAATATCTTAGTTGCTTCTAAGTTTTGACAATTATGTATAAAGCTGTTGTAAACATCTGTGTGCAGATTTTTGTGTGGATATACGATTTCAGCTCCTTTGAGTAAATACCAAGGAGAGAGATTGCTGGATCCTGTAGAAATAATATGTTTATTTTTGTAAGAAATTGCCAAACCGTCTTCCAAAATGGCTGTATTATTTTGCATTCCCAACAGCAATGAATGAGAGTACTTGTTCCATACCGTCTCCAGCATTTGGCATTTCTGATATTCTAGATTTTGGCCATTCTAATAGGTGTGTAGTGTTGTCTTGTTTTAATTTGCATTTTCCTGATGACATATCATGTGGGGCATGTTTTCCTATTTTTGTTTGCCACCTTTATATCTTTTTTTTGTGAGGTGTCTGTTAGGGTCTTTTGCCCATTTTTAATTGGCTCTTTTCTTATTGTTGAGTTTTAAGAATTCTTTGTATTTTGGATAATAGCCCTTTATCTGGTGTGTGTTTTGCAAATATTTTCTCCTAGCCAGAGGCTTGTCTTTTTACTTTTTTGATAGTGTCTTTCAAAGAGCAGAAAATTTTAATTTTAATGAAGTTTAGCTTATCAGTTCTTTCATGGGTTGTGCCTTGTGTGTTGTATCTAAAAAGTCATCACCACACCCAAGATTATCTAGATTCCCTCCAGTGTTATCTTTTAGGAGTTCTGTAGTTTTATGTTTAATATTTAGACTTAATTTTTGTGGAAGGTATAAGAGATCCATGTCTGGATTCATTCTAGCACTATTCGTTGAAAAGACTATCTTTTCTGCATTGATTATTTTTGTTCTTTTCTCAATGATAAATTGACTGTTGTTTGTAGGAGTCCGTTTCTGGGCTCTTTATTCTGTTTTTTCACCATTACCATACTGTCTTTATTACTGTAGCTTTATAATAAGTCTCAATGTTGGGTAGTGTTAGTCTTCCAACTATGTTCTCCTTCAGTATTGTAGTATCTGTTCTGTATCCTTTGCCTTTCCATGTAAATTTCAGAATCAGTTTGTCAGTATCTGTAAAATTATTTGTTGAGAGTTTGATTGATATTGCATTGATTCTATAGATAAAATTGGAAAGAACTGCATCTTGGTTATATTGAGTGTTTCTAGCCATGTACAGATATCTCTCAATTTATTTTGATCTTCTTGGGTTATATTTTTGTAATTTTTTTCCCATAGGTCTTGTGTATATTTTATTGGATTTATACTTAAGTATTTAATTTTTTTGGTGCCAATGTAAATGGTATTATGTTTTTAATTTCAAATTGCAGTTGTTTATTGCTGATGTAATTGACTTTCACGTATTAATCTTGTATCCTGCATCTTGCTATGATTGCTTATTTATTTTAGGAGTATTTTGTTGATTTTTTTGGACTTTCTACATAGACAGTCATATATCATGTGCAAACAAATACAGTTTTATTTCTTCCTTTCCAACCTATATACCTTTTCTTTTTCTTATCTTATTACATTAACTGGCACTTACAGAATGATTTGAGTAGGAGTGGTGAGAGCAGGTATCCTTGGCTTGTTCCTGATCTTGGCAGGAGGACATCTAGTTTTTCACTCTGTAGACATTTTTTATCAAGTTGAGGAAGTTCTCCATTTTTCCTAGTTGTCTGAGAGTTTTTATCATGAATGGTATTGGATTTCGTCAAATACTTTTTCTCCGTGTATTGATATAATCATATGACTTTTCTTATTGAGCCTGTTGATGTGATGGATTACAATAATTTTTATAATAATTGGTTTTTAAATATTGAACCAACCTTGCATACCTAGAATCCTGTTTGATCATATTGTATAATTCTTTTTGACTGTTGTTGGATTTGATTTGCTGTGTAGATCTGACTTTCTGACAATATAATTTTCCTTCTTTTGAATAATTTTTTAAAAAACAGTTCATCTGTTGGTGATAATTTTTTTTAACTTTTGTTTGAGAAAGTCTGTTTCTCACTTTTGAAGGACAGTTTCACTGGATGCAGAATTCTAGGTGGGTACATTTCCATCCCCATTATTTAAAATATTCTACTCTCTTCCTGCTTACAACTGTGAGGACCCCACACTTTTGTGAGTTTTACCTAATTTACATGATTTTTGAAAAGACTGATGTTATCCTCGCTTATCTATAGGTAAGGTGTTTTTTCCTCTGGCTTCTTTCAATATTTTTCCTTTGTCTTTGATTTTTCTGTAGTGTGACTATAATATGCCTATGTGTAGATTCTTTTGTATCCGTTCTGCTTAGTGTTCTCTAAGTTTCCTATATCTGTGGTTTGGTGTCTATCATTAGTTTTGAGAAGTTCTCAGCCAGTGTTGTTTCAAATATTTCTTCGATGCCTTTCTCTTTTTCTTCCGGTATTCCCTTTATGTGTATTTATGCCTGATATGGTTTGGATCTGTTTTCCCACCCAAATCTCATGTTCAGTTGTAATCCCCAATGTTGGAGGTGGGGCCTGGTAGGAGGTGATCGAAATTGTGGGGATGATTTCTAATGGTTTAGCACCATCCCCCTAGTGCTGTTCTTGTGATAGAGTTCTCATGAGATCTAGTTGTTTAAAAATGTGTCACACCTTCCCCTGCTCTCTTCCTTCTCCTCTGCCCATGTAAAATGTGCTGGCTTCTCCATCACCTTCTGCCATGAATTAAAGTTTCCTGAGGCCTCCACAGCAGCTGTCATGCTTCCTGTATAGCCTGCAGAACCATGAGCCGATTAAACCTCTTTTCTTTATAAATTACCCACAGAGAACAGACTAATTCAATACTTTCTGTAATTGTCTCACAGTTTTTGGATATTATGTTCCCCCCCAACCCCCTGCAATTCTTCTATTTCCACTTCAGTTTTAGAATTTTCTACTGACATTTTTTTGAAGTTACCATATTATTTCCTTGACTACTGTCAGTCTATTGATGAGCCTATCAAAAGCATTCATTTCTGTTACAGTGTTTTTTATTTCTTACATTTCCTTTTGATTTTTTTCTTAAGAGTTTTTATTTGTTTCCATTAACACCCTTAGCATATCAATTATGGTTGTTCTAAATTTCGGTTCTGATCATTTTATTATCTCTGTTCTGAGTTTGGTTGTCATGCTTGTTCTGTCTCTTCAAGTAAGTATTTGTCTTTTGGCCTACATTGTAATTTTTTGTTGAAAACTGGACAGGATGTACTGGGCATGTGAAACTGAGATAAATAGGCCTGTATAAGGCCTATAAATAGGCCTTTCTTTTTATCTGGATAGGAGTTAGGCTCTGTTTACTGTTTACCATAGCTGTAGCTATAGATGTCAGAGGTTAAAATATTCTGTGTACCTTTTTTTTTTTTTTTTTAAATAAAATCTACCCTGTTGTTTTGTAGTTTCTCTAGAGATTTATTCTTAACTGAGATCTCAGTTCGATAGTTCTTTCAGTTGTATGACCCTGTTACCATATGGAAGCCCTATTGATATGGTGGTAAGGTATCATATTTTATAGTCCTGTAATTAGGTGTCAGGCTTTTATTGACTCTGTGTTTTTTGGCTTTGACCCTCTGCAGTGCTCCTTAGCTTTTTCCCCTTTAGGTGAGAAAGGAAGTCTAGACGGTGCCGGAGTTGGACATTTCGCTTTTCTCAGTTCATTTAGTTTCTAGTAAAATAGTTTCTCTTGAGGGTAGGCCTTATTAAGAGGCTTGGGAAAGTATTTCAAAGTGGCACCTTTTCCTCTTCTTTTGCCCTAAGCAGGAGGGTATTTTTCTCCAGTCTGTACTGTGAAAGAACCTGGTAGGCCTCCTGGAGGTAAAACTCATAAAAGTGTGGGGTCCTCCTAAGACTGGTCTTCCTGGGAGTTTTTAACAATCAGACATGTGCAAATCCAACCTCTAGTAATTTGTCAATTACAATTTAGGTTTTCTTACTCTGGTATTGTAGAGCATACTGGTTTCTGGGCTTCTTCTCCTGTAAGTTGTGATTCCCTTTGCCTGCTCTCTAATTTTGGGGGTAGTGATTTGCCCCGTGACCTCAGTTCTCTGAAGAATCTAAGAAAAGTTGTTGGTTTTTCAATTTGTTTACTTTTTCTTGTTGTGGGGATAGAAGTGACAACTTCCAAGCTCTTTACATGCTCGACTGGAAAGTAGAAGTCTTTTTTTCCTTCCTTTCCCAGTGATTTATATTGCAAATAGTTTTTCCCATTTTGTTAATGTATGACTTTGTTTATGGTGTTTTTCAGTATGCAGGTTTTAAAAAATATAGTCTATCAATATTACATCTTGATTTTGAGACATAGTGAAAGCATTTCTCTATTCAGGTTTATAGAAATTCACTCATGTTTTCTTCTAGTACTTGCTTCCTTTTTTTAAAAAAACATTTTAACATTTTCATCTTGGATCCATTTTGAGTTTATTCTTACGTAAGGTATGTGGCTTGTGTCTATTTAATTTTGAGATGTTTCAAATAAATACATTTGTTGCTGTTTTTAAACAATATATATAATTCATTGTAGGTTGTTTCACAAGGATGTAAGCCCAAATCATATAGAGATGCCTTGTGTAATATGGTGGTCACTAGCCACAGGTGGCTATTTAAATTTTTGTTTTTAAATCCTATTGTTTTACTTTTATCTTTTTCCAAATGGCTACCCAGTTGTCCCAGTACCATTTAATAAAAAGTCAATTTTTGCCCCTCTTGACCTCTTTATAAAGAAATGTCTTATGATATGCTAGTAAATCAACAACTATTTCAAACATGATTTATTAAAGAAACAATAATAATGATTATTTTACTTTTTACTTTTTAAAATTTTTTTCTCATGAAGACAAGGATTGGAAATTTTTTTTCTTTTTTCTTTTTTTTCTGATTATTTTGATGATAATGATAGTTCTTGTATATCAAGCACTTACTCTGTGCTAGATTAGATACTGTGGTGTATGTTTTTATATACATTGTCATTTAATCCTTACAATGACCCTACAAGTAAGGCACTATTATCATCCCAATTTTCTAGAGGAAGAAACTTATACATGGAAGGTCAAATAACTTTCTCAACACACCCAGCTTATTTATGGCATTTAGAGCAGAGGTTTAAACCCATAAATCTCAGACCCAGAAAGCAGTCTGACTCAAGTCTTGCTTTCTTAGCCAATATGTATGTAATAAACTATTGAAAAGTTTATGAGATCTTTAGTGAGTTGATTTGTTTCATTTTAATTTTACTTAGAAATATTTGGTAATGTCAAGGTCATAGTATTGGGCTTAATAGTTTATTGTTTTAAATTATTCCTAATGTGTTTAAGTGTTTGAGCAGAACAGTAGAAGGTTTATTGAAGAGAAAATGATGCGTAGTTCATTTTTCAGTAAAACAAATTAAAACTACCATACTAATAAATTATATTAATTTTATTAAATTAGGATTGGATTTATAAAAATGGGTCTCAATAGGTTGTCTGTAAAATATACATTTCTGTAAATTAAGGACATCTGCTGTTTCACTAATTTAGAGTTATTTTTAAAATAATTTTTCATATTTCAAGTTTATATTGAGTTGTTTGCAGCTTGGTCAAGGTCTTTGTTCAAGTCCTGGATATCCTTGTTAATTTTCTGTCTCATTGATCTGTCTAATATTGACAGTGGAGTGTTAAAGTCTCCCACTATTATTGTGTGGGAGCCTAAGTCTCATTGTAAGTCATTAAGAACTTGGTTTATTTATCTGGGTGCTCCTGTATTGGGTGCGTATATATTTAGGATCATTAGCTCTTCTTGTTGCATTGATCCTTTTACAATTATGTAATGTCCTTCTTTGTCTCTTTTGATTTTTGTTGTTTTAAAGTCTATTTTATCAGAGACTAGGATTGTAACTCCTGCTTTTTTTTGCTCTCCGTTTGCTTGGTAAATCTTTCTCCATACCTTTATTTTGAACCTATGTGTATCCTGGCATGTGAGATGGGTTTCCTGGATACAGCACACCAATGGGTTTTGGCTTTTTATCCAATTTGCCAGTCTGTGTCTTTTGATTTTGGCATTTAGCTCATTTACATTGAGGGTTAGTATTGTTATATGTGAATTTGATCCTGCCATTTTGATGCTAGCTGGTTGTTTTGCCTGTTAGTTGATGCAGTTTCTTCATTGTGTCGCTGCTCTTTACCATTTGGTATGTTTTTGGAATGGCTGGTACTGGTTGTTCTATGTTTAGTGCTTCTTTCAGGAGCTCGTGTAAGGCAGGCCTGGTGGTGATGAAATCTCTGAGCAATTGCTTGTTCATAAAGGATTTTATTTCTCCTGCAGTTATCAAACTTAGTTTGGCTGTATATGGAATCCTAGGTTGAAAGTTCTTTTCTTTAAGCATGTTGAGTATTGGCCCCAACTCTCTTCTGGCTTGTAGGGTTTTTGCTGCAAGATCCACTGTGAGTCTTATGGGCTTCCCTTTGTGGGTAACCCAACCTTTCTCTCTGGCTGCCATTAGCACTTTCTCCTTCATTTCAACCCTCGTGAATTTGACGATGTTGGGGTTGCTCTTCTTGAGGAATATCTTTGTGATGTTTTCTGTATTTCCTGGACTTCAATATTGGCCTGTCTTGTTAGAATGGGGAAGTTTTCCTGCATAATATCCTGAAGAGTATTTTCCAGCTTGGAATCATTCTCTCTGTCACATTCAGGTACACCTATCAAATGGAGATTAGGTCTTTTCAGATAATCCCATATTTCTTGGAGGCTTCGTTTGTTTCTTTTTACTCTTTTTTTCTCTAATATTTCCTTCATGTTTCATTTAATTGAGTTCATCTTTGACTGCTAATATCCTTTCTTCTACTTGGTCGATTTGGGTATTGTAACTTGTGTATGCTTTGCGAAGTTCTCATGTTGTGTTTTTCAGCTCCATCAATTCATTGATGTTCCTCTCTAAGCTGTTTTTTTTCATTAGCATTTCATCAAACCTTTTTTTCAAGATTCTTAGTTTCTTTCCATTGGGTTAGAACATATTCTTTTAGCTCAGAGAAGTTTCTTATTATCCACCTTCTGAAGCCTGTTTCTGTTAATTCATCAGACTAATTCTCCATCCAGCCTTGTTCCCTTGCTGGTGAAGAGTTGTGATCCCTTGGAGGAGGAGAGGTGTTCTGGTTTTAGGTATTTTCATCCTTTTTGCACCGGTTTCTTCCCATCTTTGTGGATTTATTTACCTGTGGTCTTTGTAGTTGGTGACTTTCGGATGGGCTCTCTGAGTAGATGTCCTGTTTGTTGATGATGAAGTTATTTCTTTCTGTTTCTTAGTTTTCCTTCTAACAGTCAGGCCCTTCTGCTTTAGGACTGTTGGAGGTCCACTCCTAGACCCTGCTTGCCTGGGGCTCACCTGCAGCGGCTGCAGAATAGTAAGGCTTACTGCCAGTTTCTTCTTCTGCTATCTTTGTCCCAGAAGGATACCTGCCAGATGTCAGCCTAAGCTCTCTTTTATGAGGTGACACTTTGGATATACCGGGGTCGGGGAGCTGCTTGAGACAGGTCTGTCCTTTATAGGAGTTCAGGTGCTGAACTGTGAGCTCTGTTGTTCCATTCAGAGCTGTTGGGCAGGTACGTTTAAGTCTGCTGCAGCAGAACTCATAATAGCCTTTTTTTCCCCAGGTGCTCTGTCCCTGGAAGTGAAGGACTTATTTATAAGTTTCTGTCATGCTGTTGCCTTTTTTTCAGGGATGCCCTGCCCAGCGAGGAAGCAGCCTAGTCACGGTCTGCCCACAGAGGCGTTGCTGAGCTGCTTTGGGCTCCACCCAGCTGCCGTGTGAACTTCCTTGCAGTCCTGTTTATAGGGGTATAGTTAGAACTGCCTCGGTAATGGCGGCCTACCTTTGTAATGGTGGACTCTCTCTGTAATGGTGGACTGCCTCGGCAATGGCGGACCACCTTGGTAATGCTAGACTGCCTCAATAATGGCAAACATCCCTTTTCCACAGAGCTGGACCATCCCGCGTTCAGCTGTGCTTGCTGTGAAACTCTCAATCCAGAGCGTTTCAGATTGCTGTTCTTTGTAGGGGTGGGACCGGCTGTGCCTGATCACCTGGCTCCTGCCTCAAACCCTTTTTTTTTTTCAGTTGAACAGGCGACTCTGTCTCCCAGGCGTTCCAGTCACCAGTTGAAACAGTGCCCAGATTTGTGTCTGTTCTTGTGTGTAGCCACTGCGCCTGCTGAAACAGCCACGCTGGGGGCTCTTGGCACTTTTTGCCCAGGAATCTCCTGGCCTGGCTCCCTGTTTCAGTCCCCCTTTTTTTCAGTTGAACGGGCCACTCTGTCTCCCAGGCGTTCCAGTCACCAGTTCAAAAGGTGCCCAAATTTGTGTGAGATTTTGTGTGGAGACTCACTGCGCTGGCTGAAACAGCTGCGCTGGGTGCTCAAGGCACTTTTTCGCCCAGGCATCTCCTGGGCTGGCTCCTTATTTCAGTCCCCTTTTTATCAGTTGAACGGGCGACTCTGTCTCCCAGGAGCTCCAGTCACCAGCCGAAATGGCCAGACCTGTGTGAGATTTTTTTTGTGTGGAGACCCGCCGCGCTGGCCAAAACAGCCATGCTGGAGACCCGTGCTCCTCTGCCTGGGAATCTCCTGGTTTGTGGACAATAAATATCCATCTGGAAATGCAGCTGCCACTCACCCTCCATACTCTAGCTGGGCGCCGCAATCCAGAGCTGCTCCTACTCTGCCATCTTAGATCCCATCTACATATATCTTTAAATAATTTTTATGTTTTTCTTTTTCAGCATGTTCAAAAAAATATATAATTATCTCTCAATTGATTGAAACCATCTAAATATATATGTTAAATTGTACTTATTCAATTTTGGTTTCTTAAAAATATAATTTTCCCTATTATAAATGCAATTCATAATAAAAATTATAAAATAAAAAAATAAGGAGAAAATATTGCCTATAATCCCATCATCCAGAGATGAGTACTATTCATGTTTTTGTTGTACTTTCTTATAGTCTCCTTTACGAGCATAATTTGTGTTCACTTGTTTTTTTTTTTTTTCCTACTTGTGATGCTTTGTTCATACAATTCTGAATTGAATTCTTCAGGTTTATTACAGACTCTGTGAATGTCATTGTTAATAGCTACCTGCTAAGTGAATGTTCCATCATTACCTGTTTGCCTATAGTGGATGTCTTCTAGGTCATTTCCAGTAAAAATTAAATGTGTAACTATACACATTTTATATAAAGTTTTTCTATATTCAAGATTATTTCCTTGCTTTATTTCATCAGAAGTTGGATTAATCTGTTTTTTGGCTTGTGTTATATTAGACCAAATTGCTTTTTAAAAACATTTTCTTGATGCACTCTGTAGTCAACAATGTATGGCAATGCCAGATTCACCCACCATACTTTTATTAATAATATAATTTTAAAGTTACTAACTTGATAGATAAAAAGTGGTTTCATTTGTTTTAATGTTATTTCTTTGTTGGGAAAGTTAACATATTTTTTTAAGTTGTTAATTAGTTGCTCATCTTTTACTAACTGAAGCATTTGTTTCCTATTGATATGTGTGATCTGTTGTTTAGTTTTCAGATTTAAAAGCCTTTTATTCTACCTACAACTCCTTCTAATTCTGTTGTTGTTGTTGTTTTTTTTAATGTATGCAGTTCTCTTGTTGGAATTTGGAATGATTTTAGATGAATAGAAGAGTTATAAAGATAGTACAGAACATTTCTGTATACCCCTAACTCAGCTTCATTTTCTCTTTCTAATGTTTTATCATCTTATATTACCATGGTGCACTTGTGAAAATGAAGAAACAAATATTGGTAATATTATTATTAACTAAACTCCAGGCTTTGTTCATATGTCACTAGTTTTATCATTCATGTCATTTTTTCTGTTCCAAGATCCAATCCAGGGTCTACCCCATTGCATTTAGTTGTCTGTGACAGATTCTCAATCTTCCCTTGTTTTCTTTTTTGTTGTGTTATATTAAAAAAAGATCAATCTAGTGTTAACTGTGTATATACTTTGAAATATTGTTCTGGTGGAAAGATTGAATTTATGGTATAGCTTTCCTGTTCCTTATTCCTTATGAGATCTTTCACAGAAATTTATGAAGTCCTTGACAGAAATTGTGGGTAAGGTCTAAAAATAATGGAAACCAAACTCTTTTTAAAAGGAAGAGAATTGACTTATATGAGACAGCTTCAACTTCAGTGACATCTTTACTGAAGCAAATAAGGTAATCACTTCAGGTTCTACGTTAGATAGCCTATAATAAATGTCTCCATCACTTAGGATCCTCAATTTAAATTTGTGATTCAGACCCTAATTTGTCTAATTGTATACATGTTTGGGCAAAATTGTTACATGGTGGTTGTGGACAATATCCCAGATTTCCTATTTCACACAAAACCTGCTTTATTCCAGAATGATAACTGTCACATGGAATTTGGGAATGCAATCTCTGAAGCAATCTCCTGAAAATAAACATGTTTCTTTGCAAGGATTATTCAAACATGTAGAATATTTGTTGAGACACTAACTTTCCAGGTGTATCAAATACGATGGAGATGACAAATTTTCTTGAAAGGAATTAGAATATAATAGATATGTGCCAAAAATTTCATGGGGTCCAGAAGACTATCTATATCCATCCCCTTGACCCTGGCATTCTACATAAAACAATTTCAATTTTATAATTTCTGTACCTTGAGTGTCTTTTCCTTCTAGTAGTCACAAAGTAAAAGGTTTTGTTACTATTATTAAAATGACTGTCATGAAAAATTTAGGGAGAGAAGACTGAAAAGGAGAAAAAGAAGAATGTAAACCAGCCAACTTATGTTTGTTGGGACAAAATTTTAACATATTTAGCGTAATAGAAATTGAGTTCCAGTATTTGGTGCTTTTGTGTGCATTATATTTTTTCTTTTTCTTGACTATAAAATCTTACAAATTATTTTACCAATTGAACAATGTACCCTGTATGTAGAGCAGGCACTTAATAAATATTATTTCATACATCAATTAGGATAGAATGTATTTTAACTTTAAGTTTGAATTATTCAGTTTTTTATTATTTGCCAGATGAAATGAGTAAGGTTGTAAGTAGTTAATTTGTAGGAGTAAGAAGGAGAAACTTTATTTTACTACAGGTTTTCTCAGTTGCATATGATGTTCCCAATTATATTTAAACAAGTAGATAAATTAGCCCACATTTGACATTTGATAGTTGTTAGATATGAATATGCTATTTTAATACTGAGTTGAACTTTATATAATCAGGTTTGTTGTAGATATTTCAATGGAAATATAATTTTTAGCTTCAAAATTTGCTTTACATTTAAGGTAGTCTATAATCAACTTATCAAAATTTTAATGAAAATATTAGCCATTTTGATATATTTTACTTTTAATTTGCATTTTTCTGATGATTAATGATTTTGAGCATTTTTTCATGTGCTTATTAGCCATTTGTATATCTCCTTTTTGAATTTTCCAAATCATTTATCCATTTTTAAAACACTGGTTTGTTTTTCTTACTATTGATTTGTAACATTCCTTTCCTGTTTTAGATAACAATACTTTGGCAAATGAAAGTATTGTGAATATTTTCTCCTATTCTCTTTATTTACTTTTTATGTTCATAATTTCTGTAAGAACAATTTTTAATTGCAATGAAGTCCACATTTACCAATAGTTTCTCCTGTGGTCAGTGCTTTTTGCGTCGTATCTAAAATATCTTGGCCTCCAGCAAGGTCATGAAGATTCCATGTTTTTTTCTTATGTTGTAGTCCAGAAATTTTATAGATTTGGGTTTACATTTAGGTCTGTGATCCCTTTCAAGTTCATGTGTAGTGTTAGGTAGAGATTGAGTTTACTTTTTTCCACATAGATATCCAGTTGATTCAGCATGTGACATCTATTCTTAATGTGTGTGATCAGAGGTAGTAAGTATAGAAATCAGAGTATATTTTTATTATTGGCAGCTCAATTGATATTTTTTATGGAAACAAATAAATGTGGTATGAACCACAGATTTGTTCTGTAGGAACAAGCAGATTTTGAGATACTGGATATTGGCAACCAGAATTAACACATTCAAAATACAAACTAGATGAGCATTGAAAAAATAATTGGATCTCAGATGAACTACCACTACAGTTCCAAGTTTGTACTCGACTAAGGGCTACAAAAATGTGTAACTTTAACTTGTAATGTGATGAGCAGAGAAAAAGTAATAAGTACATACAGAGTAAAAAGGAAGGCTTAATAATAAATTTTTAAAAACCCACTCAGCTGTGGCCTTTTTATTCTGAAACTTAAGAGGAAAAAAAAGATAAATCTACATTTCCACGAGTAATTTTTTTGGAGAACCAGTGAGATCAGGAAAGATCTGGGGAGGAAGCCTAAAGATGAGCAAATATGATTTTTTTAATGGTATATTTTCAAACTATAGATGAAAGAAGTTAATATTAATTATGCCTTAAGAATATACTAAAATAGATGACAAAAACCCTGGTTTTTTAAAAGAAGCAGTTAATAAAGAAAGAGACCAGTATGGTATCACTAAGAAAAAGTCATGCATGTTAACCTAACCTGAGCTCATTTTTTGACAGATCTGCTCCTTCATGAGATTAAGCAAATGTGGTAAACATATTTACCACGTTTGTGATTCAATAAAACATTTCATAAGTTCTGCTGTGTTTGTAGTTCAGTAAAACATTTCATAAGTTCTACTGTGATTTTGTCAAGACGGAAAATATATGGACTGGAAACTTGGATAATTTATTAAGTTCAAAGAATATTGCTACAGCCTTGCCACAGGACTTGGTGTTTGTCTCTATTCTGTTCATTTTATCAATTACTTTACTTTTTTGCAGTGTAGAAGGTATACTTTGCAAATTTACGAATGCGATAGTGGATATGTGAATAAAAACCAGGATCCCAAAAGATGTTATCTTTCTGGTATCATGGGCTAAATTTAATAAGATTGCATTGAATGGTATAAATATGAAGTCGTGTACTTGCGTCTAAAAGATTTCTGCTGTCCTTAAGTTTCTAGTGGAGGAGATTTGACTTAATATGTAACTAAAAGGGTTTAGCTAGTGTTATGCTTGCTATGAGGCTGAGGTGATATGGCTGTCAAAAACACAAAGTAAAACAAACAATTATGTTCATAACCTGTGTTAATGGAAATCACTAAGAAAGGGAGTTTTTCACAGACTACACTTGGAGTATTTCATTCAGCTCTGGACCTTCTAGTTTAAGGCAAGTTGGAATGTGTTCAGAGGGAAGTGACTGAGAGTGGTAGTCTCAAAATTACCTTAGACTAGGCTTAAGAAGTTGGGGGTATTTAGCTTAGAGTGGTAGTTTGAAGTATCTGAAAGGCTCTTAGAAATGGGAGTAGATGTATTCTGCCTGGCACCAAGAGGCAGAATTAGGATCAGTGGGTAGAACTTAAAGGGAGACAAGTTTCCCTGAGCATAGGGAAGACTAGTCAGGGCTGTCTGAAAGTAGCCTGTTAAGTCTGAATGGAGTTAATGATTTCCCTCTTGCTCGAGGAGCTGGATAACTGGTTGACAGACATAATACAGAATGGATTCATGTACAGTCATGCATCCCTTAACATCAGGGATACATTAAAAGAAATATGTCATTAGGCAATTCATTGTGCAAACATCATGGAGTTTACTTACACAAACCTAGCTGGAATAGCCTACTATACAGCTAGGCTGTATGGTATCACTCATTACTCCTATGCTATAAATGTGTACAGCATGTTACTGTACTGAATACTGTAGGTAATTATAAGGCAATGGTAAGTATTTGTGCATATATATATATATCTAAACATAGAAAAAATACAGTAAAAATATGATATAATCTTCTGGGACCAACTTCATGTGTGTGGTTCATTGTATACTGAAATGTTGTTATAAAATGCATGACTGTATCTAGACTAACTAGATGCATGGACTAACTAGGTGATCGTTAAAATTCTTTCCAAGTATGAGGTTTTAGGATTCAGTAAAATCACAGAGGCAACCCAAAGCATACAATTTGATATCCTATTACTTAAGCAAGCAAGGCTTGTAAAATGTAAGGATATTTAAGTCAGGGGCTCTGATGTCTAGTCTGGCCCTGTTCAGCTGAGCACATCTGTAGAGTTAAAATATCATACAGTATGGTCTCCAAGCTCTGTTGTAACTCTCAAATATTTTATTTTGTTTATTATTTTGAGATGGGGGTCTCCCTTTGTTGCCCAGAGTGGTCTCAAACTCTGGGCACAAGCAGTCTTCCTGCCTCAGCCTTTTGAGTAGCTGGGAATTGAGGCATGCACTACTGTGCCCAGCTTTATAAATTCTGTTTTTGTTATAACCTTTGCAGCCCAGTGCTTTAGGAAGAGGAAGAAGGATTGGCAGTAGATCTGGTAAGCCTCCAAACTCAGGAAAAAGGTAAAATATGGATTGCTATGAGCCTGCTAGGAGAAATCTAATAAGAATCGAAGAGAGAAATCTAATAAGAATCAAACAAAGTTTATTTGGAAAGGACAAAGATGCTCCTTTTTCTAGTCCTCATCTACTCCAGTGCCTGACCTTTTAAAGGATTTTGAGGATAGGTGCGGTGGCCCAGCACTCTGGGAGACTGACGTAGGTGGATCACGAGGTCAGGATATCAAGACCACCCTGTCTGACTAAAAATACAAAAATTAGCCAGATGTGGTGGTACCCACCTGTAATCGCAGCTACTGGGGAGGCTGAGGCAGGACAATCCCTTCAACCAGGGAGTCAGAGGTTGCAATGAGCCAAGATTGAGCCACTGCACTCCAGCCTGGGTGACAGAGTGAGACTCCATCTCAAATAATAATAATAATAATAATAATAATAAATATTAGAGAAATGGCATTGCTCTCTCCCCTTCACTTTGGAAGAAAATGGTAGGCTGTTTTTCTTTAACTTATTCTAATTCTAATTGCTGATATTTTGGAATCTCTGGAATTTCAAAGCTTGTAGTTAAAGTCTTCAGTTTTAAAAAAATCCATGTTTTTATTTATAACTATAATTTGGATGTAAAGGAGATTTTTTAAAAAGTTAAAAGACTTAAAGACAGCTATACATTTTAAAAGGGAAAATTTTAAATACTTTTGAAATTATGAGAAAGTACATGGTAGCAGCTATAACATCAATTACTTTGATTATGACTTGCCTATTTTATTTTCTTAGGATAATATATTAATGCTTTTAATACTCATTTCTCATTGATTATAAGTTACACTAGCCTTTTGTCAGTTATCATTTTAGGAAATACTTAATCATGAAGTTCAGAAAATTGTAGATCCTTATCCTGTAAAACTCAGTTGTAGAAAGGTCAATATATGGTGCAAGTTTGGATCAAAACCAAAACAATACAAAAGCCCCCTAAAACTCTGTAATAGTGTTGTTGTTTAAGCAGCTACCACATATACTGAGTTTATATCTTGACATAATACATAGTAATATATTTTAGTGGTTTGGAAACATTTTCACCTCCTGTAGTTCTTCACTGGGGTATATTGTTCCCTGTTAGAAAATGGATATGGAAATGAAAATTGATACATTTTGCTGTCTGTTTGTGAGTTTGTATAGTAATTTGATGTTTTTTCCCAACCTTCATTTTAAAATTAAAAACATACTTCTTTCCAAATGATTAGCCCAAAGCTTCAATCCCCTGAAAATCACTACAATGCAGTATAGCTGTTGCTGAGGGTAAGCTAGCATATTTGCTATTACTCAACAGCTAGAGTAAAAATTAACCTTTCTAGTTTACAGAGCTATTAGAGGTAATTAGCTATCACACCTTCTTCAATCATTCATATTCACACACACATACACACAGACTTTTTTTTTTTAAGTTTAAATGAAATGTTTAATCACTTATATGTAAGTTTGGCAACATTAATGTTGACTAGTAGAAGTTATTAAATAAATGTCACTATAGAAATACTTGGTGGGTGGTTTTCATATTCACTTAAGTTAAAATAAACCATATGTGCCGGGTGCGGTGGCTCAAGCCTGTAATCCCAGCACTTTGGGAGGCCGAGGCGGGTGGATCACGAGGTCGAGAGATCGAGACCATCCTGGTCAACATGGTGAAACCCCGTCTCTACTAAAAATACAAAAAATTAGCTGGGCATGGTGGCGCGTGCCTGTAATCCCAGCTACTCAGGAGGCTGAGGCAGGAGAATTGCCTGAACCCAGGAGGCGGAGGTTGCGGTGAGCCGAGATCGTGCCATTGCACTCCAGCCTGGGTAACAAGAGCGAAACTCCGTCTCAAAAAAAAAATAAAATAAAATAAACCATATGTTTAATTTAGTACTGAGGCTGGAAGAAAATAATCCAGATATTAATTAATATTGGTTATAGGGTAGGGTGAAAGATTGCAGAGCTTCTTGTATATAGCCTTTTCTGAGATTCATCAAATATTAACATTTTGGCGTATTTGCTTTGTCATTTTTGTTCTTCTCTCTCTTGTCTTACTGCTTTAGCTAGTACTTCTAGTATGACATTAAGTACTAGTGAGAAGGAACATTCTTACCTTTTCTGATCTTAGTGGGAAAGCTTCAAATTCTTATTCTTAGCATTAAGTATGATGTTAGCTGTAGGTTTTTTGAAGTTATTCTTTGTCAAGTTGAGAAAGTTCCTCTGTATTTCTAGTTAGTTGAGAGCTTTTCTCATGAATACGTGTTGGATTTGGTCAAATGTTTTTTCAGCATCTATTGATATGATCATGTGATTTTTCTTTTTTAGCCTGTTAATGTGATGGATTACATTAATTGATTTTCAGATGTTGAACCAGTTTTGCATACCTGGGGCAAATCCCAATTGGTCCTAGCGTATAATTCTCTTTGTATACATTGTTGGATTTGATTTGCTAATTTTTTTGAGGATTTTTGCATCTATTTTCATGAGAGGTATCGGACTGTAATTTTCTTTTTGTGTAATGTCTTTGTCTGGTTTTAGTATTAGGATAACACTGACTTCCTAGAAGTATTCCCTCTGCTTTGATCTTTTGGAAGAGATCACAGAGAATTGGTATAACATCTTTCTTACATGTTTGGTAGAATTTACTGGTGAGCCAATCTGGACCTGGTGCTTTCTGTTTGGAAGGTTATTAATTATTGATTCAGTTTCTTTAATAGATATAGGCATATTCAAATTGTCCTATGTCCTCTTTTGTGAGTTTTGCCAAATGGTGTCCTTTAAAGAATTGGTTCGCTTAATCTAGGTTATCAAATTTGTGGGAATAAAGTTGTTCATAGTACTTCTTTGTTATCCTTTCAATGTCCATAGGATCCATAGTGATATCACCGCTTTTGTTTCTGATTTTAGTAATTTGTGTCTTCTTTTTTTCTTAGCTTGGCTAGAGCAGGTGTCCCCAAACTACGGCCCGCGGGCCGCATGTGGCCCCCTGAGGCCATTTATCCGGCCCCCCGCTGCACTTCAGGAAGGGGCACCTCTTTCATTGGTGGTCAGTGAGAGGAGCACAGTATGTGGCGGCCCACCAACGGTCTGAGGGACAGTGAACTGGCCCCCTGTGTAAAAAGTTTGGGGATGCCTGGGCTAGAGGCTTATTGATTTTATTGATCTTTTCAGAAAACCAACTTTTGGTTTTGTTGATTTTTCTGTTCATTTCCTATTTTAAGTTTAATTGATTTCTGCTATAATGTCTCATTTCTCATATTCTGCTTACTTTGGGTTTAATTGGCTCTTCTTTGTTTAGTTTCTTAAAGTGGAAACTGAGATTATTGATTTTAGATCTTTCTTCTTTTCTAATACAGATGGTACCTGAGTTAGGATGGCTCTACCTAGCAATTTTTCAACTTTATAGTGGTGTGAAAGCAATACACATTCAGTATAAACCTTAATTCAAGTACCTATACAACCATTCTGCTTTTCACTTTCAGTGCAATATTTAACAGTACGTAAGATAGTCAACACTTTATTATAAAAGGGACTTTGTGTTAGATGATTTTACCTAACTCTTCATGAATACAAGTGTTCTGAGCATGTTTAAGGTAGACTAGGCTAAACTATGATGTTTGGTAGGTTCAGAGTATTAAATGCATTTTTGACTTAGGATATTTTAAACTTACAATAAGTTTATCAGGACATAATGCTATTTAGATTGAGGAGCATCTGTGTCATCTATATATACATTCAGTGTTGTACATTTCCCTCTAAGTATTGCTTTTACTACATCTCACAGATTTTGATAAGTTGTGTTTTCATTTTCATTGAATTCAAAATATTTTTCATTTTCTCTTGAGATTTCATTTTTGACTCATGTATTATTTGGAAATATGTTTAATTTCCACATATTTAGGGATTTTCCCAGTTTCTATCTGTTATTGATTTCCATTGTGATCTGAAACCAGACATTGTATGATTTTTATAATTGTACATTTGTTAAGGTGTGTTTTATGGCACAGATTATGGTCTGTCTTACTTACTGTTCCATGTGGGCTTGAGAAGAACATGTTTTCAAATGTTTTTGGATGAAGTAGTAGTCTGTTGATGTTGATTATATTCAGTTGATTGATGGTGTTGAGTTTGACCATATCCTTACTGATTTTCTCCCTGCTGCTATAGAGGGGTGTTGAAGTCTCCAATTATGATATTGGATTCATCTGTTTCTCCTTGCAGTTCTATTAGTTTTTGTCTCATGTAGTTTGTAGTTCTTTTGTTAGGTGAATACTGTTAGGGATTATTATATCTTCTTGGAGAATTGACCCCTTTATCATTATGTAATGCCCTTCTTTATCCCTGATAACTTTTCTTCCTTTGAAGTCTGCTCTAAATTAATTGCTTTCTTTTGATTAGTATTAGCATGTTACTTTTAACCTGTATGTGTTTTTATATTTAAAGTGGGTTTCTTATGGAAAAACTTACAATTGGGTCTTGTTTTTTGAACCTCTGACAATGTTTTCTTTTAATTGGTGCATTTAGACCACTGACATTCAAAGTGGTTATTGGTGCAGTTAGATTAATGTCTACCTTATTTGTTACTGTTTTTTATTTGCTGCCTTTGTTCTTTGAACCTTTTTTTCCCACTCTTTTTCTGCCTTTTGTGTGTGGGTTCATGTTTGCTTTTGTTTTTTTTTTTTGAGATAGAGTCTTGCTCTGTAGCCCAGGCTGGAGTGCAGTGTGGCACAGTCTCAGCTCACTGCAACCTCTGCTTCCCAGGTTCTGGTTTAAGCAATTCTCTTGCCTCAGCCTCCTGAGTAGCTGCGATTACAGGCGTGCACCACCATACCCAGCTAATTTTTGTATTTTTTGTAGATACGGGGTTTCACCATGTTGGCCAGGCTGGTCTTGAACTCCTGATCTCATGATCTGCCCACCTTGGCCTCCCACAATGCTGGGATTACAGGTGTGAGCCACTGCGCCTGGCCACACATCTGAGTCTTTTAATAGAGACAGGGTCTTGCTATGTTGCCAGGGCGAGTCTTGAACTCCTGGGTTTAAGCGATCCTCCCACCTTGGCTTCCAAAAGTGCTGGGATTATAGGCATGTGCCACTGTGCGTGGCCCTTCTGTGGTTTCTGTTTTTTTGAGATGGGAGTCTCTCCGTCACTCAGGCTGAGGTGCAATGGTGCGATCATGGCACACTGCAGCCTTAACCACCTGTGCTCAAACGATCCTCCGCCCTTAGCCCCTCAGGTAGCTGGGACCACAGGCATTCACCACCATGCCTGGCTTAAATTAGCTATAGAGACGAGGTCTCAGTGTGTTGATCAGGCTGGTCTCAAACTCCTACGCTCAAGTGATCCTCCCGCTTCTACCTCCCAAAGTATTGGGATTACAGGCAGGAACCACCATTCCTGGCCACTTTTGCAGTTTTAATTGAGCATTTATGTGATTCCATTTTCTCTCCTTTCTTGGCTTATGAGTTATATTTCTATTTTTTATTTTTTTTTGTGTGGTTGCATTAGAGTTTACAATACACATGTAAAACTAATCCAGGTCCACTTTCAAATAACACTGTACATTCTACAGGTTGTGTAAGTACTTTATAATAACAAAATAATCCTATTCCTTCCCTCCTGTCCTTTGTATCATTGGTGTCATTCATTTCACTTATATATAAGGATACATAAGCATGTGTGTATATATACACATTATAAATAATATTAACAATGCATATATAATCAAATACATTGTTGCTATTTATTATTTTAGATAAACTGTTATCTGTTAGATCAATTAGGTATAAAACAAATTTTATAATACAAGTTTTTATTTTACCTTTATTTATTTCTTCTTTGGTACTCTTCCTTTATGTAGATTTGATTTCTGATCTATGTTATTTTCCTTCGGTCTAAAGGGCTCTTTTTAACATTTCTGGAAAGGCAAGTCTACTGGCAATAAAATCTAATTTTTGTTTGTCTGCGAAAGTCTTTATTTCTCTTTGACTTTTGAAGGATAATTTCAGGGTGCAGAATTCTGGGTGGGTGAGCCTCTCCACACTTTAAAGATTTTACTCTACTCTCTTCTTGCTTGAGTGGTTTCTGAGAAGTTGGAAGTAATTATTTTTGTTTCTCTGTAGGTAAGGTGTTTATTTCCTCCGGCTTCTTTCAGGATTTTTTTAACCTTTGATTTTCTGTAGTTTGAAATGGTTATGCCTAAATGTAGATTTTTTGACCTTTATCCTGCTTGGTATTCTCTGAGCTTCCTGGAATTATGGTTGGTGTCTGACCTTAATTTGGAGAAATTCTCAGTCATTATTGTTTCAAATATTTCTTCTGTTCCTTTTTCTTTTTCTTCTGCTTCTGGTATTTCTATCATGTGTATTGATATCTTTTGTAGTTGTTCCACAGTCTTTGGATATTCTGTTCTGTTTTGCTTTTTTTTCAGTCTTTGTTTTCTTCATCTTTTGTTTTTGAGACAGAGTCTTGTTCTGTCACACAGGTTGGATACACTGGTGCAATCTTGGCTTATTGTGACCTTCGGCTCACTGCAACTTCTGCCTCCTGGGTTCAAGCGATTCTCCCGCCTCAACTTTCCGAGTAGCTGGGATTATAGGTGTGCACCACCATGCCTGGCTAATTTTTATATTTTTAGTAGAGGTGGGTTTTTGCCACGTTGGCCAGGCTAGGCTTGAACTCTTGAACTCAAGCGATCCATCTGCCTTGGCTTCCCAAAGTGCTGGGATTATAGGCATGAGCCACCATACCTGGCCTCTCTTTGCGTTTCAGTTTTGGAGATTTCTATTGTGATATTCCCAAGCTCAGAGATTTTTTTCCCCTTATCTATACACAGTCTACCAATAAGCCTGTTAAGAGCATTCTTCATTTCCATCGTAGTGTTTTTGATCTCTAGCATTTTATTTTACTTTATTTTGGTTGGTTCTTTCTTAGTATTTCCCGTCCGTCTGCTTACTTTGCTCATCTGTTTTTGCATGCCATATACTTTCTCTATTAGAGCTCTTAGTATATTAATTATAACTGTTTAAATTACCGGTCTAAGTAATACAGTATTCCTGTGGTTTTGATGCTTGTTCTGTCTCTTCAAACTCTGTTTTTTGCCTTTTATTATGCCTTGTAATCTTTTTCTTGATAGCCAGATGTAATGTTCTGGATAAAAGGAACTGCTGTAAATAGGCCTTTAGTGATGCAGTGAGGGCTGGGGTTGGGGGAACATTCTATAGTCCTATGATTAAGTCTCAGTATTTTAATGAGACTGTGCCTCTGGACTGTGAACTGTAGAAGTGCCTTTTTAGTGCATAGGTAGGGCAGGATGACTACAGTGGGCTGGAGTTGGGTATTTTCCTTTTCCCAGGTCAGGTAGGCTCTGATAAAACCTCAGCAGGCTAGGCTGTAGTTAAGCTGTTTCTCTTGTCTTAGTGAGTCAGATCTTGTTAAGAACAGAATATCTGGGATAATTCAAAATGGTTTCTTCCCCCCTTTCCTTGTTGAGATCATGAGGGGATTTTCTCTGTTATTCACTGTGAGAATGTGGTAAAGCTACAGGAGGTAAAACTCACAAAAATTTGCCTCCCCTTTCCTCTGTGACTGGGTTCCCTGGAGTTTTTATCTCTCAGGCTTGTCCATACTGAGCCTCCAGCAGTTTATCAGTTACAGTGCAGTTTTCCCTACCTGAGTACTGGTTTTCACAGAGGTTTCAGATCAGGTAAGTTGTGATTCTTTGTATTCACCTGCCAGTCTCTCTAAATTTGGGGGCAGTGGTTTGCCCTGCATCCTCATTTCTGTTATGGATCTAAGAAGAGTTGTTGATATTTCAGCTTGTTCAGCTTTTTACTTGTTAGGATGGAGTGGCAAACTGGAAGACTGTTTAATTTTTGAGGAACTGCCAAACTATTTTTTCTAGCAGTCCCACCAGCAATGTATAACGGTTCCAGTTTCATCATATCCTTGGCAGCTCTGGTTATTGTCTGTCTGAAAAAAATTTTTTTTCTGTTAGAAGTAGCATCTTGCTTTGTTGTCCAGGCTGGAGTGCAGTGGTGTGATCATAGCTTACTATAACCTTAAATTCCTGGGATCAGGCGATTCTTCCCTCTTAGCCTCCCAAGTAGCTAGGACTACATGTAGAACCAAAAAAGAGCCCACATAGCCAAGACAATTCTAAGCAAAAAGAACAAAGCTGGACACATCGTACTATCTAACTTCAAACTATACTGCAAAACTACAGTAACCAAAATAGCATGGTACTGGTACCAAAACAGATATATGGACCAATGGAACAGAACAGAGGCCTCAGAAATAATGCTCAGTAAGGCTCATGCCATCATGGCTGACTAATTTTTTAAAATTTTTTGTAGAGACAAGGTCTCACTATGTTGTCCAAGCTGGTCTTGAACTCATGGCTTCAAGTGATCTTCCTGCCTTGCTCTCTTAAGTTGGGATTATAGGCACAAACCACTGTGCCTGGCCTTTGTCTTTTTTTATATCCTTCCTAGTGGGTATGAAGTGGAATTTTATTGTTCAGCAACATACTTTCAACTGTTCTTTTACTTTTGTGATTATAGACTCTATTTATTAGCTTGTTGATTTGGTAGGTAAGGATTTAGCTTTCTTATCATATCCTCCTTGAAGCATACTTACCCTTCTCTTTCCCCATCCCCTCACTTCCCAGTCAACTCTATCAGAGTTAGGTCAGAATTCATTGTGACTTAGTAAACATTATTAGCAGCTGAGGCCTATAGTATTATCATCATTTTTCCTTTTTAAATTTTTTTTTGTGTTAATAATTACTAATTTTGTTTTGTCCTCCTCCTACCTTCCCTCATGACCCTCCAATGTATGCATCATCATTGTTATTAAACTTACCTGTTACCTCTCAAAATCCCTCTCAAACAGTTAAACACATTGGTAATTCATCAGTTCTTTTCCTCCCCCAGAGCCCACAAGTGTCCTGTTCCACTTTGGATGGTCTCTGAGCATCCAGCATAAATGACATCTTAGGACATTTTTTCACTGCTATGCAAGGGATAGTCAGATATTTAGCCTTCTGGATTTATCTAAATTTCCTGTATTTCTCTCTTTTAAAATCAGTGTTATTTTATTCTAGTTCTGGAAGATTTCCTCAAATTTATCTTCCAACTCTGCATTTTTTGCCCCCCTAATAAAAAATAATGGCATAATTTTCAGAATGCTTTCTTATTTATTAAATATTCCTTTGGTATTTTTCACTAGTGTAATATCTTTAATATCTCTGAGCATATTGGTGATACTGTCTCGGTTTTCTTCAGTTTCTTTTTTTCCTTTTTAGCCTGTTTTCTTTCATATCAGAGGCTTTCCTTAGATGATCCTTGTTTGTCTGTTCACATTTAAGAGGGAGACTGTACAAAGCTATTTGGAAGCTCTGTGTGTACACATGGACTGGTTGCTAATGTTTTTGAAGAAGTTGCTGAAAGCAAAGCACTCCACTAAGCACTTTATATATCTTAACTATTGATTACATTGGTCCGTATTCTTACTTCACAGATGAGGAACATCTTGAGGCTTAGATGATGCAACTAGAAGAAAGTTGTCTTCATTTGATTCTTTTATCTATCATTGTTTTTCTGCCCTCTTCTCAGTAAATGCTTTTTGAATACCAGGAAGTCTCTTGAGATCCTTAGGGTCAGAAACAAGACAGACAAATGTAGTCATCCAAAACACATAATTGCAGTAATTATAGAAGTGTGTTGAGATGAAACTGTGAATCTGATTGTTTGGGTTGAGGAATGGTCAGATTGATATATTCTTTTTTTTTTTTCTATTAACTTCAATTCAAGATAACCAGGTATATAACCTGGGCATACTAATATTTGTTTTAGTGATGTGGAGACTTCTTCCAATAGGTCTAGAAAAAAAAAAAAAAAAAAAAAGAGTAAATAATATGCTAAGTTAAAAGAATCATTATAGGTGATACTATAAAAACAATAAAGTATGCAGTATTATTTGAGAAGACCAGTATTGCACACATATACAGCAGTGATTCATTACAGTGCTGTTTGTCTTACAAATATCCTCATATTAGAAAAATTAGGTCTTGTTTGGTGGCTCATGCCTGTGATCCCAACACTTTGGGAGGCTGAGGCAGGAGGATCACTTGAAGCCAGGAGTTTGAGACCAGCCTGGGCAACATAGAAATCTCTATGAAAAAATTTTAAAATTAGCTGTTGTGGTGGCATGTTCCTGTAGTCCTAGCCACTGAGGAGGCTGAAGCAAGAGGATCACTTGAGTCCGGGAGTTTGAGGCTGCAGTGAGCTATGATCACTCCATTGTACTCCAGCCTGGGCTAGAGTGAGACCCTGTCTCAAAAAAAAAAAAAAAGAAAAATTATTAATTCTTTATACTGTTGTTAGTAAAATATTTATTTATTTATTTAGATGGCCCATCTGAAAGTACACTTTGCATAATATGCCAAACTGTAAACTCCACTTCCTCAAATTGGGGTGCTGTTTCTAAATACTGGCATATAGGTATCAGAAATACCTGTTAGAAAAGTTCATTTACATTATCAGTTATTTTTAACCAAAAATAATCACTCTGTGAAAATATTTTTTCAATGATTGAATGACATAAAAATATAAGTAAAAAAAGAACCCAAAATATTTTTAACTGACAAAAATGTTTTGCCTCTTTTATTATTAGAATTGTCCTTCATTTTTACAGAAAAGAAATATGTTCTATATATGTACTTTTTCTTGTACAATTTTTTCCCTATTGAATAATTACTGCAGCTTGGCAAATAACTCTTGTTAGTAAATATAAAGGAGTATAATTAACTGGAGCTATAGCAGTTATAGTTTAATAGGAGGCAGATGTACCTATGAAGGATAAAAATAATTACTCGAGAATAGTAAAGTTAGAGTATTTCTGTGATAAGTCAATCTCCTCCTTTTTGTTTAAATACTCACAGCATCCCACCATGAAATGTTCATTTACAGCAAGGAGTCCTTTTCCCTGAAAGAAATAACCTTGTGAGTGAAGTGCCTATTCAGTTAAGTTTGGTATTAATGTTTTGAGCTCTTTTTTTCTCATTTTAAGCCTATCCTGGATTCTGTGGTGAGAGGAATATATTGTACTTTTTGTGTTCCAAAGACTTATAGTTCCTTATTTTTAATTCAGGAAAAGCTTGGACGCTTTCCAAGTTTTGAGATACAGCTATCTTTTATTTTTGAAATAGTGATTTCATATAAATGAAAATTGATAGGACATAAAAAGGATAAATTTGGTCTTAGCACTTTGAAATGTAAGCTTTTACAAGACAGCAACTATTGATTTTTGTTACGTGTGTGTTTTAAATTTACTGAGTTTTCTAGAACGTTGAGGGGTTACTGTAGCAGATACACCTAGAAATCCAAGTGGCTTAACCTAACAAAAGTTTATTTTTTGCTCACTTTTCAATGTAGAGAGGGTGTTCCAGGTCAGCTGGCCTTCAGTGTGGTTATTCAGAAGCCCAGGCAACTTTTATCTTATGACTGTGCCCTCCTCTGTGTTCTAGAAACCTGTACATTTAGATAGTGTGGGGAAAAAACACTGGTTTATTATTCATTTGCTCCAGAAGTGACGTAGACCACTTCTCATGTTCTAATGGTGAGAAGTATGATGTGGCCCCATCTTAATGCCAACATGGTGGTGGTGGTTGGAAAGGGCTGGGAGTAGAGTACTTCCTGTAACACCTCTCATGATTAACACTATGCTTTGGACAGGGAGGATAAATCTGATAGTCAGTGTACCGCTTTGCTCAAAGTTATTGCTTCCTCTTTCATAATATTGTTCTAAGGTGATAATATTAGATACCTCTAGATTGTTAGTAGACAGGCGACAAATGACTTCTTGCCTCAAATTCTTTACCCTATTTATGAATTTTTCATTTGGCTTTTAAACCACCAAATATTTAGTTAATTAGTGTCAGTGTTTTTTGTTTGTTTGTTTGTTTGTTTGTTTTTAACTAGTTGAGATTTTAGTGTGGTTCCTTCATTTCATAAATTAGGGAATAGGCTCAGAGAAAGTGAGAGATATTTCTAAGCTCACTTAGTATCAGACCTAATTCCTGGTCTAGAATTCTCTTCTACATATACTCTGCCCTCCTTATCTGCAGGTTCTGAATCTGTGGATTCAGCCAACTATGACTTGAAAAAATTCAGGGAAAAAACCTAATAAAAATAACAATAATAAAAAACAATATAAACAAAATACAGCATAACAACTATTTACATAGTATTTACATTATTGTATTAGGTATAGTAATCTAGAGATGGTTTAAACCTAGTCATACACTGCAGAAGAATGTTTCAGTCAACAGCAGATCACTACCTGAAGGTGGTCCCATCAGATTATAATGCTGTATTTTTTACTGTACCTTTTCTGTGTTTATGTATGTTTAGATACACAAATACTTAATGATTGTGTTAAAATTACCTACACTATTCAATACAGTAACATGCTGTACAGGTTTCTAGCCTAGGAGCAACCGGCTATACCGTATCGTCTAGGTATGTAGTGGGTTATACCATCTAGGTTTGTGTAAGTACACTCTATGATGTTTGCACAAGGGCAAAATTGCCTAATGATGCATTTCTCAGACTATATCTCTATCATTAAGCATTGCATGACTCTATATAGGAGGATGTGTATAGGTTATATGCAAGTACTGCATCATTTTATGTAAGGAACTTGAACATCCTCAGATTTTGGTATCTGTTGGGGGTCCTGGAACCAATTCCCCACAGATATGGAGGGACAGCTGTACTGTGTCATCTTTGAAAGGTCTACTTTTATAAATTCATATCTTTGAATTAATACAAGTTGTTTCCCCAGGTTCCTTTCCTCTCAATACCCTCCTAAGATACTTCCCCTGAAGGAGTAGGAATTTTAGTTGATGAAGAAAAAAATTAGTGGTCTGAAAACCATTTATCATATTATTGTTTGCGTCTGGCTAGCCCATACTGAAATGTCCTATTGACTTTGAATGCCTGAGAAAGAATGACCCAGGAATTGAAGCAGCTACCAAAAAAGGAGGGGACTTGCCAAGTCAGGTGGGGCCTATTTAAACATTTTGCTCATATCTTAGGGGAATATGTATGTTAACTTAAGACAAAGACCACCACCCCCCAACTTCTGTTGACTTGGAAAACAAATTAATTTAGTTGTCTGAGGATTTTGTGATGTCTCTGAAATAAAGAAATAAAGAAAAAATTAACTTATTTAATTCTGTCTGTTCATAATTGATTCCAAACTTAAAAGTGCTGATTTATATGTATGTATTTATTCTATTTCTTAGTGTTTGTTTGTTTATTTATTTATTTATTTATTTACTGAGACAGAGTCTTGCTCCGTTGCCAGGCACCAGGCTGGATTGCATGGCGCAATCTCAGCTCACTGCAACCTCCGCCTCCCGGGTTCAGGCAATTCTCCTGTCTCAGCCCCCTGAGTAGCTGGGACTACAGGCATGCGCCACCACGCCCAGCTAATTTTTGTATTTTTAGTAGAGACAGGGTTTCACCATGTTGGCTAGGATGGTCTCGATCTCTTGACCTTGTGATCCACCTGCCTCGGCCTCCCAAAGTGCTGTGATTACAAGTGTGAGCCACTGCTACTGGCCACAATTGATTTATTTTTAATAGCTCCCTCCCTACATTTAAATACCTCCCACTAGCATAAAGTATATACATTCATGGTTAGAAAATACAGAAAAATATAATGACACGTAATTTTACTTCCCAGTAATAAACACAGATAGCATTTTGGGATATTTCCTCTTGGCTCTTCTTTTATTATATAGTATACAAAAATTAAAATCTGTATTAAATAAACTGACTATGATATCCTAAGCATTGTCCTATGTTTGCAAATGTTCTTAGAAAATATTTTTAATGGCTCTGTGATTTTCTAGTAAATAGACCTACTGTAATTAGTCACCCATCTTTTGTTGGGCTTTACATTGAAAGTGTCATTGTAAATTATTGGTTTTACAAATTTTAAATCTAGTAATCTCTGTGGTTGGGCAGGTTCTTTCTGCCACTTTTCATGTTGTTTCCTGAGATATTTATAAATAGTTTCTTTTCTGTATAAGGTCTTTTCATCTTCTCTATGTTCTCCAGGGTTATGTGTGGACTAGTTGGTTTAATGGTCTGTCTCCCCACTCGATTATGAACTTCCAGTGGATCTTTCTTTCATCTTTGTGTCTCCATTGCTCAGCATGGTGTCAGGGACATAGTAGGCATTCAGTGAAATATTTGTCGAATGCTTATCATGATTCTGGAAAGTGATAGGACTGATTTTCATGTGATGGTTTTGGGTTTTTCTTGTGGCTTTTACAGTTTGACCTCTCACACATGGGTCATACATCAGAGAGTGGAAAAGAGTAAAGGAGTTAAAATTTAAGCCAGAAATGTTTTTCTTTAACTTAGTTTTCATACACAGTAGCTCACTTAGTGGTGAAGAGGAAGGCACACCTTAGTTGCATGCTAGGGAAACCTCAAGCTAACTGCTCTATAATCTGAATATTGTAGCTCCCTTTTTAGCTTCTCCTCTCTTCTCTATTCCAGTCCTCTCTGCTTTTCTTCACTGCTGTCTCCTGTCCTTTTTCCTAGCCTCTTTCTTCCTCTCCAGAATTTAATGTCAAGAGCACAATTTGAGACAAAGCATACCACCTTCAGATTTAAGATGTTCCTTTTTAAGGGTTTTGAAGATAGGATAGAAGGTGTTAAATCTGTTTTTTTAAACGTACAATTTTCTTTCTTGAACAAGCCCACCAAAAGTCCTCAAATTTTCCGATGGAGCCCTTTAGACAGATTTCACAGGAAGTATGACTGTGTATACATTTTGTGTGTATGTCTGTAAAATGTTTATATGTCATATATTAAAATTTGTGTGTATTATATATAGGGCTGTCTACTTACTGACTAAACTGAAGTGATGGGATGGAGATGTTAAATATGTGATTGTTGAATTCTCTCAGAAATTCTTTCTATCAGGTTTTATTGACATTTTTGATAGAAAGTTATATAATTGTAGGTTTGTTGGTAGTTGGAGAAAACACTCACAGCTGTCCTGTCTCTGGGCTCTTGGGAGTACGTAAGTAAATATTTAATGGGTCTTTTCTAGTGTAGCATGAATGCTTAAAATATTAATTGTGGACAGCCAGTCATGTGGTTCCTGGTACCCTTCTATTGAAAATATAACTCGCAGCTGTTCTTTATTTTAGAACACTCTGCCTCAGTTTGTTCCTGGTAATAAAAAGGTGGACTGATTTCTAGTTAAAGATATTTAAAATGTGAACATAACTTAAAATCACAAAAATGTTTAGCCATCTCTGGGGACATTCTTAAATAAGTCACTTATGATCTATTTACATCCTTGGAACATCAGGCGTACATACAGGTTAAGAGACCACCCTTCTTGCATTGTGCTAAAAAGCTTTCATTTTCTGAAGCAGTGAGATGCATTGAGTGGCAGGAGGGTGCTAAGCATTAGAATGAGGCTACGGTTCAGGTGGCACTAGGAGGGTGTTGTATAGGGGAGACACTCTTCTTGCCATCACAGGTAATGCCTCACTAAAGTTTCAAGTCAAACAGTGGTTGTCAGCCTTGGCTGCACCTTAAAATAACCTGTGGAATTTTGAAAACTGCACACCAGACCAAATAAATCAGATTATTCAGGGCTGGAACCTAGGTATCAGTATTTATAAAAGCTTCCCTAGAGGTTTTATTTTAATTTGCATCCAGGATGAGGATCCCTGCAAAGCTTGTATGAGTTGCAGAGATAGTGTATTATATAGCTACTGGCTTCAGTTGGACCTTATCAATTATTATTAACCAGTTGAGAGTCCCTGAATGACACTTAAGGTTTATTCAGTGCTAAATATTCATTGAGCCTTAACCTTGTACTAGATCATTAGTTGCTAGGAATATAAAGATAAATAAGATATGGTTGATAAAATAGTGCAGTCTAGTAGGAGAGAGAAAAATAAATACTTACAAGACAAGGTACACAGAGTATTAAAATAGAAAATAGAGGTGTGTCTAGGTTATTATTGGGAACACAGGTGTAATTAACTCTGAGGTTTGGAATATGGGATGGGGCAGGAGATGACAGGAGAAATGGTCAAGGTTTCACAGAGAAAGTGATCAATTAAGAGTTTACTAGGTAGAAAAATGGAAGAGGAAGTTGTGTGTGTGTGTGTGTGTGTGTGTGTGTGTGTGTGTGTGTGTGTGTGTGTTAAAGGTATGACATTGCAAAGATGTGAAGAAATTTAAGGAATATGTGTTAAGGGGTTGGTTGTAGAGGAAGATGCCTATGAGATATTTGCAGGTTATACAGCTAGATAGATCAGAGTGAAGTGGTGAGTGAAATGCCTTATAAGCAATGTTGAGAATCAAGGGTGTCACAGGGCCAAATGCACATAGATGATAGATCATCTTAAAGAGTGAGGGTAGTCAGGTATGAAGCAGCTTGTAGTGTTGAAGTTACTCATAATCTGGACATCATAAGCCTTGTTTATAGGCATTTAAATAAGAACTTTTAGAAAGAGTTTAAATTAAAACTAAAATAAAATAGAATACTCTTTCAGTCGAGTAAACCTGTAAAATACAACCCGCAAGGACCAGTTGGTAGTACCTTCAATGTGAGAGCCCAGCATAGGATGATAAACAAGGAAAGACTATAAGATAGCATTTCTATAAAAGTACTGTTGAAATATAATTTCAGAGTTGAAGTTGGGCTAGAGCTGTGGCGATGAGAGTATAAGTGAAGAGGTTAATGTGGTAATCTAGGTAAAATGTTCTGGCAAGCCATCAGTGTTAGGTAGCGTACGGTTGTTGGCTACTTTGCTCCTCCTGTTAACTTGCCATCACTGATCATACCTTCTTCCAAACCCCATCTATCATGTTATACTGCACCCCATCCTGACTCACTGTAATTGTCCTAGTCCAGGTTTCTGTGTTGAACAAGTTATTTTTTTTTCTTTTAACAGTTGTTTGTTTTTCCATTAGTATAACTCTCTAGATGGCAGTATAGGTTTGTAGGTGGATCACTGAGTGAGGAGTTTAAGGCTGGAGGCATTTTATGTTTGTATATATGTGTTTAATTAAATGAAATGGAAAGGTTATCTGCTGAAAGCGAGGGATTCCAGTGTAGAATGAATAGGACATAAAAAGTGGTGAAGGTCACCAAGATGAGTATGACATTCATTTCTTGGTTAAGAAGCTTTTATCTAAGATTTTTTAAAATGAAAATTTAAGTAAAATAACTGATAATCATAATCTTGATGCTTTTCCTAAGAACAAAAGAGAACTTAGGTTTATTAGCTTTCACTACTATATTGTTTTTAATGAAGGTAACTGAGATGATTGGCTATAGTGTTTTAAAAACCACAAATATTATTCATGAGATATAGAGATGCAAAAGTAGTGAATTCATAGATTTAAATTATTTTGAAAGTGCCCTGTTTATGCTTATTTACTTCACGTTAAAGGGGATACTGTGTTAGAAGTATGGTATTAATTTTTGGAGAAGATATGTATGGCGTTTTTCTTTTTAAAATAGTAACCAGTTGTAAATATATCATTTTACTTGGTTTGTCCCTATGAATTAATTTGCTAAAGTATTGTTAGAAAAGAATATGGAGGAAATATTAGTTATGCAAATTAGGTCACATATATAGTCAACATCTATATTCGATAGAGCTTTATTGTAACAGTAACCGCTCTGCGTAATCTAAAGCAGATGACATTTTTGCCCATTTAAAGGCAAAATGAAACTTTATTAAATTGATTTAAGATGAATTGTGTTTTAACTTTTTTTCTGTTTGGCAGGCAACCAGATAAACTGGTGGTAGTTTGGACAAGAAGAAGCCGAAGGAAGTCTTCTAAGGTTAGTGTATTTTCTAAATTTCTTACCTAAATATTGAATTCAAATTAGCAAACTGATCTGGTTCTAGTGTAGAATATTTTAAAACATTACTTGATGTTTCTTTTTTTTTTCTTGATTATCTACTGAAAATGGATTGATCAAATGCAGTAATCTTTTAACTGCTTGTTCTTAAAATGGAAGCCAGATTCCTGAGTTATGATCTTGGATTTGGTAATTGCTATGGTTTGAATGTGGCCTCTCCAAAAATCAGGTGTTATCAATGTAATCGTATAGGTTGGTGCAAAAATAATTGCGGTTTTGCCTTAAAAGTAATAGCAAAACTGCAGTTACTTTTGCACCAACCTAATATAAGAAGGTGGGGCCTTTAATAAGTGATTAGGGTAAGGACTTCTCTCTTATGAGTTGAATTAGGCATCCTTATAAAAGGGTTTGACAGAGGGAGTTTGTTTCCTTTTTGCTCTTCTGCCTTCTGCCACATGAGGATGCACTAAGAAGGCCCTCACCAGATGCTGATGCCTTGATCTTGAACTTCCTAGCCCTTAGAATTGTGAGAAAATAGATTTCTGCTCATTACTCAGTCTGTGGCATATTGTTACAGCAACAAAAATGGACTGACCTGAACAACATAATAGTTACCTAATTTCAATGTACTACAGTGTTAAGAACTAATGATTAAACAAATGCCACTTACAAAATTGTGCCTGAGATTAATTTGTTTAGATTACAAGATGCCAAAGTTAGGGCCCACTTAAGGAGTTACAAGTTATCGAAGTCTGTTGCTGGGTTGCAGAAGAGGAGTTGGATTTTTCAAAGGTTTTAATTTCTTTTTGTACTGATACTTTCGTTTGTGGGGAATGGAACAGAATTTTATAATGTTCAATAACAGTTCCACAGATACTTTAAAAATTCTATCCTGGCCAGATTCTGTCCTCATGCCTGTAATCCTGGCACTTTGGGGGGCCAAGGCAAGGGGATCACTTGAGGGTAGGAATTTAAGACCAGCCTGGGAAACACAGTGAGACCCTGTCTCTACAAAAACAAAAACAAAAACAAGTTAGCCAAATGTGGTGATGCATCAGCTACTCAAGAGGTTGAGGTGGGAGGATCGCCTGAGCCCAGAAGTTTGAGGCTTTAGTGAGCTAGGACTATGCCATTGCCCTCCAGCCTGGATGACAGAGTGAGACTGTATCTCTAAAAAACAAACAAAATTCTGTTCTATAAATAAATATGAGTATATTTTTTATTAGTATACAATGACCACAAAAATGTTAATTGAGGTTGGTTTTTCTACAAGTAGACCTGTATAAAGAAAACTTTATTAGTTTTAATTGAAATTCTACAATTTTCTAAATTAAAAATTTTTTTATTTTTATTGAGCTAAAACTTACATATGTATAATACATATCTTAATTTTATAATTATAAAATTTTTATAATTACGTTATATGAGCTAAAACTTACATATGTGTAATATACATCTTAATTATAAAATTATATATTAAAATAATTTATATATTTATAAAACAATTTTATAATTAAGATCTATGTATTATTCATATGTAAATTTCGATAATTAAGATCTGTGTATTACACATAATGAGCTTTGATCAATATATATGTTTGTATAATTACCTCTTCTGTAAAGATATAGATGTTTTCATCACATTTTTCTTTTGTTCCTCTTCTAGCCAGTTCCCAACCCTCAAAGGTGATCACTGTTTTGATTTACTGTCACCATAGGCTGGTGTTGCTTATTTTTGAATTTCATGTAAAATAGTACAGTAGTACAGTCAGGCTTCTTTTGCTCAATGTAATGTTTTTGAGATTGATTCATGCTGTTTTGTGTTTTGGTAGTTTGTTTATTGCTAAGTAGTATTCCACCAAGTGAATATACTACAATTTGATTATCTCTTCCTCTGTTGATGAACTTTTGTGGTTTTTTCCCCTGTTTTTTTACTCTTGTGAATAAAGCTGCTATGGACATTATTGTACAAGTATCTTTGAGGAAAAGATATCTTGGGCATATCCCAAGGAAAGGCATAACCTGGTAACAGGGTAGGTTCATTTTTAACTTAAAAGAAATTGCTGGCTGGGATCAGTGGCTCACCCCTGTAATCCCAGCACTTTGGGAGGCCGAGGCAGGTGGATTGCCTGAGGTCAGGAGTTTGGGACTAGCCTGACCAACATAGTGAAACCCCATCTCTACTAAAAATACAAAAAATAAGCTGGGCGTGGTGGTGGGCGCCTGTAATCCCAGCTGCTTGGGAGGCTGAGGTAGGAGAATCACTTGAACCCGGGAGGTGGAGGTTGCAGTGAGCCGAGACTGCGCCATTGCACTTCAGCCTGGGCAACAAGAGCAAGATTCCGTCTCAAAAAAAAAAAAAGGAAATTGCCAAGCACTTCTACCAGCAATATAGAAAACATTCAGTTGCCTCACATCCTGAGCAGCAGCATCTTTAAAGCATACATTTATAGTTTGGGAGCATTATAATTTGAAAACTTTCTTACCATTAACATATGAGAAAAGGTTCTAAAAGAAATATAGCATCTGTTGGTCAATATAAGCTTTTGTGGAAAGGATCAATATAAGTTTATCCACTAAGTATAATAGGTGAATATAACTAGACCTATGAATTTTAAAAATAGCCTCTAAATTTTTTAGCTCTCAAGCAAAAACAATTTATCTCTTTTAATAATTAGCTTGAATGCCACATTCAGGGTTTGAAAAAAAATTAGATAGCAATTATTTCTTAAGAGAAAATGATGAAACATAATTAAATACATTAGATTATAGGTCAATTAAGAATACCCTGGCCAGGTGCAGTGGTTCATGCCTGTAATTCCAGCCCTTTGGGAGGCTGAGACAGGTAGATCACTGGAGCCCAGGAGTTCAAAACCAGCCTGGGTGAAATGGTGAAACCCCTTCTACAGAAAACAAAAAAAACCTATATTTGATGTTTGATATGCTTTTTTATTTCATTGCCTCTAAATTGAAAAGATTGAAAGTCAAATAACTTCTCTGTTGGGTCTAGATTCTTTTTTATATTGTTTTAAACATGGTTTGAATCCAGAATGTAAACATATGAGGCTACAGGTTAATTTTATCAGAATATAATATTTTCTAGAAGAAATTACTTCTTATTGGATAAATTTTCCATTTGTAATGCTCCTAATATTTTAAAATCTTTCCTGAATACATAGAATAATTGTGCTTGCTCTTGAAATATAGATGTACTTCTCGTGAAGAGTTAGCATGATGCAGTATGTTCATGTATTTCTGAAAATGATGTTTTAGGCTGAGTGTGGTGGTTCATGCCTGTAATCTCAGCACTTGGGGAGGCCAAGGCAGGTGGATCACCTGAGGTCAGGAGTTTGAGACCAGCCTGACCAACATGGTGAAACCCCACCTCTACTACAAATACCAAATTAGCTGGCTGTGGTGGCACATGCTTGTAATCCCAGGTACTCAGGAGGCCAAGGCCGGAGAATACCTTGAACTCGGGTGGTGGAGGTTGCAATGAGCCGAAATTGTGCCATCATACTCCGGCCTGGGCATCAAAAGTGAAACTTTATCTCAAAAAAAAAAAAAAAAAAAAAAAAAGAAAATGCCTTTTAATAAATTGTACATAATAAGCTAAATAGGGAAATAAAAATAATTTCCAGAAACTCTGAAGGAACTGATTATATTATTGTAAAAAGTTAAGCGACTTTAAAAAAAATCTTGAGAACAAGATCAAAGACATTCAGAATTATTGAAAAACAATTGTTTTCAGCTGCTAAGTTAGCTATCAGTTACATTAAATCTAATGACTAGAACGACTTTTTAATTCTGAAAGCTCTTTCTGGTTTCCGATGCTTTTCCTTTAAAATATACATTACTTGCTGTACGAATCGTACTACGTGAGTACCGTTGAACTCACGTAGGAGGAACAAATCTCTGCAACTATTGGTCAGAATATATATATATATATATATATATATATATATATATATATATATATATAGTTTAAGATAGGATCTTACTCATTGCCCAGGCTAGAGTGCAGCGGTATGATCACAGCACTGCAGCTTCGACCTCCCTGGGCTCAGGTGATCCTCCAGCCTCAGCTTCCCAGTCAGCTCAGGAGACATGCACCATCATGCTCGACTAATTTTTTTTTTTTTTTTTTTTTTTGCAGAGATGGGGTGTATGGGGACCAGAATAATGTATCCTAATTTCTTCTACTATTAGCTCTACTAAGATATTGGGAAATGATTAAATAATCTGCCCTTCCTAACTATACTAAGGAGCCAAATGGCTGTACATGTATTCCAGTTCCTACTTAATTTGCAGGGAAATCCTTTCCATTACTCAGAATGAAAACTGATTGGGGTTCTCATAGTGCTGATGTTTGCCAGCATGGTGTACTTGTTCTTTTTTTTTGAGATGAAGTCTTGCTCTGTTGCCTAGGCTGGAGTGCAGTGGAGTGATCTTGGCTCACTGTAACCTCTACCTCCTGGGTTCAAGCGATTCTCCTTCCTCAGCCTCCCAAGTAGCTGGGATTAACAGGCACCCACCGTCATGACTGGCTGATTTTTGTATTTTTAGTGGAGGCAGGGTTTCACCATGTTGGCTAGACTGGGTCTCAAACTCAAGTGATCCACCTGACTCAGCCTCCCAAAGTGCTGGAATTATAATTGTGAGCCACCGTGCCTGGCCAGTGGTGTGCTTTTTCCTGTATCAACCTCTTAAAAACCTAAATTAATGTCTCTGTGGGTTAGTACAATTAGATGTTTATTGCCATAACTGTTTCTAGTTACGGTACTAGACTTGTCATTCTTTTTCTCGCTTCAGATTCTTAAATTACCACGGTTTGAGGTAGAAGTTGTAGTAAATTCTTAGAAAATAGTAACACTATTTTTCTGTCATGTTTGCCACTTTGTATGTCCTTGGTTTCTTCTCTGGTAAAGCTTACTGATTCTCTGTTTTCTACTAGTACAGTTGTCCCTAGGTATACATGGGGGATTGGTTCTAGGACCCCTGTATATACTGAAATCTGCATGTAAAGTCCTGAAGTTGACCTTGTGGACCTTGCCTATATGAAGAGTCTGGCCTCCACATATGCAGGTTTTGCATCTTCCACACACTGTTTTTGATCTGCATTTGGTTGAAAAAAATCTGCATATAAGTGGAACTGTGCAGTTCAAACCTGTGTTGTTCAGTCAATTATATATAATAATTACCTAAATGATAGAAAGCTGGCCCTGACTGTACTCATTGTCAGCTATTTAGCTAGACTAATTGATACTGTTATAGTGTCTTAGCCAGGTTGTACAGCTCCAGAAGGAATATCAAAAAACCAGAACTCGGTTGGGCCTTTTTGTTGGAAGAGTTGCTGGATAGAATGGTTAAGAAAGTAGCAGTATACTAGCAACTTTGGAACTATGTCTTGACATAAGTGTACTTATGTCTCCTTTTATTAATCATAATAAAAAGATTTTAGTTTGTTAAACAGATTGTATTTTTGTTTGTTCAGCAGTTGTCTAATTACTATTCCCTGATCCAAAACTGAGGATTTAGAGGATAAAGCTTTTTTTTTTTTCTGAGGAAATTATCTGAAACTACCATCTCCTAACTGCCCTGTTGTTAGAAGTTCTCCATATTCTCTGTTTTTCTGACTTTTGATCTCTGTGTCAAACACAGAAATATTAAGTCCTAAGGGATAGAAGAGTATTTTCTTGACTACTGTGTGAATATAGAGCAGTGCATGATATGGGTTAGGTGAAGAACTCTGAGTCACAGAGTCTGGGTTCTCCTCCTGGTTACTAGTATGAGTTCATGTAAACCATTTATTTACTCTTTGCTTGCTTCAGTTTCCTTATCCAGATTTGAATTAGATCTAAGGATATCTTCAGGTCTGAAAATCTGATGGGTATTTTTTCATTGAGAATTTTATAAATATCCTGTCTTTTCTGCTGTGGATGATTAGAAAGGTTCAGTGATTATACTCTTTTTCTTATGTTTTTATTGCATAGGGAAACTATGAAAATTTAATTATGGGAAGCTTGAAGAGACCAGAAAAATATCTTGATTAACCATAGGAGTTGAGGTTGTTACAGTTTTCAGAATCAAGTATGTAGAGTGGAGTTTTGATTGATTATCTAGGTTGCACAGAAATTTACTTTTCAAAATGGAGATTGTTTACTTTGTGGAGTTTTTGTTTCAGGTCTCTCAACAGACGTGGAAATAGGCAGGGGACTAGAGGAATCTCTGGAGAGATGTTTTTTAATCAAGAAAACTTTGCCCTGTACCTTTCACTATGGAATGCTAAGTCTCGTGATGAGTCTCTACCTCTGTCTCTGTACCTGAAGTTTGGTGATAGGGTGGCAATAGAAACAGAATAGAGGGATAATTATTGATAATTCATAGGTTGGATTTGGTGTACACTGTTAAACTGGTATCTTCTGCTGGCATTTTAACTAGTAAGATGTGATAAGATTCGTATGGACCTAAGTTTACCTAATCTTGATCTCTTCTCAGTTCCTTGACCCAGGTTCAAATCCAAATTCTGCTCTTACTTTCTGTGTGATCTTGGGCAAGTTTGTCCCTCAGTTTCCCAATCTGTTAAATCTGCTGCCTGACTTGCATCTGCACTCATATGCTCTAACTTCTTTTTCTGTCATTGTGGAAGAATGGTCTATGCTGCCAGGAAAGATCAGTCCGTCTCATCGTATACTGTTGAGGACATTACTCTAGCAATTCTCCCTTCTCTTTTCTGCATCATTAAATTTTCCCTCTCAACGGAATATTTCCCATCAGCATAAATATTTTTCTCTTCTTAAAATTCTCTTCTGCCACTATTTTCCCCTCTAGTGCCAACCTGTTTCTTTTCCTTTCAGCAAAACACCTCAAAGGAGTTGAGTATATTTGCTCTCTTCAATTTCTTTCCTCTCATTCTTTATTAAATTCATTCCAGTCAGGTCTTTGTTCTCATCACTTTACTGAAACTGCTCTTGTAAAGTTATTAATGGCTTCTCGACCTCTTACTCCTGGGCTGAAGCTATTCTCCCACCTCAGACTCCTGAGTAGCTGGGATTCCAGGGATCAGCCACTGTACCTGGCCTTATTAATGGCTTCTCCTTTGTTAAACCCAGTGACCATTTTTCAGGCCTCATTCTATTTGACTTGTCATCAACATGTGGCACAGGTGATTGTTCTCTTCTTGAAACATTCTTATCACTATACTTCCAGGATACCACACACTTCTTTTGCCTCAGCTGATGGGCCTCAGCTGATGGGCCTTTGCTGGCTTCTTCATTTTCTTGACTTGTTTAACGTTGTGCTCTGAGGCTTAGCCTTTGGATCATTATATACTTTATCTGTACTCACTCCCTCGGTATTATCTGTATTCTTAAACTTTAAAGTATTACCTATTTACATACTATCCTGAAATCTGCAGCTCCAGACACATAATCCACTTGCCTATCTGAGCATCCACCCTTGAATATCTAATAGGCAACTCATATTTAATGCATTTGAAACTGAGCTTCTGAACTTATTTCCCAAACTTGTCCTTCCTACAGTCCTGTCTCCTATCTGTTAATAGTCATTCTTTTCTTCTAGTTACTAAAAGGTAAAAGCCTTAGAATCAGCCTTGGCTACTTTCTCTGTCTTTTACCATCAGACAGCACATCTTGTGGACTTTACCTAGAAAATGTAAAAAGATTCCCAGAATCTGGCCACTTTGTACCACTTTTCTAGCACCCCAAGCCAAGTAACCATCACATCTTCCTTGGATTATTGCAGTAGCTTCTTCTTTTTTTTTTTTTTTAATTGCATTTTAGGTTTTGGGGTACATGTGAACATGCAAGATTGTTGCATAGGTACACACATAGCAGTGTGGTTTGCTGCCTTCCGTCCCCTCACCTGTGTCTGTCATTTCTCCACATGCTATCTCTTGCCACCTCTCCACCCCCCGCCCCTCCCCCATTTCCCCCCAACGGACCCCAGTGTGTAGTGCTCCCCTCCCTGTGTCCATATGTTCTCATTGTTCAACACCCGCCTATGAGTGAGAATATATGGTGTTTGATTTTCTGCTCTTGTGTCAGTTTGCTGAGAATGATGGTTTCCAGGTTCATCCATGTCCCTACAGAGGACGTGAACTCATCGTTTTTGATGGCTGCATAATATTCCATGGTGTATATGTACCACATTTTCCCTATCCAGTCTATCATCGTTGGGCATTTGGGTTGGTTCCAGGTCTCTGCTATTGTAAACAGTGCTGCAATGAACATTCGTGTGCACGTGTCCTTGTAGTAGAATGATTTATAATCCTTTGGATATATACCCAGTAATGGGATTGCTGGATCAAATGGGATTTCTATTTTTAGGTCCTTGAGGAATTGCCACACTGTCTTCCACAATGGTTGAACACTCCCACCAACAGTGTAAAAGTGTTCTTCCTATTTCTCCACATCCTCTCCAGCATCTGTTGTCTCCAGATTTTTTAATGATCGCCATTCTAACTGGTGTGAGATGGGATCTCAATGTGGTTTTGATTTGCATTTCTCTAATGAACAGTGATGCTGAGCATTTTTTCATATGTTTGTTGGTCTCCTGTATGTCTTCTTTTGTAAAGTGTCTGTTCATATCCTTTGCCCACTTTTGAATGGGCTTGTTTGTTTTTTTCTTGTAGATCTGCTTTAGTTCTTTGTAAATTCTGGATATCAGCCCCTTGTCAGATGGGTAGGCTGCAAAAATTTTTTCCCATTCTGTTGGTTGCCGATTCACTCTACTGACTGTTTCTTTTGCCGTGCAGAAGCTGTGGAGTTTGATTAGGTCCCATTTGTCTATTTTGGCTTTTGTTGCCATTGCTTTTGGCGTTTTGGTCATGAAGTCCTTGCCTACACCTATGTCCTGAATGGTTTTGCCTAGATTTTCTTCTAAGGTTTTTATGGTATTAGGTCTGATGTTTAGGTCTTTAATCCATCTGGAGTTAATTTTGGTGTAAGGTGTCAGGAAGGGGTCCTGTTTCTGCTTTCTGCACATGGCTAGCCAGTTTTCCCAACACCATTTATTAAACAGGGAGTCCTTTCCCCATTGCTTGTTTTTGTGAGGTTTGTCGAAGATCAGATGGTTGTAGGTATGTTGTATTTCCTCTGAGGCCTCTGTTCTGTTCCATTGATCTATATCTCTGTTTTGGTACCAGTACCATGCTGTTTTGATTACTGTAGCCTTGTAGTATAGTTTGAAGTCCAGTAGTGTGATGCCTCCTGCTTTGTTCTTTTTGCTTAGAATTGGCTTGGCTATGCGGGCTCTCTTTTGGTTCCATATGAAGTTTAAGGTGTTTTTTTCCAGTTCTGTGAAGAAGGTCATTGGTAGCTTGATTGGAATAGCGTTGAATCTGTAAATTACTTTGGGCAGTATGGCCATTTTCACGATGTTGATTCTTCCTAACCATGAACATGGAATGTTTCTCCATCTGTTCGTATCCTCTCTTATTTTGTTGAGCAATGGCTTGTAGTTCTCCTTGAAGAGGTCCTTTACGTTCCTTGTTAGTTGTATTCCTAGGTACTTTATTCTCTTTGTAGCAATTGTGAATGGCAGTTCGTTCTTGATTTGGCTCTCTTGAAGTCTATTACTGGTGTATAGGAATGCTTGTGATTTTTGCACGTTGATTTTGTATCCTGAGACTTTGCTGAAGTTGTTTATCAGTTTCAGGAGATTTTGGGCTGAGATGATGGGGTCTTCCAGATATACAATCATGTCATCTGCAAATAGAGACAATTTGATTTCCTCCTTTCCAATTTGGATACCCTTTATTTCTTTTTCTTGCCTGATTGCTCTGGCTAGAACTTCCAGTACTATATTGAATAGGAGTGGTGAGAGAGGGCATCCTTGTCTAGTGCCAGATTTGAAAGGGAATGCTTCCAGTTTTTGCCCATTCAGTATGATATTGGCTGTTGGTTTGTCATAAATAGCTTTTATTGTTTTGAGATACGTTCCGTCAATAGCTAGTTTATTGAGGGTTTTTAGCATAAAGGGTTGTTGAATTTTGTCAAAAGCCTTCTCTGCATCAATCGAGATAATCATGTGGTTTTTGTCTTTTGTTCTGTTTATGTGGTGAATTACGTTTATGGACTTGCGTATGTTGAACCAGCCTTGCATCCCCGGGATGAATCCTACTTGATCATGGTGGATGAGCTTTTTGATATGCTGTTGCAATCGGTTTGCCAGTATTTTTTTTTTTTTTTTGAGACGGAGTTTCGCTCTTGTTACCCAGGCTGGAGTTGGAGTGCAATGGCGCGATCTCGGCTCACCGCAACCTCCGCCTCCTGGGCTCAGGCAATTCTCCTGCCTCAGCCTCCTAAGTAGCTGGGATTACAGGCACGCGCCACCACGCCCAGCTAGTTTTTTGTATTTTTAGTAGAGACGGGGTTTCACTATGTTGACCAGGATGGTCTCAATCTCTCGACCTCGTGATCCACCCGCCTCGGCCTCCCAAAGTGCTGGGATTACAGGCTTGAGCCACCGCGCCCGGCCGGTTTGCCAGTATTTTATTGAAGATTTTTGCATCTATGTTCATCATGGATATTGGCCTGAGATTTTCTTTTCTTGTTGAGTCTCTGCCGGGTTTTGGTATCAGGATGATGTTTGTCTCGTAAAATGATTTGGGAAGGATTCTCTCTTTTTGGATTGTCTGGAATAGTTTCAGAAGGAATGGTATCAGCTCCTCTTTGTATGTCTGGTAGAATTCAGCTGTGAACCCATCTGGACCTGGGCTTTTTTTGGGTGGTAGGCTCTTTATTGCTGCCTCGACTTCAGACCATGTTATTGGTCTATTCAGGGTTTCAGCTTCTTTCAGGTTTAGGCTTGGGAGGATGCAGGTGTCCAGGAATTTATCCATTTCTTCCAGGTTTACTAGTTTATGTGCATAGAGTTGTTGGTAATAATCTCTGATGATGGTTTGGATTTCTGTGGAATCTGTGGTGATATCCCCTTTATCATTCTTTATTGCATCAATTTGGTTATTCTCTCTTTTCTTTTTTATTAATCTGGCTAGTGGTCTGTCTATTTTGTTGATCTTTTCAAAAAACCAGCTCCTGGATTTATTGATTTTTTGAAGAGTTTTTTGTGTCTCTATTTCCTTCAGTTCTGCTCTGATCTTAGTTATTTCCTGTCTTCTGCTAGGTTTTGAGTTTTTTTGATCTTGCTCCTCTAGCTCTTTCAATTTTGATGATAGGGTGTCAATTTTAGATCTCTCCTTTCTTCTCATGTGGGCACTCATTGCTATATATTTTCCTCTAGAGACTGCTTTAAATGTGTCCCAGAGATTCTGGTATGTTGTGTCTTTGTTCTCATTGGTTTCGAAGAACATCTTTATTTCTGCCTTCATTTCATTGTTTATCCAGTCAACATTCAAGAGCAAGTTGTTCAGTTTCCATGAAGCTGTGCGGTTCTGAGTTAGTTTCTGCATTCTGAGTTCTAACTCGATTGCACTGTGGTCTGAGAGACTGTTTGTTATGATTTCTGTTCTTTTGCATTTGCTGAGGAGTGATTTATTGCCAACTATGTGGTCAATTTTAGAGTAGGTGTGATGTGGTGCTGAGAAGAATGTATATTCTGTGGATTTGGGGTGGAGAGTTCTGTAAATGTCTATTAGGTTTGCTTGTTCCAGGTCTGTATTCAGGTCCTGGATATCCTTGTTGATTTTCTGTCTGGTTGATCTGTCTAATATTGACAATGGGGTGTTAAAGTCTCCCACTATTATTGTGTGGGAGTCTAAGGCTCTTTGTAAGTCATTAAGAACTTGCCTTATGTATCTCGGTGCTCCTGTATTGGGTGCGTATATATTTAGGATCGTTAGCTCTTCTTGTTGCAGTGATCCTTTTACCATTATGTAATGTCCTTCTTTGTCTCTTTTGATCTTTGTTGCTTTATCTTTGTTGCTTTAAAGTCTATTTTATCAGAGATGAGAATTGCAACTCCTGCCTTTTTTTGCTCTCCATTTGCTTGGTAGATCTTCCTCCATCCCTTTGTTTTGAGCCTTTGGGTATCCTTGCATGTAAGATGGGTTTCCTGCATACAGCACACTGATGGGTTTTGGCTTTTTATCCAATTTGCCAGTCTGTGTCTTTTGATTGGGGCATTTAGTCCATTGACATTTAGGGATAGTATTGTTATGTGTGAATTTGATACTGCCATTTTGATGCTGCCTGGCTGTTTTGTTGGTTAGTTGATGCAGATTCTTGATTGTGTTGATGCAGATTCTTGATTGTGTTGATGCTCTTTTACCATTTGGTGTGTTTTTGGAGTGGCTGGTACTGGTTGTTCCTTTATATGTGTAGAGCCTCTTTCAGGAGTTCTTGGAGAGCAGGTTTGGTGGTGATGAAATCTCTGAGTGCTTGCTTGTTCACAAAAGATTTTATTTTTCCTTCACTTATGAAGTTTAGTTTGGCTGGATAGGAGATTCCGGGTTGAAAGTTCTTTTCTTTAAGGATGTTGAATATTGGCCCCTAATCTCTTCTGGCTTGTAGGGTTTCTGCTGAGAGATCTGCTGTGAGTCTAATGGGCTTCCCTTTGTGGGTAGCCCTACCTTTCTCTCTGGCTGCCCTTAGCATTTTCTCTTTCATTTCAACCCTGGTGAATCTGACGATTATGTGCCTTGGGGTTGCCCCGCCTCTGTTATGGCGGACTCTCTCTGTTGTGGCAGGTTGCCTCGGCAACGGCGGGTTGCCTAGGCCACGGCAGCCAGCCTCAGTAGGGGTGGAGAGTCTCAGTAATGGCGGAAGCCCCTCCCCCAGGGAGCCGGACCTTCCAGGTTCAGCTGTGCTTGGTTTGAAGGACTCAACCCAGAGGGTTTCCAATTACTGTTTTTGTTTTCGTTGTTGTTGGGGGTGGAGGGGTGGGACCAACCAAGCCTGATCACCTGGCTCCCTGACTCAGAGTCTTTTCTTTTAAGTTGAATGACCCCGCGTTCCGGTCGCTTGTTGAAAAGGCGCCGGGATCTCCCGTGCTGCGACTCACGGAGTCGGCTCGCACTGTGGCGCCGGCTCCTGGTGGATTTTTTGCCTAGGACTCTCCTGGCCTGGCTCACTATTTCAGATGAATGGGCAACTCTGCCGTCTCAGGGCTCCACTCGCCAGCTAAGAGGGCTCCCAGACCAGTGGCTTTTGTATGGAGAACCGCAGCAACAGGGCGTGGTCACAGCAGCCGCACGGGCGGAATCAGCCCCGCGGGGGCCAAAACAGCCGCACCAGCTGGGACTGCGACGCTGGCGACCCCTCTGCCTGGGTATCTCCTGGTCTGTGGGCAATATGAGTTCGTCTGGAAATGCGGCGTCCACTCACCCTCTGCACTTTCACTGGGAGCTGAAGTCCTGCGCTGTTCTTAGGCGGCCATCTTCCCAGCATTCCCCCGCAGTAGCTTCTTCTTAATTGATCTATTTCTCTCTTATGTTTGCAGCCTGTTCTCAAAACATTAGCCAATATGAGTCTGTTGAAACATAACTTAGATTGTCACTACTCTGCTGAAAATCCTCCAGTGGCTTCGCATTTCACTCAAAATATAAGCCAATATCTTTGCAGTGACCTACCAGAGCCTTATATAATTGGACCCTCCTTTATTTCTCTGGCTTCATGTCCTACTACTCTCCTCTTGACCACTCTGTTCCAGCCACATTGCCCTCTTTGTTATTTAATGCCTCTGTACCTTTCCAGTTGCTGTTTTTTCTCCATAGAAAGCTCTTTTCATGTATTTACATGTCGATATCTTTACCTTTTTTTGGCCTTCTCTCAAGTGTCATCTTCCAATGAATTCTTCTCTGATCACCCTATTGAAAAATATTAACTTTTCTTATTCCCCGTTCTTCTTTCCTACTTTTTCCTTTCATCACAGCACTTACCTCTACCTAACATATCTTACATTTTGCTTAATTGTTTTGTTTGTGTTTCTTCCTACTATGATGTTAGCTCCCCCAAACAGATTGTTTTTCACCCCTCCAGGGCCTAGATCAGTGCCTGGCAGATAGTAGCACTGTTCTAGGCCCTGAGTGAATGAGTGAATGAATGAATAGTAGAAGAACATAATAGGGTTATTTTGTAGATTAAATGAGTTTAACATAAGTAAATTCTTAAGACATGGACTGACACATAGAAAGTACTCTAAAAGTGTTAGCTTTTATTGTAATTTTCATAGCATGTCCATAGACAGTCCTGTAGCCAATTGGGGTAAAGACTTAGTTGAGTTCAGATGTCATGGCATACCATCTTCCATTATCTCAGCTTTGACTGGAAATGCCACAAAGGAACTATGGTGGTGACCCCCATATTTTGGGGGGTGGAGGTTCCTTAGGGAAGCTTGATAATCAAGATTTATAAGGAAAAAAATCTAATATTATCAGTACTAGGAATATTACCTGAAAAAACTGATGCTGTTCTTTACCTGCCCCAAATAAACATTACAGTTTAATGGGAAATGAACTTAAATGTAAAGTTATGCAATTAGTTTTTTCTTTTAAAGTATGAATTTGCCTTAAAGTTCCTAGTCCACAAAAATAATTTAAAAATATCTCTTCTAATAAAGTAATTTATTTAATCAGATAGTAGCTTTTGAAAATATGAGACATCATGTTTTCATCATTTTTTGCATCTTCTGTGTATATGAGGGAGTGAAGATTTGTTTACAGATAGTAATCTGTAGCTGTCATATGATAGAACTATCTTGGCCCAAGCTTAATGATTGAAAAGTTTTATTTGATTAATCACTTTTGTTTCAGGGATACTGCAGATCTAATGAATAATTACATAGGGTCAGTATGCCATTGTAAATTATTAACATTGCGTTTCCTATAGTTCATATTGAAAGTATCATTTTTATTCTGGTAGGCACATAGCTGGCAACCTGGAATAAAAAATCCATATCGTGGTGTTGTTGTGTGGCCTGTTCCTGAAAACATTGAAATCACTGTAACGCTTTTTAAGGTAAGTTCCATTTTTATAGGCTATAGAATCTATTATATAACCAGGGTTCCAAATGACAAAATATTTCGGTGTTCATTGTTCTATACATTTGTGTGCAATCTGGTACCTACTGTGCATTATTTTTAGGGACATAGCAATTTATAACAAATGCAAAGGCATCATAGTATTTCATGATCTATAAAGTCTGAATAATTTGGGGATCTTTTTGAACTTGTTACAGTTAAGACCAGCTGAGATACTTCTTTTATGACTTTCTGCATTCTACCCACAGGAAACTATAAAATACCTTCCCTGTAGAAAGTTGAAGAGTATGAAAATTCTGAATCCTGACCTTCATTTTGTTAGCCTTGTTTAATAAAAAAGATGCTTTAAAATTAGTATATGATAAATATCTTATTAATGTTAACAGATATGTTTTAAATTGATATTTGATATTTTATTGATATTAATATTTAAAAGTATTGCAGCTTAAAGACAAAATGCTGGTTGTAAATTCAAAGTACAGATCTAAAAACATAGTTGTTCATATACCCTCTTGCCTATTTCATATGTATTTTCTCTTGAAAGTCTTCCATATGTCGTGAAACATTATAAAGTAGTCCCTATATATGGTAATTAAGCACTAGAATATTTACTTTCCTAACCAACTCCTTTCCTGCTCCAAAAAAAGTTGGGGACAGGTATGTCTCAGTATGTACCAGTTTTAGCCTTTCGGAAGGTGGTGGAGTTAGAAAACAAATGGTTTTTTTCTTCTTTGAGTCATGTAAATTGTGTTGAGGCTACTTTTATAGTAGTATATAGCAGGGGAGAGGTCATCTTATTAAGCGTAATTTAGTAACAGAAAATTTGTGAAAATCTGCTAAATGTTTTGGGATGTGAAATTAAAATAGAGCAAATGATAATAGCTTAGAGTATGACATCATTGTGTAAGTAGGACTTTTAATTTTGCGAAACAATATATTAATTTATTCAGAAAGTACTTTAGAGTTCAGTAGAACAAAACAATATGATGACTATTAATGTACTTGCCCATAAATGGAATACTAATTTTAAATATTCTGTATTTCATATATATTTTATTAATGATTCTTGGCATATATATATTTTATAGTTTTGATATTACTGCTACTGACATTATAACATTACTTGATTATGCCTGTCAGTTGTATACCATTCTTGATTTATTCAGGGAGAAATAGAAATGAGACAGTAACTGCTGTTCCTTATTTTCAATATAGTCAGAACCACTCTATTGCCCTTTTTTTTTTTGAGACAGAGTCTCCCTTTGTCACCAGGTGCCAGGCTGGAGTGCAGTGGCGCAATCCTGGCTCACTGCAACCTCCGCCTCCTGGGTTCAAGCAATTCTTCTGCCTTAGCTTCCCATCTGTTGCCCTTTTAACTAGCTATCCTAAGAGCCAGTTATTAAGCCCCTCCTATCTATTTTTCTCCTACTGGAATGATGTACTAGTCTTGGTAGTTAAGAGCAATCTCTCTGGTGTTAGAAGAATCTTTATATGCATTATTAATTCATTTAATTTTCAGAACTCTAAGGTTTTGTAATGATTCTCATTTTACTGATAAGGAAACTGAGACTAGAGAGGAATGTAGCTTGTCCAAATAGTCTATGATTTAGCCGTATTCATTTCTCTACACTGTATTGCCTACTCTGTAATAAAAAGAGTTGTGAATATTAATAACAACAGTAACATCTCTAACATACTTGAGGAAGACTTTTAAGTAATTTCTTCAGTATTTTGTTTTAGTCCATATTGGCAAAGTAAATGAATGGACATAGTTATAACAATTTTTTAATAAAATGGTGATAGAGAATGAGGGGCTAGAATAGAGCTGATAGATAGCCTCCGCCTTGTGTTTTGGGAAAGGATATGCATTGACTGAGTGATTCTGAGTTGAAAGTGGCTGTTGAAATGTGTTACTTGGAGGATTAGGAGATAAGTGAGGTTTTCAAGTACTAATGAGAATGTTTAGCTTATCCTTATCTCTGAATTTTTAGACTTGTAGTGTTAGTATGTAGAAAAAAACCCAAACACCCCTGCCTCTCAGTTTGCTGTATTAAACATTTCTGTTCAATTGTGCTATTGAGGCAACCTTGTGACCATTTTCAATATTTAAATGAGTAGTATATTTAATCTTCCTGATTCCTATAATCCTCTCAGAATTCTTAAAGAAAAGCAGGAAAGTAAAACAGAGCAAAACGGAACAAACTTTTCATTTGTTCGTGGTAATTTTTGAATCTTGTTTTTGAACAACATATAAAATATTCAAATGAAAAACTTAACATTTCCTCTCTTTTAAAAACTTGTATTAAATCTCATAATTCACTTAGAATCTTGAAATTTGTAAATAGGAAAGGACTGCTCTGAACCCTTTTCCTCCTCAGTAAGTAGCATACACAGAGGTACGCTCATAGAGGAGGTGAAAGTTATCAATATGTTTCATTTTTTCTGTGATTTAACCAAAAATTAATTCTTTAGCCTGCTTTTGAGATTTGCGTTTAATTGAAAATAGCTGTTTTTAGTAAATTTTTTTTAAAGCCCTTTAGGATTTTGAGAATGAAAAAGACTCTTATCAAGCTATTTTAATTTTTCTCTTTAGTACAGTGCTAAGAAAGGAGACAGTAGAGGGAGAGTAGGATATTAAAAAAAGCTTGATTGATTCATGCTAGAAGTAATTCTCATTACAAATGTTTTTGTCTGCTCAGTAATGTAGTTAATTATGTAGCGATACCATTTTTAAGTGTCTTGAAAATGAGCATCCTTGCTGCTGCTTTTATATCATTTTACTGACTTGACCCTATCAGATGTGCCTCTTGGTCTCATTAAAATTATTCTTTGGTAAAAATTCTTTTAGGGATAATACATTATCTGTGCTTTAAAAAAATATTTCATCTGCTTTAAGAGTTAATGTATTATGTATATGATGTTGTTAAATGTTTATTAATTTATAAGATATATATTCATTACCTCATTAATTCAATATTCTTGAGAGCCTTGTTATGTGCCAGCTACTGTTCTAGATCCTGGGGGCACAGTGGCTACAGTGAACCAACAAAGTGGGTTAAAGTCAGACAGACCTGGAGCAGCAACATAGCTTAAACACTTACTAATTGTGCACTGTGGGAAGCTGCATGTCTTAGGTTTCAGGTTTCTGCTCTGTTAAATGGGAATGAAGATAGTACCTACCTCATAAGTTGCTTTGAGGAGTAAAACACTTAGCATAAGAGCTGGGACATGGTGAGTGCTCAGTAAATATTTTATATCATTAATTTGATACCAACTGTGCTGTAACTATGCGCCTTTCCTCAAAATACAAAATGATAGGAGAGGGATAGGCAGGGAGAATGGTATGATGTCTCCTCTGCATTGCATCACACTTTATTTCTTGGTCTCTCAAGTAGTATTCTCTGTGCCCTAAGTACATCATGGAAAAGTTCTTTCAACCTTAATTTATTATTATTTTTCTCCATAAACCCAGTTTATGGGCAGAGCCAGCTGAGGAAACAAATCTTAAGTATAGTTTTCCACTTTCCTTTTCCTTCTACCCTTTCCCTGTCTACCACCACCAAAGAAACATCTTTTGGCAGGTTTTTATCCTACCTATATGAATTTACTCATAAAAATAGTGGCTTCAGTACAGCTCAGACTCAGCCAACTGCTATGTTATTATACTAGAAAATGAGTAAACAAAAATAATGAAGTAACTAAGCAGTTTGGAATTTAATAAGTTGTAAGGGTTGTTGAAGAAATCTGAGTTGTTACTAACATTGTCAGAACTGTTGTTTGGGAAAATTAATCTGTGTGCAAGATCGAATGGAGGTCAGAGAGACTAACTGAGAGAATGCTACAATCGCTTTCATCTTGAAATAGCCTAGGTACGAACTCAACTATGGCAATAGAAATAGATCATTAAGAGACCAAAGTGGAATCAATCATAGATAAATTATTTCTCTGTGAAAAAGGCAGGACCTGAGATCCAGTAGGAAAATATCAGGGCCCATCTCCCAGCTGTGTATGCTCAATCTTAGAGTGCAATGTTGAGCCAAAAGCATGCTTTATGTAGATACTCTCTTATTCTCTTGATACCTCCATTCCTCCTACCTCACCTCTGTTATATGGAACGAACTTGAGTAAGTTAAATGCGCATATGATATGACCCCACTACTTTTCTCTCTGTTTCTTATACTTTGTTGCCTTTACTTATTCTCAAATCTCTGGAAATCTTATATAATCCCACCCAGCCCAGATGTTTTCTCTCTCATGAAGTTCTTATTTATTTTTGTAAGAAGTAGTGTGTCATTTTCTAATCTCTGGTAAAACCATTTATTTCTTTCATCATAAATTTATTTGGATTTAAAACTATTGTGTTTTTCTTTGAGGGCAAGGACAACTGTCTTTGAATCCATGAAACATCTTTATAATCCCTTATATACTAAATCCCCAATAACTATTTCTCAAATAAATGCTTGCAAAAGTATGCTAAATTAAAAAAAAAAAATAGATTGCCTTTGGTTGTAGGATCCATTACCCTTTCTCAGGTTTCTAAGGCATTTCTAGGGTTAATGAGGGAGAGATAAGAGGAAGGGCATCAGTAGCCCTGCTGATTTGTTATTTGTCTAGATTATCAAGTACCTTTCAGTGCTTTGAAATTCCAGTTGTTGTTTTAACCTCTGCACTGAAGAAAACTTTGCCTCTAGTGGTACTTTAAGTTACCTACAGGTATAAAAACAAAGGCAGGGCTTTATGTTAGCATTTAATGTCTTAATAAAATGCCTCTTAATAGTTCATTTACTGGTTTACTCTATCTCTGATTAGGTTTATTTTTGTTTTATCATAGATGCAATGATGGGAGACAGTGATACACATCAACACAAATAAAATGGAGGACTTCTTAATATTAAATAATGATTTTAATTTAGATAACTTATGGAAGTATTATAAGAGTAGAGTATGGCCAGACATAGGGGCCTATAATCCCAACACTTTGGGAGGTCAAGGTAGGGAGATTGCTTGAGCCAAGGAGTTAAAGACAAGCCTGGACAACATGGTGAATCTCTACAAAAAAATTTTTTAAAAAGTCCAGGTGTGGTGGCTCACACCTGTAATCCCAGCACTGTGGGAGGCTGAGGCAGGCAGATTGCTTGAGCTCAGGAGTTCAAGACCAACCTGGGAAACATGGCAAAACCCTGTGTCTTCTGAAAATTCAGAAAATTAGCTGGACACAGTGGTGTGTGCCTGTAGTCCCAGCTACTCTGGAGGCTGAGGTGGGAGGATTGCTTGAACCCAGGCGGTGGAGGTTGCAGTGAGCCAAAATCACACCCCTGAACTCCAGCCTGGACAGCAGGGCAAGACTCTGTCTCAAAAAAAAAAAAAATAGACAAGACTAAGAAAACCGCTCAAAACCATAGGAAATTAAACATCCTGCTCTGGAATGACTTTTGGGGAAATAACGAAATTAAGGCAGACATCAACAAGTTAATTGAAAGTCATGAGAACAATGATAACACACATCAGAATCACTGGGACACAACTAAGGCAGTGTTAATAGGGAAATTCAAAGCACTAATTGCCCATATCAAACAGTTAGGAAAACTTCAAATTAACAACCCAACATCACAACTGGAAGAATTAGAGAAGCAAGGACAAATCAACTCCAAAGCTAGCAGAAGATAAGAAATAACCAAAATCAGAGCTGAACTGAAGGAATTAGAAAATTAAAACCCATTCAAAGATCAATGAATTCAGGAGTTGTTTTTTTTTTTTTTAAATTAAGATTGATATGCTGCTAGCTACACTAATAAAAAAGAAAAGAGAGAAGACCCAAATAAACACAATTAGAAATGATGAAGGGGCTGTTAACACAGACCTCACAGAAATGAAAATAACCATCAGAAACTACTATGAACACCTCTTTGCATGCAAACTAGAAAACCTGGAAGAGATGGATAAATTCCTGGACACATACACCCTCTCAAGAGTACACCAGGAAGGAATTGATTTTCTGAACAGACTAATAACGATCTTCAAAATTGAATCAGTAATAGCCTACCAACCAAGCCCAGGACCAGATGAATTCCCAGCCCAATTCTACCACATGTACAAAGAATAGCTGGTACTATTTCTACCGAAACTATTCTAAAAAATTGAGGAAGAGGAACTTCTTCCCAACTCATTCTATGAGGTCAGCATCATTCTAACAACAAAACCTGGCAGAGACACAACAAAAGAAAACTTCAGGCCAATATCCTTGATGAACATTGATGCACAAATCCTCAACAAAATACTGGCAAACTGATTCTAGCAGCACATCAAAAAGCTAATCTACCATGTTCAAGTAGGCTTCATCCTCAGTATGCAAAATTGATTCAACATACACAAATCAATAAATGTGATTCATTACATAAATAGAACTAAAGATAAAAACCACATGATTGTTTTAATAGATGCAGAAAAGGCTTTTTGATAAAATTCAACATCTCTTTGTGTTAAATACTCTCAAAACTAGGTATTGAAGGAACATATCTCAAAATAATAGCTGTCAATGACAAACCCACAGCCAACATCATACTGAATGGGGAAAAGCTGGAAGCATTCCCCTTGAAAACTGGCAGAAGACAATAATGTCCTCTCTCACCACTCCTGTTCAACATAGTGTTCTGGAAATCCTGGCCAGAGCAATCAGGCAAGAGAAAGAAATAAAGAGCACCCAAATAGGAAGAGAGGAAGTCAGATTATCTCTGTTTGTCGATGACATGATCCTAATCTAAAAAACCCCATAGTCTCAGCCCAGAAGCTCCTGCAGCTGATAAATAACTTAAGCAAAATCTTAGGATACAAAATGAATGTATAAACATCACTAACATTCCTGTACACCAATGAAAGCCAAGCTGAGAACCACATGAGGAACACAGTCTCATTCACAATGCCCATAAATAATAAAATACCTAGGAATACAGCTAACCAGGGAGATGAAAGATCTCTATAATAAAAACTGTAAAACACTGCTCAAAGAAATGAGAGATGACACAAACAAATGGAGAAACATTCCAGTGCTTATGGATAGGCTAATATCATTAAAATGCCATACTGCCCAAAGCAATTTACAGATTCAGTGCTATTCTATCAAGTTACCAATGACATTCTTTACAGAACTAGAAAAAACTATTTTAAAATTCATATGAAACCAAAAAAGAGCCTAAATAGCCAAGGCAATTCTAAGCAAAAAGAACAAAGCTGGAAGCATCATGCTACCTGATTCCAAACTATACTGCAGGGCTATAATAACAAAAACAGCATGGTACTGGTGGTACAAATACAGGCACAAAAACTAATGGAATGGAATAGAGAGTCCAGAAACAAGGCCACACACCTGCAACTGTCTGATCTTTGACAAAGCTGACAAAAACAAGCAATGAGGCAAAAATTCCCTATATAATAAATGGTGCTGGAATAACTGGTTAGCCAAATGTGGAAGACTGAAGCTGAACCTCTTTCTTATACCATATACAAAAAACAACTCAAGATTAATTGAAGACTCAAATATAAAACTCAAAACAATAGAAACCCTGCAGGACAACCTGGGCAATACCTTTCTGGCCATAGGAACTGGCAAAGATTTCATGACAAAGACACCAAAAGCAATTGCAAGAAAAGCAAAAATTGACAAGTGAGATCTAATTATACAAGAGTTTCTGCACAGCAAAATAAACTATCAACAGAGTAAACAGGCACCCTACAAAATGGGAGAAAATATTTGCAAACTATGCATCTGACAAAGATCTAATATCCAGCATCTATAAGGAACTTAAATTTATAAGAAAAAGAAACCAACAACAAAACAGCCCCATTAAAAAGTGGGCAAAGGACATGAACAAACCTATTTCAAAAGACATACATGTAGCCAACAAGCATATGAAAAAAAGTTCAACATCAGTGATTAGAGAAATACAAATCAAAATCACAGGATAGCATCTCACACCAGTCTTGGAGTGGCTATCATTAAAAAGTCAAAAAATAGCATGCTGGCAAGGTTGTGGAGAAAAGGGAACATTTATACACTGATGGTAGGATTGTAAATTAGTTCAATCATTGTGGAAAGCAGCATGGCAATTCCTCAAAGAGCTAATGGCAGAAGGACCTTTTAACCCAGCAATCCCATTACTGGATATGTACCCAGAGGACTATAAATCATTCTGCCGTAAAGAAACATGCATGCATAAATTCATTGCAGCACTATTCACAGTAGCAAAGACATGGAATAAACCTAAATGCCCATCAGTGACGGACTGAATAAAGAAAACATTATTTATATATACTATGGAATACTATGCAGCCATAAAAAGGAATGAGATAATGTCTCTTGCCGGAACATGGATGGAACTGGAGGCTATTATCCTTAACAAACAAACACAGGGAAAGAAAACCAAATACTGCATGTTCTCAGTTATAAGTGGGAGCTAAGTGATAAAAACTCATGAACACAAAGAAGGGAACAACAGACACTGCAGCCTATTGGAAGTTTGAGGGTCAAGGGTGAGAGGAGGGAGAGGAGCAGAAAAGAATAGCTATTGGGTACTAGGATTCATAGCTAGGTGAGGAAGTAATCTGTGCAGCAGATTCCTGTGCCATGAGTTTACCTATGTAACGAACCTGTACATATACACCTAAACCTAAAATAAAAGTTGGGAAAATTATAATAAAAATAATGCAAAAAAAAAAAAGAGTAGAGTATTTTGCCTCTCCATTTTTAAAAGCTAGTAAAAGCTACAAACAAGGCTATTTGTATTTTCTTAATTGGATTTATTGGACTAAAGACATGTATTTCAATTCAATTTCATGTTTTGCTTTTGTTACAGGATCCTCATGCAGAGGAATTTGAAGACAAAGAGTGGACATTTGTCATAGAAAATGTAAGCTAATGGCAAATTCCTTCACCTTTCACATTTTCAACTTTATATATGCATTTTTAAGGTACATTGGCATTTTGGTGGTAGGAAAAATGTTGCCTTATGAAAATTAAATAGTGATTTGTAAGCCGGGCGCGGTGGCTCAAGCCTGTAATCCCAGCACTTTGGGAGGCTGAGGCGGGTGGATCACGAGGTCAAGAGATCGAGACCATCCTGGTCAACATGGTGAAACCCCGTCTCTACTAAAGATACAAAAAATTAGCTGGGCATGGTGGCACATGCCTGTAATCCCAGCTACTCAGGAGGCTGAGGCAGGAGAATTGCCTGAGCCCAGGAGGTGGAGGTTGCGGTGAGCCGAGATCGCGCCATTGCACTCCAGCCTGGGTAACAAGAGCGAAACTCCGTCTCAAAAAAAAAAAAAAATAGTGATTTGTAGCTTTTAGAATTGTTTTTAGTGAAATGGTAGCCAATAACAAAATTATTTGTAAGAAATGCTTTTATTAACACTGTAAGTATCTAATACCAAATTTGTGTGTGTGTGTGTGTGTGTATTCTGTTTGGGTTTAAGGGCAAGCCCATGTCTTAGTCATCTTTTTATCTGTTTTTATCGTCACATAGCAGATGCTCATCTAAACCTTTGTTGGATGAGATCACGAATAACCTTTGAAATCTTTAAAAATAAAGTATGTGGGCTGAGCATGGTGGCTCACACCTGTAATCCCAGCACTTTGGGAGGCCAAGGCAAGCCTGGCCAACGTGGTAAAACCTTGTCTATACTAAAAATACAAAAATTAGCTAGGCGTGATGGTGAGCGCCTGTAGTCCCAGCTACTGGGAAAGCTGAGGCAGGAGAATCACTTGAATCTGGGAGGCAGAGGTTGCAATTAGCCGAGATTGTGCCATTGCACTCCAAGCTGGATGACAAGAGTGAAACTCTGTCTAAAAATTTTTAAAAAGTGTGTGCTTTAACTCTTCATTTGGGTTGAGAGATCCTATATTGGTACCTTAATAAACACCTTAAGTTAATTTACATATTGTGGAATCCCAAGTGACTAGCAGGCATATAGTAGGTGTTCAGTAAACATTTATATCAGGCGTCCCCAAACTTTTTACACAGGGGGCCAGTTCACTGTCCCTCAGACCATTGGAGGGCCGCCACATACTGTGGACATAGGACGAAATAGAAAATATGTTAATATTCCTTCTCTCCAAACATTTATTAGTTTCACAGAAATCTATTGATAGTAATATAGATGGCAGGAGTCAAATAGACCAGATTTCCAGTCCTAGCTCTTATACTTACAAGCTCTGTGATCATGAGGAAGTTTAGTAAATTCTCAGTCATAAAATTATAGGGTTGCATGAAGATTAAATAATTTTCAGTGAATAGCTTTTACCATTGCAGGCATTATGACTCTTCATCATCATAATTGTTAAAGTTCTAAAATGTATTTATAACAGTCTTATCACATGCTTTGTGTCATATTATTCCTTTCTATGCCTGACTTTGTTATAAATCTCAGTGACAAAAGGAACTTTTTGTTTTTCCCCAGCAGTAACTGGGCCATTTTTAGGACTAAAGAGCTGAGAAGTTTGGTAGTGAGATCAAGTCCATTATAGATTTATGAGACTTCAGAAGTATTGTGAAATTGCTATATTCTTAATGCATGGGCAAGAGCACAGATGTACATGTTATGACCAAAGCATTTAAAATACATTAACTCAATAGAATACAGTAATTTATATACTCTAGGGCAACTATCATAAATTATGAACTATGTCAAAAGGATGAGTTTATGTAATTGAACCTAAAACAAAATAAACAATACAAAGGAAGTACTGTAGTCTCACCTGGAAGATAGATGAGAATGGGGTAGATCTCCCTCTTTAGTTTTCAGGAGGACATTAATTTCTTTCCGCCAAGATCAACTCCTGTATAGTTGATCTGTACCTGAGATTTGAGAATAATTTTTTTTTCTACCTATCTAAATGTATTAACTCTTTTTACCTGCTCTAGAAAATCTAGGCCAGTTTTCTGAGATGTGTACAGAACCCCTGCTTGCATAAGTAGAGTTAACAAGGGAAAAGTTTTATTTCATTAGTTTTTGTATCTGCCACAATTTTTTTTAAACCATACTATCTTTGGGGTAGTAGCTTCTCAACAAATATTTGTTGAAGGAGTGAGGAGTAAGTATAGTTAAACTCCGTGAACTGTTATAAATCCTGTAAGGATTCTTTTTCAGAGAATAATCACATGAGTAACATCCATCAACTTTACTCAAGAAAATTTGAAAAGTACATCCTAGGGGCAGTAAAATAGCATGTGAAGGATCCATATGCTGTTACAGTAGAAACTTTTCTGATCAACTTTATTGAACTTACATGGATTGTCTCATACTTTCCATCTCATCTATAAAACATCCTGGTTTTAAGCCCACATGCGTCAATATGGTTAGGAGGCTACTCTCTGACACACTCCTACACACTTCTGCTCTTTTTTTTTTTTTTTTTTTTTTTTTTTTTTTTTTAAATTTGACAGAGTCTCGCTCTGCTGCCCAGGCTGGAGTGCAGTGGTGCAGTCTTGGCTCACTGCACCCTCCATCTCCAAGGTTCAAGTGGTTCTCCTGCCTCAGCCTCCCAAGTAGCTGCGATTACAGGCACACACCACCAGACCCAGCTAATTTTTTTGTATTATTTTTAGTAGATACGGGTTCTTGCCATGTTGCCCAGGCTGTTCTGGAACTCCTGGCCTCAAGCGATCTGCCTGCCTTAGCCTTCTTAAGTGCTGGGATTACAGACGTGAGCTATTGCACCCCACACTTCTGCTCTTATAAATGAGTCGTTAAGTTGGGCATGACGCCTGATAAAACTTCTTAATGCTCTTGAGCTATTACTGTAATTATGTAATTAAATTAGATATTTCATAGCTCAATGGAAATAATCAGTTTGAAGGAGGATTATTTCAAGAATTGCTAATTGCTTTGGAAAGATTTGATAAGAGTGAGTTGTTAAAAGCTGCTGTTATGGCCGGGCGCGGTGGCTCAAGCCTGTAATCCCAGCACTTTGGGAGGCTGAGGCGGGTGGATCACGAGGTCAAGAGATAGAGACCATCCTGGTCAACAAGGTGAAACCCCGTCTCTACTAAAAATACAAAAAAATTAGCTGGGCATGGTGGCGGGTGCCTGTAATCCCAGCTACTCAGGAGGCTGAGGCAGGAGAATTGCCTGAACCCAGGAGGCGGAGGTTGCGGTGAGCCGAGATCGCGCCATTGCACTCCAGCCTGGGTAACAAGAGTGAAACTCCGTCTCAAAAACAAACAAACAAACAAACAAACAAAAACTGCTGTTATATCTGGTGTGGATAATACCTTTTTACAGTTCTAAAAGTCTGGGGAAAATTTATAAAAATCTAGAAGGACTTTGCATTCAGATTTCAACTCTATTGTACTTATGTCTTCTTTTAAAAGAAATTTAAATTTATTAATGATACATTACAGGCATTGCTTATATGAGAAAAGCAACAATTAATAAAGTTATACTCAAAGAAGAGCCCTCTCCCCCCCAAAAAAAGCTGGCAAATGAAACACAGTATGTCTTGAACAAAATTAAAAATTTTGAGTATCAACATTTATAATTCTTCCCTTTAATTTCCCAACTCCTTATGCCAATTAGATAATTTAAGAGGGATTCTACAGTGAATGTATAAACAAGCCAATCTCATGAGATTTGTCTGTATTACTATCTATGGGATTTAATAAATATTCTTAGGCTGGGCATGGTCACTTACATCTGTAATCCCAGCATTTTGGGAGGCCAAGGTGAGCAGATCACTTGAGGTCAGGTGTTGGAGACCATCCTGGCCAATGTGATGAAACCCCGGTCTCTACTAAAAATACAAAAATTAGTCACACGTGCTGACACATGCCTATAATCCTAGCTACTCAAGAGTCAGGCCGGAGAATCACTAGAATCTTGCAGTGAGCTCAGATTGTGCCACTACACTCGGAAGGAAGGAAAGGAAGAAGGGAGGGAGGGAGGAAGGAAAGAAATGTTCTAAGACATTTTCACTGCATTTTTCAGATATTAGTAGTTTGCTTTACTTAATATCTAATGAGAGAGTTTCAACCTTTCAAGTAGATGATTCTGTATTCATTCATTCAGCAGCTAAATATTCACTGAGCATGTTTTATATGCTAGGGACTGTTCTAGGCAATGGAAATAGTCGTGTATAAAACAGATGATTCAAGATCAGAAACACAAAGGAGACTCAGTCTACCAAAAAAAAAAAAAGAAAATTAGCTAAGCATGGTGGCATATGTTGTGGTCCTGACTATGCAGGAGGCTGAGGTGGGAGGATTGCTTGAGCCCAGGAGGTCAAGGCTGCAGTAAGCTGTGATTGTGACACTGCACTCAGCCTGGATGACTAAGTGAAACCCTGTCTCAAGCAAAACAAAACAAACAAAAACCAGATAACAAGTCAACAACTCTCTTCTTCATATAGTTTACACTTGTGTGTATGTAAGAGAGAGAGAGAGGAAGAAAGAGGATGAAAATCAATGTATGAAAGATTTAGTATGTTAGATAAAATAAATAAATAATGTATGCTAAATATATAGTAGGTTACATAAATGCTATGGAGAAAAAGGAAGAGGGATAAGGATCCCCCATCTTTATGATTACGTAGTTATAATGAGCCACCTTATTATTTCTAAGGTCTCCAAAAGAGAATTGGGGTATGCTTGTCAAATTTATTTAAAATATATTTTAATAAGAGAGCTGATGAAATGAATATTGTAAAGTATGGGAAAGTTTTAAAATAACCTTGGCATTCTATACATAAACCTCTCCTAGGTTGTAGCTCCCCTCAGTGGCGAATGATGAAATTGACTCTTTCAGCTCATGGAGTAATAACGTGTTACAATGTTACAGGTTTCCTTACATTTTAATGTGCTTTCACATTTCATACAAAAGAATTAGTGAATTTCAAAGAGCTAAAGTTCTTCCCTTTGTCTTGTAAAATACCAGTTTTGTGAGAAATTCTGTTGGTACTTTGTCCTGACATTGAAAATGTGTACTCTTTGAATGGAATTTTAATACATTTCTTTTCTTTGCATATTGTGTTACAGCCCCACAGTTAATAAAGAAATGTTGAGACTTTATCCATAATGTCCAATAGTAGCATTAGTAACAAAGAGTGAAGTTTTATTTAATATAAAGTATCACAATAAAACAGAAGTCTCCAAATACATATCACTGTAACAAATTTATTAGACCCTTACTATGTACCCAATACTATGTATAATAGAATACTTTATACACATTATTTAATTTGCTCATTATAATAACTCTGTGAGTCAGATATATAACCCTATTTTACAGGTAGAGAAAGTGAGGTTTAGAGAGGTTAAGCAACTTGCCCACAGTTATGCAGCTAACAGGTAGGGATTTTATCCAGTCTTGTCTTTCTCTAGGGCCTTTGCCCTTAACCCCTACTGCAATAACTGGCTACCTTAATAAGAAAGATGAAAGGAGATCATTTGAATCATAGGTAAGTTTTTAATCAGTCTTCTGTAGTGGTAGGCCTGTGAAGAATATCGTATTAGATTAGTGAAGGTAGTCTTCAATTTTTGTTTATATACAGTCTGGAAGTTATTTGAGTTAATCATTTGACTACTGTTGACATTATAAAGTGGAATTCTAGAATTTATCAGTCACTAGAATTCTTAATATGTTTTCTCAAGGCAACCTTACTGCTTCTTTGTGCAAATTGAGATAATGCTACTTTCATTACATTGGTTCTCTTGTTTCTGATTTCTTTGTTTTGTCCGAGTTTTCTTCTTTGGACCAGAAACTTTAGAGGTAGTTCTGCCACTTACGGGCTGCACAACCTTGGATAAGTCATCTAATATTTTATAGCCTCCATGTAGACATATATAAAATGATGCTATTAATGTCTACTCCACAGGTTACTGAAGATTAGAAATTATATATATAAAGCATCCAGCTTGGTAAGGAGTAGCTATTTTTACAATGTTTCTTTCTAGAGGACATAGAAAAATATAAAGGAAAGAAAACTAGATTTCTAAATTTTATTGTTACAGGATTTTAGTTTTTCCACTCCTTTATACCACTTACACCTCCAAATGATTTCTAGGCTTTACCATTATCTCAAAGCCATGACAAGGCAACTTGTAACATCTCACTTGGACTAGACTTAAAATATTTTTGTTTTTTCATCTTTTGATTTAGGATGTTTTCCCCTTATAAATTTAATGTAGGATTAAGAACAAGTTTTTTTTCCCTAAAAGTAAACAAATTCTGATAACATATTAATACATATCTCTGGGCCTTTTTGTTTACTCATAATATGATATATGAATATACTTAAAAAATATAAATGTTTTAAGTTATTTATTTTGGGTTATTTACAATCCATTTACGTATCAGTAGTGTAAATAATCAAGAATGGATACTATAAAACACTAGTTTCTTTTTTATCTACTATAATAAAATAACATCTGTTCATCCAGGCAATTGACATTGAAGTGTTTGTTTGTTTGTTTGTTTTTATGAAGCCACAACACTTATATTTAGTAAACAAATTTTTTTTTCCCCTTTCTGGTATTTTAGATTACACAATTAAATCCAGAACCATTACATTTGTAAATAATATCCATAGGTTTTAGTTTCTTGTTTCTGCTTTTGAGATGAGGTCTTGCTCTGTCACTCATGCTAGAGTGCAGTGTTGTGATCATGGCTCACTGCAGCCTTGAACTCCTGGGCTCAGGTGAACCTCCTGCCTCAGCCTCCCCAATAACTGAGACTATTGGTGCACACCACCACAACTGGCTAATTTTCTATGTTGTAGAGATGGGGTCTCACTTTGTTGACCAGGCTGTTTCAAAACACTGAGCTCAAGCAGTACTCCCACCTTGGCCTCCCAGAGTGTTGAGATTATAGGCATGAGCCACCACACCCAGCTGGTTTTGGTTTTTAAAATCTAAAAAATATTATTTTTCTGATTCCATTTTTTAAAATAAATTAAAAGCATATTGATGAAAGGCACCAGTCAGATTGAATCCATTCATTCATGTATTCAACAGTTCTGCAATGTTTTAATGTACATTTTCTTTTTTTTTTTTTTTTTTGAGATGGAGTTTCTCTCTTGTTACCCAGGCTGGAGTGCAATGGCGCGATCTCGGCTCACCGCAACCTCCGCCTCCTGGGTTCAGGCAATTCTCCTGCCTCAGCCTCCTGAGTAGCTGGGATTATAGGCACGCGCCACCATGCCCAGCTAATTTTTTGTATTTTTAGTAGAGACGGATTTCACCATGTTGACCAGGTTGGTCTCGATCTCTCGACCTTGTGATCCACCCGCCTCAGCCTCCCAAAGTGCTGGGATTACAGGCTTGAGCCACCGCGCCTGGCCTTAATGTACATTTTCTATATGCCCAGACATTTTGTGGTTATCGAAGATAGACATGCAGAATTTTGATTTTGAGATTCATGATTTTTTTTCTACCACATTTTTTTCTGTGAAATTGGGATCATCTTATATCTAGGATGTCCCACAGTTATAACCGGTAGTGGTTTTTTTTGCTTTCTTATTGCTATATAAAATGATGATTTATCATCTTTAAACCAGTGAAAACTTATAATTGATGACATAAGATAACCTGTCCTCAAGAAGCTTATAAACTAGTGAAGTGTTAGAGAAGGAAAGAAATGCAAAGAAAAAAATGTTCATAGGGGAATGGTAATGGAGGTCAGAGTTAGGGAATAATTCCTGGAGGAAGTGGCTACAGAGTTTAGTCTTGAATAAAAAAGGAAGTTAGCCAAAAAAGGCATTCTAAGCAGAGGAAGGAAAGAAAGATAAGGGCAAGAGAAACAATGGTGAGTTTAGAGCAAAAATAATCAAAAGAGGAAAAACAAAACCAACCAAAAACATGAGCTCCCCCATTAAAGATTAATAGACATCTGCTTTTTGTTTTGTAACTGTTAACCCAATGAATTTAATAATAGGCATATGATTAACTTGGTTCTTCATCCTCCATGGAGATCAGTGGGACATCAAAATTTTACTTGGTGATACCTGTTCACTATCCAGTCTTTCCCCTATTTCCGATTGTGATCAGTGAGATGGGAAGTTCAGCTCCCCTAGTCCCTTTTTTATTGCTGTTTGATTTTACTTCCAGAATACTTTTAAGTGAACAGTGATGGCTATTTTAATTATGTTAATTCCAAGGCAGATGGTTGGGCCTAATAGCACACACCTGTCGTCTTAACACTTTGGGAGCTGGAAGTAGGATTGCTTGAGCTCAGGAGTTCAAGACCAGCATGGGCAAAATAATATAGTGAAACCTTCTCTCTGCAAAAAGTAAAAAAATAGCTGGGTTGTGATGATGCATACTTGTAGTCCCAGCTATCCAGGAGGCTGAGGCAGGAGGATTGGTTGAGCCTGGGAGGTTGAGACTGTAATGAGCTCTCATTGCACCACTGTACTCCAGCCTGGGCGACTGGTGAGACCCTGTCTAAAAAAAAAATAATAATAAAATCCAAGGCAGTGTTGTAAATGCTTCTCACTGCTTTGTTTCTTTTGTTGGATTATGTTGAACAGGATTACTTGCCTAACCAAACTCACCTGACAAGATTATACCAAGAATAGAGATGATATAATAGCTCAAATAATACAATGTAAACAATATAAAATCACATTTCTGACCTTATTAAATTTAAGTTTGAATCCTTCTCCAAAATCAAGTCAATCTCTTGATCTCACAAAATAACAATTCTCATAAATTACTTCTACTTTTTCTTTCAGAGAAAAAAAGTATTTAAATGCTGCTTCTCTCTTTTAGTTGATTCAGTTATATCCATCTGGTCCTACCCTTGACTTGTGGAGATTATTATAATTCAAGATAAGATTTGGGTGGGGACACAGCCAAGTCGTATCATTCAGCCCCTGGCCCCTCCCGTATCTCATGTCCTCATGATCAAAACACAATCATGCCTTCCCAACGAGCCCCCAAAGTTTTAACTCATTCCAGCATTAACTAAAAGTCTAAGTCCAAAGTTTTATCTGAGACAAGGCAAGTCACTTCTGCCTACGAACCTGTAAAATCAAAAGCAAATTAGTTACTTCCTAAATACAGTGGGGGTATGAGCATTGGATAAATACACCCATTTCTAATGGGAGAAATTGACCAAAACAAAGGGGATACAGGTCCTATGAAAGTCCAAAATCTAATAGGGCAGTCATTAAACCTTAAAGTTTCAAAATGATCTCCTTTGACCCCATGTCTCACATCCAGGTCACACTGGTGCAAGAGGTGGTGCCTACCCTCTTGGCCTTGGCCTTGGGCAGCTCCACCCCTGTGGCTTTGCAGGGTACAGCCCCCCCACCCTTGGCTGCTTTCATGGGCTGGCATTGAGTACCTGTGACTTTTCCAGATGCACAGTGCAAGATCTTGGTGGATCTACCATTCTGAAGTCTGGAAGATGGCGGCCCTCTTCTCACAGGTCTAGTAGGCAGTGTCCCAGTGGGGACTCTGTGGGGTGGCTCCGGCCTGACATTTCCCTTTCACATAGCCCTAGCAGAGGTTCCCCATGAGGGCTCTGCCCCTGTAACAAACTTCTGCTTGCACATTCAGGCCTTTGCATTCATCCTCTGAAATCTATGCGGTGGTTTCTAAATCTGAATTCTTGACTTCTGTGCACTTACAGACCCAACATCACATGGAAACTGCCCAGGCTTGGGGCTTGCACCCTCTGAAGCAATGGCCTAAGCTGTATGTTGGCCCCTTTTAGCCATGGCTGAAGTGGCTGGGATACAGGGCAGCAAGTGCTGGGCCTGGCTCAGGAAACCATTTTTCCCTTCTAGGCCTCGTGGCCTGTGATGGGAGGGGCTGCTGTGAAGGTCTCTGACATGCCCTGGAGACATTTTCCCCATTGCTTTGGTGACTAACATTAGTCTCCTCAGTACTTATGCAAATGTCTGCAGTTGGCTTGAATTTCTCCCCAGAAAATGAGGTTTTCTTTTCTGTCACATTGTCAGGCTGTAAATTTTCCAAATTTTTATGCTCTGCTTCCTTTTGAATGCTTGCCACTTAGAAATTTCTTCTGCCTGATACCCTAAATCATCTCTCTCAAGTTCCAAGTTCCACAGATCTCTAGGGCAGGGGCAAAATGCTACCAGTCTCTGTGCTAAAGCATAACAAGAGTCACCTTTGCTCTAGTTCCCAACAAGTTTCTTATCTCCGTCTGAGATTACCTCAGCCTGTATTTCATTGTCCATATCACCATCACTAATTTGGTCGAAGCCATTCCTCAAGTCTCTAGGAAGTTCCAAACCTTCCCACATCTTCCTGTCTTCTGACCTCTCCATATCTCTGGGAAATTCCAAACTTTACCACTTTTCCTCTCTTCTTCTGAACCCTCCAAACCATTCCAACCTCTACCTGTTACCCAGCTCCAAAGTCACTTCTACATTTTCAGGTGTCTCTATAGCAGCACCCCACTTTCTGTGGTACCAATTTACTGTATTAGTCAGCTTGTAAGCTGCTAATAAAGACATACCTGAGACTGGATAATTTATAGAGAAAAGAGGTTTAATTGACACACAGTTCTGCATGGCTGGGAGGGCGTCAGGAAACTTACAATCATGCCAAAATGCATGTCTTCACAGGGTGACAGGACACAGAATGAGGGCCAAGCAAAGAGAAGAGGTCCCTTATAAAACCATCAGATCTTGTGAGAACTCACTATCACAAGAACAGCATGCGGGAAACTGCCCCCATGATTCAGTTATCTCCACCTGGTCCTGCCCTTGACATATGGGGATTACTACAATTCAAGATGAAATTTGGGTGGGAACATAGCCAAACCATAGCAGGAATTTAAGATATTTTTATAATCCATGGAATCATTTCAGAGTAAGAGGCAAAATTAGGAATTTTAAGGGTAAAACATGGATTCAAAGAAAGGCCGTATTTTGGTGGAACTGCTTCTGGTTATGCTTCCTAGGTCTTCAAAGGTATGCATCTTACTCCTTTACTGCTAAGGGTAATTGAGAAGAAAAGTTGGAGAAGTGTTGAGGATTTGAATCACACTTACTGGCAGTGTAAATTTGTACTTTATATAATTTATCCTCTTTAGAACCTCTGTTTTCTCATCTACAAAACAGGGATACCTTACAAAACAATACGTAGGATTAGAAATGTTAAAAGTGTAAAAGGCATCTAGAACAATGCCTGGTGTATGGTAAGAATTCAATACATGCTAATAATAAATGGCAAAGAGAGACTTTACAAATGAGGGAAAAAATAAACTTGGAAGTAAAATTTAAGAGGGAATAGGAAATCCCTTAATTGATTAGGCTTTTTTTTTTTTTTAAAAAAGGGGGCCATGGAACTGTTAGATACAAGATTTAGAATGGAATATCTTTAACCCAAGAACAGATCTTTGTAAGTACAAGGCTTCAAAACAGATGCATATTAGAGTATAGAATCACTAACCCAACCATTTAAATCTGTGAAGCCATTCTTCCTGCAATGGACAGTCTGTAACTGCATTGCTGTGCTGATGCCACAGCTAGCTGTTATCACACCAAGCACGGGCTCCTAACCTTGAATCTTGGAACTATTAGGGATTCATGCACGGATGAACTTAAGGATTGAAATATCTTTTAAGTGTGAGTCAAAGTGTGTTTATGAAGGTACTTAAAAAAAAATCAAAATCAGATTCAAAATGAAATCTTTGCCCATTCTAAGACCAATGCATATTTTTATAATTTTTCAAAAGTGAGTGAATGACATAGGAAGACCACCTCTAATGTGACTATGTTGTTACTTTGTAACTAACTTTACATAGTAGTCTCCTTTTTATCTTTTTTTTTTTTTAATCTAGTATAGGTTTTGTAGACAGCAAAGGGAAGGCACTAACATGTACCTCAAGTAACATTTTAAAAATAATATCTAAAAGTTTAAATTTGTTAGAGGTTTAAATTAATGTACAAGTATACCTTTCATCAAAAGACCTTTAAAGGAAGTAGAGCAGTAACATAATATTTTTGCATCGTAATAGACATTTCTATTTAAAGTTGATAATAAAATAGAAGGTATTTTAGTGGATCTCCAGCATATGTCCTTGAAGATCAATGTAATAGGAGACTTCTGGGAGTTGAGGAAAATACCACATCTTTATGCATTCTAGTTACTATCAACTAAATAATAGTCTAAACTTTAACATTTATACTGAAATGAATTTGATGGCTTGTAATTTGTGTAGGTGTTATTGAATCACAATAGTATAATGCAGTCTATCTTCTAAATTGCTAGAACTATTTAGCTTATTCTTACTTCCTGCTAGCTACCTTCAGATGTCTTTTATATAGATGAGAGAGAGACAGACTACCAAAATTGATTTCAATTCTATTTTTTGCCAGCTGAAGGGAGGAAGCTGATAAACATGACAGTTAGCTATCTAAACAAACCTTGAATAGCACATTAGAGATGTTTAAAACCAGCAGTGTATTTGAGTAACTTTTTACATTTATTTATATAAATTCAGCCTTACTGTCACACATTAAGACATTATAAATCTGCATGAGGCCTTTTTTCCCCCTGATGGAAAACATTAGAACAGAGCCTTGGTAATTGTTTTACAGTAGGGTTCTAATGACACTCCATGCTGTTTTGAGACAAGGTCTCACTCTGTCACCCATGCTGGAGTGCAGTGGCATGATCATGGCTCACTGCAGCTTCTACTTCCTGGGCTCAAATGATCCTCCCACCTCAGTCTCCCAGTAGCTGGGACCACAGACCTGTGCCACCATGCCTGGCTAATTTTGTGTTTTTTTTGTAAAGATGGTTTTTTTCCATGTTGCCCAGATTGGTTTCAAACTTCTGGGCTCAACTGATTCGCCCACCTTGGACTCCCAAAGTTCTGAGATTACAGGTGTGAGCCACCATGCCCAACCAACACTCCAGACTTTAATGGAAAAACATCTGTTTTAAGAGTTTTTCAATCTGCTATTTTCATTTGTCTCTTTTCTTTATTTGTTCAATAATACGTAAATAAACTTCCCTAGTCTTATAATGGAATTGATTTCGGCTTTCTAGTTTTCTGCCACACCAGCCATTTTGAAAGACTCATTAATATGTTGGAGATTGCTATATAATTATTTGCTCAAAGGCAACTATAAAGTAAATTACAAAAACAAAGAAACAAACAAGAACTTAAAAATCTAAGTTAAATTGGTTCTTTGTATAGGATTGGAACTTTGCATTATGTAATTGGGATTTAGGTGCATTTGTACTTATTGACAAGCAAAGGAATTTTTTCATTGATCATATCCTGTGAAAAGGGAATTGCTGATGTTCCAAGAGATGCACAACTGATTAGAGAAACTAACTTTACATGTGCACTTCAGATCCGTTGTAGAAATTTACCAGCTTGAGGACAAAAAACTGTTTTAAAACACTTTTAAGCCCTTGAGAAAACACGTTTTTCACAACTCTCTCTGTGGATAATCTGTTACCTACATTTAATTTTCCCTTTTTTTCTATTCTAGTGCCTCATTAATCTCTAAAATTGTTTCATGATTTTTTTTCCCTCATGATATAGTTCTCAACTTTTAAAAATTATGAATTTAATGAAGTATTTTTGCCTATTTTGTCCCTGTGGCCTTACATATATTTGATGTAATGTTGATTCTTATAAGCATTGTAACAACTAGAAATTGATGAAATATAAAATATAATGTCTTGTTATAATAGTGTTTGGTCAGTGACATGATAAAATATAGTATTTTGATAAACCTGGTACTTTAGTCTAAAATAATTGAGTGCTCAAAGAATATTCTTTTTTGCCTTAAAATGGACTTATTTTTAAACAAAAGTATTTTGGAGGAATTCTGAAAAATACACAGGTATTTTGTAACTCTTCTTCCTATCATGCCATTGAAATTTGTTTGATAGCAGCTGATATTGCCATTGTTAGGAAATAGAAGAGAAGATATTTCTTAAGTTGCATAGTAGTAGCAGAATCAAGGAGAAGTTGTTTGTCTCCTGAATTTTAGGAAGCCTAACTATATTACCATATTATTGTGACCATAAGGACCATAGACAAAAACCATGAAGACATTTGTATTTTATCTCTCCAGGTTGCTTCTTATGCACGTTTAACAAAATAGCCGCAACATATCCGTAGGCAAGTTTCAGCTAGTGGTCAGCAGGGGAGGAGGAGTTTCTCAGTATTTCACTGCATAACTTTTTTCCTGAATTTATTTACTGTTTAGATTCTGGCAATCTGAATTGTCTTGTGGCATTTATTAATTATTTCAGTCAAGTCATTAGAATAAACCTGACTGGTCAAAGCATTTGTGAATATACTAAAAGGAAAAGTATATGTTGAATGTGTTAATTTTGTGTTTGTTGAATGGCTTAATAGAGAAGCAATTCTGTCTTTTTAAAAATCTCTCTATAACTTAAAAATTAGCACTGCTTGCTGAGAGGCACAGGGAAAATATCCTATTGTACCTTATTTTAGCCAAAACTTCTTGATATAACTTTATTCTTGCTTTTCATCTCATGTTTTTGTCCTGAATTATGGCTATGATTTTATAATACTTGACTTTTTGTATTCTTTTGAAAATAGGATGAATTTGGAAATAAATCAGTCTAAATAACTTTGAAGAATTTCCCCTTTATCCTTTTTTTTATTTTATTTTTTATTTATATTTATTTTTTATTTATTGCATTTTAGGTTTTGGGGTACATGTGATGAACATGCAAGATTGTTGCATAGGTACACACATGGCAGTGTGGTTTGCTGCCTTCCGTCCCCTCACCTGTATCTTTCATTTCTCCCCATGCTATCTCTTCCCACCTCCCCCCCGCCCCTCCCCCATTTCCCCCCAACAGACCCCAGTGTGTAGTGCTCCCCTCCCTGTGTCCCTGTGTTCTCATTGTTCAACACCCGCCTATGAGTGAGAATATACGGTGTTTGATTTTCTGCTCTTGTGTCAGTTTGCTGAGAATGATGGTTTCCAGGTTCATCCATGTCCCTACAAAGGACGTGAACTCATCGTTTTTGATGGCTGCGTAATATTCCATGGTGTATATGTACCACATTTTCCCTATCCAGTCTGTCATCGTTGGGCATTTGGGTTGGTTCCAGGTCTCTGCTATTGTAAACAGTGCTGCAATGAACATTCGTGTGCACGTGCCCTTGTAGTAGAATGATTTATAATCCTTTGGATATATACCCAGTAATGGGATTGCTGGGTCAAATGGGATTTCTATTTTTAGGTCCTTGAGGAATTGCCACACTGTCTTCCACAATGGTTGAATTAGTTTACATTCCCACCAACAGTGTAAAAGTGTTCCTATTTCTTCACATCCTCTCCAGCATCTGTTGTTTCCCGATTTTTTAATGATCGCCATTCTAACTGGCGTGAGATGGTATCTCAATGTGGTTTTGATTTGCATTTCTCTGATGACCAGTGATGATGAGCATTTTTTCATATGTTTGTTGGCCTCCTGTATGTCTTCTTTTGTAAAGTATCTGTTCATATCCTTCGCCCATTTTTGAATGGGCTTGTTTGTTTTTTTCTTGTAGATCTGCTTTAGTTCTTTGTAAATTCTGGATATCAGCCCCTTGTCAGATGGGTAGGCTGCAAAAATTTTTTCCCATTCTGTTGGTTGCCGATTCACTCTACTGACTGTTTCTTTTGCCGTGCAGAAGCTGTGGAGTTTGATTAGGTCCCATTTGTCTATTTTGGCTTTTGTTGCCATTGCTTTTGGCGTTTTGGTCATGAAGTCTTTGCCTACACCTATGTCCTGAATGGTTTTGCCTAGATTTTCTTCTAAGGTTTTTATGGTATTAGGTCTGATGTTTAGGTCTTTAATCCATCTGGAGTTAATTTTGGTGTAAGGTGTCAGGAAGGGGTCCTGTTTCTGCTTTCTGCACATGGCTAGCCAGTTTTCCCAACACCATTTATTAAACAGGGAGTCCTTTCCCCATTGCTTGTTTTTGTCAGGTTTGTCGAAGATCAGATGGTTGTGGGTATGTTGTATTTCCTGTGAGGCCTCTGTTCTGTTCCATTGGTCTATATCTCTGTTTTGGTACCAGTACCATGCTGTTTTGATTACTGTAGCCTTGTAGTATAGTTTGAAATCCGGTAGTATGATGCCTCCTGCTTTGTTCTTTTTGCTTAGAATTGACTTGGCTATGCGGGCTCTTTTTTGGTTCCATATGAAGTTTAAGGTGTTTTTTTCCAGTTCTGTGAAGAAGGTCATTGGTAGCTTGATGGGAATAGCGTTGAATCTGTAAATTACTTTGGGCAGTATGGCCATTTTCACAATGTTGATTCTTCCTAACCATGAACATGGAATGTTTCTCCATCTGTTTGTATCCTCTCTTATTTTGTTGAGCAATGGCTTGTAGTTCTCCTTGAAGAGGTCCTTTACGTTCCTTGTTAGTTGTATTCCTAGGTACTTTATTCTCTTTGTAGCAATTGTGAATGGCAGTTCGTTCTTGATTTGGCTCTCTTGAAGTCTATTACTGGTGTATAGGAATGCTTGTGATTTTTGCACGTTGATTTTGTATCCTGAGACTTTGCTGAAGTTGTTTATCAGTTTCAGGAGATTTTGGGCTGAGATGATGGGGTCTTCCAGATATACAATCATGTCATCTGCAAATAGAGACAATTTGGTTTCCTCTTTTCCAATTTGGATACCCTTTATTTCTTTTTCTTGCCTGATTGCTCTGGCTAGAACTTCCAGTACTATATTGAATAGGAGTGGTGAGAGAGGGCATCCTTGTCTAGTGCCAGATTTGAAAGGGAATGCTTCCAGTTCTTGCCCATTCAGTATGATATTGGCTGTTGGTTTGTTGTAAATAGCTTTTATTGTTTTGAGATACGTTCCGTCAATACCTAGTTTATTGAGGGTTTTTAGCATAAAGGGTTATTGAATTTTGTCGAAAGCCTTCCCTGCATCAATTGAGATAATCATGTGGTTTTTGTCTTTGGTTCTGTTTATGTGGAGAATTACATTTATGGACTTGCGTATGTTGAACCAGCCTTGCATCCCTGGGATGAATCCTGCTTGATCATGGTGGATGAGCTTTTTGATATGCTGTTGCAGTCGGTTTGCCAGTATTTTATTGAAGATTTTTGCATCTATGTTCATCATGGATATTGGCCTGAGATTTTCTTTTCTTGTTGAGTCTCTGCCGGGTTTTGGTATCAGGATGATGTTTGTCTCGTAAAATGATTTGGGAAGGATTCCGTCTTTTTGGATTGTCTGGAATAGTTTCAGAAGGAATGGTATCAGCTCCTCTTTGTATGTCTGGTAGAATTCGGCTGTGAACCCATCTGGACCTGGGCTTTTTTTGGGTGGTAGGCTCTTTATTGCTGCCTCGACTTCAGACCATGTTATTGGTCTATTCAGGGTTTTGGCTTCTTCCAGGTTTAGGCTTGGGAGGATGCAGGTGTCCAGGAATTTATCCATTTCTTCCAGGTTTACTAGTTTATGTGCATAGAGTTGTTTGTAATAATCTCTGATGATGGTTTGGATTTCTGTGGAATCTGTGGTGATATCCCCTTTATCGTTCTTTATTGCATCAATTTGGTTATTCTCTCTTTTCTTTTTTATTAATCTGGCTAGTGGTCTATTATGTTGATCTTTTCAAAAAACCAGCTCCTGGATTTATTGATTTTTTGAAGAGTTTTTTGTGTCTCTATTTCCTTCAGTTCTGCTCTGATCTTAGTTATTTCCTGTCTTCTGCTAGGTTTTGAGTTTTTTGATCTTGCTTCTCTAGCTCTTTCAATTTTGATGATAGGGTGTCAATTTTAGATCTCTCCTTTCTTCTCATGTGGGCACTCATTGCTATATATTTTCCTCTAGAGACTGCTTTAAATGTGTCCCAGAGATTCTGGTATGTTGTGTCTTTGTTCTCATTGGTTTCGAAGAACATCTTTATTTCTGACTTCATTTCATAGTTTATCCAGTCAACATTCAAGAGCAAGTTGTTCAGTTTCCATGAAGCTGTGCGGTTCTGAGTTAGTTTCTGCATTCTGAGTTCTAACTCGATTGCACTGTGGTCTGAGAGACTGTTTGTTATGATTTCCGTTCTTTTGCATTTGCTGAGGAGTGATTTATTGCCAACTATGTGGTCAATTTTAGAGTAGGTGTGATGTGGTGCTGAGAAGAATGTATATTCTGTGGATTTGGGGTGGAGAGTTCTGTAAATGTCTATTAGGTTTGCTTGTTCCAGGTCTGTATTCAGGTCCTGGATATCCTTGTTGATTTTCTGTCTGGTTGATCTGTCTAATATTGACAATGGGGTGTTAAAGTCTCCCACTATTATTGTGTGGGAGTCTAAGGCTCTTTGTAAGTCATTAAGAACTTGCCTTATGTATCTCGGTGCTCCTGTATTGGGTGCGTATATATTTAGGATCGTTAGCTCTTCTTGTTGCAGTGATCCTTTTACCATTATGTAATGTCCTTCTTTGTCTCTTTTGATCTTTGTTGCTTTATCTTTGTTGCTTTAAAGTCTATTTTATCAGAGATGAGAATTGCAACTCCTGCCTTTTTTTGCTCTCCATTTGCTTGGTAGATCTTCCTCCATCCCTTTGTTTTGAGCCTTTGGGTATCCTTGCATGTAAGATGGGTTTCCTGCATACAGCACACTGATGGGTTTTGGCTTTTTATCCAATTTGCCAGTCTGTGTCTTTTGATTGGGGCATTTAGTCCATTGACATTTAGGGATAGTATTGTTATGTGTGAATTTGATACTGTCATTTTGATGCTGCTTGGCTGTTTTGTTGGTTAGTTGATGCAGATTCTTGATTGTGTTGATGCAGATTCTTGATTGTGTTGATGCTCTTTTACCATTTGGTGTGTTTTTGGAGTGGCTGGTACTGGTTGTTCCTTTCTATGTGTAGAGCCTCTTTCAGGAGTTCTTGGAGAGCAGGTTTGGTGGTGATGAAATCTCTGAGTGCTTGCTTGTTCACAAAAGATTTTATTTTTCCTTCACTTATGAAGCTTAGTTTGGCTGGATAGGAGATTCCGGGTTGAAAGTTCTTTTCTTTAAGGATGTTAAATATTGGCCCCTAATCTCTTCTGGCTTGTAGGGTTTCTGCTGAGAGATCTGCTGTGAGTCTAATGGGCTTCCCTTTGTGGGTAGCCCTACCTTTCTCTCTGGCTGCCCTTAGCATTTTCTCTTTCATTTCAACCCTGGTGAATCTGACGATTATGTGCCTTGGGGTTGCTCTTCTTGAGGAATATCTTTGTGGTGTTCTCTGTATTTCCTGGATTTGAATATTGGTCTGCCTTGCTAGGTTGGGGAAGTTTTCCTGGATAATACCCTGAAGAGTATTTTCCAGCTTGGATTCATTCTCTTCATCACATTCAGGTACACCTGTCAGACGTAGATTAGGTCTTTTCACATAGTCCCACATTTCTTGAAGATTTTGTTCTTTCCTTTTTGTGCTTTTTTCTCTGTTCTTGCCTTCTCTTTTTATTTCATTGAGTTGATCTTCGACCTCTGATATCCTTTCTTCTGCTTGGTCAATTCGGCTGTTGAAACTTGTGCATGCTTCACGAAGTTCTCGTGTTGCGTTTTTCAGCTCCATCAATTCACTTATACTCCTCTCTATGCTGTCCATTCTCGTCAGCAGTTCGTCCATCTTTTTTCAAGGTTCCTATTTTCTTTGTGTTCGGTTAGAACATGTTCTTTTAGCTCACTGTAGTTTCTTACTACCCACCTTCTGAATTCTGATTCTGTCATTTCATCACCCTCCTTCTCTATCCGGTCTGGTTCCCTTGCTGGTGAGAAGTTGTGATCCCTTTTAGGAGGAGAGGTGTTCTGGTTTTGGGAGTTTTCATCCTTTTTACGCTGGTTTCTTCCCATTTTTGTGGGTTTATCCACCTGTTGTCTGTCTCTGTCCCAGGGAGTTGGAGCTTTATGAGTTTCCGTTGCACTACTGCCTTTTTTGATTTTTCTTTCAGGTCTGACCCGCCCAGCTAGCAGCAGGCCTAGCCACTGCCTGCCTGCAGGGGCTTTGCTGAGCTGCTGTGGCAATGGTGGCCCCGCCTCTGTTATGGCGGACTCTCTCTGTTGTGGCAGGTTGCCTCGGCAACGGCGGGTTGCCTAGGCCATGGCAGCCTGCCTCAGTAGGGGTGGAGAGTCTCAGTAATGGCGGAAGCCCCTCCCCCACCGAGCCCGACCGTCCTGGTTCAGCTGTGCTTGGTTTGAAGGACTCAACCCAGAGGGTTTCCAATTACTGTTTTTGTTTTCGTTGTTGTTGGGGGTGGAGGGGTGGGACCAACCGAGCTTGATCACCTGGCTCCCTGACTCAGAGTCTTTTAAGTTGAACGACCCCGCGTTCCGGTCGTTTGTTGAAAAGGCGCCAGGATCTCCCGTGCTGCGACTCACGGAGTCGGCTCGAACTGCGGTGCCGGCTCCTGGCGGATTTTTTGCCTAGGACTCTCCTGGCCTGACTCGCTATTTCAGATGAATGGGCAACTCTGCCATCTCAGGGCTCTGCTCGCCAGCTAAGAGGGCTCCCAGACCAGTGGCTTTTGTATGGAGAACCGCAGCAACAGGGCGTGGTCACAGCAGCCTCGTGGGCGGAATCAGCCCCGCGGGGGCCAAAACAGCCGCACCAGCTGGGACTGTGACACTGGCGACCCCTCTGCCTGGGTATCTTCTAGTCTGTGGGTAATAAGAGTTCGTCTGGAAATGCGGCGTCCACTCACCCTCTGCACTTTCACTGGGAGCTGAAGTCCTGAGCTGTTCTTAGGCCGCCATCTTCCCAGCATTCCTTCCTTTTATCCTTAAAATTAGGAAAAATTTAGGAAAGTAGTCAAATGGTATGAAATGGATATAAAATTCCTAATTAAATCACTAAAAATCATGATGTATTTACTTTATATTAAACCTCTTCAGCCAAAGAAATCAACAATATATGCCTTCCTACCTCTCTTGATATTTTCCAAAATTACATTTTTTTCTTTTGAAACTGAAGAAGAGAAAGATTGAACATTTTATAAAGGAGACCATTGTTCTACTTAATTTGGGCCACAGAATGATAAAAACTTTGTCTTCTTCACATCCTCAATGGTAGGAAGTAAATGTATAACTAATATCACAGTATCCAGGATAATGAAATTCAAAGTTTTCATCCACACATAGTTCTCAATCTAGCCAGGGAGGCAGATCTGTAAGCAAATGATCGAAGTACGGTGAGGATGCTAAAACGGCAGGTGTCAGGCAGCAATTCTCATCTCTGATAAAATAGACTTGAAAGCATCCAGGAGTCTCCTATCTATCAGGGGCATGTGAAAGCCTTTATAGAAGAGTTGCCACATTAACTTGAAAGACTTTTAAGGGTTCACTCACCAGATAAGAGTTGTGTGAAGAGAATGGGGTTTGAGGTAAAGACAGAGGGAATAACCTTGGTAAAAGCACAGAGATAAAATTGCTATAGCTTTATACCCAAAGTGAGGAGAGCACTCCCTAGTTGAAGCTATCAAAATGAGCCCTTACTCATCTTAGGTAAGACTGTAGATGGCCTTGTGTGCCATAACAAGGAATTTGAACTTTATTCTCGAAGCCTGTGGATCCCAAACTTGTCTGCCTATGAGAATCACTTCTGGGTCTATAAAACATATAGATTTGCCCTCTGGACCCTGTGTGAATCTGATTCATTATTCCAGTAAGCTATCAGGAGCGAAGGAAAAATTAAGCAGAGTAATAATATGATCAGATTTGTATTTTAAAATAATCAGTTTTTACCTTTCAAACTTTTTGTAAGAAACACATTTTACACTGTGATCTAGCATACACATATATGAACCTGTGTACAACTGAAACAAGTCTTACTCTTACAAGTATTGTGGAATGTACTGCTATTTCCTGTTCTATCCTGATGTTTTTGAATGCTAGTTATAAACCACTAAATTGATTTTGCAGCCCATTAAATTGAATTCATCCACTAATGAATCATACATAACCCACAGTTTAAAAAGATATTTCTATAGGGAATGAATTGAAATGTGCAAAACTGAAGGGCTTAAGATCAGATAGGCAATTGATTCAGTTATCCAAGTAATAGATATAATGGACCTGAATTAGGACAGTGGCATTAGCAAATGTGGACAGAGGAGAAGAAGATTCAAAAGTGTTTAGAAAGTAGTGGAATCACTTCTTAGTTACTCGGTTCAAGGGCTAGGCAGGTCAGAGAGCATAGGATGATTTCCAGATTTCTAGTTTGAATGTTTAGATAATTTGCTCTTAAGCAATAGAGAGAACACAAAGAAAAAATTGGTAGGAGTGGGTTGTGGGAGGAAAAAGATATCCAGAAGGCAGTTGGATATATCAGTGATTCTCTTCCAAGTCAGATTCCTTTAAATTTTATTTATTTTTTCTTTTTAAAATATATACATTTCAAGGCTCTGTCTTCTCCTTCACCTTTCTTATATAACCTACTTTTTCTTACATTCGTTTCCAGTATTTTTATGTGAATTGCCCTAAAATATTTTAAAACTTTCCCTTATGCTGTAAACTACTGTAACACCAATCCAGTCTTTTCCAGTACATATAACTCCTTGCCCAAAATGAAACTTTAGAAACTTTTTTTTCTAAACCATGTCATCTTTTCCTCATCCATCAGAGGCAGTAATCTCATTTTTCTGACTTTTCTGCTTGTTACCATTTTGCATTTCACAGCTTCGTGGGTATTGTCCATTGCATTCCCATATGTAACCAACTAAATATTGTTATAAGCAGTGCAGCAGTGCAGATTGAAGTCTGCTGACTATCCTCTGGAACTCGATAATTTTCTGCCACTTGTGATTCAGTTTAATAGATTAGATTATAGTCATATTAGGGCTTGGCTGGGCAATTCTGGCTTTGAAGTCTCTCATGCAGTTGTACTCTGAGGTGGTTGGGATAGAACATGAGGGAGGAAGGACTGGAGCCCATTAGGTGGACTTCTCATTTCATGTGTTCTCGAGGTCTCCTCATATCATCTCTTTGAGTGGGTTAGTGTGGAGTTTTTTCAAGGCAGTTGGACTACTTTTATGGCAGCTAAAGACTTCAAGAGTCTAAAGACTTCTAGCTCTACCAGTGTAAGTTGCATCACCTTTTTGACCTAGCCTTACCACATGGTGTTACTTCCTCATTTTGTGTTAGCTGTAAGCCAATTACAAACCTGCCCAGGTTCAAGGGGCAGGTGAATTATACTCTACATCTTGATGGGGAAGTGGCAAGGCTCTAGAGGAAAATGGCAAATGAGAAATATTTTTGTAGGCAATCTGCAATAGCTATGTAGAAAATATATAAATGTCATCATACAGATTTTTGGTTTTGCCTGGAGTTTGCCACTGTGTTGGTACTGCACCTTAAATCTTCTAAAGATTAAGTTAGCTTTTATGATTTGATTTTTCACATATTGTCTAATTTCTGAACTTGGGTAATTTATCTTCTCTACAGCAGAATTAAGTATATAGTTAGGAAGATGCTTTAAGCCTATATATTAGGTTTCTCTGGTACAGGACAGTTGCAGGCAGCAGCAGTTTGGCCAGCTCTGCAGAGCAGACAATGTTGAATTGCATTGTTATCTTGTGTGTTTTCTAAGATCAGTTCTCAATTCCTACCTTCACAACTCTAAATGACCCCTGTAGCCTGTCGAGTAGACTTCTGAAAGTTTTCTAAATAACTGAAAATATGTTCTTTCTTTAACTACGAGGTTCCTTGTTAGACCTTAGGCATAGCTGTATGAAATAAACCAAATAATATTGGCTGTATTTCATAGCCTTGCAAGTTTTCATTTGCAATAGGAAATGAATATGACAAGATACTTTCTTTAAGTAGGTGTGCTATTATTGCTTATTTTCAGAAATAATACTATCAGTATAGTCATGATTTTTGATCGATAATTTTTAGTTCAGTTTTTCTGCCATGCTTGAATTATACCTAATAAATATCATTTGATAATCTGCTGACATAAATATTTTAACAATGGTTCTAAAGACGTGTTTTATAAATATAATATGCAGAAAAATAAATCCCTGAGCATAGAAAGTACAAAGCAACAATTAAAATGGATACTTCAGTCACCCCTCCTGCATCACCCCACACTGCACCACTGCCCCCTCACCTGCTCGCTCCATTAATGTGTTCTTTCCTAGAGGTGTGGCACAGTTTGTCTATACTGAAGAAAGCCTATCTGGAATAGTCATTTAGTGTAATGCTGTTTAGAGTATTATAACCACTTGATGGCACCCTTTGATTTGGTACAAACCTCATTAGCTATAGCACGGTGCAGTATAGTAGTTGTAGTGGAATAACACATAAGAACTAAAGACTGCAAGGTATCTGGTTAATGTAGGGATGAAATGAAAGCAACAGCAAGGCTAAGCTTTCCTGACCCTTCATGAGAGAATAGATGAAAAAAGGAAGAATAAGCTATTGTGCCAAAGGGAGATGATGAAATTCAAGATCCACACACATAATCTCTGGCTCAGCCTCTGAAATGTTAATCCCTGGGTAGAATTATTTGAGCTATAGATTGCAATTTATCATCAAAATGGCACTGTGTCAAACAATACTTTTTATATGTGTGATGTTTAGAGCTATCCAATTTTAATATAAAATGGTTCACAGAGCACTGACTAATATTTAAGTAGCAACTCTTTAAGGTTGTGATTTGGGGGGATGGAGTAGGATGGTTTCTTTACATCAAAATATGAATTGCATTTTAGATAGAAGGCTTTGGGAGAATTTCTTCTGCTTTTTAGTGACAGTTTAGTTTTAATGCTAGGAAAAGGAATTTTTAAAGAATCCCTTTTTTAAAATTAAGTGATTTAGAATTATTTTCTTTCATAGACAAATGATGTTTTTATAATTATAGAATAATTCTGTAGTATTTTTCTAACATTGTTTAAAAACATGTTAGCTGATGAATTGGTATATTTTTAAAGGTTTATATTGCTTTTTCTATTTCAGTATCAAATGTTTGTATGTTTTCTCTTATTTAAGTCACTCAACTTCTGCACCCTAGGGAGTGCAGTCATAATTAGTATGTATTGTATGTTTTCTCTTTTAAAACCAAATTCTTCCCGTTAAAAGAACTAAACTTTAATAGTATAGGTAGAGGGGTGGGTATTGCATATGTCTATTAATCTGTCATTCAGACTAATAATCATGTTATGGACTTTTGCTATGCATTAAAAAAATCTGTTATTTTTTTAGAAAATTAAGAAACTTAAAATAACCCTGTTTCTGGAATCTAGAAGCTTGAAAATCCAGTTTAACTATATATTTTTCCTTTATGCTTTATCACACTAATTTATAAGAGGCTTTTTTGCCTTCTTTCACTTAAGAAAATCAATTACTTTCTGTGATTACTAAGAAAGTATTTTACTTAATTTTTAAAATATTCTTTGTATCCGTTTCTCAAGGTTTACCAATAGGCTTGTTCTTTAACAGAAACCTTTATTTAATTTACACCTAATAGATCATACTGTTCCAGTACCTTCATTGCTAATTGCAGATGTTGAAGGCATGCTGTGGCCCTATTAGATGTATTAGATGCTATAGCACAGGTCTGTGAAGCACCACTCAGCTGTGTATGAAAAATTCTGTGTTACCATATTTTAGCTCTGGTGGGAAAATTATTTGATTTAGTGGTGGTAGGGAACATGAGAGGAGTCACTGCGAAAAGCACATGTCCTGTGAAAATGCTTTGTCTTTGGCAACTGTCTTCTTTTAGTGATCATGAAGAGTTAAACCTTAGATCCAGTCACACCTATGGAGACTAGAAGTTGTGCATGTTTGAGATATTATTGGCCCTTTATAATATCCAGTCGTCAAGAACAGATAGTATGGAGTGATCTTTTGGCTGTTGGCCGTTAATGAGAGTGCTCTGAGACTGAGTAGCCATTCCAAATTGCTTTTGGAGGCAAAGGGTTCAGAATATACACTAGAAAGACAAAAACATATATATATATGTATGTGTGTGTATATATATATATGTAGTAGAAAAAGATCTTGGAGCTCCTAACTTGGTAAGAAAGTATTACAAAGTTGCTTCATCTATTTACGTAATTACATCTGCTGACGTTTTAATTTAAATGCCATCTTGAAAGTTGATAGAGTTATGTTTGGCTGAGTGTTTTTAAAATGTGACTTTCTCAACTATGTAACACCTCTCCACCCACCCACCCACCAAAAGGCCTACCCCTGCTTTCTGTTTCTGAGGACAGAATGTTATAAAGGACGGTTAGTGCCTCAAACACGGACAACTTCTGATCTTCAGAGGTCTGACTCTGGATTTCACTCTTAACTCTTCATGATCACTTAAAGATGACAGCTGCCAAAGTCAAGATTGCAGTAACCTTTTAAGTAAGCCTCCTGGTTCCACACTGAGTGCCAATGCATACATCTTCCAACCCACTGCACTGGCAGTCTCATACCCAATGCTGAATACAGTGTTCCAGCCTAGTGCCTTTCAGCACACACAAAACTGGTCAATGTCCAATTTTACCCAACCACCCACACTAAATATGAAACCTCGTGATGCTGTCACAGATGCCTGCAGGGTAGCACTCCTGCAAATTTTTAAAAACATGAGATTGTTAAAACAACTAGGACAAACCCCTTTCTGATGCCAATTACCTAAAACTTATTTGTTTTCAGAGTACCACCTTTAGTTGACTATGTGATGTCAGTGAATATAATTTGGTGAGAAAAATGTTCCTTACACATTGTTTTCCCATATCTTCCTAGTTTTATAGGGCATTATTAAGTAGGTTTCAGTGAGCCAGTCTTTGAAATAAGGCCCAGGCGAACATTTGTATTTCCACTGTAGCAGCAGCTTGCATTCTTGATGATTGACCTTTATCCTGACATAATGTAGTCTTGTGACATTGAATGAAATAAATGAAAAAACTACTGCTTGGCTTGATTCGTATTGGTGGAAGAAAGCAAACAGAGTGGTTTGTCAGGTTGCTAAAAATGTCAAAATACAGTTCTGGGACAATTTCTAACACAAAGGTTTTTTGTTGTTTGTTTTGTTTTGTTTTTTAAATAATGTGTGGGTGGTTGGATGTTCTTTGAAAAAAAGCACATTTTGAAAGGAAATTGAATTCCAGCGATACCTGTATCAGATAATAATAGGAAGTAAATTATTTCCCCTTATTTGAAGTTGCATTTTATTAGTCAGATACTTTTTGGTGGCATGTTTAAATATTAAGCATTTAGAGAACTGCATGACTTTACAGAAAATAGTGTTAATTTATATAGGATTATGTGTTATTAAAAGAAATAAGGAAATAAGGCTCTATTCTTAAACACATATATTATAGTAATCATTAATTTTAAATAATTTTAGTTTCTGCATGTGAGTTATATAGGGTATAACAGAACTCTATCTGAAAAGTAAGGTCTAAAATATTTTAGTGTAATTCTCTTGTTACTTTATAGATTTTGGCTTTGCAGACAAGTTAACTATTTCCACAAGAGGTACCCATCAGTGTTTTATAGATGTTAGTGTTTGTGCCATTATTAAATGAGTACAATGATATTCCATTATTGTCTCCTGTGTTTTATTTTGAAAGCATTGCTTTCAGAGCAGTGAATATATTTCAAATTAGTGTTGTAATATTTTCGTTGTTTTAAGTTATAACTCACTATTATGTTACTCTATAACGTTAAAACCTAGTTTCCTATTGTAGATGTGGGTTTCTGGGTTAGAATAATCAAATCACAAAAATTTAGAGCTAAAAGAAAACTTAGAAATCATACAATTCTCCTTGTTCATTTTACAGATAAGGAAACTAAGATATCATCTGGTAAACCCGAAGTCATATTGCTAATTGAGTAGTCAACTATTCATTTTCATTCATTTTCTACACTCCCAATCTGAGGTTCTATATACCAACTTTAAGTAGCACATGTATGTGATAACATGCTTTTAAATGTTTGCTTTTTTTATCTCTTCAGATAGTTTTAGAAAAGTGGAATTTTTTTTTCAGAAAAAAGACCATTTGTAATGAAAGGTTTTAAAGATAAACATCAGTTTTACTGAGGCAGGTTATTTGATAGTATTTAAAGAAAGTAAGTCAAAATAGCCAGTAGCCACACCGGTATTATTCATGTAAGTTCAATGCATGTGATTCCCTGCTTCAGATCATGTGCTGCATATACTAGCTACATTTTAAAATCTAAAATCCCACTTAATCATAGGCTTTGCTAATTTTTTTTGAAAAATACATTTTTGAATAATATATGAACGTTTTAGTTTCATTTTAAAAGATGATTATTATAAAGTTTTAAATTCTGTAATCAAGTGAAAATATCTGAGGTTAAAAGTTTTAAAAATAAAAAAATGTGATGTCAAGTTTATTAGATAGCAAAGTTTGATTAAACTTTTTCTAAGAGACAAATTTTAATGATGTTTTTAATATCTGTATGTGGCCACTGTTTTCTTTATAGAATGATTATAATATATAGTTTTATATTTATAAATTATTAAAATAAGGAAGTGTAGAAATATTATTTGGTCAGGAATAGTGCCCAAATGTTAATAATATTTATGATGGTAGTTTAGATATCTAGAGATTTCTTTAAAACAGGCTTATTTTTAATGTTAATATATAAACTTCTGTCCTGGCCAAAAAATAACACTCAGCAGCAATACTTTTTCTCTTCATATTGATAACTAATTAGAAGTTTGCTCATAAAGTGTTTCAGAATTTCCTAATACAGTTGTGTTATACTCAACCTGTCTTGCCATCTAGATAAAACATTGGACATTTTGTTATGTATAGGTTAAACTTGGATTAATATTGGTTTACAAGTCCTACTTACAGTGCACTATTTCAAATCTCTGCATCTACTTTCAAGGTATGTCAGTTGCTACAGTTAATTAAAGTACTACATATGCTGCTGTATAAGCCAATTTAAGGAATAGGGCATGTATTTCCAGTTATATGAGCTACAGAATGATTGTACCATGAGATCTGCCCCTGTAAGCCAGTAATGTTCTACAGACCAGATATACTAGTGCTTTCCTTTTCTTTTCTTTTCTTTTTAAATAGCTGCTCCTTGTGGAGCAGGGCTAAGTCCTAGGCACTGAGCCCAGAGTCAGATATATTAGTGATTCATATTTTCCTTTTCAAAACATCTTGTCTTTTTGTTTAGTTTTGGAATGGCAAAAATCTAACTATGTACCTGATTTCTGCACTTAGAAAAATGCTTTACAAATAGTAGACACTCAATGAATGTTTGATAAATGAACTTGTCACTTATTTATATTCTACATGTATGGATTTTTTTTAAAACTTGACCTTACTCAGCTATTTAATTTTTCATGTGATAGTCTTGCATCTCTCTGTTAATTTTAGGCTGCTACTTAAAGTTTGAAAGTGTATATCTTTTTTTGTATACTCACAATACCCAGCAAGATGCTATGTGTTTATAAATACCCCAATAAATGAGTGTGTATCCAGTTGATTTTATTCTCAGTAAACTTAGAGTAAGACATTTAAGCCCTGCTTACCTTCATTGTTATTATTTTTATGACTGAAGAAGATATCTATTGTAACAGAGTCTGAATTAGATACGTCAGGAATAGTGCGCAAATAAAATTATTAGTTTTTTTTGTTGTTTTTTAGACTTACTTTTTATTAACAGTATATCTTTTAAAATTTTAATATTTATTACACAGCCAACATAATGGCAATGCTAGGCATATTAAAAAGGAAAATTATCCATAATTCCATCATATCAATAAATTAACTTTAATTTTGCATTTTTCTTTTTAACATAGACATGTTGAGTAGTTGTTTTAGCTTGCTATTTGTTTACATTTAGGGTAGATTAAGTTCATAAATTCATTAATGTTATTACATTTCTTATTTTAAAAGATGCCTTATGCCTAGGTCATATGAATGCTTTTAGAACTGATATTTTTGCATAAGTATAAAAGAGCAGTGTGTTTATTAACTAAACATTTCCACAACACTTGAGTTTTTTTCAACCACTCACAGAACTGCTTTGCAGGTGCGAGCTATGAGGAGACCTCCCTTTCCGCTGCAGTGACTCTCACTTTGGAATTTACTCCAGCGACAGTTGGAACTAGTGAAAATCTATAGGGCTTTGGATTATTATACAAAATCCATCATTCACCCAGTCTTTTGCAATTATCTTTTGATTTAAGGACAGTTTTTGTGACTAGGTTCAGTGTTGAGTTTGGAAGTAGATTTCAATGCATATATGTCAACAAGTAGATCGTATAAAATGAAAGTGGTGACTAGGGGTGTGTGTGGTAAAAATGAAATAAAATTGAAGGGAACTACTTGAGATTGCTCAATTTAATTTGGTGGAATGGTCTTATTACCTTTCAGGATATTGAAAATAATAAATTGGCAGTGATACTTGTTTTGTAAATAATGGCTCTATGCTGCATATGATCCACTAAATAAAGAAAGGAGAAATCGAAAACACTAAGTGTCTTTATTCACCAAAGGGGAGAAATATGAGAGAGGTATAATTTAGCTCCAATTGAAAGAAACAATAGTTGTCAAACATGTTAAGGAGGAAAAATAAGAGGAAAAGGAATCTGTTTTTATGTCAGAGGAACTGTCTGTGAAGTTAAGGCCTGGATTTGAAGTCTTGCCTGCTATAATTCTATACACAAGTCCTAGAATATCCAGATCATATGTGACCAGTATTTCTTATCCTTTCTCTCCTAATTTTAATCCATTGTTTAATTCTTTCTTTCTAAGTTGTTGTCTTAGCAATTTAGGAATGAAATAGAGAGCTGAGAACTGACTTCAAATCCAGCCTTTTCTTCTCTGTTCTTTAGTGGCTGGTTTCTAAATAATCCACAATATTTTCCCCTATAAATCTTTATTTTTCTTCACTCTACCCTGTGTTGGTGGACATGATTAGTGAAAAATCTACTCAAAAGCCAGTCACAATATGGTTAAATTATATTACCGGTTTTGACTGGCTACACTCTTAAATAGGTGTTGTGAGAAACAAAATTGCTACAACTAGTTTTTCTTGGTACTTTATAAATAGTTTTATTTAGAAAAGTAATTTTATAAAAATTATGAAAAGATAGAATAGACAGCATTTTACATTTTTCACTAACTCTATGCATTCATATATTAAGTAAACTTTTCTTCAAACTGAATATTGTTTTTAATCATTGTACATGTGAAAAGTAAAAACACGTTAAGTGACTGTATGTCAGATTAAATTTGGGTACCTACTTTCAGATAACCTAAATTTGGGGAACTCCTTTTGCAATACAGCTTTTTATTACGATTGCTCAAAAGTTGTTTTTAAAAAAAGTACTCTATAGTTAAAAATTAGATAAAATAATCATCTTTGGTTCTGCCATATTTAGTATTGAATCTTCTTTAAGTAAACTTTTTATCATCTTATTAAAACTTAAAATATTAAACAGGTAAGTCAAAAAGCCTATTTTTGGATAAAGAAGAGAGAAAAGGTACATGGCATTTTTCTAGTTTCTAAAATGGTAGAAAAACTCTACAATTCAAACTACTTAAATATTTTCATTGATTGTGAGCTTAAAACATGTATAAACCCTTTCTTTTACCACATGTGTATTTAAATAAGCAATACTTCATGTCTTCTCCATATAAAGTGAAATATTTCCTTAACACTAACACAAGTCGGTTCTCAGCCAAACCAAATAGAAGAATGAATGCTTTGTTAATCATTCGTAACTAATGTGTGTATACACAGAAAAAAAATATCAAATCTGTTTTTGACATGAACCTTTTGATGGAATTAGCAAAAAAAAAAAAAGAAAGAAAGAAAGAAACTTTTAGCACAGGTCAAGCCTAATTTATGAGCATAAAAGTTATTTAGAAAAAAATTAATACAGGCACATGGTAACAAATCCAACAGTATGGAAGAACTCATAATGAAAATCAACATTCTCCTGCCTCTTCCTTCCTCCCTACATCCATCCTACTCCATTGAGGTAGTCTCTTTTAATTATTTCAGATTCTAGTTCTGGTGTTTTCCTTCATGGTTCTAGTTTTATACATTAATAATGTGATTGTATATATTTCATAATTATTTCATGATTTATTTATTGAATCTCCTATTCCTATTGCACATGCATGGCTGGGAGCATTTCAGAAATTTAAATAGGTATTCTCTGCTGATACCCTCAGTCCAACTCCTTTCTCCATAAGGTTCTCAAGGGATCGGTACAGTATAGTTCCACTGTGTCCACCACTGTTCCTACCACTCTAAAACTGGCTTCACTCTCACACTCTTCATTGTCTACACTTGCTCTCTGATTCCTTTCCATTTTTTTCTCTTGTTAAATAATATTTGCTTCTTTTTGTATTAAATTTGAAGGAATCCTAGATTAAGATTAGGGAACTTGTATATTTTTCCTATTAAAAATATACGAAATACATTTAAAAAATCATGTATAGCCCAAAGTAATTGTATTTTGTTTTGTTTAAATTTTCTCCCCGTGGGTCAGTGTTCCTGGATTTCCTGCCTTTCCCTAACAGATAGTAGCCTGAAGAAAAATTTTGACTTTAAAAAACTAAAAAGGCAGTCATGATATAAATTGGACTTGATTTTATGCACTAAGATTGTAACATTGTTCTCAAAGAACTATTTAATATGAAGAGAAATAATACATTTTGTAATGTCAGACTTTCCTGCTCGTCTGGCCCGTCTGCTTGGTTCAGCTGGTCTTTTCTATTCTTTTCCCAAACCTCTTCAATGTAATTTGTCCTTAACCTCCATCTTTTCCTAGGAGATAATTCCAATTTAAAATGGTAATCAGGATAAAAATGGAGCTCGGCATTTAATTTTAGGACTTTACTTTTACTAGAATACATCAGTTACTTCTAGAGATTCCTGTACTGACTTTAGTTCTTCTTAAACAGCTTGTTTGGGATTCTGCCTAGAAATATGCATAAAACTGTGTGACCCTGCCTAAGTCTTCCTTTTCAGCATTTTATGAATTACCTTTGTTAACTTATGTTACTCACAAAATTGATTGTACCTCTTTAGTTAAGTCAGAATTCCTGCCTTCAAAATAGGGTTATTAGGTTGTGGATCAAGATGACTAGGTTATCAAATTGGTCACCTTGTAATACACAGTAAGAGTTGACTAGCAATGTTTTGTACCTTGCTTTTTTTCATTTAACCATATACGTGGATAGTTTTTTTTTTTTTAAGTATGAAAGAATTACACTATAAAATTTTACTGTGTCTTAATTCTTTCCCCCCATAAAACATAAGTTTTATTGTTAGGATTTTTAAATGTAAACTTTTAATCATGAATGTATCCTGGTTTATTCAAAGTTCCAATGCAGCTTAATACTTTGACAATATAGCATATACCATTCACTTCCATGTATTTCATATTACTGAATCCTCTCAAAAACCCTGTAAATAAAACCTATGGATTGTGTTATTTGTTCATGGTTTAATGAAGTTTAAACTTTTATCTTTTTGAACACCTCTTTCCATGACTTCTGATTTTTTTGTTTGTTTTTAATTTCTAAGACCAAGCAGAGGCAGCTCTTTTCTTCTCTCTCCTAAGTTCTCCCTCCTCTATAGGTCCCTGTCTCCGGAAACACACACACTTATATACTGTTTAAAAACCTAATGAATAAAAATATGATGGTTTTATCTTCCCTAGTTCCTGTGAAACTTTGGAGCTCCATGAAAGGATCCTGTTCTATTGTTAAAAAGTGACAAGCATTTGGGAAAACCTTACTAAATTATTTCTTTTTTGTCCTATCCTATGAACATATTCTGACTGCTAAAATATGAACACATAGACATCGAATACAAATTTCTGTTTTTTAAAAAGTGTTCAAATACTGCCTACAGTTCTGACTCTTAGCTATGCATGACTTTTGTGTCAGATTACTTTGCGTGCAGCAACCTGGTGGTAGTTGTTGTTGCTTGTATTATAATTTGAGTACCAACAGCATAATGAACGCCACACTAGACACATCCCAGCCCCACGGGCACCAGTTGATTGGCAGAAAGCTGCTCTCATAGAATGGTAATAATTCCAGCAAAGCAAAAGGAACTGAATTGAAATTTTTATCAACAGTTAACCTGAAATAACCCTTGCTAGATAATGTTCTCTAAGTAAAAGTCTATTTAAGGCTTTAGTTTTCAAATATTCTACCTGTTAGTGTACTTCTCTTTGCTACTGTGCTAATGAATAAATAAAAACATGCCAGTCAAGTCTACTGCTGTAGTATGTGAAGAGAGCCAAGTTCATTGTACTTACTTCAATATAACCTTTTTTAGTTAACAGGCGAACCTCTTTTGCTTGTTAATTGTGGGTGGAGGATACCAGACATGAGCTTTTTTGGGCTTGCATATATCTTTAAAAAGCAAACAAACAAACAAAAAACTGCAAATGAAACCAGTAGTAGAACTGATGATAGGATTTGAACTCCTTTAGCTAGCTATGCCTTGGTAAACTTAGAGCATTTTTAAACTTTCTGGGTCTAAGTTTCTTTCTTCATCTGTAAACAGTACCCACCTTAACTATTTAACAAGATATCAATGCAGATCAAATAAACAAGAAGTCTCAAACTAGGTAATTAAACAAATGATAAAAATGGCCATTAACTTTCTAAGTGCTGTAAGATCAAACGATGTGAGAATAGATGATTTTAAAAAATAAGGCATGTCTGAAATATATGGAAATAGAGAAGGAGATATAAGTAGAATTGAAAGATAATTTTTGTTTCACAGAAAAATACAGGCTGGGTGTGGTGGCTCATGTCTATAGTCCCAGCACTTCAGAAGGCCGAGACAGGCACATCACTTAAGGTCAGGAGTTTGAGACCAACCTGGCCATTGTGGTGAAACCCCATCTTTACTAAAAATACAAAAATTAGTTGAGAGTGATGCTACATCACCTTTAATCCCAACTACTCAGGAGGCTGAGGCACAAGAGTTGCTTGAACCCAGGGAGCAGAGGTTGTAGTGAAGCAAGCTTATGCCCTGCAGCCTGGATGACACTCTGTTTCAAAAAAGAAAAAAATAAAGGAGAAATGTCTGTAGAAATCTTAGTTTTCTTTTTCTCTAGACTATTAGATGCTGTCAGTTGTATGCCTCTTGAGAGACTAGTATACTGGTTGTGGTGGTTTAAGAGTGTAGGCCAGGCATCCCCAAACTATGGCCCACGGGCCGCATGCGGTCCCCTGAGGCCATTTATCCGCTCCCCCCCCACCCCCACCGCTGCACTTCAGGAAGGGGCACCTCTTTCCTTGGTGGTTAGTGAGAGGAGCACAGTATGTGGCGTCCCTCCGACGGTCTGAGGGACAGTGAACTGGCCCCCTGTGTAAAAAGTTTGGGGACGCCTGGTGTAGGCTCAGGATACTTCCTACCTGTGTGATCCTGAGAAAGTCAATGAATTTGTCTTTTACCTCAATTTATGTATCTATAAAATGAAGATAATAATATGCCGATTTCATAGAACTTTAGTGTATTAGCATGTGCTTAGAACAGTGCTGGACACATGGTAATTTGTCATTGTATTTAGTGTTTTTTTTTTAAAATCTGACTTAAGCAGTAGCTAGAGTTGTAGAAATTCGTGCTATAGGAAATGTCACATAGTGTCTCTAGTCTTTTCTGTATGTGAGACATAGTCTTCAGTCTTTCATATTAAATGCTCTAAAGGAAAGATGTATGATTAGAGTTGGTAGTTTATACAACTTTTATAGGGAGCTGTGTAGCAGATGTTCCATACAAACCATGTTATTCATAATTACTTATTGAAAAGGTTCCCTGTAACCAGATACATTTCTTATATGAAATGTTAGTAATTTGAAATGTTGAATCTTGCATTTTAACAGTATTTGCTGATTTTTATCTGAAAATATTAATTGATCTTTATGTTACCTCTTTTTTGTATACTGTAGTTTAGAGAATTATACTGTAACTGTATATGACTATTCAGTTTTAAATTTTAATGGTTAATTGTGACTTTTAAACTTCAGAAAGTTTAAAATATTTTTATCACCCTGGAGCTGAAAAGTGCTTTAAAAATCACCTGCCTGCCTTCCTGCTCTTAGGCAATGCAGTACCTAAAACATCACAGAAAGCTATGGTAATTATCTATATGATTTTTTTAATCTAAAGAAAGAAGATCCTGCAAATTCCCCTGAAGCAAGCTCAACACTACACAAATATTTAAGCATTTAATTATACTGGAAGCTATGAAGTTGGGGCATCAGTATGAGGACCTGAATACCTTCTTGCCCTCACCTTTGAATTACCTGTAGGGGGAAAACAACTCTTTAAAAAACAACCTAATCCATTCAGTTCAAAAGCAAGTAAATATCTGTGAAAAGGGTTCTATGGCACCAGAATATGAAAGTTCAAGGAAAAAAGCATGTACTCTAACAATGCTGTTTTAACTATATTCTTCAGGTAGTTTTAGATTTGGCCATATGAGCTGCTAGAATATCTACCTGGAAAAGGAGATGAAGTGTGCCACGTGGCCACCAGGTCTCCTTTAGAGACTATCACATTCAAAATCACGCATTATATTGACCACATTAAAAGTACTCGTGGTAGAAAGCAAAGGTGCTGTTTCATCACCTAAAGGTGAAAACATGCTGTCTGGAACTTTGAAAAACCCAAGTATTCAATAGTTTTTATGCCAGTCATCTCTAGCCCATAATTGGGTATTTCATCTCCACCTCTTCACACAAACTGAATGTCCCTTGTCCTTTTTTGTAGTGATGGCAGTGATGATGCTTGAATTTTGAAGCCGTAAGTGTGATGTTTTAACCCTAAATGATCTTCATGTATAGGGTGTCCTTGAAAAAAAAAAATCATCTATCTCATGATTTAATATGATACAGTGTGTCTCTGGCAGTAGATAATCCAACCTCCCTCCCTCCCTTCCTCCCTTCCTTCCTTCCTTTTTTGAGTGGAGTCTCACTCTGTCACTCAGGCTGGAGTGCAGTGGTGCAGTCTCGGCTCACTGCATCCTTTGCCTCCCAGCTTCAATCAATTTTCCTACCTCAGCTTCCTGAGTAGCTGGGACTACAGACACCACGATGCCAGGCTAATTTTTGTGTTTTTAGCAGAGACGGGGTTTTACCATGTTGGACAGGATGGATTCGATCTCCTGACCTTGTGATCCACCCGCCTTGGCCTCCCCTCTCTTTTTGTCTTTAATGTTACTTGTAACAAAACCTTTAGTCACCAAATCTATAGTGACTCTTTAAAGAATGGTAGTATCAGAAAGGTTTTTTGTTTTCTTTTTAACAGTGAGAGGGTGGTGGTTTTTAGTTGCATAGGATAAAAAATTCCAGGACTTTATCCTAAGATTTGCTGATTAAAGAATTATAAAGACCATTGGATTGTGTTTTATATTTGGCAATTGTCCAGAGACTATTTAAACTGTATTACTGGGAAAATAAAAATGGATGTAGTTGTGAAGCAACCCTAAAACAAGCTGGTTATTTATCAATCTTAGGATTTTTGTTTTGTTTTTGGCAAACAGTGGTGGTCAATGAGGTATTTGAAGGTGTTTCTCTGCAACCTTACTAACAGATTGTAAACAAATGACCACATTGTGCCACATATAGATGTTTTTCAAACAGATGTTAGTATGCAGACACAAAACAATGTATTACATGCAACCTGTTCTTTAATGTCTGTGAAGGAAGCTTTGAGCTGTCTTTCATTTTAGGCATCCCAACCATCACTCTTCATGAAAGGTTTAGTAGAACTAGTTTAGATCCACAGCATTCACAAGGTCACTTTCAGTTATCCTTTTAGTCAATGATAGAGAACAAGAAATGCTTCCAAAGCAATGGCTAGTTAGTTACAGAACTGTTAAGGAATCAACCCTGGCCATCATCTCTAAGAGAAAAGTTACAGACCTTGCTGGATTTTATTTTTTTTTTAGACGACTTCTCACACTGTCGCCCAGCTGGAGTGCAGTGGTGTGATCTCGGCTCCCTGCAACCTCCACCTCCTGGGTTCAAGCGGTTTTCCTGCCTCAGCCTCCCAGGTAGCTGGGACTACAGGTGCGCACCACCACACCCAGCAAATTTTTGTATTTTTAGTAGAGACGAGGTTTCACCATGTTGTCCAAGATGGTCTTCATCTCTTGACCTCGTGATCCACCTGCCTAGGCCTCCCAAGGTGCTGGATTACAGGTGTGAGCCACCATGCCTGGCCCTTGGTAGATTTTTATAGCCTGTTTATTCAAAGGTGGAGAATAACTATATTTTATCTAATTCATATTTTTTGACAATATATTTTAATTTTAGCAATGAAAGCCCATTTCTAACATTCATCTTGTTAACCACTAAACTATTCATTTTACCAATAAACCTCACTTCTGTTATTCACTATGCAAATTACTGGTGTCTCAAGTGTTGATCACGACATGGATAAAAGTACTTGTGGTCACTGCTTCTGGAGTATAGCTGTCTGATACAATGCTCCCTTGACATGGCTCCTCAATTAGGACAACTGACTGGCTTTGGAGTTTGAAGTTTAACTAACTGATACATTTATATCAATCACACCATCTATACTGAAGTGTTGTAAGTATATTACAGACATCATGATAAGATGGTTGCTAAACATTTGAAATGGCAGAAATAGTATAATACATGCCTTCTTTCAGATGATTATGTGTTTAAATTTCTTTCAAAATGCATTTCATCAAATCATTTAAAAATACATGCATTCAGTTCACTTATTTATTGATGCTCTTCATGGGAGAATTCAGGAGCTAGATCTGGCTTTTAATTTTTTTATGCAACTCTTAGTTTATTACAAATACTTAGAATCATGCTTACATGTCTGTTATCAAGTAGCATAATTAAACTAAATGTCATTATTTATAGCCTTTTCTGTTTCATAGAGTTTGTATATTTAAATTTCACAAGCAAATTGGTTAGTTGTGTATTTCTTAATTGGAGACCAATTTCATTCATTATCTTTATAGAATAAAATTTATACATTCATTCACCAATTTATTAAACATCTGCTATGTGCTGAGAATTGTACTAAACTCAAATATAATTCCCAAACTTTAATGTGCATTGGACTCATCTTGAGAACTTGTTTAATCGAAAGTGAAATCTAGGACTCTGCCTTTTAACCAGTATCCCAGGTGCAGCTGATGCAGGTGGTCGCAGGCTCTACTCTGAGGAACACAGCCTAAGAGATAGCTATTTAACCACTCTAAACACCTTCCTAGAAAAGGCTCACAGCCTGTGGAGGCAAACAAGAAAACAGAACTAATAACTGGTATCATATAGGGTCAGGTGCAGGGAATTCTAACTCCAGCTAAGGAACTTTTCAGGGTATTTGATACCTTAACCCATGGTTCTCAATGAATGTAGTAGTGGGTAGAGTGCGGAACATTTTTTTTTCCCCCTAGGGAATATTTGGCCATGTCTGGAGACATTTTTGATAGTCATGTCTTGCTGGGCGAGGAGCAGGGTATGCTACTGGCATCTAGTGTGTAGAGGCCTGGGTTGCAACTAAACACTCCGTGATGCATAGGAAGGCCTCTCACAACAAAGAATTGTTTATTCCAAAATGCCAGTAGTGCTATGTTGCGAAATCTTGTCTTAGCTTATTTTTTTACCTCTCACCTTAATGTCTTTTGCTCCCCTTCTCTATACACACATAGTTTTGAGAAAGTTACACAGTATTAAATAAGAATAAATGATGTTAAGTATGAATAGATGATTATTATAAAAGATATAAACAATAAAGAAATGTATAAAGTAACAAAATGAAAGTTTTCCCTCACCCACACAGTTCTAGATATTTTAAAATGATATGACATACACATATATTTAAAGGTCATTAGGTTTCTGTTTTGTTCTTAAATAGGATCATACTTTTTTTTTTTTGGTTACAGAGTGTTGCTCTGTCACCCAGGCTGGAGTGCAGTGGTGCAATCTCGGCTTACTGTAACCTCTGCCTCCCAGGTTCAAGCAATTCTCCTGCCTCAACCTCCCCCCCAGTAGCTGGGATTACAGGTATGAGCCACCACACCCAACTAGTTTTTGTATTTTTTTAGTAGAGATGGGGTTTCACCATGTTGTCCAGGCTGGTCTTGAACTCCTGACCTCAGGTGATCTACTCGCCTCAGCCTCCCAAAGTGCTGGGATCATAGGTGTGAGCCACTGCTCCTGGTTTTGGAGATCACACTTAAATGTTGTTTTTCTCCCTTCACAGTATGCAATTGCTGCACAGTAATTTCTGTACCACATTAGAGTACAGATGGATTTACTATAATGATTTAACTCTTCTTCTGCAGGTGGATGTTAAGATTGTTTCCAGTTTACTTGATAGTGTCATGAATAGCACTGTATTGGGCAACAGAGTGAGATCCTGTCTCAAAAAAACAAAAAAGTTTATGTACACATGCATGATCGATTCCCAGATACTGGGATAGATTCTCAGAATGTAACTGTTCAGTCGAAAGGGATAGTTATTTTATTTTGATAGTTATAATGTTGAAAGAATATCCCCATAACAGGCTGTAACTGTTTATATTCCCAACAACATTAATTAAAATGCCTATTTTTCACACCCTCAGTGATGCTAGATATTACATTTCTTAATTTTTTTTCATTCTGTTGGGTGAAAATGCTATCATAACATCATTATAATTTTATTTCCCTCATAATTAGTGATGTTGAGCATCTTGTTATATGTTTATTAGCCATGTATGTTTTCCTGTGAATTGTCCACACATAGCCATTTCCAACTTTTCAACAAAAATAATTGCATTTTTTGTTCTCATTGGTAGATTCTTTTGTGTTCTATACATTACTTGTTATTTATCTTACAGATATTTTCACTCTGCCATTTCTGTTGATGTTGAAGCTATTTCTTTCTGTTTTTTAGTCTTCCTTCTAACAGTCAGGTCCCCCTGCTGCAGGTCTGCTGGAGGTCCACTCCAGACCCTGCTTGCCTCGGAATCAAAGGTCAGATGGTTATAGAGGTATGGCATTACTTTGGAGGCCTCTGTTCTGTTCCATTGGTCTATATCTCTGTTTTGGTACCAGTACCATGCTGTTTTGATTACTGTAGCCTTGTAGTATAGTTTGAAGTCAGGTAGCGTGATGCCGCCAGCTTTTTTTTTTTTTTTTTTGCTAAGGATTATCTTGGCTATGTGGGTTCCTTTTTGGTTCCAGATGAAGTTTAAGGTGTTTTTTTCCAATTCTGTGAAGAAAGTCAATGGTAGTTGATGGGGATAGCGTTGACCCATCAAATGCCATTTTGGGTCAGTGTGGCCATTTTCATGATATTGGTTCTTCCTATCCATGAGCATGGAATATTTTTCCATTTGGTTGTGTCCTATCTTGTTTCCTTGAGCAGTGGTTTGTAGTTCTCATTGAAGAGGTCCTTCACATCCCTTGTTAGTTGTATTCCCAGTATTTTATTCTGTTTGTAACAATTGTGAATGGGAGTTCACCCATGATTTGGCTCTCTGTTTGTCTGTTATTGGTGTATAGGAATACTTATAATTTTTGCACACTGATTTTGTATCCTGAGACTTTGCTGAAATTGCTGATCAGCTTTAGGAGATTTTGGGCTGAGACAATGGGGTCTTCTAAATATACAATAATGTCATCTGCAAATAGAGACAATTTGACTTCCTCTTTCCCTAATTGGATACCCTTTATTTCTTTTTCTTACCTGATTGCCCTGCCAGAACTTCCAGTATTATGTTGAATAGGAGTGGTGAGAGAGGACATCCTTGTCTTGTGCCAGTTTTCAAAGGGAATGCTTCCAGTTTTTGCCCATGATTTGGCTGTGGGTTTGTCGTAAATAGCTCTTATTATTTTGAGATACATTCCATTGATACCTAGTTTATTGAGAGTGTGTAGCTTGAAGAGGTATTGAATTTTATCAAAGGCCTTTTCTGCATCTATTGAAATAATCATGTGGTTTTTGTCTTTAGTTCTGCTTATGTGATGGATTACGTTTATAGATTTGCGTATGTATCCAATCAAGGATGAAGCCAACTTGATTGTGATGGATATGCTTTTTGATGTGCTGTTGTATTCAGTTTGCCAGTATTTTATTAAAGATTTTCGCATCAGTGTTCATCATGGATATTGGCCTGAAATTTTCTTTTTAGTTGTGTTTCTACCAGGTTTTGGTGTCAGGATGATGTTGGTCTCATAAAATGACTTAGGGAGGATTCCTTCTTTTTGTATTGTTTGGTATAGTTTCAGAAGGAATGGTATCCACTCCTCTTTGTGCTTCTGGTAGAATTTGGCTGTGAACCCATCTGGTCCTGGAGTTTTTTTGGTTGGTAGGCTATTAATTGCTGCCTCAATTTCAGACCTTGTTATTGGTCTTGTTATTCAACTTCTTCCTGGTTTAGTCTTGGGAGGGTTTAAGTGTCTAGGAATTTATCTGTTTCTTCTAGATTTACTGGTTTATGTGTATACAGGTGTCTGTAGTGGTCTCAAACTCCTGACCTCGTGATTTGCTTGCTTTGGCCTCCCAAAGTGCTGGGATTACAGGCGTGAGCCACTGCACCTGGCCAACTGTTGCTGATTTCTAATTGTTGTCCTTGTTCTTTATACCTATTCTTTTCTTCCACTCTTCTACTTTTTGTGGTTTTGAGTTTTCTTTTTTTTTTTTCTTTCTTTTTTGAGACAGGGTCTGGCTGTGTCACCCAGGTTGGAATGCAGTGGCACAATCAAGTTCACTGCAGCCTCAACATCTTAGGCTCAAGATATCCTCCCACCTCAGCCTCCTTCGTAGCTGGGACCACAGGCATGCACAACCATACCCTGCTAATTTTTTCACAGAGAGGGTGTCTCTGTATATTGCCTAGCTGATCTTGAACTCCTAGGTTCAAGCAATCCTCTGGCCTTGGCTTCCCAAAGTGCTGGGATTACAGGTGTGTTCCATTACACCTGGCTTAATTAAGCATTTTATATGATTCCACTTTCTTTCTTTTTTTAGCTTCTCAATTGTTAAAATCTTTTTTTTAGTTTTAGTTTTTTTAGTTTGGTTTTTAGTTGCCCCAGAGTTTGCAGTCTGCAAGTAATCCAAGCCCACTTTCAAATAACACCATGCCACTTTACAGGTAATGCAAGTACCTTATGATAACAAAGTAATCCTATTTCCTCCCTCTAGTCTCTTATATCATTGCTGCCATTCTTTTAACTTATATATAAGCATATATAAATATTTACAGTCACCCCTCAGTATCTGCAGGGATTGGTTCCTGGACCCCATGCAGAACCCACGGATATGAAAAGTTGGCGGTCCTTATACGCGAATTTTCTATCCTGCAAATACTATATTTTCAGTTTGCATTTTGTTGCAGATATGGAACTCACTGACACTGAGAGCTGACTATATTTTCTAACAAAATTTGTGTTTAAGTGGATCCGCACAGTTCAAATCTGTGTTGTTCACAGGACAATTGTATATATATTTATATATATATAACCATACATAATCATATACAGTGTTACAATTATTATTTTACACAAATTGTTATCTATTGGATCAGTTAAGAATAAGAAAAATAGGCTGGGCATGGTGGCTCACACCTGTAAACCCAACACTTTGGGAGGCTGAGGTGGGCAGATCACCTGAGATCACAAGTTCGAGACTAGCCTGACCAACATGGAGAAACCCGTCTCTACTAAAAATATAAAATTAGCCAGGCGTGGTGGCATATGCCTGTAATCCCAGCTACATGGTAGGTTGAGGCAGGAGAATCTCTTCAACCCAGGAGGGGGAGGTTGTGGTGAGCAGAGATCTCCCATTGCACCCCATTGCACTCCAGCCTGGGCAACAAGAGCCAAATTCCGACTCAAAAAAAAGAAGAAGAAAAATAAAAGTTTGAATTTTACTTTCACTTATTCCTCCTTTGGTGCTTGTCCTTTCTTTACATAGATTTTAGTTTCTAACCTGTTATTTTTTCCTTTTCTCTAGAGAACTTCTTTAACATTTCTTGCAAAGCAGATCTACTGGCAGCAAAATATCTCAATTTTTGTTTGTCTGAGAAAGTCTTTATTTCTCCTTGACTTTTGAAGAATAAGTTCACAGGGTACAGACTTCTATGTTCATGGGTTTTTTCTCTCAAAATTTTAAAATATTTCACTCCACACTCGTTTGCATGGTTTCTGAGAAGTGAGAATTATTATCTTTGTTTCTCTATAGGTAAGGTGTTTATGTTCTCTGGCTTCTTTCAAGATGTGCTGGACTGGGCATAGTGGCTCAATCCTGTAATCCCAGCACTTTGGGAGGCCAAGGTGGGAGGATCACTTGAGGCCAGGAGTGTATTCCAACCTGTCCAACAAATCGAGACTCTATCTCTTAAATAAATAAAAAGGAAAGTATATGCCTAGGTGTAGGTTTTTTTGGCCTTTATCCTGCTTGTTGTTCTCTGAGCTCTCTAGATCTGTGGTTTGATGTGTGACATTAATTTGGGTGAAATTCCAAGTCATTATTATTTCAAATACTTTTTATGTTCCTTTTTCTTTTTCCTCTGCTTTTGGTATTTCCATTATGATATTGACATCTTTTGTAGTTGTCCCACAGTCCTTGGCTACTCTATTTTTTTTCCAGTCTTTTTTCTCTTTGCTTTTCAACTTTGGAGGTTTCTTGAAATAGCACAGATTCTTTGCCTAGCTGTGTGTAGACTATAGGCCCATCAAAGGCATTCTTAATTTCTGTTTTGGTGTTTTTGATCTCTAACATTTCTTATTGGTTCTTTCTTAGGATTTCCATCACTCTGGTCTTACATGCTGTCTGCTTTATCCATTAGAGCCCTTAGCTTATTAATTATCATTTTTAATTATTGGCCTAATTACTCCAACATCTCTTTCATATGTGAGTCTGGTTCTGATGCTTGCTCTGTCTCTTCAAACTGTGTGTGTGTTGGGGCGGGGGGTTGTTTTGTTTTTTTTCTTTTTTAATTTTTTCTTGATAGCTAGATGTGATTTCCTGGATAAAAGGAAGTGCTATAAATAGCGTTGTGTAATGTGATGGTAAGGTGTGGGGGAGGGAAGCATTCTGTATTCCTATGATTAGGTCTCAGTCTTATAGTGAGCCTTTGCCTCTGTGTTGTGAACTTCACAAGTGTTTCTCAGTATTTTCTTCTCCCTTCTTATGTGGGGCAGGATGGCTACAGTAGGCTGGAGTTGAATATTTCTCTTCTCCCAGGTCAGTTAGACTCTGATAAAACCCCAGCTAGTTAGGCTCTGGTTAAGCAATTTCTCTTGCGGGCAGACCTTGTTAAGAGCAGAGTACTCATGTGTTTTAAAATGGTTTATCATTTCCTCTCCCCTAGTTGGAATCACAAGAGAATTTTCTGCTGTAGTTACGGTGAGAAGCAGATCAAGCTCTTAGAAGTAAAACTCACAAAAGCATGGCGGTCCCCTATGACCTGGTAGCCCTGGAGTTTTTTTCTTTTTATAACTTTAATTTTTATTTTAGATTCAAGGGGAACATGTGCAGGTTTGTTATGTGGGTATATTGTGTGATGCTAAAGTTTGGGATATGGATCCTGTCACCTAGATACTGAGCATAGTACCCAATAGGTAGTTTTTCAGCCCACCACCCTGTTACTCCCCCAAGTAGTAGTCTGTAGTATCCATTGTTTCCATCTTTATGTCCATGTATACTCAAGTGTTTAGCTCCCACTTATAAGTGAGTACATACAGTATTTTTGTTGTTGTTGTTTCTGTGTTAATTTGCTTAGGATTTTGGCCACCAGCTGTATCCATGATTTGTATACACCTAGCCTCTAGAAAATACCTCCAAAACATTTTTTTTTTTTTTTTTAAGAGACAGGCTCTTTCTCTGTCATCCAGGCTGGAGTGAAATGGTATAATCGTAACTCACTGCAGCCTTGATTTCTTGGGCCCAAGCAATCCTCTTAGACATTCCTCAGTTATGGTTCACTTTTTTTTTTTTAAACCCCAGCCAGCACAGGTTCCCATGGAGGTTTCTGCTTTTCTACTTGATAATTCTCTGTATTGCCTATCTGTCTCTCCAATTATGGGGTCAACAGTGTTCCCTTACCTCACTTTTCTTATGAATCTAAGAATAGTTATTGATTTTTCAGTTTGTTCACTTTTTTATTTGTTAGGACACAGTGGTAACTTCAAAGCTCCTTACATGTAGAACTGGAAACCAGAAGTCTCATTGCTTATATTAATTTGGTGGTAAAAGTAATTGCAGTCAAAATGGCAAAAAACTGCAATTACTTTTGCACCACCTAATAATAAGAAAAAATAAAGTTTATAAGTTATGAAAGCAAAGGACAATGCAAGAAAACATTAAATATATTAGCCACAAAAGTGCCAGACAAAGGCAAATATTTTTCTCACTAAAGAGCTCTAGAAATTGCTTGTTGAGAAGAGGGATTAGATCCAAATAGGTGAACAAAGGACATGACCAGTTTTACAAAAGAGAAAATACAGATGTATAATAAATATGAAAATATATTCAGGCTATGAGTTATCAAAGAAATGCAAAGTAAATTAATGAGACAGAAGTTTTCTTCTAGGCTGGATGCAGGCTCCCACTGATAATTCCAACACTTTGGGAGAACAAAGTGAGAGGATCACTTGAGGCTAGGAGTTCGAGGCTGCAGTGAGCTATGGTCTGATCATGCCTCTGCCCTGTAACATGGATGACAGAGCAAGACTCTGTCTCTAAACAAAACAAAACAAAAAAAGAAAAAAGAAAAAGGAGAAGGAGAACTTCTCTTCCAACAATTTAGCAAAGATTTTCAAATGTATAATAGTGCGATTTTGTGTATGATGGGTGATACTAGCATTGCTATACACTGTAGGTTATAACTTGGTACAATTTCTTTGGAAAAGCAATTTAGTGTTATTTATAAAATCTTGAAAACAGTCAAATACTTTACTCAGAAATTTCTCTTCTAGGAATCTGTCCTAAGCAAAACTCAGAAATACCAAATAGTTTCGCCATAAAGGTAGTCACTGCAGCATCCTTTCTAAGAGTGACAAACTTAAACTGATGTACATGTTTAAAAATAGGGAATGGTTATGTAAATGTGTGGTAGAACCATATTACAGAATGATATACAACTTCTAAAATTTAGGTTTACAAAGTTCTAATGTCAAGTTAAAAAATACCTAGGATTTTATAAATGGTATCGTGTCAACTGTTTTTAAGACTACAGAAAATAACTCAAAATATTTACAGTGGTGTCAACGAGTTGGTAAAGTTTTAAGGAATTCTTTTTTGTACTTCTGTATATTTATAATTTTCTGTGGTGAATTTTCTCATGTCATCAAAAAAAAGTATAACCTTAAAAAAAAGATGATCATCCTTACAGAATCACAGAAGATGAAACTGAGGTGTAGATGAGACTAGAGAAAAGGAGACAAGTCCAGAGGCTTTAACAGTCGTCTGCTCACAGATGATGAGGCTTGAATTTAGGGAGAGAAGTGACAGTGGAGATGGAAAGAAGAGTTGAGATTCTGGAGAGATTTAGCAGTGAGAGACAGCTTGGTTTGAGAGGCTTGGGATTAAGAAGCTTGATGGTTGGCGGTACAGTTCACTAAGATGAGAAACTAAGAGGAGAAATAGCTTAAGGGGTAGAGATGAGTTCAGTTTGGGTATGTTGAGTTTGTGATATGGGTAAAATGAACAGTGGACACTTGGGTGCTTGGATCTAGAGCTCAGGAATAGGTCTGTCCAGTTTTGAAGATTTAGAAGTCATTATCAGCACACACATTCAAGTCCAGGCCATGAAAGATGTAATCCTTGGGTACCAGGTCTTATTTAAACTAAAATTATTATATTTCTCTTAGAACATCTAGTGGAAACTAAGTTTAAAATCTGCTAGTTGAGTTTCTTGTTTAAGGTTGAACAACTGCATAAAGTAGTATGACTAAACTTTTTGTTGCTTTCTTTAGGGTTATGGGGGAAGGGATTCATATAAACTGCCTTTGGCAACTTTGTAGTCAACTTGAAGTTGGGTTTGCTTTAATAACTTTTTTTTTCAATTTGGACATTCTACAACCCATTTAGACCTTTGGCCTAAACATTTTAAATTGTATTTTAATGTTTATCTGTAGTTTTCTTCTAAGAAGTTTAAGGGCTTAAAGACATAAGTTAGATTTTATTCTCAAATCAGTATAATTTTATAATGTTTATGAGTATATATCTGAACCAATTTTTAATGTTTATTCTTTCTCTTTTACATTTGTGCTACCAAACTCTCTTCCATCCAACCATCTGAGTTGGTTATTTTAGCTGATATGGTTTCTAATTAAGTCTTTTTGGTTGAGGGAGCTTCCTGTGGCATGACTGCTTCAGCATTTAATTGCTCCATGGACTCCAAATTAAATTTTATAGTATTCCATTTTGGTCTGCTGATGAAGCAGAGATGTTTTCAGCATAGCGCAAGAAATTTGGTACTTGTGACAGCTTGGAGGACCAGCATCACAATTTTGAAAAGTAAGAACTGTTTAACTTCTAGACTGACTTTTTATCATTTGACAGTAAAGTCTGAAGTGTTATCACAGAGTTAAATGAGAGAATGCCAGGCCCATAATAGGCTCTCATTAATTATTTATAGAGTAATACAAAATCATTGGTCTTGATAGTATAGCCCTTCAACTTATTTTGTTTCAGAAAGAGTGAAGTCTTGAGAGTTTCGAGGTTGAAGTTGAATGAAAAATACCAGGAAACAAATTTTATAACCGTTAAATACAGCATAAGTAAGGTGTTCTTGCATTGGGATGACAGGTTGGATTAAAAACTTCTAAGGTCTCATCTAATAATTTTGATTCTTGAGTCAGTAGAGAAAGTGAATATTTATACAAATGACTGTGTGAATTCTTTACATTTTGAAATAATTCAGTAATCATGAGAAAGAGGATAAGATCTGATCACTGAGACTTTTAAGTTCAGGGCCATGGTTTGAATGTGTACACCAAAGTTCTTGCGGTGTTAATGTAATCCCCAATGCAACAGTGTTGAGAGGTGGGACCTTTAAGAGGTGATTAGATCATGAGGGCTCTACCCCCATGAATGGATTAATATCATTATTATGGGAGTGAGTTCTTTATTGTGAGAGTGAGTTTGTTATAAAAACGAGTTTAGCCCCCTCTTGTTGCTCTCATGCTCAGTTTTGCTTTTGACAAGCTCTCTTGCCCTTCTACCTTTCACCTTGGGATGATGGAGCAAGAAACCCCTCACCAGAATGCTAGCTCCTTGAGTTGGTCTTTTTAGCCTCTAGAACTGTAAGCCAAATAAGTTTCCTTTCTTAATAAATTACCCAGTCTCTGATACTCTGTTACAGCAGCAAAAAAAAAAAAAAAAAAAAAGGACTAAAACAGAAAATTGGTGCTGAGAAATGAGATCGTTGCTATAATAAAAATACTTGAAAATGTGAATGGTTTTGGAGCTTGGTGAAAGGTAGAGACTGGAAGAATTTGGTGAAGCAGGCTAGAAAATGCCTAGATTCCTATGAATAGAGCATTAAGGGTAGTTTCGGTGAGGGCTCAGAAGAATACAAGAGCCCTAGGGACAGCGTAGCTCTTTTTAGAGGTTATTTAAGTTGTCATTAGGATGCTAGTAGAAATATGGACAGTAAAGGCTATTCTGAGGAAGTCTTAGAGGGAAATGAGGAAGAAAGTATTGGGAACTGGAGTAAAGGCCATCCTTATTTTGAAGTTGCAAAGAATTTGGGTGAATTATATCTAGATCCAAGGACTTTATGGGAGGTAAAATTTAAGAGTAATGAGCTAGGATATCTGGTGGAAGAAATATCTATGCCAAATATTCAAGGAAATGCATGGGTACTTTTAACTGCATGTAGTGAGATGTGAGTGGAGAGATATTATTTAAAGACAGAATTTATAATTAAAAGGGAAACAGAACAGAAAAAATTGGAAAATTCTTAGCCTGGCCATTTGAAGAGTGAAAAGGCATCTTGAGGAGAGCAAACCAAGGGTTTAGCTGAGCAACCACTTACTAAAGAGATTAGTACATTTACTAAAGAGGTAGTACAACCAGAAGGGAGCCAGGTGCCATTCATCAGGAAAATGAGAGAATAACCCCACAAGCGGTTTGATATTCCAGGCTGCCTGTCCCATCACAGGCTCAGAGCTCTAAGAGGGCAGCATGACTTCAGGGGATGGTCTTGGGGTACCCTCAACAGACTCACAGCCCAGGGTCACCTCAGTACTCTGTTCCCTGAATTCCATAGCTCTCTGGTCCTTAGCCACCCCAACCATGGCTGTGGTTCAAGCTTTTTAAATGGTACACCTGTGTTTTTACTGGTGTATCATTAAAAAGTAAACTGGTGTACCATTTACTTTTCCATGTTTACATATGTTTAGATGTACAAAACTTATCATTGTGTTAGAATTGCCTACAGTATTCAGTACAGTAACATGCTGTACAGGTTTGTAGCCTCAGAGAAATAGGCTATACCAAATAGCTTAAGTGTGCAGTAGGTTGTACCATCCAGAGTTGTGAAAGTACACTCTGATATTCACACAATGATGCATTTCTCAGAATGTATCCCTGTCATTAAAGGATGCGTGACTCTATAGCCTTAACTGCTTACATCAACAAAGAAGTGCTCAAAATTCAGGAGTTAGAACAGAATATACCCGAGGAAAGTGAGGAAATAAATGATGAATATGGCAGAAACTATTGAAATAGGAAGCATTCACTAGAAAGATTCACAAAATCACAAGTTGTTGATTTGGAAAGCCTAACGAAATGACCAATTTATGGCACGAATCATTTGGGAACAAAAGAGAGAGGCGCAAATAAATAGTATTGGGAATGAAAAATGTACAAGATCATACATTTTGCAGCTATCAATGTAATAAAAAGTTAAATCATTTTATATTAGTAAATTTGAAATCTTAGATGAGATGGAGAAATTCCTGGATGGGGAGAAAATATTTAAACTCACTTGGGGAGTCTTTAGGTCTTTCAGAGAATAGGAAAGGAAACCCCAGCTCATTTTATGAGGCTCATATAACCAAGGAGTGTACAAGAAAGGAAAATGATAGGCCAGTCTCCTCCGTGAATACGCAGAAATCCCATGCAAAACATTAGGCATCCAAACAAAGCTAGATATATATTTTAATGTAAAGAAGTACATCACAGCCTGGCTGGCTGTCTCCAAGGAATGTGGGGTTGCTTTAATTTTGGAAAAAAAATCTATTAATTTACCACATTAAGTGCTTAAAGTTTAACAGAAAATCTTAAGAATGTGGAAAAATGGGAAACTCTTAGAAAGTGCAAACTAATGGTACCTTTTTGGAATACAATTTGGTATTTTCTGGTAAAGGTGAGCATGTACATATCCTATGACCTGGCTATTCCCATCCTAGAAATAGGTCCCAGATAAATTATTGCACATGTGTACCAGGATACAGGTGTAAAAATATTTGTAACAGCTTTGTTAATAATTCTAAATAAACATGCAGCCAGGCACAGTGGCGCAGGCCTGTAATCCCAACACTTTGGGAGGCCGAGACAAGCAGATCACCTGAGGTCAGGAGTTCAAGACCAGCCTGGCCAACATGGTGAAACCCTGTCTCTACTAAAAATACAAAAATCAGCCAGGCATGGTGGCTCACATCTGTAATCCCAGCTACTTGGGAGGCAGAGGCAGGAGAATTGCTTGAACTCAGGAGGTGGAAGTCACAATGAGCCGAGATTGTGCCACTGCACTCCAGCCTGGGTGATAGACCAAGACTCCATCTCAAAACAAAAAAAACAAACCTGTGACAACCCATATGTCCATCAGCAATAAAATGGATAGGTAAATTGTAGAAATTCATGTAATTGAATATTAGGAGCAATGAAATTTAATGAATCACAGCTGTACATGTCAGCATAGATGACTATTAAGAACTTGATGTGGAGGCTGTGTGTGGTGGCTCATACCTGTAATCCCAGCACTCTGGGAGGCCAAGGTGGCCAGATCACCTGAAGTCAGGAGTTTGAGATCAGCCTGGCCAACATGGTGAAACCCCATCTGTACTAAAAATACAAAAATTAGCAGGGTATGGTGGCAGGTGTCTGCAATCCCAGCTACTTGGGAGGCTGAGGCAGGGGGATCGCTTGAACCCAGGAGGCAGATGTTGCAGTGAGCCAAGATCATGCCACTGCCCTCCAGCTTGAGACAAGAACAAAACTCTGTCTAAAACAAACAAACAAACAAAAAAAACCATGAAGTTGAATATAAGAAACAAATCACAAAAATGCTTATTTTATTTCCTTATAGAAAATTTTAAAACTCACAAAACTGTATAAGTCTTTTTTCACTTTTTAATTTTGGTCAATATATATAACAACATTTCAAACATCTTTAAGTGTACAATTCGGTGGCATTGCACCATCACTACCATTAACTTCCAGAACTTTTTATCATCCCAAGTAGAAACTGTACCCATTAAACAAAAACTCCTTATTCAATCCTTTCCCCAGCACCTGGTAACCTCTGTTCTACTTTCCATTTGCCTATTCCTTATATAAGTAGAATCATATAATATTTGTCCTTTTGTGTTTGGTTTTCTACACTTAACATAATGTCATCAAGGTTCATCTATATTGTTGCATGTGCCAGAATATCCTTTGTAAGGCTGAATAGTATTGCATTGTGTATGTATGGATAAACTAAATGTGGACAAACCACATTTAATTTACCCATTCATCAGCATGACATTTTCAAAAAGTGAAGGAAAGGAGTAATAAAAAATTTTGAATACTATTTACTTCTGGAGGAAGGAATGGAAAGGTTACAATTTGGGAAGGGATGTGAGGCTTTTAAGGTACTGGTAATGTTCTGTTTCTTAAGCTGGGTGATGAGTATAGGATATTCATTTCATTATTAATTTTTATGTTTTATGCTTTATTATGTATATTTTATAATTTTAAAATTCAGATGTTAATGCTACTAGTTAATTTTTAGTGTCTTGTAAGAGACCTGATAAAGTATTTGTATATGACAGAATCTTTTAGAACAGTCTATGTAATAAAGCCTTGAAAAATTATAAAAATCTAAGTAACTTTCTGCACCCTTACCCCTAGTTCTCTTGCATGTGAGAAAGGATTACATTGCGATTATGTGGTTTATTTTATACAATATTGTAATAAAATCAGCCAAATATTTTAATAGGAGGGTCATTACATTAATTTTACTAATTGTAGGGTTCATAATAAATGAAATAGCATACAATGAACTACTATTCTGTAAGGAAACTAACTTAAACAATTTGGACAAGAAATGTCCTCTCCATCTTCTTAGAATATGAATTAAAGCCAAATGTAGTAGCTAATGCCTGTTATCCTAGCACTTTGGGAGGCTGAGGGGGGAGGATCACTTGAACTCAGGAGTTCAAGAGTAGCCTGAGCAACATAGTGAGACCCCATTTCTACAAAAATAAAAAGTGAACTAGATGTGGGTGGTGTAGTTCCAGCTGCTTGGGAGGCTGAGGCAGGAGGATTGCTTGAGCCCCATAGGCTGCAGTGAGCTGTGATGGCACCACTGCACTCTATCCTGGGTGACAGAGTGAGACTCTGTCTCAAAAAATAACAACAGCAACAACATCAAAAGAATATGAACTAATAGTTACGCCATTGAACTACATTGCTTGCTACCATTATGTTTTATACTGTGTTCTTAGTTTTAGGGAGGAAAAAGTAGTGAGATTATCTAAATGCTTTTTTTAAGCATGATTTTTTATTTTTTAATTTGTGTGGATACATAGTGTATTATATTTATGAGATGTTTCAATACAGGCATGCAATGTATAATAATCACCTCATGAAAAATGGGATTTCTATCCCCTCAAGCATTTATCCTTTGTGTTACAAACAATCCAATTATATTCTTTTACTTAGTTTTTAAATGTACAGTTAAATTATTATTGACTATAGTTGCCCTGTTATGCTATCAAATACTAGATCTTATTTATTCTAACTAAAAGCTTTTTAAAAAATATATAAATACAAAAATATTTATAAAGAATTCCTGAGTCTCAGAATATGTTTATTCATTTTTATAATTAGTTCATTTCTTATTATAAAAATTGCAAGATCTTTACCCCTGTATGCTTATGTACAGAGAAAATATTTATTCACCTGTTGCTTGCATTGTTACTATATGAATAGCAATGAGAGTTTATTGAGGTGGAGAACTCATTTTAGGTTTGTCTTGAACATAGTGGGCGTCCATGCATGAATTTTAATTATGTAGCTACACTACTTTAAAGTAAACAGTTTGCATTGAATTATGCAGTTATCTATTTTTTCTCCTTTCAAGATTGTTGACCCTGGATGGACTATTTATTAGTGTAATGAACCAGGTTAAATGGTCCATAAAAATTAGTAAACACTATTTATTGAATACTGACTATATGGTAAATACTAGTTATTTTCATGTGTTATTGCAAGAACTTCTCTAGGACATATTTATAGTATGAGAATTGCTGAGTTCTTAAGATTTGCATGTATTCAACTTTATGAGATGTCAGATTGTTTTTCAAAGTGGCTGTATCAGTTGAAACTCTCTCCAGCAGTGTAAGAGAGTTTGCATTGTTTCACATTCTTACCAATCTGAGGGTGTGAAACTGAGGCTTAGATACATGAAGAAATCTGCCAAAGATTAACCAATGAATGAATACTGGTGCCACATTTGAATCCAGGTTTGTCTGATTCCAACTGTGATAGACTGTATTTCAAAGAAATGGAAATATATAGGCTAAGTCTTTTTATTACAATGGAAATAGTTATGAAAAATGAGTTACATTTTTTAATTAAAATAATTTTGTGTAAGAACTTCCTTAGGGGAAGTATTTCTGAAAATGTGATTTTAAATTAACTGGATCAGAAATGCCTGGTGGTAGTGGTGTGTATGTGTGGAGGGGGGATATTACTTTTTAGTAATCAGATTCCTAGGTCCATCATTAGGTCTACTAATTTAGGATATCTAGGGCTGGGATCTAGGCATTAACACTCTTAATAATGTTTCTTAGTTTTGTCTTTGGTTTTTAATAAACATTAAAGTTTAAGAACCTTTGCTTTAGGGATTTTAAACTAATTTTCAAAATACTGCCAGATGCACGTACAAACTGATGTATAAACATAGGCCCAGAGACAGATATTCAGACAGATACTCAACATTCAGTTTTTTAATGACTCATGTCTCCAAACTTTCATTTTCTACTAGTTCCTCTTACTCTTTTTTCTCTCGTTCTTATTCTTTTGTCGAACCCACATGTGATCTGAAGTAACATTGGGACCCTAACAGCAGTAATAGTAATTTTCTCTAAACTCTTTCTCCCTGGTTGATCCCTAGTCCCTTTAAGAAGGACTGTAGGAGGCAAAAGACATGCTCATTTGAGTGCAGTCAATTATTTTCATTCCTCTCATAGAACTGATTATAGCAATGTTATCCATCTTGGGTGGGTACAGATTTAGACTTGGTGGTTTTAAAGAAAATGAAGATTTGTGGAGTGGGGTTGGAGCTATGAAAGATCCCCATGTTTTTACTCATTGCTATTCTTCTTAAAATGTATTTTCTGAGACAGCTAATTTTAAGGAGAAAACAATGTCTGAACTAGGTGGAGAATTACTAGGAACACCATTCAAATTCCTTTTCCCAATTATGAGCCATTACATTGTAGGACATAGTATATTAAGGACACAGACTCCAGTGAGGTCCTGTGTTAATTAATACTGGAAATGGATATCATAGACTCAAAAGAGCTCTATTCTACTCACCTGCCCAGACCTCAGAAAGCACTCTTTTCATTGTTCCTAAGCAAATAATTGCTTAATTAAATAGTACAGCTAGAATTTAGTAGCTTTTATTACCTATTGTTTCGAAGACACTGATTTACCAGATGCCTAAAAAACTTTTTTTTTTTTTTTGCCATGAACCTGAGTTCAGAGGAAAAATTTTTCTACCTACTTTTTATTCTAAAAAATGAAATTAGCAGAATATGATAAAAAAAAATCCAGACTTTTGCAGAACCATTCTTAAACTAAGTTTTCAAAATTATGCTCATTTCTAAGTTATCTTAGTTTTTATAGCTTATTTAGTTATAAAATTAAATAATTATATTAAGGAATCAGTGTCATACTTTGTGAAAATGTGTGACAGTTGATATGTCATGCTTTCAAAACAGAGGCTTTAAATCCTACATTATATGTAGAAATTGTTAGCTATTCTAAAGGTACAATAAGAGATTATTGTTCATATCAGTGTAATAAGTTGATACTCTCTGATCATACTTTTTCATTTTGCTCATTGTCAGAACCTTGAACCTTAATCTTATTCTTTGATTGACAGTAGCAACCAGGGAAAGAACACTTGTATTGTTTGGTATAGTCACATCTGTTCAACTTGATTCAGTTGAGGGTATTTGCATATTCTTAAGTATTTCTTCTGAGAGGGCTTAAATCCTTCTCAAGTGCTTGATGCATTTTTGAAATTCATTCATAAGGTATCTGCATGCACTAATAGTTCTGTATATTATTGCTGTGCATAATCTGACAGATAAGACCACGTTTTAAAACAAGGTATTCTTTAGGGATGCTACATTACATTTTTACTCATTCCGTTGGGTAGAAATGTCAGTTTTTTTAAAAGTCTGTTTTAATGTTTTGATTAAATTAGTATATCTTTATTTTAGGCAAATTTTTCAAACAGGAGAAATAAAGATTTTTAAATAATACTTCAAAGGTATTAATGCTAGTTTTTCTTGCCTTGGTTTGAAAATTGAATGATTTTATGGAAAATAATTGTAGAATTTGAATGGATTTCTGTTTAGCCTCCTTGTTTTATAGAGAAAGTTACTGAGACTCAAGTTTTCTGACTTGCTCAAGGTCACACAGCTTGAAAATTAAGATTTAGATTTTGGTCTTAACTCCCATATCAGTAAACTGTAAGAAATAATGGTACGTGATTTCGGATTTGTTATTTACACATAATCCTACATCTAAAATTTTCCCTTTGCCATAGAACCCACAGTCAGAGATTATATCTTATTCATCATATCTCTCCAGAATTTACATGGTGTCTTGTACAAAGTTAATATACAACCATTATTTTGCTGTCCTGTTTTTATTGTTCTCCTAGGCTATTATTATTCTGCAAAGGTTAGTTAAGAAACACAATAACTTAGTAATGGAATGTTAAGTACTTCTGATAGCAAATAGGTTTCATTTTGTGTTCTATTTCTGATGAATTGGCAATACCAATGTTGAGAAGAATTCTGAGATTTGCTGGAGTCAGTCAGTGGTGTCTTCATGGGCATAGGATCAGAAAGCCAACTGTTTCTTTTATGATATGTATGCTTTTATGGGAGAGAGAACTATGGACACACACACACACACGCACACACACACACACGTGCGTGCCTGGGGAAGAAATAAGACTGAAATACAGGATACATAGAATTCAGATATTATAGCCAAAAAAAAAAAAAAAGAGGTAGATTGCCACCAAGGCTAGAAGTTCTATAAATAATTGTAGGCGTTTAAAAAGGAGAAATATTATTAGGTTACATCAAACATAATCAAAGCAAGGAAAACAATTGTTGCGTATTTCTCTTCTCATAGTAACCCTGGAGACTTTCTGTCCTAGTTTTCATTCCTTGCTTCTCCTTTTCTGGTGTTTCGGGTTGTTCTGATCTTCTCTTGTTTCTGCCTGGGTTACCTCTTTCCAGTTGCGTGTCTGCCTTACTTATAAATATAAAAACTATGATATAACTTCATTGTAATTTTATTTAATTATTGTGTGATAGGAATTTAATAGGTAAAGGAAATTTTCAATTGTTATTTGATATATTATTAAATTCATACTTTAAAATATTTGGCTATAAATAACTCAAAATTACATAGTCTTTTTTTCCCCCTTTAATCTTCTAGGAATCCCCTTCTGGTCGAAGGAAAGCTCTTGCTACTAGCAGCATCAATATGAAACAGTATGCAAGTCCTATGCCAACTCAGACTGATGTGAAGTTAAAATTCAAGCCATTATCTAAAAAAGTTGTATCTGCTACTCTTCAGTTTTCATTATCTTGCATTTTCCTTAGGGAAGGAAAAGCCACGTAAGTTTCTTTTGTCAAATAAGCTGCCTCACATCGTGTTTCAATACAACACAGCTTTTGACTCTGTAGACTGGCAACAGTTGAACGTCTCACAGCATACCAATCATTTTTGCCATTCTTTGTTTCAGAGGCTGAATTAAGGGAACTCCTTGTTATTTATGAATAGTCTCTTTTTACTCCAGAGAATGTACAGTAATATAAAAGTGATCACAGCTGGTTTCAAAATTTAAATTGTATATATTAGGATATTATAAGTATTCGTTTTCTATTTCAGTGTCTTCAGTGTAGTACTCTGAAGTACACACAATTCAATGTGTAGAACTGTTCGATGCAATTGAGACATGAGAGGAACCCAAAGTGAAAAGTTTAGGATAAAAGGGATAAAATAGTTAAGGGAACTTTTGCCAAATCATATTCCTTGGCTCGACCTTCCAAAAATTATGTAGGAAGGTACAGTTAGATAAGCAGTTTATTATAATCATTCTTTTCAAAAATCACTTCTTAAGCACTGAGAAAGCATTGCATAGAGATTTCTAGATTCAGTTCTAGTCTCTTAAAAGTGTAAAATTCTAACTAGACAAAATGAGCTGAACATACCTACAGAAGGAGGAAAAAGGTATACACCATCACACCCAGCTAATTTTTTTTTTTGTATTTTTGGTAGAGACAGGGTTTCACCATGTTGGCCAGGCTGATCTTGAACTCTTGACCTCAAGTGATCCGCCCCCGTCAGCCTCCCAAAGTGCTGGGATTACAGGCAGGCATGAGCCACTATGCCCAGGCAGCAAGTTAATAAGCTATTGTGTACAATCAAGTTAGGAGTAGGTGAATGTTATGGGTGTTGTGAAAGGTTAGTACCTAAGTGGAGTGGACGGTGAATAGACAGGAGAAATGGAAATCCTATACCCAGACTTAAAAGGTGAGGGGAAAGAGACAGCTGTGAACATTTCAATCTAATCTCAATCACAGTTCTGAATGTATTTGACCTAATGGAAAGTGGTTACTATAATTGGCCATGTCTACTTGACTGATTAGACTGGATTCTGTGCGTCAGTCAAAATGAGATGCTTGATATTCATCTACATGGCGCAACACAGGACTTGAGAGATAACAGTAAACCTCCTCTCTGGAAAGTTGGATTCTAAGCCAGTGTGGTAGGGACAGTGCAGAATTGAAAGCATCTTAGTCTTTCATCTCAAGATCTTAAATTATAGACCTAAATACTGAGTAATTAAAAATAAAGCTCTTACCCTGAATGGAGTTTAAGCCAAAAGAAAAGGAAAGGAAACAGGAAGAAGACAAATTCAGAGAAGATCCTTTGAGGGTGGACTTCCTTCCACTGGGCAGAAGCTGTTAAGTGAATCAGCACCATTCGCAGGAATCTGGATGAGAGGAAATTCAGCCAAACCAAATGTCTCAATTTGAATTGAAAAGGAATTCTTTCCGAACATCCTAAATTCCCTCTCTACCTCCTCCTTCTTTTCCTTGTTACCTTTCCCCCAAAAAAATGTTCAGGGTTAAAATATGAGGAAATTAAAGTGGTATGAAATTAAGCAAGTTAACAATGTTTGGTTTGTTTGGTTTGGTTTAGTTTGGTTTGGTTTGAGACGGAGTCTCGCTGTCTCACCCAGGCTAGAAAACAGTGGCACAATCTTGGCTCACTGCAACCTGCTCCTCCTGGGTTCAAGCGATTCTCCTGTCTTAGCCTCCCTAGTAGCTGGGATTGCAAGTGTACACCATCACACCCAGCTAATTTTTTATATTTTTGGTAGAGACAGGGTTTCACCATGTTGGCCAGGCTGGTCTTGAACTCTTGACCTCAGGTGGTCCACCCGCCTCAGCCTCGCAAAGTGCTGGAATTACAGGCCTGAGCCACTGCACCCAGGCAGCAAGTTAATATTTTAAGAATGACATTTTGAAATTGTCTCCTGTTGATAAGTGAGCAATTTGTAAGACATTCACGTAAGATAATATAACTTTTTTTCTCATGCAAACTTTGTGTCACTGAATTTATTTTTAAAAGGGGAAATGATTTTGTTAACTCTAAGACTTATGTGAGATAAGATGCAAAAATCAGTTTAGGCTGTAAAGTCATACTATATTTAGAAGATAACGGCATATTAAGCGTTACTTTACAAAGAAATAATGTCTTAATTTGGCTTTCTGAATTTGGGGGAAGTATAGCAAAGTAAAATTAATTTGTAAATAGCATATATATATTTCATTCACTGTAGTTTATTTGAAATTTAAGGTGGAAATAATACATGAAGAAAATATAAATGATTTGACTTTTATAGAACTTAATGTAAACTTTATAAATTTGTACTTAAAATACTTAAAACATTTTAAAAAGTTTATATATATCAAGTACATAGTATTTAACTTACAATCAGCCAAGGTAATTTTTTTATCTTGTAACTCTTAAAAAGAGTTTGTTTTTAAAGTGCTTTTCCTACTATAATAGTTTCTTAACTTTTGGGATGTTATGTGCCCCACATTTAAACAAGATTTAAATATGATTTACAGGGGTTTACCACTTTGTTTCCTTCCTGCTCACAAATTCAAAAGCCTACATAGACTTCAGATTTAAAATCTTGTTCTAATTCCTTTGGGAAGTTTGAATATTTTAAACTCTAGGTCTTATCTGATTTGAAAACTGTCTTACTGTTTTTTGAAACAAGTTTTTGTTTCCAGACTTAATTCTCAGGAAACCCTATTTTAATTCCATGAAGAAAATTTTAGGCCAGGCACAGTGGCTAACACCTGTAATACCAACACTTTGGGAGCCTGAGGTGGGAGAATCACTAGAGCCCAGGAATTTGAAATCAGCCTTCACAAAATGGCAAGACCCCGTCTCTACAAAAATTGTAAAAGTTAGTTGGGCATGGTGCTGTATGCCTGGGGTTCCAGCTACACAGGAAGCTGAGGCAGGATGATTGCTTGAGCCCAGGGGGTCGAGGCTGCAAGTGTCTTTTTCATGTAATAACTTATTTTTTTCTGGGTAGATACCCTGTAGTGGGATTCCTGGATTGAATGGTAGTTCTACTTTTAATTCTTTAAGGAATCTCCATACTGTTTTTCACAGTGGTTGTACCAGTTTATATTCTCACCAAGTGTAAAACTATTCTCTTTTTATCACATCCATGTCAACATCTATTATTTTTTTATTTTTAAATTATGGCCACTCTTGCAGGAGTAAGGTGGTATCTCATTGTGGTTTTGATTTGTGTTGAGCATTTTTTTTATATTTGCTGGCCATTTGTATATCTTCTTTTGAGAATTGTCTATTCATGTCCTTAGCCTACATTTTTGATGGGATTATTTCATTTTTTTCTTGCCGATTTGTTTGACTTTCTTGTAGATTTTGCATATTAGTCCTTTGTTGGATGCATAGTTTGTGAATATTTTCTCCCACTCTGTGAGTTGTCTGTTTACTCTGCTGATTATTTCTTTTGCTGTGCAGAAGCTATTTAGTTTGAAGGTCCCATCTATTTGTTTCTGTTGCATTTACTTTTGGGTTCTTGGTCATGAACTCTTTGCCTAAGCCAATGTCTAGAAGAGTTTTTCCAATGTTATCTTCTAGAATTTTTATGGTTTCAGGTTTAGATTTAAGTCTTTGATCTAACCAGTTAATTTTTTATCTTATTAGCTCTTTACTAATTAATCATGCCATTTAAAAATTAATGAATATAAGTATTTAGATTTTTTGTTATTTTTTTACAACTGATAAGACTTATTGACTGACATACCTTACAGAAAGAAGGAATTTTTTTAAAGAAACTATCATTTTTCAAACAATGTCGTTTAACACAATGTGCTATATTTTGAATCATTTATGTAGAGATGAAGACATGCAAAGTTTGGCTAGTTTGATGAGTATGAAGCAGGCTGACATTGGCAATTTAGATGACTTTGAAGAAGATAATGAAGATGACGATGAGAACAGAGTGAACCAAGAAGAAAAGGCAGCTAAAATTACAGGTTGGTTTTATTAGCATTAAACTAAAAGTTTATCTTTTGTTGCAGAGTTCAAAAACTCATTCTCATTTCCCAGGAAGAAAACAATTCTTCTTAATTAGAGTTTTTTTTTTTCTTCTTTTAGCCGTTCTACAATAAAATATACTATTTAGTTCTCTGAAAACTTTCCATGCTGTTTATAATAGATTTTAGCAGTTTGAGATCAAGTACAAGGATTGTCAAAATAACATGAAACATTCTTAAACTGTAGTATGAAGCAACCTAAATCTGGTCATACTTATTTTGTCTGTGTGTGGATGAAACCTCTGTAAGTAAAGATCTGCCTATAAAGGATAATAGGACACAATAAGGAGATGGATTGGCTAGCTGCTTCTATTTCATATTCATTTATTGAATTATGTGGACATTTTGAGTTTTGAATTTATATATCTTAGGTATCCTGGTATCGAAGCTTTCATGCAGCTATTCCTTCAAGCTGGTTTGATCAAGCTACGAAGATGTTAAGTGGTTAGAACTTCTTTTTATTAATTGGTCAATAAATACTTATTGAAAATTTGGCTGTCACACTTAAGGAATTGATGTTATACTTCTATTATTGCTGTGAAAATTAAGCACAATTTACATATTCCTTTTAGATGATGAATTGCTCTAAATTTCTGAATTGATATCCCTTCACTTCTATTATCTGTTTACCTCTTGGTAATTTTTTTCAAATTCATTTGAGTACTTTGTCACTCACCTTTTGGTTCTGCCTCCGTTCCTGCTATCATGTGGGAGATTTCCATTTATTCCATGTATCACTCGTTTAACTACTCAGCTAAAAAGTTCTGTGACTTTCTTGACTCTGATGACGTACGCTTCTACTCCACTACAGGAAATCTATCATAAGGAACTGCTCAGACTTGTGTGCAGTTAGATGTTTTTTCATGTGTAAATTTTGTTATTTTCTAATTTGTGATTGCAGTTTTGATTTATTAGTTGGCCCAACCATGTTTAGGAGAGTGTGTTTTACCATGTGCTTTGTTTATTTATTTCTAGTTTGTTTGCTTATTCATTCAAATGAAATTCAAAAATATCTTGAATTTCAAAATTTTTAAAAAATTTATTGAGATTTTTAAATAAAAAATTTAGACTACTACAAATAGCAGTCTAAATATATGATTTTTTTTTCTTTTTTTTCTTTCCTTTTTTTTTCTTTTTTTTTTTTGAGATGGAGTTTCACTCTTATTACCCAGGCTGGAGTGCAATGGGGCGATCTCGGCTCACTGCAACCTCCGCCTCCTGGGTTCAGGCAATTCTCCTGCTTCAGCCTCCTGAGTAGCTGGTATTACAGGCATGCGCCACCATGCCCAGCTGATTTTTTGTGTTTTTAGTAGAGACGGGGTTTCACCATGTTGACCAGGAAGATCTCAATCTCTTGACCTCGTGATCCACCCGTCTCGGCCTCTCAAAGTGTTGGGATTACAGGCTTGAGCCACCGTGCCTGGCTATTTTTATACGTTTTCTATTAATGTGTTTTTACATATATATTTGTTGTATTCATCATTAGACTCAACACTCAACCTCTCATTACAGGCATAGCTTGTTTTACTGAACCTTGTTTTATTGCACTTAACAGATTTTTTTTTTTAAAGAAATTGAAGATTTTTGGCAACTCTACATTGAGCAAGTCTATCAGCTTAGTCTATCAGTCTTTCCAACAGCATGTGCTCACTTTGTGTCTCTGTGTCATTTGATAACTTTTGCAATATTTCATACTTTTTCATTATTGCTATATCTGTTACAGTGATCTGTGACCAATGATGTTTGATGTTACTATTATAATTATTTTGAGGTGCCATGAATTGTCCCCATATAAGACAGCAAACTTAAGTGTGTTCTGACTGCTCCACCAACCAGCTGTTCCCTGTCTCTTTCTCTCCTTGGGCCTCCTCATTCCCTGAGACATAAGAATGTTGAAATTAGGCCAGTTAATAACCCTGCAATGCCTGTAGGTGTTCAAGTGAAAGGAAGAGTTGCGTGTCTCTCCCTTTAAATGAAAAGCTAGAAATGATTAAGTTTGTCAGGAAGGCATGTCTAAACCAAAGATAGGCCGAATGCTAGGCCACTTGTGCTAAACAGTTAGCCAAGTTGTGAATACAAAGGAAAAATTCTTGAAGGAAATTAAAAGTTCTACCCCAGTGAACACATGAAAGATTTTTAAAAATGTGTAACAGCCTTATTGCTGATGTGGAGAAAGCTTTAATGGTCTGGATAGGACATCAAACCAGCCATAGCATTCCCTTAAGCCAAAGCCTAATCCAGAGAACTCTGTTCAATTCTCTGAAGGCTGAGAAAGGTGAGGAAGCTGCAGAAGAAAAGTCTGAAGCTAGCAGAGGTTGGTTCATGAGGTTTAAGGAAAGAACCCATTTCTGTAACATGAAAGTGCAAAGTAAAGCAGTAAATGCTGATATAGAAGTTGCAGCAAGTTGCCCAGAAGATCTAACCAAGATCGTTGAAGGAGCTGGCTACACTGAACACAGATTTTCCATGTAGACAATACAGCCTTCTATTGGAAGAAGATGCCATCTAGCAATTTCCTAGCTAGAGGAGCAAAGTTAACACCTGACTTCAAAGCCTCAAAACTTCAAAGGACAAGTTGGCTCTCTTGTTAGGGGCTAATGTAGCTGGTGACTTCAGGTTGAAGTCAGTACTCATTTATCATTCCAGAAAATGCTAGGGCCCTTAAGAATGATGCTAAATCTATTCTGCCTGTGCTATACAAATGGAGTAACAAAGCCTGGATGCTTTTTATAGCATAGTTTACTGAATATTTTAAGTCCATTGTTGAGACTTGCTGTGCAGAAAAAAAGATGCCTTCCGAACTATTACTACTAATTCCTTTTAGTGTGCTGCCTAAAAAAGTAACATCACTGCTCATTGACAGCATACCTGGTTGCCCAAGAGCTGTAATGGAGATGTACAAGGAGATTAGTGTTGTTTCTGCAGCACATAGTTTAAGGAGTAATTTTGATTTTCAAGTCTTATTATTTAAGAAAAACATTTTGTAAGGTGTAGCTGTTATAGGTAGCGATTCCTCTGATGATCTGAGCAAAGCCAATTGAAAACCTCTTGGGGCCGGGCGTGGTGGCTCAAGCCTGTAATCCCAGCACTTTGGGACGCCGAGGCAGGTGGATCACGAGGTCAAGAGATCAAGACTATCCTGGTCAACATGGAGAAACCCCGTCTCTACTAAAAATACAAAAAATTAGCTGGGCTTGGTGGCGCGTGCCTGTAATCCCAGCTACTCGGGAGGCTGAGGCAGGAGAATTGCCTGAACCCAGGAGGCGGAGGTTGCGGTGAGCCAAGATCGCGCCATTGCACTCCAGCCTGGGTAACAAGAGCGAAACTCTGTCTCAAAAAAAAAAAAAAAAAAGAAAACCTCTTGGAATGGATTCACTGTTCTAGATGCTATTAAGAATTTTGTGGTTCATGGGAGGAAGTCCAGAATATCAACATCAAGAGGAGTTTGGAAGATGAAAAAAGCTGATTCCGATCCTCATGGCTGACTTTGAGGGGTTCAAGGCTTCAACGGAGGAAGTAACCACACTTGTGGAAATTGCAAGAGAACCAGCATTAGAAGTGGAGCTTAAACATATGATTGAATTGCTGCAATCTCATGATTAAACTTGAAAGGATGAGGAGTTGCCTTTCTGAATGAACAAAGAAAGTAGCTTCTTGACATGGAGCCTACTTCTGGTGAAGATGCTGTGAACATTGTTGAAATAGCAACAAAGGATTTAGAATATCACATCACTTTGATAAAGTTTGGCAGGGTTTGAGAGGATTTATTTCAATTTTAAAAGAAGCTCCACTGTGGTGTTGTCAAACAGCATTGCATGCTACAGAGAAAATTTTAATGAAAGGAGAATTCAGTTGATGCAACAAACTTCATTGTTGTCTTAAGAAATGGCCACAAGTATTTTAAGAAATTACCCAGCCTTCAGCAGGCACCTCTTTGATTAATCAGTTGTCGTCAATATCAAGGCAGGAGCCTCCAACACCAAAAAGTTGTGACTCATTGAAGGCTCAGATGATTGTTACCTTTTTTTTTTTTTTTTTTTTAGCAATAAAGCATGTTTTAATTAAGGTATATATGTTGTTTTTAGACATAATGCTATTGCATACTTAATAGACTATAGTATGAACATAACTTTTATATACATTGGGAAGCCAAAAAGTTTTTGTGATGTGCTTTATTGCAATATTCACCGTAGTGATCTGGAACCAGACTAGCAATATGTCTGAGATTATACCTGTACAGTTGAAGCCAAAACAGCATGGATTGAACTGCATGGGTCCACTTATACATGATGTGTTTTCAACCAAACACATGGAAAATACAGTATTCACAGTATACAAAACCTACATACATATAGAGGGCCCACTTTTCCTATATGTGGGTTCTGCAGGGCCTGCTTTGGAACTTGATATATGGATTTTGATATAGCAGGGTCCCTGGAAGCAATCCCCCATGTATACCAAGGGATGACTGTATATATATCTTTTTTGTAGTTTATATTTTTAAGACAGAAAACTTCACTACTAAATTATTTTTTCTATAAAAGTTTATTCTCTTAAAGCTTCATTATAATTTGTATCAGTTTGCCTCATTTAATGCCTCTTGCCTTGAAATTTTCCCTATTGATATTTGTAAACAATAGTTTTAGATTTGTATTTTCTTGGCATATTTGTCACTTGATTTTTAACCTATCTGTATTATTTTAAGTGCTTCTTTTATTACAGCATTTGGTTGATTTAACTTTATAAGCTTTGCCCTTCAATATTATATTTCTTGATAACTGATATACTTAAGTGTATTTATATTACTTTATTTATACTTTTATTTTTTGGGCTTTTCTTAGTTTTTCCTCCCATGTTTTACATGTTGCCTTTCTTAGATTTTCTGTATTCAAACATTTTTAATAGAATAACTTAGAAGGTATATAACCTGTTTTCATTTTGGGCTGGTATTCTCTGTAATAAATAAGCCAGACAGAAAAAAATGAGTAAATTTTTATTTCTCTGCTTACATTAGAAATAAAGCAAAATTTGTTGACTCTCTACTTGTAGAATGAGAGATACAATATGATTCTGTTCTTCACTTTATTTAAACCCTTTCCTCCAACGTCTATTGGCTATTATATTTATTTCAATAACATTTTGCTAATTTTTTTCAATAGTACACACTGATATTTGCATTGTGTTTTATAATGATGTCAGCAACAATTTTTAAAATGTGGTATCTTTCCCATCTTTGAGTTTTGACATCTTTCTTTCTTTATTTTAATCTTTGAGTTTTGGTTGTTTGGCTAACTGGAGTATTTCCAGAAGAATAAGTAGGTTGTCTTTTTCCCTGCTACTACCAATCACCTTCTACCTTGTCTTAGTTTGCTTGGGCTGCTGTTACAAAATACTTCAGGTTGGGTAATTTGTAATCAACAGAAATTTATTGCACAGGTTTTGGAAGATGGGAAATCCAAGATGAAAGAGCCTGCAGATTTCTTATCTGGTGAGAGCCTGTTCCATATAGATGGTGCCGTGTACGTGTGTACATGTGGAGGAACAGCAAAGAAAAGGGACAAATTTGCTTCCTCAGAGGCTTTTTTTTTTTTTTTTTTTTTTTTGAGACAAGGTCTTGGTTTGTTGCCCAGGCTTGAGTGCAGTGGTGCAATCTTATCTCACTGTAACTTTCACCTCCTGGGTTCAAGGGATTCTCCTGCCTCAGCCTCCCAAGTAGCTGGGATCACAGGCGTGCAACACCATGCTTAGGTGATTTTTATATTTTTAGTAGAGAAGGGGTCTTACCATGTTGGCCAGGCCGATCTCAAACTCCTGACCTCAGGTGATCCACATACCTTGACCTCCCAAAGTGCTGAGATTATAGGCATGAGCCACCGTGCCTGGCTCTCAAAGCCTTTTTATAAGGGCATTAGTATTATCTATGAGGGTAGAGCCCTCAGGAACTAATCACCTCTCTGTAAGCTCTACCTAAAACCTTCGCCTTGGGATTAAGTTCCAACATAGGAATTTTGGAGGGACATCAACATTCAGACCATAATATTCCTATCCTTCAAAATTTAATTCATTTGTCACATACTTTGAGAAGCCTTTGATGCTCCTTCCTTCTTAAGCTTGACCATTCCATCCTTTATGGTACTATCACTTACAAATGTAGGCATTTTCTTATAGACTGAGTTTGTGTAATTCCAGTGGAATATCAATTGGAACTTTTTAGAGAATTGGTTTGTTATTTGTAGATGGCTTTTGATTAAAACTAAATCTCAGTTAGACACAGGTACTCTTAAGTAGGAATTTTTAAAACCTCATGTTTGCATAGTTTTGAGCAGTATTGAGCTATTTTGATCACAGCAATGGGAGAAAAAATGATAATATGTTACAGTTTCTACACTAGTATTGAAAGGAAGAGAAAGAACATTAATTTTTGAGGAAATGTAGATTTAATGACAGCATTCAATAATTATCAGATTTCACAACTAAACCCTTGCTGCCCAAACATACACATATTCCTTATTTTCTAAAATTCCTGCAAGAGCAGTAACTTTCTGTTAGGCAGTTCAAAATTCTCTGAACCTAATTGAAGAAATTGTTTTGAGGCAACTTTGGATGCCTCTATTTTGAGTTATTTATTTACATTTTTAATATTTTATTAAATTCCTTGGAAGTAGAAACTGTGTTCTAATCACTTTTTCATCTCCAGCTTCCAGCACATTATCTGGGACATAATAGGAATTTAATATATCTTAACCGAAAGGCCATAGTCAATGAATGAAGCTTCATTCTTTCTGGCTTATATTGTTCCATTTGACGTTTAATCACATACTACCTTTTACAGGGTAGAGTGGTCCCATTTTATAGAAGGAATATGTTCTGAAAGGCACACATAATTCAAAGCTCAATAATTCAAAACTAGTTTTCTAAAAGGAATGAATGTAAATTGTGAGTGTTGAGAAGAAGGGGCAGGTGGAGGCAGTGGGTGCCTAGATGTATGTTGTAAGTCCTGATAAATTCACAATCATTGTAGCATAATTTTGATTTGATAGTACTTTTTTTTTTTTGGACATTTTCTATTATATTTGGAGAGTATGGCAACCTAAATTAATAGCACAGCATATTATGGCAGTTGTTTGGCTTCCTTAGTTGCATGTCTTAGCACATTTAAATTCCATTCCAAAGTTACTAACTTACAGGGATATTTTTTTTAGCACCAGCATGACCACTTTGAAAGTTTTTGAGTGAAGTAGTTTTAACGTAATAAAAACATTATCGAAATGTAAGCATTAATGTTAAAATAATAGCGCAAAAAAAATGCATATTTTTATAAATATGGTTACAAAATAAAGTATGGTAAGTATTTTTAGTTACCAGCAACAGTGGCAATAACTTAAACACAGTTTATATTAACTTTTCTTTCCAAGTTTGAAATTGTTATTGACACAATTTTTATGGAGGAAGGAATCATTATTTTAAATTGTTCCTATTAATTATATCTTAATGTTGCAACATAAATGCATAAAGTACAATTGTATTATGTTATTTAAAATTATATTGAATGTATTATTTCTCCAACAAAGCTCAAAATTTCTTGAGGGAACAAACTGTTAACGATTATTTTGTGTACCTCTTAGATTGACACCGCAAGGGTATTCATGTAGTGAGTAATTTCTTATGGAAAGTTGTTAAATCAGCGGTATTTGACAAAAAAAAATTCTCCAAAATTACAGTCTTTGCTAGGAGGTGAAAGTAAATCCCTGGTATCTGTACTTGCACTGATCAGAAATCCCTACACTGTTCTGAGAGACTACCCTGCTAAATAGATACATAGTTGGGGACTAGTTCTCAGGCAGGAACCATTTATTGATGCTGCGTCTATAGATACATTTTACTGAGGTGCAGCACCAGTGAATAGGCAGGAGAATTTTGACTTGCAGTTGGAAAAATCACTGAAATGTAGCAGGAGTGTTAGACCTTGGAGTTGGAGAAAAAAATGCCTTTTAATAGAAAGTTTGCTGCAGCCAGTAGTAGAAATTACGAAACCATATGGTTTCAGAACAATCAATGCCTGTATCTGTATGGCACTCACACAATGCTTGAAGCAGTAGTTGGCAATATGATCATCTTTGGAATTCATGTTGAATTTCTGAATACACACCAACAGGAAGAAAAATAAAGATTCCTGTATTATAAAGACAAGGTTCTGTTGAATACATGACAGAAAATCAAGTGCAACTGAAGTAGTTTACAGCAAGCATTGTTAAGAGAACTCAAACATGAGGCACCTGAAAGACCCCTGGTGTTCTTCAAGTTTCTTGTGTTGCAAAGATCACCATGGGGTCTACCTAAAATCATCCAGACATTCGGATTCATTTACATGACCCAAATAAGCCAAATAGCATTAGATTCACCTAAAAGGATATTGGATAGGAAACACAGTTTGCCAGCAGGGCATTCCTTTTTCACCAGAGTTTTCACAGCAGTCTGAGTACTGCTGTTTATCCCCCACCACCAAATGACAACGTGGGTACAAAGCGACAAGATCTGCATGGGAGCAGGGATTACCTTGCCTTAAAAATCCCCATGTAGCACAAGAGCAGATATCTTTTTTTTTTTTCCCCTTCTAATTCCCAAACTGGTCTGAGCTGATACCTTTGTACCAGTTTCATGGGTACAATTTCCAAGATTCCTATAAAGGACATGCATATTTATAAGAGTCTCCACATTCAGAGAAGCTAAAACCTGTGACCTTATACCAGGTATATAGTTTATTCAGAATCTTCCCATCCAGATGTAATTTGTCAATCAGGTTTAATTTTTACCGTAAGCAATGTTGCTTGGTGTTTGTTAAGCCTTTTCCCATAGTTGATAAAGTTAATTTTGGAGAAGGAAGAGAGAGTGACGTATTGGCTACCTTCAGGGAACAAAATCTAACAGCACAGATGGTAGTAGAGAAGATACTAGTTATATATTGAGGAGCTGGAGTTGATGATGGTATGACTCAGCCTTCTGAGATTAAATCCTACTTACTAGAGCTATGAATGGAGATAAGTAGGTCTTCTACCTTTTGTTAGAAGGATCCTTAAAATAAATAAGGGACTTTAGTCAGAGAGTAAGACCATTAATTTGCTTCTGGTTTTTACCTGGCATCCACCCACTAGTACCTAGGCATCTCATGAACAAAATCATAGGATTGTTGTGGCCTCAATTAAAAAAAAAATTAACCCGGCTTGGTGGCATGCACCTGTAGTCCCAGCTACTTGGAAGTTGAGGTGAGAGGATTGCCTTAGCCCAAAATACTTTGTTTAAATAAAAATTAATTGAAATGGCCACCTATTTTGGAGGTCCATTAAAAGGATGAGAATTTTGGAAAACTGCCTCTGTTATTTAGTCACTAAGGTTGGGAATAGGGGGAAAGCAGAGAGGTAAGGCAATTCTGATCCCTTGAGCCAAAAAGTTTATAAGGTATCATAGCTACCTTCTTTTTAAAGGCATTTGAAACCCTAGGATGAGAGACTGAAGTTGTCAGAAGTATATCTCCACAGTCTTTAGAACTCAAATATGTCAACTCAGAGAATAATAGAAGTAGCAGAAGACACAGACTACAAGTTCGGCTTACTTTCTGTGTCACTCTTAAATGCTAATGCTGCTTTATTTGTACTTATGACACAAAATATTATCTAGCTTCCCCTACCCCAAGGCTCTCAGAGAGGTCTGCTGATACTGATAACCCATCTGACAGGCCATGGATGGAAGTGAGGGCTCTAAAAAAGAAGTTAGAAGCCTTCTAGTATTTAGGGGAGGAGCCAGGAGACAATTAATATTCAAAGTACCTAAATGAGTTCTCTAAGGATTTATCCTAGGAATTCAAGGTTAGTTTAACCACATTAATAAAGGAGAAAAATTATATAATCAGTTCAACAGACGAAGAAAGGAACATTTGACAAAATTCAACACCAAGTTTCTTAGCAAAGTTTTAACAGAAGATAATTTCTTCATTTTGATAAAGGACATTAATGAAAAGCTACAGCTAGCATCATACTTAATGGTGAAACATTGCACACTTTTCCCCTAAGATTGGGAACAAGGCAAGGATGTTTGCTGTTACCATTCAACATTATATTTGAGGTTCTAGCAAAGTCACAGGATATAAGATCAATATAGAAAAATCCACTGTATTTTTATACACGAACAACAAACATTTAGAAAATGAAATTAGCCCAAAATATTTGGTTTAAATAAAAATTAATTAAAATGTCCACCTATTTTGGAGCTCCATTAAAAGGATGAGTATTCCTGGAAAACTGCCTCTGTTGTTCAGTTATTAAGGTTGGGAATGAGAGCAAGCAGAGAGGTAGGGCAATTCTGAAATTAACCAAATTTCATTTAAGTAGAGGTAAATAAGAAACAGACTAAGAAATAAATTTGACATGAGGTGAAAAACCTCTGTTTTATTTATTTATTACACTAAAAAGTGTAATACATTACTAAAGGTAACTAAAGAAGACCTTAATTAATGGAAAGATAACTAGTGTTCATAGATTAGAATATTCAATATTATTATTTTTCCTCAAATAAATCTATAAATCAAGCTCAATGCCAGTCATAATCCTAACAGGTGTCTTTTAAAAATAGAAATTGAAGGCTGGGTGTGGTGGCTCATATTTGTAATCTCAGTACTTTGGGAGGCTGAAGTGGGCAGATCACCTGAAGTCAGGAGTTCAAGACTGACCTGGCCAACATGATGAAACCCTGTCTCTACTAAAAATACAAAAATTAGCTGAGTGTGGTGGCGGGCGCCTGTAATCCCAGCTACTCAGAAGGCTGATGCAGGAGAATTGCTTGAACCCACAAGGTGGAGGTTGCAGTGAGTCGAGATCACGCCATTGCACTCTAGCCTGGGTGACAAAGTGAAACTCTGTCTTAAAAAAAAAAAAAACAGAAAGAAATAGAAATTGAAAAGTGATTATAAAGTATATTTGGGGATGCAAAGTAACCAAAAGAATCTTGAGAAAGAACTGAATTATAATACTAATACTACCTGATATGAAAATTTACTGTAAAGCTATAGTAATTAAGATCGTGTCAAATTGGCATATGACAGACAAGTAGATCAACAGAGCAAAACAAAGTCCTGAAATATACCCAAACTTGGTCAATTAATTTCAACAAAGTTGTAAGCATAATCCAATAATTGGGGGAAAAAGTGTTTTCAGTAAATAGTGCTGAACAATTGCATGCTTATATAGAAAAAATGAACTTCATCCCCCACCTCTCAATATACATTAATTCAATGTATTCATGGTAATTAATAACAAACATTAATTCAAGATAGATCATAGACCTAAATACAAAACTATAAAATGACGAAGCTTCTGAACAAAAGCAAAACAAAAACCTAGATTACTGCTTTTTTGAACTAAGGGTAGGCAGAGGGTTTTTAAAGATGACACAGAAAGCAATAATCAGGAAAGAAGAATTTGAGAGAAACGAGAGAGAGAGAGAGAGAGAGAGAGAGTGGGAGAGAGAGCAAGAGCGAGCTATGCTGGGCCATCTGCAAGCCTTTCCAGCGAAAACCAAATGTTGAGTAAAGCCATTTTGGACATCCAGCTCTGCCAGGCTTTCAGATGACTTCAGCCCAGTTGCCATCTAACTACAATGAACTCCAGCTGAGTCCAGTCAACCCACAGAACCTTGAGAGAGAATAATTTGTTGTTTTAAGTCACCAAATTTCGAAGTGGTGGATTAAAATATAACATTTTTATAGATAAATGGAACATTATAGATACATGTATACATATGTAGACATAGATACATAAACAAAACAGTATGTCTATAATGTAAAAATGAAAAATATACCTTTCTACCTTTATAAAATGATGCAAAGTGTTATGACTCATTCAGTTCATTCATTTGCAACATAAATTAAGTACTAGCTATAGGCTTAAAATTGCTACTTGTTAGAAATACAAGATGAACATGACACAGATGCATAGCTGTTAACTTCTATTTTTAATATATTAAGTGTGTGAGGGGACTCTCTAGGGTCATTAGACAAGAAGTGCCCACTAGGTAGTTGGTAATTCAAGTCTGGCACTCAGTATGTATTTGAGAATTATCTTCATTTATGTGTGTGGTTAAGCCAAGAGAATGGATGAATTCTTTCAAAAAGAACAGATTTAGGGGAAAAAAAAGAATGGGACCTATGATGGGACCCTAGGCAGAAGGAAGAGTAATTATTATTAAAAGAGACTGAGACAGAACTCTCAGTCCGAGATAGGAGGAGAATCAGAAGATGCTAGTACCTTAGAAGAGGCAGTCACATATTTATGGCCTTAAGCCTATAGAGAAAGGGGTATCTTTTTAACCTTAATCTCTGCCAGTAAGTTTAAGTGTTACTATTTTAGACCATCTTAAAATAAGATACACCTGAATCTTGTTATACTTTAGGGAATAACGAGGATGCTGCAAAATTTGCAGGTATGTTGTAGCTCTAGGAAGTTTTTTTTTTTCCTTTTAACTCAACTACAAACTTTCTTAAAAGGAAAAAGCCACCTACTCTTCATGCTGCCATCCCCATCCTCACCTTTTTTTTGTTCAATATGATAATCTCTGGTATTAAATTTCTATCTTCTTTTGCCTTCCTTACAGTAAAGAAGAATCTCAAATTATTTGACCCTTTGCTTCGATTGCCTGCCCCTAATTTAGTTTCTCTTCTTATTCTCACCAACTTGAAGCAGGTTCATACCGACATACAGTTGTAGGAAATATATGGGTTTATTGCTCAATTTGAATAGTAGTAGGGGAGAAATTTACACTGTTACATAAGATTATTAGCATTTTCCAAACAGTTTCAATTTTCTGTGAAACAAGGCTTTGTAAACCAATAAAGTATTATGTAAATATATTGGGTAGGGTAATATATTTGGTCAGGGTAGCATGTAATTGCAAAAGCTTCCCATTAAGAAAAATTCCAGCAACAAATTTTTGTTATAAAGTTTCTTTTAACTTTTTCCGATTATAAAAGTAAAACATTGTAGAAAATTGGAAGAAACAGAAAAGTATTTTTTTAGAAAGATAGATACATAACAAAATTATACATTTTAGGCTGTTGACCCACATAGCAACTGCCAATTGAAGTATTTGCATGGGAAGTTTCACCAGCTGTCCACAACTGAATAGCCCCAGTCTCAGTTGCTGTCCACACAGTCACCCAACACACAAACATAGCAGTTATCCTAGACTTCTTTGCCTATCATCTATGTCAAATTAATCATCAAACCTTCTTTATCTTTTATTCAGTTAACAAGTATATATTGAGTGCCTTCCTTCATGGAGTGGCAATGCTTTGTCTTACCTCCTGTCCTTTTTTGTCAAATGCTTTCTCCATGTTGCTGCTCTAATGTTGTTTCTGAAATACGCTAGATTCCCCTAACTCTCAGAATAAAGTTCACATTCTTTAGTTTGATCATAACAACCTTCATGATAGGACGTTTGCTAGCCCCATCTCATTCCATTTCCTATCACTGGCATCTTAAACTCCAACTTGCAGTTCCTCTAGTATGTCATGTTCTCTTTGCCTCCTTTTATCCCCATCCATTTCCTCTTTTATTTTAGTAATTATATGTCTATTTGTCTTGTGTTAGCTCAAATGTAGATAAAAATCCAGGAATCTCTCCTAACCTCTGAGTTATATGTCTCTCTTTCAGTTAGTTTCCCATAGTCTACAGTGCTATCTCAATCATAATATTTATCATACACCGTATATTACTTTACTTGCTCATCTACCCCACTAAAATATAAAGCCATGAGAGCAGGTACTAGCCCAGGCATATAATAGGTATTTGATAAATGCTTATTAAATAGATAAGTGGTATTTTTTTTGAGATTGCCTTTTTATGATTTGGATTAGCATTTATTTGCAAACCAAATGAAGGTATTGAGATTCAAATTTATTTGCAAACCAAATATTGGTATAGAGAATCAAAATTACCTTTTCACTCTGTTAATTTAAATAAAAGTTCTAGGAGTGAAGTAGGGATTTACTTAAGCTAAGGATGAATGGGGGAAACTACTAGGACAGTTTGTCATTAGTGAAGAGAGTGTAAAGAAGAAATTACTTTGAATTAGTTAATGAGGAAATGCCCATAGGTGATTTTAGATGTCACCAAAAGCATGATGACGAGGAAGAAATACTTTAAGCATTCAGAAAAATAATTTAGTTATATAATGGAATCATCTTGATTGTATTTTTTAAAATGCCTACATTATACCTAAAACTCTGTAGAACAATATTAATGATTTGAAGGTAGGAACTAAGTCTAATACTTCTTCTATATTCCCTGCAGTGCTCATTATATAAGATTTTAATAAATGATTGATTTCTTCTCTCATCGAGATTACTTTTAGGAACATAAGGCAATAAAGATGTCTTAGCTATATAAAGAAAACTACAAATATTTGAGCATTATATAAACATTTTTTGACCTATTAATTACATATATAGGAATATAGGACAAACAAATAATACTAAGATACATGATAAAATATGGATAATAATAATCCTTTTTTGGTTATTTATGAGAATTAACTGATTGTTGATGCAAAGCCTCTCCCACTGCTTAATAATTAACTGCTATTATTAATATTTATTTTTATATTTTATATTTTCAAAGTTATTCATATTTTATATTTTCAAAGTTATTCCTGTAGGGCAAGTAAATAATACTAATACACGTGATAAGATGTGAATAATAATTATTTTTTGATTATGAGAATTAACTGATAATGGATGCAAAGCCTTTCCCACTGATGAATAATTGTTAGCTGCCGTTATTAATATTTCTTTTTATATGTTCAAAGTTATTCATATTTTTAAAGTTAAAAATCAGTTATAATCTTTTTTAAAAGCCCAACTAGCAAAGAATGAAAAAAAATTAGTCATGAGATTGGTAATCACTTAACATTGCTCTCTCACTCCATTATATTTTTCTTAAAAATTACCAAATTACAAGAACTGCAAGTGGTAGGTAAATGATCTAATTTATAAATGAATTCTACCTACTGAGAAATTTACTAGGTTACCTTGAGTCAGAATAGGATTTAAAACTATTGATAGTACAAGATGGAAGAAGAAACTTTATAAAAGTCTGACTATTCATCTCCTACTGTTCAAATTGGGATAAAAAGTTCAATTGATATTGTGTTTACTTCCTATTTTCTGTTATTTACCCTGACTATCTCAAGCAATTTTGTTTATGCAAAATATATTTTCTCATTCAGAAAAAGAAAGTTGATAAGCTTATCAACTTTTCATAGGTATTTTGGTGAAAGGTCTATAACATGTCTCTGACAGCCTAGTATTTTCATATCTGGATACTTTGGAGATATTGTGAGTTTGGTTTCAAACCACCACAGTAAAACAAATATTGCCATAAAGCAAGTCACACAAATATTTTGGTTTCCCAGTGTATATAAGAGTTACGTTTACACTATACTGTCGTCTGTTAAGTATGCAATACCATTATGTCATGTCTTCTTCACTAGGAGTCGGTTCCATGTCAAGAAGCTGCTTTCTTTCTTCATCTAGAAAAGCAACTCCTCATTCTTTCAGGTTTTATCATGAGATTGCAGCAATTCAGTCATGTCTTTAGGCTCCGCTTCTAATGCTGATTCTCTTGCTGTTTGTACCACAATTGTGGTTACTTCCTCCACTGAAGTCTTGAACCCCTCAAAGTCAGCCACGAGGTTCAGAATCAGCTTCTTCCCTCTTCCAGACTCCTTTTGATGTTGATATTTTGACCTCCCTTCCATGAATCACAAAATCCTTAATGGCATCACAGAACAGAGAATTGTTTTCAAGAGGTTTTCAGTTGACTTTGCTCAGATCATCAGAGGAATCACTACCTAGGACATCTATATCTAACAAAATGTATTTTTAAATAGTAAGACTTGAAAATCAAAATTACTCTTTGAACTATGTGCTGCAGAAACAACACTAACCTCCTTGTACCTCTCCATCACAGCTGTTGGGTGACTAGGTGCATTGTCAGTGAGCAGTGATGTTACTTTTTTTTTAGGAAGCATCCAAAAAAGGAATGAGTAGAAATACTTTGGAAGGCATCTTTTTTTCTGCACAGTGGGTCTCAACAATGGGCTTAAAATAATACTCAGTAAACCATGCTGTAAAAAGATGTACTGTCATCTAGGCTTTGTTGTTGCATTTATACAGCACAGGCAGAGTAGATTTAGCATCATTCTTAAAAGCCCTAGGATTTTCAGGAATGGTAAATGAACATTGACTTCAACTTGAAGTCACATTCTTCAGTATCATCACAACTTGAAGCTACATTAGCCCCTAACAAGAGAGTCACCTTGTTCTTTGAAGCTTTGAGGCTTTGAGGCTTTGAAGGCAGGTGTTGACTTCCTCTAGCTAGGAAATTGCTAGATGGCATCTTCTTCCAATAGAAGGCTGTATTGTCTACAAGGAAAATCTGTGTTCAGTGTAGCCAGCTCCTTCAACGATCTTGGTTAGATCTTCTGGGCAACTTGCTGCAACTTCTATATCAGCATTTACTGCTTTACTTTGCACTTTCATGTTACAGAAATGGGTTCTTTCCTTAAACCTCATGAACCAACCTCTGCTAGCTTCAGACTTTTCTTCTGCAGCTTCCTCACGTCTCTCATCTTTCACAGAATTTACTAGAGTTAGGGTCTTGCTCTGGATTAGGCTTTGGCTTAAGGGAATGCTATGGCTGGTTTGATGTTCTGTCCAGACCATTAAAGCTTTCTCCACATCAGCAATAAGGCTGTTACGCATTTTTAAAAATCTTTCATATATTAACTGGGATAGAACTTTTAATTTCCTTCAAGAATATTTTTCCTGTACATTCACAACTTGGCTCACTCTTTAGCACAAGATTACTAGCATTCAGACTATCTTTGGTTTAGACATGCCTTCCTCACAAAGCTTAATCATTTCTAGCTTTTCATTTAAAGGGAGAGACATGGAACTCTTCCTTTCACTTGAACACCTAGTGGCCATTGCAGGGTTAAACTTGCCTAGTTTCAATATTACTGTGTATTGCGTCAGAGAAAATAAGGAGGGCTGGGGAGTAGTAGATGTGGGAGCAACTAGGTGGAGCAGTCAGAATGCACACATTTATTGAAGTTTGCCATCTTTCATGCATATAGTTCATTGCAGCCCAAAACAATTTTAGTAGTAACAGCAAAGATCATTTGTCACAAATCATGGTAACAGATATAATAAAATGGTTTACAGTATGGTGATGATGGTAGCGGCGGGTTACCTGGAGTGGTGGCTTCCATCATGCCTGCTGCAGCAGGGAGGCATGGCCGAGGCCACACACTCCAAGCAGGAGCTCCATCCTTTCTGAGTTGGGGAATGGGCTTTCTGGGTGCTACTACTTCTGTCTAAGCCACAGATGTGGACCCAGGTACTCCTGTGTTCTTGGGCCCTGGAGCAGGCAGGAGCACTGCCCTCCTGGGTGCAGCTGTAGCTGCCCAAGTTGTGGCTGTGGATCTGGGTCTCCTGCTGCAGAGAGCAGGCAGGAACCCCAACCCTGAGCACAGCTGCAGCCACCCAAGTCTCAGCTGCAGACCCAGACATCCCTGCTATCTTGGGGGCCTGGGAAGACTTCCCCTGCCCTCTCAGGCTTGGAAGTCCCTGTCCCTGCTGCCTGGCCTCTCCCTGCTGTTGGCATCTGCTCCAGTCTTGGAACAAAGTTGGAGCTGAGCTCGGGTGCTGTCACAGACTGGCCAGGTGTGCATCTGCTCAGGCCAGTACTGACATGCCAGCCCCCTGCCACCTTGGCCCCAGACCTCTTCTGGATTTTGGGCACCAACAAACATAGTAGGGAAGTTGACGAGGGGCTGAGGGCAGCTCCATGTAGGCCTGCAGGCACCTATTGGCACCTACAGCCTGGGCACCATGAATGGCAGTAGGAGATAGGTTCCTAGGCGTAAGGAGGGAGTCCACAATGAGGCCCCATTTCGGGTTAGGGAGGGCCTGAAGGCTGGGGGCCAGGCCGCCAGTCCCACAGACCAGAGTGGGAGATTGTGGTGCCTTTTCCGGGCTGCCCAGTTAGCATGCAATTCCCCTTCTCTGAGGCCCATGAAAGCCCTGGGCTCTATCAGAGCTGAGCAGATATCAGGACAATCAGCTGCAGAGAGGAGCAACCCATTCCAGGGCCTCTTATCTTCTGAGAGCTGGGAAGTTGATGGGATGACTTGCCTGCAGAGAGGAGCAACCCACTACAGGACCTCCACTCTGCTGAGAGCTGGGAAGACACTGGGACAACCAGTTGCAAAGAGGAGCAACCCATTCCATGGCCTCCTCTCTGCTGAGAGCTGCAGAATCGATAGGATGACCTGCCTGCAGAGAGGAGCTTCCCGTACCAGGTTCTCCTCTCTGGTAGGAGCTGAACATCATCAGGACACTCTGCTTATGGAAAGGAGCTACCTACTGCCGGTCTCCTCTAAGCTGTTCTATTGCTCAGCAAAGCTCCTCTTTATGTTGCTCACCCTCCACTTGTCTGTGTGCCTCATTCTTCCTGATTGCAGGACAAGAACTCAGCTCTTTTAGCCCTATTGAATGGCAAAGCTAAAAGAGCTATAACACAAACAGGGCTGAAACATGCCCCTTGCCCATATATTCCTCTCTTTCTCTTCGCCATATTGCAGACAAAGAGAGAGAAGAGCTGCCACCCATCAGGGGTAGCCCATATCTGGGAGCTCTCCATGCCAGGGCTATGACTACCTCTTTGAGGCCCTGTGGTTCCTGGCATATCCAAGCTTCCAGGTGCCACCACGTTCCCCTGTGCCAGACATGAAAACTGCATGCAGTGCACCTCTTCTACCTGCAGCCTTGCAGAGAGCTGGTGTCGATACTACTACATGGAGCTTCCTAGGCTCATGCAGCAGCTGGTGTGTCTGACTGCATGGCTGGACCCCACACTCACTCACACTCCCCTCAGCACTCCATGCCTGATTCGCTTGTCCTTGGTAGGTAAGGGACCTAGATCGGTAGCATGAGCCGAACACAGCGTGTCAGGCCAAGTGAGTGGAATGAGTCCAGCAGGCCTGAGCAAAAAAACTTGGGTAAAGGCACTACCAGCTACAGAGGTTTCCAGCCAGAAAAGCTACATCCCAAGGATCCTGTAACAGTGAGAATTACTAAAATGTGACACAGACATAAAATGAGCTGTTGGGAGAATGGTGCTGATAGACTTGGTAATCTTAGAGTTGTCACCGACCTTCAGTTCGTAAGGTGCAGACGGAATTGAGGTTGTTAATAAGCTGACCGTGTCTTAGTGGGAGAGTCTGCTAGGTTATCCATGTGGCTCAGTGTAATTACCAGGGTGCTTAAAATGGTTGTGAGAGGCAGAAGAGAAAGTCAGCACATGTGATGTGAGAACAACTTGGCCCACTGTTGCTGGTTTTGAAGATGGAGGAAGGGGGTCATAAGTTAAGGAGTGGCTTCTAGACAAGGGTGACTTCTAGAAGCTGGAAAAGGGAGGGAAGCAATTTCTGCCCTATAGGCTCCAGAAAATAATGCAGCCTAGCAAACATCCTAATTGTAGCCCAGCAAATCTTCTGATTCCCACAACAGTTAGATAATAAATTTTTTGATGCTTTAAGCAAAAACAAACCAAAAACAAAAACCCTTTACTTAATTTTAAAAAATGCAATACCTGGGAATTGCAATAAAATGTGGTATGCCTGTAGGTATTTGTTCTGTTTCCATGTTAATTTGTCTCTATAGAATGTAAATTCCACGAGGACAATACCATGTCTGTTTTAGTGTCCCAAGAATAGGTCTTGGCATAGACTGATAAATAAATATTTGTTCAGTAGATGAATACTTGCAGGCAGCTGTATTATAAATGCATATTAGATGATTTAGTTCAAATAAAATTTAGCATGTGTCCTTAGATTTACAGTGTTAAAGAACATACTTCTAATGTCAGATTTACAACTGTGTTCTACTTCTAATAATTTTCTTTCTTTCCTACTGGATAATCTGGATCTATTTACTGTATCATTATATCTAAGTTATTCCTAGGTTGTAACTTTGGAAACATCAGGAACTATCTGTAGTACCCTAAAAGGTTATTTGAGTTGTCTAATTTTCACCCAGTGAGTGAGAATTTTACATATTCAGAGTTGTTTAAAATATAGATGACTCATATAAAAAATTGTATCTTAAATTTTTTTCTGTCCTTTTTTTGTCTATTATTATCTATTATAAGATTTTTCTAAAGCGTAAACTCTAGAGTTGCCTTAAAAGAACAGATCCTATTAAAAAACAGGAGTAGAAAATAGTAGCTGTTGTTTGCTTTTCTTGTTTTAGTGCTGATTTTTTAAATGGAATGTGAATACATACTTACTATATACATGATTCATGCATTTAGATACTTAAAACTTTTAGTTTAAATTTAGAATATCATAAAACAAATGACAAATATTTTCTACAGTATCAAGAGTATTTTTTTGTTTTGTTTTTAATGTATGTGTTTAAAGCAAAATTCTATCTTACAAATGAAAAATGTGAAAGCCAGCATCAACTTCTTGAGTTATTATCTCTGTTTTGTGTTTATTAACATAGTTGTGATGTTACTAGTATACTTTTAACAGTAAACCGCTTTCTATTTTATGAGTACAGCATAACATTCAGTTAAACATGTCTGTTATAGTTCATCAAAATAACATCCATTGAATGTATTCTGTTGATTAACCAAACATCTCCTCTTTGTCTTTTTGGGTAAGAGCATACTCCTACTTCTCTTTAATTAAATGACCTTACCTTATATTTGTCTTGACTGGCTTCTGTTTACAGAAATTGTAAACCAGTTGAATGCTCTGAGCAGCTTAGATGAAGATCAAGATGACTGCGTAAAGCAAGCAAATATGCCTTCAGCTAAATCAGCCAGTTCCTCTGAAGGTCTAAGAGCTTTCCTCCTTTCTTTCTGCTTCTGATTGCCTGTATTTACTGTGACCTGCTACCTCTTGACTTCTGTCTGTACTTAGCTGTCAGTTTTGTCTTTGTGCTTTTCCTTGAATGTTTTCTTTGGTAATTTGTAGTGTACCAACAGGCAACAAGATAACAGAACTTATCTTTAGCAAAGTCTTGTGTCAGGATGCTTGATAGTGATTTTAAAACATTTTCTAAGATAATACTTGGTCGTATAACATGCTATTTCTTCAGTGTGTTTATATATTATAAATATATTGTTTTTAGAATATTTGCTTATAATAAGCCCATTTCAGTTATTCATGTTTGGGAGTGAAGAATGTTTTTTCTAAAAATCTATGTCAACACTTTTTTTATTGGATCAAATTAAATTGAGATGAAAATTTCTTTAGTATAGTTCATTATCTGACATAATTTTCAATTAATATGCAAATGTTTGTTTTGTTTTATTTGAAAATGTTGGTATGCTACAAAATACTTGAATGGCATTCTGTCATTGGTAAAATGCTATATACTATTATTTGCAGGTATTATTCATGTGAATTTTTACCATTTGAAATGTTTCATTAATGATCAATACTTATGCTTAACTGTAACATGGAACTAACCTATATGTTTATTTTCAGAGCTTATCAACAAACTTAACTTCTTGGATGAAGCAGAAAAGGATGCGGCTACTGTGAATTCAAATCCATTTGATGACCCTGATGTTGCAGAATTAAATCCATTTGGAGATCCTGACTCAGAAGGTAGCAAGTTTTTCTGTACTTTTAAAGTCTTTATATAGTCAAGTTGAATTATAAGGGCAGGAAAATATTTTCTTAAGAGACTAACAAAAAAATTTATTGTTTATAGTGATACTATTATTGTGTTCAATACCACTTGCAGTTGATCAGCAATTCTGAGTTACTTCTATGGAATTACTTTTAAAGAAATAAGAATGCCTTACATAAACATTTACATGGGGCTTTACAAGTCTCTTTCGTTTCGTCTACCAAGTAAGGTCAGAATATGGGATGTACTGATTTTGGGGTGGTACAGGCAGCTTCTCTCTATGGTTCATTTTCCCTGACACTTAGTCTGATGAGCCCTTCTGCCCCTAACTCTATGTCTCTCTGGCTGAGATTCTGTAGCTGAGAATTAGTAGTAAGAATGAGTTATGCATGTGAAAACGTGGAGCTGAGAGAAGGTTAAGGATCACTGCTATTTTATATATATATATATATATATATATATATATATATATATATATATGGCTTACTTGTGAGGTATACAACCAGTGGTTTTTTTTTTCTTCAGTCATTTTTCTTATTCAGTAGTTTTGAACTCATAAAGCCTTGCTAAGGGCTGTTGCAGAAGTGAGACTTCTGTTTAATTAAACTCTGTTTGCTTAACATAAATGCAAGAATGATTAACCACTGTTTACATCTTTTTTGACTGCATCTATGAAATCTTCATGAGTTTTAAATAATTTTGCTACTGCCTGTCATGGTGAAAGTGAGGTTTTTAGCTTTAAGATTCACTGTGTGATAGCAATATTATTTTATAATTCTTTCTCCTTCTCCTCTTCCTTTACTTTTTCCCTTCTTACCAGACTCCAAATTGTTAATAGTACGTTTGTATTCATGAATTTTTATTTTGTTTGAGGGCTGTATATTATGAACATATTTTAAATCTTAAAAAGGTTACAATAAATCTTAGAGGCAGTAACTATCTCTTTTCATAGATTAGGAAGCTGAGACCCAAAGGAGTTAAATGATTTTACTTTAGGTAAATTGTGGTGGATTTGGAGCTAAGATTCTTAATCAGTTATCTTCTATTGACCACACAACTTCTTGATTTTATACTACATAAAATTAAGTATACTGAGTTCAAAAATACTTAGAAAATGTTTTGAGACATTCAATATTTGAACTTCCTATTTTAAAATCAAGTTTTCTAAATGTAAGTCTGTTATCGGAGGTATAAAAGAGAGTAGCAGACAACACATAAGATCATATTTCTATGTAGAAGAGGTAAGCCAACCTGATTCAGAATCTTTAATTATACCTGTAAATCTAAACAAATATGTGTCAACCAGTGTTCTCTTTAAATATATCCCTATTAGAGTCTTTGGGGTAAGTATATTTTATTACAAAAATATTTTTATAGAAATAATTTATCTTTATTGATTAAAAGCTTGCAGCCTCAAAACAGAAGTATTTGGGGAAGAAAAATGTATTGCAATTGTTCAGATCAGGGGTCCCCAAACTTTTTACACAGGGGGCCAGTTCACTGTCCCTCTGACCGTTGGAGGGCCGGACTATGCAAGGTGTGACACCCTTCACAGCCAGCGCTGCTGCCTCCAGTATCCCAGACAGTGGTATACAGTGTCACAGGCCCAGCACTGCCTCCAGTGCTATATACAGGGATGGCGGTGATCAGCCTGTGACACTGTGTATACAGTGTCCTGGACATCTGTGGGCAGCAGCGGTGGGCCTCTTCTGTGGGAAGCCCACTGCTGCATGTTTCCCCTATTATAAGACACCTTCTAAAAATAAGACAGCCCCCGTCTTTCGGGGGTAAAATTAATACAAGACAGGGTCTTATAATAGGGGAAACACGGTGTGTAGTAATGTGGGGGGAGACTTTTGGGCAAAGGGAGGTTATAGGGGCCATTATGTTGTTGTACATTTGTGGGAGTATGGGGACCATTGTACTGTATAGTAATGGTTATAGTGCTTTGCCTTTCTTCCTACTTCTGCTGTTATTTCACACTGCTTCCGGTGATGTGGGGCGCGGCAGCCGCAGACCGGATGTGTGTCATATGACGTGCTTCTGGAGCCGTGATGCATGCATCCCACGTCACCAGAGGTAGTACTGTACGTGAGCATCCGCATCCTGTGCTACTCTCACTGATCACCAATGAAAGAGGTGCCCCTTCCTGAAGTGCGGCGGGGACCAGATAAGTGGCCTCAGGGGGCCGCAGTTTGGGGACCCCTGGTTCAGATGGTTCTTTTTTTGCTTTTACAGCTTTAGGGCTCTTGTATTTATGTGCTTGAGTGGCTTTTTTAGAAAGGTATTAAATATAGGCTGAGCACAGTGGTTTACACTGTAATCCTAGAACTTTGAGAGGCTGAGGTGAGTGGATCACTTGAGGCCAGAAATTCAAGTTCAGCCTGGCCAACATGATGAAACCCCATCTCTACTAAAAATACAAAAGTGAGTCTGGCATGGGGTGCGCACCTATAATCCCAGCTATTCGGGAGGCTCAGGCAGGAGAATCCCTTGAACCCAGGAGACCCAGATTGCACTGAGCCATGATCATGCCACTGCACTCCAACCTGGGCAACAGTGTATGAAACTTCAGCTCAGGGAAAAAAAAGAAATACTTTTCTCTGAAATCTGCCTTTGTTGCCTATTCTAGCATCTTCAAATATTGCTCTATAATATGTATACTTTCTTGCTTTTGGTTTTGTAACTGATGACTTTGCTTGGGTTAATTTTTACAGTCCTGTTCCTGAAAGAAAAAATAAAAACTTATTTTTATCGACCCATTTTGTCGGTTTCTTAAACATTTGAGCCCTGACATTTGTTAGCACACAATTGGATAGGAAAAACTTTACAGCCCCTCTTCCCTTAAGGAGCAAAGAAAATGCTTAATTTACATAATTATAAAGATTCTAGTGGTGTTAAGTTTGAATATTATGGTATTACGAAAGATAGTGTTACTGAGTCTCTTCTTTAATATAGGCTATGTTTAAATTCATTTCAGGATTGCTTTATTATGATTTTATGACTTCCTTTTCAGACTTTTTAATTGCTTCCCCATGGTGTACAGAATTTCAGCTGAGAAGTTTTTCATTTTATGTTCTTTTCAACATAAAGACAAAATAAATTTTCTGGGCTAACATCTAAAGCATATGTAGTTTGACTTTAAAATATAAAAGTCATTAATAAGTATCAGTCATAAAATTTTTATAATCAGATTAAGTTGTTCAAAATGTCACTTATGAAGCAATTTTTCTTGACAATTTCAATAACCAATTTTATACCTTCCTCTCGTAGAATATTTTGCTAGTATTGCATGGCATAATTAAAATTACTTTTAATACACTGTGATTTTTGGCTCGCTGAAATTTTTCTACAATTTGAGAAAATATTTTTATCAGCAAATCTTGGACAGTTTTATTACGTATTCTTGTTTGGTTTTAAAATACTAATAAACATAAAAGAAGAAAAAGCCTCATGCTAAGTACTTCTACTATTATAGTGGTTTTGTATTTTGAGTCAGACTTTTATTTTAAAAATACCATTGAGGCTGGGCACAGTGGCTCATGTCTGTAATCCTAGCTCTTTGGGAGGCCAAGATCAGGAACTTGAGACCACCCTGACCAAAATGGTGAAACGCTGTTTCTACTAAATATACAAATATTAGCCAGGCATGGTGGCACGTGCCTGTAATCCCAGCTACTCAGAATCGCTTGAACCGGGGAAGTGGAGGTTGCAGTGAGCCAAAATCACACCACTGCACTCTAGCCTGGGCAATAGAGCGAGACTCCGTCTCAAAAAAAAACAACAATGTGCCATTTTTTCAAGGTGACTCATGCCTGTAATCCTAGCACTTCAGGAGGCCGAGGGAGGTAGATCACTTGAGGTCAGGAGTTCAAGACTGTGCCACTACACTACAGCCTGGGCAACAGAGTGAAACTGTGTCTCAAAAAAAATAAATAAATAAAAATAAAAGTACTATTGTTTTCAAATTAAAATTTGAAATAATAAAAGTTAGAAAAACTTAATGTAATATATCTATCAGCTTACCAGCAGTGTTATTTTAGTATAGTGCTTTCAAGTTGAAGATACTTGTGTTATTCTTCTTATTGATTGAATCTAAGTTACATTGAAAAATAATCTCATTAAGAGCTCTAAAGATTTAAGGTCTCGTACCATACAGAAACCTGCTCTTTGAAAACTTTGAGAAAACAAGTTCAGTGATGTGTGAGTATATTGATGACACAGACAGAATGAATTATCAGATTCCTGAGTTGTCTGTGCTTATGTAAATACCAGAAAACGTTTCAAAAATGAATCAATTTCTTGATCTTTTTATTTTATTTTTTAGAATTTTATTTTATTTTATCTTAGACACCGTCTCAATCTATTGCCCAGACTGGAGTTCAGTGGTGCAATCTCAGCTCACTGCAACCCCTGCCTCCTGGGTTGAAGCAATTCTCCTGCCTCAGCCTCCTAAGTAGCTGGGATTACAGGCATCTGCCAGTTAATTTTTGTATTTTTAGTAGAGATGGGATTTCATCATGTTGGCCAGGCTGGTCTCGAACTCCTTGACCTCAAGTGATGACTTACCTTGGCCTTCCAAAGTGTTGGGATTACAGGTGTGAGCCACCATGCTTGGCCTTAAATTTTATTTTTGAGTTGTGGTCATGCTCTATCACGTAGGCTGGAGTGCAATGGTACAATCATGGCTCACTAGAGCCTTGAACTCCTGGGTTCCAGCTGTTCTTTCACCGCAGCCTCCCTAGGAACTGGGGCTACAGGTGCACACCAACACAACTGGCCCATTTCATGTTCTTTTAAAAACAGAAATTTATTTTCATGTATTGGTTTTAATGGCAAGCTAGTAGACTACAATAAAAGAATATAATTTTGCACATCTAAGAAACCATTTTCAAAATTAGCATACCATAATGTTAATACTATTAGTTACTGCAAAGGCTCTCAAGAAACATTAATGATCCCAAAATGCCGGTTTTGGAAGTACCATTCCTAGAGAAATAGACAGTGATTTTAGATACTACATCTTCTGAACATTAAGAATACTTAGCCCCTCTAAAATATATTGTTGTTTTATTATTGCTTTGCACTTTCTCAGTCCCATAGTATATTAATTCATTAGTGCATATTTTTGAAAACACTAGACAATATTAAAAAGTATCATATGGTATTATTGTGATTTAATTAATCTGTTATTATTTTATAGAACCAATCACTGAAACAGCTTCACCTAGAAAAACAGAAGACTCTTTTTATGATAACAGCTATAATCCCTTTAAAGAGGTACAGACTCCACAGTATTTAAACCCATTTGATGAGCCAGAAGCATTTGTGACCATAAAGGATTCTCCTCCCCAGTCTACTAAAAGAAAAAATATAAGACCTGTGGACATGAGCAAGTACCTCTATGCTGATAGTTCTAAAACTGAAGAAGAAGAGTTGGATGAGTAAGTACATTTTATTTTGCTGTCATCGCAAGTTAGTCTTTATGTTAACTAAAGAGATCCTTTTGTAACATACCTTTAGAGGGGTAAAAATTATTAATGTACACATTATAAGTCAGTATCTGACTCATCGACTATCTGAATGTATATAGTCTTAACCCTTATTCTCCCAACCCCTTCCAGGTAGATGTGTGTAGACCCTAAACTAACAGGTGAGGAAAATATGTTCCTAGACTGTGTAGTTAGAATTCCAATTGGTTCTTCTCACAGAAACTGTATTATACATGGTATTTAGGTGGTTTTTTTTCCCCTCAAACTCTATAGACATTAAACTTCAGTTATGTTATAAGTCTGTTGTGGAGTTGAACAAAATAATCATTTGTGGTATTGATTTGATAAGAAGACTTGTTTAGGTACCAAACAATGAAATCATAACATTTATAAATTAGGGATTATCTCAAGCTTAATGTGAATAGACTGTAGTTAGGGCTGTCATTTGCCCAAATCTAGAGTAGGGATAAAAAGGGGATGTGTTTACATTGTAATCTGGAGTTATACAATACACGGCCAATATGGCTACAGACCATGGCCCTAAGTGTGCTTTAAAAGCAGCAGGCTGGGCACTGTGATTCATGCCTGTAATCCCAGCACTTTGGGAGGGCAAGGTGGGTGAATCATGAGGTCAGGAGTTTGAGACCAGCCTGACCAATATGGTGAAACCTCGTCTCTAGTAAAAATACAAAAATTAACCTGGCATTGGCATGCACCTGTAATCCCAGCTACTCAGGAGGCTGAGGCAGGAGAATTGCTTGAACCCAGGAGGCAGAGGTTGCAGTGAGCCAGGATTATGCCACTGCACTCCAGCCTGGGAAACAGAGTGAGACTCTGTCTCAAAAAAAAAAAAAAAAAAAAAAAAAAAAAAAAAAAAGCAGCAGCAAAACCTCCACTTCTAGCTATGTTGGGATAACACAGACTGGATTTAGCCTCTTAAACAAGTAAAAATGGAATAAAATTATATGAAACAATAGGATTCAGACATTGGACACCAATAACACAGGGTAATGATACCTGAGAGAACAGAAACAAAGATGAGCCCTACAATTTATGTAACTTTATTTGTGGGAGAGAGTTTCTAACTGCAGTTCAGAGAGAAAAAAACCTCAGACAGATGCCAGTAATCACCCTGAATTAAGGAGACAGGGTTTGGACTTGGGAGTACTGAGGTGACTAGAATTTGTAGGAGAGAAGAAGTACAGAATTTATACCTGAATGATGGGCACTACTCCTAGAACTTCAGAGATCTGTAAAAAGCCCCGCCTGAGTCTTTAGCTGAGTATGGATCAGCATGCATGCGAAGAAGTCACCAAGGACAAAGAAACAAACAGAACAATCCCTGGAGTTTGCTCCGTACCAAGAATAATTTGTATTCCCACCAGCCAGAGAGGAAAGACTTCCTAACACATTGAGTAAAGGCCTCAAAGAGTTAATCCATCAGTTGTGGAGCCAAATTAGCCCTAGCTAAAAGCTGTTCTGGGCCTACCTAACAAAGCTTAAAGGCAAGGCTCAAAAGAATCAAACTTAAGTAACTTGACTGCGTCGCACATGAAGCTCAAAACAATTTCATGCAACACCAAAAAATCCAGCACACAAAACATAAAATTCATACTGTATGACAGCCAATCAAACATTTATCAGGCATGTAAAGAAACAAGAAAATCTGACCTGATCCATAATGAGGAGAAACCATAATCATTAGTATAGATGCAGAGATGGGACAGATGATGGAATTAAAAGATAACATGATAAAATAACTTTTATAAATATACTCCAGATATTCAAGAAGGTAGGAGAAAACATGAGCATAGGTATTAAAAAATCCAAATTGAATTTATAGAGATGAGATTTTTCATCTCATACAAAGTCAGATGAAAAATAGACTGGATGAGGTTAACCCCATGTTAAATACTGCAAAAGGAAGGAAATACTAGTGAACCTAAAGACGTAGTGATAGAATCCATCCAGATTGAAACAGAGAATCAATGAGATGTGGAACAACTTCAGTGGCCTAACATGTAATTGGAGTTCCAGAAGAAGAGAAGAGAGGGTCAGGGGACAGAAAAAGTATTTGAAGAAATAATGACCAAAAGATTTAGAAGTTAAATGAAAAACTTAAAAATGTAGACCTACAAGACAAAGAAGCTGAATGAAATTCAAGCACAAGAAACATGAAGAAAATCATAACAAGGCTTGTCAACAAAAACAATTCAAGCCAGAAGATAATGGGGCGATATTCTTAAAGGACTGAAAGAAAAGTATAACAACAAAAACCTATCAATATAATTTTCTATTCCCAGCCCTCCAAAAAAGCAAAATGATACTACTTGAAAATATGGATCTAAACAAAGGAAAAATCACATGAAATGACAAATATATTAGTATATATAAAATACTTGTCTTAGTTTTTAAAAATCTGTCTAATAGATAATTGTTTAAGGTTTCAATATAATATATTCTGGGTTTTATAACATATAGAAGTAAAACGTATGACAGTAGTGTAAAGGCCAGGAGTAGCAAAATGAAAGGATACTGTCTTAAGCTTCTTATACATAATGTTATTTGAAGACACTTTTTTCAGAGATGATAATTGTTTATATAGAAAATAATAAGCAATCTTTAAAATGGGTAGTAAAACTAAAAAGTAAATTTAGCAAGGTTACAGGCTATAATATTAATATATAAATTGTTTTCCTGTAATAACAATGAACAATCAGAAATGAATATTGAAATAACACCATTGATAAAAGCATCTGAAAGAAAAAACTCAGGGATAAATTTGAACAAAGATGTGCCATATCTATACACTGAAAACAACAGAATGTTGCTGAGAGAAATTAAAGAGTGAAATCAATGGGAAAAAATACTGTGATCATGGATTCAAAGATATAAGTTCTCTTCAGTCAATTTATAAATTCATTGCTATCCGAATCAAATTTTAGCCTGCTTAAAAAAAATTTATAAGCTGTTTATAAAATATATGTAGAAATGGGAGAGACCATTTTTCAAAACAATTTTGAAAAAAAGCAAAATTATAATATCTGATTTTTTTTTTAAAACTCATTAGCCAAAACAGTGTGGTATTAGTTTACCAATAGGCTATAAGTGAATGGAAAAGAATCTGAAAATAAATTCATGCATATTTTGCCAATTTTTTTTTGACAAAGCTAGCAAAGAAAGTCAGTTAGGAAATGATAATCTATTCAACAAATGATGTTAGAACAATTGTCCATATGCCCCTCCTCAACAAAAAGCTACAATTCATACCTCCCACTGTATACAATGTATCTAAAAATAGATCATACAACTAAAAGTAAGAATGAAATCTGAAGATTCTAGAAAAAGGCATAGGAGAAAATCTTAGCGACTTTATATTAGGCAGATTTCTTAAGTAGAATGCAGAAAAGCACAAAGGATAAAACAAAAAATGGTTAATTTGTATTTCATCAAAATTAAAACCTTTTTCTCTTTATAAAACCCTTGCAAAAGTAAAAAGGTAAGCCACAGTTTGTCAGAAATTATTTGCAATACACGCATCTGGCAAAAGACTTCTACCCAGAATATGGAAAGAACTATTTTAACTCAGTGGTAAGAAAGGAAAGGCCAGGTGCCTGTAATCTCAGCTACTCAGGAGGCTGTGATGGGAGGATTGCTTGAGCCCAGGAGTTTGAGACCAACCTAAAGAGCAAAAAAAGAATCTGTCAAAAAAAAAAATTTTTTTTTAATTAGCTGGGTGTGATGGTGCACACCTGTGGTCCCAGCTACACAGGAGGCTGATATGGAATGATCACTTGACCCCAGGAGTTCAAGGCTGCAGTGAACTATGATCATTCCACTGCACTCCAGTGTGGGCAGCACTGTGAGACCTCATCTCTGAAAGATAATAATACATTTAAAAATTTATTGAAAGGGGGAAATATTTCAACAGACATTTCACAAATGAAAATATTGTATAGGAATGGCATATGGAAGGATGCTCAGCTCCATTAGTCATCAAGAAAATACAAATTAATACCACAGTAAGATACCACTACACATCCACTCAAATAACTAAAATTTACAGGACTGACTATACTAAGTATTGTCAAGGATGTGGAGCCACTGGAACTCCACAGACCTCTTATGTTAGAAAAAGTTTAGCAGTCTCTGAAAAATTTAAACATACATAATTCAACTCAGTCATTCCATTTCTAGGTTTTCACCCAAGAAAAATGAAAGCATATGTCCACAAAGACTTCTACATAAGTATTTTAACAACTTTATTGATTATAATAACAAAAAATGGGAACAATTCAAATGTCCATCAACAGGCAATGGATAAACAAATTATGGAATATCCATAGAATGCAGTACTACTCAGTGATAAAGAGAAACAAACTATTGATATATGTAACTATGTGGATAAATCGCAAGATTGTTATGCTGAGTGAAAGAAGACAGACCAGAAAATAGTACATACTTAATGATACCATTTATTTAAAACTCTAGAACATGTAGACAATCTATAGTGAGAAAAAGCAGATCAGTAGTTGTCTACAGTCAGAGTTGGAGAGAAGAAGAGATTAAAATGGGGCATCCAGGCCAGGCACGGTGGCTCACACCTGTAATCTCAGCACTTTGGGAGACCAAGGCAGATGGATCATGAGGTCAGGAGTTTGAGACCAGACTGACCAAAATGGTGAAACCCCATGTCTACTAAAAATACAAAAAAAAAAAAAAAAAAAAAATTAACCAGGTGTGGTGGCACCCGGGAAGTGGTAGAGGTTACAGTGAGCTGAGATTGCGCCACTGCACTCCAGCAAGACTGTCTCATAAAAAAAGGAGGAGGGGCACCCAGGAAACTTTTAGAAGGGCTGAAGTGTTATCTTGATTTGTGCTGATGGTTTCACATTTTTATGCGTGCTTTAAAAAAACTCATTAAATTTTACTCTCAAATGTAAGCTGTTTATTGTTTATCAGCTGTTCTAAAAAGAAAAGCAATCTTTAATAACAGAAATATTGTATCACATGAGGGATTTCCAGCCTGAAATTCTTGGGCCTTTAGGTCTATTTGATGTAAGTAATTGGTGTTTGACAGGAGAGATCTATAAAATATTTAATAATAAGTAATATAATGATATGATCACTTGCAGTGAGGCTATATGAGTCTTTGCTTTGTTTGGAAATACATAAACTTTTGTGTATTAACATTTAGATCTTGGGAAAAATAATTATTTCTTTAAAAATGCAGCTTGAAAGGAAAATATTTCAAAATACTGGATATGTAGGTTAAGAGGGGAATAATAATAAGGTTCCTGTGATTCATGAAAGTTTAGATTAATTGCTTTGTGCAAAGGGAGAAATGTTATCTTTCTCTATGGTGCATTGGTCAGCTCCTATTTTGAGCGCTATTTAACTACTAGTTAGTTGTATTGTAAAAGGGGCATTGGTGATTCAGAATGGTAACAAAGTAAAGAAACAGAGTCGTTAAAGTGTCTAGAAACCACATCAAATGAACTTGAGAGCACAGGAACTGTTTGATTTTAAAAAGAGATGATTTAAGGGGACTATTATGACTAATTTCAAATATTTTGATACTAGCCGGGCATGGTGGCCCACACCTGTCATCCTAAGACTTTGGGAGGCCAAGGCAGGTGGGTCAACTGAGATCAGGAGTTTGCCAGCCTGGCCAACATGGTGAAACCCCATCTCTAATAAAAATACAAAAATTAGCTGGGCGTAGTGGCAGACACCTGATATCACAGTTACTTGGGAGGCTGAGGTTGGAGAATCACTTGAATCCGGGACGTGGAGGTTATGGTGAGTCCAAATTGCACCACTGCACTCCAGCCTGGGCAACAGAGCTAGACTCCATCTCAAAAAAAAAAAAATTTTTTTTATTTTGAGACTTATTTGAAAGAGTGAGAAACTTGACTTGTTTTCTGTTGCTCTGGAATTGGGTTTCTTATTTTTCCCACATTTTATAACATGTACTACATGCTTCCTGGGTATGGCTAGGTTTTGATAAAACCTAAAAAAGTTCTAATTTCCAAAAGTCTTAGAATTACATTATAATAATCATCTAATTCCAAACCCAAACCCAGGTTGAAATGTTAATACTAATTAATAACTATATGGGCGGTTGAAAAGTTGGCCCAACTCTTGGTAAAGTTATTTTGTGTGTGTATGTATGTGTGTATATGTGTGTGTGTGTGTGTGTGTGTGTGTGTGTATTTTAAATAGCTAACGTATGATTGAAATAAAATTTCTCATGGGTGGTGTAGGTGCTGAGTAATAGCTACACACCTAGAATATTTGAATGTAAATGCAAACTTTAAGTACAGGCATTCAGGCATTCCAAGATACACGAGTATTACACAACACACTCACACCTGCTCTCTTATTAACAAATTAAAGAGACATCTAATGTTTGCCTAAACTTTTTAAATGCCTTAAGAAAAACTAAAATCAGAATCACTGGGTGTTTCCTTTTGGCCATTCTTTTAACACATGAAAGTCACAGTCTTTACAAGTTTCTCATGAATAAAGAGTGTTCTAACTTGCTCAATCATCTTGGGTTACCAGAGGGAGCCTATAAATACTCTAGCTTTATTTTGTAGAAATATACACACAAATTCTAAAGATTGTACATAAGCTAAGGTGCAAGTCCAGGAAGAACTCTGTTTGTATTAATTACTTGTTTGGTATTTATCATATTTTCTCTACAAAAGTTTATAGGTTCAATGTCAGTAGCAGAAATCTTGCAAAATTTGTTCTTACTTCAATAATAAACTTATGACCTTTCATCAAGGAAAAAGCCTGTGTGACTCATCTGCCATTACCAAACTTTTCCTGTATCCTCTGACATTAAACTATCACAAATAAATAGTACTGAATCCTTTGATGTGTGGCACTACCTTTAGTGCCCCAGCATATCCGTAAGCACAAAGAGAAAGTATTTGCCCTTCCTTGCCTTTTAGCTCGTGTCCTTTACTCTTAGCAACTGCATGGGTTTCTCAGTTACTTGTATTTGGGGGATAATTCAACTATTCTAGTTTATGTAGTAAAAGTGAAAACTAATAAAGCAATATTATTATTTCAGAACTTTTATGAAGTGACTTTTCAGGCTCAGGATGCAGTCATTTCTGGTATGGTTTTGTGTCCGTTTCCTAAGGAAATACCTCATTGAATTTTATTCAGGAAAGCTACATGCCCATTTTAATAACTTAGAATTTGTTTTTCCAAAGAAATGTAGATATCAAGGTGAGAGGAAGAGACTATACCTTAGCTTCATTTTTGTATTAGTTTTCCAGTATGTTTAAATTAATTCTGAACCAACTTTGGTTTTTCTCTCTATAATTTATTTTTCTTAGTGAATTGTTTTCTAAACAATAAATAATGTCATTTAAAATTATTCTGTCCTATTTTCTCTTCCTTAATATAACCAATAAATTTTCAATTTATAATAGGTTAATGATGTAACTAATTTATTACTCAAATACACAATACAAAGATAAAAATAATTGTTTTTTCAGAGTGATGCATAAAGTTCTGAAATAGATTTTTCAAATCATAGATGATCAACAGAGTGTGAAAATAGTCATAATTCTGTAAATACTTTTTCTTTACTTGTATTTATTTATATTTAAAATATGTTAATCAGAAGTATGTAACTTGTCATTGTAGAGAAAGTGTTGTTTGCACAATACTATCTCTGTAGAGGCACTAGTCCTGTTTATTTTTTATAGCACTTAAAAATTGATATATGCTTCACATAACATGAAATTACACATTTTAAAATGTACATGTCAATGAATTTTAGTATGTTCACTATGTTATACTACCATCACCACTATCTTTTTTTTTTTTTTTTTGAGACAAAGTTTCACTCTTGTTGCCCAGGCTGGAGTACAATGGTGTGATCTCGGCTCCCCGCAACCTCTGCCTCCCAGGTTCAAGCAATTCTTCTGCCTCAGCTTCCCAAGTAGCTGGGATTACAGGCATGTGCCACCATGCCTAGCTGATTTTGTATTTTTAGTAGAGATGAGGTCTCTCCTTGTTGGTCAGGCTGGTCTTGAACTCCCGACCTCAGGTGATCCACCCACCTTGGCCTCCCAAAGTGCTGGATTACTAGCCTGAGCCACCATACCTAGCACTACCATCACCACTGTTTAATACCAGAAAGTTTTCATTACCACAAAAAGAAACCTCCTACCTATTAGCATTTAGTCCCAATTCCCCTTCATTCTCTGGCTATCACTAATCTACTTTCTGTTTCTGTGAATTTGACTATTCTGGACATTTCACCTAAATGGAAACATTTCTTGTTCATTCTTGAAAAGTAGGGAATTGAATTGAAGTTAGGGATCTGTGAACTAGAAGGGAAAAGGACCATTCAAAACCTTTATAAGTAGAGGCTTATTGTCCTTGTTCTGATATAGTGCCTAACCAGTAGTGGTGCCAGCACGCTGTTGTCTCAGAGTTGAATTACAAGTGTGTGGAGATACTGATTTTCTTAGTCTTAAAGAACTTGGCAAGTGCAAGTGTTAAACACTCTGAACAGAGGCACTCTTAGCTTAAACTACACAGGAATTCCTCAGATGAAGCCCTGAACTCACAAGATAGAATTATAAAACACACAAGGAAACAGTTTACTAAGAGAGAGTCAGGAGACAAAAGAAATGGTAGGATTATACATTCAACAACTTCAAATAACTGATTTGTCAGATAGAGACTATAAAATAAGTATGTTTAAATGATTAATAGCTCAAATTTCTGTAACTGAGATACCACATACACAGATATATGAAGAAATACATATATCTTTAAAATTTCCTGGAGAATTGAATATTAGACATAGACAAAGAGAAAAAAATGAACTAGATCAGAGATGTGAGAGAGTTATCTAGAATGTAGCACAAGAAGAATAAAGATTTATAAAAATATAAAGGAGAGGTTAGGAAACCTGACAAGTAGTTGTTTAACATATATCTAATAAGATTTTTCTAGGAGAATAGAGAAAATTCAGAAGAGTCTATCAAAGAGACAAAGGCAGATTAATTTTTCAGAACTGATAAAACACTCAACTCTTCAGACTCAGAAAATACAAGGAATCTGAAACAGAATAATTCAAAAGAAATCCACACCTAGACATGTTATAGGTGTCAAATTTGCTCAAACCAGAAATAAAGAGAAGATCTTAACAACTATAGATAAAAGATGACTTAAAAAGGAACAACATTAGGCTGACAGTGGACTAATATCTTCAAAACCTTGAGATAGAATAACTCACAACTAGAAATGTCTACCCAGCTAAACTATCACTTAAATGTAAGACTGAAATAAAGACATTTTCAAAGCCTGGGAGAATTCACTATAAACAGAACCTTGCTGAATGAACCACTAAAAGATGTTCCATAACAAGAGGAGAATTTAACATAGAAGAAAAGATGAAATGCAAGAAAATGTCACAGGGCTTGAGCATAAAAAAGAAATCAAATCAACATTTTTACATCTTATTTCCTTTTCCTTGGATGTGGAAAATATACAGGATTTACTGTTTTTAATATTTAATATTTTTCTAAGATTCTATATGTAATAATTGGGGCCAAATGTGAGCTTGTATTAAATATTTTTAATAAAACAAAAATTTAAAAAAAAATTTGGATAGAAATGGACCAAAAGATTTAATAGTCATTATTTTCAAATTCTGGGTTATCACTGGTTTGAGTTTTATTTGAAAAAAGAAATTGAAGTTTTCAGTGCATGTTTTATTATTTTATTTGTAAATGAAATATTTTTTGAGAGATATCTAACAATAATTCTTCTTTCACTTAGATCAAATCCTTTTTATGAACCTAAATCAACTCCTCCTCCAAATAATTTGGTAAATCCTGTTCAAGAACTGGAAACTGAAAGGAGAGTGAAAAGAAGGGCCCCGGCTCCACCAGTCCTCTCACCAAAAACAGGAGTAAATGAAAACACAGTTTCTGCAGGAAAAGATCTCTCTACTTCCCCTAAGGTAGGATTTTATTCATAGTAAAACATGTGTTAATATTTGCTCTTTTCTCTCCTTGTAATTTAATTTAAATTAAGAAAAGTCATTGTTGGCTGTTTTTGATGATTTAAAAGTAATATCCAAGAAATTCTATTACACTGCAACACTGCATTTATGTTTGTGAGCACCTAAGTTTACAGTACAGTATGGATCGGATAGCTTCGATTATTATTGTTTTTAAAATGGTATTTTGAAATGAGAGGAAGAAAGGTATTATAATTGTAAGATTCATGCTTTAAAGAAAGGATTCTCTGTAAATATTGGAGACAGGCCCCTGCTAATGCATACTCACCCACAGTTTCCCACACCACTTTGATGGCATGCATGTGCACACGGACCTCACCACCATGTTGTCACCAATGTGCTTGTTCACAGACCTTGCAACCACCACCCTGACCCTACCCTGTCTCTTCCAGTGCGCATGTGCACCCTGCCACCCCCCCCATTGCTGATGTAAACATACGCATACACTGTCCCTGCCACTTTGTAGGCACTGCTGCCCTGTCCCTGCTGGTGCATGGACACCCCAGCTCATTGTGGCCACCAGTGCAGGTAAGTGCATGTCCACAGTCCCCACTGCCACCATCCCAATGAAATGTTTTTGCCAGTACCCCACATCAGAGTGATCTTACCAGCAGCGTGGGAGCATCTCAGCTCCTCAAGCACAGCAAGTGCTCAACCTTGAGGGCCCAGATAACAAAGCTGCAGATCTGGTACCAGGCCCTCAGGGTTAGAGCATGCAGCCCATGAGTGCTGAGTGAGCCTTAGCCCCCTGAAATCATCCAAAAACAAAGCCAGTCATTTGAACACAACTTACACCATAGTCAAACCTTCAATGGCATCAAATAATGTAAAAGTAAAAAACAGCATCCAAAGGACAGCAACTTTAAAGATTAAAGGAACATCAGCCCACACAGATCAGAAAGAGCCAGTGCAAGAACTCTGGCAACTCAAAAACCCAGTGTCTTCTTACCTCAAAACAATCACTGACTCCCCAGCAATGATGCTTAACCAAACTGAAATGGCTAAAATGACAGACGAAGAATTCAGAATCAGAATAGCCATAGAAATCTTCAAGCTTCAGGAGAAAGTTGAAATGTAATCCAAGAAATCCAGTAAAATAATATAAGAGCTGAAAAATGAAACAATCATTTTAGGAAAGAACCAAAATTATCTGATAGAGCTGAAAAACTCTCTACAAGAATTTCAAAATACAATCGGAAGTATTAACAACAGAATAGAACAAGCTGAGGAAAGAATCTCAGAGCTCAGAGGCCGGTTCTTCTAAACAACTCAGTCAGTCAAAAATAAAGAAAAAAAAAAGAATGAATGCATAAAACCCCTGAGAAATAATGAGATTATGTAAAGAAACCAAACCTACTACTCACTGGCATCCCTGAAAGAGATGGAGAAAGGGCATGCAACTTGCAAAACATATTCAAGGATATCGTCTATGAAAATTTCCCCATCCTTACTAGAGAGGTCAACATTCAAATACAGGAAATTCGGAGAATCCCTGTGAGATTCTATGTAAGATGACCATTCCCAAGTCATACAGTCATCAGATTCTTTCAGATCAATGTGAAAGAACAGATATTAAAGGCAGCTGAGAGAAAGGGCTGGTCACCTATAATGAACTCCACCAGGCTAACCACAGACCTTTCAACAGAAACCCTAGAGATTGGGAGGCTATATTCAGCATTCTTAAAGAAAAGAAATTCCAACCAAGAATATTCATAGTCAGCCAAACTAAACTTCATAAAGTAAGAAGAAATACATTTCTTTTCAGAAAAGCAAATGCTAAGGGAATTTGTTACCACCAGACTTGCCTTACAGGAGGTCCTTAAGGGAGTGCTAAACATAGAAACCAGAGATCATTATTGGCCACCACAAAAGCACAGTTAAATACATAGAGCATTGTATTAGTCTGTTCTCACACTGCTGTAAAGAACAACCCAAGACTGGGTAATTTATTTTAAAAAGAGGTTAAATTGACCCACAGTTCTGCAGGCTGTGGAGGAGGCATGGCTGGGGAGGCCTCAGGAAACTTAAAATCATGGCAGAAGGCAAAGGGAAAACCAGCAGGACTTAACATAGTAGGAACAGAAGGAAAAGAGAGAAAAGGGGGAAGTGCTACACACAATCAAACAACCAGATCTCATGAGAACTCAATATCATAAGAACAGCAAGGATAAAATCCGCCCCATGATTCAAGCACATCCCGCCAGGCCCCTCCACCTACACTGGGAGTTACAATTTGACAAAAGATTTGGGTGGGACACAGAGTCAAACCATGTCAACCATGGACACTATAAAGCATCTACACAATCAAGTCTATATAAAAGTTAGCTAACAACACAATGATAGAATCAAATCTACATCTGACAATATTAACCTTGAATGTGAATCATCCAGCCTGCCATTGTGTGTCCCACTTAAAAAGGATGGAATGGCAGATTGGATAAAGAAGACTCAACTGTATGCTGTCTTCAAGAGACCCATCTCACATGCATTGACACTCATAGGCTCAAAGTAAAGGGATAGAGAAAAATCTACCAAGCAAATGGAAAACAAAAAAGATCAGGGATTGCTATTCTAATGTCAGATAAAACAGACCTTAAGCCAGCAAAGATCAAAAAAGACAAAGGCATTATATAATGGGTAAGGGGTTCAATTCAATAAGAAGACTTAGCTATCCTAAATAATATGCACGCAACACTGGAGCACCCAGATTCGTAAAACAAGTTCTTAGTGACCTACAAAGAGACTTAGATAGCTACACAATAATAATTGGAACCTTCAACACCCCACTGACAGTATTAGACAAATCATCAAGGCAGAAAACTAATGAAGATACTCAGAACCTAAACTCAACACTTGACTAATGGACCTAACAGACATCTACAGAACACTCAAAGCAACAACAGAATATACATTATTTTCATCTGCAGATGGCACATACTCCAAAATCAACCACATGCTCAGTCATAACACAATTCTCAACAAATTCAATACAACTGAAATCATACTAACCATACTTCAGACCACAGCACAATAAAAAACAGAAATCAATATTAAGACCATATCTCAAAACCACTTTGGAAATTAGCCTGCTCCTTAATGACTTTTGGGTAAACAAATAGGCAGAAATCAAGAAATTCTTTGAAACAAGTGAAAACAAAAATATAAGATGCCAGAATCTCTGGGACACAGCTAAAGCAGTTTTAAGAGGAAAACATATAACACCAAGTGCTCACATTAAAAAGTTAGAAAGATCTCAAATTAACAACCTAATACCGTACCTAGAGGAACTAGGGAATCAAGAGCAAACCAACCCAAAGCCAGCAGAAGATGACAAATAACCAAAATCAGAACTGAATTCTATGATATTGAGGCTTGAAAAATAGTACAAAAGATCAATGAACCCAAAAGTTGGTTTTTTGAAAGAATAAATAAGATTGACAGTCTACTAGTTAGGCTAATAAAGAACAAAGAAGATTCAAATAAATATAATCAGAAATGACAAAGGAGAATTACCACCAACCCCACAGAAATAGGAAAAACTTTCAGAGATGATTACAAATTGCTCTATGCACAGAAACTGGAAAACCTACAAGATATGACTAAATTTCTGGACACACAACCTCCCAAGACTTAACCAGAAAGAAATCGAAACCCTGAACAGACCAATAACAAGGTCTGAAATTGAATTAATGATAAGAAGTCTACCAAATAGAACAGGCCCTGGACTAAACAGATTCACAGTTGAATTCTACCAGACATATAAAGAAGAACTGATAACCAATCCTACTGAAACTTTCCAAAAAATTAAAATGAGGGACTCCTCTCTAACTCATTCTATGAGACCAGCATCCTTCTGATACCAAAACCCGGCAAAGACACAACAAAAAAGGAAAACTTCAGGCCAATATCCCTGATGAATGTGATGCAAAAATCCTTAATAAAAAACTTAAAACTGAACCCAGCAGCACATCAAAATGCTAATCCACCATGATCAAGCAGGTTTCATTCCTGGGATATAAGATTGGTTCAAAATATGTAAATCAATAAATGTGATTCTTCACATAAACAGAACTAAAGAAAAAAACTACATGTTTATGGCCAGGCGCAGTGGCTCACACCTGTGATCATAGCACTTTGGGAGGCTGAGGCAGGTGGATCACCTGAGTTCAGGAGTTCAAGACCAGCTTGGCCAAAATGGTGAAACCCTGTCTTTACTAAAAATATAAAAATTAGCTAGGCATGCTGGTGGGCATCTGTAGTCCCAGCTACTTGGGAGGCTGAGGCAGGAGAATTGCTTGAACACAGGAGGCGGAGGTTGCAATTACCCAAGATCATGCCAGTGTACTCCAGCCTGCATGACAGAGTGAGACTCTATCTCAAAAATAAAAACTTCATGTTTTTCTGAATAGTTGCCGAAAAGGCTATCAATAAAATTCAACATGTCTTTATGTCAAAAACCCTTAAGAAACTAGGTATTAAAGGAACATACCTCAAAATAATAAGAGTCATTTATGACAGTCCTACAGTTAACATCGTACTGAATGGGCAAAAGTTGGAAACATTCCCCTTGAGGACCAGAACAAGACAAGGATGCTCACTGTCATCACTCCTATTCAACATACTACTGGAAGTCCTAGCTAGACCATTCACACAAGAGAAAGAAATAAAAACAATCCAAATGAGAAGAGAAGTCAAACTCATTTTTTCTAAATGATATGATTTTATAATGAGAAACCCCCATAGATTCTGCCCCAAAGCTCCTAGATCCAATAAACAACTTCAGCAAGGTTTTAGGATACAAAATCAATGTACAAAAATGAGTAACCTGCAAGACTACATAACAACATCCAAGCTGAAATCCAAATTATGAACACAATCCTATTCACAATAACATATGCACACACAAAGACACACCCTAGGAATACAGCTAGCCAGAAAGGAGAAAGATCTCCACAATGAGAATTACAAACACCGTTGAAAGAAATCAGAGATGACACAAACAAGTGGAAAAACATTATATGATCATACATAGGAAAAATCAATATTAAATCATCTTATTGGCTGGGGCAATTTACAGATTCGGTGCTATTTCTATCAAAATTACCAAAGACATTTTTCACAAAATTAGAAAAAAAAACTATCCCAAAATTCATATGTAACAACAACAACAACAAATAGCCTGAATAGCTAATGCAATCCTAAGCAAAAAGAACAAAGCTTGAGGCATCACACTATCTGACTTTATACTAGAAGGTACAGTAATCAAAACAGCATGGTGCTGGTAAAAAGACAGATACATAGACCAGTAGAATAGTTTACAGAACTCAGAAACAAATCCACACAATTACAACCATCTGATCTCTGAGAAAGCTGACAAAAATAAGCAATGGGGAAAGGATTCACTATTCAACTAATTGTGCTAGGTTAACTGGATAGCCATGTACAGAAGATTGAAACTGGACCCCTTCCTTTGGCCATATACAAAAATTAACTCGAGATGCACTGAAGACTTAAATGCAAAACCTAAAACTGTAAAAACCCTAGAAGAAAGCCTCAGAAATACAATTATGTGATATTGACCCTGATGAAGATTTCATGACAAAAACTCCAATAGCAATTGTGAAAAAAATGAAAATTGATAAATGAGACCTGATTAAACTAAAGAGCTTCTGCACAGCAAAAACAAGAAAAAATAAAAAATAAAAAACTGTTGCCAGAGTAAACAGACAGTGTACAGAATTGGAGAAAATATTTTCCAACTCTGTATCCGCAAAAGGTCTAAGATCCAGAATCCATAAGGAACTTAAACAAGTTAACAAGCAAGAAACAACCAACCAACCCCATTAAAAAATGAGCAAAGAACATGAAAACACACTTCTTGAAAGAATACATGCATGTGGCCATTGAGCATATGAGAAAAATTGCTCAACATCAGTAATCAATGAGATGCACATCAAAACCACAATGAGATACTATTTCACAGCAGGCAGAATGGCTGTCATTAAAAAGTCAAAAAATAACAGTTGCTGTTGAGGTTGCAGAGAAAAGGGAATACTTACACACTGCTGGTGGGAATGTAAATTACTTCAGCCACTATGGAAAACAGTTTGGAGATTTCTCAGAGAACTTAAAACAGATCTACCATTCCATCCTGCAATTCCATTATTGGGTATATACCCAAAGGAATATAACTTGTTCTGCAGTAAAGGCACATGCATGCATGTGTTCATCACAGCACTATTCACAATAGAAAACATACTGTATTAACCTACATTGCTCATCAACAGTGGACTGAATAATGAAAATGTGGTACATATGCACCATGGAATACTATACAGCCATAAAAAAGAACAAAATCATGTTCTTTGCAGCATATAGATGGAGCTGGAGACTGTTATTCTGAACAAATCAACACAGGAGCAGAAAACCAAATACTGCATGTTCTCACTTATAAGTAGGAACTAAACATTAGGTACACATGGACACAAGGGAGCTAATAGACTCTGGGGCCTACTTGTAGGTGAAAGGTGGGAGGAGGGTGAGGATCAAAAATATGCCTGTTGGGTACTGTGTTTATTACTTAGGTGATGAAATAGTCTTTACAACAATCCCTCATGACATGCAATTTACTCATGTAACAAACCTCCACATTTACTTCCTGAACCTGTAATACAAGTTGGAAAGAAAAAAGACAAAAAAGAGAAGAAAAGAATACTCTAAAGCAGCTAGGCATGAGAAACAGATTTATACTAGTACAGAGGAAGAAATCTAAATCATCATTTGACAAATGAACTTGAAAGATCAAGACTCAGTGCAGAGAAATGTTATGTTGAAGAATTTCAATATTGTCACTTTGATTTATGTCAAGGTGTAATTTTTGGCTTGTCACTCTTTTTTAGAAATTTTAATATGTGATAACTACATGGAAAGGTAAAACACCTTTGGAACAAAACCTAAAGCTATTAAACAATTCCATTGTATATAATATGCTATCTTCTGTGTGCTAGCCTTAGCAAATTTTTTGGGGGGTAATAACTTTTCACATCTAGTTAATGAGTGTGTTGTTACCACTATATTCCGTTATTTAATTGTCTTAGGTAGTAATGTTAAAAATAAGATTAATTTGATCAGAAGGATAAAGGAAAGATTACAAGTCCCCCACCTCCTGCCTGTAGAGAAACTATTGGAACCTGGCATTTTCATTAATTGTATGATGTTGGAACCATACTGTACTCAGGTGCCTGGGCTTCTGTTTTTCTCAAGGACATCGAAGTTCAGTAGTTTCTCGTGAATAGACAATTTTTCACTTCATTCTGTGGCCGTTGTTAAATGGCAGACTTCTGAAATAGTTCATTTTATTTGTTTGCCTGTATTTTTGTTGTTTGAAAGGGAAAGTTTGCTCACTGAGTTCCTTGTTCTGCCATTGCGTAAGTCAGTCTCCAAGTGTTTGTTTTTATATCACTTTTTTTTTTTAAGCCCAGTGACTTCAAGGAGAGAAACTAGGACTAAATTCTGTCTTGCTGTTGGCTAAAGAAAGGGGAAAACACTAAATGAAAGAAGCAGATGGTAGAACTATAAGGCAAAAGGAGATGGCCAATTCCAATATCCATTCGTAAGAGCCAAAATAAAGACAGTGACTGGGACACTAGCCGGAATCAATAAACTTTAGATCCCTTATCCATTCTGACCATAAAAAATTCCTAAACCTATCACTTGTTTCTCTGAATCTCTGGTCCCTTATTGCCTACTCCCTACTCCCCATCCCTCTTTATTCCATCAGGAGTTTGAAGCTAATTAAGAATTCCTAATTTCTCTGTAGAGGAAAGGAAACAGGCCAGGCACAGTGACTCATGCCTGTAATCCCAGCACTTTAGGAGGCTGAGGCAGGTGGATCACCTGAAGTCGGGAAATGGAGACCAGCCTGACCAACATGGAGAAACCCTGTTTCTACTAAAAATACAAAATTAGCTGGGCATGGTGGCACATGCCTATAATCCTAGGTACTCGGGAGACTGAGGATTTGCTTGAACCTGGGAGGTAGAGATTGCAGTGAGACAAAATCACACCATTGCACTCCAGTCTGGGCAACAAGAGCGAAACTCCATCTCAAAAAAAAAAAAAAAAAAAAGAAAGAAAGAAAGAAATTTAATAATGCCTATTGTATGCATGCCAGGCAATATTTTGTTACCTCATTTGATCCATAGAGCAACTGAAGATACACACATACACACACACACATATATATGTACTATCTATACCATTATCTCTGTTCTACATATGAGAAACTGAACCTTGGATAAGTAATTTACTCAAAATGATGGAGCAAGTAGTGACACTGCCAGGATTACAATTCAGGTTCATTGTGTGTAAAACCCATACTTTTCTCACTGTGTCATACTACTTCTAGAGACAGGTATTTCTGGTTCCAAGTTGGAACTCTAAATATGTTTTTCCATAGATGCACTGTTTATATGGTGATTAAGTTTTCTCATAGCAAAGTATGTGATAGCTATGTGAATAGCTATTTTTATATTATTTTGAAGGTAATGTTTCATTGTAGATACATTGTAGAGTAAATGATGTTTATGGGAAAGGCTGAGCATTTTAGCACCATGTTTTTCTTGGAAAATGCCTCATTATGCTCAGATATAGACATTAGAGACACAGTCATATCCACAGTAACCTTTTGCTGATCTGGAAGTTAGTTTGGATAAGACACTTGGTATTTTGGATAAGACACCTGGTGCAACCCAACTGAAAAATTAATGCTAAAAAAAGACTAGCCATCTGTAGTCCCAGCTACTTGACATACTGAGGCTGGAGAATTGCTTGAGCCCAGAGATTGAGATCCCATCTCTTAAAACAATAATAATAATAATAGACTGCTGGCCAGGCGCAGTTGGCTCATGCCTGTAATAACAGCAGTTTGGGAAATGGAGGTGAGAGGATTGCTTAAGCCCAGGAGTTAGAGACCAGCTTGGGCAATATAGTGAGACCCCGTCTCTACAAAAAATTAAAATAAAATCATTAGCTGGGCATCGTGGCTCATGCCTGTATTCCCAGTTACTTGGGAGACTGAGGTGAGAGGATCACATGAGTCTGGGAGGTAGAAGTTGCAGTGATCTGTGATACATCACCACTCCAGCCTGTATGTTAGAGTGAAACACTGTCACCTAATAACAAAAATACTAATAATAGGCTACTGATACATTATTAAGTAAAAAAATAATGTGTGTAACAGAATATAGTATGTGTGTATAAAAAATGTTATTCATAGGCCAGGTGTGGTAGCTCATGCTTGTAATCCCAGCACTTTGAGAGGCCGAGGTGGGTGGATCCTGAGGTTAGAAGTTCGAGACCAGCTTGACCAAAATGGTGAAACTCCGATTCTATTAAAAATACAAAAATGAGGCCGGGCGCGGTGGCTCAAGCCTGTAATCCCAGCACTTTGGGAGGCCAAGGCGGGTGGATCACGAGGTCAAGAGATGGAGACCATCCTGGCCAACGTGGTGAAACCCCGTCTCTACTAAAAATACAAAAAAATTAGCTGGGCATGGTGGCGCACGCCTGTAATCCCAGCTACTCAGGAGGCTGAGGCAGGAGAATTGCCTAAACCCAGGAGGCGGAGGTTACGGTGAGCCGAGATCGCGCCATTACACTCCAGCCTGGGCAACAAGAGCGAAACTCCGTCTCAAAAAAAAAAAAAAAAGCAAAAATTAGCCAGGTATGGTGGCACGTGCCTGTAATCCCAGCTATTCAGGAGGCTGAGGCAGGAGAATCACTTGAACCTTGGAGGCAGGGGTTGCAGTGAGTCTAGATAGTGCCACTGCACTCCAGCCTGGGCGACAGAGTGAGACTACATTTCAAAAAAAAAAAGTTACTCTCTCTATAAAAAATGTTATTCTGTGTGTATAAAAATGATACTCATTTCTGTGGGCATAAAAAATGTTATCCAAATATATACGCCTATGCACACAGACACACTGTCGTATACATTTCCAAAGGAATCACAAGTAATAGTTACATCTGAGAAGAAAGGTAGGATGGAGGTGTGTAGAACATATATGGAGGATAGGAACATACCTACATACCTTGGAGCATAGATCTGTGCCTATCCCCCAAGGTAGGATGGAGGTATGTAAAACATTGAGGAAGGCATTTCTTTTCATGTTTTAACTTCCTATATTGTTTGACTTTCAAACCTTATACATGTACTTTTCTTTTTGTTTGTTATGCTAGTAGAGGTGAGTAATGAGATCACGTATCTGTTTTTGTTGTCCTCTGTATATGATATATATACAAGATAACATTTTCTTAAAATTTACCCTCAGAGGAAGTCACTCTTAGGTTTGACCAGTGTTATCAAACTCCGTTGGCGGCCTGGGGTTCCATCAGGTGGCTTAATGTTCTGCACTGGAGACCAGGTATGGAGGCTTGGCAGGAAGGCTCTGGACCCCCTTTTCCATTTCTACTGTGCAAATCCATGCTCATTCATTTTATCTATTTGAGTTCATTTAAGATTTCATTTGAAAAAATGTGGACTATTGCCAAACCAAAAAAAAAAAAGGAAATCACTAACTACACAATTATGTATGAGATAAGGCAGTAGATTATCATCAGTGGTATGCTGACAGTGATTTAAAAATGATAAATGGAAGCCAAGAATGCAGTTGGAAAGTAGTATAGGACTTACTCATCACAGGAATGCGCCTGTATATCTCAGGAGTTCCTGAAGACTTTGCAGTATCAAAGCTTAGTAAAATAATTGACATTTTAACATGAAAGGGTCTTATTATGTTTAGCATGCAATATTCTATTTAAGGATGCAGAAAAATGTGTTTTACATCAAAACGTTTCTGTTAAAATTATTGAAGAGTTTTTAATGCCTAAAAAGATCAGCATCTGGGCCAATTGTTTTTATTATTTGTAAATCAAAAAGAAGAAAATAATTTAATTAAACCTTTTGGGGAAAAAAGGCTGAAATTATAGTTGAATAATTGAAAAATTACATGACAATTATTTGTATATCAAAACGCTGAACTGCACTCAATGACAACTGACTGCAGAGGTGGAAAACTATTCATTATCATAAAATGACAACTTCTAAGCCAGCTGATTGATTTCTCTACCTATCACCTGAAATTTATTTTTAAGAAAATTCATGAAAAAGCACCAAGACTAGAATTTTTAAAAAGTAATAATAAATGTATACTTATCTTGCATAATAAAATTCAGACTGCCCCACAGGCAGCTATGGAGAAGAGGGCTCCTCAGTATCATAAATCCACATGAACTCTACAATTCAGACCATTGATTTCTATGTTCATAAAATAAACCACAACATTTTAAAAAACAGCTTAAGGTGAAAGATCAATGTTTAGATAAGTAAACTGACATTAAACATGCAACCATCCAGTAAAATAAGTTAGTTCCAATGATGGCTGACCATCTTTTACTGACTATGAATATAAGTTAATTAATATGCAAGCTACTAGATGAAGTTCATGCACTTAATAAGATATGCAATTTAAGTTATTAGGAAAAATTTAGGAACATAAATGAAATTGTTCCCAGATACATCTGCTAAAGTATGTTATTAAATACTGCATGACCTAGTCCCATAAAAATCATAATATAAACAGCCAATTATCAATGATAATACAAAATTAAAATAAATTAAACTTACACTTTTATGATTGCATAGAAAAGAGCTCCACATTATATTCCATGATGAAATGAGCCTGATCAAGTGGAGAAGGGCTCCCTCAAAGATCTTGATTGGCAGAGCTCCAGTGATTGACAGCAGTACTACTATCTACTTGCTTCCTCTCTGAAAATGGAAACCCTATCTGTATCTTAAGCCCCACCTAAATAACTGAAGCCTTCACTCATATTATTGCTTCTTTCTAGGAAGTTATAAGCAAGACTGAAGGTTTTTGCTTGCATGTTTTTGAACTTGAATATACTATAAAAACTGTGGAAAGCCCAGGGTAAACTCAAATCAAAGTAACTCACAGCACTCTTACTGATTGCTCCCAGCAGCAAAGTCAAACCACAAAGCTATTACTCCCAGCAGCAAATTCAAACCACAATGACTTCCTTCTAGAAAGTTCTTTACCTCGGTTTCTGTCTGTGTGAAACTGCAGAATGGTGTCTAAGGGCCATTCCTGCTGAAAAACAGTAAACATAGAGTGTATTAATTTCCTATTATATGTAAATTGAAAATGTCAGACATTTCAAGGAAAATCATAAAAAGAATGAGAATAAAAATGTAATTTAGTAAAATAATAAACACACCGTTTTTAAAAGAAAATTTTAAATAAAATGTCAAGAATATTCAATGATGGCTAGAAAATACAAAAGGTAATCTTATGTTACCTGTAAACTTTTTACGTATTGGCATATACTGTTCTTTAGTACTACTGAATTAATAATGTACTCCTATATATATTAGCTGTTCTATTGATTAGTATTGTTTTAGTTATGAGTAATAGAAACAAGACATGTATTTGAATTTTCTTGCTTAAACAAAAAGGATAAAATTATAAAGACATAAAGATATTTTGCCAAAGCCAACAGAGAATACAAGCTCGGCCTCAGGAACAAATGGGAGTCATCCTCAGTGTATCTGCTTCCTCTCCAGAATACCTTCAATCTGCTTTAACCTTTTTAATGATGACTTAGTTAGGCCTGTGTTTTCCCCTGCAAAACAGTTTATGTTCTGGAATTTCCTACCTCCCCTGTACGTAGCTACCCTTCCTTCAGTGTGGCTGACTTTAGCTAATGGCTAAGAACAAATTACATTGACCTAACTACCTTTTTTAAAAATGTGTATGTTGACCCTATCACAATTGTTAAATTTAAAAAATCTTGTATATAAAATGAGTCTCTGGTTAATGGAATTTTAGTTGAAATAGAATTTTCTGTGGGCAATAGAAAGCCTCACATCAGCTTAGATTAAAAGATAAATTTATTTCTGTCTTTAAAAATATTGAAGGTCCAGTGCTAATATGGTAGTGTCACAGTCATCAGGGATCCAGCCTCATATTTTGCTATTCTGCCATTCTCAGCCTAGACTTACACTTCATGGCCCAACATTGCCTCTATTCTAGTCAACAAGAAGGAAGGGACAAAAATAGCCACACCAACCTCTAGCTAGGGAGGCTAGAAAATGAATCTTTTTCTGGGCAGTTGTGTTACAGCTGAAAATCAAGATTTGTATTACTAAAAAAGGGTAGAATAGATATTAGGGGTTAGTTAGCAGGCTTTGCCCTAGTATTTATTTTAAATGTGAATGAAAATATAAATGAACATAAATCTTGGTGTCTCTTATGAGAAAACCTAATTACTTGAAAGAGTCTTTTAAAAATAGCATTTAAACCAATGAAGCCAAGCACTGTGGGTCACTCCTGTGATCCCAGCACTTTGAGAGGCTGAGGTAGGAGGATCACCTCAGCCCAAGAGTTCAAGACCAGCCTGGACAATACAGTAAGACAGGTCTCTGCAAAAAAAAAAAAAAAAAAAAAAAAAAAAAAAAAAAAAAAAAAAAAAAAAAATTAGCCAATCTAGATGCCAAACACCTATTGTCCCAGCTACTTGGGAGGCTGAGGTGGGAGGATCACTTGACCTCAGGAGCAGAGGTTGTGGTGAGCCACTGTACTCTGGCCTTGGAAACACAGCAAGATCCTGTCAAATAATTGATTGGTTGATTGATACCTAGCTAACTACCTAGCTAGATAGATGACAGCAAATTTTGAGGGAAAATCAGAATATTTTACATTTGACCAGAAAACTTAGTTACATTACAATGCAAAAACACACACGAAAAAAACCCAGGCTATCAAAGTTGAATAGTTTTTTTCTTCAAGGTCATCGCTCTACATTTATATTATGATGTCTGAAAAGACATGTTAATTTTCAGAACATAGAATTACTGGTGAGGAAGTTGAGAAACAAGCCTTTTCTCTCTGCCTTAGCACATATGGTGTCATTTCTAAAACGTATTTGGATATGGGTGCACTGCATTGCCTGGACTAGGGCAAGGGAAGAGAAATTCATAAGGCACAAAATTTAAGGAGGCACATTCTCTTAGGTTGGTACAAGTATGAGCTCTGCATCTGCACCACCCTAAAAGTAAATGGCTCCTGAAATCTTGCACTCTGGGCATCCTCTTGACTCACACTAGTCCCAGCCATGGTACACAGATGGGTCAAATCTGACAGACAAATATGCAGCAGCAGTAACTCACTTACAGGTCTTTGCAGACTGAAAGAACCAGTAATGCTAGCATCAAAAATACCCCTAAAAGTTTGCCTCTTGATTTTTCTCACTGTGTTCATGGAGAAAGATAAAAATGCTAACTTTATCTTTTTAATGCTGATAAGAATGCTTGCCTTTTAAAACAAAATTTGTAAAGTATGAATTAGAAAGGTTGCTCTTTTATATCAGTATATCCTGGTAACTGAATATAAGTGCCTGTCACAGTTTTCTGATAATTGAATTACCATTTTTCCTTATGAAGACAAAAATGCCTCCACATGGGCAAACAACCTGAATAAAGTAAGTAACTTATTTGTGTACTTTAACAAAAAGAACGACTCACAAATTTGGCTTATTTGCTAAGTGCTTTCTAAAGACTAAACAGTAACAAATGGCAAATGGAGTGCTATTGCTGTATATTAGCAGGGCTACTTTAGGATATATTACTGATGATAGCCACTGATTCATTAGCTCACCTTTATGCATGGAAAAGGAAGGGAATTGTGTCTGGAGTCTTTGAATAGATTCACACAAACTATGACAGAAGGCTTCCAAACTCTCAGTACTGATAAACTTCACTTTAAGAAAAACAAACAAAAAATGCACAGTGGAGTTAGGACTGTGGTGTGGCAAGAGAGGCAACTATGGTGCAAAATTTAAGGAGCCACTAACTCCTGAAGTCATACAAGTACAAACTTAGCACTTACACAAACCAAAGAATGTCTTCATAAATTTTGGCAGTAGTTGCTTCTTTTTTTCTCTCTCTCTTTTGAGACAGAGTCTTGCTCTGTCGTCCAGGCTGGAGTGCAGTGGGGCAATCTCAGCTCATCGCAACCTCCATTTCCCGGATTCAAGTGATCCTCCTGCCGCAGCCTCCCAAGTAGCTGGGACTACAGGCATGCGCCTCCACACCCAGCTAATTTTTGTCTTAGTAGAAATGGGGTTTCACCATGTTGGCCAAGCTAGTCTCGAACTCCTGATCTCAAGTGGTCTGCTGTGATTACAGGTATGAGCCACCGCACTCAGCCATAGGTGCCTCATTCTTAAAAAGACATTCACTCTCAGTGTCATGCCGAAAAGTATCATCCTCAATATGAGTGCCTCTTTAAATTTTACACAAAACATTGGTCAGAAATAGGGAACGAACGTTAGCCATCAGAGCAAATGATCTTCTGTGAAACAGACTTACCACAGAAACGAATAGCAACAGTAAAAGCCAGAAGACCGTTCAGTGATGTTTTTCATTTGATATGCCCAGTGAAAGTATCTTTGAACTATGAGGAAAAAAATAAAGGTTCTCTAGACAACTAAGTTTGTCACCAGCAGATCCTTGCTAAAGGAAATTCCAAAACATAGAATTTAGGCAGAAGGGAAATACTCATTGTAAGGTCAGGAATTTAAGAAAGAGCATGCAATAACACGTATATGGATAAATCTAAGCAAACATTGACAATATAAAACAGTATTAATATATTGTGATGGGATGAAATAAAAGTCAAAATATATGACAACAATACCATATAAACTGGGAGAGGGATAATTATAACAACGTATTTTGAGGCCTTTGAATTACAGGTTGAGCACCACTCATCTGAAAATCTAAAATTTTAAATGCTCCAAAATTTAAAATTTGTTATGTGCTAGCATGCTGTCGCAAGTTGAAAAGTCTAGACCTGATCTCACGTGATGGGTTGCAGTCAGAACATAGGCACATAATACTCAGTTTGTGCATTGTCCCCGAGGGGGTTACTCTGTAGTATACAGTAACCTTTTAATCAAAACACAGTCATAGGTGGAGAATGAAAACCCACCATTGTTTGTCATTGCTGTTGTTTAACAACTGATACAGGTTTTCTGGTGATACTACTGTGCTCCTTAGTTACCTGAACACATTTTTTTCCACTGTATTAACAGTCTGTCATATTTTTTACTGTTAAGTACTTATGCATGAATAAGTGTAAGAAAATGATTGTTTATCATTAGCATATAAATTCAGAGTCAGGAATGATAGTGATACCAAACAACCACAGGCTATCCACATGCGTGGCTGAAATAATGAGACCTTTGCCTTCTGATGGTTCAAGGTATACAAACTTTATACAAGGTGTAAATTTTATACAAGATATAAAATTGTTGAAATATTTTACAGAAATCCTTGAGGCTATGTGTGTAAGATATATATGACACGTAAATGAATTTCATGTTTGGACTTGGGTTCCATTCCCCAGATATCTTATCAGGTATGTAAAAATATTCTACATTAAAAAAAAAAAAAAAAACAAATCCAAAACTTTCTGGTCCCAAGCATTTCAGATAAGGAATAGTCAACCCGTATTGAGATGTAGGATAAAGATATTGACTGCTCTTTAGACACTGATTAGGTACGTAGATTTGTTGTAATTTTTAGGGCAACCACTAAAAGAAGAGAAACATAGTATATAACTTCCAAACTAGAAGAGAGAATAGGGAATAGATATTTTTAATAGTAGTTTAATAAAAGACTGAAAAAGGAGAGAAATAAATATGGAGTAGCTGAAACAAATGGAAAACAGGAAATAATATGGTAGGTTTAAACTCAGATTATTAATAACTACATTAAATCTAAATGGGCTAAATGCTACAGTTAAAAGACGAAGAACGTTGGTCTGGATTTTTTTTTAAAAATTCAACTGTGCACATCTAAAACAAAGATATATGAAAGGTTGAAATCAAAAGATCCAAAAGGATTTACCATGAAAATAATAACAAAAAGAAAACCAGTGTATATAATATAGATTTAAGGCTAAAACATTACTAGATGTGAGCTGATCATTTCATCATGATATTCTTTCTGTGTAACTCTTCTTAATTGCCTTTTTAGATTATAACGTCACTAGGTGGGTTTTTTTTTTTTTTTTTTTTGGTTTTTAGTTTTTTGCGAAAACCATTTGCATGTAACTTCTTGAGGTAAATCTTCACAAGGAAGCAAAACAGAAAAGATTCATCTAATTGATTAGCATAAATAACAGATTTTCTTTTTAATTTTAATTGAAAAGCAATTTATTCTTTAAGATATTCACAGCTTCAGTTATTAAGTAGAGATTGTCATTTGGCCTGAATGAAATTACTGAGTAATAACTTGCAAAAGTGAGTCTTCTATTTACAAGAATAGGATTTGGAAAACCTCTGTGCAATAGTAAACTTTGCTATTATGTTTAAGGGTTCTACAGTGCATTAACTACTAGACTCAAGGATGAGGAAACACAGATATCATGGTCTTATGAGTCATTTCCAATATAAGGAAAATTAAAAAGTGAAGGCTAAGTATTTACTCTAAAATTACATCATTGAGAAAGTATAATTCATTGAACAAAAATGATTTACACAGGCTTTTTTGAAAAATGGAAGGTTATCTTACTTAAAAGTAGGGAAATGGCCAAGCATGGTGGCTCACATCTTTAATCCCAGCTTTTTGGGAGGCTAAAGCAATGAAGAACACCGGGTTGTTTACCCCAGCTACTTGGGAGTCTGAAGTTGGAGGTTCACCTGAGATCAGGAGATTGAGGCTGCAGTGAGCTGTAATCACACTACTGCATTGTAGCCTGGGAGTGAGATCCTGGCTTAAAAAAAATAGGAGAGGGAATGTGTGTGTGTGTGTGTGTGTGTGTGTGTGTGTGTGTATGTTTTAATATATACTCTCTGAATTTTATCTAGAGTTTTGTCTATCAAGATTTGAGAAATTATATTGTAGCAAAATATATTGGTGAGATTGATGGCAAATGATGTTATCAGTTTGCTTATATTTATATTCATATTTTGCTGTCAACTTAAACTATGCATTAAAATATCTCTTGGAGAGTATATCTTCTGTATTAATTTTTTTTTATTATTAAGTGGTAGCAAGTTGTTATTAGCAGTTGTTTGAGTTTATATGGTAAGTAGCCAAGTGATTTCTTTAAAAGTCTTATATTCAGTTTTGCCTTATACTAAAAAGCTCATTTAAAGCCAACAACACTGTATTTTATAGAAAATATTTATTTTCCTTATTAAGCCCTAGGAATGACAGTGGCCTTTTCCTTGATTGTTTGAAATTAGTTGAGTTTGGTTCATCTTAAGTTGGCAGGTGTCTTTTTTAACTTGGACATGAGCATGTGTGAGTAAGTGTTCCCATATTTTAGTCATGATGAGTTATGAGCCTATTAAAAATAATTATCTTTACCTCATAAATCTTAAGTTTATTTTAGTTCTTACTTTAATCTTCCTATTAATGTCTGCTAGTTTGGGTCAAATATAAATGAATAGCAACAAATTATAGATTTGAGCTATATTTAGCATAGAGAAAAGGGCCAGTGGCATAATATATTATAGCTGTAGTTCATAATCACTGTCTGTTCAAAAGAGTTTCAAGCACAACTCACCCATCTATTTTGCTGTTTATTGGAATTAGGAACTTTTAAAAAAAGTTGAATACAATAATTTAGCTTCATTTGATAGAATTGGATAATTTTAAAAGTTAGAGATGCTATTTTATAGAGGAAACCAAAAAAAGGGGGGCTGCATTTGCCAAAATCTAATGATGATAATAGGGTTAGAATAGATCCCGGGAGTTAATTCTTGCTTGTGAATAGGAACATTTAACACTTAGTTTAAAAAGAGAAAAAGAAAAGCAGCTGGGCACAGTGGCTCATACCTATAATCCCAGCACTTTCTAATGCTGGGGTAGATGGATCATTTGAGTCCAGGAGTTCAAGACCGGCTTGAACAACATGGTAAACTCCATTTCTACAAAAAACATGAAAATTGGCAGGGTGTGGTGGCATATTCTTGACGTCCTGGCTGCTTGGGAGGCTGAGGTGGGAAGATTTCTTGAGCCCAGGAGGTTGAGGCTGCAGTGAGCCATGATCGCGCCACTGCACTCCAACCTGTGTGACAGAGTGAGACCCGGCTCAAAAAAAAAAGATAAAAAGAAAATTCAGCAGTATACTACCAAGAATCAAGAGCATTATTTTAATTATTATTATTTTTAGCAAATATGGTAGTAATACTTATAACACACAACTTCCAGATTGGAAGCCTACATGATAAATCAAGTATTTCTCAGACAGTGTAGGCATGTTAGTTACATGTTCTACAAGAGCATTTTTAAAGTTATGTTCAAGAGTGTGCTGTGCCACTGGCTTCTCCATTTGTTGAATTCAGGATGACCTATGCATGAATAAATATGATTAAGGCATGAATTTTTCAACAATGAAAAAGAGCAACAAATGTACCTGACTTTGAATGTGGGAGGATTGTTAATGCACTAGTGTCTAAGGGGAAGTATCTGTGAGGGGAGGAAAAAGGAAAGGAAAAAAAATAACTTTCCAAAATGTCAAAAACCTAGAAGGGGAAAAGTAAAAATAGTCCCGAGTACCTCTGTAGGTCTTTACTAATTGTGATGAAATTACCTTGAAGTTTGAAAATCACTATTCTTTAAAGTGTTTGACATTTTTCTTTCTGTATTATGAAGACGTTGCTTTAAAAAAATGTATACATGCATTTTCAAAAATTGGATGGCTAAAGGGATATCAGGAAAATCACAATTACTGGTAAATGATTTTATGAAGGCTACTACTTTCTGTCTTATTTCTTATTCTATTTTGGGCTGTAATAGTTAAAATTGTGAATATTGCATAAAAATTATTCTGTTAGGTTATAAATAGAAAGTAACAAGTGGCATTACTCCAAAATAATTATGTGTATGGTGAGACCTTAGTTAATTTCTGAGTGGTATATATGAAATATTTTTAATTAGTTGTTGCATATAAATCACTTCATTATATTTTGCTTTGTTTCATGTAAAAATAGAGTTGGTTTATTTTAAAGGAATATTAGTTTATTAAATAGATTCTCCTTTCAGATGATTTAATTTACAACCATATCTTATCTTTGGTTTCTATTCCATGCTAACTGTGCATTCTGGAAGAACTGGCTTTTTTGACATCAGTGTATTCTGGTTCTTGCTGGTATTAGTCCCTAAGTGAGCTCTTGTAGTTTGTGTTAATCAATAATCTTTGAGCTATAAAAAGAACCAAAGTGTACAAAGAAGCATTGAAAACAAAAGGATAATTTTATATTTCAACTATTAATAACCAAGTTCTTTAGAGGGCTTAGTGGACAAATTTGTGAGGAAAAATAAAGAATGAAATTGTTATGTCTATTCACTTTATTAAAATTACATGCTAAGTCTTAAAGGAAGATTCTAGATAATGAAACATTTAAACTCCTCCAACTCAGTGTTGCATTTTTATGATAAATTTCTGTCAGTGTGAATCTATATCATAGTTAACTCCTATAATGCCTATAGTTCTTGTTTTAAAAGATGTAAAGGAATGAATGCATGCAAGGAGATTATAATAAAGGTTTTAATAAGTGATTAAAAATAAATAATGAAAAATTTGGGATAAGGAAAAAACTTGAACATACTGAGTCAAGCCAGGTGCAGTGGCTCACACCTGCAATCCCAGCACTTTGGAAGGCCGACATGGGAGAATCACTTGTGCGCAGGATTTTGAGACCAGCTTGGGCAACATAGTTAGGCCCTGTCTCTACAATTTCTTTTTTTATTATTATCTAAGTGTAGTAGCTCACTTTTGTAGTTCCAGCTACTTGGGAGGCAAGGCCAGAGGATTGCTTGAGCCCAGGAGGTCCAGGCTATAGTGACCGTGTTTGTACCACTGTACTCCAGCCTGGGTGACAGAGACCTCACCTTAAAAAGAAGAATAAGAAGAAACATACTGAGTGAAAAGGTCTGCTCCCCTAAAGGAGAAAATTTTTATCCATAATTTCTTCATCTAATACAAAATTTTTAAGTAAGTCCTCAGCTCCTTCTATGATTTTGTAGTCATCATTTAAAACCTGAGTACATATCTTACTTCCACCACCACCAACTCTAAGAAATAATTACTTACCTTTCTATGTTTTGGTTTATTTTTGCTCTTTGGACTACAAGCAATAGAAAGGCTTGTAGGGGAAATAATACATTTATAGCAATCAAATAACCATGATATAGAGAGTAAATTACCATAAGAAACTGTGGTGTATGGAAAGTGGTGTGGAATTTGAAAGAAAGGAAAAGATTCATGAAGTAAGTGACATTTGAGCCTATATCTTAACTGGTTTGTAGAATTGAAACAAAGAAATAGTGAGGGACATCTTGAACAGGTGAAATATTCTGAGCACTTCTTCACATGAACCCTGTGCAGTGGTCCTTCTCAAATATTTACAGTTCCCTTTACATGCCTTCTTTTCCATTCCTTTATGGCTGCACCTATAGGCCTTTTGTCTAGAATAACCCTCATCATAGTTTACAGTGCATCTACTCCTACACATCTCTGTCATAGAGAGGAGGAAACAGACACAAAGGATTTAGGTAGTTTGCTCAAAGTCACCCCATGAGTTAAGTGTCAGCCAGGACTGGAACTTGAGCCCACGTACTTCACCCCTCAGCCCTATAGGCTGCCCAATGGTGGCAGAACTCCTGAGGATTGGCAAGGTCCTCTGGGAAATAAGGACTTGTGTGGAACAGGAGCCCTGCCAAATGTGGGGGTCCCCCTGGAGGACTGGGGGAGTGGCTGACCTAACTCAAGTTAGATCTCACTCAAGTGACTCTTTCCTTGTGAGGATCCCTCCCAGACTGCCAAAGCAGAGACTATTATTCTATCCTTTTTTTTTCTTTTTTTTTTTGAGACGGAGTCTTGCCCTGTCGCCCTAAATTCATGCTAAATATTTCTGAAGTCTTATTATGTGCTAGGAAATGTGGATAGAGTAGTAAACAAGACCAAGTCCTGCCCTTGGGGAGTTTATATTCTAGAGAGTTAGAAAGATTACAAAAAGTAAACAAAGAATATAATTCAAATTTGATAAGCAAAATAAGAGGCTTCAGATTTGATAAGAAAGGAAGATAAGTGTGCCAGAAAGATGGTATTTTAAGTCATCACCAGATTTCTTTATCTGAAGGTGATGTTTAAAAGTTTTCTAAATGGTGTCAAGGAGTGAGCTGAATAAAGATGGGGGAAAAAGTTTCTCTAACAGAAAAAACAGCAAGTGTAAAGGTCTTGTGATGTAAATTTATATTGGGGGTCATAGAAAGCCTCTCAATGGAAGTGACATTTATGCGAAGATCTGAAAGATAAGAATGGATTAGCCAATAGGACAGGAAAGGAGGAAGAAGGTGTACTTTATGCTCAGAGGACAGCCATGGTTACCATATTAGAGGACTTTAGCACATTAGAGGAGCAAGTGGGCAAGTGTGGCTACAGCAGCATGAGCAAAGGGAATGAGTAGTGCAGGATGAACTGAGAACTAGGCAGGGACTAGACTATGCAAGGCCTTCGAAGGCCATGTTATCCCAAGGATGCTGACATCTATTAAAGAGTTTTAAGCAGGGAAATGATATAATCAGGGCATGCTTAAAAAGATCACTCTCAGCCGGGCACAGTGGCTCACATCTGTAATCCCTGCACTTTGGGAGGCCGAGCCTGGTGGATCACTTGAGTCCAGGAGTTTGAAACCGTCCTGGCCAACATGGCAAAACCCTATCTCTACAAATATACAAAAATTAGCTGGGAGTGGTGATGCACACGGGTAATCCCAGCTATTCGGGAGGCTGAGGCATGAGAATCGCATGAACCAGGGAGGCGGAGGTTGAAATGAGCCGAGATCAAGCCATTGCACTCTAGCCTGGGCAACAGAGCAAGACTCCATCTGGGGAAAAAAAAAAAAAAAATCATGTCACTTTTGTAGAAGTAGTAGGAGGGAGCAGGAGTAAAAGCAGAGGAGAATAGAAACAAATCATCTGGGCAAAAGATGATGGTGCTTTAGATTACAGTGGTGATAGTGGAGATGGAGAGAAGTAGATAAATACAAGATATATTAATTCACGGCTGGGCACGGTGGCTCACACCTGTAATCCCAGCACTTTGGGAGGCCAAGGTGGGCGGATCACAAGGTCAAGAGATCAAGACCATGTTGGCCAACATGGTGAAACCCTGTATCTACTAAAAATATAAATATTAGCTGAGCATGGTGATGCACACCTGTAGCCCCAGCTACCCGGGAGGCTGAGACAGAAGAATTGCCTGAACCTGGGAGATGGAGGTTGCAGTGAGCCGAGATTTTGCCACTGCACTGCAGACTGGCGATAGAGTGAGACTCTGTCTCAAAAATAAATAAATAAATAAAATTAAAATATATAATTCACAAGACATGCTTTTGATGTTGTATATTTAAAAAAAACTGTCTCACTAAGAATTTCAGAAATGTCTTCCTATGTTTCCATTGGATTATTTATAATCTTAGCTTTCACATTTAGGTCTGTGATCTATTTGGAGTTAAATTTTTTTCTGTTGTTCAAGGTTAGATTGAAGTTATTTTGACTTTGCTATTGTTGTTGCCTTTCCTTTTTTTTTTTTTTTAAAGCATATTTATACCCAATCATTACGGCACCTCATGTTGAACAGACTGTCCTTTCTCTTCTAAATTGCCTTTTTCACTTTAGTTGAAAGGTAATTTACTGTATATGTGTTGATCTATTTTCAGACTCTGTTCTAGTGATCTGTTTGTCTATCTTTACACAGTATCACACTATCTTCATTACTGTTTCTTTATCATAAGTCTTAAAGTCAGAAAGTATAAGATTGTTGACTGGCTATTTTTCATAGTTGTCATGGCTATTCTAGATCCTTTGCATTTCCATATGAATTTTAGCATCAGCTTCTCAATTTCTAACTGGGCTGCATTGAATGTATAGTATACAAGTATTGCACACCTTTTATCCAGCTTATTCCCAAGTATTTCATATTTTTGCAAATGGTAATATTAAAATTAAACTTCTAATTTTGAGTTAGTTCTAGATTCACATATATTTTAAGAAATAATACAAAGAGATCCCATGTGTACTTTATCTGGTTTTTCCCAATAGAAACATCTTCCCAAACTAGAGTACAGTATCACAGCTAGGATATTGACATCAATACAGTCAAGATACAAAACATTTCGTTCACCACATAGATACCTGGAGTTGCCCATTTGCAACCAAAACCACTAATCCACTTCTATAATTTTGTCACTTCAAGAATGTAATATAAATGGGACCATACAGCATTATTTCAGGAACTTATTCAAGAATGTAATGTTAATTCAATTGTATAACCTTTTAGAACTGACTTTTTCACTCAGCATAATTACTTGGAAATTCATCTGGGTTTTACATGTATCAATAGTTCATACCTTTTACTTACTAAGTAGTATTTTATGATATGGTTATACCACAGTTTGTTTAACCACTTACCTGTTGAAGGATATCTGATTGTTTCCTGTTTTAGGCTCTTATGGATAAAACAATGCAAACATTTGTGTACCGATTTTAACGTGATTAAAAGTTTTCTTTTCTCTGGCATTAAACGCCAGGGAGCATGGGGTTGTATAGTTAGTTGCCTGTTTAGTTTTCTAAGAAACTGCCAAGTGATTTTCTTAGAGTGGCTGTGAGTTTTTACATTCTCACCAGCAATATATGATTGATCCAGTTTCTCTACATCCTCCCCAGCATTTGGTGTTGTCATTATTTTTTATTTTAGCTATTCTGATAGGTGTGTGGTGATATCTCACTGTTGCTTAGCGTATATTTCCCTAAAGGCTAATGATTTTGAACTCTTTCTTAATCATCTTAGGCTGCTATAACATAATACCATAAACTGGTTGGCTTAAACAGCAGTCACAGTTTTAGAGACTGGAAAGTTAAAGCCATCAGCAGGTTTGGTGTCTGGTGAGGGTCTGCTTCATGGTTTAGAGATGGCAGTCTTCTCACTGTGTTCTCATCTGCTTGAGAAAGGAAACCAGCATTCTCTGGACTGTTACAAGGACACTAATCCATTAATAAAGAGTCTAGCCTCATGACCTAATCTAAGCCTAATTACTTTCCAAAGACTATCTCCTAGTACCTTCTTGTTAAGGGTTAGAGTTTCAACTTAGGAATTTTGGGGAGACATAAGCATCCAGTTCATGCCAAACATCTTTTCTTGAGAATATTTGATAGCTGTCTATCCTCTCTGGTGGAATGTCTGTCAGTGCCTTTTGCCCATTTTCTAATTAAATTATTTGCTACTGCATTATTATTGATTTCCTTATGATTATTGATTAAAGTTAACTTTAATCTCTCTATAGTGATTCCTTATGAAATTTATCTTGTCCTGGAGGAGGAACATTTGGCAATGTGTATAGATGCCTTCAGTTGTCACATGAGAGAGAGGGGAATGTTACTGGCATCTAGTAGAAGAAATTGTGTAGACTGGGTTCATTTATTTCTTAAATGTTTGGGAGAATTAACCAATGAAGCCAAGTGGACCTGGAGTTTTCTTTGGGGTAAAGTTTTCAGCTACAAGTTAAATTTCTGTAATAGAATAGAGATATTTAGGTAATTTGCATGTGTGTGAAAGAGCTTTGGTAGTTTATATCTTCCAAGGAACTTGTCCATTTCATCTCAGTTGTCAAATTAATTGGCATAAAGTTGTTCATAATTTTCTTTCATTTAAATCTTGTTGATATCTGTAGAATCTGCAGTGATATTACCTCTCTCATTTCGGATATTAGTAATTTGTGTTTTCACTTTCTTTTTTATCCCTAATCAGTCTGGCTAGAGGTTTATCCACTTTACTCATCTTTTCAAGCTCTAGCGGTTCGTTTCATTGATTTTTTTTCTCTATTTTTTTCTATTTCATTGACTTTTACTCTAATCTTTATTACTTCCTTCTTAGTTTCTTAAGGTGGAGGCTGAGGTAATTGATTTAAGACTTTTATTCTTTTTTAATTTAAGTGTTCAATACTATATATATCCCAATAAGACTTACTTTAGCTGCATACGTTTTGATATGTTGTGTTTTTATCTACATTCAGACCAAAATACTTTCTAATTTTTTTTATTTGTTTTGAGTCATGGGTTATTTAGAAGTATCATTTAGTCCCAAGGACTTGTGAATTTTCAAAGTATCTTTCTCTTCTTGATTTATAGTTTAATTCCATTGTGATTAAGTTAGAAATTAATCACAAATGTCAGAAAATTTATTCCGTGATTTAAATTCTTTTACATTTGATTTATGGCCCAGAATATGATTGTCTTGGTAATGTTTCATGCATTTGAAAAAAATCTGTATTATTCCCCATTCAGGTTTGTTTTGCTTCACCTCATATATCACTGGTATATCCCAGTGCGTGGAACCAGTGCTTGGCACTTAGTAATGTCTTAATACATTTTTGTTGAATGCATACATGTATATGCTAAATCAAATATTTAACTCAAAAGAGTTGAACTCAGTGCTGTGGGCCTAGATCAGAGAAAATCATCTGTGAATAAATTCTTTAAATTTTTTTTCCCTTAGATTTAGAAGTGCAAGTACCATTTTGTTACATGAATATATTGTGTAGTGGGAAGTCTGGGTTTTTAGTGTAATCAGTAAATTCTTGTAAACAGAGCTTTCTTCCCCCCTTGAGACAAGGTCTCACTCTGTCACCCAGGCTGGAGTGCAGTGGCACAATCTCAGCTTGCTGCAACCTCCACCTCCTAGGCTCTCAAAGGATCCTCCCACCTCAGCCTCCTGAGTAGCTGGGATTACAGGTGCATGACACCACATCCAGCTATTTTTGTATTTTTAGTAGAGGTGGGGTTTCGCCATGTCACCCAGGCTGGTCTTGAATGCCTGGACTGAAGTGGTCTACCCGCCTCAGCCTCCCAAAGTGCTAGAATTTGAGTGTGAACCACCACACTCGGTGGAGCAGAGTCTTTAGGAAAAAACTGTCAGAGTATGCTGAAAGACTGAAGACCAGAAAGTGAGCAGAAGTTATATACCAAAGCAGAATTGCTTCTGTGGATTCTAAAAGGAAAATATGTTTGAAATCAGAAGGTGGAAATATCATCTAGCAAAAATGAACTGTGACCTGGTTGCCCACTGCATCAGAATGACCTGGGGTTCACTTTTTACCTTCTGAATCACAGTTTTCAAGGATGGAATCTCAGAATTTGTTTTTTTATTTTTGTTTGTTTGTTTATTTATTTATTTTGAGACAGAGTCTCGCTGTGTCTTCCAGGCTAGAGTACAATGGCACAATCCTGGCTCACTGCAAGCTCTGCCTCCCGGGTTCACATGATTCTCCTGCCTCAGCCTCCTGTGTAGCTCGGACTAACAGGCACACACCACCATTCCTGGCTAATTTTTTTGTTTTTTTTTTAGTAGAGATTAGGTTTCACCATATTGGCCAGGTCTTGAACTCTGACTTCAGGTGATCCACCTGGCTTAGCCTCCCAAAGTGCTAGGATTACAGGTGTGAGCCACCACAGCCAGCCAGAATGTGTTTTTAATCCAAGTACCATCCAAGTATCCCCCTACTCTAGGTGATTCTGATGGCCAACATATTTGGAAAGTACTAATTTGGAAAGTGACTGCCTGTTTATTGGAAGAGGAATGAAATTGTAGGTGCTTGAAGAAACTAATACCTTAAACCAAGGCAAGTTAATGAATATGTTATTGTATATGTACTTGTAACTCAGTTTATATAGTTTGTACCATACAACAGTAAAAGTAATTAATGTACTTCAGTTTTAATCCCACTGAGTTTGACTTTAAAGAATCATCTCTCAAAAATACCATTGAAAAGTTGTTAGATAAAGCTTCTATGGAAATCTGGTTTAAAGGGAAAAATCAGTTTTAAATTGAGGTTTTATGACTTAAACCATCATGTTAAATTTTTCAATAAAATATTTAACCACTTGCTAAGTTCTTCCTTTCTGGCAGGTATTGTGAACTCCATGAAAGAGTGACTTATTTTGCCAATCCTGACATGTAATGGATGTTCAGTAAATTTTTGTTGAATGAAAAAAATCCACTAGATTGTTGCTTGTGGCGGCTTTGGTAAAATTAGAGTAGCTGAGGGATTTTGCCCAACTTTACCTTAAATTTCCTTATGGCACAAGTCATTGGACCACTTTGGTTTAATCTCACTTTCTTCACCCTTAAAAAGCATTCCAGGTTTTTAGATATAAGGTAAAATAGCTGCAGGGTCCTCTTCTAACATTTTAATGGGGAATATAAACTTGAGATGAGTTAAAACAGATTCTTAGTGGTGCATATTACCTTGCACTTAATAGGTGCTCAGTACACTTTAATTGAATAAATGAACCTTAATCCAGCTCTTCTTTTGTTTGTTTTACAAGTGTTTAAATCAAAACCCAGAGAGAATGTGTCATTAGGCTAATAATGCTTTTTAAATTGCAGTACCTCCTGAACTAGAATTCAGGTAACCGGCTTTAGTACAGTGTTCTTTCCAGGTAAAATTTCAGTTCTGAGTCAGCTGCAGAGAGAATTATTTTCCTGGGTCCTGATTTATATTTAAAATACTTGATAACCTGACTTTGTACCACAAAATGAGTTGCATATTCTGCCTGGAATCAAACTCCAAGACCACAGATAATACCTGTTAACTAGAGCAACTTATTTAACGTGTCTGTCCCTCAGTGTGCTCATCTGTAAAATAGGAGTAATAATAGTGCTTATCTTATAGGACTGTGGTGAGGATTAAACACATTCATGTATATATAAAGTACTTGGAAAAGTTCTCTAAGTGCCATGTGCTACTGCTATTATTACTGTTCTTGTTGTTTTAGATTCTGACCAAAATAAGGCATTAGACTATTTTCTTGGTTATTTTTTAACTTTTCTGTCCTCCTTAGCAACTTTTATTTTATTTTATATTTTTAGACTGCATCTCACTCTGTCACCAAGGCTGAAGTTCAGTGGCACAATTTTGGCTCACTGCAACCTCCGCCTCCCAGGTTCAAGTGATTCTCTTGCCTCAGCTTCCCAAGTAGCTGGTATTACAGGCGCTCACCACCACGCCCAGTATTTTTTGTAGAGATTTTCACCATGTTGCCCAGGCTGGTCTCAAACTCCTGACATCAGGTGATCTGCCTGCCTGGGCCTCCCAAAATGCTGGGATTATAGATGTGAGCCACCACACCTGGCCTAGCAACTTTTAAATCTTTACGGTGGGCTGTGGAGAGTTAGTGAGGATTGGAAAAGAAGAAAACTTTATGATTTTGCCATTGATAGATTTGTCTGTGTAATGTATTGGTAAAGAGAAGTAACATTCTCCCAAAATTTATGAAGATTTTTCAACGAGAATACTTTAAAAGAATCTCCTAAAATTTTATATGTGAAATATATATAAATGTATTTTTTTGGAGAAAGATATTAGGTTGCCGGGCATGGTGGCTCATGCCTGTAATCCAAGCACTCTGGAGGCCAAGGCGGGTGGATCACCTGAGGTCGGGAGTTCAAGACCAGCCTGACCAACATGGTGAAACCCCGTCTTTAAAAAAAAAAGAAAGAAAGATATTAGGGTTTTAAAAATTGTTTTATTCTACACGACCCCTAGATTCTTTAATAGTGTACTTGTTGAGATGGAAGCTGCAAATGGTTGAAAGCTACTAGATAGATTATGTATGTTAAAGGAGTTGGAGGACCAAAAAAACCATCTCTACTTTATGAGTGATACGATATTACATTAGCTTTTCAAGATAGTCTTCAGAGAGTCACATTAAATAGTATGTTGTTGTGATTTTTTTCTTATGATTTTCAATAGAGGTTTTCAGTCATATAAAAAGATAAGGGAATTATGTAAAACTAATACTTGTAGCTCACACCTGTAATCCCAGCACTTTGGGAGACTGAAGCAGGTGGATCACTTAAGGTAAAGAGTTTGAGACAAGTATGGCCAACATGGCGAGACCCCCTCTCTACTAAAAATACAAAAGTTAGCCGGGCATGGTGGTGTATACCTATAGTCCCAGCTACCTGGGAGGCTTAGGCAGAAGAATTACTTGAATTTGATAGTTGGAAGTTGCAGTGAGCCAAAATTGTGCTGCTGCACTCCAGCCTGGGCAGCAGAGCAAGACTCTGTCTCAAAAAAATTTTTTTAATTAAAAAATAAAAATAAAAATAATACTTGTATGCCCATCTTCAAATTGATATAAAACAAGTATAGTCGAATCTTCCTGTGTATCTACAGTTAAATGTTAAAGTCTTTTTAAATATAATTTCATTTTAAATTTGATATGCTGATATGTTCTGAATTTATTATTCATCTGTTTTTTGAACAGTTTTCACTGACTGATACCTCTCAGGAAAATAAAGACTTTGGAATCTCACAAAAACCAAGCTTATATATTCCATGGCATATTCTACTTCCTATTTCTGCTTCCAACTAGCAGTAAGAATAGGGTATGCATATGATACCTGGTGGGAGTAGTATTCCACCTGTGTTTGTGATTGGTAGTAAAAATTAACCCACTTCTTTTCTATCAGTAAGAGATGCCAAGTGTGGATAATCACAAAGCCTCAAGCTGTACACACACTGATGAGAAAGGAAGAGTGGCTGGATGCTGTCCTACTTCAAATGGCAAACGATGTCTGCATTCTCCCCTCTGGAAACTCACCAGCTGTATTTCCATATTGACACTTTTCCCTAATCACACCTTCCCATTTATTTTTGGCTACATGTATTATGATAAGGATGATAGAAAACATTTATGTTTTAAGATTACTTTTTAAAAACATTTATGTTTTAAGATCACTTTTTTAAAGACAAATAACCAGATAATCAGTATATTCAATTACAACGTTAAGAGATTAGCCAAATGATCTTTTAAAGGCCCTTCCCACTAGTGGATCTATGAAATTATAAAGCATTATATTTCATATTGAAGTTTTGCTGATTTTTCACTGAAGACAATAAAAATATTTGGAGTTATTTAGGAGTTTTAAAAGTATAAATTAGAGACCACAGAAAAGGGACTGCTGCTTAATGTTTTACATCCCCCAAAATGTGGTTAACACCCCACTCAGGGCATGCTTAGCTTGGTTGGTAATTACAATTGAGCTGTAAAATATTTTGACAGTTTCCAACTGTTGTGTACTTGTTAGTCATTTGGTGGCAAATGCAATTTGGTGAGGTTTTTGGTGATGTTTAATTAAGAATCTTTCAATTAAGTAGTATGTCACAGTAAGCATTGATACAAAGTTTTACAGCTATGAGCTACTTTTACATTTTATCCAAGGTGGAAAAATGTATTTATTAAAAAACACTTTTATATGTAGAAGGTTTTAAAGTAGAAACATTAAAAGTGGAGGCTTTTATGCCTCTACTTTTCATTACAAGCTTCTACTTGTCATGCAGTAAAGCATAACTACTCAACACTTTAATTTGTAGCCCGAACATTGTATATGATTTTCCTAGGTAAATGAATTCAATGGCAAATCAATCAAATTGCTCATGATAATTACAGAACTAGAAAAGAGGGCTGGGGTAGGTTTTTGTTACATGTTTTTATCCTTTATTTATAACACCAAAACTAATAATGAGGTAATTTGGGTCATATGACAATTCCTAGAAACAAAGTGTCGAACCTTTTCAATCAGGCAGGTTGCCTGTTTAGATAGAATAGTGTAACTACAGTATTTGAAAAAAATCTCTGTTAAGCATACAGCTATTAGATAAATCATTATTTTTGAAATTATAGAGCTAAATGAGAGTAGGAAGAATTTATGCCCTTGTCAGCATATCCAAGGGTAAAATAGTTAAAAACTCATCCTCATTCACTTGAAAAACTGTTATTTAAAAGTTGCAACTGTTTCTAGGGAAATCTTCAAACATCTTATTCTATTTTGTTTATGTGAATTTTGATTATGACACCACCAATATATGTAAAGATTCTTAGATGGACATAAACAAAAATTCTGTGAAGCCAGTTCATTAGTTCTTTAATATTTCTAATTTTTTTCTATAGGTTTTACTAGCATAAAAACAGACACATAGACCAGTGAAATAGAATAGAAACCCCAGATATTAATTCACATATCTTCAGCAAACTGATTTGTGACAGGACAAAGATGCCAAGGACACTCATTGGGGAAAGATAGTCTCTTCAATAAATTGTGCTGGGAAAACTGGATATTCATATGTAGAAGAATGAAACTAGACTGCCAACTCTCAAAATGAAACAAAGACTTAAATGTAAGACCTGAAGCGTTGAAACTATTAGTAGAAGACAAAGTGGAAACACTTCAGGACATTGATAGGGAAAAGATTTTATGAATAAGACCTCAAAAGCATAGGTAACAAAAGCAAGAATAAACAAATGGGATTACATCAAACCAAAAAGGTTCTGCACAGCAAAGAAAACAGCAGAGTGAAAAGACAACCTACAGAATGGAAGAAAATATTTACAAACTACTCATTTGATAGGGATTAATATCCAGAATATAAAAGAAAAGGAAACATCCCAATAGTCAAAAAACAATTAAACTCAAATATGAGCAAATGACCTGAACAGATATTTCTCAAAGACATGCAAATGATCAACAAATATATATATTTTTAATGTTCCAACATTACTAATCATGAGGGAAATGCAAATCAAAGTCACATTGAGATATCATCTCTTTCCAGTTAAGATGGCTATTACCAAAAAGACAGAAAATAAATAAATAAATAACAAATGCTAGAGAAGATGCCAAGAAAAGGAAACTCTTAAATACTGTTGGCGGGAATGCAAGCTATTATAGCCACTATGGAGAACACTATGAAAGTCTCACAAAAAAATAAATAGAACTACCATATTATCCAGCAATCATACTACTGAGTATCCAAAGGGAAAGAAATTATTGTATTGGAGAGATATCTACACCCCCATGTTTGTTGCAGTACTGTTCAAGTTAGCCAAGATATAGACTCAACCTAGTTGTCCAAAAACAAATGAATGGTTAAAGAAAATGTGGTATATACACATCATGGAATACTTTTTGGCCAGAAAAAAAAAAAAAAAAAAGAATGAAATTCCATCATTCATGGCAATATAGATGGAATTGGATGTTATGTTATGTGAAACAAGCCAGGAACAGAAAGTTAAACACTGCATGTTCTCATTCACATGTGGAAGCTCAAAGTAAAAGTTGATCTCATAGAAGTAAAATGTAGAACAGAGGATACCAGAGGCTGGGAAGGCAGGGGCAGAGGGCAAGGGGAGAGAGGAGCCTAGTGGAGAGATTTGTTAAAAGATACAAAATTATAGCTAGATAGGATGACTAAGTTCTTGTGTTATATACCACTGTAGAATAGCTTTAAGTAACAATAATATAGCTACTTAAAGCTATATGTTCTTAGGAGGATATTGAATGTTCCCAACACAAAGAAATGTAAATGTTTGAGATGATGGATATGTGAAATACTCTAATTTGATTAGGATACATTCATTATATATATGAAAACATCACCATATTCCCCTTGAATATGTACAATTATTATTTGTCAATTAAAAAGTTACAAGAGACAAAGCACATTATAAGGAAAATTTTTAATACATTAAGAAGATATAACAGTGAAAAGCATTTGCACACCTCATAACTGACCGTCAGTATATCTAAAGCAAAAATGGACAGAATTGGAGTAGAAATACACGTACTTGTGCAATAATAGTTGGAAACTTCTATCCCCTACTCACAATAATAGATAGAACAACCAGGTGAAATTAGGAAAGTAGAGGACTTGAACAACACAATATATAAACTAGTTCTAACAAACATACCAAAAACTGCCCAATAACAGCAGAATACACATTATCCCAAATGCACATGGGATATTTCCTGGATATATGTTAAGCCACAAATTAAGTCAAAATAAAATTTAAAAGACAGAAATCAGGCACAGTTATCTTTTCTATGAAGTTAGAAATCACTAACAGATGGAAAACTGAAAAAATCATAACTGTGGATTTTAAACAACACACTCATAAATAAGCAATGGATCAAAGAAGAAATTACAAGAGACTTAGAGAAAAATGAAAATTAAAACACAGCTTACCAAAACTTGTGGGACACAATGAAAATAGCGTTTAGCGGGAATTTTTAGCAATAAACACTTATATTCAAACACAAGAAAGGGAACACCACTGTGGTTAGAGTTGCTGGGGTAGTGTAGAGGGCTGGGAACAATCTCTGAACCTGAAAGTGTAATGCATGTTAGTACTCATGTTTTCTTACCTATCTCCAGCCCCATGCTTTATCTGTGCTAATGTGATGGCCTAGCTTTATTTAGTGTGGCTTTGTCCACTGCTTTAAGGTGACTAATGACTTTGTTATGCTGTAAGGCTGTGTGGTGAGAATCAAAAGGTAAGAACTCACCTTCCAAGTCCTTTCTGGTGGCTTCTAGAAAAGACTGGCCTTAATTTTATCAACACTACCTCCAAGTTTGACAGTGGCTACTTGTAGACTATCACAAAGAGGATAACATTTATTGGACCACTTAGGAAAGCAAATTGTAATGGAAGATGTGGATGACTGTCAGGAACATGTTGTATAGCTCATGGGATCTTACTAAATATTATCTTCCAGTGGGAAAAAAATAAAAATAAGCAAGAAAAATCTCAAATTAGCTACCTAATGTTAGTTACAACTTAAGGAACTAGAAGAACAAACTAAACCCAAAGCTAGCAGAAGGAAGGAAATAATAAAAATTAGAACAGAGATAAACAAAATGGTGACTAGACAAACAATAGAGAAAATTAATGAACCCAAATGTTGATTTGTTGAAGAGATCAACAAAGTCGACAAACTTGAGCTAGATGGTCTTAAAAAAAAAAAAAGAGAGAGAGAAAAGACTCAACTTACTAAAATTATAAATTAAAGTGGAGACGTTACTACCTGTTCCACAGAAACAAAAAGGATTATAAGAAAGTGCTATGCATAATTGTACACCAACAAATTGGATAACCTAGGTGAAATAGACAAATTCCTAGAAATAGAAGACCTACCAAAATGAAACCATGTGGAAATAGAAAATATGCAAAGAGCTCTAATTAGTAAGAAGAATGAAACTGTAATCAGAAATCTCCCAACAAAGAAAAGCTCTGAATCTAATGGATTCACCAGTGAATTCTATCAAACATTTAAAGAACCAACACTAATTCTTCTGAAACGTTTCCAAAACATTGGAGAGGGAATACTCCTTAACTCATTCTTTGAGGCCAACATTATCCTGATACCAAAGCCAGACAAACACTACAAGAAAACAAAACTTCAGACTAATATCCCACATGAACTTTGCAAAAAATCCTCAATGTAACTAGCAAACTAAATTAAGTAGCATATTGAAAGAATTACATACTGAACCAAGTGGGATTTATGCCTGGAATGCAAGGATGATTAGATATATGAAATCAGTGTAATATACATTAGCAGAATGAAGGAGATAGTACATGTAATCATCTTAATCAAACCAGAAGAAGCATTTGATAGAATTCTTTACCCTTTCAACAATGAGCAATCCACAAAGGAAATTAAGAAAATACTTTCATTAACAATAGCATCAGCCGGGCACAAAAGCTAACACCTGTAATCTCAGCACTTTGGGAGGCTAAGGCAGGAGGATTGCTTGAGGTTCAGCAGTTCAAGACCAGCCTGGGAGACATGGTAAACCACCCCCTACAAAAAATTTTAACAATTAGCCAGGTGTGGTGGCATGCACCCATAGTTCCAGTACTTGAAAGGCTGGGGTGGGAGGATTGCTCGAGTCCAGATTGTCAAAGCTGCAGTGAGTTGTGACCATGCCACTGCACTTCAACCTGAGCAACAGAGCAAGACCCTGTCTCAAGACAAAACAAAACAAAAACAGTAGCATCAAAAAGAACTAATTAACTTAGGAATTAACTCAACCAGGAAGATCGAAGACTTGCACACCAAAAACTATGAAACATTTCTGAGAGAAATTGAAGAAGATAGAAATAAATGGAAAGATATTCCATGTTTGTGGGTTAGAACACTTAATATTGTTAATATTATCAATACCACCCAAAGAGACCTAAAGATTCAATGCAGTTCTTTTCAAAATCCCAATAATGTTTTTTGTAAAAATATAAAAATCCATCTTAATATTCATTTGGAATTTTAAAACAAGCCTGAAAAGGAACAAGGGTGGAAGACTCACACTTCCTGATTTCAAAGCTTACTGACAGCTACAGTAATCAAAACAGTATGGTACTGGCATAAAGACATATAGACCAGTAGAATGGAATAGAGTCCAGAAACTATGCATATAAGGTCATATAAGGTCAATGACTTTCAACAAGAGTGTCAGGACTATTTAATGGAGAAAAGACCATTTTTTTCAACAAATAATATTGGAAAACTAGATGTCACATGCAAAAGAATGAAGCTGGACTCTTACCTAACACCACATACAAAAAGGAACCCAAGAGCTAAAACCTTATTCTCTTAGAATAAAACATAGGGCAAAAGCTTTACAACCTTGGATTTGGCTGTGAGTACTTGTGTAGACACCCAAGGCACAGACAACAAAAGAAAGAAGACAAATTGGACTTCATGAAAATTTAAAACTTTTGTGCCTCAAAGAACACAATCAACAGGGGGAAAATATTTCTTGCCTACAAAATGAGAGGATATTTTCAAATAATATATCTGATAAGAAGGGATTTATATCCAGAACATATAGGAAATTCTTAAAACTTAACCAAAAACCAAACAGCCCAGTTCAAAAATAGGCAAAGGCCTTTGAATAGATATTTATCCAAAAAGACATAGAAATAGCCAACTACTATATGAAAAGATTCTCAACATCACTAATTATTAGGAAATACAAATCAAAACCAAAATCAGATACCATCTCACACACGTTAGAATGGCTACTGTCCTCAATCCCCAAAGTAAAAATCAGAAAATAATAAGTATTGGTGAGGATGTAGAAGAATTAGTACCCTTGTGCACTGATCGTGTGAATTTAAAATGGTACAGTGCTGTGGAAAACAGTATCATGATTCCTCAAAAAATTAAAAATAGAATTACCCTTTGATTTGGCAATTTCACTTCTTACTATACAATAGTGCCCTCCCCTCCATTATTTGTGGCTTTACTTTCTGAAGTTTCAGTTTCCCATAGTCAACCATCATCCAAAAAGATTAAATGGAAAATTCCAGAAATCATAAGTTTTAAATTGTGCCTTATTCTAAGTAATGTGATGAAATCTCACAGCATCCTCTTCTTCAGCACAGGATGTGAATCATCCCCTTGTCCAATGTATTCATGCTATATATGCCACCTGTTAGTCACTTAGTAGTGGCTGTTGGGATAATGTCTCAGTTATCCAATTGAAAAACAAAGTATGATATATAAAGAACTCAATACTATCCACAATTTCAAGTGTCCCCTGGGGGTCTTAGAACATATTCCAGCCAGATGAAATGGCTCATGCCTATTATCCCAGCACTTTGGGAGGCCATGGTAGGAGGATCAATTGAAGTCAGGAGTTCAGGGCCAGCTTGGCCAACATGGTGAAATTGCATCTCTAGTAAAAATACAAAAATTACCCAGGCATAGTGGTATGCACCTGTGGTCCCAGCTACTCAGGAGGCTAAGGAAGGAGAATCGCTTGAGCACAGGAGGTAGAGGTTGCAGCTAGCCAAGATTTCGCCACTGCACTCCAGCCTGGGTGACAGAGATAGACTGTGTCTCAAAAAAAAAAAAAAAAAAAAAAAAAAAAAAAAAAAAAAAGGATCATATTCTCACAGAGAAGGGAAGACTACTGTAATACCCAAAATAATTGAAAACAGAGTCTAGAAGAGGTATTTGCACACCTGTTTATAGCAGCAGCATTCACAAAATCTAAAAGATGAAAGCATTCCAAATGTCCATTGATGGATGAATGGAAAAACAAAATATGGCAGAATATGGTATATACATGTAATGTGATATTCAGCCTGAAAAAGGAAGGAGATCTTGTCACATGCTATGACATGGATGAATCTTGAGGACATAATGCTAAATGAAATAAACTCATCACAAATAGACAAATACATGATTTCACTTATATGAGGTATCTAAAGTCATCAAGTTCACAGAAACAGAAAATAGGATGATGGCTAGTAGGGGCCACAAAGAGAAGTAAAGGGGAGTTGTTGTTTAGTGAATATAGAGTTTCAGTTTTACAAGATCAGAAAGTTCTGGAGATCTTTTTCAAAACAATATGAATATACTAACACTATTAACTGCACACTTAAAAGGGCTGGGTGTGGTAGCTCACACCTGTAATCTCAGCACTTTAGGAGGCCAAGAAGGGTGGATCACTTGAGATCAGGAGTTTGAGAAGAGCCTGGCCAAAATGGCAAAATCTCATCTCTATATAAAAATATAATATTTATATGTATAAATATATATGTATATATAAATTATATAAATTTATATGGTTTTTATATTAAAATTATACATATAATTTATACATAAAATTTATTTTTATAATTTTTATATACAATATATAAATTTATATATAATTATATTTAATATATGTTTAATTATATTTATATATAATTATATATAATTTTATAAGTAATTTTTTATGAATTATATAATTTTTAATAATCTTTTATATAAAAATATAAAAATTAGCTGGGCGTGGTGACATGCACCTGTAATTCCAGCTACTCTGAAGACTGAGGCAGGAAAATTGCTTGAACCCGGGAAGTGGAGATTACAGTGAGCCAATCATGCCACTGCACTCCAACCTGGGTGACAGAGCAAGACTCCATATTAAAAAAAAAAATGGTTAAGATGGTAAATATTATGTGTATTTTACCACAATAAAGAGAAATTATTAAGAAGTTATGGAGGATCCCAAAGAACCTCTGTTTATGTAAGTAATATCTGTTGCTACTTAAAATATTAGAAATTCACACTCAGAAGTTTTTAAATTTTATTAGTTTATTTAAAGTTATATTAAACTATTACGTCACCATTAACATAAATAATATAGTATTTTCATGAAACGTTACTATATTTTCCAAAGCAAAAACAGTTTATTGAGAAGACTGACTTTGTTTTTTATTTTTGCCAGTGTCTAATATGTGACTTAATAGAAAGCAGCTTGTGCATTCAATATGTTGTAATGTGTTTTGGTTGCACTCCATAAAGAAAATTTGACCTTATCAAACATATAATGTTAAAGAGAATTTAAATACTTCTCAAATGATTGGAGATTATCATTTTTGATACTACACCAAAACTCACAAGTGATAGTTTCTTAAGTTAGTTTACATGTGGAATCAAATCATACATTGGCCTATGTGACGTTTTCAGCTGCATCTTTTATTGATGTGTGATTTCATAACATCATGCATTATTTATTTGGAAAACATGGATTCCTGTACTCATGCAGGATTACACAATATTGAAAAATAACATTTGTTAGTATAACCACTGATAATCTATAGGAAAGAGGAAAGAGATTGGGATAGCAAAGAAGCACAAAAGTGGGATAGTTTCTGGAATGTTGGCAAGGTTCCAATTCTTGTGGTATCATGATTTTATAGTAATCAGTTTGCTCTTTGCTTTAAGTATGACCTCCTAAACAATATAGTTTAGTTTTGACTGGTTTAAAATCTACATAAATGGAATCATCTGATATATACATGTTTGTACCTGTTTTCTTTTGTTCAATATTATGTTTTAGGATGTATTTCTTTTGTGCATGTGTCTAGTATTTCTCTCTCTGAGTAGATCACAATTTTTAAATCTGTTTTATTGTTGCTGAACATTTACATTATTTTAAGATTAGGAAAATTTTAAAGTGCTGCTGTGAACATTTTTGCATATGTATTCTATTCTGTACTGTATAAGCATGCGTTTCTATAGGATATAAACTGAGGAATTGCTGGGTCATAGGATATGCACATTTTTAATTTTAGCATAATAGATGCTGCCAGACATTTTTCATCAGCCCCATAAGAAAGCTCCCTTTGCTCCACATCCTTGCCAATACTTGGTATTTTTAATTTCATTAAAATTTAATTTAATCTCAATTAAGAGAATTCTTAAAATTTCAGCCTTTCTGGGGAGAAGTGTGCAGTAGTACCTTGCGTAATTCACTGAATACTAATGTGATGGGGCAGGTTTTCACATTTACTGAATATTTTGATTTCCTCTTTTATAAAGTGCACATTCAATTTTTACCCCTTTTTCTGTTGATTTACTTTCCTTTTTTTACTGATTTGTGGATGTTCTTTGTATATTCTAGTGACAAACACTTTTTTGAGGGAAAATATATACAGTTATTAGGCACCAGGTTTATTTAACTTTCAGGACAGGAAACAGTATATTAGCATTACAGCATCAGATATACTGGGCCATATTTTACCTTCTTATGTCAGTTCTAAGGTGAAAGACCAGGTGGGCAAATGTGGACGACTCTGCCTTATAAAACACAGGATCTTGTAGCAGCCCACACACACAACTGTCAGATTTCCCAAGGGACATGCTTGGTTACATGAATCACACTAAGCATAAGGAAGCTGCAGCCTTTGTTTTTCAGTAGGCATTTATAGTTTATTCATAGGCCTTCGAGTTAGATGCAGTTTGTCAAGTTGGGGTCAGTTTTACAGTAAATAATATTGCTTGGTAATACAACTGACTTCTCACTTTTAGCATAATCCAATATATTTCCATGGAATTCATGTTAGAAGAAGGTAAACTTGAGAGCATTTCTTCATGGAGAAAGAGTTTAGTTAACCCTTCCTGTTGATTAGCCCTTTCTTCCTGGAAAAATAATAGATATAGATAAAAATTGAGTCTTCTAATCCATGAATAAATATCTCCATCTCTTTAGATTTTCTTTGCTTTTTCACAATAAAGCTTGATAGTTTTATAGCAGTCATGCACATTGTAGATTTATGCCAAGTACTTGACATTTTTATGCCACTCTGAATGGCTTTCCAATTTTTAGTTTTTGTTAGTTTATAGAATACAGTTGGTTTTGTACATTGATTTTGCATACAACACCTTGCTAAATTCTCTTATTAATTCTAATAAATTATAACTTCTTGAGGATATTCTACATACTCAATTATATTATTTGTAAATAATGTTTTACAATTCTGTTTCTTTTTTAATATGTTTACCTTTTTGTCTCTTTCTGACCTTAATGTACCAGCTGGGACAATGTTGAGTAAAAGTGATGATAGATGCTCAGTCTCAAATATTTCACCCTTGCAATGTTGGCTGTAGTCTTTTTAACAAGTTAGAGAAGATTCTATATTACAAGTTCCTAAGACTATTTTTCAGAATATAAATGGGCATTATTTTATTAAATGCTTTTCTGCATCTGTTTAGATGATTATATTTAGTATCTTTACCCTCAAATCTGTTAATTTGTCAAGTTACCTCAATAGATATATTAACATCAAGCCAAATATGTGTTCTTGGGATAAGTCTAATTTATTCAAGATGTGTCATCCTTTTTTAATAAATTACTGATCTTTTCATTAAAACCCTTGCTTCTATATGAGAATTTTCTTTAATTTTTGCCTTTTTCTATGGAGTTTTGTTATAAAGGCCCATGAAATGAGTTAGGGAATAAGCTCATTTTTTCAATTTTCTAGAATTTGTATATTATTGGAAATACTTTTCTCCTTGAATGTTTGGTGGAACTTATTATAAGTGAAGCCAACTGGAATATTCTTTGTTGCTTCCCACAAAGAATATTTGAGTTTGAAATTAAATTGAAATGAATTACAAATTCAATTTCTTTTCTTTTCTTTTCTTTTTTTTTTCTTTTCTTTTTTTTTTTTTTTTTTTTTTTTTTGACAGAGTCTTACTCTGTCACCAGAGTAAGATTGTACAGTGGTGCAATCTTTGCTCACAGGTGCACGCCGCCACACCCAACTAATTTTTGTATTTTTAGTAGAGACGGGGTTTCACCATGTTGGCCAGGCTGGTCTCAAACTCCTGACCTTGTGATCTGCCTGCCTCGGCTTCCCAAAGTTCTGGGATTACAGGCATGAGCCACTGCACCCAGCCACAAACTCAATTTCTTTACCAGTTACAGAACTATCTGGGTTTTCTATTTCTTCTTGTGTCTGTTTCAGGAAGCTATACTTTTATAGGAATTTGCTTCCCTCTTTCTTTCTTGGTCAGTCACACTACAGGTTTAGTCAGTCATTTCAAAGAAATGTCTTTGGCTTTGCCGATCCTCTCTATTATATGCTTAGTGATTATGTTATTATTTTTTGCTTTTACCTTTTTATTTTACTGTTTCTATTTTTGGGTGGAGGGGATGAGGCACCAGAAGTGCAACTCTACCTCTCAACTTACTCTTCTAGGCAACCATTATAAAAACAGCAGAGAGCTTCACTTACTCCCTAGTTTTCCTGTCTCTCCATGTCTTGGCTTAGAGATAGTTGGTTGATGTTTTGCAGATTAAAAAAATTTTTTTAATTATGGCACAATCTTTCTGATTAGCTAGTAATAAAATAACAAGGTCTAACTTCAGTTTTACCATGAGAATAAAATGAAGTGATTTAAATAAAAACACTTAGAAAAAAAAAAGTTCAAATGTAAGTGTTCTCGTTCTTACTGTTGCTGGTTTTCAGGTTCACCAGATGGTTAGAGTTCCCTCAACCGTGATTCGCAATAACTGGGGAAAGTCTTTAATAGTTAGTAGTTGAGAGACCAAAATGTGCTACAACTTTAGCAATGTCAGTATATGTCTCATTGCACTGCACTTAATTAGCTCTTGTTCTAGTTCTAGCCGGTAATCTGAAATCCAACAGAATGGATAGGTTTATTAACAGAGAGACTCTTGAAGTTGGAATTGTTTGGGTTAATTGCCTTTTTTGAATCAAATTAAAGATAATTAAACATACAGAGGGCAGTGATCTAACCTCTGAAGAGGTAAGAAGTTGACTGAGACATTTGTTAGTGTTGAGAAATTTACAATTCTTGCTTAAGTCCTAAAGCAATATTTTCTTGAAATGTGAAATGCATGTTGTTTAAAAGCACAGGCTTTGGAGTGGGAACTCCTTGGTATAGAAACTTCTCTACTTCCCAACTGTGTAACCTTAGTTTCTCCAACTGTAAATTGGAAGTAAGAGTACCTATCTCAAAGGAGTTGTGAGGATTAAATTAGCTAATCCTTGTAAAGGTCTTAACTCTGTAGGACATAGTAGGTGCTCAGTATATAGTTTATGAACTAATTAAAAATTAATAAACCTTTTTGTAGAGAGAACTGAATATATTATAGTAAAATGAAAAATCTAATAAATGCAACAGGAAGGACACAGAGTCAAAGGAACACTGAAAAGGGCTTCCTACTGACTGGGAATTGGGAGGAAATTTTGTGTAAGAGATGACGTTTGAACTAAATCTTTAAGGTTTGAAGATAGAGTGGAATTGTAGCAGTTGTGCTTGGGACAGAAGATACCTCATATAGAGGTGTTGATCCATATGATCAAAGACTGGGTGGAGGTGGGAAACCTGGGGTTTAGGCAGGAAAGCGTAGTGCATTTAAAGAATGGTGAATAATCCTGGAGAGTAAATACATTGAAAAAGATTTGGGATTCAATGCTTAGAAGTATTTTGACATCATTTTGTATGTTCTTGAGAGCCATTAGAGACTTTAAGCTGTGCTCTAAGAAGAATGATGCTATGACATGGGTTGGTTATAGGGGGGATTTGGAAGAAGGAAGACCTGTTAGGATGATTTTGTAATAGGCGACAAAAGCAGGTAGATTACAAAAACCTTACAACTATATGAGCAAAACTGCCTGTAAATTAACTTGTAAGAGATGATACATGAAGGAAGAATTCAAAGGTAATTCTGACATTAAAAGTCTAAACAATTGGAACAATAGCAGTGTCATTTGCAAACACAATGAAAATGAGCAGGTTATAAAGAAATATCACATTTATGGTTTTGAACATACTTAGTTTGAATTTTAATATGATAGAAAGGACAGCCAACTGGAAATGTCAACTTGAGAGAGTTTGAACTATAAATATTTGGGAATCATCTGCATGGAAGTAATAGTTGGAATCCTGGGAATGAATCAGCTCTAAGTGTGGTAGAAAACTATTTAGAGCAATGCTTAGAAGAATATGTGGCTGTATGCGTGGAAGAAGGGCAGACAGCAAAAGAAAGAAACTATAGTTAAGAGTGATAGAGGAGAAAAAATATAATTGACATTTCTTGGCTATTAAAGTGTAAGAAATTTTGCAAGTTATTTGACTAGGTTTTCTGAAAGAAAGCTATTGCCATTGTTAGGAGGAATAACTAGGTAGCTTTATTACCCTTAACATGTAATCTGCTGTGTTAACAGAAATAATGCATTAAAATTAGTTATATTTGCAAGAGTGGTTCTACCTTTTATGGACAGATTTTTGTGTCTTTCTTTCTTTGGAAAGCAGTAAACTACAAAGTCATTAGAGCTTCTTTTTTCACCCACTTTATAGAAATAGATATATTGCCAAGCACTGTAAACACCATGTTTTCCACATAGAATATCAAGGTGTCAAGATTATCTTCTAGTTAAAGCTTTGTTTGGAAAAAAAAGAAGAAAAGGAAAAAAAACTTTTTATGATCTTGAAGAAATTCGTGGCCTTTGAAATTTCCAGAAGAGCCTCAAAAAATAGGAATTCATGCTGATAATGCATTGGTAGTGGTAATAATTTCAATTAATATTTACTAAATGGTACTGTTTGCCATATATTGTTCTAAGTGTTTTACATGCATTTGTTTCCATATAACAATATTTACTGAATGCCTACATTGTATCAGGCACTGTTCTGGGCATTTGATTTAGGTTAATAAATAAAACAAGCTAAAATTCATGCTCTTGTGGACAGTTTATTTAGTGAGAGCATATAGATAGTAACCAGTAAACATAGTAAATAAAGTATGCAGACTCTAAGAAGATAAGTCTGTGGAAAAAATAGAGCAAGGTAAGTGGATTCAGGGTTGCTGAATTGGGGTTAGGTGATGGAAATGGATTGCATTATGAAGTAGGGTGGTCGGAATAGGCCTTATGGAGAAGACTGCATTGGAGTTAACCATGCAGATACCTGAGAGAGTACCAAGCAAATAGAGCAGGGTAAGTGGATTCGGGGTTGCTGAATTGGGGTTAGGTGATGGAAATGGATTGCATTATGAAGTAGGGTGGTCGGAATAGGCCTTATGGGGAAGACTGCATTGGAGTTAACCATGCAGATACCTGAGAGAGTACCAAGCAAACGGAGGAATCTGTGCAAAGGCCCCAAGGTAGGAACATGTCTAGCTTATCCAAGAAACAACAAAGAGATCAATATGATTCCATTTTGAGGAAGATCTGGTTTCAGCCATGAGGGAGCTACAGTCCATTGGCTCCTACTCCTGACACATGGCTGTTTGCTGTCTCCAAGGAACATGTAGGTTAGGAAACTGTATCACAGCCAACTTTGAACACTGGTGGAACCAGAGGTGGTGATTCACTGAATTAGAATTCCCCTAACCAGCTGCAGTATAAAAATCCTTGAAGAACATGTGTGCTGACTTGATGAGAGGCACAAAGGAAAAGAATCTCAAAGTAAAAGGACCAGTTGGGATGCCTACCAAGACTTTAAGAATCACTACAAGAAAAATGTCTGTGGTAAAGGTTCTAAAACATGGACTCCCTTCAGAAGAGCATCCACAAGCAGTTCGTTGACTTGCAGAGTCCTTCTGAGATAGTTAAATAGATTTCTTCCATCAGTATTGAGCCAAGAGTTGAGGTTGAAGTCACCATTGCAGATGCTTAGGTCAGCTATTTTAATAAATGGATTATCAGTTGTTTTTTCAAGAGGACAGTATGATTCAAAGTGTTTAAGGGAGAGAGCAATAGATAAGATCAGAGAGGAAATGGACATGGGGAGGGTGAGGCAGATCTTGTTATACAACCCTATGAGATACATACCTTTAAAATTTGCATTTTACAGATGAGGAAACTGAGATACAAACAATCAAGTAAGCCTGTCACGTCTGTAGAATCAAGAGCCAGCTGTAACAACAGTTTCATGTGATTATGTACTGAAGGTTTCAAAAAGATTTAATTGCTAATTCCTTTATGACTTTCTGTAAGACATTAGGTAAAAGGCCAATTCTGGAGTAGATGATTCATTTAACAGTGGCTCTATGATTTTCTTTCTCTGTAAGCCACCTTGACCATTTGTAAGTTTCTTCAATTGCACTTTTTTTTTTTTATTGGGAGTAGAATAAGCATCCCTTAACACAAGGCTTTTATATTAGAACCAATTTAAATTTTGGTTTAATTCTTCTAGGCTTTTCATATTGAGCCTTCTTAGAAACAGGGATACAGCCATAATCATAATGATGTAATATGTTTTCTTTAGTATTTATATATAGAAAGCTATTCTAGGTCATAATATGGTGATAATGTCATTTATATATTACCTATAGACATGCTATTGATAATTGAAATGAATTGATGTAATGATAGTTACAGATTATCTGGCCCATGTATGTACTACCCATGCTTGGAATGAATCAGTACTTTAATAATATAATTTGATATAGAAAAACATTTTAATAAAGACAATTCTTTAAGTAATAGAAAGTCTAAGAAAAATATGTTAATGCCTACCTACTTCAGTGATCTCCTAGCTCATCTATAAACCATGCTCCACTTTCCTTCCAGATTAAATAACTAGAGAGATTTGAAAGTCCCAGTGGATCATTACATGAAAAGATATTTCATAGTTCATTTTTACACATCTTAGATTACTAGTTATTTTTTCTGAAGTCAATTTAGTATATTGGTATTCTTTTTTATCTACTTCATTATATTAAGTAGAATTGATCCAAACTGTTGATTTTTATGACCTGTGAGCTTTTCAGCATTGACTTTGTAGAGATGATCATTTAAAGAATAGTACTTTGCTAGATTTATGGTTGTTTACATAATATTTTGTTAATCTGAGAGTTAATAAAAAATGAGAAATTATTTCTGTGGTGTTTCTTACTAGTCTTCTCACAGAAGCAGTGAATACATAAATCATAATTATGTGGGGTTGATTATTTTAATTGTTTGGTACTAACATGCTTTTGTCAAGTGGGGGCATCATTGATCTTTCTTAAGTAAGCAGTGTGGTAAGAATGGTTTGCTTTTTAAACTTAAATGATATTACAGTAAATAATTGTTCTCTTTTCATCTTACTTTAGAGGGCCTCTATTTACTATCTAAGTTTTCTTATAATAGCTAGCACTGTTAATTAATAGCAAGATTTAAAGTCAAGAAACATTTAGCAATTCTCTTTGTAATTTTCCATTGTACTAGCCTCTAAGGTTACCACCACAAAGTGCAGTTGTTATTCAGTAAAAGAAAATGACATGGTTTTAATAATAGTAATAAAAGTTTAGAATAAAATTGTTATTATATAGTCTTACGTTTGTTATTGTTGTTTTAAGTATACGAACAAGGGTAAAAGTATATGCTTATGATTTAAAACACACAGACTACTAACTCACCTAGTATTCAAAAGTAATTCTCAGTGATAATTAGAAAATATTTTAGGCATATCCAAAATACATACTGTTTTGTGCTGTTGCTACCAACACCTGACTGTTACTAATAACTCAAACTGTTTTGCCATCATTAAATTTATGTAAGAAGCATGTTTGAATATGGTTATCATTGTCCTATATACTTAAAATGCATATATGATTACTGTATTTTTAAAACTAACGATGATTTTAATCTCTCTACTACTAAAAATATGTGTTACATTTGGACTTCAAAATACATTATTTTATACCTAGTCGAAAAGGAATCATATTTGTACATAATTGCATTTGGGGAAGATTTTGAGGGTGTGAGAGTTACAAGGTAATAGCCTTAAATATTTGAAAACTTTAACATGATGTTTCCATCAGTAAAGCTCTTGGCTTGTTCTTATGTGTAAGTTTAAAATCTTGCATATCTGCCTCCTTGGCAGGCAAATGCCAAGGGCTAAAACTGAAGATAATAACTTAAGATTTATGTCTCCCTCTTGGAGGTTACAGTTGTCGTTAATTGACAGTTCTGAAGGACCTAAAGTGACATCACAGGATTCGAATGATCTGATTAGGTCAATTTATGTTAATTTTAATCTTCCATTAAATTATTTTAATGTTTTCCTCTTTTCATTTTTTTCTAGCCAAGTCCTATACCAAGTCCTGCTTTGGGGCGAAAGCCAAATGCTAGTCAGTCTTTGCTTGTATGGTGTAAAGAAGTTACAAAGAACTACCGAGGAGTGAAAATCACGAATTTTACTACATCGTGGAGAAATGGTTTATCTTTTTGTGCAATATTACACCACTTTAGACCAGATTTAATGTAAGTAAAAACATTTTCCATTCCCTATAAATATTTTATAATAGACATTTTTTAAAAAAACATAAAATAATTTCTTAGCATATGTCCTGAAATACTTTATATTTGTTTTGTTACCTTGCCTCCACCTCTTGCTTTTGAGAGATGTGTGTCAGAAAGCTTTTCCTTTTTGATAACTAAAAACAATCTTTTTTCTTTTTAAAGAAAATGGTGTCAGGGTGTGGTAGCTCACGCCTGTAATCCCACACTTTGGGAGGCTGAGGCAAGTGGATCACCTGAGATTAGGAGTTCGAGACCAGCCTGACCAACATGGAGAAACCTCATCTCTACTAAAAATACAAAATTAGCCAGGCATGGTGGTGCATGCCTGTAATCCTACCTCATCAGGAGGCTGAGGCAGGAAGATCATTTGAACCTGGGAGGTGGAGGTTGTGGTGAGCCAAGATTGTGCCATTGCACTCCAGCCTGGGCAACAAGAGTGAAACTGTGTCTCAAAAAAAAAAAAAAGAAAGAAAGAAAGAAAATAATTTTTCTCCTTAATCTCAAATAACTGACTTCAAATTATTATGAAAATTGTGTTAGTATTAAAAAGAGAGGAGACAAATAAGCCTGTAGTTTTTTACATTGACAAGAGATTACCTTATGGTAAATTTGGTTGTCAAGGCTAGTCTTTGGTCCCCTGCCTTAACCTCTGTTTTAGATGGAAAGCTTCAGGCAATGAAACATGTAATCACTGTTTTTATTCATTTATTTATTTATTTACTTAATTTTCTACAGTATTAGTTTTGTTGATTGAATTGCTGTGAAATTGCTAGTATTTCTTTAGTATTATTGAATGTCAAATTTTTAGATTCAGTTTGTTTTAAAAACAGCTGTTTTATCAAATACTGTATGTACCCACTGTGCTATTTTCTCCCTCAGTGACTACAAGTCTCTGAATCCTCAAGATATTAAAGAGAACAACAAAAAGGTAAGAATTGATGAGCAAGAAAAATATATAGTTTCAATTTTGGCTTCTCTGCAGATCTTTATTAATTTGGAGAAAGTGAGGCAGTTTTATGAGGTCAGAACTAAAACTCACAGAGGCTTATCTACTTACTGCCGTTCATTAGGATGCATGGTTTACTCTGGTTTATCATGGATTTTTGAAGACCACAAGCACCAGGTTGGCATCAGATTATAATATATGTATTACCTTTATTAACTATTGAGTATTTGTTACAGCATAGTGTTTTTATTCTAAGGTTTAGCTTTTAAAAAACACACCCAAAACTGTTGTGCCATAACTGTTACATAAGTTTAGAAAAATATGTTGGTTGGGGATGAGAACAAGAGCCTAATGGGTTACCAAGAGAGAGTACTTAGGTTCTGAGAAGCAAAATATATAAACATTGGTTATTTTCATTTTATGGTAAACCATATACAGTTATATGCTACGTAACAATGTTTTGGTCAAAAACAGACCATATAGCTGGTGATGTACCATAAGATTATATTACTTTTTTTTTAACTGTACCTTTTCTATGTTTAGATACACAAATACCATTTTGTTACAGTTACCTACAGTATTCAGTATAGGAATATGCTGTGCAGGTTTGTAGCTTAGAAGCAATAAGCTATACCGTATAGCCTAGGTATGTAGTAGGCTATACCATCTAGGTTTGTATAAGTACCCACTGTGATGTTTGCGCAGCAAAATTGCCTGACAATGCATTTCTCAGCACATATGCCCATCGTTAAGCAACACATGACTATATTTTCCCACATAGTTAATCAATATATTGAGATCAGAGGTTCCCAACTGGTATAGGGGAAGGGGATATTGATCCTTTCAGCCTTCAGGGCATCTGTATAAGGCTGAGTTGCTGGAGCCCTGGGCCAGCTAACTGTGGCCACAGGCTGATTTATCTATTTACCCCACACACAGTATGTGCGTTCTGCGTGCAAGGAGGGAAGCACCTAACTCAGCACACAGTAGGTACTGAATTTTTTTCTACTGAATTGAATTCTTCAACTGAAAAATTAATGAAATTTCTTATTGTCTAGAAAAGTAATTCTTACTCTGTAATCTGTGGGTAGAAATCAGTGTGTCCTTGAACATGGTTGAGGGAAAAAATACATTTTACTTTCATAAGTCCTCAACTGAAATTTGGCATTTTCTTCAATTATGAATTTAGGCAATAAACCACTGTAGTGTTAGCCATCCCTGAGACTTTGTCACCTTTAGAAATCACAGATATTTACCACCGGGCACAGTGGCTCACACCTATGATCCCAGCACTTTGATAGGCCATGGGGGTGGATCACCTGAGGTCAGGAGTTCAAGACTAGCCTGACCAACATAGTGAAACCCCATCTCTACTAAAAATTCAAAAAATTAGCTGGGCGTGGTGGTGAGCGCCTATAATCCCAGCTACTCGGGAGGCTGAGGCAGGAGAAATCACTTGAACCCAGGAGGTGGAGTTTGCAGTGAGCTTAGATCAAGCCATTGCACTCCAGCCTGGGCAACAAGAGTGAGACTCCATCTCAAAAAAAAAAAAAAAAAAGAGAAAACACAGATATTTTCAATATTTTCATGTCATGTTATAGTTGTTGCTACAGATATCTACAGATACCTTTTAAGCTTGTAACTTCTTCAAATTAATTAGTGCAGTCATAAAAAGCACATATATTACTGCTTCCCAAATTCATTTTAAGTAATATTTTCATATGTATATTTTTCAGTATAATTGGTTTCTTTTGTAATCCTATGTGTAAAACATTATTCTGAGAAGGGACCCATTGCCAAAAAGGTTCATGAGACAAAGTAGTTAATAACCTCTGTTTTAAAGTTTAACATACTTTAAATAATTAAAATTACTAGTGATCCAGTCTTGGAACCTTGATAGAAGTTCAATTAACAAATAAATCTTTAAATCAAAACAATTTTTCACTTGTATTGCTCTCTAAAACCAAAAATGTGTATTGCCATCAAAAAGGTTTTGTTTCTTCAGCCTGGGGAACATAGCAAGACCCCATCTCTACAAAAAATAAAAAAGTTAGCTGAGCTTTCTGGCATGCGCCTGTAGTCCCAGTTACTTGGGAGGGTGAGGTGGGAGAATAGCTGGAACCCAGGATCTTGAGGCTGTAGTGAGCTAGGCTCATGCCACTGCACTCCAGCCCAGGTGACAGAGCAAGACCCTATGTCCAAAAAAAACATCAAACAAAAGTCTTGTTTCTTTGCAAATGCATAATGCTGGCCCTAGAGCACTAAAAACCTGGAAGTTTCTATTGAAATTTGCTACCAAAAAAGATAATCTTTAAAAATCAGCGTAATTTTCTTACAGAAATCACCCTACAGATGGGCATGTTACAAAATAGATTGTTCTCCTGACTTATTTCTTGTATAATTTTGGAGAGCCTGTGTCTATTAAAGTGAAATGCTTCTTTTTCATTAATTACATCTTTGGTCATGACAGTGCTTCACCTCCATTTTCTTACATTTGAATGAAATGCTAAGCCAATTTAAATACAGACATAAGCATTATAAAATAAACCATTTTTTAAAGTGGATGTTTCAACTCACTGTTCAGAATTTTGAAAAGGAAATACTGTTGATTTTACCTCGTTATAAATGTGTAAAGAATTTGGAGAATCTCATTAAGGCTTAAGTCACACTTCTTTACATTAGCTTTTCATTAACTTAATAATGGTAAGCATATTTAGTGGTAAATAATAATACTGGTAAACATATTTAATGGTAAAATTTACGTATTACTCCATATAAAAGACTATCCCATTAAAAATTTTTTTCAATTAGATCTTTCAGTACAGTCAGTTATGGCTTTTGAAAGGCTTTTCAGTCATCTCTGATGATTCTATTCATTGTACTTTTCAATAAATAATTGTTTTTACATAATCTTTCCTTTCATCATTTGCTACTTCTTACCTGATAGCTACATTGAATTGCTACCTGCAAGTTATTTCTAGCTTTACACAGTTCTTCCCAATACCCCATGTGCCCTCAGATGAACTTAAAGCACCGTAGGAAAACAATACCTGTGTTTTGAATTTCACACAGATGCATAGCATAACTGGCAGTGACTCCTCCTTATCAATTTAATAACATCTGGGAATGACTAAGATAATTTTCTTGGAGAGACCTCTTTTTTCTCCCCACACAAACAGGTGAAAACCAGTAGATAGTTGACCATGGCAGAAGAGGTTAACCTAGGAAAAGTCCTTTATAAAGCCTTAAGCTTGCTTACAAGAAACCTGGTTTGTTTTTAAATGTTTTTTAGTGTAATTAGTGTACATAAAATGAATTGCTACATGAGACAAAACACTAGCAGGAGTTTCCCCAAAAGGAAGTTAATCATTTTCCCAGGTCTGTAAAAAACGCTGAATAAAAAAAGGCATTTACCTGTGACATCTGATCTTAATCAATATGTCAGTGTTTTTAGATAATTTGGGAAATGTTTAGAATACTGCCTGTGGTGCTTTCCCTGATGGCCTGCAATTGATATCTGTCAGTCAAGATGTCAAGACGCATGAAAAGGAAAATGACTTCAATTTTCCTAAAACATATAAAATAACAAACAAGCCTATACCTGCACACCAACTGAGTCATTCTCTCTAGTAAATATTTGAGGTACCTATATTATGAAGCCTAGTGCTGTGAAAATTGAAGAGGTTTTAATATCACAATTTATTTTTCATTTTCTTTCTTACTTGCTCCATAATGTTTATTAAACTACAAGAATATGAGACAAAGATTAAATTCAAATGTAGAAATGTACTTTAACAAGTGCAAAAGACTGATTCCTTCTGAATTGTTACATAATTTCCTAATATGTCTTTTAAGAAAAACTTTGAATTATGATCTTTAATCTTGGTTGCTAAAAAGAGTAAACATTTTACATCCCAAAGCAATAATATATCTTCAGGGTTCTTACTTTCTCTGAGAGTATATCTAAACCTCTAGTCATACTTTTAATGCTTCCTAGCAACACAATGCTGTTTTCAAGGGTTAGTTCAGGATAGCAATAATTAATTGTAAATTGAGAAACAGCTTTGATTATTCAAAACTAGAAAAACCTGATGTGCCACAGTAATTTAAAGGCTAACAAAAATAATACAATGCAGCCTCACATTCTCAACTAGGTTGTAGTACTCAAAACATTTCATTCTTTCCAAAATGGATGAATTAAAATGAAGCCACTCGTTTCATTATGAAAATCAGTCTTAATTGAGCATTAAAAAAAGTTTCTGTTTCTAGGTTTAAATTGCATTTATTTGTATTTTATATCAAGTAATCTAGTAGTTAGTTCTTTTGACTTATCTAGCTGTGCTTTTTCTTCACAAATCACTGCAATTACATGATCATGGAAAAGAGGTTGATAGAAATGATAAAGCTCAATATGGATTAGTCTAATGTTTCTTTATACCTTAGTTCCTTATCTTAAAAGTCCATCCTCAGAGTTTTAAAAACTTTTACTCTCATTTTTGCTTATTTCATTTATTGGAAAAAGTATTTTAATTATTATTTATTACCCTTTTTTTCTTGCCTCTACCCCCACTTTTATACATTGCTGACTTTTGGAATTTTGTTATTTTCATATAACATAATGTCAGTAACGTACCCTCCAATAACAACAAAAACAACAAAAATTAAAAATTTGCTCTTTTTAAAATGTATGAATTATGTGAACTGTTCAATATATCTTTTGTTTTTCTTTTCTTTGAAGGCATACGATGGATTTGCCAGCATAGGGATTTCTCGGTTATTGGAACCTTCTGATATGGTTTTATTAGCAATTCCTGATAAACTGACTGTTATGACTTACCTCTATCAAATAAGGGCACATTTCAGTGGCCAAGAACTAAATGTCGTTCAGATAGAAGAAAACAGCAGTAAAAGCACATATAAAGTTGGAAACTACGAAACAGATACAAACAGTTCTGTTGATCAAGAAAAATTCTATGCAGAGCTTAGTGATTTGAAGCGGGAGCCTGAACTACAACAGCCTATCAGCGGAGCAGTAGACTTCTTATCACAGGATGACTCTGTATTTGTAAATGATAGTGGGGTTGGAGAGTCAGAAAGTGAGCATCAAACTCCTGATGATCACCTTAGTCCAAGCACAGCCTCCCCTTACTGTCGCAGGACTAAAAGTGACACAGAACCCCAAAAGTCTCAGCAGAGTTCTGGAAGGACTTCAGGATCCGATGACCCTGGAATGTGTTCTAGTACAGATTCAACCCAAGCACAGGTTTTGTTAGGCAAAAAGAGACTATTGAAAGCTGAGACTTTAGAATTGAGTGACTTATATGTTAGTGATAAGAAGAAGGATCTATCTCCACCCTTTATTTGTGAGGAGACAGATGAGCAAAAGCTTCAAACTCTAGACATCAGTAGTAACTTGGAGAAAGAAAAATTAGAGAATTCCAGATCTTTAGAATGTAGATCAGATCCAGAATCACCTATCAAAAAAACAAGTTTATCTCCTACTTCTAAACTTGGATACTCATATAGTAGAGATGTAGACCTTGCGAAGAAAAAACATACTTCCCTGAGGCAGACAGAGTCTGATCCAGATGCTGATAGAACCACTTTAAATCATGCAGATCATTCATCAAAAACAGTCCAGGTAAGTGAGTTAGAATGGTGAATACTATATTTAGTAATTAGTTATTCTCTGTTTTTGTTTCTTTTTGCTTTCATAGATGTTAGAACGATTAAAGGTGAAATATAATTTCTATTATAAAAACTCCTGAGGCCATGCAGTAGTGTGTGCCTGAGTCCCCGCTATTTGGGAGGCTGAGGAAAGAGGATTGCTTTGGCCCAGGAGTTTGAAACCAGCATGGGTAACACAGTGAGTCCCTGTCTCAAGAAAAGAAAAACCTGAAATATGCCTGCTGTATATTTAAGGTTTATGATATAATATTTTAAGCCTACAAATTCCAATTTCAGTATTGAAGATTATTGTATAATAAGGCTATAAAAAAATTGAAGGACAAAGAATGTCAGCTTTTCAAATAAAAATATTATTACTTATAAAAACAATATTCTACTATAAGATAAAGCAAAATGTTTCAATATTCCATTTAATAAGAACATGATTCTAAAAGGGTATAATACCAAATTAAATATTTCCCATTTAAAGCATTTTCCTTAGGTATTTTCACTGGCATTTTTAGTCCCATCATTACTTGTGGTTAAAAATCCCAGCAGCATCCAAATTTCTCCTCATGGAGGGAATAGTGTGCAGTTTTAACCTTTCTCTTACTGATGATATTAATACTTTACTGTTTTTACTTGAATCTCTGGTACCATCAGTTATAAGATATACTGTTATTTTATGTACCACAACAAAAAAGAACAACATTGTCAATAAAATTATGATATATGGTTTTCCTCTCACTTAGAATTTTTATATCTATTGAAAGACCTCTTTTAGACTTATTTAGGCATAGATTATTTGATCAAATAACACTCTTATATATACATAAGGAGAAATTTTAGGCAAAATAAATTGATTAAGGTATTCCTAAAAGTTTTTCGCATTTAGAATCCAACTCTTCTGAATCACTTTTTGATTTAGATTGTTGGTATTCCTGTTTTTTTCCACACAGTTATCCTCTGTGCCATCAAAAGCATTGTGTTACAGTAAATGGTTCTCAAAGCCTGATTTGGGGGCCTCTGAAGTTCTCCATGTCCCTTTCAGTTAAAGCTATTTTTATAATGATACTTGGGCATTGTTTGCCTTTATCACTCTCGTTCTCTCACAAGAGTACAGTGGGATTTTCTGGAGGTTACATGATTATTAAAATATGTTAACATCTAATGAGTTCATTGTGGCTACTTCTAAATGAAAAAAACAATGTATTAAAAGTATATTAGTTTTAATATCAAAAATGGCAAATATCAATAGATATAATCCATATAAGCAAGAGTTCTTTGGGATCCTCAATAATTTTTAAGCATATATGGGGATTCTGAGACCAAAAAATCAGAGAATTTCTGAATTTATACAATTTCTCCACAACTGTCTGTGGGATTTTCTTCCAAGTCAGTATACTCATTGATAATAGCACTTTCTTGGCTTTGCCAGAAGCTTTCAACAAAAGATTTTTAGACAGTAACCTGGAGTTATGTTTTTTTCTCAAATAGTCCTCAAGTGGTGTTGACTGAAACATCAAGGAATTGCCATCATGCCACCAGAAATACCAAGCAATATATATATAGGTAGACAACCATGTCTTGACTGCCACCTGGATGACAGAGTGTAAGATGCTGCCATTTATAAGTTTTCAGAGGTATCAAGAAAGAATTTACATCTTAGAATCAAAGAAGTATAATAGCTGTTAAAGCAAGCCCCTGTTCTCCTAATCATAAACTTCAAATCAAAAGTTTTAAGTAGCTAAATCTCTCTGAAAGCTTTCAGGACAACATAATATCCACACATAGTAGATAACCAATAAACATCTAGTGATTGACAATTGCAAAAACTTGATGACCCTGAATTGTAATATTCAATATTATTTCTCTTTCTTTTTTTTTTTCTGAGATGGAGTCTCACTCTGTCACTCAGGCTGGAGTGCAATGGCATAATCTCACCTCACTGCAACCTCTGCCTCCAGGTTCAAGTGATTCTCCTACCTCAGCCTCCCCGGTAGCTGGGACTACAGGTGTGCGCCACCATGCCCCGTTAATTTTTGTATTTTTAGTAGAGATAGGGTTTCACCATGTTAGGCAGGCTGGTCTCAAACTCCTAACCTCAGGTGATCTGCCTGCCTCAGCCTCCCAAAGTGCTGGGATTACAGGCATGAGCCACTGCACCTGGCCAGATTTTTCTTAGAAACCAGATTTTTAAGGCAAATATGTTTAATTAAAACTAGAAATTGATTGATGTTTAAAATTAAAAATACCCTGGACTGGGAATCAGTGAGCCTGGATTCTCATTTTGGCTCTCCCAGTAATTAGTAGTGTGACATGTTAACTAGCCATTTAGTCTCTTGCGATCTTATTTTCCATGTTTGTTAAATGAAGTAATCTTTAAGAACCCCTTTAGCTGTGAAACCATCATTCTGTGATTCTATTCAGATGTTTAAAGTTTACTGGATGATAGAAGCAACATCTATTGATAGTTCCATATATGTTTTCCATTGGCCATTCATTGGCTTATTGGTCAGAATTTTGCTTAGGGTAAATTTAAAGGTTTTTATTGACACTGGATTGGCAAAAGTAATGTCTAACAATAAACAGTGTAATAGAGGTGCTGACATTTGGTAGGTTTTTAAAATTGAATTTTGGACAATTAAAAATCAGCTGAATTTGGACAATTAAATACCAGCTGAATTTTGGACAATTAAAAATCTGTTTCTCTTTGATACACAGTATTTGAATTCTCAAATATACATCTTTTTACATTTTAACTTCTCTGAAATCAAGATATGTAGTATATCAGAGTTTAATTGGCAGCATTTGTTCTTTCTTAGTAGTTCATAAAATAATAGCAAATCTTACAATTAAGAGCATTGGATTTGAGGAAATTTAGTAACTTTAATATGGCTTTATATACTTAACAAAGTCATAATGTTGTCCATTTGGATACTTAATACATGTGATGACAGTTATATATCTTACACATATCTCTTAAATTTTACAACCCATAAGATAAATAGTCAAATCCTATTTTATATGTGGGAAATCTGGGTTTTGCAGGGTTACTTAAGGTTACATGGTAAATGTTATAAGTTTGAATTCAAAAGCAACCTTGTCTTCAAAGTCTGTGCTTCTCCACTTTAATGTCTTTTTTTTTTTTTTTTTTTTTTTTTTTTTTTTACCATAATACCATTAAAAAGTAATTATAGCTGAAGTACAAAGTGGTCAACATTACTGAAGGACAGTTTAACAATGTGCGTCAAATTCCTTAAAAATGTTTATCTCATTAGATCCCACTTTCAGGAATTTTTCCTAAGGAAATAATTAGAATTGTGTAATAAAAATTTACCTTTAAAGATATTCATAAAGCATTATTTATGACCATAAAAAATTGTATGCAACCTAAATGTTCAGCAAAATAATGCAAGTTAACTAATGTATGATGCATCTATACAATATAATGTAAGGTAGCCAATTAAAAATCATGTTTTAGGCTGGGCATGGTGGCTCAAACCTGTAATCCCAGTATTTTGAGAGGCTAAAGTGAAACAATCGCTTGAGCCTGATAGGTCAAGGCTGCAGTGAGCCGTGATCATACCACTGGACTCCAGCCTGGGTGACATAGCAAGACCCTGTCTCAAAAAAGTAATAAAATAAGATAATTTTTAAAAATATGTTTTCAAAAAATATTTAAGACCTTGAGAAAATGCTGAAAATACACTAAGTGAAAAAAAAGCATGATTCTACAGTGATTGTCTCTGGATAACAGGACTACTACTGATTTTTAATTTTTCTTCTTTTTAACTAATATTTATTTTCCAAAATATCTGTAGTGAATTGCATTTCTAGCCAGAAAAAAAAAAAAATTATGTTTCTGTGCTCTTAAACACAATTGGTGATTTGATTTTGGTGTTAAGACCAAAACAGTTTTTCACTGTCTCTGTAGTTGGTTGTAATCACTGAAGACGATAAAATCACAGAAATTAGAGCTAGTGGGATTTTAAAGATGATCCCTCGTTTCAAAGATTAGGTAATTGAGGGATTAAAACAAATAGTTAACATTTATTCAGTGCTTGCCATGTACCTTTGCTCAGTACATTATACTATTATCTAATCTTTGCTCTGTCCTTCTGAGTGTTGGTCTCTTTTTATCCTTACTTTATAAATGAGGAAACTGAGGCTTAGAGAAATTAACTTGCCCATAGTTAAGTGGTGGAACTGATATTTGAACCCAGGTCTGTCTGACTCCACAATTCTTAAACATCATGTAATGGAATGTGGTGAGTTTTTAACTGACCTGCTCTAGGTTACATTGCTTATTATTAGTGGAAGAGGGATTAACAGCCTGACATCTTGACTGAAAATTCAGTGTTCTTTTAATTAATTTTGTCTGTTTTTGAGACACTGTTGATATTGTAACCAGTCAAATGTAATGACCAATTCTATTGTGTCCTGTTCAACATGAACTTAGACCTATCATTATCACTTAAACATTTTATTTGTAGCTATTAAGAATTTTTGTTTAATCCTCTTAAAAATCTTAGGTGATGAAAATGTCCTGGAATTAGGTAGTGGTGATTGTTCATAACCTTATGAAATACTAAAAACTACTGAATTGTACACTTTAAGAAAAATCTTTTCTTCTTTAAGATTATAGAAAAAAAGCTTTAATAAATAGTAAAATATAAAGATCACAAAGAAACATCAAAATGCTGAACTTATCTTTAAAAAGATAGTCTCAAATAATATGAAATAAAGTAATAGCTGTACTTATTTTCTTTTCCTTGAAAGTGATACTTATGATTGAACCAAAACTATGCAATGAAAGGGAAATAAAAGAAATTAAGTACCAGATAATAATAATAGACATCTAAAGCCAGAAGTTGGTTACTTAGTAGAAAAAAAAGGAATTTAGACTGTAAGGAAGATGAATATTTATGCTTTTTAAATTTTATTTGAGAACTGATCTCTGTTGATGGACAATATCTGTTGTTCTCCAAAATTATATTATAAAATTACAGATTAATCCAGGAGAATACTTTTCCAGTTCTGATATTGTCAGTTGTTTTTATACGGATAGTGAGCAATGGAGAAGACTAGTTTTACATTTTTTTTAATGAAATATAATGGCTTTGAATTTTCTATAAACATTCTCAAGAATTTGTTGCCACAGACATTTAATATTTTATTAACATTCAAATTTGGAAAACGTTATCAATTCTATAAGACTGAAAATAAAACTCTGAATGTTAAAAAATTTCTTTGTCAGATTATATTGTGTTTATGAGCAAATGCTGATAATATATATAATATATATGAGCCTCATACCTAATGAGAATATGTTCTAATCAAATTATAATTAAATTTAATCAGTTATAGACAGTAAAGATTTATTTCCCTTATATCAAGATTTATGTATTCATTCCACGGTTTCTAGTCAATATTAATATTCTCCATAGGTAATCTCATGAAGCTACAATCTTATTCATGATCTCTATTATTTCAGCAGATTGTCTAACCTTTCATTAGTTTACAAATGTAGATTATCTGTTCTTTTTTTTTGGCTTCTAATTTTGTACCTTTGCTTTTAAGCATCGAATGTTATCTAGACAAGAAGAACTTAAGGAAAGAGCAAGAGTTCTGCTTGAGCAAGCAAGAAGAGATGCAGCTTTAAAGGCAGGGAATAAGCACAGTACCAACGCAGCCACCCCACTCTGCAACAGGCAGCTAAGTGATGTAAGGAGCATTTGTTAAAAAATACCTTAAGTTGTTCATTGTAATCATGGGGAGGAGGGAAGTAATTTGCTTATATTTTTGCTATATTATTTTTCTATAGACTGTACATTGTGAATATTTGGCGCACTTACTGAACTGATGAAGATAAATTCATACTTTTAGGAGCATTTGGTCATTATTTCTACACAGCGGTGTTAGTGATGAGGGAAAGTAAGATCCAATATAATTTCCACATATATATGAATAATCTGTTTTTTTGTTAGTTTATATTTTATAACTGTAGTTGTACTCTAAGATTATATTTTTGTCAATGGAAGTTAATTTCATTGGAAATATTAGAATATAATAATGATGTCCATTATTTATTGAATATCTAACAAGTATTTCAGAAACAATAATTTTGATTTTACTTAACTCCATGAAGACTGAGGCCAATAGGGAAGGTAACTTGTGCAAGGTCACAGAGTCAGTAAATGGTGAATCCAGGATTTGAACCTGAGCCTTATTAGATTCCAGAGTCAGTGCACTTTCCTATCACATATTGCCATCCTTGTATTAAACCACATTTTTATACCTATTTTTGTGTAGTGCTTCACAGATAATAATGAACATATAATAATAGGAGCCCTTAAAATTTAGGGGGACACAAACCTCTTCAGGAATCAGAAAACTGTGACAGTTTCACCACAGCACCACCATGTATTAGTATTTGTTTTTCCCAGACAGAACAGTTCTATGCAATATAGATAGGAAGCTACATGCCAGATTCACCTTGTTACATTTGTTTCAGATTTACCCAAAGAAGTACCCTGTTGCTTATGAGATTATGCTTTGAACAGTCCCAAGATACTTTCCCACCCTTCCTCTTTCAAGTTATCTGTTGCTGCATTAAAAACCACTGCAGGTTGAGGCACGGTGACTCACGCCTATACCCAACACTTTGAGAGGATGAGGTGGGAGGATCTCTTGAGCCCAGGACTTTGAGACCAGTCTAGGCAATAGTGACACCCCAACTCTACTTACAGGAAAAACAAGAAAAACAACAACAACAACAAAACTTACTGGCATAAAACAACTGTCTTATTACATTAATAGATTCTGTGAGTTAAGAATTTAGATAGGGCCAGGCGCAGTGGCTCACACCTGTAATTCCAGCACTTTGGGAGGCCGAGGCAGGTGGATCACGAGGTCAAGAGATCGAGACCATCCTGGTCAACATGGTGAAACCCCGTCTCTACTAAAAATACAAAAAATTAGCTCGGCATGGTGGTGCGTGCCTGTAATCCGAGCTACTCAGGAGGCTGAGGCAGGAGAATTGCCTGAACCCAGGAGGCAGAGGTTGCGGTGAGCCGAGATCGCACCATTGCACTCTAGCGTGGGTAACAAGAGCGAAACTCCGTCTCATAAAAACAAACAAACAAACAAAAAGAATTTAGATAGGACACAGTGATAGTGACTTGTTTATGCTCCATGATGTCTGGGGCTGGCTTTCAGCTAATAAGACCTCTGCCAGACTGTCAGTTGGAACACCTACATGTGGCCTCTCCATATGGTCTCTCTACTTCTCTTGTGTGGGCTTCCTCATAGCATGGTGGCTAACTTCCAGGAACAAGTGTCCCAATGGAATAAGGCATAAATATGTGGCTTTTCTTTAAAAAGACCTAGCTTTTCTTAAAAGCAAAATCACTTTAAGTTTATTGTAAGAAAGGAAAATTCTTTGCAAATTTCAGTTATGAACATAGATGCAAAACTCCTATAGAAAATAATTAGCAAATTCAAGCCAGAAGTATTTTAAAAGGTTAACATACCATGGTCAATTTGGATTTATTCTAGGAATGCAAGATTGTTTAATTTTTCAAAAATCAAGCAATGTCATTGGCAACATTAACAGAATAAAGAAAACTGAAGCACATATAGAAAAAGATTGGAAAAATATCAACATCCTCTCATGGTCCACAGGGAGAAAAGAACCACGATTCTTAACCTCTGGGGATAGAAAGGAACTTTATTACTTTATTAATCTGCTAAAATGTACAAATAAAAAGCCTATAGCAAACATACTTAATTATGAAACATTGAAAGCTTTCCATTTGTGACAGATTAAAAGACAGGAAAGTCCACTATCAATCACTTCTATTCTACATCATCATGTTGAATAGAACCTAAGGCAAGAAAAAGAAATCAAAAGATATAACAGATGAAAGAAGACAAATAAAATTATCATTATTCACCAGAAGTATGATTTGTACATAGAAAATCCCTTCAAAATTACAAGATTACTGGAGATAATATTTGAAAATAAATTCTATTTTAATAAAATTAATGACCAGCAAGCACATAAGAAATATTTTTAGTATCATTAGTTATCAAGCAAATGAAAATCAAAGCCACAGTGAGATACCACTATGAAAATGACTAAAATTTAAAAGACTGACAGTAACAAGTGTGAGAGGGATTTGGAGCAACTAGAATTCTCACATTTTGCTGGTAGGAATGTAAAATGGTACAACCATCTTGAAAAATAGGCCATTGCCTATAAAGCTAAACATGCACTTACATGACCCCAACAATTCCATTTTAAGGTATATAACCAAAGAAACTAAAAACATTTGGCTATTCAAAAACTTTCACACAAAATTTTATAGCAGTTTTGTTTGTAGTATCCAGAAATAGGACAAAATTTTAATGTCCATCACCACACAAATGAATAAACACATCCTGATACACCCATACAATAGAATACTACCCAGCAATGCAAAGGAACAAGACACTGAAATACACAATAATGTAAATGAATCTTGGAGATATTATGCTGAGAGCCCAAAAGAGCACATATGTAATTATTTCACATGAAACTCAACAACAAGCAAAACTAATGTAGCATGACAGAAAGCAGATTGGTGAATTGCCTGATGCCAGGGTAGGCAGAAATGACTGCAAAAGTATGTGAGCATGAGCAAACCTTCTAGAGAGATGTAAAAGATTTATAGCCTTATTGTGTCTGATTACCCAAGAGTATATATTTGTTAAAACATCAAATTTAAAATGGATGCATATTACTACATGTAAATTATATCTTAAAGTTTATCTTTTAAAATTGTTTATTAAAAACAAACATTTTCTAAATATTTACAAGAGTGTTAAAAATAGATAATATGCTAAGAATAAAGCTAACAAGAAATATCCAAGACCTTTAGGCAGAAAACTAAAACATTCTGAAAGATATAAAAGAATAAATAAATGGAAGGGCATACTATGTTCATAAATTGGAAGACTCAATGTTTTAAACATTTTATTTTATTGTGATAAGAACAGTTAACATGAGAGCTCTTTTTATAAAAAAATTGAGTGTACAATACATTATTATTGACTATGGATACAGTGTTTTATAGCAGATCTTCAGAACTTATTCACGTTGCTTAGCTGAAGCTTAATTCCTGTAGATTAGTAACTGCCCATTTTTCCCTTTCCTTCCAGTTCCTGTCTACCACTATTCCAGTCTTTGATTCTGTGAATCCGTTTTAGATACTTCTTATAAGTAGAACCATGCAGTAGTTGTCTTTCTGTAACTGACTTAAAGGCTCATCTATGTTGTAGCATGTAACAGAACTGACTACTTTTTAAAGGCCGAATGGTATTTCACTGTAGGTATATGCCACATTCTTTTTATCCATTCATCTGTCCATGGACATTTAGGTTGTTATCACATATTGGCTATTGTGAATAATGCTGCAGTGAACATAGGAGTGCTAAAATCTCTTCAAGATCTTCAGTTTTTGATTTCAGTTTTTTTTTATAAATACCCCAAAGTGGGATTGCTGGATCGTATGGTAGTTCTGTTTTTAATTTTTTCAGGCACCTTCATCCGTTTTCTGTAACAGTTGCACAATTGTATATTACCACCAACAGTATGCAAGGATTCCAGTTTCTCCATATTCTCATCAACACTCGCTACTTTTGTTTATTAAATAATAGCCAATATTGTTTCAAACAATAGCTTGTTAGAAATAAGCATGGAATGATATCTCATTATGATGCTGATTTGCATTTTCCTGATGATTAGTGACATTGAACATCTTTTCATGTAACCTGTTGTTCATTTGTATGTCTTCTTTGAAGAAATGTCTATTCGAGTACTTAGCCCACTTTTTAATTGAGTTAACAGTTTGTTTTGGGGGTGGGGGTTGGCTATTGAGTTACAAGAGTTCTTACTTATTACTTAAGAGACCACTAAAACTTCTTTAGCAATTTCTTTATTTTATTCCTCCGTACTTTGTTTCTATACAACTAAACTAAGTCCTTCTGGTGAATACCAAAAATAATGAGAAGAGCTATTTTAATAATTGCTATTATAATACTTAAATAGAAGCATATAGTGTGTGGGACAATGTCTGTGTACTCAGTACAGTTAGCTACTTGTGAGACTTTTGTATTTAGTTCTGGGCTGAGAAAAAGTGAGAATTTATAGGGGATTCCGAAAAGGGTTAAAGGAATAAAAGCAAAGATCTACTTGTAAGGAAAGAAAGGCTTATAAAATATAAAAAAGATGTAACTGGGAAGCTTAAGTAATCATTTGAATATATGAAGCCTCAAAATCCATCTGGTAGGCTGGGCGTGGTAGCTCATTCCTGTAATCCCAGCACTTTGGGAGGCCGAGGTGGGTGGATTGCCTTAGCTAAGGATTTCAAGACCACCCTGGGCAACATGGCGAAACCCCGTCTCTAACAAAATACAAAGAATTAGCCAGGCATGGCGGCATGCGCCTGTAGTCCCAGCTACTCAGGAGGCTGATGCAGGAGAATTTATCAAACCCGGGAGGTAGAGGTTGCTATGAGCTGAGATCACACCACAGCACTTGAAACTGGGGGACAGAGTGAGACTGTCTCAAAAAAAAAAAAAAAAAATCCACCTGGTAGCCCCTAAGAGAATAAACTTACAAACTACTCAGCATGGCCTCGTGTCCTTGCAAATCCTGTCCCCTCCCTTTACAGCCTTCTCTTACCTCTCTCTCATTTTTTTCATTCTACAGACCAGTTATAAGTTGCTTACTGTATCTGAAATGTGCTGTACTTTCATTCTTGTGTCAAGCATTTGCTGTTGTTGCCTTGAAATACCCATCTTCCCTTGATAGTTTCTACTGAAATAGCACTTTTATAAACACTCCCCTCATGGCTCCTTGCAGTAAAGTTAAATCTCTTTCCCATATCTTTTTCTATTATTCTCTACCACAGCATACTGTCATCCCAATATAATTATCTACTTACAAATCTCTTTCTCTCAGTCAGCAGTCGGCTATTTAAAAGTACAAGGACCTTGTATGCCCAGCACCAAGTAGTAATATTTAATAAATGTTTGTTGAATGAATAAATGAAGGAAATAGTGACAGGCTATTTTTCATATCCTCTGAGTGTCAACTAATAAAAAATGAGCTTAAACATGAAAACTGTTATAAAGAGGTTCTTAGTAGGTCTGTAAACAGGAAAAATAAATGTTTCTCTGAAGGTCTTTAAAGCAGAATTGAGCAGAGAAAGTTAGTGTTCCTTTGTCTGAAGTCAGTTACAGATCAGATTACTTTTGCCACTTGGGGACTTAAGCTTGTAACATTCTTTTCTTGCTATTCTCCAATCGTACATTATGATACCTTTCATTGTTGTTATGATGTGTGTTTGCCAAATCCTTACACACACCTGCTTTTCCCATATTCTGGAACTCTGATCAGAGTTCAGCTTTCAGTTCTGCCTTGAATCACAACACTCTGCAAAACAGTCCCTTTCAAAATGAGTATAGCTTTAGGCTGCTAGCCTGGAAAGCTATTTCTAAGACACTGAAAACAACTCTTGGTAATCTTATTGGGTGGATCCTTATGTAAATATTCCATTTAAGTTATCCTCAGGAAAGATTTAAGTTGTAATTTCCCTCAAAGGACAACTCACCAACACAGATACCATAAACCTTTTAATTTTTCTAAATTTTTGGCATATTTTAGTGCATATTTTAGTGAATACTTGGTACAACCACTTATTGCCTTTCAGGTCTGTTTACATGAAAGTTTACATGATTCATTCATATCATTGTGCATTAACCTGTTTCATTTGCTCCCTGAAATTATGTCTATAGGAGACATATTTCATTGCTCCGGTTCTCTGTGTTTTATGTTCCTTTTCTTTATGTTCTTTTTGTTCTATGAAGATTTTCAAAGATTGAATTTGACTAATGTAAGTTTTAGGTGTGATTTTTGTGTTTTTCATTGTATTCCACTTGTATTTTAAATCATTTTTAAAATTACAACTGTTTGATAGCTTCAGCAGTCTACCCAACTGGTAATCTAAAGGAGACTTCTTGATTGTATAGTATATAAACATAGACTCCAAGAAAAACTTTCCTTTTTTATTATTTTTCTTTATCATTCCATTTCCCCATATACTTTCCTCCCAGATATGTACAAATAGAATTTTAAAAGCTAATCTGGCCTGTAATCCCAGCATTTTGGGGAGGCTGAGGCAGGCAGATCACCTGAGGTCAGGGGTTTGAGAACAGTGTGGCCAATGTGGTGAAACTCATCTCCACTAAAAGTAGAAAAATTAGCCAGACATGGTGGTGCATGCCTGTAGTCCCTGCTACTCAGGAGGTTGAGGCAGGAGAATCCCTTGAACTGGAGGTGGAGGTTGCAGTGAGCAGAGATTGCACCACTGTACTCCAGCCTGGGCAACAGAGCAAGCCTCTGTCTCAAAAAAATAAAAATAGGCTGGGCAGGGTGGCTCACACCTGTAATCCAAGCACTTTGGGAGGCCAAGGTGAGCAGATCATTTGAGGTCAGGAGTTCAAGACCAGCTTGGCTAACATGGCAAAACCCACCTCTACCAAAAATACAAAAAATTACCTGGGTGTGATGGCACATGCCTGTAGTCCCAGCTACTCTGGAGTCTGAGGCACGAGAATCACTTGAACCCAAGAGGCAGAGGTTGCAGTGAGCCAAGATTGTGCCACTGCACTCCAGCCTGGGCAACAGAATAAGACTCCATCTCAAAAAATTAATAAAATAAAGACAAAAGATAAACAAAATAAAATAAAAGCTAACCTGTTTCAGATGCTTTTGCTAATTACTTTGCATTGGAATATAATTGCTTTTTTAAAATGCATTTAATAAACCCACCATTCCGTTTAATAACACTTATATACTTGTACAGGTATCTGAAAGAGATATTTGCACTTGATGTGCTAAAGTTTAGAATTCATACACTGTAAGCAAAATAAAGGATAACAGTCCTGCTACCCACAGTCCTTTTTGTTAGCATATTAATAAAGCACTTTGAACGTATCAGAAGAATGATGCTATATAAGTTCATAACTTTTTTAAAAGAATAAAATCTATTTTATATGTAGAAAATCTAAAAAGAATCAGGATGAAACTTCAGTTTAATTAGTCTAATCATCAATGAATTTATAAATGTTTGTTTTTGTTTTGTTTAAGCAATATTTATGTAGCATAAGAGTATGATTTGTAGATAGTTGTTAGGTATCTGGAAGCATTTTAGAAAGAAGTATCAGAAAGTAATTACAATGCTATTATAAAACAGACTTGAAGTTGTTCATCTAATATTTAATCTGCTGGCGTAATGGCCCACCCATTACACTCAATTGGTTCAGGAGCCTTTTCTCACGTAGCAGGTAGCAGAATCAAACTGCAAGTTAGCGACAAGTCCTGGAAGGTTTGCAGTATCTGTCTATAAAGACCTGAAGGAATGTTTGAATCCTCTAAAGAAAACAGTATACATGGGAAAGGATTTTAGTTTGATCAGTTCTTAGTTAACTAGAAAGACCAGTAACCACACAGTGACTTTTTTTTAAACTCACCTTTGGAAATGAATCCAAATGGCTTAAGAGAACTAAGAGAATGCAAGTTGCTCTTTTGCAAATTAAACCTTTGACAGGTATTTTATGGCCATGAAGGGTGAGACGTCAACTGTGTACTTTTGATGTTGATTGGAAATTATTGATTTAAATGGCACTAGTCTGTCATGCTGATAATTACAGCAGATTGAGATAAGATCGCTAGATATTCTTTAAATAATAAAAGAAGCATTTGCCATTCAGTTGGTAAAAAACACTGAATTTTTTTGGTAATTTCTAATAGTATCTTTTTCTGTAGTTTTCATATGTATGTGTTCTAAGTATGTAACATCATAAAAATATGTATAAGATTATACTTACATATTTAAGAATATTGGCTGTCTTAAATAATAGCCTCCTAGAAATCAAAGCTTTAACATTAATTTCAAGTTAAAATTTTGTCTTTTTCCTAATTATACATATTATCACTTCTACTGTTACGAAGAAGTAATTTGACTTTACATTTGTAATTTTGTATGAAAGTATGTCAATTATCACTTATTATTTAAAAATCTAAACCTTTAGTAACATACAGAGTGAGTTTTTAGTTAAAAAATCTAAAACCTTTAATAATATACAGATTTTACTTAGGAATTTTTATTCTCCCTATGAGCTGAACTGTCTGTGCCCAGGGCACTGAAATGAAAATATATCCTTATTTTTTACTTCAACACAATCACCAACATATTTCATGTATAAAATCTATTTCAGACCAGTAAGACACTTTGAATGTATAGCTGATCTTTTTATAGTTGCATTTTAGAGAAGAAGAATGCCGGCATACTTCTATGTTCAGCATAAATAGCTCATACAAAGCAGTGGTTTTTATTCCATATTATTCTAAATAATAGTTTATCTATTATGTCTAAATGTAAGTTGATTTGAAGTCGGCTATCCTAACAATAGTTACTAGACTTCTTAGAAAACATATTGTTAGCTTGCTAGCGTATCTTCAAAGTCATACAAAATACCAGCATTGATGTGGTGGAAAAAAAAACTCAAGCATCTTTTCTATTATGTGGCCATAAACCCCTAACCTCAAAAGTTTTATTTGAGGTTGCCATGAATTCATGAAGCTAGGGCTAGGTGTCTTAGCATCAGGAGCACTTCTTTTATGCAAGTATTAATGGCTGTGGACATTTTTCATATGACTGTTCAATACCATGTTGAACATCCCAGGATGAATATCACCATTACTAAAGCTGTATTTTATATTGCCTATTTTGTTATTGCTCAGCATGCACAAGAGTAGATTTTAAATCTTTATTCATTTTGTTTTTTAATGTGTCTTTTGTTCTTCTTATCATGTTCCTGCTTTCCCAAGGATATATGCCTTGAATGAAAAGTCACATGTGCATTACTAATTGTGTGCTATTGTATTTACAGTTCCTAGTGGTGGCAGTGTGAAGCTACTAATTCCTTTGCTTCACTTGATGTAAAATAATCTGAGTGTCTTTGATAGCAGTGAAACAGTATTAATTGTTTTGTACATTTCTTGGTCACTCTTCTTAGGTGGTCTTCATAATCTATTAGAACTTTCAGCCAGATTTTTGTAATGTCATG